>NC_044244.1:80455197-81738839 GCF_003957555.1 Calypte anna
CTTATTGCTAATTATGTATTAAAGAAGTTCTGACTTAATTTTTGTTCACTACAGAATCTTAGTCCAGCCATGACACTGACAGAGAGGGCTGCTGGAGTTCGAAGAGAACTTGTGCAAATGGCACTTCTCTTTTTGGACTGTCAGTCTTAATGGAATATTTGATGAGCCAGTAATAACCCCAGCGCTCCTTGTGTGCAAAGTTGTTGGAAAATGAGAGACTTTTACCAGCTTTCATCTGTTGAGATACATTTGCAAAAAAACCCCAACATTTTCCATAGAATGTTGGAGGATGACATCCTGTGAAGGATGACACTTCCTGTCAGCTTGGTCCAGGTGAATTCTTTCAGGCAAGCAGCCTGAAAGATCCCTCTTTGCTAATTTGTGCAGGGTTCATAGGATAACAACAACAAAAAATTGTTCAGAGTCATACCCAAAGCTCATCTATCTCATCGTCTGCCTCAATGCGCAGAAGTGCTTGGGTTGTTACGCTGCCAATGTATGGGTGTTGCTTAGAAAATGTGTGTAGATTACTACAGACACAGATGATGATTTTGGATGAAGTATGAACTCCTTTTTTATAAATTCAAAGGTTCATAGGTCTGAAGTCCACAAAAGGTTGTTGTACCATCCAGACTCTCAGTCAATATTTTCATACATCAGGGAATTTTACTGATTCTAAACCCAGTACTTTGGCTTGGATTTGTAGTTATGGATCATGTGCATTTGTAACTAATTGTGGAGGTTCAGCATGGCGTGTTAATTGAATTTTGCCTGATCATTTTTGTTCTTTTGGTGTGGAAGGCCACACAATTTGTTCCACTGCCAAAGCATGAATTTAAGAACATAATTTTGGCTACCATTTTTTGTAATCTTGGCTGCGCATTGATTTTGCGTCTGATGAACATCACCATCTGCTGAGATGCTGTAGTGATGGATGTGGTATGAGGACCTAAAGATAGAAAAGTTAGTGAATCCAGTGACATGCTGAACCACAGATGAATCTTTCGTCTATCACCTGCTTTTAGAAAATCTGCCCTAATGTGAATTGCACTCTATCTTCCATGCTGGGGAATCAGGATACCACAGGCAAAGCCTGTGATAGCAGCAAACTCACTCAACAAATTCCTTTTCTTTCTCAGGTACAGCTAAGTGACATCTTCCTTTCTTTCTCTAAGCTTTGTTGTCTTCCCCAGATAGCCTGGCACAGATTATGCAATGGCCAGAAGAGTTTATGATGACCAGACTGTCTGTGCAGTTATATTGTGGTGCTAGAATATGGAGATAAATTGAGAGATGAATTCTGAATTTGGAGCTCAAATTTCCTACATCAGAGTTCTTTGATCTTGAAGGAGTACAGTGAAGCCGATTTCTACCTTAGAGGCACAGGACATCCAAAATATTTGTGATGTTTAGAACACACTACACATATTTAGGCTTCCAAATACACAAGCAATGCAACAGCTCTGTCACACTATAGTCAAAGTTCCTGTTCCATACTCTGCTCAATATAAAGAACACCCCCATCTCCAGTTCTCAAGTCAGGCCAGCATTCGTTCTGTGAAACCTTTTTTTATCAAGGACTGCAGCATTTTTATTTTAACTCTATTTTCATTTTGTATGTTTTCTTTACTTTGAATTTTTTATTGTACTAAACCAGTAAGTAAATAATAATCCTCAAACATCTGATAGAGAGCTGTAGATTAAATATTAGTATGACACAAAAATCAAAAGAATGGATCTAAATAAAATGTTCTGAGATTTTCACAATGAAACACTTGAACGCTGAGCCATCAAACATTTCATTGAAGTCAACAATTTCCATAGGTCTGATTTTGATAAAAAAAATGGAACCAAAACTGTTCTGGCAGTTTTTTTTCCCAGTGGTTGGAAATCATCACATTTAGAGGAAGAGGATAAGCATTGCATATAGACTTGAAGACAAAGTAGAGCTGACTAAGTGGGTATTGCTGGAGTTGTTTAAAATACTGACTCCTAGTGCAGTATAGCTCTGCTACTGGCTCTCTGTGGTGTGCAAGTTTGTAGCATCCCACAGTTGTTGTGTGAGATGCTTGCAAAGCTGTGTCAGGGCAGTGTTTATAAAGGAAGGTCCTCAAGGAGCAGGCAAGAAGATGCATGATGTTTTAGCAGTATGCAGTTTGTGAGCTGCTTATTTGATAAATATTCAGCAGAACAGTAGAGAGGCTGTTGGTGATTCTATGTCACCGATAGTGTGAGTAAATATAAAAAGGATGGAAAATTCACGTGTGTTTGCTGTGGTGCAAGTAGGAAAATCCTCAACATGTATACCTGAAAAATCTCTACCTGTCTGCTTGCAGCAGGAAAAAGGTGTATTTGTATACAGTGGTAGGTGGGAGGTCTTAAACTGAAGTTAAAGGCATATTCTGTTTTATTTGTTTACCCACAGTGATGTGTTGAATTTGTCACTTATCTGTCTGACTAGAATGGTAGGAACTGTTACTACCACACTTCGTGCTTGATACAGCCTTGAAAGGGATGAGTCCCAAAGACCTCCTTGCAGCTAAGAATTCATCCTCTGGCACTTGGTAGACTCAAGTCTTCTCCATGACTTACAATATTGTCACTGTAACATCTACCTGCTGAGTGATTACTCCAAATGATTTATTGCCTTGATGCTCTTTATGCTCTCACCATTTTTCTTACCACTAAGAGTTCATCAACTGGAGTGGGCAAATGGAGGATCTGAAAAATGCTTGTTTTGTCTGTCCCTGTTGATGCTATGTAGGTGTTCTTCCTACAGCATCAGTTTCTTGCCATCACCATTTTGTTCTATATATTATAAGATAACTGTAGCAGTGATAACTTTTTTTGTTACCAGTGACTCCAGTTCTATTTAAAGAATATCCAGGGTTCTTGACAATTTAATAGTATATGAGTTCTTGTGAATACTTTCTGAATTGTTTTCCTTAAATTGTTCATACAGGACTTGTTATAGTACTTGGAGGTGTCAGCTTGAATGTCTTAACCAAATGGAAATGTGGCTGTTGGCCTTTTTAGCACCTTCTTCTATGTAAGATGGTTTCTTTACCCCAAGCCTGAAAGCACTTTGGTATAAAATGAAATGTTCTTCCTGCAGTAAAATGCTTTGCAGCCCTTTAGGATAAAGTATGTCTTACAAATGAATGATTATAATAGTAGTAAAGAGAGGTGATATCATTTAGTACTCGTATGGATTTTGCCCAGGCAAAAGAGAGTAATTTGGAACTGAAAGTGTAAAAGTGTAAATGATGTTTTGGCCATACTGTTTTCTCTGATAACAGGGTAAAATTCAGCTGCCTGCTGACTTCAACTTTCTTTAGGTTGAAATCATCCCGCTCTTATACATGAAGTTCCACTGGATTTATGCTGGTGAGAGCAGATTTTGGCCCCTTAGATGAAGCTCAAGACAATTACATCTCCATTAAGAAATTAATTGAGAATTAATGCAGTTATTGTGCAGTGATTAAATCCCAAGCTGCTGTTAGAAAAACTGAATTATTGAGGTTTGCCATTTAAACTGTAGCTTTTGCGGACATAATGAACTGGCCTTTTATATTACACGATAAACCTCATGTTCTTAATAATGACTTGGAATTGACTTCATGTAAATAACTAGTACAGCTGCAGCAATCATCTCCTGAGATGGTGCTGCTATCTTGCCAGGATTTTTCTGGTTGCTACATTCTTTTTTACAGTGGAGTTACTACAAAACCAACCTGCATGGTCTCCTAGCAGCTCAGTTAATACCTTGCCTAACTTCTAAAGAGCTCTTTATAGATATAACAAGTTGCTTATTGTAGGTTAAAAACGTACCAATTGAATTTGAGTGTTGTTGTTATTGTTGTTGATGGAGTTTTTCCAACTTGGCAAGGAGAGAGGTATAAATTAACATGGTGCCTAAAGCTCAATAAATATGATTTAGCAGTAGAGTTGTTTCTATGGAATCTTCTGTACAAGGGCTAGTCCACTAACATAGTAATAGTGCAAAGTGTGTTCATATGTGGTAGACTGCGCATGCATTTTCAAAGGAGACTAGGGGGCTTAGGGCCCCATGGCTTTTGGCCATCCAGTTCCCTTAGCTACTTTTAACTGGTGAATCATCTTAGAAATAAGTCCTGGTTTTCAGTGCATCTCTCTCTCTGCCTGGATCTGATGTTGGTTTGTTTGTTTTTCCTGGAAGAGTACTAATTTATGTTATTAGTTCCTAAGCAGTAAGAGATTACTTGACTATATGGTTGGAAGCATGTAAGATCTCCTCTTTTTCTGCCCCATAATACTGATTTTACCTCTCTTTTTGGACTGGGAAATCTAAATTCTGTGTGTCATATGGTAAAATCAGTGGAAGCAGCTGGAAGTTCAGCTCTTTTCAACTGCAAGCCATTAATTTAGGATCTTCAATATTAACTTGAAAGCCTCTTTGGCAGTTCTATTTCTTGGCAAATTTCAGCTTTGTGACTCATAATCAGATGGATGAAAATGATCATAATGGCATAAAGAAGCTACATTTGGTAGAACATCTTTTGTTTTTCCCTAGCAGGTAGGTAACAGCACACATGCTAGAAAAAAGAAAACAGCATCACCTCTTCTTAAATTTAATCTTCCTTGTTTCATCTTCACTGACACCAATGCCACCAGACACAGTCTTTATCTACCTTATGTCACTGTGTTTTTACAGAGCACGATTTCTCATTAATTCTCTGTGACCTGGTCTCTCTTCTGGCAAGGGCAGAGAGAGGCTCTTGGCATATCTGCAAAGGGTTAAACATCAGAAGGATAATCTCCCCATCAAATCTCTCTGGAATCACTGGTTTCTATTCAATCCCATGGTTTGCCTCTGCACAAGTGCTTTCTGGAGTTTCACAGGTGCAGCTGCCTGGGTACCTATTTGTCTACAGTGTGATTAAAATTACTGTTTCCTTTCCAGATCAGCTAACTGCATTTGTAGCCCCTTCATCCACCTCCTTTTCAGTCACCTTCTACTTCTCTCTTCTCTTATTGGGGTGTAAATTCCCTGAGATGCTGTTCAGCAAGAATTTACAGAACAAGAAACAAATTGTTTCTGGAGAGGGCTATTTACCTTTTTTATTTTCTGCTTTGTTGGCGATGCAGAGGTTTCATTAGCAGAGAACAAAATGAATTCCAGGGACAGCGAGTAATATGCACACAAATTATATGAAAAAAACAGAACACTAACAACCTTCAAACACAAAAATAACCAAACCCCAGAAAGAATACAACTGAAGTATCTACTAATAAGGGAGCAAACTGCCTTCTGGATAATAGTGCAAGATAGAATTAGCCTGTTAAAACCTTGGGACTAGAGGTGCTGTAACCAAAACTACAGGGTCATTGTGCCTACTCCATGTTATGTTGTTAATCCTCCAGAGACCTAAGTCCAACTAGAAAGCATGTAAAGAGGTCATTACCTGTATTTATTTCTTTTCTACTTATTTGTACTTGTTTTCTCTGGCAGTTACACTGAACTTCTGCGCAGTGGGCACCTCAGCTCCAAAGCAGAATGTTAGATGGAGGCACTACATGTCAGATATTTTGTGAGAACTGTGCACAGTGAGCATCACGCTGGGCTAATAGGGAGTACTACAGGGCAGAGGAGCATGGCATTGGCAGAATTTGGTCAGCTGGAGGTTTTAGAGATAAAATACCAGGTAATGTTACAGCTGTGATTTAGTAGTCTTACCAAAGCATTTATGCCCTTGCTCTTATCCTCCACTTATTTTTTCTCTTCCTTTCTTACCCCATGTTCAAAACTCATCTTCACAGCAGTAGGATAGGTACTGAGTTCCTCTGCCCTATGGTAGGTGGTAGAACTGCACTGCTTGCTGCATGGTGTGTGAGGGGAAGAGCATACGAGTGCATTATCTGAAACACAGCACCTTGGGAACTGGGAACTGACTGGCTCCTCTTGTATACAAAGGATAATATCCACTAGTCTGCTGAAGAAAACCTTCCTCCCTGCAAGAGGTTCTAGCAGAAAAGCTTTGAATCTGCACTTAGGATGGAAAAAAAAAACAAAAAAACAAAAAAACAAAACAAAAAAAAAAAAACTACCTTCAAGCCTGAGGGAATGGAGCTTGTTAGAGCTGATAAATAGGATACTTTTATGAAATGGATCAAGCCCCTTCACCTCAGGGGAGGAAGTGTGGGGCATAGATAAGATTATACCACGCAGGCGACATTTGGTAATTAGTAATATCTCTAATGTAATCACTCACTAAGAGGTTTAGCTGGGATGTGACTTACCCTGGAGAGGCAATAGAGAAAAGGGGAAAAAAGGACAGGTGAGAAAAAGATGTAAGTAGCCTTTGCCCTTTAATACTGTCTATCTGTGCATCTCAAAGACTCTACGCCACTTTTGACAAGTGTGTAATAGCTCTGAGACATACATAGCATTGTCATCTTTTTGCATAAGAAGGAATAAGATACATTAGTGTTGATGATTATGTCTAGGCTGCCCGACTGGTAAGGTGCTATACTGGGAATAGAAAAGACACAAAGAACAAACATCCTCCTCAGTATTTGGTGGTACTGAAATAGGCTCAAGCCTGGAAGGTGTATGAATGAGACAGCTTGTGTTTGTACTTCAGAACACCTCTTCCCTTAAAAAGATGGTTGTTCTAGGTTTACCAGAAGCAGCACAACAGTCTCATTGGAAACAATAACATATGAGTTAGTATTTTCCCCTACAGAGTCCCTCTTGCATGTGGCCATATGTGAGTCAAGAAGATTCACTGGGATAGCTTAGAAATTTTCTTATCAGCTGTGCTGGTTATCTCCAAATAAACACCCGGTGTAAGATTGGTTGCTGCCACCACTCTGTGGGTTTTGTTGAAGAGATGCCACATGTAATGGTGGCCAGTGATGATACCCTGATGAATTTGGTTTCCAAACATAGACACTTTTTAAATTTGGTTTTGCAGGAAAGGCTTTGACACTGAATGTGCACTATGTATGACTACATTCTTCAGATATCTGAAAGTATTTCCCATTTGTAGACGTCATGTCACAAATTGCCACTGAGGATTTTGGGGTTTTTTGGTTATTTTTTCTCCTAACTTTGAAACTGAAAATCTTCAGTCCACAGGGAGGCCTTAATGCTGCAATCCTGACTCTTACTTGCTTGTAAAATTCTTTTATTCAATAGCTGCAACAGTCTTTCTATACCTAAATGGCTCCTCTGTTCATACTTGATTCCTGCAGAGGCAGTTGGGGTAGTTGGTTTCTCCTCTGCCTTTTCTGTGGTCCATTTCCCTAAGGCATCACCTTCCTTTCCAGACAAATAAATGCCTTGAAGCAAGCGGACGTCACTATTGTAGTCTCGTTTGCATGGGAAGTTGTCAGGCCTGATCTGACCGGCCTTTCCATCAGGATTATAAAGGTGACGGATAGTCAATTTCAGGGATTCATGATCCATTTTAGCACAGCGCTTCACCTTGCAGCTAAGTAATACAGCTGTGATAAAATCAGCCATAATCACTGCATCTTACTCAGCACTGCCTTGGCTGTAAATATTGCCTTCATATATAGAAAGAAAGGAAAAAACCCTCAAATTGAAGGAGAAAAAAAAAAAAAAAAAAAAAATCTAAAGAGAATAGGTCTGTTGATTGTGACTGACCAGAACAGTATTTCCTTATACTGTAGGCTTTCTGAAAGAGGAAAGCAAGGCTTGGAGCTGGTAGGCTCCTTGCAGTTCAAAGGACACAATGTAGGATGCAGAGCTGAAGCATTCCCCATAAATGAGGAATGGTTCACTAGATAAAATAGGCCTGGGATGGACACTGCTGGAGAAGATGAACTTCAGGGGTGCCTCTATCTTTCTCATAAATGTTTAAAATCCTGAACAATTATCAAAAGAGTTTCTTGGTTTCCTGTAAGTTCAGGATTTTCTGAAGGAAAACACCATGACTGTATTTTTTGTTTCCCAGATGTCACAGCTTAGCAGTTTGGGCAGACCAAAAACCAAAGGACAGAATTATTATCACCCCTCCCTCCCCCCAAACGGTAGATAGAAGGGGAGTAAAAACTGAAGACTTAAAGTTGGAAATTGAAGACGATTGAAGACAGGTTTGCTAGCACAGGGGAAAGGCCATAACAGAAAGGATAATGTAACAAAAATACAAATATATACAAATATAAATAAATATATACTTAATATAAATATATAAATACCCAACCCAATCTCGATGCTGGCAGGGATAGGTGCCAGAGGGACCCTTGTGGCAGGGCTGACTCAGGAGGGTGTCCATGGCTCTTCCCATCACCTGATAGGCATGGACTCTGAAGAGCACATGGGGAGCTGGTGATAAAGGAAGGCAGCAGAACAGCAGCCAAGCCCGCAGCCAGAGAAAGAGAGGAGGGGCTGATGGTCTGCTTGACCTTGATAGAGGATGGGCAGGGAATGGGAGGGAATAGAGCCCTCTGTGTGCCGCCCCTCTTGGAATCAGAAAGCCCTCCTGCTTTAGTTCCTCAAATTCAAACAATGACACCAGAACAATTTAGGACTGAAATAGAAGCGTTTTGGCTCTGAATTATTTTTTTTTCTCCTTTGATTCATGATTGCCTTGTGCAGCTGTTTGTTCACTGTTGTCCCAGCATGAGTGATCTTTGGAGCAAGATCTATCATGGTTCATTTACACCATATAACCACCCTGTGCCTCAGGGAGTCACTACTAGATATTAAATCCAGATTCTTTATCTTCTGGACTATGGTCCAAATTACTACTGTAGTTTTTTCAGTTACAGTAAAAATCCCACATGTTGGAAGTGTTTAAATAGGTGACATAGGAAAGTTCACCCTGCTGCTATGTTGTCCTGATCTTGTGGCAAAAAGCCATCATTACCAGAACAGATGTGAAGTATTTCCAGCATTACAACAGACACAATAAGGTCTCAGTCTAGTCCATTGAGGTTTCCTGCTCCTTAGTTTACTCTCTGATAAGATTTTATGGCCAAAGCATGTTCACAGAATCATAGAGCTGTCATGGTTGGTAAAGACCTCTAAGGTCACAGAGTCCAATTGTTAACCCAGAAAAAACCACCATGCCCTCTAGAGCACGTTCTGAAGGTACCACATCCACACATTTTTTAACACCCCTGAGGATAATAACTTCACCACTTTCATGGGTGCCTGATCATTTTCAGTAAAGAAATTTTTCCTAATACCTATCTTAAACCTCATCTGGTGCAACTTCAGGCCATTTCATTCCATACTATCATTATTCACTGGGGAAAAGAGGACAGCACAGGTAGTTGTAGAGAGCAATAAGGTCTCCTCTCAGACTTCTCTTCTCCAAACTAAATAATCCCATTTCCCTCAGCTTTTCCTCACAGGACTCGTTCTCTAGACCCTTCACTTTCACTTGGTTGCTTTTCTCTGAACATGTTCCAACAACTCAAATTCTTGTAGTGAGGGCCTGGGGAAACACTGGCTTTGAGGGCTTTGTGCATGTCCCTAATGGGAAACCAAAAACTAGAACGACTTTCAGAAGCTTTCCCCAAAAGAAGGATTAATAAATTGCAGGTATGAAATGTAGTGATTTCCGTAAAGTAGAGGTGAACAAAGCTCTTACAATGTGGTTCCCTGTAAAAATGAGGAGCAGGTGGTGGGTACAAGTGGGTGCTGTTCTTTTCTGTTTTGATATACCTTTTCCCATCTAACTGTATATCTACCACATTTTGCTCTGTTTCATTTCTCCCTGTTTATTAGTCCTTGTTTTGCTTATTTGAAAAATAGAAAATGGGGAGAAGGGCAAGAAAAAGGGGGTTATTGTCCTGACTTTAAACTGGAAAGGGCAAAACATGCCCAAGTCAGTCTGAGACTGTCTTATCTGAGGGAGCAGCCTGTACACTGAACTCCAGGGCTGTCTTTTTGGTTGTCTCCTGACAAAGGGTGTTACACAGTGGTATTTTGGATTTGCTTTAGTTAGTGTGCTGTGTGGAACTGCCTCTGTGCTGAACTTCAGCTGAACTGCATTGATCATCAGTGTTCATTTTATCTGCTCTGGAAATTAGAAGAGAGAGAAGGGAAGGAGAAGTCTAGCTTGAAGTAAGGTTGTCTTCAATAAGAATTTAATTTAGATATTGCACAGTTACATTGTGTTGGTCAAATCACATACCATTATGAGAAAGAAAAAAATTGTTTAGGTTTCCTGTTCTGTAACCTTTGGATAAACTCAAACTTGCCCGTTCAATAGCTGTGCTTCTACTTTTCCTTGCTTCTAAGGGCAAAATAGGGCAGTATATCTACTGAAGAGACAAAAGCTAAGTTCTATTGAATGCTTGTATCCACTATTAAGTTTCTGTCCAGATAGTAAGCATAAAGTAGATTTCATATGGTATCTCATGCTGTCTACTTGCCCAGGTTCCCTGCCTTTCTCCTCCTTGTTTGTGCTGTCAGGAAATCAGCTTCAACAGCTGGCTGAGGAGTTGTCTTTCCTAGGGGAACCTTAAAATAGCAGAGAACCATCCATACTAACCTACTTCCACAGGGGGAGAGGAGACAAAAGTGAATGGATCAAATCTTCCTTGTGCTCCTTGAAATCAGGCCTCTCTCTCACCATTAGATGATAAGAAATCAAGGGGAATATGTCAAAACCCCAAGCTCTGCAGTGAGGTGTGGCAATGCATATTGCCAGTGGGAAATGGCATGTGAAAGGAAAAGGAGCTTCAAGCTCATATTGTTGTGGCAATGGTTGTTTATGCAAGGTTGGGTTTTTCCTTGGTTAAAACATCAACACCTTAGTGACATCTCTAATCTTACCTGAGCAGTGGCACATTCTAAGACCTTAAAATTAAAGTAAATAAATAAATAAATCTGGGACTGAGTTCTCTGGACATTAATTATATGATGTAAGTCTCATTGCTTTCACTTTCATGGTGTTTTTTGTTGGGCTTTTTTTGTTTTTTTAATTGATAGTTTGATAATTTTCACCTACTTTGGAGTTTAGTTGGGCAAGTGAAATAATTTTTGCTCTTAGTCCATATTGCTAGTATCAATTTCTGCATTTCTAAAAATACTTTGGCACCTGCTTCCAATTTATCACCATCACTTGCTGTCCAAGTGATGATTGAATAGCAAAAGGCACGTAGCTACGCTGACTCTACCAGAAGCAGTTCCTTCAGATGAGAGATGGAACAGGTTTTAGGGCTAATGTCTGGGAGCAGGACTGTACTGTGATGTTGGCTGTGTCTTTAAGGAGGAATTCAGTCTTCTAGGCAGGGAAGTCAAAATCCTGCCTAAATGGCAGTCACTTTTCAAAATTTAGAAAGCTTTCAATTACAGAACCAAAAAATTCCTTTCCTTCCTCTCTCACAATGTTTCCTGTTCTCCAGGAAAGACTAAAAATAAATGAGCAAATGAACTGCGTGTTTACAGATGCCACAGGATTAAAATGTTTGAATCTCTCTTTTTTTACAAACTTCAGCTTCTGCTTTCTTTTCCCACTGGTTACAAATATCTTCCTGCCAGTTAATCTGCTTTTTCTATCCTTCTCTTGTCCCTTCCTCTTTCTAAAAATCTCGACCCTTTCTCCCTAGGGGGTGCTGTGAGGATGGAGAGAGCATGCATAGAGCAGCAGCTTTAAGTATCATAGAATCATAGAATTGGTTGGGTTGGAAGAGACCTCAGAGATCATCAAGTCCAACTCTTGATCGACTACCGCTGCAGTTACCAGACCATGGCACTGAGTGCCACATCCAGTCTCTTTTTAAATATCTCCAGGGATGGAGAATCCACTGCTTCCCGGGGCAGCCCATTCCAATGTCTGATCACCCTCTCCGTAAAGAAATTCTTTCTAATGTCCAACCTAAACCTCCCCCAGCACAATTTAAGACCATGCCCTCTTGTCTTGCTGAGAGTTGCCTGGGAGAAGAGACCAACCCCCCCCTGGCTACACCCTCCTTTCAGGGAGCTGTAGAGAGTGATGAGGTCTCCTCTCAGCCTCCTCTTCTCCAGGCTGAACAGCCCCAGCTCCCTCAGCCTCACCTCACAGGACTTGTGCTCGAGTCCCTTCATCAGCCTGGTTGCCCTCCTTTGGACTTGCTCCAGGACCTCAGTCTCCTTCCTAAACTGAGGGGCCCAGAACTGGACACAGGACTCGAGGTGTGGCCTCACCAGGGCTGAGTACAGGGGCAGAATCACTTCCTTGGACCTGCTGGCCACATTGTTCCTGGTACAGGCCAGGATGCCATTGGCCTTCTTGGCTACCTGGGCACACTGCTGGCTCATGTTCAGCTTTGTGTCAATAGTAGAAATTACTTCTGCTAAGTCAAATACTTCCGTTTCTCTGCCATCTGAAATAAAAATTTCGAGGTGAAGAGATGGATCCCCACATGACCCTGGGTCTGTCTCTTTAAATACTGTCACAGTTAATAATACCAAATTCCTGTGCTGTCAGACTGAAATGAAAACCTCAGGAGAAGAGAGAAAGTGTTAATTTCAGTGTAGCACACAGTGCATCTCCAATGCTTTCACTGGGATAAACTTAGATGAACACAAAGCTCTTTCTTCTTGTCCTTATAGTGGAGTAGTGATGGCTCTGGAGGACTGAAAGGAACAGTAGACACAGTGTGAAGAAGTTGTTTGCCTTTGGCAGCTGTTTCCAAATCAGGGTGGAAAAAAAAAAGTATTACCAATATTACCTGCACATTTTCAGTCCTACTGTAAAGGTAGGACCATGCTTCAGTTTTAGAAAAATCTGCATCTTTGAGATGTTTAGAAGAAAGATGAAACTGTGTCAAACCTTTGTTTCGCTGGTAGGCTAAGTGGAACTGCATTGAGGAGCACACTGCCCAGCCAGCGAAGAGCTTGACAAAGATGTTATGCATCTGGGTTCTTACCTCAGATTTTTTCCTGAAACAAGCCTGTCTTCTTGTTGTTTGCCCCCTCCATGCTCTTTGTAAGTGGGTCATGTTGCAAAGTATTTGTGCTCAGTTGTCTTTGTCAAAGTAGATACTATGATTTGATTCATTAAATGTGATCTTTTGGCTCAGCTGCTCCTCTTTGGTGCATACTTCCCTCCTTAGGGGTGTACTGAAAAGAAGCTTGTTTAACACATTGGCTGTGGTTTTGTTGAACCTCTTTCATCTCCCTCACCCCTTCTTTGATATCCAGATCAAACTACTTCTAGGGATCTCCCTCCATCACAAGGATGTTTCTCTCTGTGTTCCTGTTCATTCATCTCCTGATCCATGCAGCAAGCGGCCCTCCAGATCAAATGCATGCCTGAAAAAGGATTGCTCTCTTGGCAAAGGAATTTGTGCCAGATATAGAATATGAATTTTGTTCTCAGCCATTATCTCAAATCCACTCCAGGTTAGTTGTGACAGTAGAAGTCTTTATTCTCTGATGGCTGCTTGGTGCTTCATGCATGCTGAATGGATGATTTGTTTCTTTCTTCTGATGGTAAATTAAAGCCAGTGCTTTGCAGCACTTGTGTTGAGTCCCACCAAATCAATGCGAAGGTATGGACAAGAGGGCGTGGACTTAAGCTCTGCCAGGGGAGGTTTAGGTTGGATATTAGGAAGAAATTCTTTACAAACGGAATGATCAGGCATTGGAATGGGCTGCACAGGGAGGTGGTGGATTCTCTGTCCCTGAAGGTTTTTAAAAAGAGGCTGATGTAGCACTCAGTGCCATGGTCTGGAAACCACAGTGGCTGGACTTGATGATCTCAGAGGTCCTTTCCAACCTGGATGATTCTGTGAATGCATATAGCACAGGGGTCAGTGGGCATTTATTCAAAGGCACGCTGATCAAAAAAAAAATTCCGCCATGGAAGGTGTTTCTGAGTGTTGTCCTGTCACAGTGGTGGTTCCTGAGCTTCCAGGATACAGCCTCTGCTAATCATGGTAGAGATCTTTCGTAGGTAGCACCCGTAAACTGCATGTGCCATGTCATTTCTGCCTTGTGTTTCAAGTAGGTTGACTTTTCTGACTACCTCTAGTTCTTGCTGCCTCAACTCTGAGCTTAAAATGCAGAGACCTAATGGAAATCATTAGCCTGACATAGATATCCTGAAGAAGCAGGTCTTTTTTTTTTTTTGCCTTTGTTTCAGAAAACATGTACATTCCTCTGTCTAGCCTCAGAAATTCACAGAAAGTATTTTGTTAGGAGTCTTAGCAAGCTCCTATAACAAGGCTTCTCAGGGGATTTTGCAGCAATTTTTTATTATTAGGTGAGCATTAACAATGCAAGGTTCTGTCAATCACATGGAAAGGACACAGTGCAATTACAGATGCAGAACTGTACAATAGAAATGTGACTGCTGAAGTCTGAACATATGACTGCAAAGATCTAAGCTGTACTGTTTTTCCAAAGTTCTTATTCAACCACCTTCCCACCAGTCTTCAATTTTCCTCTGCACAAAAATAAAGCCAGAGCTGAGGAAGCTTCCTTCACTATGGGAATGCAGCCATGGTTCACACAGTCCAGTGGTTGTAACTCTTAATAGTGACCTAAGGGCAGATGTACTAGAGAAAGTCATGAAATAGGAGCCAAAGGTAGGGGCAAAAGTATATCATACAAGTTTGTTGGATTTTCTAAGGTCAGAATGCTGCAGGGAGTAAAATTTTCTGAGCAAAAAGGTGGATGTTCTGTGGATGACATTACAGGCTTGCAAGGGAGGATTTAGCTCTTAAGTTCTAAAACAGGTGCTCCAGTTTAGGTGTCTGGCATGTAATACCACACCTGTTTAAATGGGTATACATTAGCTTTTCATCTAGGGTGGAAAAGAAAAATGCACTAAAGACTACTAAGCTTGTGGTGTTTCATTTATAGTGTCTGAACAAACATACTGAGAAAGTCAAAGACTTCTTGACCTTGGGTCTTTTTAGGAAGGTTGGTAACCTCAGCAGCTGTCTTTCGTGCAGTCCACTCCGTTGGAGAGGACAGGCAAAGGTTTTGGACCTTGGGGAGTTTCTGTTTGTTTCCCTGGAGAACAGATGGCTTCCAATTCATTTCAGTTCAGTGTGGCTTAAAACAAAACTGGTTCAGTGTTCTTGCAGATCCCTCCTCCTCACCTTATTAAAAGCAGATCCTTGGGTGATATACAGAGTCAGAGTTGCAACAACTTAATGCTTTCTGTAGATGTGCCCCCAGGTCTCTTGCGATGCAGTACTTTTCTGAATTTTCTACTCATCAGAAAATGTCTAGGGTAAAAAGAATATAAATTTAAAATGTTGAATGGAAGTAGGAAAAGAATCCCTAAGGGCTTACTTTACACAGGGAAATGGACTGGTAGAACTGTAGTGGAATAATTATAATTATACCACTGTGGCATAACCATAAATGATATAGAGTAATTGTATCAGAAGCATCTTGCTTTTATTCTCAAATACAGTAATCACATAGGGAGTTATCCTGGTAGCGTTATAGCAGATGATGATTATCATTATTGTTGTTATTTATGAACTAACATTTAATTTAGCATATTTTACTACAGATTTTCTAATTGAAAATTAAATTTGTGCTCCTATTTGAAGTACTCCTGTTGTCCTTTAGACAAACTCTTAGAAAATACTTTAGACTCTTTTTATTCATCACAAAAATGGAAAGAAAAAGAATGGACATATACTCAAGTATTTTTACATAGCAGATCACCTTAAATATACATTGCAAAGAGACAAAAAAAAAAAAGCTTTATTCCCAGCTCTGCTACTGACTCCCTCCCTGTGACCTCGGCTAAGTTATTTTGCTTTTAAAAATGAGAATAGTGCTGACCTTGCAGAAGTATAATGAGGCTTTATTTCTAAAGCTTGCAAAGGCTTTTGAGATCTTAAAGTAGAAGGAGATAGCGAAGTTTAAATTACAACTATTATTAAACACATTTATTGTATAGGTTGGATACAAATGTTTCAGCCATCTGATCTCGGTCTTTTTAATTTTTAAACTTCAAAGCCTAATTGAGATTTAGATTCTGTAAGTTTCACTGATTGCTTCATTTCCAGTGGATGGATGATACTGTATGTTCTCCTTTTCTTTCCCACAGCCCTGTAAAACAAATCTATGGCCAACATCTATCCATTCCACCCCCTTCATGGTCCTACACCACTAAGTAGATGGAGGTTGATGTGGCAGAGCTGAGATGATCAAGTGTTGTTAGCTCACTGATCTCTGCACTGAGATTTTTAATCAGACTTATCTCCTTGAGCCCTTGGTGGCCTAATTGTGGCTGAGGCTCTTGAATTTCTTGAGAGGTTGGGTTAAACTCTTGGCAGAGTAATTCCTATTATACTTTGCTGCAAAAGAAAAACCATCCCTGTTGTTGTAGTTTCTGAACGCCATGAAGTGATTCTATAATGGCACCTCATTAGCATCTCTTGCTTTAGCCTATTGGTTTCCATCTTTAATGACCTCTGTGGTTGGATGTCTTCCCTGCACCCTCCAAAGCAAACACCACACAGTGGAGTTTTTTCCCTAGAAAGTGTTCCTGTTTCAAGCACCAAGTTTGTTTCAATGCCTTAAGCATCAGAAGATGCTGCAAATAAAAGGCTATACATCATTTTACTTGAGGCAATGTATTTTACATGTCTCCTAAGGAAAGTAATTTTTTAATTTAAGTGAAGAGTTCCTGGTAACCCTGACAGCCCCCTCTTCTCCTCCTCCACATAGACCCAGCATTGATTTTTACAAAGTGAATCAATTGTAACTTGGAACACAAGCATTTGACAGAAAGTATGTTGTCTGTGCTGGGATTCACACTTCCACTAGAAGATTTGGAGGGATCCTTACATGTAAAAATAGTTGAAAACTGATGCTTTTCCATAGCTGGTGGTGGTGCCTGTCAGAGGAAATAACCCAAAAAACAAAACAAAACAAACCACCCCCAAAACAAACAAACAAACCCATCCCCCACCCCCAAAAAAAAAAAAAAAAAAAAAAGAGAAAGGAGCATAGGAGGTTCAAGTTGAATATTCAAAAAATTTTTTTTACTGTAAGGGTGACAGAGCCCTGGAACAGGCTGCCCAGGGGGGTCGTGGAGTCTCCTTCACTGGATACATTCAAAACCCACCTGGACACGTTCCTATGCGAAGTGCTCTAGGTGGCCCTGCTCTGGCAGGGGGGGTTGGACTAGATGATCTTTCGAGGTCCCTTCCAACCCCAAGGATTCTATGATTCTATGATTCTATGATTTGTTTGAAAGAGGTGCTAAGCTCTATTCTTTGCACCTTTCTGAATGCATTCTTTGCAACACTCAGAGATGATGCATTAATTGCTGTGCATTGGTCTGGTATGTGGTAGGTGACAGCTCTGTTTAATTCTTTTTCTTTGCAGTTTCAGTTAGGTGTGGATGACCTCTACTGTATGGTACCCTCAAGTTTCTGTACCCACACAACAGCTGCTTCAATAGGCATCTCTAGCTGATGGATGTAACAGTCCCTCTGTTCTTTTTGTGCCAACTAAATTGCCTGGTGGAGACAATTCTCTCCCTTTGCTTACTTCAGTAGAAAAGGTGCTGGTGGAGTTCTGTTTGGTAGTTCTTTATTCTGGTATATCTTCCAGCCCAAGTCAAATACTTCTGGCACTTGAACAAACAGAAAAGTGATTATTGAAGCTGAGGGCCTTAGGTTTTGGCTGTGCTGATTGCTGTGCTGCACCATGGAAGACACTAACTTTATCAGGAACACAAGGAGAAAGCAGGGAATGATTGATGGCATTATGATGTTGAATAAGGTTTATAATAGCAATAATCTTCCATGAAAACAGTTGTTATTATAGCTAATGTCAGCTTTGTCACTGTGTTAACCTTCCTTGGCTTTGCCTTGGGCCATTGAATGACCAACCATTCGTTAAACACCAGGGAGGACCCATTTCAGGGGAAATGTTATGGAGTTCATTTGCTTGGTGAAGCATTTGAAGTAGCATGTGTGTTTTGCTTGCTACCACTTATTCATGTGTACCTGGGCCAGCTCGCACATGTGTGAACTTGGCTACAGACACAGTTCTTTGTTCTCCTATGGTCTTATGTGCTGTGGTTCATGTCCTCCTGTGTTAGGCCTGAATCCAAGGTAATACAAGTGGGTTTCTAAGAAGAAGATGTGTCTATAAATTGGTCTGAGAAATAGGGATAGCCATATCCTCAGTTTTTTCTCTCCTCTCTGGAGTTTCTCCTTTTTATGCATTTCAGTTCTGTTTGTTGTTTTTCCTAAAACTGTTGTGTTTTCACCTAACTTTCAACAGAGCAGTCATTTAAATGCAGTCTGAATGATCCCCACTGAACTGCATTGATATTCTCACTCTTCTGCCTTCACTTGCTCTTTTCCCCAGAGATAGACTCTTTTCTGATTTTTTTTTTAACCGTGTGATGCTAACTTTCCTTGGTTTCTTTCACGATGACTGAACTTAAATCTTAGTCTTCTACTTTGAGTTTGACAGCTGCTTTTACCACCTCTTCTATTGTTTTCCACTGTTCTTTTGCTTTTCTCAAGCAGCGGTTAAGTCATTCACTTCCCAAAATTAGTAAGTGAACAGTCTCAGAGACCTAAATAATTTTCCATAGAGAGGAATTTGTGCTGTCATTTACCACTGGGAGCTGTAGCCCTCCCATATATCCCTATAGGCCAGGCACATCTGGACTGACTTTCTCCAGTCTAGAGATTCTGCTACATACCATATGCTATGGGGAATTTTATTTACCACCACATGCCCTTTTGGCTCTTTATATGTACCTGTAAAACATTATGTAAAAGTACTGAACTTTATACCCTTTATCACTGTATGTTTTCAGTGTCAATCTGTTTTCTCTCATATCAATTTCAGAAAGATTTAGTGGTTTATATAAAAATTACCTTTGTGTATTCTCCTGCTGATCACCTCTGCTTGCATTTTAGTCTTTAAAAAGTTCCCCAGGGCACAGACTGTGTTTTCCCCATGAATCTGGAAAACAGCTAGAACATAGCAGTGCTGCTTCAAAGAGTAAGGAAAGAAAAAAAACCTCCAACATTATCATTAGGATTGCAAAGATTACAATGAAAGCTCCTACTGCTGAATATTGAAATTTATTTGAAAATGCAATGCTAGACAGCACACTGTGGCAGGAGCAGCAAGAGGGCACACTGGAGTCCCTGGCACCCCTTTGCTTGAAAGGAAACAGTACCTTGTGCTTCAGATATGCAAATACAAGGCACTCTTTATACTTCCTCAGCACTTCAGAAATTAAAATGGAGAAAGATTCACCTTCAGAGCCAGCCACTCCTAATTGCACCTCCCTGTCTCAGTATGAATTCCTTTACTTTTTAAGGGCTCCCCTGCTTTCCTCCGTGTCTTTCTGGAATGGTAAAGTGCTCTTAGTTGCTGCTTGGACACTCCCAAGTACTGCTCGCTGCAGGTGTCAGTCTGACAGTTCATGAGAGCACTTCATAATCCCATGAAGAGACAGAGAAGAGAGCACTTTGTGGTGCACAGCCAGGGATGCTGCTTAGCTTCATGTGCTCTTCACATGCAAATTAGGAAGCCTGCTTTCACTACACAGGCCCTTCAAGGCACACAGAAGTGCAAACATTTTCAGACAGTCTGTATCTGGTAAGCAAACATCTTTAACTTTCCACAAGTGTGTCTCCTTTGTCCTCCTATCAAATAAAAAAGCAAGGAAACTAAGTAACTAAATAAATAGTTATTAGGAATAGTTATATTGACAAAACTAAATAAACGAAAAAGCTAAATAACGAGATTTCAATCTTGCCCTTCTGTGAGAGTCCAGCCATAGCAGGAGAGATCCAGAGAAGAATTCTGGAACGTGCCCAAGCAGAAGTTCAGGCCATTGAAAAGTTGAGCATACAGGGAACCAAGATGTAATGAGCTTTGAGTGGTTATAAAATACAATAAAGCTAAGGCTTATCTATTTGATTCCTAAGCCACGAGAGTTCACTTGGTTCATGTTGGTTTACCTTTTTTAAAATTTGAAAGGGAATTTCTTTTTTCTTTTTAAAAACAGCCAAAAACAGAAGTAAAAACCCAAAACAAACAAAAAATAACAAAACCTAAAAAAAAACCACAAACAAACACCTGGAGCATGCTTCTCCACATTAGAAACTAGTGATTTAGAAGTAAAAAGCATTGCTTATATGTCATCTGGCAGAGGCTGGCATGGTGAGTGCCTTTAAGACACTTCATTAAAGCACAAGTAACAAGTGGATGTAATGTTCAATTTGCAATTCCTTCTTGCTTCTTTGGTACATTTCATTTACTTTAAATATAATTATGCATTACTTAATACAGTCAAACATTATTTACCTAAATATCTGTGGTATAAAATGTGTTTATGCAAAGCAAGGTCATATCCTCAGTTGTTTTGGACATATCAAACAGTACTCTGTTCTGCAGAACCTTTTACTAGCCTGCCTTATGTGACCTCCCCCTCCTGTCAGATAAATAAAGGAAGGTGAGAGCATGTTTTTAAACGCTGCCCTGTGTGTTGGTTTATAAAAAATTCTGTCCATTTATAAAACACTGCTGCTAGAATGCTGGGCAGCTTGGTAATTACACACTCACAGAGCATTCTGTTACCTCAGGACAGAGACAGGTATTTTCCCCAAGCAAAATGAGACAAATAAAGGTGGGTGAAAACCACAGAGGACTTACTTTTGCTTCTGACTGACCAAGCTTAGAACATGTCATTATGGGGGCAGTGGAGCTAGAGCCCCATTTTAACAGTGAAAGTTAGGAATCAAGCCCATAATGTGCTAAAGTTTTATAATGTTGGGATGTGTCAAGTTCTGGTAACTGGGCTCCTGCAAACGATGAAAGTTCCCACAGTTCTTGTCTCTACTGAGTGTCACATGTAAATGAAGCTATTGCAATTTGTACTTTTAAGGCATGTAAGAGACAAATTAGCATCTGATACTGCAGGAAGAGATCAGCTAGCTTTCCCACAGCTAGTTCTGGGCAAGATGGTAGGAATGTACATTAAAAATGAAAGCTAGGAAGCTACATGGCATTAGGGATTAGTAGTATGAATATCATGGCTTTTGACTTGTCACAGGTTTGGAGCCAGTATTTGGCTCAGTACTCTGTCTCAGTATTTGGATATGTGTGTGGAATAGGGTGTGAAAAGCAAGTGGTGTTCCCTGCCTTGTGGAAACATAATTTGCTGGGAGTGGTGATAAAGTACAGTAAAGCCAAAATCACTACCACCCCAGTTCAAAACCACCACCACCAAAAGTACCACTTATTATAAATATCCATGGTAAGTAGTGCCTATCTGAATTTAGTTCGTTTCACCAGCTTTTCTATAAAACACATCCCCATGTCATTCCTCTCCCTGACAATGCTTAGCATCTTTTATCTAAGGTTCTCAAAGTCACTGTGAAGCAATAATGAATTAAGCTACACGGTACCCCTGCTAGTTAGGTAAATGCCATTTCTGTTTCCACAGATGTTGGGGGAAATGAGGAACAAAGAGGTTAAGTGTTTCACCTAAGGTCATGCACTAATGCATCATTGTCCTTTTTCTGCATGGTGAGGGGTCAGTCCCTCCTGATGGAAAAACTACTCAGAACTGTTCTCTGACTCTAAACATATCTGATGAACCCTATTCATACAGAAAAAAACCCCAAACACACACAAAAGCCTAGGAGCAGGAATTATACTCTTGTCCTTCAACTCCCCAAAGCAGACTTCTGAAACATAATATACAGGGAATCTTTATTAGCTATCTATAGTGGTAGTAGTTAATTAATAACTTACTCATATCTCTCTGTGGATCCATCCAATACAGGACAACATGAACATTGTGTATGATGTCTATTCAACAAAGCAAAGGTTAGAACTGTCTTATGACTGCTGGTTCTGTGGTACAGAAAAGGCCTGGTGGTGGGTTGATGCTTTCTGCTTTCTGTGTCTGCAGCACTTCTTCTGAACACAGTAACACCATGTTTCTATATTGATGAAAGTTTCATATACACTACCATCTTCATGAATTTGTCATTCCCCTGCTTTCTTTTACCCCCATAGTTTTGGGAAACGGCTGTCATCACCATCTTGCTGATGAGGGCAAGTGGCTGAAATGACAGAAATGTCATTCTGTTTGCAAACAAGATGAAAGAAAACCTGAAACTCAAATGCACTTTCAACCTTCAAGTGGAGAAATCTGTCATCAGATCAAGACTTGATGGTAAAAGATTCTTCTCTTGTTTTTATTTTATATGTAGGCAGAGGCAGGAAATGATGAAGACTACAAAAAGTGAGTTTCAGGATCTAACAACCACAATTCCTAAGGGGCTGGTAGACTTTTATTTATTTTTTTTTTCCCCTTTTTCTCAAGGGTATCCAGGACACGTGTGAATGATCATACTGTCTTCCACTCCCAAGTGGCTTCAAGTCTATCTTTCAGCTCATGATCACAGACTCTATGAAAGCACTAAGCCTCTTAATGTGACAGATCTAGGGGACAAGTCTAAGCTGATGAGACAAAGTTTTGTCAGCCAGGTGTCTTGTAAAGACTTTTTTTTAATGGAAAGATGAGACTCTTCAGAAGTACTTTCCAATAATTTTGTTTTTCCTGCCTTGTTTTCCTCCTTGTTATCTCTTGGGCTGGTCTGTTGTGAATGCTGAATTGTGGCCTTCTCATACCTAGGTGTACAGTGTGCCCACTGCTCCCACCAGCTCTGCTTTGGAGCCCCTGTATATGGCAGGTTGTTATGTCAGTCTTAGCATGATGAACAAGAGATTCATAAGCATCTGGGGGTAGATGCAACTAATTGGAGGGGGATGGCATGTTCCTCACATAAACAGAATTAAGGGGAAGGGATAGGGACAGAGGAAAGGAAGGATGATACCCGCTTACTTTGCTCCTCAGAATATCTTAGCCTTTCTCACACTCATGAATATGCTCTGGTGTGCACACATGAAGATCTATTATTTGCTCTTGACTTTATTGTTTCTGAAATTAGGTGACTTTTGATTAGCTTTTTTCCCTTTGGCTATCTGGCTAAATTGGTGTTCTTCCAAATTCATCTAGAAAAAATAGAGTTCTCAAGTAATGGTTAGAAGTCAGAAGAAGTAGGGCTTGAGAGCTTCCCTGAAAGAGCTGCTGCTTACATTTTTTTCAGAGTTTGGAGGAACAGCTATGTATTGTACCTCCACTGGTGTTTTACTCCTTCACAAATACATCCCTGCCAGCTGAAGAAGCAGGGACAGAAGTAATCACATACCCTTTTTAAATCTGCAGGTCACATACCATCAGTTACTTTTTGACAAGGTCAAACAAGAATCTTGAGAGGAGTTGAACTCCATAATTAAATACCAGACCCAGGTAGCTTTTGTGTACTGAAGGACTCTGAAAAATACTGCAACAATCTAGATTTCTCTTGTTTGTTCCTCCAAGCAAGAGTTTTATGGCCAGTGAAGTCATGTAATCACAAATCTCCATGACTTCTCAAAATGGAAAATGAAGTGAAACAGGTGCAATCCTTTAATTTGCTTACTTTTGAGGATGTAAAGTTGGCCCTTATGCTTTATATAGCATCTCTGATCACAGACAGCAGTTCTTTCTGGCTGTTGAATCCCAGATTCTTGAAATAAAAATAGCCACTTTGAAGAAGCCCAGGTTTTCCTTGCTAGTACTATTCTGATACATGTGTGGATGTCTCCAAGTATGTACATACATCCCTGCTTGTAGGCCTCTCTCCTCCTTATTCACAGAATAATATGGACACATCTGTGCACACTCCTAAATTTGGGACTAGTGATTACTGTAAAAATACAGAAGACCATGCTTTTGCCTTAGCCCTCCAGACACTGGTCTTTGGTCAGTAGAGACCATGGTTACACAGGCAGTAATGCTGTGACAGTGTTTGTGAAGCTAAAGATTGTGAAATACCCACCTGTCTTTTGAGAAGACCTTTATCCTAGGAGCTCAACACTAATTGGTGTCCTTATGTTTCAGATTAAGGCCAAGCTTTAAGGCCACAGGGTGAAGCTACTTCCCATCTTCTAAAAATTACGTTTTTGCTTAACATTCCTCAAGTACCACTTTGTTAGAAGGGGCTAAAGAAATGACGAAAGTTTCTGAAAATATATATGCACTCTATTAATAAAGATTTTCTGTATCGAAATACAGAGAACAAAGTCCTTCAAAAATACATTCAAAGCACAATGTGTGTAGTCTGTGTGGCCCAAAGTTAGCTATTCAGCCCTTAGAGTAAACAGGCACACACAAAGTCCTTAATGGAACTGATTAAAAACAGGTAGCTAAGTCCTTTTGAACACTTGCACCATATGCAGTTGCAGCAAGGTGAGATCACAAAGTCTGTAAGAATAGAGGAGGTGGAAGGCAGTCTGTACAAGCAGCCTTATAGAGCCTTACAACTTTTTTTTTTTTCCACTAATCTTTACTAAAAAGATAATTCCCTTCCACAGAATCCTGCCAGAATCCTAATTCATTGACTCCTAGTACAATGCTAGAAACTTACTTTTTCGTAGGGGTCACTAGGAGTAGAGATTTTGGTATAGGAACAAGTATGGGATATGGGAGGAATAAAGCATGTGTTTGCTTTACACTGGTTCTTCAGATGCCACTGACATATTTTAAGGTTTTCTCCTTTTATGTAGACAGGCTTAGTTCACCTGCTTGGGAAGATCTCTTGGGCTATAATCCTAAATTAACAACTGTGTTGCCTACTGGTGTAGGGAGATAAACAGCAATAATTAATCAAGCTCAGAGAAATACAAATTATGTTGTTCTGTGATGAGATTCACATTTAGAGGGGTTTCTTGAGATCTGTGAAGTGGCTCCATCTTTCTCTGGCAGAATTGTTTATTGACCCTAGCCAAAGGCATCAGCCAAACAGAACTGCCAAGCACAGCAGATTGCCAGGGGCATCTGAACAGCCACAATCCCAACTGCATTAATTGCAGAGCAGAGCCACCACCAGCACTGAAAAAGGGCTGAAACTAGATGATATTTAAGATCCCTTCCAACCAAAACAGTTCTGTGATTCTATATGTGCAGCAGTGATTACCTTGGTGATCGGACGTAGGGTTACTCCAGCCTTACCTCCCCAGCAGATTCTGCAAGCCTGACCCTATGATGATTCCTTCCTCTTCCTGAGAGAGGAATGGTACAGTCCCAGCTGTCATCCATTGGATGACAACATTCAGTTTTCTCTGTACCACTGAGAAGTTTGGAGCTAATTATTCTGTTCATTGGAGATGATCTGGGTCCCTGGAATACTGTGTATGTTGTAACAAGGTATTTGGTGTGAACTTTACTAAGCAATTAGCTCTCCTGAGAAGCTATCGTTGGGTAGGTGTGTTAGTCTTAATCTGTTGAGCTTTGAAGTCCCTGTCACCAAATAAGCCTACTTTACAGAGTCCTTGTGGCTGGACCTGTGTTTCTACGTAAGTTTTGAGTTGCTTATCTTCAGTCTTGGTATTTTGGAAAAAGAAATTTTGTGTGCTTTACTCCTTGTATATGTGGTAGCCTCACCATGCCTCCAGTATCATGAACTCTTGGATAATCTCTGTATCTTCCCCTGCATTTAGTCATTATTAACCAGAATCCTTCCTTTGTGGTTGTTGCTTTTTCTTACATTTCAAGAGAGGGACAGGACACAGGTCAGGAGAAAGAAAATGAACAGTGAGGAGCCCTCTCTTGACTCTTTTAGTGTCTGTTCAGAATCAGTGTGTAGAATTATGAAAGAGAAACCCTGAAAGAATATCAGCATTGGTTGAAATAATTACTTTCTACAGAGCTTCAAAGAGCAATGAGAAAAAGTTGCATCATTATTTTTTTGTTTGGTTGGTTGGGGTTTTTTTGTGTGGATGGACCTAAAACTCTGTGTGTAAGAAAATGGTGTCCACTGAAAAGCTCAAAAACAGAATTCAAGTCCTATTTCTCAAACTTCTTGGGAGGCTAGTAATGTGTTGTAGTAGGAGGGAGAAGTGCTGAAAGAAGAAATGTTATAAGAAATGTTAGCAATATATTCTTTTTGCTGTCCATGAAAGAACTTGATGTCCCTTCTTAGTGTACCCCTTCATAACTTATTACTTGGCATATCACTGGTCTCTACCAAGGAGGATCCCCTTCTTGTCTTATCAATGTCACACTGATGAAACAGCCACAGTTTCACTTGTGATGTGTCAGGTACTTTTGCCTTTTGGATGTACAGCACTGATTAAAACCTTGTTGAAGAGATTTTTGTTCTTCAAATGTATGAAAAAATGTTGCTTGCAGCAGAGACCTTATCCTTTATTCTTTTATTTTCCTTGTTAATGATGCTAGTCTTGTGGATCTCACAAGGATTTAAATTTAATTCTCTGCTCCTTTTAGAGGCAATTAGGAGACAAGTTGTGAAGCTGTGGATGTTCTTGTAGTGCCTGACCAGGTGCTATCACATATGTAGGAAAACCTGCAGATTTACTGTAAACAACTCAAGTATTTTCAACAGAACAAAAATAATTAATCCACAGCAACATTCAGAGTGGCTAGAAAAACTTTGTTTAAAGTTTCTTCCATTAGAAATTTATTTTTATTTAAAATTAATTTTAAAGGATAATTTCTTTTTATTGTTTTTGAATACAGCCTTGATGATTCTTCTTGTTGAGAGTGACTTTTTAACGCAAGACATTTATTGAGCGATTTAAATCTTGGGGGAAATTACAACTGATCCAAGGTGAATTTTTAAAATATTTACTTGGGAAGAAATTTTGAATTCTCAATTTTCTATTTTTAATTATTATCTGTCACACCTGTGTAATGATTCAGAGAAAAATCTTCAGATTGAGGCATCTATTACCTGTTACTATTCATTGTATTCACTTTTCTGTCCTCTTCAAGGCCATGTATAAGCTTATGACATTCAAAGTTTGCTTGTGATTTTCAGAGCACCACCTTTCCACTGGTGAACCAT
Source organism: Calypte anna (assembly GCF_003957555.1). Lineage (NCBI taxonomy): Eukaryota > Metazoa > Chordata > Aves > Apodiformes > Trochilidae > Calypte > Calypte anna. The sequence continues at coordinate 80,482,081 of NC_044244.1, forward strand.
GACAGTGGAAGTGTATGATGGCATTCTGGATGTATGTTCTTCATCTCAGTGATTCAGTGCTATCAGGCCTGTTGCAGATGGTCTGCGTCCTAAATAAGCACTGTATCCTAAACCAGGTTATTTGTGTCCCTGTGCCTTTTGCCTTTAGGCTTGGGAGTTGAACATTGTCTCCATAACCATCTCTTCTAAAGTGGGTCATTAATTCTTTAAAATGTCTGGCTGTCAAAAAAGCAACACAAAGTGGTGTTTGCTTTCTTTAGTGACCTCCTGCAGCTTAGAGAAAAATGTTTCTTTTTCTGGCTTTCAGCTTCCAAAGTTTTCCTGATAGATATACTTGCCCGCCTAAGGCAACATTAAAAAGTTGGAAAGACAAATCCTGCCTTCATCTCTGTAATGTCACTGCTGTAAATTCTCTTTGCTGACATTAGGGCAACTTTTCTTGTTTTCAGACTGTCTGACTGCTTACAGGTAGGGAAGGAGGGTATGTGGGCTTTTTATTTGAATCTAGGCACCAGTTACTGCTGGGCAGCAATGCCTGGGTTTGGTACTTAATTGCTGCTTCAGCTTTTTTATATTTCAATGTCAGTGATGATGTGCAAAAAACTTACAGCTCCAGCTCCCTCTGTATACCACTTCTGACACGCCAATGCTGACTGAAAGAAGCAGTGACACCTTTGGGCAGCAGAGACAACAAATTTGATTACATCTTCCTGAAAGACAGGTGCATGATAGAAAAGGGAACATATTTGCAGTTATTTATTTCAGGATCTTTAACACACCTTGAAGACAGCTGGGAATTAGTTTTTTTAATCAGGAGATCTACCGTTGCCAGCAAGATTATTTTGGAGATGTTAATCATTTATTTTGAGGTCAGTAGGAGAAGGTACAGACCTGAGATCTCTGATGCCTGTCCAACGTTTGAGATAATCTATCAACTCTTTAGTCACAATGCAAGAAAGCCTTTATTATGTTTTTAATGTTACTGTTTTTTCCACTCTCATTTGTGCTGATCCTTACACAGCTCTTTCTCATTTGTTTGCATACCCATTTTTCTGGGCCTGTCTCTTTCTGTCTCAGTCTTTATCTCATTCTCTCATACATCCTTATTGTTTTTTGTTCTCCTTGTGCTTCATCTTTGTCTTAACTCAGTATCTATTCTTTCTTATTTTTCCCTTTGTCGATATGTTTTCCTTGAGCCTTTTTCTGTGCACGTGTCTGTCTCTTCCTCTCTGCTCTCCCTTCTCTACTCATCCTTTATCTCTTTCCCACTCTTTCTCTTTTTTCCAATTCCATTAGCGAAAGTAGATAATAACTTGTGAATTCAAGTGGAACTTCATTTCTGAAACCGTACACTCGTGCTGGAACCCATTAAGCTCGATAGCGAGAAATGAGAGAAATCATAATTATCAGGCCAGTAAAATACATGAAACATAAAATTTGTCAGGGAAAGTAATTGAAATTATTGGAGCAGTTGGGTCCTGGTGCTGTGCAGACCCTCAGTGATAATGGAAAGGTTACGGGCAATGTTTAGCAATGCTGATGAGGCCCAAGGTGACTCAACGCCACCACAGTCAGCAACTTTATGCTCTGCTTACATTAATTTGCTAATCCATCTTTGGAAATGGCCAAGCTGAGCAGTGCATTGGGGTTCATAGAACCCCCACCAAAGTGCTGGAGTAGCCAGTGCTGCAAAACTTCTGCTTTCGTTTTCCTGTTACTTCACCTCCCTCTCTTTTGTTCCTTTTCACACCTCTGTTTCTTTTCTCTTCTTTTAAAGTCTTCTCATCCGTTTCCCACTGGAGCCATTTTAGAGCCTGCCTGTGCAGTCACAATATGTTGATTATTTAAAGCTTGTACTAAAGCAATCCCATCCTTTTCTCTAGTGTTCCCCTCTGTGAAGCTGTATGTGCTTGCAAACTACCAAAGGACAGTCCAGGAGCTTTTCTGATGTTTCCATTCTTGCTTTGTGGATGGGGAAGCTAAATCAAAGGAAACTGATGTTGTCAGCATCCAAACTGGACATAATATATTTATGACTTTGGTTACCACTAGATCAGCCTTCATCCATTCCATGACTGAAGAGATTGCAAGGACTATTGCAGAGCCAGTGCAGCCTTCAGTGCAACTAGCCATGGGATTTGTGTCAATGTTGATTCAGTATGTGCTAAGTATCCCTTTGGATTTTGTGTTGTATAATAAAATGTTATTTCACCTGCTTCAGCAAGGCAGCCTTGAAAAATTGGCACGAATGTAGATCAGACAAGGTACGAAATCTCCTTGCCCATTCTCAAAAGCAAACACTAATGAACTATTTGTTCTGTGTGTAGAGAATGATTTTGCAGGACTCCTTTTTTTTTAACAGGGAAGAAGATGGGGAAGAAGGGAGAGGAAACAGCATCTGCTTCTTTTTAGTTTCTTACAACAGATTGTAAGAATCACTGAATCATCCAGCCCCCTCTTCCTTTCTGAAGGGTTAATGTGATCTGGAGAGAATGACATAGTGGTTTGTACTTTCTCTATAGGATCATTGCTGGGGTGACTGTATGTAAACCTGATCAGAGAGGCCCAATCTCCTCCTTTGTTTCCATACTTGTCATCACCCTCTGCCTAGCTGTCTCCTGCCCAGTGTGTATGCCCAGGGACTTTTTCATTCCTCTGGAATTTCACCTTAGCCATGATAAGTCTGCATGGGACATTTTCAGGGAGACTGAAATGCTCTCTGCAGGATACCTGCTTTAGTCCCATCTAGCACAGGTATCATTACCCCATTCCCAACCACCTGCTATCAGGATCCCATGGTACCAGTTCAGGCTGTTTGTTCTGAGAAGAACAAAAAAGCCAAACGGAGCCCAACTACACAGCATGGGCATAAAAATAATCATACTGTTGCAATCCATGCGGAAAGAGCGGTAGGTTCTGTTACATTGCCTGTAGCTGTCTCTTTCTCTCTTCAGCCAAACCTTTCAGTGTTTTCTTCCTAACTGATTGCTGCCATGGAAGCAACTGAATTTCAATAGCATTATGTGGTGAGAGGGTTTGTGGGCTGCTTTGTCAGGAGGACTGCCTTGCCCAACTCGGCATGCTATTAAGCAAAGAAAACCTGATAAAACAAAAAACCAATTTTTAATGAAATGAAATCCTCTCTCCAACAAATCTTCCCCAGATGTGATGCTGAGCCTGTCATTTTCACAGCAAATACATTTAGCACTGCTAGATTTCAAACCCCAGAAAAAAATGGTGTTTAACGAACTGTCCGAACAACCTCTTAGCAGCAGCAGTAGGAGTAGCATAGCTTATTAAGGTTGATGCCTCAGTTCAAAGCAGAGCTCCTTATTATAGGGAAAACGTTACACATAGCTTGTCTGAGGGGACCAATTGTAGATATCTCTTCTATTACCATTAATACTTTCCTGATGACAGTTATAAAACCACTGGGTAGGACTCTGCAGCTGCAATTTAAGAATAATCTATGGCCATTTTTCTGGTGTTCCCCCCTGAAAACCTTGTCAGGCACTGGATTTAAAACATCTCTGCACAGTCCCATCAGAGAAAGCAAGAAATCAACAGTTGTTGTAATGCCAGGAGATAATAGAGAAGTTATATGGCATTGGGTGAAAATGAGGCATCATTACAAATGGCCTGGGAGCAAAAATTATCACCAATTCTTGAAATGGCTGGAATGTTCTTTCTTCCCCTGACACTTGGGTAGATAGTCTTTACATTTAAGAGACTGGAAATTAGACTGGTATCTCCATCCCTGGAGTCTGGTTTTCTAAGTGGTTGAAAGAAGTTGTAAGGAAGCCTGGGGGAAGATGGAAGAGAGGGGATCATTTTCTTCCTCCCTGAACTTTTTTTTTTTTTTGCTTCTGGTAAATCTGGCCCTGCTGTTCTCTGGCAGTGTAGCTGCTGCTCCTTCTGCATTGGCTCAGACCTATAGGGTGAAAAACAGCTTAACGAGAAAAATGTAGTGTCCAGATTTCTATATTTGCACCACTCCCTTAAAGGCATTTTTCTAGCCTACGGGGTGTCTTGGAAGCATCTCTGATGGTGCCAAAAATAGTTCTCCATTTTCCTGGGAAGCAATGTCTGCCAAACAGCATGCTTTCTGTTGGTATCTTGTTAACCCATGAATTTATGATGAGCCTTGTGAGCATCCTTCTGCCCTGAAAGGCCCAACAGCTGAAATATATTTGTGAGAACTTCTACTTACTTTTTTTTTTCTTTAAATATGCAAAATAAACAGTTCTGTGCTGTTCTGGTTGCAGAAAAATATCAAGAAATATAAAACATTTATAGCCTCAAAAGGGAAAATCAGTTAAATGTTAATATTATTAATAATGATTATTTTTATGGCATAGTTCATAATTTTTTTTCCATTGACAGTAATTTGCCACATGAATGGAGATTCAAAAGGATTGCTTCAAATTATAAATCCCAGATTATAGCACTTATTCCCCTAAGATTATTATGGGAACTGGAATCAGATGTTCTCTCTAAACTTGTGCTGTCAGTGTAGTTTTTAAGGTACCCAAAGAGGGTACTACAAGTAGATTAATTTGTTTCACTGAAGCAAGCTATTTTTCTTTCCTACTATGAGCCTTCATGAAGTAGCACAACTGAGAACTGTGTAGGTTGAAAATACTGCAAAGCTATGTTTAAATCCAAGAGAAGATTGTTATTTTTGCAATGAAGAGATATGGGGGAAAATAGTACTGAAGCTGTCTTTTTTTCCTGAAGGAAATCAAAAGCAGTTTTGGTGGCAGCAGTGAAGTTCCCTACCATCAGAACTTTTTCCAGTTTTATACTTTTAAAATTAAAATCAAAGCTACAGAGAGAGAGGACTCTTGAGTGGCTTAATATATGTATTTTCTCATTTAAAAAGAAAAACATGTAGTGGATTTTCATATGATAATATGAATAGTCCAGATTTTTTTAATGGACTTTAATTTTTAATGAGACTGGTCCTGCAGTCTGGTTATTTATATCTTCCAGAGCTTAATTAAACCCAGTGTGAAGGACTGAATAAATGGAAGCATTTCAACCTGATCTAGCAATCAGAAAATATAAGTGATGAGATTAGAATCATAGAATCATAGAATCCTAGGGGTTAGCCTGTAAGGGGATGCCTCAAATGTTCACATGTCCCTTTAAATCCATGAATTACATGAAGATAGAAATAAGGCATTCCAAGCAGTGCTCCTGCCTCTGGTGCTCTGTTAAAATGTCAATTTTAAGAAAAGAAATGTCTCTAGGTCGGTCTTTTGAGGTCTGGAAATGTTTCTGCTTGTGTGGGTGCTCCTGGCAAGCTGTTGGAAGACACTAGTGCATCAAAGTGTCTAAACAACAGGGCATTGCTGGGAGCAAGAAGGAAAATGAATTGCAAAGAGAGTGACTGCTTAGTGCATATTAAAACAACTCACAGGCAAAAACAGAGAAAAAAGGGTTTAGTTATGATCCACCTCAGCTTTCACCACTACATATGGGACAAAGGGGTGTGAATAGAGAAGTTCTATCTGAAGAAAAGTGTTATAAGCCAAAAGAGCATCCAAGCTTCAAGTTTACTGAGCAGTACTGGGTGACAGATGGTTTTGGACTTGCTGCTACCCCTACCCTTTCTTTTTAATGGGTTCTTGGTGGGCCTTGCTGGCATTTTTCCAGACTTCAGCATTCTACAGTAGTTACAGCATCTAAGGACTGTAACACCAGCAGACCTGGAGTGTACATCAGTTCCTTCAGTTATCCTCTCTGAATTCGTCATCCTGCTTATCACTCTGCACCTCAGCTCTCTGATGGGTAGTTGAGGATCCTGGCATACCTGTAGTGCTTTTTGGGAATCTCAGTTTCAGTTTACTAGAATTCCTATCAGAACACTGTGGTGATTGTTAAATGCAAGTGCATATTACAATATTACTGCTGACTCTTTCCACAGAAAATGAGTATTTTACCCTAAGGTAAAACAAAGAAACAATAATATTAGGCATTTGTAGCTAGCCCAATTGCTCTTGTATGGCAGAAGTAGATACAGGCAGTTAGTATAGTGCAAACCAAATAATGTGGATTAGTGATTTCTGGAGTACCTGGACTCATGCACCTCAATGTTTTCCAGCTTTCTGATGTTGCAGAATGGGTAGATGTGGAGAAGCAGCTCAGTGTCTGAAGAGTGGAGAAGTGATGGGGGGCTCCTAAATAGAAAATACAGGAACAAGGAATTTCCTTAGACCTTTCTGTCTGGGTCACACTGCAATAGATCCTCTATCACTCCTCTCTGAACTGCAGCACAACAGACACTGAGCAGCAGTGAAATGGGAGGCTGCTGATGGCATGAATGCTTTAGTATTTGTCATGATAGCTGCAGAAATAAGAGTTTGCCTTGAGTAATATATGAGCTTGCACAGTCTTCCTATGCAAAGGTACAATTGTAAAGTCAGAATGGCTTGAGTTGGAAGTGACCTTAAAAGATCATCTAGTTCCAACCCCCTGCCATGGGCAGGGACATCTTCCACTGGAGTACATTGCTGAAAGCCCCACCCAACCTAGCCTTGAAGACTTTCAGAGACAAGACAGCCACAACTTCCCTGGGCAACCTCTGCTAGTGTCTCACTGCCCTCATAATGAGGACTTTCTTCCTAGTATTGAGCCTAAATCTGTCCTCTTCCAGTTAGAAACTGTTCCCTCTCATCCTGTCACCATTGTCACCATGTCCTTCTTTAAAGTCCCTCCCCAGCTTTCCTGTAGACCCCTCTTCAGGTACTGGAAGGCTGCTATATAAGATCTCTTTGGAGCCTTCTCTTCTTCAGGCTGAACAATCCCAACTCTCTCATCCTGTCCTCACTGGAGAGGTGTTCCAGCCCTCTGATCATCTTTGTGGTCCACCTCTAGACTTAGTCTGAGAGTTCCATGCCCTTTATCTGTTAGAGGCTCCAGAACTGGACAGAGCACTCCAGGTGGAATCTTGGGAGAGCAGAGTAGAGGTGGCAAGTCACCTCCGTCAACCTGCTGGCCACACTGCTTTTGCTGCAGCCCAGGATATGGTTGGCTTTCTGGGCTGCAAGTACACATTGCTGGCTCATGTTGAGGTTCCCATTGACCAACACCCCAGTCCTTTTCCTCAGGGCTGTTGTCAATCTGTTCCCTGCCCAACCTGTATTTGTGCTTGGGATTTCCCTGAGCCAGGTGCACCTTGCACTTGGCCTTGTTGAACTTAATGAGGTTAGCACAGGGCCACCTCTCAAGCCTGTCAAGGTCCCTCTAGATGACATCCCTTCCCTTGAGTGTGTCAATCACACCATACAGCTTTGTCATCAGCAAACTTGCTGAGGGTGCACTCAACCCCACTATCCATGCCACTGACAAAGATGTTAAACAGCACCAGTCTCAGTAGCGACCCCTGAGGAACACTGCTCATCACTGTTCTCCATTTGGATGTCACTACCCTTCGAGTGCCACCAAATAGCCAATCTCTTATCCACTGAGTGCTCCATCCATCGAATCCATATCTTTCCAATTTTGGAACCAGAATGTCACGTGGGACAGTGTCAAATGCTTTGCATAAGTCCAGGTAGATGACGTCAGTTCTTCCCTTGTAAATGGACACTGCAACCCCATGATAAAAGGTCACCAAATTTGTCACGCACAATTTGCCCTTGGTGAAGCCTTGTTACTTGCCACAATCTACCTCCACATGTTCCATGTACCATAGCTGGGCCTTCAGGAGGATCTGCTCCAGATCTTGCCAGCCACAGAGATGATAGTGACTGCCTGTAGTTCCCTGGGTCTTCTTTATTTCTTTCTTGAAAATATTTTTCCCCTTTTCCAGTCAGTGGGAACTTCACCAGACTGCCATGACTTTTCAGATTACAGAAAGAGGCTTTGCAACTTCATCAGCCCAGTCACAGAAACACAGAATGAGCCAGATTGGAAAGGACCTCTGAGATCATCAAGTCCGACCCTTAACCACTTCATGATTACCAGACCATGACACTGAGTGCCACATCAGTCTCTTCTGAAAAACCTCCAGGGACAAAGAATCCACCACCTCCCTGAGCAGCCCATTCCAATGCCTGGATTCCCTCAGAAGCTGTGAATGGATCTTGTCAGGTCCCACGGACTGGTGCATTTTCAGGTTCTCTAGGTGGTCTCAAGCCTGCTTTTCACATACAGTGGGCAGATCTTCCTTCTCCAAATCTCTGTCTTTGCCTTCTGTGACTTCGACAGTCTGGCCAGAGCTCTTGCTGGTGAAGACTGAGGCAAAAATGTCATTGAGTTCCTCAGCCTTCTCCATATCCTGCATGATCAGGTCTCCTTCTGGAGAGGGCCCATATCTTCTGTGGGCCCATATCCAATGTATCTGTTTTCTTGTGGAAACTTTGTGGCCTTGGTACAGCTCTGCTAATGTGTCTGAAGAACAGCATAACAGGTCCCAGAAGGTGAATGAGCTTCATTATAAAGTTACCAGCATCAAACTGTTCCTAGGAATGGAATGAAGTTGTCGTTCTCTTCTTGACTGTTTTCTTCTTTCTTCATAGAGAATATGACAGTATGAGGTAGGACAAAGTCCTGCTGCTCTTTCAGAGTTAATCCTTGGATTATTATGCTCTTCCTTCTACCACTATACCACACGATTACATTTAAATCAGTGTAAGGAGTGGTATGACTAAAGCTGTTTCCATACTGATGATCCAAACACATGCCACAGAAAACACCTGTCTGTTGCAGAGTCCTGACAGCTTGCAAGTTAATCAGTGGCCAAGTTTGAAGTCTATTCAAGCTAAGACAAATCCTGACAGCTTTCAGGGGACCTGCAATATACTCCTAAATATGATTTTGTGATTATTACTTCATTTCAGAAGGCTGGGAAGGCTTGTGAGGATCTGCCTTTTAGAGACAGATGACTGGTTGTATGATGACCTCTCCCTGTCTGTCACTGTTGCTTGTTCCATTTTGGAATTGTGTGAACCACTGGAGGAGGAGAATTGATTTGACAAGTTTAAGATTTCCTCAGAGTTGGTTGTCATTCAGAGTTACTTGCTAGCTAACATTCATGAAGACATTTCTGGGTTTTGAATAATCTTTAATAGTGTGTTTTCTATCAATTCACTATGTGTCTTGTTATACCTGCTAGCTTTGATTGGATTCTTAGGTCATGTATGACCCCATTCTGGATATTGCATTTCACCAATATGTTTTTTAATGAATTAAAAATTTCATATATTCTCTTAAAATAACTTTGTCTATGAAGACTCATGGGCAGGTGGCAAGTTTGCTGAAAGAGACTAAATGAATGAAGTTGCTTTATGTAACATGCACATGTTTGTGGAATAATATTTTTGCTATAATCACTTAGACATATTAGTTTCCTTGAATAGTTACTTTAGTTTTGCGTGTCTGAAGCATCTACCTAATATATTGTAATTACATAGCTTTGTGTGTGTACAGAAGCTGCACTGCTGATCTGAGCATCTGAGCTGTGTAGTGTTAAGAGCTATTAGAGCTTATGCTTCAGTGCAACTGCAGAGGCACAGGTTTGCAAAGAAATAAAACTTGAGTTCCATCCCTGCAGATGTGTCAGTCTTTTGAGAAGCAAAAATAAGCATCAGTAAATTAGCAACTGTGTTGCATGATGAAAACAAGATACCCTCATTCTTCTGAAAGCACTGAAGCATGAAAATGAAACATCCCACATGTACCTTTTGCTCCACCAAAAGTGTCCTTTCACCATAGGAATTATTTGCATCTTCAAGTAGTATCTACCCATGTAGAATAGGTCAGTACCTATGGCACTGTGAGTTTTGTGTTCTGTATACACCCACTACTTACTGATATATCATAACACCTAGCCTGTGGTTCTGCGATGGATTTTAAGATGCCTCTTTGGCATTTTATATTTCATTCCTTAGTTTACAACATTACGTACTCATCTCAAGCAACCTGGAAAGTTCATATTCAAGGTGCTGTTCAGGATTCACGACTCGATTTATTTGCAAGCTACACTGGGAGGAAAGAAGCACAATAGAGGGGAAATGGAAGACTTTTGAATTCACAGGAAGATCAGAAGATCTTTTTGAGAAAGGACCAGACAAATTCTCTGAGGCCTAGTGTCCAGGCAGGGTAGATGAAAGTCTGTTCATATGGGAAGCTCAGGGAAGGAGAGCTGTAGGAGCCTTTCTTATAGGCAGGATTCAGGATAAGTCTTGATATAAGCAACGCCAAGGACAAGATAAAGCCTATTTGTGTAAGAATAGTATTCTTGTGGGAAATTTCATTTGCTTTCTGTCAAGTTGAATTCTTAAATGTAAGGGTCTGCACTACTGAAACTATACCATTCCTAGTAACAAGATAGTTTGGGTGGATGGTGAAGGGCATGCACCATCTAGTGGGCTAGAGTGTGGTACTTTGATTCATTAAGGTATTGATGTGTTAGTGATAGCTAAAGGAAGGAGGCTAATTATGTAATTAAGACAGTAGAAGCCAGGACTTAAGGGCTCAGTTTCAGCTGAAGGCATGTAATGTATCTGAGACCTTGGGAAACCATTGAGTTGCCTCTTCGATAAGGAAGATACAACCTTGTAAAGCAAAAATAATTATTCATTTGTTTCATCTTTCCACTGTCTTGTTATCTTAGATTAAAGCTTTTAGAGGCAGCCCTTAGTTTCTTACTGTGGTCACATTACAATATCTAAGAACTTCAGCTTCTTCTTGAAACATGAGTGTTACAGCACTAGACACTATCTGTTGAAGTACACAGCTTCTGTTGTCAGTAACAAAGACAATCTGTCTCCATATTGAACATTTCTGTGGATTCTGAGGAAGAAGTGGAAAATTCCCATTATTGGATGGGAGAAGGACAGGAAATGTATGGAATATCAGGGCACAAAAAGCCATGCAGGCCATTGTGCTTTTTCCATTTTCCAATACTATTTGTTATTTAAAGATTTTCCAGTGAAATAGCATGACAGTACTGCCTGCCCCCACGTGAAATCTCTTACCGACATGTGAGTTGTGAACACCTGCTTGCATCTTATGCTGCATCATACTGAGAACATGAAATTCCATTTGGAACAGAATCAGCTCAAATGTATCAAAAGCATCTCTGCCTTCCAGCTCACTCTACTCTCCCAGCATGGGGCTGTCCTGGGAACCCAAAGTATACTGTGGACAACTTCTCTGAGGGCATGTAGCTGTTCTTTACATAACTGCTCTGAGCTATTGCTATTATGTCTGTTTAACATTCATGACTTGTTTCAAATTCTAAAGTTTTAGGTATTTAATGCAAAACAATAAGGGGGAAAGGGGACAGAACCCTCTCTCTAGTCATTTATCTTCATCACAAGAGGTGCTCATCCTTTGTTTCCATGGTGACTGTGCAACTCTATGATTTGTTGAAGTTCACATCTCCCTCTCAGGTATAAGAGAGGAGATGCTAAAGGAGAGGCCAGTTTAATTACTAACCTCCAGCTATCCAGCAGCCCTGGGGTTTATGCTTTCATCAAGAGAGGGCTGTGACTGAAGCATAAGGGCCCAGCAGTTAAGGGCATTGTGCTTCATGGAAGGCTGAGGAAGGCAGGGCCAGAGGAAGCTGGGGGTGAAAGGTTTGCTTACCTCTAGAAGACACCAAACATGAGGCATATGTGGGAGATTTTGTACAGCATTAAATGCTGCAGTTGGAAAGGTCTAAAAGCTGATCGCATGCATACATTCTGTCTCTCACATGTACAGGCACAGGTGCTCACAGAGAATCTGGAACAGCTCCGCTCAAATAAGTGCAATTATACTTCTGTAAAGTAGGGGGAGGTGGGAGGAAAATTGGCCCTTTTTGATGGCAGTTTGCAGCAATGCTACATTTTCATTTTCCTTCCTATGAGGGTGTTTCTAGAGCAAGCAAATGAGAAGTTAAAGGAGAACTGAGAAAGCATTTAACCTCTCTGAGCACAAGCACTACCTTGGCTCAAAATCAAAAGGTGACAGATCACACCACCTCCGAGAAAACAAAGGGTGGATCCAGCATGAAACTCAGGTACCTGTTTAACATGCAAGAAGCCAGGCATGTGGAAGAAGACCTGTGAGTACTAGTGGATCAAGAGTTGGACATTAGCCACCAATGCGCAATTGCAGGCCAGAAGACCAACTGCATCCTGGGCTGCATCAAAAGAAGTGTTGTCAGCAAATTGAGAGAGGTTATTCTGCCCTTTTACTCTGCCCTGGTGAGGCCTCACCTGCAATATTGTGTCCAGGTCTAAAGACCCAAGACAAGAAGGATGTGGACTTGTTGGACCATGTCTAGAGGAGAGCCACAAAAATGATCAGTGGACTGGAGCATCTCTCTTTTGAAGACAGGCTCAGGGAGTTGGGGTTGTTCAATCTGGAGAAGGTTCAGGGGGAACCTAATAGTGGCCTTCCAATACCTGAAGGGGGCCTACAGGAAAGCTGGGGAAGGACTCTTTACAAGGGCTTGCAGTGAGAAGACAAGGGGTAATGGTTTTAAAATGGAAGACGAGAGATTTAGGTTTGAGATTAGGAGGAAATTCTTCAGTGTGAGGGTGGTGAGACACTGGCACAGGCTTCCCAGGGAAGTTGTGGCTGCCCCATTCCTGAAAGTGTTCAAGGCCAGGTTAGATGGGGCTGTGAGCAACCTGGTCTGGTGGGAGGTGTCCCTGCCCATGCAGAGGGAATGAAACTGGATGATCTTTAAGGTCCCTTCCAACTCAAACCATTATATGACTCTATGTTCTGTGAGTGACAAGACCTTCCTTTTGAATGTAAGCAGCAAAGTGAGACATTTGGTATTAGTATGAACGCTTAGAGATATGGAAAATAAACAATGATACATAGTTTGGATATCACAGTCAGCAATGGAAGAAGTGATCACAGCTCTTGAGAAAATTCATGTTCCCTTTTTATGGCGTGAATGATGCTGTAAAATAATTGAAGGGAAATAAACTGAGGAAGAGGTGCTTATTTATTCTGGCTTACTATGAGTTTCCTCTCTTTCTTTGCCCTTTCTTTTTCCCCTTTTTGTGTCAAAAGAAATTAAAATAAATCGGGACAAAAGGAGTTAATAAATCCTCCAGTGTTAAAAAAAAACACACTTGAAGAAGAAGGACTACAACCTGATCTCTCCTTCAGTTCTCTAGGAGCTACTGTAAATTCACCTGAACATTAAGGTTCCTGACTGGTGTTGTTTCTGTCTCCTCTTCCCATAATGTGAGGAAATGCCAGATTAGTCCAAAATCTCAGCCTTTTAATAAGATTTACTATCCTTTTCTGTTCTTGAACTCTTTCCAAAGTGAATGGCTGGCTCTAGAGCAACAATAAATACTTGTATTTGATTTTTGCAATCCAAGAGGTTCTAAGGAGATGGGGGAAAATCTTTATAAATTCACTGGGGGTCAAAGACCAGCTTGTTTGCTTTATATCTCACAACAATCCTACTTCACTTGCCCTTCCCTCTGTATTCTCTATTCAGCTTAAAAAAAAGAAAAAAAATCTATGTTTGAGCCAAAGGGGATTTACATGGTAATAGTTCACTTAAGCAGTTATTTGTGTTGTTGTTCTTCAAGTGTTTTAAAAATGAAATTCATAGAATGAGAAAGCTCTGGGGAATTTTACAAGTTTCAGAGGGCTTGAAGTAAATGAACAGTGGTAGAAACAAGATTTGTAGGGAGGAACCCAAGCACTACCGATGGCTGGAAATTCCATGTGAATATTGTCCATCATGTGGCCCTTTTTAGGCCCAATGAGGAAGCTCTGGCTAGGCAAACTAATGGGAGTAGAAGTTACTTTCAAGTATCTAGAGTAAAGAGTTCAAATACGTATAAGCTGTTGCTTGTATCAAGATATTTGGTGTGCACTATCTTCAAAATGAAAAATGCACTGTCCCAAGTCCTGTATTAAAAGCTGAAATTAGTGCCATTATTTTTAATAGAATAATAGCTTTTCATTTTATATCAGTTATTTCCTCAATGCCTCTTATCCCAACTAGCATCTTGGATTATTATCCACCAAGGTAAACCTGAAGAGAGTTTTCAGCAAAGTAACTGAATTTGCTGCAGTGCATGCTGCTTCTTAACTCCTGGACATTTAATAATTACATATTTCATTTAGCAGAGCCTTACATGACTGTAGAACAGTTCAGAGGTGGTGTCCAGCTGAGCTAGTGCATATCCCAGGACTGACAGCAGAGAAATCCCTATCTCTGTCTGGTTCAGGATGGGTAGATGAGTCTCACAGTGAATAGACACCAGGAGAATGCTCAGCCCATTCCAGCAGTGAAATACTGAGGTTCCCTGTATGTCACTTGAATGTCCTACATCTTCATCATACACAGAGTATTGTTTCTTCTCCAAGCTGTCACCTTGAGGCTATTTGGAGATTGTGGCATCTTGCTGATAGGAACAGTCCGGTGAATTCTGTGTTGGCTGCAAAATACCTTAGCCTGACAGACATGCTAAGAGCAGAATTGCCTGGGTATTTAATATTGCTGAAACTTTCCCAAGACCTTACATGTAAGTCATGATCTCTGTCCTCCCCTCTCCCCCTCAACATTCCATGGAAAGTCAGACAGCCACAGGGAAGGACTGCTTCTGGCTTTTGATGCTGAAACACAATAATTAGTTATGAAAGTTATTTTAGGAATGTTAGTTCCAGCTTTCTGTAACCTTCCTGTAGTGTACAAAACTGGTAGAAAAGCATGCAGATTTTACCAGCCAGTTTTTAACAATTGTGACATCCAACCTTTTCACCCCAAAATCATTGCACCAGTCATCATGTGATCACAGCATTGAAGTGTTTATGTATTGTCCACAGCAATTTTCCTGAAAGTACTATAGAGCCCATAATTATTGCAGGGAGAATAATGTTTTACCCATTAGGCCTGGAAACACTCAGAAGCATTGTCTACAGCACTGTCAACTTTTACAGGGAAATTGCTACTAGTTCAATTTAACTTGTTATTGATGCAGGTGGGACACTAAGCAGACAGGGTCACAGTAGCTAGACTTGTTTTGTACAGCCATTTTATCCAGTCTGTACAGTACTGGATTCAATAAATGTAGGTAAAAATGGTATGGTGAAATTCTTAGCTCTGTCAGGAGTAGGACACTTGGTCTGCAAAATGCAGAAATGTAGTCAGATTCAGAGTCTCAGACTGATCTGGGGATGGTAGAATTGGCCTAATTAGCCTATTGCCTATATGAGAAGTAAAAAATAAATCATTTGAAATAGGTCTAAAAATTAAAAATTGAAGTTAAAAGCCTGAGGAATACAGGAATTGGTTTGTGGAGGCATTATTTCTCTCCATTTTTCTATCTTTCCACTTACCTCCTATGGCCTTTTTGCTGGATTCACCACCTGTAATTGGTAGCAGGGCAACAGAAGGTACAACTGGAAGGCAGATGAAGCCAAGAGGTTTGTTCCTGTGAGTGTCTACTTCCAGTTTTACAAAAACAGTGTCTGACTTTTGCAGACACAAGGCTGGAACTCTCCCATCTGTGGGACCTCAGCAAGAGCACCTGTTTCACACAGACACAGAGTACTTCTGACCCAATGCAAAACTGAGTGGATCAGAAGTATATTGCTCATCTGCAAATTCTCACAGACCGTGGGATATCACTCCTAAAATCCTTTGTATATTAGGACACCCTTGTTCTCATGTGAGGCTGGAAATTTTCAGTGAGCATTCTGTAAGAGGTGAGGTGATGACACTGTTTACTTGCATTTAATACACCAGGAACAAGGACTAGAGGATGAGATGGTTATGAGAAGGAAGATGATTTTGAGAAGAATTACAGAGCAGCACAGAGCTCCAGGCCTCTTTTGTTTTGTATAAACATTTTCATGTAAAGTTTTGCTTAACTGTGTAAAATCACTATCTTAGAGGAACAGAAGAGATTTGTAATGCAAGAAAGTTAGACTTGATACTTTTCTTCATGAGGATGCAAGTGGGTTCAAAAGTAGCTGAGTATGGGAGGGGCAGAACCTGAGAGCTTGCAGATCTATTTTGTCTTCTAGACTCAAGAGCACTGATTTACCCAGACTTGCAAAAGGGAGAAAACAGTTTTCTGGTTGTTAGGAAAGCATCATATAATGTTACCCTGGCAACCTGAGATGCTCTGTGTTGAAAAAGAGATAAGGAGAAGTTTTTTGAAGTCCAGAGAAAAAAATTGCAAAGGTATGTGTGAGTTTTAATCTTTCATTCTCTTTATTTTAATCTTCTTCCTTTCCAGAGTCTAAGGTACTTCTATTCATTGATTTGGTGAGGAAAGGATAGGTGCTTCTATTAAACATCCTTTCATTTCCAGTCATGCAAAATTTGCATTTAAAGCATCCCGCAGCTAAATCTAATTCATCTTCAAATTTTCTGGTGAGCTTTTTTTTTTTTTATTTGGGCTTGGAAGAAAGTACTAAAACTTTCTGGTTTAGAGTGTGATAATACTAACCTCTCCACCCACTGTGGTGGACTCTGCATACTTCAGGGGAAGTGTAGTTTTGGGTACATAATCAGAGAATCTGAATTTTCAGGGCTGGAATGGACCTTTAAGATCACCTAGTTCCAACCTTCCTGCCATGGGGAGGGGCACCTCCCATTAGATGAGGCCTCGTCCAGCCTGGTCTCCACCCTCATGGTGAAGAACTTCTTCCTAATATCTAATCTAAATCTACCCTCCTCTAGTTTTAATCCATTCCCCCTAGTCCTATCACTACCTGACATCCTAAAACCTTCCTCACCAGGTTTCTTGTAGGCCCCCTTCAGATACTGGAAGGCTACAATAAGGTCTCCTTGGAGCCTCCTCCTCTCCAGACTGAATCACCCCAACTCTCTCAGTCTGTCTTCACAGGAGAGGTGCTCCAGCCCTCTGATCATCCTCGCGGCCCTTCTCTGGACACACTCCAGCACATTCATGTCATTCTGGTAATAGGGGCTCCAGAGCTGGATGCAGTACTCAAGATGGAGTCTCGTGAGAGCAGAGGAGGAAAATCACCTCCCTTGACCTGCTGGCCATGTTTCTCCTGATGCAGCCAAGGCTCCTGTTAGCTTTCTGGGCTGCAAGCGTACACTGATGGCTCATGTTAAACTTCCCATCCACCAGCACCCCAAGCCCTTTTCCTCAGGGCTGCTCTCAATCCAGTCACTGCCCAGCCTATATAGGTGTTTGGGATTGCCTCAGCTCAGATGCAGGACCTTGCATTTGGTCTTGTTGAACTTCATGAGGGGTTGGCATGGGCCCACCTCTCCAGCCTGTCAAGGTCCCTCTGGACGTCATCCCTTCCCTCCCATGTGTCAGCCACACCACAGAGTTTGGTGTCATCAGCAAACTTGCTGAGGCTGTACTCAATGCCACCATCCATGGCACCAACAAAGATGTGAAATAAGACCAGTCCCAATACTGATCCTTGAGGGACTTCACTTGCCACTGTCCTCCACCAGGACTGGTGACTTTCTCTCTCTCTCTCTCTCAATCTCTCTCTCTCTCTCTCTCTCTCTCTGTATTTTCTTACAACCCCTCCTCCCACCCCTCACCTTTCTAATTTTTGTTTCCTCTTTATATACATATATATATACATACACACACCTGCATACTAAGTATTGCTCCAAAATGACATTTAACTGTTAGAGCAATAAAATTGTTATTTATTTTTTAGAGAAAGAGACCTTGTGTGACATTTTCCCCTTATTCTGATCATGGGTATTCAGACGGTCTAAGGGGGCCATCATTGGTTACCCTGAAAGGGAAACCCAGGCCTGGGAGGAGGATTGGATCCAGCAGCACCTAGGCTCCTCTGTGAGAAGGAGACTAGAAAGGGTCTAGTCCAAATCTTTTTTGGTCATCATCTGGGTTGGGTCATGGGACATGAGAGATCATGGCAGTGTTGTGCTCTTGAGAAGTTTTGTAGTCCTTCCTGCAGCTCAGGGGAGGATCAAGTTGCTTAGGCCATTCTGACAGAAGTTTATCAAACCTATTGTTACAAGAAAAAACCTGGTAGAGAGAATGTGTGACTGCCTGAGGTAGTGTACTTCTAGTTCTTACTCTTACGGATAGAAATTTTTTCTGTACATCTAATCTAATTCCGTTCTGTTGCAAATTAAATTAATTACCTCCTGTTCTATCCTCAGCAGACATGGAGAACAATTGATCATCATTGTCTTTGCTTCATTTTACATAATGAGAGACTGTTATCATGTCATACCTCAGGTTTTACTAGACTAAACAAGTAATTATTCTTTTTTTTTCCTGCATCCTTATGTCCCTTGTCATAAAAATTGTATTTTTCTCAGTGCTGTCCTCATTACTCTTGTTAATTCCAGTCTTTGGGTGCAGAACCCAGTACTGGACAGATGATGATCAATGATCTTGATGCAGTTGTGGTGTGGGATGCTAGGGGTAATATGTTTTCAAAGAAATAACATGTCAATAAACACAAAATGAGAGTTTTCATCACCTGTAACTCATTTGGTATAGTGTTCTTGACAGCCAGTAGAGGGTTTAAATGAACATCTTAATATGTAGTCTTTTTCCCTGAATGCCACACTGTATTATCTGGACAGATTATTTTTAATTTTTTATAAACAGAAAATAAGCCAACACCATTTTTGTGTTGTTTAGGGGAAATAGAAGCCAAATTCCTTCTCAGAAGTGACTGCTTACTAATGGGGAGTGAAGCATCTAGGTCATTTGTTTGGGATTTTTTGACCTCTTGGCAGTATTGGTAACACATGGGCAAAGGATTGGGCATTAGTATGTAGAATAACCTTTCAAGCCTCTGTCAAAGTAGTTGTCGAAGTCAAACACCAAGCAGAATTATTCTGGGTCACTGAAGAGTTGTCCAGTGTCACAGATTGTTTGCACAGGTAGTAACACTATTAATTCTATCTGATGTCCTTCACAGCTCTACCTTTCTCTTGCTCCTTGAAACAGTGCAGGAGGAGTTTGCTTGGCTGGCACAAATCAAGCACCCCAAAACCAGGGCCTTCTTGTGAAAAGTTGCCAAAAAATGTTTATTTTAGAGATAACTATGAGAGCACAAGGCTCACCTTATTCACTCTCTCATGTTTTGAGAAGCCTTAGATGAAGAACACATCATGAACTTGTAAAACAAATTTCACCTTTCTTTCTCTCTGGGAATTGTCTGTGAACAATGTGTGATCTTCTTGAATTATTCAGCATTCAAAATCGTTTGTCAAGTAATTTCTGTGAGTAATTTTTGACTTGCAGCTTGTCCGTGATCTGTTTATGGTGAATATTTGAAATCAGATCTGACTGATTAGCTCTGATTGCACACACTGGTTACCTAGGGCAGTGCTAGTCCCTGATGGGATGAGCCTAGGCCTTTGAAGCACATTTACACAGTGAATGCTTATGATTAAGAATTTTAAATTCACTCTTCACAGATAATCTCCAATGGCCACTAAAATTTGCTGTGTCTGTGAACATTTCTGCCAGTAAACTCATTAGCTAGAATAATTGCTCAAAAAGAGCACAAAAGGGGGAGAAAAGCAAGGCAGACCAATTTGTTTTCAAATCAGAATGAATATTGCTGAAATATTCCACTCTTCCCCAGTCCTTTGAGACTTAGCTATGTAAGAGTATTTTGTGATCTTGGTGTAGGCCTTTTTATTCCTGAAGCTTTAATAGCCCCAGTCTCTGGCAGGAAGGGTCTTTTGGATGCAATTTTGTCATGCATGTGTTCCCCACCTGCTCCATCTCATGTTAATAAGAAGGAAACACAGAAACTGAGGAGTTAGAAACTGGTTAAGCGTGTATTTTTTCTGTGTAACTGGAGAAAAGCAGAGGACTAAACCAACAGGCACAGCTCCCCTAAATCATTTGTACCTGATAATTTCCTAGTGCTTTCATTGATAAAACAGAGCAGATATTTGCATTCCACATATCCCCAGGGTTTAGATTTTATTACTCTCGGTTTCTTTTATGTTTCTGCACAGGGAGAGAGGGTGAACCTCTTTAATTTTCTTCAGAACCAGAAGCCTGTTTGGTTGTTGGCTGATTAACTTTGGGAATTGTGCTTAAGTAGATGCCTGGCTGCAAATTCACCATCATTCTCTCAGCTTTGGTTCCCTTTGGTTTGGTCTCTTTCCTTCTTTTTCTCCTTCCTCACTCACTCAGGACATAAACTTTAATGATGAGATTTCATGCTCAGTCAAGTTTTTGAAAGCCACTTACAAAGCATCAATCAGATTATATACCTGCCCTGGCTGGGTGGCTTCTCTTCCCTTCCTACAAGGGGCTGATGGTCAAAAATACATAATGAGCTACCACTGACAACCTATCAGAATACACCTCTCCCTCCTTTCCTACCTCAAAAGCCTCTGAAAGTGATGGCTTAATCTGTCACCATGGAAATTGTTATTGCTTGACATTACTCCAGAAAGTAAAATTCTGTTGCCTTTGCTTTTCAATACACCCACTGACACATTAGCTACATTACCAGCTTTTACAACAAAGGCCCAGTAAATCCCTATTTTTTTTCCTGTGCTTCCACCACTGACTTAATACTGGATCTTATGTTTCTCAGTACATTTTTACCACTCTTCAGGTCAAGAGTCTCATTTCTATGTAGCCTTACTGCATGGCCTCTGGTACTCTGGAGAAATAGAGGAGAACATTCCTACAAACAATGAAATTAATTCACTCATACCAGCTGTGTTGCTGTTAAAAGACCAGGTCAAATAGCTTCCACTTCATAATACGTAAATATGGTTCCTAACTTGCAGTAAAGATGTTTGTGAGCTGCTGATGACTTCACTGTGTAAGGGCTTAAAGCACCTAGGTTTTTGCTGTCCTAGAGGCATCATCTGCATAAAAACTTGTTAGTCTTTCCTTGCCTTTTCTGCTTGTGCTGGACTTCGGTGCTGTTGCATCCTGTTTTCAGTTGTCAGGAAGAAAACACCTGTGTGCGTGTGTGTGTGTGGCTGTGAGATTCCTGGGAATAAGCTGTAGCTACAAGTTTAAGACATTTATATAAAAAACTTTATTGCCCATCTTTGGTAAAGGGGCCTTGCCACACAAGCACTTCTGACAGACTGCAGCACAAAGTCCTGCAGCTATTTAAATTTCCAGTGACTCTGCTGAAGAGCATGTGCCATTGTGGCACTCACCCTTTGCCATGGGGTTGTTGTCAGCAGAGAGGTGGAAGGACAAAGGGAAAGCAGGTTTTCTGAAATGTGTCTTTCTAATCCTTGTACACTGGGCATAGCATCCACTAACTATGAACCAGCTGTGAATCCCTGAGGTCAGCCTTATCTGCTGCATTGTTCTGCTTCACTCTTCATAGTGTGCTGAATAGTGGCATTTAGCTGACTGCTTCTGTCCACTCCATTTCCAGCTCAGCATTATTATTTGTCAGATGCTGCCTACCCAACTGCTATTTAAATGACCTTTCTAAATGTAAAAAGAATGGCACATAAATATCTTCCACTAAATAAGAAAATGCAGATATTAGATAAAAATCTCATTACCTAATTCTGAAGTAGAACACAGCAGCTATATCATAGCTGATTTTGACTTATGCTAACAATACGGAACAGGAAATAAAGAAAAATCATTATTACTATTTCAAATGATGAAGGGATCTCAGAGAGGGAAAAAGCTGATTATCAACATTTAAGTCTGGTTAGGATATCATGGCACATAACTACAACTCTTGAAAAAAGTGTCTTAAAGTTTATTAGTTCTGCAGCTGATACAAGCCATCCCTCACAAGCATCTGATATATTGTTGGACTGACATTTAATGACTTTGAAGATGAATTTTATTCCACTAAAAAAATGAACATTCTCTTTGACTAATGAATTTGGATATTTTTGTTTGATTTGGTTCTTTGAGGCAAGCAAAGCTTATTTTATTTGTAATCACTTACATCCTGGGAGTGTCACTAATCTGTAAGGTCTGCTCTAAATGAATTGCTGATAGCTTAATTTGCCTAGTCCTCTACTTTGCTGCTTTAACAAGTTGTAGAGTAGAATTAATAAAACAGGAGTTGCAAGTGGCTCATTAAGGCTTCCTACTTCAGAGAGGAAACATGAAAAAGAAGCAGTATGATGAAGGCTCTGTTTAGCCTTGCTCTTCACCTGAAGCTTTATTGCATGTTTGACTAAGAATTGGGACCATGAGCTCCTCTCTGCCTTTCTATTGACACTGCTGGAATTCTGCAGAAATGTTTGTTTTCAGGAATAAACAGCAACCCTTGTTCTCTGAGTACTTCATCACACCAGTAATTTATGTTCAGATTTGCCAAAATCATCAGAACATCTCCTCTTCTTTCCGCACTGTTGTTTGCAAGCCAGTATTCTGTAACATCCCCCTGGCTGTTAAAATACAATCCCTCTGATAAACAGCTTGCATTTTACACAAGAAAGCTCAAGATGAAACTTCCAACCCACATAATAGGCACTATGTGCTACAGTCTCTTCAGCATAGGCTTGCCCCTCCTTCAGGTCCTGAAATAAGACTTTTTTATGCATCAGAAGCTGCAGTCTTATTCTCAGCTAATTCCATGCTTGTGTCCTCACCACAAACTCTGCTTTACCTTTCACAGTTTTGCTGTGTAATGGGCCTCTGTCTATTTAATGAGTTGATGAGCTCTTTTCAGAGATCAAATACTCTCTTCAGTAAACACATACCTTCATCTACTAAAGCAAATTCTATTGGCTTTGAGAAAAGAAGGGTTGACAGTACAGAAAAAAAAGACTGATGAAGGAAAAGGTTGATTGCTGAGCATTCAGATTTGGGAGGCAAGAAAGGCTAGTATTTTATTTCTACCATATTCTGTGTATCCATCACTCAGACAGAATCCCTGTTAGTGGAAATCTAATTCTTCAGTCAGTGGCCAAAGTGAATTAATTTGTAAATATATTTCATCTTCTAAGCAAGAGCCCTTTTCAAGAGAGAAGCTGATAGAAAGAGCAAAGGGGTTAAAGTGTCACGTAGCACCATGTTCACCCCAGGAGATTGACGTCAACTTCTTCCATCTCCTAAAAAAACCCCTCACAGTATGGAAATATTATGACTAAAGTAAGGTGGAAAAACTCTGGCATTGCTCCTGGTGTTCTGCTGCTGATTGTTTTGCCTTTTATAAGGAGAAGAGTCCATCTAGACCTAGATTTGCCTAGCTTTGGGTTTTGGTGGGTTTTTTTGTTTGTTTGTTTGTTTGTTTTTTTCTCCTTCCATAGCATCACTTCTCCAATGGTCAGCTCTACTTTCTACCTTGTACTGCTTTCCATACCACCTGGTTTCCTGATTAACAAGAAGGGATCTTTTGGTTTTGTCTGAAAAAGATTGCCTTGAAGGGCACATGTATGTATAATCCTGAGCTGCCAAAGTTTCCACTGAGAAACTCTTAGAAACTCAGGACCTTGACTAACAAACATCATGAAGTTCAGCAAGGAAATATTCTGCATCTGGGACAGAATAATCCATTGCCAATACAAGTCTGGAAACACTTGAGTAGCAGTGCACCTGGGAAAGACTTCCAGGTTAAGATAACAAGTTGAATATGAGCCAGCAGAGTAAGTCAATCATCCTTATGTAGCCCAGGATACAAAATGTGGCTAACAGACCAAAGGGTGCTGAGGCTGTGTGAGGACAGTGTATCCAGTTTAGGCTTCCTGCTTCCACAGGGATGTTGAGAAACTGGGGAGGGCCCAATGGAAGGCAACCAAGATGGTCAGGAATGAAGAAAACATGGATTGTGATGAAAAATTAAGGGGATTTTGTTTCTTTAGTCTGGTGAAGAAGATATAGTGGAGTGAGAAAATACTAAGCAACAGCTACTTGATGAGTGCCAAAGACAACAGAGCCAGACTCTTACCAGTAATGGCAAATAATAAAAAAAAGCACAGTGAATGCAAATTGCAGGAATTGGTTGAGATCTTAAGATAAACTTGTTCACTGGGAGGGAAGTGTTACATAGCAGAAGATGCCAGGACTGTTGCAATGTCTTCACCTTTGAATATTTTTAAGACTTGACTGTACAAATCCCCAGCTGACCTGCTAAATGACCTCCAGGTTTCCCTTCTAATGATCATTTCTGTCATTCTGTCTGTTGAATTGTTAAGATTAATATGAAGAAAAACAAAATTAAAACCTTTTAACTTGAAGTTACCAACATATAAAATGGCCATCAAAAAAAAGGTCTGCTATTCTGGAAAAAAAAAATCCAAAGCAGCAATCCAATCACAGCAATTAGAGGTTCTCTAGGAATCAGTCCTGGTACATTTGTGTTGTGAAAATCTGTTTTGACAGAGTGGAAACTATGCTCAGCGTTATTTAAATTAGAAGTTTTATGCATTGGATATAAAATTAATGTATGATGGGCAGTACCTTTCCTTATGTTGTTAATTTTATTTTGTGGTTTCTTAACTGGTGATATGGGACTACACAAGAAGCTGACACTGCTGAAGTAACTTAACAGTGAAATACTCATAAAAGCGGGCATTTAAATCATAAATAATTGAAGTTAACTTTGGTAATTAATATGACTTCCAGACGAGAGATGTTCCATTTTTTTTGGAAATAGCAAAACACATGATCAGAAGAACGTCAATGGATTGGCCTACACTTTGTGTTCACTTTTTCTTTTGGAAAATGGAAGGGTGAGAAACACATTCCCTAGAAATGAAAGTGTAGATTCCAGTTCTTAAGTCTCATGAGCTGCATGAAGTCTGAACATGCCAATCAGTATTGCCGTATCTCCTTCCTTTTTCAGCAAAGTATAAGACTTGGTTTGTGTCTCTGGTTTATGTTTGACATTACTTACTGATGTTCTGACATTGCATCAGACCATTTGTTATGAGGAGTGGCTAAATTCTCTATGCAGTGATGAAATACCTATTTCTTTCTCCCTGGAATTATGCAGTGCTTATACTGTGGGTAGTATAAAATTTATGGCACCTTGAATTGTTTACTTTGAGGCTTCTAGGTGCTTGTAAACAAAGGGAACAGAAGGTACTTCCATTTCTTAGCAACTTTAACTAGCTCTTTAAAAAATATTTTGCTTACAATTTCCCCATTTATTTCACTTTCACTTTTTCCTCTTTCATTAATAGCTGAAGACATAAATTGTTAAATTCTTAGTAAGTGGGATTGAAGAGTCATCAGATTGCTAACTTGAAGGAACAAATTAAATATCAATACTAAATTAAAGTGCTAGCCAGGATAGAGAGAACTGAAAAAACAATATCTATACTCCATTAGCAGCTTGAAAATTGTGGAAAACCATCTGTCAGCAAAAAAAATCCAGATATCACCCACTATCTTTGATGTGGCAGGCAAAAGAATTCACCAATGACAGGTCCTGTCATGGAATATATTTATTCCACAAGTTTTTATTTTCTCCATCAGCTACAGTGATGGACAATCATGTCTTGTTTCCTGAATGATGGCAATTTCTTAGAGATTCTACAATTGCCGCCCTTGAAGACTGCCTGTTTTGTGAACCAATGTCAAAATCTATCTATGTGCCTTTATAAAACACTTATCGCGGTGGTTTTTAAGCACTCTACATGGATTAAAAATGAACAGTGAAGCTGCCTGGAGGATAGTCAGTAAAATCTACTTAGGTTTTGGATTTTGTGATATAATGTGATTTCATTGGGTTGACAGAGGGACACAAAGAAACATCAGGCACTTCACAAAAATTTTGAGAAAGAGCTGTTCGTATTTTTTAACTCAAAAAGAGATTAAAGTATTGAAAAATTTTAGAACAAATTCTAGTTGACAATCCAACCTAAACCTTGACATGCAAAAGAATAAGAGTTTTTTACTGGCTTGTATGGCAATGAGAGTTGGGTTTGTAATCAGCCTACAACGGGCTTTGCTACTAGAATAACACTTCAGGAAAAAGAAACCTCTCCCTGTCCAATTTCATTTTCCCCTCATCTGTATATTGGTTGACTACTAACAAAAAAAAAAAAATGGCTGCAAGTTAAAACATGGCTTCAGAATGCAGGTTTTTTTGTTTCGAAGGCTTCTATTAAACATACTGGTTCCAAAGGGAAACTGCTTGACCTCCTTGTGGTTCCATGGTACATTTAGCACCACAAAGTACAAAGCCTGCAATGTGGGAGAAATATCAACTAATGATTCCACTGTATTCCCATCACATCCAAACCCCAGATTTTGCTTTTCTACTGTAATTAGTTCATAAGCTTGAGAACTGTTTTGAAAATCTTTTAACCTGTTCTGAATAATTCTGGAGACCCTAGCTATACACCATGTTTAAATTATACATTTTATATTATGTACCTCTTGTAACTTTCTGGCAAGCTATGAACTTCATTTTATTTTAGGAGCATTTTTTTGACTACAAAGCTGTTCTGCACCCTCCCTTTGACTGCTTAGGCTCCATAGAGAGCATGAGAAATGTGAAGAGACAGGAAATTACTGCACTCAGCCAACATTTAAAATGTAGAGATAGCAATCCTTGTTGAGTAAATAACATGGAGGAAAAGATAAACTTTCTTATACTAGTAGCGGAAAGCTCACTATTGTTAAGTAAAACTTTGTCAGGCTACTGGTTGCATCAAGATGATGGATTTCTTTGAGGAAAAACAAATAAATACGATAAGCTTAAGGATGTCCATTTGGAATTAAAGAATGAACCCATGGATAGGGGTGTAGCTCTTACTCCTTTGAAAAAGTTCATTTTCCCTTAAGGAACAGATACAGAGCGTGAGCTGAGAGTAATGCATGAACTGGAATAATCAAGAGAGAAAGAGATAGCTCCTTATACCTGTGTCTAGAGTCCACATAATTAAAGCAATATGCAAAGAGCAAAAATTTCCATTACCTTACAAGAGATACTGGCTAATTCCAAGTATCTGTCCGTGATTAAAGCATCAGAAAAACTCTGGCATGTACTCTTGAGAAGAGAAGGTGTGTATATGTGATCAACCACCTCCTTGGCAGGTCAGAGGAATAGCACCAATTTGTGTTGTGTTTGGTATCTGTAGAAAAATTGTATTTTGGGGGAAAAGCTGGGGGAAAATGCTGGAAAAACAAATATGGATTCTTGCCACAGGGAAAGAGTATGTAAATTCCTTAGGATAGAAAGTAACTGAAAACAGGTGGAGACAGATCTCAAGATTCAGGCTGTTAATAATACACCTGCCCCAATGGGCCAATGTGGATGGCTGTTCAGATCAGCAGCCTGAGATCAAACTACTGCAAAATGCCCAGCAGTGATTGGATGCCCGTGTTCCTGAAGAGTTTGGGGAGTCAATGGCAACTAATGACTACGTTCTTAACAGAGGGATAGTAGCTAACACTAAACATGAAGCTACCAGAGCAGCTACTAGAGCATTTAGATATATAATTTGTTAAAAAATGGAGGCCTATATGTCATCATAGTTACAGCAAAATGTGAATCTTCGTATATATAAGTGAAGAAAGATACCATAGCCTCAGTTTGTGGTTATGAAAAATTTCTAGGGTGTATTGTTGGAGGCTGGTATTAGCTGAAATGGACTGCAAGCCATTGTGGTTTCCAGGAAGCACTGGGCAGACACCTGGAAGGAGTAGAGGAATTATGTTTTCTGTCCACCTGCAAATGTAAGATTTGCAAACCGAATAACAGAGGAAGAGATCTGAAGGCTGTGGTTATACTCTTGAGCATTTGTAAGAAAGATTTATAGGAAAGCACACAAGCAGCCAGAGATATGTTAAGCTGATTAAAGAAAAACAAAGCAAAACAACAACCTTCCTAATCTTAAGAAAATGTGAAGAGTAGACCTGATAATATAATTAAGAAATTAGACCTTTTAGAAAATCAATGAAACTACTGGCTAGAAGTGTATGTTTCTAGTCCCTTTTAGGATTAAGAAGAAGTTCTCAGTACTGCAAAGGATTTTGTTTAAGGGCACCAGGATGATGGTCTGAAAGGCGTTACAGGGAAATATGATTAAAATGATACACGAAGGTCATTTAGGGATTGAAAACTCTGAGAGAGGTCAGAGATATTTTCCACTGTTCCTCAAATGAACAGTGATACTGAGGAAACTGCCAAAGTGTCAGAAATAGAGGTCAGTGCACTGAAAGAGACCATGTTGGCAGCCCGGGAAAAAATTGTCCTTGAGGTAAAGAGGCATAGATTTTCAGAAAAATGTGCTGGTTTCCTTTGAAAACTTATGTGAGGATGCTATTGCCAAACCAGGTCTTTGCACATGTCACATCATTTTTTTCCTGGAAATAGCATATGTGATAGATTCTGAAAATGGTGAATTGATTATGGTTATGAAGTATATTGCTCCCAACTTGCAAAATAGAGGAAAATATATGATATGTTCATCCAGTGTAGCAACATGATTATTCTCTGTGACCCTGATCCTCAAAATTATTCTAATCCCCAAGTTGGATGTAATCTCCAGGCATTAATAGCAGGGAGTTTTCTGCCAGCTTTAGGCCTGTGGTGGAAATGCTATTAAGACTTTTTAATGGATGAAATGGGCTACATGTGTATCCATGTAGTGGAAGAAAGACTTTGTAGGTGGAGTGCTCTGAGGGCATAATTTAATCAGATATTGAAGTTCCCCTTAACTTCTGGATACATAGGCTGGATTAAATCAGCAGTAGAAAGTCACTAGCAACTCGTGAGACTACTGAGAAATTTCTGTTTGTTGGTTTATAGAATTAGATTAATAGATTTGAAATTATATTTCATTTTCAAATCCCAAGGATTTCTGTAACACTGCTTATGATGTTGGAGCCCAGTTCTTGCAGAATTATAGTAATGATCAACATCAATTTTTACTTTTGTGTTGGAATGTAATTTCACTAAGCATACAAGCACTAAGGAGTATCACATACAGGCAAAGAGTTGGAAAATGTTAGAGAAAAATCTTAGCCTGGCTTGTTGCTTTTTTGTTGTTCTGCATGCATGGCCTTTTTTTTTTAGTCTCTATGAGTGCACAAAATAATGAATTTTGGAACCACTGCCAATGAAGTTACACTGATTGTTATATCTAGAGCCTTGCCCTGTTCAGAAAACACTTAGGGTACTGACAGCCATCCTGGGGAGGCAGTGCTACACCTCTGCAGAGCAAGCCAGCCTAGGGCCAGGAAGCTCAGCCCTTTAGCTTTCTGCCCCCTGTAAATCTACTTCTGATCTTATCTAGATTAGTCATTTTATACTTTTCCCACTTGTCGACTTACAGCCTCATTTCAGGTCTTATCTCAGATTATCCCTCTGATTCTTTCCTGCCTCTGCCACTTGTCTTTCCCCTTCTATAGTCATTTGTAATTTAATACTCTTCTGGGATAGTGTTTTGTCTTTAAACTCTGGAAAGCTGTTCAAAATGGTTTATGTTAAAGGAGCTGTACAAGCATGCTGCTTTGTGGCTTTTTGACCCAGGTTACGAGTTTTATCACAGGTGGACTGTGTCATACAAGTTTTCAGTCACCTCTACATCAGAGAAATGGAGGCAAAGTATCAATACAGTGTGCAGTACCCATGCAGGCAAGTTTGCTAAGTGTCTGTGGCTGCAGATCAGCAGTAGAAGCATGCTAACACATTTATACTTCATAGTTTATTGATGGAAGAAAATAGGGGTCATAGCAACTCAGTCTTACTTTTTTGGGGAAGAGAGCAGCTCTGTGAATTACTAGCTTGGAATTAGCATGGAATATACCTCTTAGATCTTTGCAGAAAGCCTGCCAATTTTCATTATTGACTCTATAATGGCCTCTTCTGGGGTATTTAACATTAGCTTCTGTGTCTGTGTTCTTTGTACACTTTAATTATGTAAATTACATGTCAGTAATATGAAATCCCCAATTGCAAGGAATGACACAGTACGTGTAGGCTCCTAACAGCATTGTTAGTAAAGAACAAATGCTCCCTTATATGTGTGTTTTCAGAAGCTGTCAATAGCAATGGTCACAGAAACTGAAATGGACAAGAGTGTACAAGAAGTATTCATTGTCTCAGAGCGTCTCTACCTATCCTAAGTTGGGAAACAACAGATGATAGAGAAGGCAGACAAACAAGCTGACACAAAGGAGTGACCCCAGTAGACTCTAGTGGTCACAGACCTGCCCAGTTTATTTCCTTTTATAGTTATTTACGGAATTGACTATCATTTAAGAAACTGATACAGGGATGCTGAACACTGTGGAGATTCTTCGTACTGACTTGGTCATCTTGGAGGGACGGGTTCATAATTTGTCCTGCTTGTAAAGACCTGCAGTAACCAACGCTGTGTGATAGAAGTCTGTACAGTTATTCCAGGATATTGAAGGCATGAACTGCACAGTTTGGATGTATGAGCAGTTTCCATGTCTACCTGCTCTTTGTTCCAACTGGGTGTAGAGATGCTTGTTTCAGTGCTTGCATGCACCCAGGATTTTGTTTGCCACTACACCTAGCACATCTTGGAAGACTCTTAGTGCCCTTTGGAACACAAGGCACCAGGCACTGTGCAAGCAGCAAAGGAATTGTCCCTTCAGATGGACTCATTTCTCTCATTAGAGAGATACAGAGGTTTCCCCCCCCCCCTCCTGTGGTCTGCATACAGTTCTTGGCAAAGGGATGGCAGAGTGGGGTAGATTCAGATTCTTGTTCAAGTGAAAGTGGTTGCAAATGATGGATGATCACCATCATATTTCTTGGTTAAAAAAAGTAGACTGTCAAATATTTTAACAGCTGCTGCTAATGTGTTAAACATTTGTTATTTGAAACTGAAATTAGAAGAGTCTAAATTTGTATATGAACAAAACTCATCTCTTAGAAGTTTTTCCTCCACCCTCCTACTCAGCTCCTTCAGGGGTCAAGTGTGTAAGTAACCAAGTCTGAGCATCTGGAAAGGAGCCAGTGTCATTTCTTCTGCTTCTGCTATAGACTACTTTGATCTTCTGCCTGTCCCTCATCTCTGAAGCAGTCAGCATCCCCATAGTACCTCTGTACCCTCTATTTCCTACAAAGTGTTTCTGACTTGCAAGATGCAAGAGAAGCAGGTTGATTGAAGACTCTGTGGAGTGTTAAAGGAGCAGGGAAAAGCTGTGGGATACATCTCCATTCCCAAGTGTTTAGGCATATACTTCCCAATTTAATTTCCTCTTAATTTCTGTTCTTGGGGAAAAATAAAATAAAAGAAAAAAAGGACAATTGCTTCCTCTTGCCATAGGCTTTCAGTGTGGCTATAATGCAAGTCACTTAGTTTCTCTGTGTTTCCTACCTGTATAGAGTGATAGCAATGTTCTTTCCCTCCTATGTATTTTCTAATGTATTTATAATGTATTTGTAATGTATTTTCTAAGGCAATGCATAAGTAAGATTTTGTAAAGCTAAGATAATCGGGTTATAAGTATAAAAGTTATAAAAGCATCTAAAATTATACATGGTAATTAAATTATATGAAAAAGTATTCTAACAGTAATGTAGGGATGCATGCCACATTCTTTCATTTTTTTCTTTTCAAGTAGCCTAAATTTGCTTTCCTGTTTTGCCAGTTCCTGCGCTTGGGTCATAACAGCCCCACAGTAAGCTACATACCTGGGGATGTGTGGTTAGAGAGCTGCAAGTTGGAAAGGGACCTGGGAGTATTGGTTGGCAGTCAACTAAACAGGAGCCAGCAGTGTGTGCTGGTAGCCAGGAGGGCCAGTGGCATCCTGGCTTGTATTAGGAACACTGTGGCCAGCAGGAATAGGGAGGTGATCATCCCTCTGTATTCAGCTCTGGTGAGGCCACATCTTGAGTTCTGTGTTCAGTTCTGATCATCTCACTATAGGAGGGACACAGAAGTGCTGGAGCGTGTCCAGAAAGGGGCAACAAAGCTGATGAAGGGCTTGGAGCACAAATCCTGTGAGGTGAGGCTGAGGGAGCTGGGGGTGTTTAGTCTGGAGAAGAGGAGGCTGAGAGGAGACCTCATCATTCTCTTCAACTACCTCTAGGGAGGAGGTAAAAGGCCTCTTCTCCTTAGGGAACTGTGAAAGGACCAGAGGAAATGGATGCAAGTTATGCCAGAGGAGGTTTGGGCTGGATGTTAGGAAACATTTTTTCACTGACAAGATTGTCATATATTGGAATAGTCTGCTCAGGGCAGTGGTGGAGTCACCATCCCTGGAGTTATTTAAATCGTGTGAGGACATGGTCCTTAGGGATATGGTTTAGTGGTGAGCTTACAGTGTTCTTCAAAGGTTGGACTGGATGATCCTGAAGGTCTCTTCTAACCAAAGACATTCTGTGATTCTGATTTTAAGACAAATTAAAAGGCCTTCCATCTTCCATTCACAAACCATTCCCTCTGGATTTGTTTACGCTGCGAACATTACAAGGGAAAAATGAATGAAAAATATTTTAAAAAAAAAAAGAAATTAAAACTTCAGCAGTGACTTAACATTGTAAATCTGTTGCATTTGGTGGGTCACTCTGCCGAAGTTTTCAGTCTCTTAAAGTTTTACTTCAGACTATTAAGTTCTGGTCCTATACATCAGGAAAGTCTAGTGAAAGAGAAAGGTATATTTATTTATATTGTTACTAGTATTTTGATGATAAGGCATGCATTTCTAAGGGTTAGGCAGTTCTATATTGTAGGGAGCTGTGG
This sequence comes from Calypte anna, assembly GCF_003957555.1. NCBI lineage: Eukaryota > Metazoa > Chordata > Aves > Apodiformes > Trochilidae > Calypte > Calypte anna. The sequence goes on from NC_044244.1 coordinate 80,514,629, forward strand.
AGGCTATTTTCTGTATCATTGAAAATTACAGTGGTTAGTAATGTTCCATGGGAATGATTTTCTAGGAAAAGATTTTTCACAAAATTGAAACTTTCTTTTGGGAAATCAAAATGGAAAACTTAATTTTATTGTCAGCTCAACCTAAATCATAAAACTTAATTTTATAGAAGTGAACCAAATGTTTTATTTTGACTCAGTTCAATACATGTTTAATTTCAACCTTTCAGTTTGCTGGGGAACCAGGCTGAATGCTGAAATGTCAATATTTCACACTGGATGGGAATGTTTCCCAGCTGTACTCAGAGTACAGTTGAAAAATTCTTCTTCAGGGTATCATAGACTAAAACTGCTAATTCTGAGGCTATTTTCAGTGTATGCTTCTTTTGCTGGGTGCTGAAGGAAGCAAGTCAATTTAAGTTATCTTCCTGAGTCTGTTGTGAATCAAAAGAGGGACTTAAACCTGTAACATTTTAAGTATAGCACCTTTGAGCAGGTGCTCAAGTCCATACTGTGTGACTTTAAATCTCTTCTTCACAGACAAAGCTGTAGCATAATCATTGTTTCTAAATTTTGCCGAGGCATTGCTGGCAGGGAAGAATGGTCCATGCTAAGCTGTTCCAAATCTCCTTCTATGCCAGGGATTTCTCCATCTCTGCTGCCAGTGACTCTGCTCCATAGGTGGTGGTATTTGGGAATGCTTGTAAGCTCAGCATTTAACTGTTCATCATTTTAAGCAGGGGAAAAGGCTGATGGTCACCAGAGCACAACTCAGTTGGACAGTGCAAGTAATGCTTCTGTCTAGGGAGGCAGAAGAGGCTATAAAATTGAACTGGTTCCCAAGGCAACTTTAAAATTGGAGCACCCTGCTCTCTGCTGTCCTGTCTTCCAGGAGCAGCACTGCCTGTGTTCCTGGCTGTTGCTCCTCCTTTTTTCCTTGATTGCTCATAGTACATCATCTATGGTCCTGGCCCCAAAGGCTGGGCCAGACTACTTGTCTTTACAGACACAGACGTGAGCCTTTACATGTGTCACAAATAACTCTGAGAGCTTAAATAGCATCTTATTTAACACAGCTTTTAAGAATTGTTTATGATCCATTCAAGACTAGCTTCCTTAAATTTCTCTATGGGGACTGTGTGTGATTGGTGTTTCTGAGCCCTTCTACTGTTCTCTCTTGCTTGCCAAGCCTGGAGCCATGTTAGTTTGATCTGCAGGAGCCTGTCAGAATTTGGTATTTGTTAAGAAGAAGAGAGGATGAAGAAGTAGCTTTCACCTGTACTGTTGCCCCAGCTTTTACTGACTCATTAGAAGTATTTACTTCTTAATGCAACGTGGGCAGTGTCTGAACAGTAGATGTGATAGGAGCTAGGAAAATGAAGGCTTGCATGTTTGAACAGAGAGTAACCAACAGGAGAGAAACTACCCTCTACATTTAATGCTGTCTTAAAACGTGCAAGTTAAGGTGTTATTAAACAAATGCATCTGCCTCAATGGGATGTCAAGGGTGTCAGACTTTTCCTTTGCAGTTGTCCTAAAAACAAAAAAAAAGATGTTTGATTGAGATCATATGCTTTGTCAGAGGAGATCCTATGCTAACCTTCCCTCCTCCTCCTGCTCCTCCATCTCCCCCCCCCCAAAAAAAAAGGTCCCTTTAATCAGCTGCTAAGAGTGCTGTACCAATTACCTCTCTACAGGGTGACCTTTTTATCTCGTAATGGCATTTTGGAATCCAGTTGCCCTAACCACACTGGGAGTGTATGCATGTCACATTTCCACTTCTCTCTCTCTTTCTCCCCCCACTGTTGCTGGCACTGAATATGGCCTAATATATTCATGACCTAATTAGAGTAATTTTTGCATAATAACGACCTCCAGGGGGAAAACGTTTTTTTGGGTGATTTTCCCGTGTGTGTGTGTGTGTGCATGCTCACTCTGTTCAGACACATTAACTGGAACAAGTGTTTCTTAATTTTTAAGTGTTTCTCTGGTTAATAGAAGTATTTTTATGTCATTTAAAATGGAAAAGATGCAAGAAGAAACCCCAGACGAGGCAGTGATTATTTGTTTTATTTTTCTGCTCTGGATTTCTCTCTGTCACTCTATAGCTTGTGCCCTCTCTTCTGAATGTCCAAGGCAACATCATGCTGCCTTGCCATTATCGGATCTCAGTGCTTTCAAGGCTGCATCTCATCCTTGCCAACTTCATTCTTCTGTCACTCATCTTCTTTCATTCATGTCCTCATTTGACCTTCAGTCTTCAACTCAATCCTTCATTTGCTGTGATGGTCACTTGCTTGACCTTCTCTTCCCTTAAGGGCTGAGCCTTCTCCCTCTGACATCTCAGTCCAAGTCTGTGTGATCTACTGAGTGATAGTCCATCTTTGCAGACTGTCTCTCCCCGTAATGACCATTACTGCTTTACTGCCTGACTTACCTGGTACTTGATGTCTCCTCCATTTCTTGCTGATCTTTCTGATTTTCCTCACTTTGCAATTTCTACTTTCTTCTTCCCTTCAGCTTCTACTGATTGTCCTCCCAGAAGCACAGCTTCCATTCACAGCCCTCTCTTCTATAGCTCCAGTTTTTCCTTCTATTCTAGTTCTTGCTGTTTCTTAGCTACTGTTTCCTATTTTCAGTTTTCTAAGAAAGAACAACCTTTTCTGCAAAAAAAGTAGGCTTGTAGGCTTGTAGGAAAAGCAACCCTTTCTGGCAGAGATCATGGACTAAAGCCCTCAGTGTTTCATTGGTATAAATAAAGGAAGTCTATCGACCTTGACAGTGTTAGTGAACATTTACACCAACAGGACATGTTTATTTTCATAGGGATATTAATCATATTTTCCCTTAACTCCTGTTTGAAGTTCATTAAGGGGTAGAATTCAGAGTACTTATTTGCTCTAAAATGACACTACAGGGTGGGCTTGCTGAAAAATTTATTTCATTTGCTTTCTGTTTTCCTATATGTTTATTTTAGTTGCAGTAAATAGTTCATTCAGTGTTTGCATAAGTAAGGAAAAGACAAGCTTTCCATAGCCAAATGTTTTGTAATGTTGAAAAACTCCTCATGCCTTGTTGCATTCCTCATGCTTCCAGCCCTGAACTTTCCACATCCATCTCTGCTGACTTATCCTGTATCACCTCCTACAGTTCCAGGTTTGTCCACTACATTTCCTTTGTAATTACAAATCCAGAAGCCTCAAAAATGCCTTCTGTGACTGACTTGAGCATATCACTGTTTAAAATCCAGGATGAGCCCTACCTGGATCTGCAGATCTGTCTCCTGCTTTTGTTACAGTCCTTCATCCTGAGGCTAACTCTTATCAACTTTTATCATGCTGACAGCATCCCCTGTCACTGTGCATGTGCTAACAGAGGATGGAAAATTAAATAACTGTACCCCAAAACACTTGTTATAGAAATCTTGTTTTTAAAAAAGGAATGAATCAGTCCACATTAGGAAACCCTACAAAACATTGCTCAGTGCTGTTCACTCTAGCGCAAATGTTTTCTGGGAGAGCTGCAAGATATGTTATGCAAAACTGGAGAATTGGTAAGACTGCTTCATATCCTGGCATCTTGGTGTTTTGATGTTGGCTCTTCCATTGCTTTCTCATGTGTCTGGGCCTTAGAAGATAGAAGGGAACATGATAAATGAGAGCCACTGCAAATGTACGATGCAGTTGGAGAACTGCCATACTTTTTAAACCTGTAGTTCAAATACACCTTACATTTCATCATCTTCATGGGCTGTTTTGAGCTAAGCACATGAATTGTGTATTAATACCTACAGATTGTGGGCTAATGGGATTAGGAGTGAGTAAGAAGGTGCAGATGTCAAGGCTCTGAAAGCTGCTTGATAACTGAAGGTGCCGCAGGAACAGGTGGGCTTGGGTGTGAGGATGGAGGACAAAAAAGGAGGTGTGGATAGATTTGAGGTAAGTCTGCATATTTTCACAGCAGTTCTGCCTAATGCTCCATCTGTGCTTATGCACTGCACGCAGAAGGGATGGCATATCCCTTGCAGATCATTGGGAGGAGGGCAGTTTTGAGGATTGTAATAAGCTCTGTGCATGGAGAGTAATTCAAAACCAGAACAGAAGATACTGTAAGTCTTTCAGGCCAGCATGCCAATTAACTTTGGTAACCTTTTCCATCTTGCTTCTGCTGTGCTTTATCTTTCTTTTTTCCTTGAGTCAGGCAAAATTTCCATGTTATTTACCATTTTCCCTCTTGAAACACTGGTAACAGTGATCTGAAGAAGGGGCGTCTCCTGAGCTAAAACAGAAAAACAGAAGGACAGAAGAGGGCCACTGTTTTTAAATGGGAAGTGATAGAGAAGGAATATTTTGATTCTTGGCCATTTTAAACCTGTATTCCTAACTTTCCAAAAGTTACATGGGGCATGAAAACTTTATTCACAGATTCTCCTAATCTTCAGAGCTTCAGTTAAGAACACCAAAATGGGTATGCTTTGAATCTGAACTTTGACCCCTTGAATCTGTGCATTTAGGTTTTTCAAAGCTAAATTTCTGAGAAGGTTACTGTTATATGCTGCTTTTGTCCCTCCTTTAGAAATTATGCTGGTACTTCTTATGAGCTTTACCAGGATCAACAAATCCTGTGACAGCATGACAGTGACAGACACTCAAAGGCATGGAAACAGGATGTCTTTGAAATGGAAACAAGATTAGCTTTTGAGTTCATTTTGGTTTTTGTGGTGGCATTTTTGGAGATCTTTGATAAAACATAGTCCACTATCCCTTGCTTTTGACCTTATTATGTCCCTAAGCAGGAAATAATGTCTGTTTTTTAATCTAAGGTTCTGATGGGTGCTTGATTGCAGGATATTATTATAGTTTTTTCCAAACATGAGTAGTTTTTGCAATATCATAGTTCTGATGCTCTCACAACTCTACACTTACTGGAGTGAAGGCATTTTGTGATTAATTCTTCTTATTAGAATTCTTTCCTATAAAGGTGGCCCTGGTGACAAAGCTGAACGTATATTAGACATCAGGAGCTTTGGTTTGGCCATGTTTTATCACATAAAGATCCAACAGCAACTCAGAATGGACAAATTAGATATTTTCAAAGAACTTATTTCAGAAATGCAAGGCTTGATGTTTAAGGAACAATGAGAAATCCAAATCTCTACCTACTGCTTTCTGACACCTGCTTGACACCAAATGCATCTTCTCAATTTACCCAAATAGAATAAATCTGGAATAGAAAAGGGGATGAGCAGAAGTAACTATATTATGCTGAATAGAGAAAAAAATCCAATCTAACATCCCCTGACAACTTTCTATTATTGCTCACAGGATGGTATGAGTAGAGCATGAAAATCTTCCCTTGCTAATTCCCCATTCCCTAAAAATTCTAAGATGAGTGAAGGTGCAACAGCAGAGAAGGCTTGCTTCTCTTTTTTGTAATAATTCCACAGATACATAATTAATCTTTAAATCTTGTATCTAGTGCTCTGCTCTGACTACCATTTAAGGTCCAACTGTTTCATCCTCTTGAGGACTTCTAAGGGAACAAAACCTTAGCCTGGAAAAACTGAGCTTTATTCTTTTCTCATGTAACCTTTTTTCCTGATTAACCAAAGCGAGTATCTCAGGAAGAGAGAAGTCTGTGGCTGCTGGGTAACCTGGTTCAGAAGGTTTCTTTAACAGCTGGATCAATAAGTGCTTCTTCCAGATGCCTCTTTCCTTGATTGATCTGGCTGACTTTTTCCCTTTTCATCATCCTTTTTTTCTCTTGGCACTTCATTTAAATTTTCTGCAACTGACCCTCCCCCTCTCCAGTTGCCTTTCCATATTTAACTGCTGCCTGACTGCTCTGTGGACTTGGCACATCCCTAGTTCCAGCACTCTTATATAAAAGAGTCCCTGCTCTACTGCCAGTACTGTCAGCTGTCCTCCAAGACTTACCTCCTGCATGTGTAGAAGGCACTTTCTTTGGGTGCCAGCAGAAGAGTAAACCATGCAGGTCCCCCCACCCCATCGTTATTCTTGATAAAGCACGTTCCATAAATATCTGTACCCTTTTCAAATTGCAGCAGGGAGTAACTATAAAGCTCTTGTGCATCTGTAAGAGCATGGAGTCTGCCACATTATAGTGTCTCATGATTTATGAGACTGCAGGCCATCACTGGATCCTCAACCTACCATCCAAAAAAAGCAGTTCACAAGCCCTAGAAAATTGGTTCCATTTCCCCTTTCAGCAAGGCTGTTGCTTGCAAAGGCCATTGACTTTCTTGACAGAACATTTTTTCGTTGAAAGTGTCTCATGTTGCAACGTTCCTTCATAATGTTGTTTTCTTACTTCTGATTCACAAAAACTGTAAAAATGCCTTGATTTCATCTGAATACGTTTCCAATGCTCTAAACCAAATGTTTGCACATGTGTTAAAATTTTATTTCATGGAAAATGTCAAAGTTGTTTGGCTTTTTTTCTGACTTTGACTGAAATAAAATCTAGATGTTGCTTTCAGTATGGAGAAAACAGAAGAAAAAACAACAGCTCTCAGCAGGAAAGGTGTCCGTGTCTCTAACCTACTCCAGGAAAACCAGTGGTCTTGTCTATACTGGGATTTTCCCCAAACTCCAGCACAGTACATACACCTCTGCTGGTCATTGAAATGCTAGATTTAACAGCACATGGGGGTACAAGGGCTCCTATCACAAAGTATTGTCTAAATCTGTATTGTTGGCAAAATATTGGAAACTGGTCTGTCAGAATGTCAGACTACTGGAGCTGGGCTCAACCAAAATTAGGCAAAGGTGAATTATATAAAATAAAGCAAACTTTGGCAGAACCGTAAATTGCCAGATAGAGATTTCATTTGCTTTTGGCAGAAAAGCCAAAAAAAAGTGTTGGGAGCACTTCTTTGTTCAGGGTTATGAGATCCTTTTGAGTTTTCTAAGAAATTCTGGTCTGTCATCAGGCCTGAGACCTTTGTGCATCTATTCCATCGTGTTGATTAATCTGGGCAATAGAGTCACACCCACACAAGTGTGTGCATCCAGTGATCCAAGCTGAAAGCACTCTAGCCTAAAAAAGGATTTTTAAGAGAAATTGTCTCTGGATTTTCAGATTCATGAGTCTTCAAGGGGTACCTTTTGAGATAAGCTTAATTAAACAATTCATTCTATTAATCAGTCCTAATTACTCATGCAAATCACAAGTGCTCTGGCCTGTGGTTAAGTGAAACCTGATTTGATCCCACGTGCAGCCAGGCTCAGTAAGTCCAGCGGGTATTTGCAAGAACGTGCCTTTCCTGATCTTTCAGCTTCTCTCCAGGTACAATGATCTTCTGGAGACTGTAATGTGAATTGATTAGTTGTCATGAGCTATAATTCCTAAACATGGGGAAAGAGATGATGGAAAGCAAAATATGGAGCATATGAACTCTTTCTCTTCATCCATGTGGTATGCACATGCATGCCACTGGACATGAGAAGGTTAAGGCTATGGGCACATAAAAAGGGAAGTCTAGCTGCATGTGTGAAATCTCTTGTATGTGAAAAGAGCCATCTACTTCTTTCAAAGCAGAGATCTGAAGTGGCTGTTTCCTGGGAACCAGGAACCAAATTTGTCAAAGGGACATGACTCAGCATAGGGCATGATATTTTCTGACTTGGGGCCCCAATATGCCCATCTTAATATATGCCCAATATTCTCCATCTTAATCCCACTATGTGAGACAGCTGTGAATAACTCAGTATTAGGCTGGTGGCAAATGTAGACAGCAGAGGTAAATGAGTGAGTGATTGCTGACTTCACCTTGATTGATTTGTGCAACACAGTCCTGTTGGTTAAAGGGCTGTGAACATGGGTTTGTTCTTTTCCTTGCCTTTAAAGTGCCAGCAGCATAAATATTCATTAGCATACAAGTAGTGCTAACATTTCAAAAAGGCTCGTTTCAGAGTCTCAGCTGTGAGACCTAGGCCCTTGATCGCATCAGAGTTGAGAAACTCCTTTTGCTATCTGGGATTTCCCTGGAACTGGGCTGTAGTCTCCATCTCCAATGGACTGAGCAGAGGGTGTCTGTGGAGTTGAGGGCTTTTTCAGCAGAGCAAACTCTCTTTATCAGCTTGAGCTGCTATCTTAAAGTGAACCTGAGCTTGATGGAGCTCAGCCACCATCTGAAAATCCCTCACAGGGAAGCCTTGGTTTGTGGGTTTATTATTAATTTCATTAATTTATTTGCATGCATGCATGCTAACCCGGCACACACACATCCATGTGCATTCCCCCTCCCTCTCATACTTGCTTGCATGACTGGCAAAATGAGCTACAAGTAGATAAAAATTGAAACACAGACGAGAGCAAATTACAACATGTTCAATTATCTTTTTCGAAATCATTCTTCATCTCTGTTCTACTCAGTGCCTGCTAATATTCCCTTTGCAAACTGACAAGGGCATTTTATTTTGTTTTCTCCCTTGTTTTACCCCTTCTGTTGGGTGGCAGGGTAGTCAAGGGTTTGGGGAGACATCATAGCAGGGCCAGAAAATTCAGGCAGCATTTACTGGAGATCCAAAAGACCAGTCCTTTTTTGGACTGGGACCAACAGCATGCGTTAGGAGCCCTCTCTCTCTCTCCATTAACTCTAAATGTTTCTTCTTCTTACGTGCAAATATTACAGTGGCAGAGACTTCTTGCCAGGGAAGGCAGAGATAGCTTTGCCTTGTTTACTTCCTTGCTGTTGTTTTGCAACTTGCCACCCACTGCCAGCTCGCTGCGGGCCTCACCATGGGCTTTGCCAATTAGCGGGCTCCCTCTCCTGGCTCCTGGCAGCAACCCTGCAAGATAAGAAGGGCTCAGGACCCCGGGTAGCCCTGGCTGCCTCCGCTTTTGCTTCTCCTTTCAAAGGCTAGAGATTTGTTGATTCATTTCTGATTCCTTTGAACAGGGAATTTTAGTGTTGCTTCTGGATTGACAGCACCGGTGATGAAAGTTTTCTGCCTGTTTACAGGAGAGACGTTCCTTCCGTATCCCTGAAGACTGGCACAAAGGGATCACCTTTTTGGCTAAGAGGAGGTTTTGTTCTTCATGGTCTATTTAGTTCTTGGCCTCTGTGCTGAGAAATTGTCAGTGAATATAGTGCCAAGTGTGGTAGTAATAGTTTTAATAATGAGGGCACCTGTCTGCAGTAATGTAAGAATACATCAAGACATTTTATGCAGTTCACATGTAAGTTAGGAATTACTTTTGGTGATGCCAGCAGGGATTGCACTAGAGAACTGAACAATAAATGCAACAAACTGCCCATTAAAATTGGGAGAAATTTCTTCAAGCAATGAAACATATTTAAATGTGTGTATTATAAAGGTGAAATAGCTGAGCAGCTTCCAAGTCATATTACATCTGGTAAAGAGCCTGATTAGCTTAAGTCTGGAAAGGAATATTTTGTGGTTTAAAGAAGAAGCAGATTTTTTCTGATTGTTTGGTATTAGCATGAGTGTGGCAGAGTTAATGGGATGTCACCATACAGGTAAAAAGAGACTAGAGGAGAAGGATGGTAAGCAACCCAAAGCACTTGTAATGCAACTACCTAGCCAAGTCAAAAGATGACAAGAAGCAACTTTTTTCACCCCTGTTCATGAGAAGACTGTCTTGCCCCCAGTTGCTTTAACACCTGTTGGGAAAACTGGAATCTTAGCCTATTAGTCACCTCTAACACCATTTTTGTTTTTCATTTCTATCTATGTGTACATCTTCTTCAGGGAAGACTTGAATTTGGCATGTTAGTTGTCCTTAGTCATTCTAGAACATTTGAAGATAAACTGTCTGTCCAAAACCCCAAATAAAAGAACATTGTATCGGTGCTAAGAGACAAAGAGAGAACCTGAAGAAAAAGAAATGGTACCTTTTACAACTTTGCAAATATTAAATCACTGGCCCATAGAACTAAAGCAAATAGGAATATCTTTTTGTATTATTGTCAGTTAATATATGGGGAAATCTGGACATGATAGGGTTATTATTTCATCAGCATCATAAACTAAACCAGGGCCAACCTTTTTTAAAATTTCATATTATCAAATTCAGTGTCATTGTTCAAGCCAATAAAGTGCAAAATGGAGACAATCATGGTGTTGTATGTGCTCCAGTTGAGATGCTCCAAAGTGGCTGTCAGATTCTGGGACTAATATTTTTTGAGTGGCAGTTCAAAACACCTTTAAGAGAGGCTTGAAAATCTTAGTCCTCAAATCAGTAGCCATTTTTGCAAAAGTAGGCCTACGATTTTTAAAATTCACAATAATTTCAAGAGTCATCCAGAGAAGTAACATTTGGGTTTAAATTTATGGGGCCAACTCAATATATGATACAAATCTGTATAATTCAGCAGTTACCCCAGGAGTGAATCTTGTAGAGATTTTTATCTTGACAGTAGCCCTTTAAAAGAGAAGAAACAGGAAGGTATTGAATTGGAACAACCCAGCATCTCTCTTGTGTTTGTCTTTGGTAAACACTGCAATTTATTTAAAGCACATGGAAGGGAGAAAAAATATGGCAAAGTTAAATCCCAACAAATTGTTTTATATTTACAAATGAATTAGATTATTTGCATTTGTTATGTTTTTGGGTTTCTTTGAAATTGCAAATTAATGAGAAAAAATTATTTCCGAATCTTATTTTACTTAAAGGCGAGTTTAGCGAAGGCAATTTGCATGTAAATCAACGTTTACCTGACGCGTGCAATTTCCACAGTTAGATAAACCATAACATGAAACAGATGAAAGACATGGGAACTGTGTAAAAATTCTTTGAAAGATAATAGGCGGCAGTTTGTAATAAATATTCATTAAGTGAGAGGATGCCCTGTTCTCTCTCTATGCTGCTAGCCATACAGCACTCACCTCTTTGCAACAGCCTCCTAATTTTCTTCCTTTGCTCTCCTTATTTCTTCCTGATTTTATATCTGTCTTCTTTCCTACAGTGGAGCATTGGTCACTTTTATTATGGGATGCTCTGTGCATTTCCCCCATCGGTCTGTACTGGGGTGATTTATAATGCAGTCCAGCGTCTGAAAAAACAGCAAGGAGGTAGGAGTTAGATCCAGGCCTGGGCAAAGCAAGAAGTTACTGAGGGCCAGTAGGCTACTGGAACAGGAGGGCAGCTGTGGCCCTTCCCTGACTCACCTACCTGCTTGAGCTGCAACACAGCCTCTGCAAGCCCAGCTGGCTCCTCTCCTGCCACCATTCCACCATGGCTGAGGGAGGGTTGGGATGTAGGACCATCCATGGGGATGGGCAAGAAACTACTCCAGCAGAGACAGAAAGCTGCTTGGCCCTTCCAGCCCAGCCCTGTCCCTACCCTTCTCATGTTTTCTTTTCAGAAAAGCTTTTTCCACTGGTCTAATCCTCATCCCTAGGGCAGCGGTGTTTCATTTGGCTGATTCCAAAGTAGAAAGCATTGAGATAGCTTTCTATGGCACAGCTGTGAATAAAAGGATGTTTGAAAGAGTTACAGACTAGAGGGAACCAAGTGCAAAGTCTGGCATGCCTCAATGGTGTGGGCCACCAATTTGATGGTTCTCACATACAAAGGTAGAACTAGAGATGTTGCCAGTCTTTGGCACTCATGGAAGAGGTTGAACATGCTCAGCATTTCACCCAAATATCCAATACTTCAACTGAGGTAGATCAAACATTTGTCACATTATGAATTTGTTGATGTCATAAAACCTGCAGTTTTAAAAGCAACTGATATGTGACCAGTTGAAAGATCAAAAGTTCCGTGTTACAGTGAATTCACACTGCATTTTATTGTATGTATCTTCTGCTACCATTATCACTGTGCTGTCTGATTGTGTGCCTTAGAGAGCCATCGAAAGCAGTTACGTATGGACAGATTGTGGCCTGACAATATGCTCTGAAATTATAATAGGTTTGCAACGTGTCTGAAGGCTGTGTTCCCACTCCCCAAAATAAGCTGTTTTCCCAAAGGACTGATCTCATGTTTGATAGGCAGTATCCTACTCTTGTGCTGCACTGCAGGATTTTCGCTTGAGCAGCCAGCACAGCAAACACACACTTGCTTAGGTGGCTCCTGCCTTGCTGAAGCCCATCACTTCATACCACAGCAGGACTGTCAGCTGGTGGGACCCAACACACTACTATTGAAGTGCAGATCCCATTGTTTTGTCAATTTTATGAGTCCTCTAGTATCTTTCTTTCCTAAACTTCATCTCCTTCTATCCCACCTTCTGGACTCTAGGCAGACCATGCCCCTGAGGCTCTGTTTGTCCTTGGGAACAGTCATCATCTTCCCTGATGTTTCCTCCTGTGCCTGTATTGCAGAGCTCTGTGACCACTTTCAGACACAAAGCCAACTCCATTTGCTCACACTCTTTATTTACATTTAATATCCTTTAAATGATTAAAGCAAACAATCCTAATTAAATGTTAACGTGCTTTAAGTATCTGCAGCCAGTGTACTGGCCGCCTGTCTAATCTCATATATGTGGACATAGCACCTGGACTTAAGTAGGAAATTACTTTTTGGAAGTTTTATGGGGGAAGCACGAATAACTCATCCAGTCATCTCGATTAAGTTTACTCTTTGCCCTTGGGAAGATCACTGTGCTACAGGGTGCTTGGGGCTCTAAGACTGAAGTCTGTGTGTGCCCAGGGCCTCATGTGGTTGGCTCAGTGCAGGACAGAATCAAGCCTGCAGAGACTTGGTGGGCAAACCTCTGAACAGGGGGCTGAAAGAACAAGGAGCTAAACCTGCCATTATGGAAAAGAGAATGAGATGCAGATTGAATTAGTTATTTAAAAAAAGACAAACAAAAATAACAACACCCCAAACCAAACGACAAACCACCCTTGCTCTTTAAAGAGGAGCTAGCAGGCTACATTGTTTGCATTTCTCAGTTTAGTGGTAGAATGTTGTTGGTTTTCTGTTTCCTGAAAAAAAAAGGGTTCTCCCCACCCTTGCTAGACTGTGCCAACACCTCTTCTGTGCTGTTTCACTGTTTACTGCAACACCCATTGCTGTAGTCGATGTAATTACTTAGGAAGGTGTTTCTGCAGTTTCACTCCCCCTGCTGACTACTTCTGCAACATCAACATTAGCAAAACTTAAAAGGAGGTGACCAGATTTGCTACAGTTCCAGAATATATGTTGGGCAGCACTGTAACTGTAATACGATTGTGTGCACCTTCTGTGATTTGCTTTCTTGCCTTTATCCCAAACTGACTGTGAGATATACAGGCATGAAACTGTTGCACTTGCCCATTTTTTCCATTTTGTTTTCTGTCAGTCTTCCAAATTCTGAACTTTGTTTGGATTGCAAGGTGTTTCAGAATCAACTTTTCCATTGAGATCACTGCAGATACCTTCCCTGTTTTTGCTTTCCTTTGTGGTGCATGACTTTATGCTTCCATGATTTTTGTTTCTTCATTTTTAAAGGTCAGTCTCCTGGAAGTAATTTTTTTCTTTTTATGCAGAGTAGACAGATGAGATTAAATTATATTATTAGCCCAATATATATTTCTCTCCAGAAGCTCCCCTTGCACAGTGTTTTGGCTAGTTCAAATTATGACAGTGCTCAGTATTGGAGAAGATGGGTGATGTCTATCTTGGCTAATGAGAACATCAGAACTTGTGTAGGACCCAAAATAGTAGACTGTGGTTCAGTTCCAGTAAGGCTCCAGTGAACTAGTGATCCTTAATCCCTCGAATTGCAGATCCTAAAGCACTGAAATATCAGCCATAAAAATAGTTGCTATCTTCAGACTGAACAGTTATTGAAGGAAGGCAAGATGGTCACTGAAGTACTTCACTGCTGCCAAGTTGGCAACTTCTTATGTGCTTCCTGCATTGAGGTTGTAATTCAAAACTTGTCATTATGTTTGAGACGATGATGATTTTCTTCTCTTGATGGTAAAAGGTAGTTGGTTAGATTCTACTCACCTAGGATCTCTGTAGACCCAGAAAAGGTCTCCTGAATTTGTTCATGCCTCATGGTCTTTGAGGTGTTCTACATTGTAATAAAAGAGCTGTAGGAGTTCATCAAGCTAGGGAAAAGAGTCTCTCTGTCTGTAGTCCCTTGGGCATGCCAGTCATCAGAGTTGTAGACATACATGAATAAATGATGACACCTACTAGTGGCTGACCCCACAAAGCAGGTGAGAATCTACTCTAGCTATTACATATGAAATAACAAACCAAATACTCACTCGTCAAATGCTTGCTTAGTTGGCAGGAACCTGTGGTTTCACAGCTGATGGCTCAATATCCTACTCCTAGTTCTCCAGATGTGTCTGCATCCTTGTAGGCAACAAAATGGATATGGTTGCCAAGGTAAATAGAAATGAGCTTGATGAAAAAAAAGCTCTGCCTCTCAGGTGCAAAATAAGATTTGCTCAGATTCCCCATCATAACACCTAGGTCCTGGGGTACTGGAAATACTGTATTCATAGGTGCTGAATGGCTCTTTGCTGAAACTTATTCACGACTGTTTCAGGAAGGGTGAGCAATTCCCCTCATGTCTTTGTTTTAGGAGACTTATAAGGCAAACTCTCAAGTCACCTTCATTCATGCTAAGTTCCCACAGGAGAGAAAACAGCATAAAACAGAAGCTGCAGTTACAGCTTTTGTTTAGGAGGATGCTGTCAAGCCCTTTAAGTACAAATACCAAACACGCCTTCAAAGTTCTGAATTCTCATGGGGACCATGCTCTATATTCCACTACAGTAGTCTTGCTTTTTAAAACCAGTCCCCTGGTATTTAGTAATCTGAAGGAAATACAAGACCCTTTCAAGCAGAGATAAAAAACCTGCTCATAGTTGATAGCATGGAAAGCTGGCCCGGTATTCTGGGCAGCAGCTTAACTTTGTGAGGTCTACGTTCAAATCCCCGATGCACATGGTTGGTTTTTTTAACAACAATTCACATGCATGCTATTTTTTGCCTGCCTCAGTTCTTCATCCATAAAATGGGGTGATAGGTTTGTAAGGATAAATGCTTGCAGTGTTGTGCAGAGTTCACATCCTGAGATGACAGAGTTGTAAGCAAGCAACTAAAATTCTCCTGAGTAGAAGTCAAGGTTTCACAACAGTTCCCATGTTCTTTACTGCTGCTGAGTATTCAGGTGATTAAAGTTAAGTATTTGCATGCTACTGTCAGGTTTTGATTAATGTAAAAATATTTACTTGCACAAGGAACAGAGTTCAAAAGTAGAGGTATTTCACGTCTTTTAGATCAGTCAGTTAGGAGACAGAAGCTGTGCTATGTGACTCAGGTGAACATTGGAAATCACATTGAATATTTAACTGGGTGTTTACTGCCACTAGCTGAAGAAAGTCACAGGGGCTACATCTCAGCTACACTGAAGAAAAATAAAAAAACAAACTACTTCTGACTTGTTTGAAGAGGTTGTATGCAAGGTGCAAGAATAAAATTAGGGAGTAAGTTTAAGGAACTGGGTAGATGACCTTGATGTTTTCATCCAAAGGTCATATGGCATTTTCCCTTAAGTCCAGAGAGAAATATAAGTCCTTCTCTTTTTCTGTGCAGTTTACAAACCAATGATAAGAATATTTCACATCCCACAGTTCATTCCCTACCAGAAAATCGCACCCTTAGAGGTGTTATTTATACAACATATTGAATATACTTTTACTGTATTTCATAAATTTGCAATTTTCACAATAACTGATATTTTCCAAAGTTCTGCCTTAGAAATGCTGTGATTATGGAATAATCGCAGGTTTCTTGTGTTTGAATGGAAAATACTATTTTTCTTCGTGTAGTTGTGAAAAATTTCTTGAAATGATCAAAACTTGAATTTCAAATTAGGAAGCAAACACGTATGTTTTTAAGTCTGACAGTCTCTAAGGCAATCTTGAGGGGTTTTTTTAAATCTTAATTCATTATTTATGACTTTGTGGGGCTGATGATTCCGTAGGTGCATGGTGAAGGCTTGCTTGGTTCCATTGCTTCCCTTCAGCTTTGCGTATGTATGCTACAGAAGTGGAAGTAAGGTTGCAGTGGTCATATTATTATTGAATGTCTAATATTTTCTTCACTGGGGAGTCATGTATTTTTTAAGCAGATTTAAATTAAATGCTTAGGGTGTCTGTACCTGCAGAATATTCATACTGTCTTTTAGATCGTTCTGGGACTGGGAATCACAGCTAAGGGGCAAATATTAACATATCTTTGAACTTATCAGCCTCCTGAGAAATGTTATAGCACTAACATTCAATATCCAACAAATTATTGAGAATTATATGACACCTATCAGTCACTTTGATGTTCATGGGACCTGAGCAGTCTGCATCTGACTCACCTCTTGCCTGGTCTACCCTTGTGCAAAGTGAGCCTCTCTTCCAAGAGTTCCTTGCTGATTGCAGCATATTTTATCTTTCATTAATAATTTTCCATGCCACTTCTAATGTGTCTCCTAAAGCTGCTTCAGCCTAGGCTGCCCCTGCTTCTGTGCCTATTCCCTTCTTTAGCTGGCAATTCTGCAACCTATGGTAGACAACAGAGCCTCATTTCTATTACTGCCTCCAGTCACCCCAAGATGCTTATTCCTCTCTTGTAATTGCAGCCCTTTTTGCACTCTCTCGGGATGGTTCAGCTGATTCTTCTTCTTTGTTGCCAGTGTTAGGTTTTCAGCACCTTAATGCAACCTGTCCATTGCACAGCCAGGCACTTCCAGGTGAATGCAGCGCTCCTCTCTTCTTGGTGATTGTGCTGCCTGACAGGTATTACTTGATTGCAACACCAAGAAAACTTTACATTTTAGCATACGCCAAAGTCACTAGTTCTGTATCGTGTCCAGAAGGTGACTTTTTTTTTAATTTGAGGCAGTCAGATATGTCCCCACCCATGTGACTTTGTAATTTTTCTTCTGTAGAGACACCCTTAGTAATATATTAGTGGTAGTCACAAAGGATTTTTTAACCTACTTGAGATTTATTTAAATCTTCATATTTCATTTTGGAAAGAATCCAACTGATTAAAATCCACAATATTTTCCGTTACAAAAGTTTTGACAGAATAAATCTAATTTTTGCATTTTCTTATATCATTAAACTGTTCTACTCTATGCTAATGCTTAGTAAAGAGGGTTATTAGCACTGAGGGTGAACCTTAAAAGGGCTGGAGGTTTGATTCATCTATGAAGCACCGACAAATTTGGATTAATTATTCAAATCTAATCCAAACCTCTTGAGTCTGCAAAATTGGGCTGGAAGGTCTCAAGAGAACAGGTTAGCTTGTGGGATTTCTGGTGCTGCCTGCCTAGCTTCCTGATGAGAAACATAACCAGAAAAACCTTTTAAATGTACCACCTTTCTAAATTAGGTGTGCATTTTAGATTTAGTGTGGTTCAAGTTACTGCTGGGGCTGAAACTTTTCAGTATGGGCAAACGCTTCCCAATCACAGTTCTGCCTTTGTTTTTGTACAGTAAGTAGCACCTCCATGACATTGAGGGTCAGGAACTTAAAATGGCAGAGGGCAGACTGCTGAGATCACTGTCTTTAGGAAGAGATGTCCACAGCCATTTTTCTTCTATTGCCAGAGGTGTAAATTGCCCCCAGTATTAGTTTGCTAGGGAGTGATTCTTGCTGTGAAGAGGCTAGCATTTATTTAGCCTGACAAATAGCTTTGAGTTTCCTGAAGCTCACCGTTTAAAACTGTGTACCTCCTTAATATTTGGTCCTAGATGTGCTTCCAGTTAAATCCCTTGATGATTAGATGTCTGAAGACAGTAAGGAATAGTTCTGTGTCTGGGTAGAGATATATAGCCTGTCAAGACAAAAATTATGCTCTGAGGGACAAGGACCGAGTCCAGCTTTATGTTTGCAGAACAGCTAGCACAGCAGGGTCCCTATCTTGATTTGTGACCTCTAGGAACAACTACAAGATAAATATCAAATGATAACTCACACCATTCTGCAGGAGGACTACAGATTTTCAAGGAACACCAGGGAGTTTGATTTTATGACCCCAAGAGGAATAGTACAGGTTTTTCTCTCCATATAATGGACAGGGATGGTTGGGCTTTCTTGCTCAGTGACAGGCCAGCAGGCAATGCTTGACCCATGCATCTGACCTGTTATCAAAATTCCTCCAGCTTCTCAGATAACCTGATTTCAGAGTAGTTTAAAGGAGGTTCAATGGCACTCTCTAGAAGGTAGGACATTTGTACCTGTTTCTGGGATGCGGGCAGAAAGCATCACAGTTCATGAGTTTTGAAATAAAAGGCAATTAATTATCACCTCAATGACCTCCTTTGCTATCAAATCGCTACTCACATGATTTTACTACTATTTATAATGAGGACAGATCATAACTACTTTATCCAGTGATTTCAGTGAAAGGTGATGGGTCCTAAGCATATTAGAAAACTTTGTATTTTATAGCTGTGCCATCTGACTTCAGGGATCTGCTTTTATACACATGTGTATTTTTATACTGTTCCCCTGCTCTGCCTGCATCTCATTTGGGAAGTCCAGTGCTTAATGTGATCCAGTGAAAATAAGGCTCAGAATGTACTAGGATACTCTGACATGCTTTGTGGCTAGAAGTCTGAATAAAACCTTGTTTTTGTGCTCTTAACCACTTCTGGAAATCAGAAAGAGGTTTGGTTTCCCATTTTCAAGAGAATGAAAAAACCGACCAAAAGAAAAAAAATCAACCCACCAATCCCACATCCCAAACCCTAAAAACATATGTAGCCTCTTTGAAATGAAGGAAGGAGTACAGATCCTCCAGGCTTCTGAAGAAAGGAAGGGTTGAGTATTTTTAAGTGTGGGATAAAAAGAAAAGCTGTGCTATCTCTGCTACACCCAGGTTCAATTTCTGTTTCAAGTACAGGTAAAACTAAGGGAAAATCAGAATTGCTTACTTTTTTTTCCTTACTGAATTTGGGTCCAGAGACAGCATCTCCAATTATTCTGGTTAGTCTTATGGTTTCTATACTACCCATTGTGCTTCAGTATCTACTTGTATGGTTTGGAAAGGATGAGATGTGCCCTACTGACTCTGTTTTGCTGGTTGTCATTGTTCAGTGATCTGCTGAGGTAGGAAATTTTGAGTTGCCTGCTCCTTAGGCAATTAGCAGTTAAAGAAATCACTTATTCTTTAAGAAAGCTCGTCTCCTAACTCCTCTTTTGTAAAGAACAGCCTTGACTTAAGGATGATTCAAGTCCCAGTTTTCCTTTTATACCCTTTTTCTCTTCAGACCAAGCTCTCAAGCACTTCTTTCCATCTTCCTTAGCTAAATTTTACTGCCTCTCAGATTGTCTCAGCTCCTCCAGCTACACAGGGAATAATCAGCAAGTAAAGTATTTGGTGTTACCAAATTGGAAATCTCTCCCATTCTCTTCTATTTTGTTACATTGACTTTATTTTATAACTCTGTATTTACAACTGAATGGTTTGAATTGAATAAGGGTTTGAATAAGGGTTGGACTCGATGATCTCTGAGGTCCCTTCCAACCCAGCCAATTCTATGATTCTATGATTATATGGTGGCTTTAGCGTAAGGCCTGGTTGGGAAGGAAGAGCTCTGTCTGTGGAGAATACGCATTCTTCCTTCAAAGGTGTTCTTGGTTTGGGGCTTATGGTAGGTTTGTTTGGTTATCCATATTCTGTGTTCCTGAGCTGTGGTAGTGGCCCTAGTAACAGCTGTCATCCTCCTCAACAGAGAGACAGGCAGAGCAACCAGGAAAACAAACAATACACGAAACGAAATTCAAAATGTGTTCAGAGAAACATGCAGCTTCAAAGGAAAGCATAGAGGTCCCCCAGGAGCTCATTACTGTAGTCAGTGGAGGGGAGGGGTAAGGGAGACAGAGGAGTGGGAAACTGTGTGTATTCTTTCCCAGCAACTACAATGAACATCACAGCCTGTGAATAAACCCCTAGCTCTTTCCATGGGCCCACAGAGCCTGGGCTCCTCTCCGGGTCAGCGCTTCAGTTTTCTCAGGGTTGGGCTGATGTACTGGGGAAAGATGCCTGCTATCTGACAGAGTTACATGAACCCTCCTCCAAGTAGAGTATGCTTCACATAGACAACATTCATTGTAGTAGCTCTTGCCAGTGCCATTTGGGCACACTGGAAGCTTCACCACCAGGAGGGGAAACATGGTGTCTATGGCTGATTTTCTTCTCCAGCTCTCCTATGACTGTCAGCTCTGGGAGGTGAGTGAAGTCTGACTGTGGTTGTAGATGGTGTACCCTTTGGGCATTTGGGTATCAGTTGATATGAAGCTTGTAAAAATTATTCCAGATGGGCTGCTATCCTGGGATCCTAATCTTTCTGTGAATTCCTTTAGCCAGTGAGCTCAAAGGTTCCCCTGCAGAAATGGATGTTATTCTCTGCTTTTTTAAAAAAAAACTCTACTGGCTTCTGTTTTGTAACTCTTGTCACTTCAGGCTGTTCAGCTAGTCTGTCTTTCATGACAGCTTACATGAGGAGCAAGAGTGAGGCAAGTAGGTAATGGATCATCTCACACATATTTTCCCTGGTTTTTTAGTTCTTACTGAGGTAGATATCTCACAGAACCTGGAGGTAACTTCAGCCATGTGAGGGTTATGTGATGGAGGGGTAAGTACTATAGATTGTATAAGTAGGAGGGAAGACTTGCAGAAAGAGTGTGCATGGACTGTGTGCCAGCACTGCAACATGTTCCCTTACTTCTTTACTGGTTGCCTAGTATGCTATACAGAGATGTCTGTGGGTAAAATCATGAAGTACTATTATAGGACACCATGGAGCGGTAGAGGAATGGTGGCATTGGTGTAGCTTTTTCATTTTTTTTCCTAGGGGAGTGTTAGTGGAGAGCATCTGAGTTACTACATACATAACTGTGTGAGCTGGTAAGGCCTGTGATAGCAAAGGAGGTGCTTGTAATGCTCTGCACAGATTGCATGGTGTTGGGAAAGCAAGAAGATGATAGCAGAGAAAGCCTATGTGATCTTGCATGCCTTGTGTGGAGTGGTAAGGTGCTGATAACCAGCCTGGTACATTCAAGCCTGTCCTCAGAGCTAGCAGAGAGATTTTGTGTGTGATAATGCACATAGATGCAGAGTGTGAGAACTGCTGTGGGAAGTCAGCATGCTGGATGCCATGCGCAGCAGACAGTGTGATGCTGTGTACTCAGTGGAGAGAGAATACAACAGAACCAGCCCACATTTCAAGGCTTCTAAAAAGCATTCCCTTGACTTTGATCATTTGCTGCTCATTCTCCCCATACGTTAGCAAGACCCACTGATCTGGGAAACTATTGCAGCTGTTGCTGTAAACCTCAAGAAGGATCTAAAAAGCTAATTGCAACAGCCAAACCAGCTGTTAGAGTAAGGACTACATTCTCAGTCCTCTGATCCCAGCATGTCCCAGTGGGATGGAGTTTCTTCTTCAGCTCTAGGAGGCTGAGGGGAAGCAGCTGGATTCTTTGCTGAACCTGCATTAACTAGGCTGGGAGAGAATTTTCTGCCAAACAGGAGGCTGATAACTAAACAGCTGCTGTCATTTCAGGCCAGAATATGGGAGATTTTACAAGGGACAGGGATGCTGTGTTTGCTGGATGCACAATGCAGTTTGCCTTCATTTCTTTTAACTGTTTTCTTTCTTGATGTCTGAAACCCTGTGGGTTTTGCTACAGCTATCAGCTTTGCCAGGAGAATGGCATTGCAGCTCTCAGCTTCCCTTCCCCTAAAAGCTGATAAGGAATTTCTGCCTGGTGCATCATGGCTTTGCTGTAGCAAGACCAGTGAAAATCATGTGTGGTGCACATGCAGAAAACTTACAGGGTGACAGCAGCAATGGTGGGGAATCTGCTGCCTATGGTTGCCTTGAACTGCTAGCTTGTGTATTTTTATTTAGCTACTCTCAGGTGTGATAACCTGGAAGTAATTTCCCCCATTTCACCCCTTACCAGGGGAATGTTTTTTCCTGTGCAGGATAAGAATGGGGAGCTAAGGACAATGAAAGACAGCAGCCTGTGTAATCACCTTGCTGTGTGGGCAATCACATGCAGTCACTAGATACTAGATGTAGTAGCCTATTTGGCTCTACAACCTAGTTAATAAACTCACTTGGACTCAGATACTTCTTTATGGAGGCACTGGAGTATGTCTGCTTTGCAGTCCCCAGGATGATCCACTTACACAAATTATCCATTTTTTCCTTGTCCTGTAGGGCATCCCTGTTATCTTCCCTCCCTATTATCCAAGATAATGGAGAGCTGACTTGCAATAATGCAGTCACAATGGCTCCATAGTGTCGAATGATTCCCATGTGATTGACATTGTGTGCCTGTCTGAAGCTTCCTGAAGAGCAATTCTCCATCAACACTTCTTTCATCAGTAGGCATCAGGCAGAACAGGATCCTATTGCACAAGTCTAATAAAATCCATGAAGAAATTTGTTTCACTATGACAAACAAAAGGAGATGTGAATCACACAACTGAATAAGGCACTACTTAGTGGGTCAGTTCTGTGTGTTTATGTGGCTTCCTATAGCTATGCAAAAAGGTTATATAGGACCTGTTAGTCTCAGTTTCAGACAGCCAAGTTGCCTCATTTTGTGCAAAAAAGTGCAGATAAGCAACAGAGCAAACACAGGCATCTCACTCTTTTCACATCTGCCATTAGGCAATAGCAGACTATTCAACTGGAAATGGTGAAGGTGAACCATCATGACTCCAGTGCAGTCATTCTTTTCAGGTTCTGGAGATTCTGGAGATTGCCTGCCCTAGCAGGCAATGTATTCAGGAAAATTTAGCCTATTCATGTTGTGAGTCAAGGTTTTCATTCTCACCTCATTTCTAGCTAAATGCTCAGCTCTGGAAGTCTGGGGAGAAGACTAAGTTGCTAGCTTGTTTTGCTGACTCAGTGAAGATGAATATTATTCTAACTGAAATTGTAGTTTATTATCAGTCAAGGCTCATGAGGTTCATTGCTAGTGATCATATTGCACTGAGGTTCAGCCCAGTAGCATGATAACAGTATCTATACTGTAGGTGGACTGATGCTGGGGTGAGAGCACACCTTATTCAAAAGCAAAATCTGAGTTCTTTGAGTAACTTCAGTGTTGAAGTGTTGAAGAATGTTCAGTGTGACTCCAAAGCCCTCCATGGTTTGTAGAACCCAGGGACCTTTAATACAGCTTTTTGCTTTGCGTGGTGTGCAGAGAAAATCTGCACTGAATACCACTCCAGGTGGAGACTTTCAACGCAGCTGAAAATGCAGTGAAAAGCTCAGCCCCTCACCTGGCATAAATCAAAGTACTGTTGACAGAGGTACACTGATTTGTGCAGCCAGAACCCATGGTCTAAAATTTACTACAAAATTGATATGCTTCTGTGAGCCTCTGATCTCACTGATTTGAAACTATCTCAAAAGAACCATTTCAAAGTGAATAGCCCAGGCTAGGGCAGAGGACCTGGACTGGTCAGAACTGAGCAGGGGGTGACACCTGGAAACAGATAAGAACTAAGAACTAAGGGCTGTGTGGAGGCTACTCCCATTTTCTGAGGGCCAGCCTGCAATGCCAGGATGTCCCTCCAGGCACAGTTACCCTGTCCAGGGTGGAGGAAGCCACCTTGATTGTACTGATGCTGATGTACCTGGCTAAGGGGGCTGGAACGGAGCAGGGAGTGGTGCCTGGAAAGAGATAAGAGCTGTGTTCTGGAAGCCCCTGGTTTCTGTGGCAGCTGACTGACAGCTGCTCCTTTGGAACAAAAAGAACTCAGGGGTATATATGGCTGTCCATACTGTGGCTGTGTCATCATCTGTTGACCCATCTTGCATCAGACCCTGTCCAGGATCAGCTCCATCTTAAAGAAACTCACTGGACAGCTTGACCCCCTGATGGTGACTCTCTGTCTCTCTCATTCTTTCTTCCCACTTTCTTACCTTTTTTCTCCACTTTTCTCTCTCTCTCGTATCTTCTTTTCCTCTCTCCCTCTTTCACATGGCTCTATCATTTTGCTTGTGTCAATTGTCAAATAAAGTCTGCTTGCACCTGACCCTTCCAAGGCTGGACTTTGTTTCATCGATCCAAAACAAAAATTAATTTTAATGTTACATCGGACCATAAGAGCCTCATATTCTGCAAATGTTTTGCCACTAGATTTTGGTTTTGAAGTAATGTTAATATCAATTCTTGGGCCATTGGCTGTTTTGAGTCCTTTTAACTTTTTTTCTTTGTTTTCTCAAAGGAGTTTTGCAACTCCTTACCATTGTGCTATGGCACTCACTGTTAAGTGTAGCATGCTATGATCTCTGCAGTATGAGTGGATGGCAGAAACCTAAAAAAAAAAAAAAAAAAAAAAAAGACAAAACAGGGAATAATACACTTTCCAGAACTAATCTTCAGACAGTTGATCTGTGCTAAAATGCATGAGGCTTTGGGGATTTGTGAACGTTTTCATGAATAATAAGAGCCTCACAAATAACAGGAGAGTGAACTTACTGATCTTATTCCCAAATCTTTTTTATATATATGAGATGTGATTGGCTCAGTTTTCAGAAAGAGTCTGGTGACAGGTCACTTTTTTTTCTGACTGGCAAAGAGTAGGGCATGTGGGAAAGGAAAATGAACCACATTATGTGCAGGGCTCCTACATCCATGAGTGTTCTTCAACTTTTATAGAATTTCAGTAAATTAGCATAATTATATTATCCAAGATTTCTTGCAGTTGTTTTCCCTTCCAAAGTTGATGTGACTGAGAGGGAATATGAATGCAACAGCCTAAAAAGAAGAAGGAAGGAAATTATCATATTTAATATTGTTTATACAGAAACTGGCTTATTTTATGGAGAATCTGATTAACTCATTTCCAGCCCTGCAGCGTGTGTGTGCATGTATGTATGATGGCAGGGAGGAGAAATGAGAGCTAGGCCATATTTTTTCCTGGCATGAGGAGCTGTTGCTGTAACACTTGCGTGGCTGGCAGCATGAGACATAATATTACCTAGAAGAAAACCTTTAAGTTTTGGATTAATTTCCCACCATCTGCATTCTGTCTGTACTGGAAATCTAGCTTTAGAGAGAAAGACTGGAGAACAGATCTGAGTATCTGGCAATTAGGTCTGGGGAAAGGGAAAGTGTTTCCAGGGACTCCCGTCTAGTCAGCTGTTTGGTGGCTGCAAGGACTTAGTCAGCTGAGGAGCTCACTTTGGAGAATGGTCTTTTGCTTAAATGGCCCAAAAAGATTGGAAGAGAGGAACAGTGCTGTACTGCAGAGGTGCTGCCAGACACAGGTGACAGGTTGCTGGGTGCTGGCAGCTGAGTGAGGAATGCCAAGCTCTAAGAAAACACACAAGGAAACTGAGCTAGCAATTATGTCCGAATGGCATTTGGTCAAAAGGAGCAGTGTTTGGTAGGGATGAAGTCTTGCAGTGGGTCAGCTGTAGATCTAGTGAGAGGAACTGGTGGGTGGGAGCAGATCGAAATTAAAGTTCAAAATAAAGATCAAAAGACCAAAATAAAAAGCACTGGAAGGAAGAGGGAGCAGCAGAAGGAAGAAGTGAATGTCAGGCACCTGCCGTTTCTTTGGCTGCTGCTTGCATAAGTAGTGAACCATGGAGAGCAAAACCCTCGGGAGAGAAGATAAGTCACTGAATATTCAGTGTAACTGCCCTGTGCAAAGCACAGAAAGGATGACCGACCCTGTCTGTGTTGCCAGCCTTGCAGCCAGAGCCCAAAGGGTACTTCTCAGCTTACAGTGTGACAGGGAGATAGGGGACTGAGTGAAGGTCTGGTAGCTGCTGGTGGAAGCACTGTCTCCTGTAACACACTTATGTTTGTTATTTTCTTCTCTTCTAGGTAAGTGTATAAAATGCTTATGAATGCTTCTAAGGCGCTCTGGCAGATGCTGCACTGGAATCTCTCTGGCTTCTCCAAAGAGGAGGAAACCACAACTCTCTGAAATGGTAACATCTTAACCTGTGAAACAGATGTGCCAGTGATTACTAAGGAGTCCTCCTGAACTTCCATCTATTAATCTGTTATTTGCTTTTAGCTATGACCCACACCCAGCCTGGTATACACCTACTGTTTGGTTTCAGTCTGGGACTATCACCCCCAGTTCCTGATGGAAACAATCCCCTTGATACCTTAGTGCAGCTTGCATGCCGTGTCCTGCATCCTACTGTTTGCCAGTCCTTGCTTCTGATGTTTCCATTTCTTCTACGGGTGTCTCCAGAGGGTTGGTAGATACTTTCAAGACAAACAGTTTAAATATCAGCCCAGAAGTAGTGTGACCTTTGTTACTCTTTTTGCCTTCAGACGTTCTTGGATTTTTTGGACACTGCAGACATCCATACAGTCACATTTCATAGCCCTCCACATCAAGTACAGGGAGGTTTTTGAAATTCTTCTTTCTCTCTCTGACTTCTGATTCATCCAGTGGGGGATTGTTTTGAGAACTTAGTGACAACTGAGGAAAATAAAAATTCAGAATGACACTTGGGGCACAGCTCTTTGGCAGTGAGGTGAATTGAGCTTCTCAAGGGAAGTGCTGGGAATGCCATTGTTTGAGATGTTTAAACCTCTTTAAGTCAGAAATTGCAGGAAGCAGTCCTATGCTGGCAAGTGGACACACTGATAGAAATGATGGGTCTTTCTTCTGTCTGACAGCTGTTATTTATTATTATTATTATTTATTGTTTATTATCTTCAGATTGTTGACTTCACCTCTAGTTCAGTTTTGCTATATATACTATACAGTTCAAAATAAGTGTGGCACTAAATGATATTCATTTGTGCTGATGTGATGCTTGTTTGTTTCCCAGTGGAGCAGGGTGATACAAGCACATACATTAAATATATCTGTGAAAAATTTCTCATCTATTACTTTTCTTTAGAGTGGTTGTGAAGTCGAGCAGATTCTGCTGGAAAACAACCATCTTTCTGAAGGCAGCAGCAAATCCAAAAGTATATTTGCATCCACTGTGGATATATGTACCTGTGTATGTGACCTGTGGTAAATGCCAAACCCTCACATGTGATTTAGGGCAGTATGTCTGAAGTGCTTTGTGAAAGGAAAATGATACTTACATTAGGTAATAATGTCAAATACTCTTAAGAGGTTCTTTCTAGAGGCTGAGTGCCTCCCTTCTTGGCAAGAACACTGTTCATTGTCATGACTTACTTCAGGGAAATATCCTTACCCCTGGCTTTTTAATCTTAACTGCTGTCCATCATTTCTCTAGGATCATTAGGGTTTTGTAGTTCTCTTTGCCTCACAGATAGGCTTCTACAGGACCTAGCCCAGGTTTCAGCTGGGCCTACCTGGCATAGCCAGATAAAATGCATTTATGGTGTCCTGCACTGGACTCATGAATATCAGCATACCATGAAGATGAAATTCATAAGAAAGAAATGCTTTTTAGGTGCATTATTTCTTCCCATAAAGCTAAATTACACTTCTTAATGGAATCCTATTAGACATTATCTAACGCTCATCTTTCATCTTGTTTTAGTTATATTAACCATAGGTTGTTTAAAAAAAATAAATATTAAAAAAAAACAAAAACAAAAACAAAAAAACCACACCAAAACTAACAAAAAAATGCAACCCCAAAACAAAAAGTTCCTGCTAACAGGAAACCATTAGGAACCCTTTCATGGTTATCCATTTTCAAACTTTTTATTCTTTTCAGCTAGACCTTTTTGATTTCTGTTGTGGTCTTTCTGAGTTGTATCTCTGGTTTGGTTTGCTGTTTCTGAACTCAGTTCCCCAAAGAATCTAATTGCCAGGACTCAAGGGAATCCTAGGGCCCATGGGAAGCCTTTCATCCTGATCTGTAACCATCAGAAAGGTAGCTGGCATGATAATTTTTATGCATACAGAGTAAAGTCAGCTGACATTAACTCTGATAGTGACCTTTTTATTGAACTGAGATGGCATATGGTGTTCACGTATCCTGTTGACTCTTTTGCTTTGTTTTTTTTTCTCCCCTTCAAATTCCCAGATTGCACATCTTCTAGGTTTTCCAGTCTCTTGCTGAAGAAGATCTGGAAGAGACCTACCAGATTCTCCCACATACATTGAAATGAACATCAATAAATAGCTTAGTGGATAGTCATTCTTGTATCTAATGATACTGTGCCCTGCAAGCAAAGAAAACAGGAGGCAGGGCTATAAAAAAGTACTGTGGGCAGATTTTTATTGCCTTGATGAGAGGTCATATATGAAAGCCATGAAGTGGCCTGGAAAAATGTGAGTTTATATACCACAGTAGGACCTTAAGGCTGCACCCATATTTGAAAATTCTTCCAAATTGGGTTACAAAAAAAATAAGAGTACTCAGGCTATGAGCCCTCCCTCTTCTTTCCCTCTCTTCCGATGTTCTCCACCAATTCATTTATTTCTTCTCTGGCATTCTTCTTTCCTTTCATATTTTATCCTTTTTCTGATCTTCTGCCTCGAATGCTAAGTGATTCTTCCTTGTCTCACATGTTACTTCTGTTTTTTTGCAATTTTTCTCAATTTATAATAAAACCAGTGCCTCATTGTCTTTGAAAGTGGATTCTAGCTGGGTTATTTATCAGCTATGTAGATTGCATTTCCTTAATCTAGTTAGCTATTTGGTATATAAAGACATAGTGCATGCAGTCAGTGAATAATGCAGTTAGAAACTATGCTGCACAGAATTTTCATTTCTAGTCTTCTGTTCTGGGAACTGATATGAAAATTTTTATCTTGAGCCAGTGTCTTTTGCTGTTGTTGTTTGCTCTCAAAAGTTTTAGGTGCTCTTTTCCCCATGGTGCTTTCTGGTGCCTAGTGCTCTCCTTTCATAGATCAGCGTAATTAAATCTAATGGATTGTGGATTTGATTTCATGGATTTTCATCAAGTCCCTGAGATGAGTGCAGTGTTCTTGAGAGTGAAGGACTGCTTACATTGGCAGGTAGCATCCAGACACTCATGACTGAGTACAATATGCTCTTCATTTTACTCTCTCAGTACTTCTAAAATGTCTTTTTTTTTTTTTTTTTTTTTTTTCAGTTTCAGTTAAACTGCATCCTTAAGATTTGCAAATTGTCATGTGAACTTAAAAGTGATTGTAGTTGCTTAGGGTTTAACACAATCATTAAATGCTGAGATCATGTCTAGAGCTGAGGAGGAGAAGAGGTTTGGCTTCTTGCTACATAGCAGTCAGTTGTGACCAACACTGGCAACATTCATAGAATCATAGAATCCTAGGGGTTAGAAGGGACCTCGAAAGATCATCTAGTCCAACCCCCCCTGCCAGAGCAGGGCCACCTAGAGTACATCATGCAGGAACGTGTCCAAGTGGGTTTTGAATGTCTCCAGTGAAGGAGACTCCACGACCCCCCTGGGCAGCCTGTTCCAGGGCTCTGTCACCCTTACAGTAAAAAAATTTTTTTGAATATTCAACTTGAACCTCCTATGCTCCAATTTACACCCATTACCCCTTGTCCTATCACTGGTCACTACTGAGAAGAGCCTAACTCCATCTCCCTGACACTCACCCCTTACATATTTGAAAACATTGATGAGGTCACATCTCAGTCTCCTTTTCTCCAAACTAAAGAGACCCAGCTCCCTCAGCCTTTCCTCATAAGGGAGATGTTCCACTCCCTTAATCATCTTAGTAGCTCTGCGCTGGACTCTTTCAAGCACTTCCCTGTCCTTCTTGAACTGAGGGGCCCAGAACTGGACACAATACTCCAGGTGCGGCCTCACCAATGCAGAATAGAGGGGGAGGAGAACCTCTCTTGACCTACTAACCACACCCTTTCTAATGCACCCCAGGATGCCATTGGCCTTCTTGGCCACAAGGGCACATTGCTGGCTCATGGTCATCCTCTTGTCTACCAGGACCCCCAGGTCTCTTTCACCTACACTGCCCTCCAGCAGGTCAGCCCCCAACCTATACTGGGACATTGTGTTGTTCTTCCCCAAATGCAAAACTCTACACTTCCCCTTGTTGAACTTCATCATGTTTCTCTCTGCCCAACTCTCCAGCCTGTCTAAGTCTCTCTGAATGGCAGCACAGCCTTCTGGTGTGTCAACCACTCCTCCCAGCTTAGTGTCATCAGCAAACTTGCTGAGGGTACACTCTATACCCTCATCCAAGTCGTTGATGAAGATATTGAACAACACCGGTCCCAGTACCGACCCCTGAGGGACTCCACTAGTCACACACCTCCAACCAGATTCTGCCCCATTGACTACAACTCTCTGACTCCTTCCTTTCAACCAGTTCCTGATCCACCTCACTACCTGATCACCAAACCCATACTTGATCAACTTATCTACAAGGATGCTGTGAGAGACGGTGTCAAATGCTTTACTGAAATCAAGATAAACCACATCTACCGCTCTACCATCATCTATCCACCTAGTAATTTCCTCATAGAAGGCTATGAGGTTAGTCAAACATGATTTACCCTTGATAAAACCATGCTGACTGCTCTTGATGACCCCCATGTCCTTGATATGCCTGGAGATAGTGACAAGAACAAGTTGTTCCATCACCTTTCCAGGGATGGAGGTGAGGCTGACCGGTCTATAGTTACCCGGGTCCTCCTTCTTGCCCTTCTTGTAGACTGGAGTGACATTTGCTATTCTCCAGTCCTCAGGCACCTCTCCTGTTATCCATGACTTACTGAAGATGATGGAGAGTGGCCTAGCAATGACCTCCGCCAGCTCCCTCAGCACCCTTGGATGCATTCCATCTGGACCCATCGACTTATGGATGTCCAGATTACTCAGCTGATCCCTAACCCAATCCTCATCTACTACGTCAAATTCCTTATCTATCTTGACTACTTCTGGGGCTAAATGAATCTGGGGCTCATGTAGAAACCCTGCAGGAGTAAAGACAGAGGCAAAGAAGGCGTTCAGCACCTCTGCCTTCTTTATATCCTCTGTCACCAGGGCTCCCATCTCATCCCTTAGTGGGCCAATATTGCCTCTAGCGTTAGTTTTACTAGCTATGTATTTGAAAAAGCCCTTTCTATTATCCTTAACCTGACTTGCAAGGTTAAGTTCCAAGGAGGCCTTAGCTTTCCTAATTGCCTCCCTACATCCTCTGACAACAGTCCTATATTCCTCCCAAGTGACCAGTCCCCCCTTCCATGATCTGTAGATTTTCCTTTTCCACTTAAGTTTTCCCAGCAGTTCCTTTTTTAACCATGCTGGTCTCCTAGCTCCCTTACTAGATTTCCTAACCATAGGGATGCTCTGATCCTGTGCTTGCAAATAGTGGTCCTTGAATATTGACCAGCTATCTTGAGCCCCTTTATCTTCTAACACCCTGTCCCATGGGATTTCTCTTAACAGTTGATTGAGGAGGCCAAAGTTTGCCCTGTGGAGGTCCAGGGTTTTGGTCCTACTGGGTATTCTGTTCCTTCCACACAGGATCCTGAACTCTACCATCTCATGATCACTGCAGCCAAGGCTGCCTTCTTCGACAAGGCCCTCCTTGTTGGTTAGTATAAGATCCAGCAGCGCTCCTCTTCTAGTTGGCTTGTCCACCATCTGCATTAAGAAGTTATCATCAATGCACTGGAGGAACCTCCTAGACTGTGAAAGGCTGGCTGTGTGAGTCAACCAGCAGATATCAGGGTAGTTAAAATCCCCCATGAGGACTAGGGACTGCTTCTCCTTTCATAAAATAAATCTCTCTCATTTCCTATTGCTTTCCTGTCTGCCCAGTTCCCCTTACTGCTCACTTTCTCTCTCATTTGCCACTGCTCTTTGGACACTGCTAAACAGCATAGCACAGGATGCCAGTCCTGGCTGTCTGAGTTGTGGCTACTCCTGCCTCTGTTTTACAGATGAAGCCAGATATGCTCCACAGCATCTGAGAAATTATGAGCTTGTCTTTTTTGAGATGTCAGCCTGTGGGAAGTATCTGCTCTTCTCTGACCTGAGCCCCTGCAAATCTTTGTGCCCACTACAAAACCACCAGTGAGAACTCACAGCAAGGTCATTCTGTGTTTGCGTTGTCCTCCAGAGAGATCCATGTGCTGGCAGAGTTAATTACACTAACAGCCACAGAAATTATATTGGCCCACAACTGGCCTAGTGAGATGAATATCTCCATTTCTTACTCACAGGGGGATGTTAATGGTATTTTTGTTAACTGGTGACCTGTTGACTGCTATTAGAATATAGATTGTATGCATAAACCAGGTCAGGGTACTGAAGATATGATTATAGAGCAATTACTGTGTCAGCCAGTGTGGCTTCTAATCAGAGCTGGCAAAGAGTCTATGGAAGCCTGCAAACTCTTTTTTGGACTCCAACAAGAAGAAACAGCTTTTGATCAAAGTCTGTATTGTGTCTTTACATCTTTCTAGAATTAAATATCTGATTTACTGTGATTAGGGTGGGTAGTCAAGGCAAAAAGAAGTCTTAAGAAGGACAGCTTTTGGTGGAACACAACTGATTATGGGAGTTCAAAGTTTGAAAACTTTTTTGTGTTTTCCTTTTCATTTTTTATGATATTGTTTGTGTTTGTTTCACTTAGCTGGCTGGGAATGCTAATTCTGCTCTTGCCCTTTAAAATAAACTGCAAGGTCATCCAGCTGAGAGTCTGGGATGTCAGAAAAAACGATTACACTAATACATGCATTTCATTTGATGAGGGCCATAGCTGCAGAACAAGATTTAGAATTGCTCCACGTTTGTCAGAACGATTAAAGGAAAAAAAGGGAATGATGAAACTAAGAGCTGGTGTGTTAGATATAGAACCAGGGGCTGTATTTCTTGTAGGTGCAGGTGTTTGTTTGGAGGTTGAACTGAATACCCTGACTCCCAGAGATGAGCTTTGTTCCACTAACAGTGCTGCTGTTCCCAGTGAAATGACTGGAGGGGACAGACTAAACACTATGCATGGGCAACAGCTTGAGGCTCATGTGTGCCTCCACTGGCACTTGTATCCATTTTTATATTCTTTTCATTTATTGACTAGGCAACAATTACTGTTGAGCTCTCTACTGCATCTGCCAAGTACACTTTTATTTGATGTCTTCCTATGGTGGACATGGGCTTTACTGGTGGGTGGGGCATGACACTGTTTGTATATTTACCCCAGAAAGGTTCTAAATTATCCAAGATCTGGAAACCTAAATAATCTCATGGTAACGTAAGGCAGAAGCTGGATTTGTAAATCGGGTTCTCTCGTTCATGAAAAGAATGTAGTTGCTGAGATTCAGGATGAAACAAAATGGTTATAGATTTCATTTGATGATTAATATAGCATAGTACATAGCATAGAGAATAAAGTCATATTCTTCCATTTTAGAACTGAAATTCAGCTTAAATAGGAAAAAAAATGAATTGTGAGTCTGTCCTTAAGCTTTCTACTCTGAGAGAGTTCAGTTTCATGCAAAAGCATATAGGAGGAGGAGGCATGGTTTATTTGGGGTTTTTTTACATCGGATTTTGAATTATCTCTGCAGTTACCATTTTTAACAATGTGGTTAGTAAGTTCTGAGTATTCTTAAGAATTCATCCATTGTTCTTCTGAGATTTGTTCCTATTCTGTCTTCTTTTTACCCTGTGAATGAAAAGGGTCTATTCTGAGGGGACAGGAAGAGAAGGGAGGGGAGAGCAAGAGATTAATGTCCTTCCTGAACCAACCTCCTTGTGAGAGTAAAGGGAAAAATCTCCTTTATCTGCCAGCATGTGGCTCAATCCACTGCACAATGGTGGGAAGTCTTGTCATACTTTTTTGTGTGTGTGTGCTTACTTTCAGATTTCTTTTTTCTATCTGTGGGGAGAAAAACATGGTGATCTGAAACACAAATCATCAAGAATCAGAATGGCACTGAAAAACTCAATACTTATAATTATTTCAGAAGTTGTGATTTTAAAGCCAGTGTGATGATTCTTTTGGGTCTCACTTATTATCTTTGAATACTGAAAGATGCTACTAAGGCAAATTTTCTTTCCTAAACACTTTTTCTCTGACTAACTTCCCATTCCAGCAGTTTGGCATCTATTTAATACTCTGTGTCGGAAATTCCCATTTCAGAGATGACTCTCTTTCCATCAAAGCCACAGCCGTACTTCACAATTTCACTTATTAACAGCCTACTGAGATAATTGGGTCTGCCCAGCTCATTAAAAATAAAATATTGATGTTTTCTTAGGGTGGATGTAATTATCTTGCCCCCACAGGGAACAGGCACATAAAGAAGGGAGGGTGTGGTCTGATACACGTCCTGCTAGGCACCTGCTTGCTGCTGTGCAGCAAAAGAAATGACTCCTAGTTGTTGCTATAACAGGTGAAGGTAGGAATACAGAACAAATATTTCCTTTCAAGCCTGTAAAACACAAATTGACTATGGGCTCAGGTTTTTTTGCTTGTTTTATTTGTTTTTGTTGGGTTTTGGTTGTTTTGGGGTTATTGGTTTTTTTGTTTGGTTTGGTTCAGGGGTTTTTTTTGTGGAGTTTTCTTGTGGGGTTGTTTGTTTTTTTAACCTTTGTTCAATAGGAATGTGCCATGGTGCTCTAGTGTGCCTTACTATGATCTAGTATACTCTCGATAGTATACAATTGCAAACATTTAATTCCAGGGACAGATGCCCTCTCTGAGTTTGTATCATGAGGAGCAGCACTAATGTCCATTTGTCCTTACTGCCCCTCTTGATGTTACTCAACACAAAATTGCTGGAGCCCATTTCTACAAGTAAAAATGTACTTGTGACTCCAATTTGTCTTTGCTGAGATTTTTTGCAGCAATTTCATCAATACCCTGTAATTCTGTCTGTAAGGCACTAAATGGGTCACCGTCAAATCCATTTGGTAGAGGTCATCATTGTTGAGTTTACCCAGTTTGCCTTGTCTGACTGTAACTGTGAGATGTTTCAATGGTGCTTTACTGGCAGAGGATTTTAATTTCCTATTGGAAAAAAATGGATGGGGAGGGAGTAAGTACTGGGAAAAAACAGAGCACTCTTTGCTACCAGTTCTTTCTGGCGGTTTTAAATAAGTGACAGAAAACAGACACAAAAGAAAATCTGAAATATCATGGAGAATTTAAGTAACTTAGCTGTTCTTGTCTCATTACCCTGGTTTAGGTACATAGCACCTCAGGTCTGATTGAAAGTGTGATGAAGGCTCCGAAGCTATTTGGTTGCTAGGGAGAATGCTTCCCACAGTTTACATATTTGATTACAAAAAATAGTTGTGAATATTGTGTATTTTCCAAAAGTGATCTTTTCAGGAGCGTTGCCTTTCATTTGCATTTCAACAGCCATGCATGTGCCTCAGCCAGAACTTCTTCCATAATTCGGCCTATAACTTCAGTTTCATTATTGAAATCTCCTGTTCCTTGAGCTCTGTAGTTAGTTCCAGCTGCTTATCTTTCCTTGTTGGAACTAGCTTGAGGAAGCCCACTGCTCTCATTGCATCTCCATAGAATCATAGAATTGTTTTGGTTAGAAAACACTTAAAAGATCATAAGTATCCAACAATTAACCCATTGAAGGTTCAAGCACCTGACAACAGACTCCTTGGTGCTTTCACTTCTTGAAAAGTGCCCTGCACTTCTTTAGAGCTAGAAACTCTCTTTTAGTCTTTTACTACAGCATCATTACAGTGGAGTAGTCTGTACTGAGGCGTTGGTCACTACCTCTTTTGGGACAGGTACAGTGTTAAAAATAAGCATGTGTGCAATGTTCTGACAGTATTGGTTCTGTGAGATTCAGCTGTGAGAAGGCAAAGACAGACATATAAACCACAGAAGTAGCATGCCAGTGTCTGCTTCTGGAAAGAGTAATGGTTCATTTAGAGGGAAGGAATGTCACATGTTTTTGTTGAAAGTTTCTCCCTGAAAATCCAGTCTGTGCTTGAGTGTGAGTCAAATAAGCATTACTGAGTAGCAGGTTTTGGTTTTGTAAAGCATTGCTCCTCTGCTAAACCTCCTGTGTGTACGGCATCCCTGATTCAGAAGACTTTAGCACTGTAAATACTGCAATATCCATTTCAGGGTGATCTGAGTGGGAACATCTCCTTGCAGTTTTGAGGCCTGGAGGTTGCGGTCTGGCTGTAGGGTGGCATCAGTTTGTTTCACTTCCAAGGTGAGCCATTACCAGCTTAAATGCTGAAAAATCCTGATGTGCACTCTTTTCTTCTCTGTTAACATAACTGTTAAGGGATTTTTCTGCTTCTGAGATCTCCTAATCTGGTGTGCCACAAATGATGTGTATAGCTCTGCAGAATGGCTGGAGGCAGCATTATAATTTCACAAGTTTGCTTCTGCAGTCAGCTCTGAAGTGCTTTGTATGGAGGTTAATGATAGATGTCTCTTGAGCAGGAATTAGGGAAAACAGAGTAAAATCAGAATGGCTGTTTCCACTTCTGTTTTAAGACCACGCTGTCTCAGACTTGGCAAAGTTGGGGCCCTCTCACTGTTAGCAGGACATAACTACTGCCAACATGCCAGTGAAAAAACCTGGAAGAGTGTCTTTAAACAGGCCACTTCCTCTTTAGGCAGACAATGAAATAAATGGTCACGTTTCTTAAAAAGCTGGCCATGTTGTGGCTGTAACAGTCACAGTAGGAATAGCTGGGCCCTGAGCACTTTGGTATATCTGGCCTTTATTTGGATAATGGGAGTTGAGCAGTTTGGAAAAATCTGTCCCTAATTATTGGTGCAGAGCCCTTGAAAATCTGGCCCCGAGCTCTTCTCAAATAAAAATCTGGCCTCATGGGCATGACACTGTCAGAAGCAGTGCCTGGCATAAAGAGCTTCTTATCCTTTTCAATGATTTTGTCCTCCTGCGAAGTTTCTAATTTATTTTAATTGCTTTAAAACTTTTTAAATGAGCCTATTTAATGGCTAGGATTTTGACTTATGGATCGAAGCTTCAGTGCACTCTGCAATAACTGGGGTGTATTTCGTTATGCCTAAATTCCATTGTTATGCCTGCCCTTTGTGCCGGCTTTTCATTTTCCAGTTTGGGGGTAGCTGCGTTTCTAGGGCTTCCATCTGTCATAATTTAGTGTTTCTTCAGCACTTTTTTCTCATCTTAGGAAGCCATTCAGCATGCCCAAATATTGCTATGCCTGCATGGACAATGCTCGCTGTCTTTGGAGGCGTCTGTTCTGTTTCACAAAGGGAATCGTTGCGGTACATCTGAGTGTGAATTGAAGGCAAAGATGTCTCTTTGAGCCACTGGGTTGTAAAGAGATGAACTCGCTGTCTGTCCTCTCTCAAAGCCTTTCAGGAGCCTGACTGTTCATGGGGGATTCTTTGCATGAACCACAATGGGACCCAGTTCTTCCTGTGATTGCTATTCTGCAGGGTGTAGCATTATGTAAAACTAGGCATTGGGTTTTGTTGTGCTGAAATTCATGTCCCTGATACCATTTGGTTAGAGCTGAAAGGCTGAATTCACATCTTGTTAATTAAGTCCTTCTGGCCATGCTTTCTAATGGCTGCCATTTTGGAGGGCACTTTGGTCTTGTCTGCTATCTGAAGTGATATTCTTCACTGCTCTTTCTCGCTATTGAGCAGCAGAAAGAAAGGCCCCTTTGAAACCACATCTCCCTACAAGCAGGGAAGGGGAATGAGGTCGAAAAAACCAAACAGGTAAATATGTAATCTGGCAAGTTGGAAGTAGGCCACAAGACCTATCCTACAACTCCAGTCTTCAAGAAGCTCTCTAAGACGTGAGGAAGAAGGGGTTTCTGCCTCTTATTCACTAGGACAACAAATCTCATAGCACAATACCTACACAAAACCAAAAGGAGGGGAACATTTATTCCAGTAGCTAAGATGAGGCCAGAGCAGCCACAGATTTTTTGTAAATCCCTTGGCAAACTGTGGAGTCTCTGGGCCTCTATTTTCATTTGTAGCACCAGAATTATAATGCCTTTCTGTCTCTCAGAGCCCCTTTGAATAATTTTTCCAGTGTTCTTTTCACTCACTTTCATAAAAGCAAACTACTTGCATTTGTAAATTAGCAGGGGAAATGTGTCTAGAAAGCTGCATTCAAGGGGACTGCCAGCTTTGTGTAGAAGATAGTATAATTAACTTAATTAGTAGGGCGGTAGGGTTTCTTTAATGTAGATGATAAGTATATGGAGACCTAAGACCAGAATTGTTTTGGCAAGAGGAGTGCTACAGATTGCATGACCGGTGCCACTTCTTATTTACTGGCCTGGTCAAATGAAAGTTCAGCATAGGTTTATGCTACTGTAGAAACTGAAGTGATGAGATGCTAGCTTCAGGGTAGTCAGTCAGGTTTTTTTCATATTTCTTTGATGTTGTTCTAAACCAGACCTGGAAGATCTTGCTGATGTGTGTTTGGTTTTTAGTGAGATATTTTTCCATTTTGCACAACCAGTGTGCCAGAAGTGGCAGCAGAGAAGAGGCTCACTGGGGACTGACATAACAGGAGCACTTCGAAGCCAGGCAGACGTACACTGAAACAGTTGGGGATGTCTGTGAGCTGAAAGAAAAGTGTCTTCCATTAAGTCAGGAGCACTGTGTAATTTCTGGAAATATGGCTGGTAAAGAAGAGAGGTAATCTCTACTATTTCTCACTCAGTATCTGCATCTACTCACTCACATCTGTGCCAAATTTTCAATGCATTTAGCCCTGCTTCTCTCTTCCTTCAAAAGGCAAGAAAACATAAGCAGAATATACAATCTGGAGATGTTTCTCTGCCTGTGTTGTGCAAGCTTTTCTGGGAAAACAAGGCTGTGTGCTAAGTGCTATGCAGAATTCAGAGACAGATTGTCAGCAGCCAAAAAGATACATTTATTTAATTTTGGTGCTTTGATTGATTTATTTATTTATTTTAAAGCACCCCATTTTCCCCTGGCCATTTAAAATACTAAACAATAATTAAGAGTGTCTGGAGAAGCACCAGACGGATTAGAGATGTCTCCCAAGAGGCCAGCTGACATTTCCAGCCTCTAAAAGTCCCTGCTCAGCTGCCTCTTCAACCAGCAAACCTTGATTCCAGTGGCCATCTGATTAAACAACAAAGCATCAGCAAGCACTAAAAGTCACTTCTCTTGGGCCAGACTGCACTGACAGCAAGGGCAGAAACATGAAATGATGAAAGGGGAGGAAGTCTTTTGGTGCAAAACATGTCTCTTGGTACCATATAGAGAGCTGGAAGATGAAACGTTTTCCTTTGTATGATCCTGGCTGGTCTGCTGCTTGCTGTTTCCTAATAGCCTGGATCCTTGTTGTAAGTAGACAGAGGTTTGATTTGTATCCTGTGCACCACTGTGTGCGTATGTGAGGTTGTGCAAATAAGGGCTGTTAGCTCCATGATTAGACTCGGGTATCCAAACATTGCTCCGTGTGAAATGATGTTTTACAGAACTTCCTCTGCAAGACAATATCATACCTCCCTGCAGCAGCCTTGCCTCCTCTCTATCTCTCTGGCAGCATCCCTTGATTGTGGGCTGTAGAGTACTCTCTACCACTCTGCCTTGGCTGATGCTCTTCTGATGCCATTCCCAGGTTCTGCCCTCCCAACCCAAGGCTCCCCAGACCCAGTTCTGCTCCAGCCCTGCAGCTCTGCCCTCCTGGTGGCTCAGGCAGCTCCTGCCTCTGAAACAGACACCGGATTATCATGCTGGGATTGTCAGTGACACTCTAACATAGTTAACTGGATTAGCGTTCCTTTCCAAGTAAGAGGCAAGGAGGGATTCGTGGGACAGGGTGCCAAAATACCTGCTTGAGTTGGTGCTTGATGTGTCTGCCCCAGTTCGTAGACCAGTGGTGCCAATTTTAGGGCTTTTTTTCAAGAGTATTTTTATAGTTGGTATATTTCTTAAAGCCACAGCTTTTGGCAACGTGCTATTACCTACTGTTATTTTCTTTCCAAAGGAAGTTTCTAGTCCTTCTGGGTCAAAAGGTGGATGGAAGAGATTTATATGAAAAGGAAAGGAGAGAAGGGAAAAGAAAAAATAAATTGTGGATTTTTTTTATAGAAGTGATTCTTTTTAGGCAAGCATCCTGCATTTGGAGGAAAGTCCTCAATTTTCTTGAATATTTAAGGACACCTTTATTCAGTATATTTGCCACTTCCATCACACCTCACAACAGTAATTCAATTTTTGCTGGCCATATCCTGCAGAAACCACCACCCAAAACATGGACATTGTTGTATTTAGTCCTTGCTGAGAATAGATTATTCTGGTTCAGGTATTTGATTGGCTTGACTTTTAGTTTTCAAAACCATACTCTTCCTCTGTGCAGGAGGCACTTCTTAAAACATACCTCAGTCCCAAACCTTTGTTAATCGGAGGCAGTTATTGAATTCACCGAGGGGTCTTTAGTCAATAGACTGGGCAAATATGGTTGCTCTACTTCTTCTTCTTCACATTTGCTTTTTAATTTTTGCATCTGAATTATGAAATTCCGCCTGCACTGGCCACTGCCAGGAGCAAGGAGCATTAATATTGATGTTGAAAGGCCCTGCTGCACAGCAACAGGGTGATTTAAGGGTCAGAATGATCAGTGATAGTATTGAAGTAAATAAATTCAAGGTCCTATTTATTTTTTCCTTTCATCTAGCTTTTTCTTTTTTTTTTTTTTTTTTATTTCCAAGGCAGAATTAATAAAATAAAATAATTTTTTAAAGGGGAAAAATGTGAATCAACAGATTCTCTAAGCTGCTGACTGGATTAGTTTGTAACATTTCCTGCCTTGCCAGCTTCTTTCTATCCTTTCCTGCCACCTGTCAGGATGAAGGCAATGCAACAAAGCCCAGTGCGAATAGAGCTGTGCTATCTGGATGGCAGCAAGCTACATTGCTGCATGGAAGGGAAGAGGCTAGATGGTGGAGTGGTTAGAGAGAGAGGCTTGCAAGCCTGTGGTAGAGATGGGAAAAAATTCCAAAGCCTATTGAGTTTCTTGTCTATGTGTTTCTTAGAAAATTGAATAATCAGGGCTGATTTTGGACTTTACTCTTGTGGTGGAAGCTTTCATGATCACCATTGTTCCCTCTTTCTGTAAATAAGTCAGAGTTGGTCTTTTAAGTTTCTTGCTGTGATGAAGGAGACGGTGACACTGTCTTTGTGCTTTGCCTGTGATGCTGAGCAAGGCACGCTGTTACTCATTCTCCTGCCTCCACAGTCATTCTGATCTGGTCCCAAAGGTACTCCAGGAAAAGAACAAAGCTCAAGTGTGCCAGCCATAGGAGGAGGTGGGAAGGAGAATTTATGAGCAGGTGCGAAACTGGCACTGCCTTTTTCAGGATGGGTTGTAAAGCCTCGGAGAGCAAGGAGAGTAAGAAAGGGCTCCTTTCCAAGACACATACCTTCCTCTAAGATGATGGGGGCAGAAGCGACAACACAGTGTGAGATTCAAGGGGCTGTCAAGAGAGACTCCTGCACCACAGCCTCCAGCTCCCTGGACAGGGAGAGCTGTCAGGCCAGAAGCACAGGGTCCCTCACCGGAGACCTGAGTTGCAAGCTGGAGAGTGAACTGATGGCAGGACCCTGTGGTGCTTTCTTTTTGCAGCTAAACACATAGGCAGAGCAGCATAACTTGACATGTTTCCATAGAGTTAGCAGCTTGTTTTGTTGCTGGTGACCGATGCCAGCACTGGGATGCTTTGTTTCCCAATAGAGAAGTTCCAGTGTAGTTGGGGATCAGCACCGTTACTGTGCAGACTATGTGGTGCTTATGAAATAAATACGGTGCAGGTAGGAGAAACCTTTTTTTTTTTTTTTTTCTACACTGAATGCCAGTTGTCATTCACTATTTCTTCCCATGTAAACCAGATGATGTTATTGTGGTTTAAGGGTTTTAAGACCTTCCCCCCTTTTCCACAAATCATCAAACAGCAACTTACCTGACCATCCTGCACCAGTGACTGCAAATGGGTTGGAAATGGTGACTTGCAGAGGTTGCAAATATATAAAGCCTTTCCTGTGGGTCTGTCCAGCTTGACATCAAGACTGTTCCAGTTTAGGGGAGGGGCTTTTTCTTTTTTGCCTTTTTAAGAAAGCTGTGCTTGCTTTTTTTCTGCCTCTAGCCTCTCCCTTTTCTCTGAAGCCTTGCATTTTTTGCCCTCCCCAGTTAGGACATTTCTGTCTCAGATGTTGCTTTTGATGTTTTTTTTCTCTTTCCCTTACCCATTTTAGTTTCTTCTGACCCCAATTCTGTTTTTATAATGAGGCCATGCTAATTCTTGCTGAGAGCTTATGAGTTTTCTTTAAGCACAGGGAGAGGTCATTGAGAAATGGCTAGGGGTGTTTCTTTCTTCCCATGGCTGCTGTTCAGAAGGTCTGATAAATTTATTTCCCTATCACTAGCGAACCATTTCCTGGCTAAGTTAACAGTGGTGCCTTGTGCTGGCATTGTGTTGCAGGGGGATGAGGGGACAAACACATTGATGGAAGAAATGAGGCTAGGAAGACAGGGTATGTGAGAAGAGAGGGCTGTACCAGCAAGGGTCCAGCTGCTTTGTCATTGCATGGCAGAGGCCAGTGATTTTGCACAGTATAACTGGTGAGGTAAAATCAAATTAAACAGTTATTAGAGGGATGCAATCTGTTGGTACCTTGCAGTGGGTTACAAGCATATCTGTCAGTCGTCTTTAGTAATTGAAGACATGCCTTAAAGGGGAGCCCTTTTTAGACATGTTTACTTAGTTACATGGAAGGTCCTGTCCCTTAGCAAGAGCCTTATCATTGTTATTAGTGGTAATACAATAATAATAGTAATAATACTGGCAGATATAACTTCTGAATTAATGCTCTTGGAGATTTTTTTATTATTATTATGAAAAAGTAAGCCTCCTCATGCTGGGCTCTGATTA
This sequence comes from Calypte anna, assembly GCF_003957555.1. Taxonomy (NCBI): domain Eukaryota; kingdom Metazoa; phylum Chordata; class Aves; order Apodiformes; family Trochilidae; genus Calypte; species Calypte anna. The sequence continues at coordinate 80,557,397 of NC_044244.1, forward strand.
CCATTTTTATGAGAACGACCTGTTCTCCTATTCATGCAATAAGATTTGTTTATCAAGGCTTTCTCTTCCAGTGCTGCTTTTGTAAAACAAGTGTTGGGGTGCTAGGCTAAATGAAAAGCCTGAGTTACTGGGGTGGGTGAAAAGGCAAAAGAATCTGATTTCCCCATCAGAAAAGGAAAGAGACAGATTCCTAGTCAGGAGGAATCGGTGCAGATTCAGTGGAGGCCGTGGTGCCCTGTTGCTTCTTGCCATTTGAAACTCTCACACAAATGGAGAAAGAGAGAAAAACGGTTAATTTCTGTGCAATTAAGTGTTTCGTCAGACCCAGCAACATCTCATCCTGATCAGTAGAGCAGTTTAGAAAATGAAAAATAATATCAACTCTTTTAGCCATTTTTTAAACGTTAACTTTCTGTGCCTTGGCTCATCCAAACAGAATAGTTCAAAGCAGAACAAAACCAGATAAAGCTCTCTTCAAAGAGAGTAGCAAGAACTATACCCTCTTTTAGCTGAGATCTCACCAGTGCTTTTTATAATGACATCTCCATTTCTTTTTCAGTACCTATGGTCACCCTATGAGGTGTTAGTGCTCCCAGGTCTGTCTGGTCCACTATTCTTTCCCACTAATGAGCTCCCTGCTTGCATGAGGAACTTTTGCTGTAGTGCCTGACCTCAGACTTTATGCTTTTCACATTTCTATTTGTCCAGTTCTCAAGGTCAGGCAGTGTTTTGTTTGTAAGTCTCTATCTCCCTCTGCACAGACAGTGTTTTCCAACTATGTGTCATCGGTTCACTTTAATATCACAGTCTTACTTTTATGCTAAGATGAATCATGAAAATATTAAATAAAATTGGTCTCAGTCCTTGAGGAGCAGTATTAATAAGTTCCCTTTCAGCCTGAACAGTTGCAATCTCTTTCATCAATTCCTTATTTGCCTTAAAATTCTTTATTAATGCAATAATCTACATCTTAACTAGTAATTCCATACTAGAAGATACTGTATCCAATATTTACTTAATTGGTGATATGTTAGTCTTTACAGCATTTCTTTTGTTTAAAAACTCGGTTATCAGAAAAGACAGTTGGTTTGCTTGGAGCTTTTGGAAAAGTCATACTGCATTTTGTGCTATTTTCTGGTTACTTTAATGTCTTTAATTAGTTCTGCATCTATTCCAAAGCTTAGCATACTGCCAGGATCATTTTACTGAATCTGTAGTTGCCCACATCTTTTTCCCTTTTTTTCTTACTTGAATGGTTTAAATTGCGTATTCTGCAGTCATCTATTATCCTTCTAAATTGCTAAGTGTGCTGAGGTCCTTGCAGCTTAACCTGCGACATCCCTTAGCAAGTTTTTTCAGACATGCTGGAGTGAAAGTTCTCTTGTTCCACCTCCTTGAGCGCAGTGTGATCTTGGAGTTTACTCCACTCCAGGAATTATAATTTCCATTTTGTCATTCCCGTTAGCTACACTGCCTTTGTCAATACCACCACTGCTATTAAAAATTAGGCCAAGTCTTCATTTACTTTTTGGCATGAACACAGATAGTCTTCAGTCTCTACTCCATTCCCAGTGCGTACCATTCCTTATCCTTTTATTAATATAACCAGAGAGTCTTCCTACTACTTTTGGAAGTAAGTGTCCTTTGCAAGGTCTGGGATATCTTGACTTTTCACAAGAATCACTTCATTCTTGCACTCTGACTATGGAGAGAGTATATTCCTCACTGCTCAGCTCTTTTTTCTCTCCTGATAGGTTCTCCCATGGCACAAATATCCTTTTTAGATGTATTTTTTGTTCCTTACTTGGGATACAGAAACTGCAAGAGATCTGTATGCTGTTGTTGGAGTGTGTCACCAAGAACATGCAAGGTTTACACAGTCAGTACCCTAGTGCACTAAAAATTCTCACACCTTTCCATCATTTTTTTATTTGCTCTAGCTCATGTGTTTTAAAAAGAGATCGTAAACTTCTGTATTTAAATAAGTAAGCTCAAACCATGGGTTCAAATGCAACTTCTGCATCTGAAACTTGGAGAAACTTGCAGCAAAATTCCCAACTTTACAGCGTGGATTTGTGTGTGTCCTTTTTGAGCATGTTGTGGACTCGATAAGGTGGAAATAAATTTTGCCTCTGCTCCTCCAGTAATGGGTGGGTGGAATTGTCTCATTGTGAATAATACTTCCTGGGAACAGATTATAGCTATTGAGGTAGAAAAGGATCAGGAGACCTTGGGATGTGAACAGGTGAGATCAATCCAGACTTCAGTAATACTGGCACTGTGGTGTGCTTACTGTCTTTCCATACAAAGTGAGAGCAAGCACGGTGCCTCCCAGATTACTGCTTGGTGAAGATTAGACAAGATGGAGTTTGCTTGGATCTGAGCTTATTTGTATTCATTGAAGTTCTTGACGCCCACCTCAATTCCAGCAACCTAAAAAATAATGGTTACGCTAAAGCTTTCCAGAAAATGCCCACATCACAGATCATTATCATCTGAGTGACAGGAGGGAAAGAGATGAAGGGGGAGGAGAGGCAGCAGGAATGTGCATCTTCTTGCTGCTGCTGCTTGGATTTGTATCCTGCAACACTCCAAGATGAGTGTGTGTGTATTTTTTTCAGCAATATCAATGTATGCGTCCGTCCTAACAGTGAAAGCAGGGCACATGTGATGGTACACAAACATTCAGTTGTCCACAAACACTGAATTTAACAGAAGAGCACACAGCTACCATGGTACCCGCACCATTGCCTGAACGGACAGGTGTGTGTGTGTGTGTGTGTGTGTGTCTAGAAGCATTCATACAGACACCCTTAAGCAATAAGGAAACCAATCCCCCCCCAAAAGTGTAACTTTATTTACACACATGTTGTCCATGGGCTAACAATTTCAAAAGTAAAATTACACTCCAAGAACAGAAAACTGATTTATCATCAATATAGGGTGTGTATTATTTGGGATCTGACCCTTGCACATCTGAATCGGGTGGTCTTCCTTTCTGTAATTCTTCATAACAAGATTCTTCATTTTGCTCCTACTCAAGCCTTGGACTCCAGTAACTTGAGGCTGTGGACTGCTAGAGGGCACAGGGGTTAGTTTTAAACCAGGGAGGGTTACTTGATTTTTAAGCTACACTGTGAAAAAATACTTATACAGTTGTGCACAGAGTGATCTGAACCCACCTAGGCATGAAGATTTCTTTGGCCCCTGACCTGCCCAGAGCCTCATCCTGTACTAAGCTTAATGGTAAATATTACTCTCTTTTCTCCTTAGGCAATGAATTATTAGTGTGGGATACTGGTGATAAAAAGCTGTGTTCTGGAGCTTGTGTACCAAATGAGTCAGTACCTGAGTGGTTGGGTTACCTATGTATAGCTGTTTAATACTGCTTTACACTCTTTGGGATATTTGAGATAAAGCCAGCACATAAAGCATATGGGTTTGTGCTCTTCAGGACATCCAAGAAAGATGCTCTCCAGTCCTTAAGATGCCATCAGCTGCCTCTGTATAAGAACTGAATCACAGCCTATTTGATTCACAAGAAGCTAGTGTAACAGTTTAGTATGGGATCTCAACAAAACCTGAGTACCCAGCAATGAAAAATGCTTTATAGGGTTGATAGCTAATATCTATGCTTGCACAGTGACAGACCTATAACTGCAATAAAAGCTACACAAACAGACAGGACTCAAAGGCTAATTATTGAAATGTATTTTTTCCTTTTTTTTGTTTTGTTTTTGTTCCCTACACTTTTTAACAGCAGACAGAAAAACTGCATGTATAGCTATTATTTTGACAAGGCTTTGTATCTTCTCAATTTGAGCATGTTGAGGCTTTACACCAATGCTATTTCATCATCTCAAGCTTCCGTGCCAGTTTATTTGCTTTGTCACCCCTTTAAGGGTTTTATTCTTGACCTCAGTGGTACTGTGTGGGTGTGGTTTCAGGGAACTGTAATAGGGGAATTTTTCAGCTGCCTCTTAGTCTACCAGTGATGAGTTCATCACTACATGATATTAGCATGTTTTGAGGAGGCTGGAGGAAGTTTATACTAGTTTGAATTGTTAGAATGTCTTTTGGCAGTCTGAGAATGTGAAGTCAAGGCCTAGATGCACAGTGCAGGCTGCTTGACACCACTCATCTTAGTTTGGGAATGCACTATCTGGTCAGCTTCCATTGCTTTTGCATGGCACCAGCCCATGGAAATGAAGTCAACACCAAGGATTTTTGAATGGCAAGAACAGTCTATAGGAGTTGAACTATATCACTTTACTAGACATGGAAACAACTGCGTAGCATCTCTGAGAAATGTTCCACATTGAAGAAAACACATTACAGTTATGCACAACAAACCTGTACCTGGGGTGTCCTTCAAAAGGACTGGCATTCCTCCCACTATGTAATTTCTTATGAAGGAAAGAATTTAAGTCTTCAGAGTGTTGTTTTCATGTAGCTTTTCCAAAGATCTCCTACTGTATCTCTTAAAAGCACTTTTCCTGTGGTTGATATTACTCCTGCCCACTGCCAGCAGGATGCATATGATAGAGAGAATGAGTGTTGTTTCATTGTCTGTTTCTAAAGAAAGTTTGTATATAGTGTACCCCCTGCTGGGAAACCATGATTCTGCAGATCTGTCTTTATTCCAGGAGGTCCTGGTTCAATCCAGTGGTTTTTCCAAGTGGTTCAGTGCAGTTGCCATAAGACGAGCAGGAAGGGAGGAGAATGGAGACATAAAATAAGCTCATGACAAAAGAAAGTGGGGCTGCCCTTGTACTGGGGAAGCTCTCCCTCACAGTAGTGGCACAAGGGAGGTGGGGCTGGTCTACAAGTAGGTGATATTAGTTCTGCTTGGCAAATTTCAATTTAAGCTTGCAAAAGGTTAGAGGGAATAGCAGGTTTTCTTCAAATAAGAGGACGCATGCATTTGTGTAGGTATATCTTAGGGGGAAGTAAGAAAGGATCAGAGGATGAAAGCTAGTGGAGAAGGCATAATTTTTGGTAATGGAAGGTAAAACCCACCTATCTTCCTCTCATTACAATAATGTTCTTTTTAACATCAAGAATGTAATTTTCAGTGAAAGATTATTGGACATATGAGAGGGCATGGGGAGCAGCACAGTCATGATGCTGATGTCAGCAGTGGGACTGCCACTGTTAATACGTTTGCCCTTGCTAAGGACCTGTTTAGACATAGATGGAAATTTGAATCTCCGATTTGACCACACTGCTTTACATGATGGTTCTTCTGGTTCTGGTTCTCTTACTGATACATCTGTGTTTCCAGCACTATCTGAGCATCCTATACTCTTGAATTTAGTTGTCCCTACTATACAACACAGACCAGAACAGTTACTCCAGTTTGTGACTAGGATACTCCAGTTAAAGAATTACAGACTAGTGATTTGCCTGCATTAGGAACAATGCAGACCTGTCAGAGCAGGTTTATAGAACTGAAACATCAGAACTGGATACCTGACTAAAAATTTCAAGGGGACTTGCTTTGAACTAGATCTAGCTCTGAAATGAATATCCATTAGCAGGTGGAGTACCTATGATGTGCATTTTACTTTTGGCAGAAAGAAGTCCAGGTTGTAGACTTCCAGACAGCTCCACAGTCCAGACTCCTGGAGTGGGGATGACCTGCTGATTCATTTCAATAGCACATTTATGCTCTGAACACTAATGTGGACACACCAGAAATGACCTGCTACCTTTTGAGATGCCCTAGAATATCCTGCCTGCTTCAGAATAGAGGGCGTGTCCCATAGACCTGATGTCATATTTGCTATTCTCACATAAAACAGGGCAAATCAAATGCCAAAGCAGCTGCATCAAGCCCAGAGAGCCTGTACCAAAGCAGAAAAACATCTCCATTGCAGCCTAGGAGATCTTCCCCTTTAAAAAGAGTTTTGGAATTGCTGTTGGCATTTAGAATTAAATGAGAACTGGTTACAGGGAAGAGGAAATTCTTCAGCAGTATTCATTCTCATGTTGCCATCCTTCCCACCAGGGCACAAGGTATATAGCTTTCTTCTTGGTTTTATAAATTTAAGTAGTGATTTCTAGTCATAATGACTGAGTTTCTTGGATTTTGGAGAAGTCATAGTAGTTGAAAATAATGACCCCACTGGGTTGAAGTCATCAGTTTAATGATCCTTCTTGTTCATGACTCACCTATTTGGAACTGAGCTTGATGTAGACAATGTTATAAAACTCTACCTAAATTTGATCCACCTGCAATGATCCAGACTGGAACTTACAATCTAAATGTCTGTGAAATGTAGAGCTTTTTTAGGGCTTGAATAAAGAACTGCCAGATTTTGGAAGTTTTTGTTCTCTGAGCCTTTGAGTGTCAACCAAGTAGAACTCAGCATAAAGTATTCCTGGGGATTGTTTAGGGCTAGCATTACACCTTCTCACAGCTTGGATGACATACTGCCATAAAAAGGTTGGTCATTGCAGAAAGTGGTGCTGAGATGGCTTGGTAAACAGTGTTGCTTTTTTTCCAGAGGTAATGCTGTGAAGTGCCATGGGTGTGGTGAGAGAGAGTCATACTATTGCTTAGTAAGACAGTTCTGTGTAATATCACAAAGTAATGTGACATTAAATAGCATACATTTCATGTAAAAGCAAGATCTGGCCATAACTGGTGCCTGTTTGCAAGAATTAGGTGTTAGCACTGTTCCCACTTCGTCACTGGGCTGCACCCTCAGTGTTGCTGAATCAAGTCCAGCTGACAGAGGCACCAGACAGGGATTTTGCCCTCTCTCCTTTTATGACCACAGCTAACAAAACCACAAGAAAACTCAAGCTCTTAGTTCTTCTTGGTAGCTTTCTCCAGAGCTGTCCTGTAGGGTTTATATTGAAGTTTTTGTTTGATAGTGTTTGAATGTCAGATATGTGTTCCAGTGACACAGAGAAAAACTGAGTTTAAAAAATTAATAAATTAAAAAAAAAAAAAAAAAAACCCTGTTATTTTACGCTGCATTTTCTACCATTCTAATTGCAAAAGCCTGTATAAATCACTTGGGATAAATACCTCCCATCTGGAAGCACTGTTTTTAGCTGCAGTCTTCTTGCAAAATTCTGTCTTAGATCATTATTCTTCTTAAACTCTTCTAAAAATTTCAAGTAGGTACAGAAGTCATCTGTACAGTTTCTTGTGATAAGCTTCTTCCATAACATGACTTTTCAAAACCCAGGCATACCTCTCCAAAGATGGCTGCACTTTAGCAGGAGGTATAAAAAAAGGCTGGTATTCTGCAGGGTGTATGTATATTTTCTGAATCCCTCCTGATAAAGTGCAATATAAATGTCTGATGATAATGTGGTTTGGAAACAAGGTCTTTGCACTATACCTTGTAGTTGGTTGAATGATTTACTGACTAATTATCTGATAGGGAGGCAGCAGTAACTTACCCCCAGACCATGTATTAGTAACATTGATAAAACGGACAGCTGTAACCAGAGTGCCTCACTATGCTACACAGAAGGTAGAGTTCCTCTTGAAATAATATTACCAGCTAATTTAACCCTGCAGACAGCAAGGTTTCTTTAAAATCTCTCTGTGTCTTCAGTGCATGAGAATGTGGAGCCACTGCTGCATGGTGCGGGGATCTGGTGTCAAAAGATTTGAAAATGACTGAGGTACTTCATGTTGCCTTCATGTTGGTTTAAGAAGATTTATCTTCAAGAATCCCATACTTCTGAGAGCAGTGGGAAACTGGCACAATGAATCCTACCCCTGGTAGAACAGGATAAGGTTATTTAGACAAACCTGACAGAAACAGGTCCATGAGACCTGACAAGAAGTATCCATGAATGCTGAGGGAGCGAGCTGATATCATTGCAAAACCACTGTAGACTACTCCTATAAGGTTTTAGCAAGTGTGGGGAAGCCCCTGGAAAAAAAGCAGATGTCACACCTTTCTTCAAGGAAGGCAAGAAGAGAGATCTAGGGAACTAAAGGATGTTCAGCCACACCTTAGTCCCTGGAAAGGTGATGGTGCAAATAATCACAGCAACCAATTCCAGACCCTTGAAGGGCAAGAAGGTAATTGGGTGTAGTCAGCATGGATTTGCAATGCAATGGCTTGTTCAGTGAATTAGTGTATATTGGAGATCTCAATAGACCATATTGTTTGTTTCGACTTTGGAAGGCCTTTTGACACTGACTTGCCTTTTGAGAGTCTCTCCTAATGTTCTCATTGACGAACTGATGAAGTATGGACCAGATAAATGAACAGCAAAGTGGTTTCAAAACTAGAGACACTCAGTGGCAACCAGTGGGGATATAAGCGGCTGTGGGCACAAATAGCAATAAAGGAAATTCCATTTAAATCTAGGGAGAATTGTGGTTTTTTTACATGTGACGATGCCCAGACACTGGCACACTGCTTCATCCTTGGAGACCTTAGGAATTTTATGTGGCCCTGAGCAACCTGTTGTAGTTAATCTTACTCTGATCAGTGGGGCTCAACTAGAGTATCTCCAGAGGCACTTTCTAATCTCAAAACTTCTCCTGTGAATCTGGGTGCTTATGTTTGGCATGACAAATGTCTGTGTTAGTTTCACAGCTCTAATCAGAGAATGAAGGTAGACCTGATGGATGGGCAGAGTCCTGTATATAGAAGAAAACCTACTGAGACCCTCACTTTTTTGTGTAGAATTTCTCTTAAACTCATTTAAAAGTGTTTGAATGGCTTCTCTTGGCTGTTTGCTTTTCCAGCCTTTTTTGATATAAAACAACTGCTATTCATAAAAACACCTTATTTTCTGGTATGGCTTCCTACTCTCCTTGTAAGAACAGAATTTCTTTTTTTAGGTATCTCGTATCCCACTTTAAAGGTAGAAAGACAAAACTGTATGTTCACATAATAACCAATAAACAGAACATGTACAAGTGGCTCACTTTCCCCTAAAATCTAGGATAAATGTATATTGGCCCCTAATGAGTAACACAAAAGTAGTCCAGAGAATGAATGAAGAAAGAACAATTCTTGTACTTACTTAATGCCATTCAGGTTCTTCAGAAGTACTCCATGGATTCACTTGCATGTTGAAATGATCCCCTTGATCTTATCTGGGAAACCTGTTTCATCTTTTGGATTGAAATCTGCTGACTCAAGCAACAATATGAAGGTATATAGCAGAAACAGCACTGCTATGGCAAAAGATGAAAGCTTGGGTGAAAGTAAGGGTATGCCCTTCTTGGGCTGCAGATCCTTTGTCATGCAAATGTTTTATGTTCAAAAGAAGAAAAGGCAACTTTGGTGAACTCCAAAGACAAGCTTTTGGCTTCGGCAGACAGGAGAAGAATAAACATGTAACTGTTTCCTTTTTAAACAGAGCATGTTTGTTGTTAAGCCACTGCAGAACAATAAACTTCCTGTCTAAATAATTGGTCTATTCCCACCACAGCCTTTGTATGCTGAAAAGATACAGGGACTGGAGGTTCTGATAGAAAATATTGATCTTTTGGTTGAGGTCAACAAGTGGTGATGAGGAGGGAAGGAAGAAGGATGGCAAAGTGTAAACTCTGTTCATGGTTTTTTTCCAAGAGAGTTTCCACTTGAAGAAGCCGGAGAAAATGTCCTTGTTTCATTAGTTCACTGTAAAGATCTCCCCTCTGCAATTGAGACATTTAGCCTCTTGGGAAAGACATCTAAACAGAAATCCATTTACCTTTCACATGTTTTTCATAATTTCCCCTGCTACTTTGGTTAATTAATTATCACCGCTATTTGTGTTTAAACAAGGGGTCTGTCTCCCCCCCCCTCCTCCCAAGCCCATCTGCTCCTCCATGACCTTGCTTGTGAAGTCATTGCTGCGCTGACTTTGTGGAAGCACAAACACTTCCATGGCAACAGACAGCTGTGTCACAGAGACAGGGCTCTGACCTCACAGCAGGAAGGACCGGGCTGGTGGCAGGGGAGAGATCTTCTCCCACAAACACAGGAGCTTTTGATGATAAGAGAGAGGACAGCAAGGCGTTATGTCCAGAACAAATGATCTTGCTGTTTGATGGCTTCTGCTTCAGAAGTTGTCCACCACTTGAAATCCTCTTCTTCAAAAGCCCTTTCTTAACTTGTATGGTTTTCGTGCAAGGGCAATGGTTTCTCCCTCAGATCTCAGCTCAGAAGACATCTCCAGGAAGAAGTAGGGGACAGATTTAATCACAGAGGACATGGGCCTGAGTTTCTACAAAGCCTGGGAGGTGTCCAGATCTAAGTTTTCATTTCAGTTCAGTGTGGTTGAACAAACCTAAGTCTGGAGAGACAATCTGATTTTTATTCTCATTGTACATGGATTTTTTTCGTAGTCTACCCCCCCACCCAAACCACTTGACTTCTGAACAAAATTAAGTGCTCCTGTATAGAGCAATCTAGCAATGAAAGCTTTCCTTTATAAACATTTGCATGGCTGGATGGGAAGTGGAAATCAGATTCCATGATCACAAAGCATTTTTAATGTAGGTGCAGCAAGACACATCAAAGCTAAATAACAAACAAGTGGTACTCCACAAGCTGTCTGCAGAAAATGCCTCTGTGTGTATTGATTGCGAGGCTACAGAAAATGTATCTTGATCAGTCTGTTGCTGTCTTCTTCCTTGGCTGACTGCTTGGTTGTTCCGTGAAATGCCACCGTCTGCAAATCCGCACACCTCCTTTGTTAGCTAAAAGTAGACAGTGTTTCGACGTAAGTCATTGATGCTTATTGCCTGAGAACAATTCATAGTGTGCAGTATAGTGTAGTGGTGGGCTAACTGGGTCAAAACAACTCCCTCTTATAGATCTATTCCATGATTAAATCACACTTGTTCAGAGCACGCATGATGGGGCTCTGCTGATGTGACCTACCACAAAACCTTTACTTTTCTGGAGTCCATGTGCTTTAAGGTGACATGGAGGACAATAACACTCAGATTATACTTAACCTGCACCACATCTCACTAATCCTTACAGTGAGGGCTCAGCAATCTCATGTTGCAAATACTGGATCACAGTGAGTAGAAACCATTTCTTCAGGTTCCTATATCTATTGCCAAACTAGAAAAACATTCTTTCCAGAACTGCATGTTTGTTATCCAAACACCAAGCCACCACCTACTTTTTCAGATAAATTTCTTTTCTTTTCTTTTCTTTTTTTTCTTTTTGAAAGAAGAGGATTGAAGGTAGAGGTTTCATTTTACATTAGGATCTGTTTACAACACTTTGGGGAATTTAATGGACATAGTACAAATTTTTAAGGTTTGCCTAGTCAGTTGTTGGAGGCTGAATCTAAGGGAAAATCATGCCCTTGGTGTCCCACTGAATGGCTCTCACCCAGGTATCTTTTTATTGCATGTCTGATTTGTCCTTAGCATCCCATCCAGCTGCTGCAGCTATTTATTTTGTGTCCAATATGATTCCCTTCTTATGTCTTCTCATCTGGCTTACTCTTTATGTCATACTTGATTTTCAGTAGAACATCAGCCACAGTGTCCTGGCTTCTGAGATCTCTCTTCTATATGTAGCCCTTCCTTTCCATATTTTCTTTACTTGATTTTATGTTTGGACCTATGAACATGCACACACACACACCTGTTTTACTCACCTGGATCTCCTGTAGTGTTTTCTTGGGCATTCATGCAGATTTTTCTGGTTTGCCCTAGCCATATATTTGGGTTTGTATTTTGTTCTTGCAAAACAGATTTTTTTATAGTTCTGCACCCTATATAGTATGGAATGAATATTGCTGTCAAATCTAGAGATCAAGCAGTCTCTCATCACTGTAACTAATGGCCAAAAGAACCCAGAAATAAACCAAATTTTCTATTCTGCCATGAAGCCTGTCTGTACCTTTGCTCTAGTATAATATCCACTAGAGGACCATAGGGAAAGCTTGTTTTGGGACAGCAGTAATGTTATATTTAAGTGTGCTTAAAAAAAAAAAAAAAGAAAAAGGGCAAGAAGTTTCTTTAGTTTGGTGTGTTCTATCAGAGGCAAGATAATAGAATTTCTAAACCCATTGATTTTATGGCATTAAGAATCTGCTTGATAAGTCAGTCTCTGTACACTGGTGATCACTATCTCCAGCTGTATAAGCAGTACTGTCCCCATTTCATTTTCAATAAGAAATTGAGGGAGACTTAGCTTTGATGGAAAATATGGGGAAAATAAGCAGCATAAAATCTCTGTTCTGTTGGGGTTCGGCATAGCTATTTATTATTAAATACTGTAGAGGTCAGAAAGAAACAAAGTTGAAAAAATGTATGAGCGACAAAATCTTAATGTGAATGCCAGGCTCCCCCAGGAGGCAGTTTGGGGGGCTCACACAGGAGCACTGCTTGTGAGGCACCCAGAGGTGCTCTGGCAGCCTTTCCAGTAGGCAGCTTCATAGACAGGGGAGCAATGTATAGGAGATGCCTGTGGCTACTCTGAAATGTGTGCAAGCAACCCAGGAGGGGCTGCAGGGGAAGGAATTGGGGTGGTGGGGAGATCCCATCTATTTGCAGCCGTGTGGATAGGAAACATGTACAGTACTGAAACACTTCTTAGTTCTTGGGGGGAAAGGTATCATACACACACACACACACACACACACCCTTACAGTGTGTCTGAAAAAGAAGGAAAAGAAATGAAGGAAGGTGGAGGCACAAGGAGACCTGTGGTGTTGCCAGGTACCTTGGCCGGATAGATGCACAACATCCCTTTCCAAATGCTGCCTCCCTCCATGGGGCTGTCCAAGTCTGTTTTCTACTTGGCTGATTGTGCTATTGAGTCCCATTTGGAAGGATTCACATGTGACCTAAGACTGTCCTCTAGATGTCTGACTCTGTCCTCTACAACATAAATAATGCAAAAACAAACATGCCAAACAGTAACCTTCACTTGTCTCCCTGACACTGCTGGAGGGAGGGAGAGAGGAAAGGCAGGAGCAAGTGTGAACAAGTGAATGAGCAAACTGTGAGCCAGGCAGGCAGGAGACCAGCAAGGAGAGGCAAGGTACAGCATGAGGAACCATGAGAGCAATTAGATTCACTCCACACACAGCTCTGCTGCTTTATACTAGGACAGCTGTCTGCTGGGGCACTGTCCTTTAGGAACAAGGCTAGGGAAACATCCAGCTCAGCCTGGAGCAGAGCAGCCCTGCTCCTTGGCCAGGGTATTCAGGACACTTTGACAGTCTCTTGGCCATTTCTCTTCGTCATGGGCCATGGTGAGATTTGATTGAAGGCACAAGTACTATGCAAGTTGCAGTTTTTGCTATGCTGCTCAAACTGTATTCAGTGATGCCAAGTGAATCAGTTAACACTGCACACTGCATGTTCTTTTCCCTGTGCCTTGCCTATCCCCAAGTCTCTGAAGTGGAGAAGAGGATCCCTTTTTCCTATTGAATGTACTCATGATGCAAGTATTCACTAATTGCGGATAGAGCTGTACGCAGCATGTGTGCTAAAGTACTGTCGGCTTTGTGTGAAAGACAAATGCGTGCAGACTTAAATAGCTGAGATTTTTATCTTTCTCCTCCTGAAAAATATGCAGCAAGTTGTCCTTATCTAGGCACTTGGCAGTTAAAAAAAAAAAAAAAAAAAAAAAAAAAAGATATTTCTCAATTTTTGTTTTCTCTTACTGAGATACAGTGAGGTAGGGGACTGGCCTGCATATTTCTTCCAGAGAGGAGGACTCCCCCGTTCCAAAAGTAGAATGTTGCTGCCACATTAAAAATAGTAAGACTTTCTATCGTTTTATTTGGAAGAAGCTTACTTCTTCTGTTTCTGTTGGTCTGTTGAAACTTAACTGCTGTTCCTTTTCCTAGGAAAAAGAGTAAAAAAAATACAAGTTTTGGAGACAGAGGAGGTATTTTCCCTGTTTGTTGCTCTGAAATAGTACTGCAGTGGGAACTGGGGTGGGTGGAGTTCAGAAGATCTGGCATGGACAAGTGCAGTGGCCAGCAAATAGTTCAGTGACTGTGAAAGCACTGGGTGCCCAGGGAAAGCACATGATGAGAGGATCACGGAGTGGTCGGTGCAAGCTTGCCTTTCAAATAAGGAGAGTGCAACAATTCATTCCCAGAGCCAAGCTGGCATAAGCCTGAATGTAGGACATGTGGAATGGTATCTTATTGTAAAGGAGCCACCTGGACAGATGGTAAAGGCCAGGCCACAGCTCAGCTTCTGATCAGGGTCCAAAAGCTAGGCAGATAACTCTCTCCGAGCCAACTGAGAGGCAGGAGAGAGAGGATGGTGCACAGGGATATAAGGAGAAGGATGTCAGCCTGAGAATCTTGACATCCAGGTGCCTTTCAAGCTGGGCTGTCCTGCTCCCAGCAGATTTGAAACTGAAGAAAATCCAAGTTTCTGAGCTGATCAGGTGTCCCAGCTTATGCATAAGACCAGAAACATTTTGAGGAATGCAGAGGTAAAAACTGAAAAACAGAAGAGAGTGAGACTGTTGGTGTTCAGAAATGCTAGGTAACTTGCTACCTTGAAAGTGAGCTGGGCAAGCTACTGTGGGCTGATTCCCTAGGTATTGCTGCCCCTATTCTGCTGAACTGTGTTTGCATAGAGCTCAAACAGAGCTTGTTCCAAGTCGTTGTCTTTGCACTCAGAATCTGCCTCCCCATCTGCTCACCTGCCGTCCATCACTGCCTGCGCTCTGGGATTGATGTTCAAACTCCTGCATGCCAGCAGTTTGACTCCCTCAAGCTTTTGTGGTTTGCTTTCACAAGGATTGGATCAACTATTCTCCTGTCCTGCTTTTCAGCACATACCAACTCAATTTCTGTCACACTGGCACACTCTCTCGTGCACACAAGCTTCAGCTAGATACCTTTTGCTTCTTGCATTGCTCACAAAATTGAGAGGTGTTTGCTTCAGCAGTGTGATTATCTCATGTGTAAGAAATTGTGTCTTCATTTTTCTTCTTTGGTTGGAGGAAGGCAATTCTGTGCAGAGCTTGCAAAAATTTATTTGCACATTTATTAGTAGCGAGCAGGATTTTGTCTCTGGTGTGTGACAGGGAAGCCTGAGCCATTATTTTAAATTTTTATTTAAGAAGCAACAGCAGTCACAAAAACTCAAAACAGAACATCTGCATCTCACCTGCATAGATCATCGTCATCTCTTAGGTATATGCAGAATAACCCATTTTCCCCTCAGCCCTTTGCCCTGATGGGCCTCAATTCCTAAAGAAATGTGATTTATGATTCACACAGGTTTTTAATATGCCATCAGAATGCTGCTGTGTCTGAAAAGCTATGCTATTTATTTCGGATCCCAGCAGACTTTCTCACCAATATTGACTTGCAGATGAAAGCTACCATGTGCCTTTAAAGTAAAGAAAGATGCTGAGCCTTGTCAGCACACAGTTGCAGGGCACAGGCATCCAGCTCTAGCACAGAAATGGTGGTGGCAGGGGATTTATAGGCCTTTTATTCTGGCAGAGCATCCTCAGGCCTCCAATCCCTCGCTGAGTGGAGAGAAGCTATTTGTGTGCAGACCTGTGAACCTGTCTCAGGGTGGTGTGAGGTGCACATTTACAGACAGCCACACAGACTTGCCTTACTCTGAACCTGTCAGAGTCCCAGTGAAGGCTGTCACCAATGACAGAGTTTTCCTTTCACATGGGACCTGCTTCCTGAGCCTTGTCACCATGAATTCTGGCAGCTGTGGTTCTCCACACAGGTCAGGCTGTGCTTACAACATGCATGGCATAAGCCCATGTTTCTGATATTTGCAGCTAGGCAGTGTGTGTTGGGCTAGGCTTTTCCTGAGCCCACTGTATGTTGGAGTGTTGAAGTAAACAGCGTCAAAACAAATTTTCTGAAGGGCTCAGACCCATGATTAAATAATCACGGATTTACTGTCGGCTGTAGCTTTTTTACTCTCTTTGTGTACACTCTTATCAAGTACTGGGAGGATGATGAGAGTTGGGATACATCAGATAGCTCTAGGGCTGATTTTTGACATTTGTAATGTTTTAATAATATTCCTTTTCTGCCTTGGAAACAAAACAACCTAATCAGCCTCTCCAACTTTACAGCAGGTTCAAGACAGGTGATTCTGATAAACTGTTCCCAGAGTCCAGGATGGGTTAAAAGCAGGCAAGATAATTATGGTGGGGGAATAGTAAGGAAAGAAAGGAGTCCATCTACCTGTGGGATACATACATGTCAGTGAGGATGCAAGTGTTGACTGCTCTCTCTGACTGTACATGTGTCATCTTCTTGGACTAATAAGTTTCTGTGGCTTAAGAATTCATCCACCACTGCCTGTCTGTGCATGTTTTCCTGCCCTCAGGGCAATGCCTTGATCCACGTGGCAGTTACCTTTGGCTTTAGTCCCTTATATTTGCTAAGATAGTGCCCACAGAGTTACACAGTTTCAGCTGATGTTGAAGTACCTGTTTTAATCTTTTATCTACTTCTTTTCTTGTTCCCATTGTTGCTCCAAAGTGACAGCTTTTTGAGTTTTTCAGGCTCGCCAGAGAGCTGCTGCAGAACCTTTCTAACAAAGAGCATAGAAGATTGGAGGGAATGCTGATAGCATCCCTCCTCACAGAGGGATGCTGGGACTCAGAGCTAGCTTTGAGAATATACAGGTGAGAGTGGCCTCCCTCCTTTAAGTGGCCTTGGACAGTGTCCCAGGCATCACCCTTGGAGCCTTCCACAGGACCTGTGTACTTCCTGTAGGAGCTGCTTTTCGAGTGAACCTCTGCAGTTCAGCCCCTGCCTGAGCTGCATCATGCTGAGTGTCAGTCTCCAGTGCAGCTATAGCCATGCCTGGCCATGGATGCTGTTAATCCAGATTCCCAACCTGCCTGGATACAGCCCAGCTCCCTCACCATGGCTCTTCCCAGCCATCACAGGGATACATCTCACTCTGTATACCTGCAGCAGGGCTGATCCTGACCCCAGCCTCCAGGCTGATGGCCTGGCCTCAACCATCTCAGATCCTTTCTCAGGGTCCAATCTGGCCATCCAAGGCCGTCTGGCCCTGCATACACTCACCAGGACAAATCCTGACTACCACTTCTTTTTTCATAGTACCTGAACATGAAGCTATCAGGGCTTAAGATGCACACTGATGCTAGAACAGAATAACAAAAATATCTTATTACATACATGATGATCAGTATGCTGAGACAAGATCTCCAAACATAGCTATCTATCTAGTAACTTGGTGGCTTCAGGATTGTGTGAGAGAGATGTTGAGATAGATTGGCTGTTTTGTCACAAAACTAGAGCCAGGATGATCATGAGCAGTCTCAATTGCTAGCTGAGGGATGAATAAGGTACAATAGATGTACAATGTACAATAGACTACTGTTACGGCTAGACAGAGGATTGATACCCAGCTCCAAAAGGTCACTAGGAGCACAAAGCATTGTCACCTGGGCCTATAGCCCTGTGAAATAAGAAATGCCGTGGCATGGGTTTCATCAGTAATGAGCTGATAGTAAACACACCGTGTGCCTTACAGGAAATGCAAACATTTTAGCACTTGTCTTTCTCTCCAGTCAGGGAAAGTAAATTGGCTGAAAGAAATTTGTCTTTAAATGGTGAGCACTGAGGAAGAAAGACTCTCAAAAATGTGAAAGCATTTCACTTGCTTCAGGTTCAGTTTCTAAATCACAGCCTCTTCAGGGTATCATGGAAGCTGTAACAAAGGACCTATCACATGCTTGCTCTCTCTTATGGAGTCTGCACCTCACTGGACCACCTCTTTCTTAGTGCATTATACCTTTATCTTAAATCTGAGTTACAGAGAACATTTTTATTCCATCAAAACAAAGAAAAATGTTTCAGACAACCTTAGTGATGATTATGCAGCCAGGTACTAGGAGTATATAAAAAACAAACTATCTTTTCACTGTTCATAGCTTTTCATTCTGGTTTAAAGCAAATAACCAGGAAGGATATTGGTCTCCTATGAGAGAGCAATGTGTTGGTGAATCTTCTGCAAGAAGATGCAGCAACTTTGAGAATAAAATGGCCGATGGGGAGAATTTTTGAAACAGATTTAAAGGAGAAATATGCAGAAAGCAAAGAAGCAAGATTTTCATGCTGCTTCTACCATAATAATAATAATACTTTGCCCAGTGCGTGTGCTTTACTGCTCATTGTAGCCAAGAGCAAAACTCCCTGCCCACCAAACAAAATCAGCAAAAGGCAAGACTGGCTTTGCAGGCAGGAAAACTTCACGGGTGCATCCATCAAATCCTGCAATGGGACCGGTGAAGCACACAAGCTGCGAGGCATCAGTAATGAGAGCTGGAGAATAGAAAACCCTCAGCAGTACGGGCTCAATAATTAATCAAAGCTGAAAATCTTTCTAACGAAGGCAGCAGCTGCAGCAAAACAGAGAGAGAGCATTTAAGGAGCTAGGGATATGAACAGGAAGGAGGAAATCTCACAAAACAAGTTATATCAAGACAGGGGGAAAGAATGGCCATGGTATTTCACTTCCTGAGGTTCTGAGGAATGCATTGAAGACAATATGGGAACAGATAGGAATGATATTAATCTTCTTGTTTTTTCTGTGATGTGATCCCTTCAAGTGTCTCTACCAGTGGATAGCTGCTATTATAAGAAAGAGGCCAGAGGAAAAGCTCCTGCTCTGGGGGTTTGCATCCTGGAGGTGTCTCTAGTTTTCAGGGTGACACCATAGATGTGTTTCTCAAGGTCCCTGGTCTAATGTGTAAAGTTGTCTGGCAAAATTCCCAGATGAGTCTCAAGCCTTACTTAATTATGAATCAAAGCCTTAATATGTAATACCTTGTGCTTCTGCCCCTTTTGAACTGAGGACCTCAGGTTGCTTCTTGCACCAAAGGGAGAAAGTGATTCATATATAGTTAGTTGTGAATGGCAGATACACTGCAGCACTAGCAGGTGTGAAATAAGAGCTTTGTGATCCTGTCTCCCATGCACATTGTGAGCTGCAGGGTTTCCAAGGCCATGGAAAAGCAAGCTGTTAGTCACCACAGAGTTTTGACTAAGTACTTGAAACTTTTCTGCCCGGAAGCTTGATTGTTTTAGGGCATAGATCAAGATGGAATAGAGATGGCTTTTGCAAAGAAACCAAGCAAATCCAGTGGGTGTGCTGATGAAAATACTTTTCCTGTGATAGTGAGAAATATTTGTCCAGATGCCTGAATTGCCCACGCTGTGATTCATGGGTATGTCATGAACACACTGTGGGGACTGCGGTTTCCCTCTCTGATTGTGAGCCCTCACAACTGAGGAAGTGTTCATTGGTTGAGAACTTGGCAGCAAAGCTGCTCAGGAAAACAGCTACGGAGGGACACATTACCATAATATGCCACTCTCTTCTCCAGCTGTCCCTTGGACACATGGCCCATTTCAAAGGCTTTGCTCTGATGTTTAAAATCCTGAGAGAGCTGCTAACTTCTCTGTGAGGCTGTAGCACTTCCTTATGTAGCTGCATTATATACTTGATCAGGTAGAGTAACACGGATGACAGAGCAGTCCCAGTGACTTGGATCTGTACACCGGAGTTCTGTAGTGAATAAAGAAAAGGTTTCTAAATCCTTGCCCTGCCAAAGATGGCACCTCTATCTTTGTGTGATCTCCCCACAATGGGGCCTTTGCTCTTAATCTTGTGCCTCTGAAAAACACACTCCTTCCCACCACCCCACCCCCATATAAGAAGAAAAGATCATTGCTGTTTATGCTTATGGGAAGCATACATATAAAAATGGGGATGGGGCCAAATAAGAACTGATAGATAAAATGGATTAGGCAGATAGATGGAAACCAAATTAGCTGTGAAGCCAGTGTCAAATGGAATAGAAAATCATTTCCACCCAATAGCCAGCTGAAAGATTTAGCAAGACAAGAAGGAAGTAATCAAGATTGTCTAATTGCCAGTCTCAGTCTTTCTTTTACTCCTTTTCTTCTCTGATATAATCTGTCTCAGATTTCTCTACTAAAATGGAGGAAAACATCTTCTGATCTGGTCTGCAATGTGAACTGCAGGACAGGTTCAAATAAATCCTCTGAAACAAAGGCCCTTTGTGTAAAGCTATCTCCAAGGTGCCATACAGCTGCCTCACAAGATATTTGGCCAAAGGAAAAAAAAAAAAAAGACAACATGCCAGCAAATACTATGCATGCTCTTTCCTTCTGGGTTGCCTCTATTATCTAGTATGTCACATGCAGTTTGATACATGGACAGTTGGTGAACAGCTAAGTAAATGGTGGGAATATATGGCATGCATTTTCTCTCTATGGATTGCTGATAATCTCTTCCTATGGGGGGAATGGGAGAGCTTTGAGGAGCAGCTTTGTTAATTAGTTAGAGCCCCTGGCCACATTGAGAAATAATGTTCAACAGCAGTGTTCTTGCAGTAAACAAAATTTATTAGAGGAATTGCAGTGAGGGAAATTTTTCCTACAAGCCTGGCAAAATGAAGATGTGTTTCCTTTCACTTTTTTCTGAAGGACTTAAATATATGTAAAGACTATAACATAACCTTTTGGTAGGAGAGGCAGGTAAAAGAGCTACATGTGTCAGAAGCCTGATAACATCCTGCTTAGATTTTCCTCCAGGTGACATGTTCAAACCTCTGACAGTTTTGTCAGAGGTGACTCTTTGAAATGACCTTCCATTTCCTTTCAGAGTATATTGGCAGCTACCCAAAAGTTCCTCAGACGCAGGTTGTCTAGATTCCTACAACTTCTAAAGATACTGGGTCATGCTAATGGATGTCAGGCACACAAGTAGAAGTTAGGTGCCCATGTATTTTCTATGATCTAAGCACTTTTCCTCCCCACACATGAGGCAGGGGTACAGTGCCTGGCTGGTGTTTGCTGTGTGATGGCTCAAAGACCATAGCCAGAAAAAAGCCAATCTCTGAGGAGAACCATGCACAGTGGGTAGTAGCTTTGCCTGGGTAGGTTTGCTGCAATTTCCAACTGTGATGAGGTGTGACCAACTACAGTTGCTAGAAGAGCTGACTTTGGCCAGCAGCTCTCAGATAGAGAAGGGATAAGTTTAGAGCTCTTGCTCGGATTGTGTGTAAATACTAGGTGATGTTTCTATCTGATTAAATACTTCCTGTGAAGTAGGAAAGAGAACAACACGTTATTTAGACTGTGTTTATTTCCTTTAAAATATAATTAGGATGGTATCTTTAGTATTTTCATTTATTCTCCTAGATTAAAAGAGATAGAAGACTCCCTAGACAATGTCTTGGTTCTACAAGGCAATCTCATGCACAAATACAGGTTGGTAGGAGAAAGGATTGAGGAGAACTTGGGGGTGATTGTGGACAAGAAGCTTACCATGAGCCATCAATGTGCCCTTGCAGCCCAGAAAGCCAGCTGTGTCCTAGGCTGCATCAAAAGAAGCACAGACAGCAGGTCAAGGGAGGTGATTCTCCCCCTCTGCTCTGCTCTTGTGAGATCCTACCTGGAGAACCCAGCGTAAGAAGGACATAAGACATCTCCTCCTTGAGCATATCCAGAGGAGAGTCACAAGAATGATCAGAGGGCTGAAGCACCTTCCCTTTGAAGACAGTTTGAGGAAGTTGGGGATGTTCATCCTAGAGAAGAGAAGGCTTTGAGGTGACCTTTTCTGAACCTGAAGGGGGGCTGCAAGAAAGCTGGAGTTGGACTTTTTGCATGGATGCATAGCAAGAGACCAAGGGGCAATTGTTTAAAACTTAAAGAGGGGATATTTAGATTAGCTATTAGGAGAAAATTCTTTACTATGAGAGGGGTGAGATCCTGAAACAGGTTGCCCAAGGAAGTTGTGTCTGTCCCCGGCCTGGAAGTGTTCAAGGCCAGGCTGGATGGGGCCTTAAGCAACCTGATCTAGTGATAGGTTGTCCCTGCCCCTGCAGTGAGGTTGAAACTAGATGGTCTTTAAAGTCCCTTTCAGCCCTAGACATTCTGTGATTAAGTTTTACTAATAGACGGAACACTGGAATCTTGACTGGAGCTCCTTGGAATGCTGCCCCTCAGGACCTGACATGCTGTGTGGGCAGTCTCCCAATAAGTGATGCCCCTGATCAGATTTGCCAGTGATTTTCTGTCACCACAGTTGTATCACTGCAAACTTTGAGGCGGCTTGTGGCATTGCAGGTATTGGTCAAGTACCACAATGTGCCACTTGGGGCTGCATCCTCACCCCCACAGTGGGAGTAAGGAAGTGGGATGGCTGGAAGCTGGGCATGCTAAACTTGCTTTGTTGCCCTCCAAGAGAGGGTAAGGAGAGAGCAGCTAAAACTCCCAGGGCATCTGTGTGTCCTGAGAGCAGATTAGGTGAGGGAGGGAGCTATATACCATAAAAGCAGTGTGTGAAATAATACCATGTTTCTGAAAGGAGCCAGAAAGGCCTGTTCTTAAAAGAAGTACCTGTTCAGAGAAGCTGGTTTAATTTTTGCCCCTCAGGGAGATTACTTTGAAGAAAAGTGCTTTTACAGCACAGTTGTAAACAAACCCTTTCCCTTCAGTGTCATTTCCTACTTGTTGAGAAAGAGAGAGCAGTTCTGGGGAAAGGAACATTGAAATAATCTTCTAAATCACTTTGGTTATGGATCTCTTTGGTTTTGTGTGAAAACCTGGTGTAAATACACCGTTAAGAGCAGACCTGGTTGCAAACGGGCCATACATAGCCAATGTATTTAGATCAAATGGGTATAGTGAAAGCTTTAAGTAGGAGATAAAGGGGGGAAATGTTTGTTAAATAAATAAGCACGCAAACAAAGAAAGCAAGAGAAAAAAATCTCATGTGACCCTCATGGGAAATAATAACATTACTGTAGGAGACTAGGCAAAGGAATGAAGCTAATAAATGAGAAATATCTAGTATATCAGTTCTCTACTCCAGCAGTGAATTGTGCTGTTTTTTACTGCAAGTAAGGCTGAGGACTTTATTTATTTATTAACATAAAGAATCAAAATAAATATTGAAGATTCAGGAGGAAGTTGGGAAATGAATCAATTGCTCCAAAGCTATGCTAAGAGAAATGCAGAGAGAATGGCAAATGTTAGGCTGACTAAGACCAGAAGATCCATGGAAGACTTTTCTTCTTCACACTTTCTGCTACACAGCATGACAGTGCCATAAGAAAATGTCTCTCATTTTTCCAAGGGTGTAGGTCTGAGTGATATAGTATCGTGGACTAGAAGTCTAGCAGTTTCACGGGCACCTTTGGAGGTCAGAATAACTTGTTTGTATGAGCTTTTTTGCTGAAACCCCATTTACTGCTGATATGTTGTTTTAACTTGGTCAGGAAACAAGTTATAAGTGGCAATATAATGCATCTGGCATCTGATAAGGACACAGGAAGAATGCAGTTTGCTCAACACAGTTAAGCAAGGCAGCTAAAAAAGTATCAAGATGGTAAAAAAATAAAGTAGGGGAATGTTGTGCTTTGTTTTATTTTGTTTTTAACCTTATAGCCTTCTCAGGACTTGTTTAGTTTGTTTAGTTCTTCTTCTCTTCCCAGACAGCTCATGTTACCCACCATTCATGTGGAAAAAAACATGAGTCCATAAGTCACACCCACCTAAATGATCATTCAAAGAAATGGCAGCCTTTGTCCATCTTTAGTATTTCGCATACATTGTCTTAGATTAAATCCCCCAATTAAGAATAAATATTTAGTTTTAAATCTCCTTTCCTGTACACATGCATTATAATAAAGCATTTAAAGACAGTCTAATAACATATCAGTTCTCCAATGATACAATGTAAGACATTCATATTTTTCTGTGAGCTTTCACAAAGATGTAGGATTTTGCAGCTGTTCAGTATTCTGGTTATTTTAGACAAATAGAGCATAATGAAGGTTGCTTTTGAGAAAACTATCTAAACAATACATCGTAGATGAAGAGATATTAAAAAGGCCATTATAGTCAAGAGAGTATGTGTGCTAATGCATATGGAGTTTTGTGGATAAAATGCATAATAAGCTTATTACAGACACAGGTAAAGTCTTGCTCCATATCACTCTGGGCTTTTTGTTTCAAAAATATGGACCTGTATCTTGACATTATTCTTCCTATGTGTATTACACTGTGATTTTTCCTCTCAATTAAATGCTTTGGGCTTCCCTGGTTTAGCACTGCACTTCATGACAGAAGAGGCTGCTATTCAGGAGGCTAAAAAACTGGGTGTTACTGGCCATCTTCTAGGATTTTTTGTGTTTCTGTTTCATTTCTGACCTCTCTGGAACTTGTTCAGTCTCAAAATTCACATATCAGCCTTTTACTTTCAGAGCTGCTGATTTTGCCACTATTAAACCAGGTTTTTGTGTCCTTCAGACTAATAATTATTTGGAAAGCCCCGGGGAGTTTCAGGCTCCTTTCTTTTCATAGCTATGTTATAGCCTCTCCGTGCAAAAATGCTGTGCATTTTTACAAGTGAAAAAAATACTTTGAAGAAAAAAAATGAAATTATGAACTGCTTATGTGTACAACACATCTTATAAAGGGGTTTTAGGAAGGCCTATTTTTGATAGATTCTGGAGTGTCTTCCTTTTATAAAGAAAATAGTCTTACACTTTTTGGTAAACTGCCTTTTGCTTTTGCTGTGATGGATCTTGCAGTTTTGAAGATTTTATTATTCTTAGAGAAATTCACTATGACCAGCATGAGTTTGGGTCAGCCAGGACCAAATATAATGGTCCATGCATAATCCTTTAGTATTTGAGGTTAAGTCACCTCATCTGCTGTATTACCTTTCCCTTTCCTGGAAAAAGCAGTCTTTGAGTTAAATCAAAATATACTCTCAGAAAATTGTCATAAAAATAATCAGTTTTTCATGCAGTGTGCTCAAATTATTTCAGGCTACTTCCTAGGCTTAATGGTTGCAATCCATAGTTCAGAAGGAGCAGCTCTCTCTCTCCTTTTCCCCCTCCCCCAATGTGAAGAGGATTAGGGACAAGGGACAGATGCAAGGACAAGTTTTGTATGAAAATTTATTGATTTTTTGGAAGTAGCAATAAAGGAAAGGTGGAAGATTTTGGAAAGCTCTGAATGCAGATGACCTGGAGAGTATCTATCGAGTAACAGGGACGAAATCTATGACTTAGGAGACACAAAGAAACATTTTATTGCTAGCAATTTAAAAAGAAATAGTTGATGCTGCATTACCTGGGTTTGGACATATCACATGCATAGAGAAACCAGCTACAGTTTATTGGTACGTTTTGGTAACAAATTATGTGTAAGACTCAGTTAGTTTATGCTTCTGCACAAAAAGGTTGGCAAGATGTTACAAAGCATGCACACTTAACACAACATAGTGAGTCTAGCAAATAGCTGGTGAAATACAGCAGTAATAAATATCTCCTGTGAAATTCTGCAGTAATAAATTATTATTCAGAAATGTTTATAATCTCAAGAGAAAAATAAACCTAAATTTTTTGTTTAAGAAATAATGTAGAGTGCAGGCAGAATTATTACAATACATTCCTTAAAGAGAAAGTAATTTACTGTTAAAATCTGTCAGTCATTATAGGCAAGCCTGTAAGAGTAATAAAATAAGCATAACTGTACAAGAAAAAAGAAACCTATGGAAGGGGCCACTTATACATCTGAAGTTAAAGGAAAAATATGTCAGATTAATTTCTGAAATCATTCCTACTAGCTGCTTAAAAAACTAACAACGATAGAAAATTAAGGCAATTACCTAATTTTAAAAAGCGCTTCTTGGGTTGTTTTTTTTAACTTTACTATACACATGTTCATCTGATTTATGCATCTCCATCTCAGAACTCTCTACTGAGGTGGGGAGAAACATTACAATCATGTTGCAGATTGCCAAGCAGTATCACTTAGAGTTACAAACTAGGTCAGTGGCAGAGCCAAAAAAAGGAACCAGATTTTCTCTTTCTGCTTTACTTTGAATCCTATGTCCAATTTAGTGAAGACTGTGGCTCTAGAGTTATATTAAATTAATTGTCTGTTCCCTGTCTCCCCTGACCTGTGTAAATATAATAGTCCAAACCCTCAGCTGCTAAAATCACTGCAGCTCCATCTGGCCCATTAGTGTGTGTATACGTGCCAATGGACAAGATTGCAAGTTGTTACCTACTCCCTGCCTAACAAACCTGGCAAAAAAACAACAGCAATAACCACATAAAAGTGTCATTTAAAAAACTGGTCTCAGAGATTTCTCCCTCTGTACCATGATGGTGAAGATAATAGCCAAAAATCCCCCATCTAATACCCTAGCAATAAAGGATTATTCTTCCAGTGAGTGTTGAGTAGAATTCCACAATCCTAGTACAGATAGCCTAACTTGATATGATCAGATCTTCTCTTTTTGAGAGAGGGAGAGAATCTGCAGGGTTTTATGCAGGTAACAGGTTCTTAATCTCATGTCTCTATAACTTTAATAATGGAATTAATGACAGGATTAGCATAGCACATCAAGACGATCTCTCACGTGAAACTAACTGAGTGTCATGGCAAAGGGCTGGCCAGCAGGGATGTTTGATGATAACTTCTTTTTTTTTTTTTTTTTTTACATTGGGTGTGGGAAAGCAGAAATGTACGTTCTCTGGTCACAGTGTCTAGGATTTGGCAATATGCAGAAGTGCTTTGCCATGTGGGAAATTAAAATCTGCAAGTACAAAATTGCTTATTTAAAAACAATGAACAGCAACAAAACCCGTGTTAGTTCAATTAAAGGGTCAATCCAGAGAAGCCAAAATAGATTTTTTTTAATTTATTTTCCAAGAAGCAAGGGACTGGAAAAAGATACATCTATGTAGCAGGTATTTCTAATTAACCAATGAGAGCAAAGACACTTGTTCCACTTAATCATGAAGCAACAAAATGGAAAATGGCCCTTCTCATCTCAAGAATATGCTTTGGGAAATGAGCCAGGGTGAAGAAAGAGACTTTAAGCATTTCAAGAATATGCTCTGTGCTCCTTTTTTCCCCACTTCTACTCTACCCTCTCTGTAATCCAGGCTGCCTCATCTTATAAGCAAGTATTTAGTTTTAGCTTTCTTTTAGGACTGGTTTAGCTGTTTGCATTGAGCAGATGGGGATTTGTTCTAACATTCTGTTTCAATTGTCTTTCAGTGAAATTAATTGCAATAATGATCCACTTTATTGATATAACTCCTGTTTCCAGAAGTGTCCTACTGCAAGAACATTAGAATCTAAAGAACTGAGAGTCATGTATTTAAGTACAGGATTAACAGTAAAGATGGTCCTTGAGCAAAATCTTGGATTCAGGCAATATGATACTTGAAAACTCAAGCAGAATTTCACATCTTAGGTCCTCAGCTGGTGCCAAACCAGCAAAGCTATCAGGTGCCTCTTTTGGCTTCAGGGCTCCCATGTTGCACCTAAAGTTTCTTGCATTAGGGCTCTTTTTAGGGCTCCTGATGTTAGGCCCCATGCCCTCCTCCATGTTGCACACATCTCCTCACCATCCTCCACATCAAGAGAATGGAAATCTCTTTCAGTTCCTGTTGGGCAGGTAATTAATTTGATGACATATCAGAAGGGCATTGAGACTAAAATAACTGCCTCCCAAGCAGCAACAAGCATGAAGCTCCAGCAAGACCTGTGTTTTATGTCCTACCTCAAAACCAAAGAGAACTGTCTTTTAATTCACCAGTTTTATGTGTCTGAGCTTAGTGAATTCTAGTGCTCATAAAAAGTGAGAGACAGCTACTGCAGGCTGAGAGCAAGCACAGTGCAAATTTCATGCATACACACAGCTCTGCTACCCACACCTTAACTCTGACCCTGTCTCATGCTTTACTCTATTAATTCTTCTCCCTGTCGCCTCCACTCCCCTCACCAGTTCCTCCTTGGCATTTCTGTTGTGACTTCAGCTTTCCTTTAAATATTGCTGGCTTGAGTGCCTCCCGATTAGTGACTGAAACTTCCAGTGAGCCGTGTAGCAGGTTTTATGAAGGGTCTAGAGTGAAACTTTCTGAATGCATTGTCACTTTTGATAGAAACCAAACAGTGACCTTTAATTTCTAGATGAGGTAATGATTTGCCAACAGCCTGAAGAAGAGGAGGCTCAGGGGAGACCTCATTGCTGTCTACAACTACCTGAAAGGAGGCTGTAGCGAGGTGGGAACTGGACTCTTTTCACAGACGACCTTCAACAAGACAAGAGGACACAGTCTTAGGTTGTGCCAGGGGAGGTTTAGGTTAGATATTAGAAAGAATTTCTTCACGGAGAGGGTGATTAGGCTATGGAATGGACTGCCCGGTGAGGTGGTAGATTCTCCGTCCCTGGAGACATTTAAAAAAAGACTGGATGTGGCACTCAGTGCCATGGTCTAGCAACTGCTCCGGTGGGTCAAGGGTTGGACTAGATGATCTCTGAGGTCCCTTCCAACCCGGCTAATTCTATGATTCTATGATTCCCTATGGTCCTTTCTGATTTAGGATCTTCGTCTGGGGAGGTGCTTGTACATTTAGAAATGAAGTCACTCTTACTGTCCTGAATTGGAAGTCATAGGCATAGACCTCTCTGGGCCTGTTTTCTTTACACTAAATGGGAATGTGTTATCCAAATGAGTAAATTCTCTCTTCAGCAGATGTTCTTCCATGCTTTGCTTTCCTTTTAAAAAATACAATGAAACTTTAAAGGCTGGAAAAGGTGAAATATTTACTGAGCTTTGTTCATGGAGGAGGAAGAGATCTACCATGAGAGAGTGTACTGAAACCCCAGAAATGTCAAATGAGATAATTTGGTTACCAGCACTGGGGCAGCTGATACCAGGTGAGAACAGCCCCACAACTTCTTAGCACTGTTTCACTACTTACCTTTCAGACATTTTTAAGCCTCTAAGTCAGTCTTAAAAAATCCCAAACCGTGCTTTTTCATATCAAAGAGAATTTCAGGCAGAGAATGAATTCCTGGCCCTATTTACATCAGAAAGACCTAGCCACTAACTTCAAGGAGGGCTGGATTTCAACTGAGAACTATGTCTGCCTCATTCCATAATCTAAAGTGACACATGCTGAAAGGCAAGTGAGAAAAGATCATAGTTTGTTAAGGTGTGGCTATGGACTAGCTAGGAGATCTACATGTCTTTAAGGTAGACATGAGAGCGACAGATCTTAAATCATTCAGTATTGACTTGTTTTATACAGTCTTTTGAGGCTAGCCTCTGATGGTAGTGGGAATTATATCCAGATGTAGGGCTGCAGTATGGGTCCTGGATACAAGAAAGTAAAAGAATTTAGCAAACATTTACCTTTAACAAATTTTTCCCTCCATGAATCTCTGAGCACTTTGTGCAGAAGGTAAGCATCATTATCCCCACTAATGGGTTTTTCAGATTTTTCCTGCAGACATTTCTGGTTGGGTAAAGCCAGGTTGGCTGTGAGAGAAAGTGATGCTGCTAACGACTCTCTCACGCTTCATGGAGACCTAACTGGCTGATGCTGTAGGGCCAAGTTACAGTGTGGGCAGGTGTGAGTCTTGCCCTGCCTTGCCATATGTGTAAAGAAAAACAAGAAAGAACAAATCTGGACTGATATTTTCATGAAGTGCCAGTAGGTTTCCCTCAGGGGTCAAGAGGTTCCACCTGCCCCTCCTGATTTTGAGTCTATGATTAATTTCTGGGGTAATCACAACATTAAGGTGGATTTTGAGCACTCACTTTGCTTAGAACAGTAGATTTAATCCTTATATTCTACTTCGGAACTGTCTTGTTATTTTACAATGTTGGGGTGTTCTGTGCATCATAGTGCAGAAGAACCCATTAGCTGAATGCAGCAGCACACTGGTGTGTCTATACTGTGCTAAGTTTCAGATATATGTGCTGTGGAGCCTGAATGTGTACCTCTGGGTGGGTGCTTTGCTGTTGTGGTGGTAAGCATGCTTTGGATATAGAGAAATTTTGAAAATTTTTGGAGTACAGAGAAATTTTTCAGCAATGTTTCAGCTGAGTTAGCCCACAATATTCTTCCAATTTACTGCCTGGACAACCAGCTAAAAGGAAGTCTTTGCCTCCTCCTGGCAAAGGTTTCTTCATTCATTTTCCATGCTCAGTCTGTTGATATTTTGTAAATAAAATTGGTTTTCTAAGTGGTTGGAATTTCATTTATTCTTCTGACTTTTCTAAAATTCACAAGGTGAATGCTTAGGTCTAGTTTGCTTCTTTTGCTAAAGGCTAGAGATACAGTTATGATGCCATGGTTTTCTGTATCAGAGGCTCTCCTAACCTGAGCTGACAATTCTTAAACATCTCAAAGGGTACTGCTGGGTCAAGAAGTCCTTTTTAAGTGCTATTTCTCACTCTCTCTTGTCAGCCCTCCATCCTTTCAACATTGAGGAAAAAATCATTGGCAACCTGTGTCTGTAAAATTTCTTTTACTCTTGGATATACAGAAATGGTGGTTTTGTCCCTTTGATTGCTGGAAGCAATCTAAGGTCCTGAATGGTTGATCAGTGATTTTTAATTCAAAACTAGATGTTCATCCTGTGTGGTTTTCAGGGTAGTTATTAAGGAATGTTATTAGGGCATATAGAAATTATTTCAAGATAGGTTGTCTCCTGCTTTCAGGCCTTCCTGGACAACTCACTTCACACATTAGATTACCATTTTGTAGATTTTCTTGGTGTTATAAAAATTAATTGTCCTCTTAAACATCTAATGAAGTTCTGCTGTCAGGGAATTACTCAGGTGTCTTGACCTTTCACATCCTCTCTTAATATGTCAATTAGTTGTTCATGTTCCTTCCTTAAGATGGAAAACAGCCTCTTTCCAAACCCAGTGACGTGCCTAACATTAGCAGAACAGAAGAGGTGGGCAGGGAAGGCACAAGCAGGAACTGAGGGGATGGAAGGCATGTGCTTTGTATGTGGTGGCACCAAATGGCACCTCACTGGTAAGAGTGAAGAGCCTGCCTGAAAAGGGGCTTCATATTCCTCTGTCATCTGCTGTCTCATATGGGCTCACAAAGTGCATTGGTTGACAATATTTGCTTTTTGTTTTTAAGAGAATGTCCTTGAAATTCAGTGATTCAGCTTCTCGTAGCTCAGAGGCATGCATGTAGCTGAGAAGTGTCATTGCTCATCTCCTTCTAGCCCTTTGTAGGAGCTGGTACCCCAGAGGAGCCACCACTGGCCCTGGTGCATCTCTAGTTTGCTACCATGTAAAAATCACTCCTTTTGCCAGCCCTGGCTTGCCTGTGGCATGTCCAGAGAGCCACCTCTGTACCTCCTCAGTGCAACAAATCACTTCACAGGTCAATCTTGCTTAAGTCCAGGCTCCAAGGATTCTGCATCCTGCAAGTCACTGGCGGTGGTCTTTTGCTTTGCTGAACAGAAAGTATAAAGGAAAAAAACAACCAAAAAAACCCCATAAGAGGAGTAAGAACAATGAGAAAGCAGGGAAGAAATCCCAGCCAAAGCCACCTTACAGTTAGTGGGAGAGAAGAGGGGAAGCCTAAATCTGCAGCACAAATACTGATTATTCCTGTCAAGGATTTGCTGCTGTTGCTAAGTTACTGGCCTCTTTGGAAAACCCTTGAAGTATGGGGTACATTAGGAGCTCATTAGGGTCCCGGGGACTTGCACTAAATGTACAATATGTCTCCATGCTAAACACACTTCAGAAGTAACAACAGAAACTTCCTGCATGGAGTTTATAGGCTTTTCTTTTTTTATTTCTCTGCTCCCCTTACTCCTGCATTGCTCCATTTGCTCTTTTATGACAGCTGAACTATTCAACAGGATGGGAGAGGTTACTTGGAATATATGGAGATGAGCTCCACTTCACTTTATAAAGTTTCTGGCTTTTCATGGAAGTTCCACTGCAGGGGAGTGCAGAGAAGGAGGAAGGACGAACTGAGATGCATCTCTAATCTGTTCAGAGTGTAGGCTTAATGACATTCCAAGGATTTTCCATCAAGCTTGTGGAATGAAGAAGGACTTAGAAATCCAGGGGCGCAAGCTCTTTCCCAGCATGTCAGGGAGGGCACTAAGACCCATTTAACTTGGAGTGCTGAAGACACAGAGCAGACCTAGCTGCCTAGGTGTGATGGAGGAACCCCAGCACTCCGACAGCTGGTGGGAGGACAGATGAGTTGTCCTCAGGGGGGATCCAGGCAGCATGCCTGCATCCAGAGGTAGCACACACCATCTCTACAGGGAGTTACTAACGTGTCTGGGCTTAACAGAAAAGATGTATCTCTGCTGTTTTACATAATATTTAATGAATGATATATTAGTAGCCCCAACAGGAGTTTAGTTTTATTTAATGTAATTTGTGCATTAAAACAGTCCAGACTGGGTGGAGGAAATTTACCAGCCGGCTCACTAGGAACACACTGTGGGTCTTAGGAGCAGACACTAGCTACATTTGCATGGATCACGTGCCATTTAACTAGACAAGAATTAAGTGGAGGAATACATTTTCACATGGCAAAGTTACCTGTTTCCATAACCCAGCAACCTGGCATCTGTGTTTGAACCGGGAGCAAACCTCAGACTGTTGGTTTTGCGAGCAATGTGAAAAAAACCAACAACACAAAAACAGTAGTAAAAGAGCTTTGTCTGCCTAGACAGACCAGAACAGAACATTTGTTCAAAGGTTCTACAGATTTGATTTTGAGGACAGATAGCAGTCAAAGAGATGACAGAGGAGCTGTGTGTGATCTTAGCATCATCAAATCTGGTGGCCTAAATGTCAAAAATATTTCTGGTTGATAAAGCAGTAACTACCAAAGTACCCAATAGGGAGGACAAGGCTAGAGTTCTGCTGTGTCTTACACATACAGGGCTCTGGATTGTTAGAAGGTTTGTGAGAAGAGGACTGCATTGGAGGCAACCAGTCGCAAACCTTGGATTGCTACTCTCATAGTTTGGCTTGTTCTGATGAGACCTAGCCAAGATCTTTACAGCTAAATGGGAACCATATTCCTAAGTTGTCTTTAATATTTTTTTTAGACATAGTCTTTTTTTTTTTTTTTTTTCCATGCTATGGCTTCAACCTGTAACTTGAAAGTCTGACATGTTAAGTGCTGCTAAGTGAACTTTGCTTTGACCTTAATATTAAGTTTGTCCTGTGCTGAAAGGACAAGAGAGCAGTAAGTGGGGTAAAATAGATAAAGGTAAAATGAGCAGTCTCTGTGAAGTCAGTGAGTCAGAATAAACCAATTACATGCAGTCAGTCCTCAAGGAGTGGCACCTCTCAATGTGTTTAATGAGCATAGGGACAGGGAGTGGTTTCCATCACTCTGCAAAGGACCAGGCTGATGGCTTTTTTCAAGGGAATTCCCTCTGGTGAGCAGGAATTTGTGTCCCTCTAAAAAAGTCAAACAGCTGAGAAGAAACATTGCCCCTGCCCTGATCCTACATAAGCCTGAAGCCCCATACAAGTTTTCCCATAGCTTGCATGGGGGAAGTTAAGGAGCTCAAAATGGCCTTCACCCAAAGAGTGCATGGAGCAATCTGCTGAGGTTAATAGCAAGGATAAAGGAGTCTTAAAACTCACTCTTGTCTTGGGGCTTTGCAAGTGTTTTCCCCTGTGGTGAAGTTACACTTTCTTGCAAGAAAAGGCTGTTGGTTCTTTTTGTTTGGTTGGTTGGTTGGTTTTTTTAAGGCCCTTTTCCTTTAGGTCCTTGGAAGTGGCCAGGGGCAGCCTCCATAGAAAAGGAGTCTTTGTGTCTTAAATTGCTAAGCAGAAGAGAGCAAAGAATCAGGAAGCATGGCATGGACCAGCTTGTATCCACACTGCTTATGTGTCAGAGTAGCTGCCTCTGTGGGAAATTGGTTTCAGAATGTGAAAAACTCAGTGACAGGGAGGTGGAGTCTTAAATGTCATTGATGAGAAGGGTCCAGACCTTGTTTTCAGTCCCTGCTCTGGTTTTGTTTAGCAATATGGAACATCATTTCAGTACCATTTCCTCCTTGCATCAAAGGGCTCAAGTGAACATCTCCTGCTTCTGGGTCAGGAAGGAAGGACAGCACTTATCCATCCTGTGTTCACTCTGCGTTGTTATTTGAAGGTGCAGAAGCTCAGACTGTATGCCCATTCTTGTCAAGTAGAGCAGATACAAAGAGTACTTACGCTACCTTCATCCTCGGCTTGCTAATTGCCTACAGAGCCCAAGAGTGCTTCTTCCTTACCTGCAGAGAAAGAAAGGTGGTTGTTTTTTTTTCCTGAAAACCCCTTCTTTTTCTTCTTGTGGTTCTGAAGAAAGCTTCCCAATGATGACCTATATGAAATCAACGTAGTATCTGCCTGAATCAGTTTCACTGACAGAGCACTGATCTACTGCCAGTCTTTTATATGTGGTCTTAACTCTGAAACCTAATGACTTGATTTTAATGTCAGTGTTCTTTAATGTTGCTCTGTTCTTCATGCCAACAAAAAGCATACAGGGTCAGAACTGTTGGCTGTGGTGGCTAGCAGCAAGCAAATGGACATTGTGGGGGCTTTCTGGACATAGGAGAGTTTAAATCTCTGTCCTTCAGTTTTTCAAGCTGCATTCAAGCTGATATTCTCATCATTAACTAGGATCCCAGGACCAGAATATTTAACCATGTTCTGCTGAAAATCAGCTTTCCCATGGGTGTTCAGTGATGCGGACCTACAGTCTCCATAAGAAAATCTATTGCATGTCAAAAAGACAAGAGCTGCAGAAAATAACTGGAGTATAATGCTTATATAAATAACACAGGGAATTCAGTAGTAGTTGCAGTATTAATTATATGAATAATGGGGATATAATATTCAACTGTCACCCTTAAAAGTGCCCCTAAATCTGCTGCAGCAGTTCCCACATGCTTCACTGAATATTTCTTTAACTTGAGGCCCTTCACAGAGTGTCAGTCTCATTTGCTACAGAGAACAGAATGCTCTGTCACCCCTGCTTTCCTTGTAGGTTTGGGGGGACTACTTAACCAGTATTTGAAAAGTCCTTGGAAGATAAGTACTCGCATTGATCACCGATAAAGAAATAGGTGTGGAGGAGGACAGGGCCTTTCTGGTTACTGATAAGGCACAATTTCATCAGCATCATCTCAAGCTGTCTGTCCAACTCCATCCCCTTAAAAAGCTGCAATCCTGATTCTGGTATGCCTTAAAAGCCAGGATGACTTCCTTTTCATGTTTATGTATGCTCCCATCATGGGCAGCGACAGCAAGAGCCTTGAGCATTTTGGCTGTAGGGGGGACTGTAACAGTTGCTCAGTGTGATGAGCATCAAATTCTCTCAGAATTAAAACCAGCAGACGCTGTCCACCCCAGCTCTGCAGTTCCTTCGGGTGAGTGAAGGGATGCTGCCACCTAGCAGCTGAGAAGAGCTCCTACCTCTCTCCACGACAGCTTCTTGCCTTCAGTGCCAGGTCTCCTACCTTGAAGCAAGTTTGTTGACTATTAATTAGTTTCACAGGTGAAGGGCTTTTCTTTTTCCGTTTACATCACCGTCACAGCATGTTGGGCTAAACGCTTTGAGTGGTCCTTGCTGAAAACAGCAGTGCAAAGCTAGGAAGCTGTGTGTGCATCTGTGAATCCTGGCAGCTGTGTGTGTCTGTATGGACGTGTGTTTGTATGTGCATTTATGTGCACCCGACCTTCCTAAGAAAGGTCACAAAACCTTTCAGGGGCTGCTCAGTCCCAAGAGACAGATGACAAGTCTGACAGGTCAGAGTTCAACAGAGAGACCTGAGTTCTTGATTTGCAGGAGGAACACAGAAAATTCTGAGGGAAAATAGCTGTTACTAGTTTGACCTTTATAAGAGTAAATGCAGCCTCTGAAGATCAGACTATCTGATGCAGAGTGAACAATTGACCTTCGAGCCAGGGGCTGAGAGATGGTGTGCAGGTGTAGCACATTTAACTATATTTTTCAGAAAACTAATGATCTCTACAAGGGCCCAGTCCCTGTGGTACTAGACATACCTCAAACCCTTGGTTGCTGCTGTAAAAAGCTATGGCTGGTGTTCAAGGAGACAGGAGGTAAAGGGCTCTAAACTCTTCAGGAAAGCATCTGGAGTGACTGGGAGTGGAGTCAGGAAGTAAAATTTAGCAGTTACCAGTTTGTGTGAAAGGCAGCCCCTTATTCCATTAAAATGGGTGTGCTTATTCACATGTGTCAAGGATGTACGAACAGTGCATTGCTCAAAGTTGTCTTTGTTTCTAGACTGGTAGTCTTATATCCCAATATAATTCTGAAATGGTTTGTTTAGGAGAAGGAGATTCATGTCCTCTATGCCTCTTACAGACCTGCTAGAGGTGAAGCATTTATCCCACACTTCCCAGATTCCAAAGTGTGTAATGGCAATGCCATCCACATTCAAGCAGGTGCCTGTAGCATTCTCAGCATCACTGGCACACTATCCCCACCCATGTATTATACTTTTCCATCTCTGTCATTACTGCCATTTTGCTTTGATTTTGGCTGTGGCTTTGTTAAAAGCCACAGAGGTAAAAAAAACTGGTTTTCATCCTTCCTGCGGGACCTTCCACTTCTGCTTGTGTTTGCCTGCCTGTCCATCTGCACCCCATGGATGTCAGCCTCTCCTTCTGTCCTGCATGATCTTGTGGACAACCATGCAGTCATACACCTACACCCTCTGTCTCATCAGCAACTTCTGCTTTCTTTGCTGCATATCTCTGCCCCCCAGCAGCCTCTCCCTCTGCTTCTCATACCTGTGCCACATGTCCATAATCCTGATCTTTGCCTTAACTCCTGACACCTACTCTACTGCCTCTGTGCATACCTTCTGCTCTTGCTTCTCCACACTTTCCACTTCTCATCCTTTTCCCCACCCAGGTCTCATGCTTTTCTGATGCTCTGGGGCAGAGTATTCTTTCCCTAAGGTGCTTAGCATCAGGGGGCCAGGGGAAGAGTACAGCTGCTTCTCACAAGGAGGTGTGGACATCAAAAAACAATGGAATGCTGCTCTGCCCTTTGCCTTGTTTTGCTGCAGCCTGCTTCTTCCTTCTGCTGGATGGATGAACTCTGCAGCTGCTAGTGGTACAGGCTCCATCCTACATTCAGGAGATTCCTCTACTGCTTTCACACTGACAGCCTGTGCAAGGGACATTTTGGTTGCACCTCCACTGAAGCTGACCAGCTGAGTGACAGCCACAAAGTTTGTAGGTGACAATCACAAAGCTATAATAGAAAAATCTCTTACTCCACAAGGCATCTCTATTTGGGATCTAACTGCTGTTCTGTACCTGTGTATGCCCCCACAATGGTCAAGCAACAACATGTTTACATTTGAATTTCAATTATTTGGAGTGCATATCTGTTTGGGGAGTGGGATTCTCCCAGAAAATGAAGGCAGAATGGCATAAAAAATTGCTTGTCTGTGTCAAATTAATGGCCCATCCAGTCCAGTATTCTGTCTTAACCACTGCCAGTGCTGGATGCTTTGGATAGACTTGTAACAACCCCCTGGTGTGCCCAGTTTTACAATCCTACATAATAGGGAGACATTGCTTTCTGACCCCAACTTGTGATCATTTTATACCCTGAAGTGGGAAGACTAATAACCCATATGGTTTTTATTCTAGCAAGCCTAGCTGCAGATGCTATTCTTGTAAGGTCTAATCCTTTTCTGAATCTTGCTAATCTGTTTTCCTCTATAATATCCTCTGGCAACAAGTTTCACAGGTTAATTATACATTGATTGCAGTCTTTCCAATCATAGACACAGCTCTGTTGTACCTCGTCTTATCCGTGAGTTTTTAAGTCTCTTTCAGCAACCAGAAGTGCCTGCAAATTTATTTCTGCAGGAAAATAATGAAAGAAACTCACTTTATACAGAATTCTGCATGCATAAGCCTCGAATTACTGATATTATCTAAATTCCCTTTGAATTCGGAGCATGCTTCTTTCCAAGTAATCCATCCAGTATCGCCATAAAGAACTTCTCCCTGGGGCTCTGCCCTATAGCTCATGCCTCTAAAATTCATTCTCCTGAGCTGCCCAGAGAGCTACCCCACTCTCAAGTCAGTGGTATGTCATCCAAGCAGACTGCAGCCAAATGACACCTTTATCTGCTCATATTCCATATTTCCTTCTTACTAATCTGCACAGCTCACCTGGATACTCCATGCTAGGACCTTTTGCACTCCTTGAGGACAAACAGCTGCCACCAACAAGCCCATGTTCCCTTGTGTTCCCACTATCTTTCAAGGGAAAGAGTATAAGTAATGTCAGCACTCTTCTCTGTGGGAACAGGAGGAATGTCCTGAGGTATGCATGACTTCTTTGTGCCCAGGTATAATGCTTTTTCCAAGGAGCTCTTGATATGTTGGCTGCACTCCATCCCCAAAACTGCTTGACTGAGGTGTCATGTTTGCTGTATGTACTGCAGATCTGTGTATGTGCACGAGCGATAGGCTTTTAATACCTGTACACTTCCCTTTTCTGTGTTTTTCTTTATTAATAAATAATGGAAGCTGAAAGGTATTTTAATCTCCCACATCATCCAGTGGGCATGGTTATCCAATATGGTGTGTCCTTGCATCCACTCCATTCAAACTAGCTTTAGATTCTCAGTCTGTTTATTTCAGACTGCATGCCTCTGAACTGTATTTTTTTCTTCCTAATTGAAACCATGGTTCTGATGGTTCTTTGCTTCTGATTTTGACCTTGCAATCTTTCTGACTCCCACACTGGCCTGCATTTAGCTTCATGTCATTATTTTAGTCCTGAACCAATGGGCTTTCCCTGAGCATGAGCGAGCTGTGGATGTATCTAGGCACATGGTCTTCAGGATTCCCAGGGATATTCAATACTGCAGTGAAAGAAGACAAACTGCCACTGAAACTTGCCATCTCTCTCTTCTCTGTTCCCAAAAGCACTCCTGGTTATGTGAGGATCAAATGTGTGTGTGTCCACATCAGAGCTCTTTACATACTGATTACACTTGTCAGGCCAGGCAATCATTAAAAATCTCAGCTTAACAGAATGGGAAAGTGAGGCAGAGGGAGGTATAATGACTTGCCCGGGGTCATCTTGTTTCTCAGCCTAACATCCAGCTCTTCTTTTTTTGTCACTTAACTATAGAGCCAGTTTTCCTCCTGACATGCAATTGAAATGCTGCTGTGACTCCCACACTTCTCTGTTAAATGGCTGCTCTATAAATAAAGTTTCTATTGAAAATGGCAGATTGGAAACATGTTACTGCTTTTTTGTTGTTGTTGTTGTAAGGGTTTTAATTCATTACAGAGAAGGCCCCCTTAAAAGTCATCTTCCTTTCCAGTTCCTCTCCTGTCTTCATGCTTTAGAAAGGAAGAACACTTAGCTATAACAAGAGCCAAATTAAACATACTCATACGAACAAGATAGTGTAGAGAGCAATCATGGAGATAATCCTTTTGGAGCCTTCTTCAATACAGGTAGGATGGTATTTTTCCATACCTGGTGAAGATATCTCCCTTGTAACACCTGGAAGCAGATAGAGGAGGAAGTGGCCATAAGAATATGAAGTCTAACATCTGCCTGGAAGAAGAAAAATGAAGGGTTGGATAGGGACAGGCTAACTACTTTAAGCTGTGTGTTGAAGTGTCTGTTGAGGCCCTTCCCTTCAGATTTCTTTCCACTATTTCTTAAAATATTGATACCTTTCCTGACAGAATTTTTCCTTCCTTTCTATACTGTGTCAAAAAATCCAAGCAACTCATAAAGAAAAGTCTAGCTATGGTTGTAAAATTGTTTTGAAGTTTGAAAAGAAAATAAGATGATGCTGCATTGAGAGTTACAGGGTGGGCTGGAAGATGGAAGTATAGCAGCCATGGTGTTTGTGCTGGTCATTCCTGCTTCCATTTTTACTGTTCCTCTTTCAGGGGTGAAGTGACACCAACCTCAGCTCCCTGTCCACAGCACTGTCATACTGTTATGTCATGGCTTGGAAGTGCATTGGAGTGATGCACATGAAGTGCTTTTTGATCCTGGGACAGGAGCAGCTAGGGTAGCACAAACTGCTTTTCTGAGCTTGTTGGCAGACACCAAGGGATTCACACTTCTCTCCTCCCTCTGGTAATGAACTCCTGCAGAGAATGAACCAAGCATAATGCCTTTCTTCAATCCATCTGTGCGGGGAGGGTTTTTATGGAGCCCTCCCTGTGCTTGGGAAACAGGGAATTTAAAAACTTCTCCTCGGAAAGTGTAACCCCCTCAGAAATAACACTGGCATTGCAAAAGAGGTGGCCACCTGGTTCTCTGCTTGCCTGTTGTCAGGCAGCAAGGCCTAATGAACCTCTCAGGAGGAACATCCGCAGGGGGAGGATGATGAGTCTAATAGGTGCTTTGGTCCCTGGGGCTGGGAGGCATAAACAGCAGGAGGGATGGTGCTTGTGCGAGGGAGAGATGAAGGGCTGATGAGCATTCTTGCCATTCTCCCTCTCAGCATTAAGCTTCCCACATATGGTGGCTGGTGGTGTGTGAAAGTGGGGACAGAAAATTGGCACAGTGGGATTCATCTCTGCATTTTGGAACTGAACTAACTTTCCTTCCCTGGCTGCCCTCTCAGCCCAGGTGCTGCCCATGCTGTTGGCTCTGATCAGCAGCTCAATAGGTATGGCATGAGCTTAAAAGATGCCTTGGCAGCTGAGGGGTTGAGAAAGCTGGGGTGGCTCTTTGAGGAACCAGAGCATGTGCTCTGGGGAGTTTGATATAAAAGCTGCCACTTTCCCGTGACTGTGGCCTTAGCCACCATCACCTTCCTGCCTTACAAACTGGGAAAAGGGACCCAGCACAGAAACATCTACCTTTGTCACACCTCTAGCCATATCTAAGCCTTTCTCTTTCAGCTCATTTACTGGTTGCTGGCCTAGCTATGTTCAGAGCTTAGTCAGCCCTTTAAGAGGAAAACCAAGAGTTGTAGATAATGTCAAAAATAAAATATGCTTTCTTGTTCTGTCTGTATCTGCAGAAGATCTTTAGAAGAGCTGTACTTAGTGGAAGCATCTCACTCTACATTCACTAAAGCTCTGCCATTTTCTGAGATTATTCTAACCTGGCTCTGCAAAACTAGTGAATTTGTAGAGCTGGAGATGGAACTTACTTTATTTTTTTTCACAGTTCTGCAAGATGTGATGGTGGTTTATGTTCTGTAATGAGTGTTATCAGACCTGTTTATAACAGTACAGTGATACCAAGAGTGCTTGAATAACATGATGATGGAAATGAGGGAACAGGGTAAATACTATGATCTAGGTAAATATCCTGGCTTCAAAACATGGCCTTCTAATGTGCAACATCTGCCACGATCAGGCTGAAAATTGCCTCAAGGATTTTGGTAATTAGGTCATAACAGGGAGGAAATTTCCATTCCTTGGTAGAATTTTATTGCCATATGGAATTTGTGAGACACATCACTTTTTGCTTGTGGGAAGGATTGGTGAGCAAGGTTTATGATAGAGTTTAAGTCCTAAAAGCAACTGTTAGGAAAGCTAAACTTTGGCAGCAAGCCCTTAGGATCTTTTGAGTAATAGTCCTCTGTCAAAAATTACCTTAGGTTCCTGCATAGTTTCCCATATAAGAGGGGAAAAGAGAATTCTAAATTTCTCATGGAGCAGTCTGTCTCCCTTTTACCCTACTAGCACTTGCAGGAAACTACCAACCTATGGATAGATGGGAAACAGTGCTTTGCCACTGACTTTCTATCATCTTATCAAATCCTTGTCCCACTTTCCCCTCTGTAATAGAAATCTTATGCTGGGGAATTTTGTAGGGGTTTTATCTTTTTTTAAAGAACAAAGAAAAAAACAACACTAACAACAAAAAAACCTCATTTTTAATGTAAAGTGAAAAACAATACTTGTGAGTTTTTACTATTTTTAGTGGTCTTAATATTCATGTCTCCCACACTTGTGTAAGATGAAAAATAACTAATTAAGTGTAAAACTCAGCTTTGTAGACATAATTTCTCCATTTACAAAGCTCCAAATCCTCTTGTTTATTAGCAAGACTCCTTCATGCCTCCCATTAGTCCCAAAGTTGAACAGAACATGCTGAAAATGGTTCTCTTCCCCCAGAACAATTAAGAAAGCAAACCCTTTATCTTTAAGGAGACAGATCTTCAGCTTCCATAACCCATTTTTCAAGCTAGGTTTTTTTTAACATTTCAGCTGAACTTGAATTTGCTGCAGTCTTAGAAATCCTCTTGAGAGTACTATGATGTTATGGATTTGGTATGCTTTGAGTGAAGACACTATCAGTCCTGAGAACAGCTGATCCTCCTCAGTTCCTTGACTCATTTTGTCTGGAAAGTGAAGTGTGTGCTCATCAAGGAGATCATTACAATGCTGCTTTCCAGGCATTTGTCTCCCATCTATGTTATAGATGGTATTAAAATTACCAAAATCAAAAAGAAAATTAAAGTTATGGCTGTGAATGCATAAGGCTCCCTGTGTTTGAGTGAAACCTTTCTATCCAGTGGTCAATCTATGTATAACTCAGTTGCTACACCCAGACCTCCATGAACTTTTGGAAGGTTGAGATCTGTGTTTGATGCCTATCTGTACAAACATATTCAACAGGTATCTCTTTGGTCACTGCCCAAGATGTTCTTCACTAAAAATTATATGAAAGTGATTGAGCATATTTCTATTTTGAATCCATTGAGATCCTTGCAGATACATGATCTGGCTCAGTGATTTTTAGAGAATCCACACAAAGAGCATTAAACACTCATAAGTCTCTCTTGACCATATTATCACTGTTAAAAAAATCTTTACAGATGTTTCATCCCAGGGTTCCTTTTTTGAGCTAAATTCTCACAAGGGTTATCTTAAGCTTTGGTGCAAGGATGTAGCATTAGCTAGATGGGTCTTCATAACTGCTTGGCTTTGCTGAAGAGATCTCAGTCTACTGAGATTAAGCATTGAGATTGGGCAAATTTTTAAGAGCTAAGTAACTCTGCAAAAGTAAAAACATAATTCTGCAGCAGTGTGGATTTCATGTGAGTGTGCGTAGCATGAAGGAAAGTTGCTTTTATAGTCTCCTTTTTTTTTCCTTGGCTGATCCTTTTGCTCCATAATTTGATCCTTCCACTCTAGTCTTAATTACCCCATCTGTTTCTGTATGGGTTACATAAGGGTTGCTTTCAATCCTGACATATTTGAAAAGGTACTTCATTATATTTATTTCTATGTATTTATTATAGCATACCTGACATTTAGCTGTAGTCACTAGGACCATGCTATCTTACACAGTCCTAAAGAAAGACTCATTGTTAACTGTTAAGGGTTGTCAAGTATCCTAGATTACTCAAAGCAGGCTTAAGTTTATTTACCTAATAAAAGCTGAACATGTGGGCAGAGGCTTAGAGAAGCTGTCTGAAGAGCAGAAGGGTGCATTACAGTAAGATACTAAGTGTCTGCTCTAGTGAAGAAGACCTAGGCTGACAAAACAGATTTCAGTGAAATAATATCCAATGAGACCAAATGAAAACGTTCTCAGAGTTCAAGAGAATTGAGATTTAAAATTCAAGACTTTACCTCATTATAAAAAATGACTGAGAGGCAAGAACCACCTCAAAAAAGTGTATCACAGAATGGTTTTGGTTGGAAAGGACCTTAAAGATCATCTAGTTCCAACCCCCCTGCCATGGGCAGAGACACCTCCCACTAGACCAGGTTACTCAAAGCCCCATTTAGCCTCTACTTAAACACATCCCGGGATGGAGCATCCACAACCTCCTTGGCTTTTATATGTCCCAAATTGTACTTGCCTTGAAGTAGTAATCATGCTCCATTCATTTTCACTGTCTTCTAGTGGAGAGAACTAAAGAGGGATAATGGCTGATTGGTTTTCTGCTACCACGTATTTGCACTTCCTCCAGGCAAAAGAAGGCAGAGCCTTTTGCTGATTGTTCTTTTAGGTCTTTGTAGTGTACCTATCTGGCATCACATTTTTGGATGTGTGTACAATTGTGCTAGTGAAGGAGAGCATACAGCATGTTTCCATACTGATCCTTACTGAGAATCAGTTGGCAGTATTTGGAGACCTTATCCCTCTCTTCAGCTACCTCAAGGGAAAAGGCCTCTTCTCCTTAGTGAACTGTGACAGGACCAGAGGAGATGGATGGAAGCTGCACCAGGGGAGGCTTAGGCTGGATGTTAGGAAACATTTTTTCACTGATAGGGTTGTCAGGCATTGGAATGGCCCAGGACAGTGGTGGAGTCACCATTTAAAAGGTATTTGGACCTAGCCCTTAAGGACACGGTTTAGTAGTTGTCTGTGATGTTAGTCAAAGGTTGGACTGGATGATCTTGGAAGTCTCTTCCAACCTAAACATTCTGTGATTCTGTGGAGTCTTGGTTCTGAATTTAGGACCAGACACCTACAGTTTTAAGGAACCTCTAGGAGCCTGAGTCAGCCTCTTGTTCTCAGGAAATGTGACTGAAACTTACAGGAACTGACCACACTTTTTGCTTTAGTGTTGAGGAAGGTAACAACAGGGGAGCATGGGGAGTGTATTTATACTGTGAATACAAAGTGTATGTTGCAGAATATGTTCTAGATTTTCACAGTA
Source organism: Calypte anna (assembly GCF_003957555.1). NCBI lineage: Eukaryota > Metazoa > Chordata > Aves > Apodiformes > Trochilidae > Calypte > Calypte anna. Next base: position 80,601,849 of record NC_044244.1, read on the forward strand.
TTTTGAATCTGTGGCCTGAAAAGTTTGGGTGCTACTAAGGAAGATTTAGGAGATTCTTTAAAACTCAGTTGGCAAGTGTTAGTCCTAGCAACGTATTCATCTGTCTTCCCCACTTTATCACTGTGTAGGTTGAAAAGCTTGTGCTAAGCAAGAGAAGTGCCACTTGGCATAGAATGGCCCAGAACTATGGTAGTGAACCACTGTAATCCCTGGAAGAGTGTTGCTTCCTGCAACCTTTCCTCCTTACAAGTCATCCCTACGTCATCCATGGTTGGGAATTTGCTAGGCTAAGTGCAAATTTTAGCAGGCCAAATCTTACGCCAGCAATCTTGCTTGTAGTTTATTAACATTACTGCACCTGGTGTGTTCCTGGGCATGTTAGAATTTATTAGCACAGTGCGGCCTTAGCTGCTTGTAGTCATCTCTCAACTGATGATCTGAGAGAACATTCAAGGTCCTACTGGGCCAAGAAGTGGAACTCCACTACCTCCTCTCTCCTTTCACTGTCCTGTGTCTGGATGGGAAGGAAGGAGCCTTAGTTATTTGGCCTGAAGGGAGCTGTGGGCACTCCAGCCATGCCCCTTACCTAGACTGGGACAGCTGGGCAAACCACAGTGCACCCCTCTTTCACTGTATCTATAAAATGATAATAACAGATTTTCCTGAATTAGAAAATACAATTTAAGGCAGTGCTCTGACTGTTGAGGTCAAAAAGGAATACTAAGGAATTTCAAAAGAAATACTAAGGAACTGCTGTGTTAGCCAAGCCCTGTCCTTCTTCCTTAAATTGCTTCTGGTTTTGTGCAATCATGGGCAGCTTAATTTAACTTGCACGTGGCATGTTGCTCTTATAATCAGCTCTCTGTTGTACACAGCAATAGAACATTGGAGACTCATGTCTTTGCTTCATCCCGTTTGCTTCATACCAGTTTGGATGGCAGAGAGAAGAGTCATTCACTGATCTCCCATGACAACTTCTATGTCTTGATCACTGATAGGGATTGTATGATACTTATGACAGCTGTAAAAAAGCAAGAAGTAGGTGTAATCCAAGGATTTACGAGATTTTAGAGATCTAAAATATTTGGATCCTGCCTTACTACTGACTAGGCCAAAAAAGTTTCTGCGGATTCTTCTTCCAGCAGCTGCTCATACATTCACTGGGGGCAAAAAGCCCTAATGTGTCAGTCATTCTCCTCTCTTACACAGTCCCTGTGGGAACACAGTGTTCTCATCACTTACCTGATGGTGTTCACATCAGAACAGACAAATGAAACTGGTAGAGTTCCTAGTGGAAACAGAGTAGTGTAATATGTCCATTCACTGGCTTTGGCACAGTTTATTTTAAACCCACCAACTGAGCCTATTTATTTTTTATTTTTGTTTCATCAGCAGGTGGGTGGCATTTTTATATTTTTTCAGTGATGCTCTTTGCCTTTGCAGTTTCTGAGAAACACTCTGCAGGGCTGAAAGAATTTGAATGTGCACTTTGTAATATGGAATTATAACTTGACATTTGCAGTCATCTCCTCCTAAGATTCACTTCTTTCAAATTACATAGGACTGTAAGATCAGTGCAGCTTGCTAAGTGGAAAATTGATGTAACCTTTCCCCAGATCTTGCACTTGCTTGCTGTCACCCTCGCCCTGTTTCTACCATGCAGGTCAACACCATATATTACAGTATCTTTTTAGGGTCTCTGATATGGCCACACAATGCAATTTTTAAAAACAGTGCTGTTACCTGAGTCATGAAAGAGACCTCCTGGACCCTCAGAAACTCTATAAGCCAGACCTGTAGAAAGTGGCCAATTTCTCTGATGTTTGAAATCTTACAGATCTGAAATTCTATGAATGCAAAAGGGAGCTGCGGTGAAATTCAGTTGTAAATAAACTTTTTCTCAAAGACATGGCCATAGTGTTCAGAAAACATTGTTCATCTTATTTAAAGGTAGAATTTTTCCACAGTAACATACATCTGCCTCTCTCTCATCAGTTTTGGTCTCTGCTGAACACCTGTCTTTTCTGCTTCTTTACTGACCTCTGCCAAGGTCTTTAAAACAGACTGGCAAGATAAAGAGTCTTGGTATCCCTGCCATTCATGGAGTATCCTGAATGAGCTCTTTGCTCATTTTTGACTCCCACTTTAGACAGTGAGCTCTGTGATCCTTTTTCTCTGCCTGTGACATGGCCCACAATGAATTTGTGGAGACCTATAGAGTATGAAAGAACCAAAGCTCCACTGAAATTAGGGTAGTAGTAATCATGTCCGGTGTTGATAGGAGAAGAAGTCATATTTAGCATAACTTCAGGTAATGCTTTTTCTTCATGAGATATGGTTACAGGTATAAACTCCTATTTGCTTACACCTGAAGTGCTCAGGTTTTTATACTGTTTCCACAAAAATTTTGTGTCTCTTCCTACTTCCGAACTTCAAGTAGGTAACATCCTTTCTCCTCCCTAGTTTATACTCCCTTAAATCATTAAGTAAAGGTTTGCATTCCTTGCATTAACATTCTGGCCCCAAGAATCTCTTTCTTCTTAGTAATGATGTCGTCAGAGATGCTCACTGGAATCCCACACCATGTCTGTTCCAGCCCCAACTCAGTAATTGTGTTTTCTTTCTTTCCTTCTGTATCAAACATAACTGTTTTCCTGAGTAAACAGACTGTGTTCCCACTACCATCTCTTTATCCATACATACCTTGTTTCAAAAAACTTCTTTGAAATCTGCATAAATGCCACATTTTCTGTAGAAATACCTCGGTCAGAATAATGATCATTTGCATGTTAATAGCTCCATCTCTGTAGGTGGTTCTTAGTTGTTACTGGTCTTGCTTGTTACAATGAATGCAAATCCCTTTCTAGTCCTAATCTTAATTGCAAAATGATTGTGTTTTTCCATAATTCCCTATATTTCAGTAATTTCAATCTATATCAAATATGATTTCTTGACACGCTATCATCTGCTTTGTCTATTATGCTTAGGCTCTGCACATGTTCCAATAGACTTGCTAATTATCAAAACAATTTGGTGTTTGAACTGAAAATGGGCCCTTAGCCAATTCTTTCCCACTAGACTTTGGTAAAGAATGACATGAGACTTGACCTTGTACTTTGTGTCTTGAATCCACTTTACTCTTTTTGCTCTTCATCCTTTCAGCTGTATCTGACAGTGAAGTGACTGACCTGGCAAAATGATGCTGGAACCATAATTTCCACTGTGAGGGAGTGAGGTGGAAGGTTCACTGTCATCATCAGTTCAACATCTGTGGCCCCTGCAGCACCAAATACTTGGTGCTTTAGTAAACATTGCAGTTCAGGCTCCATGTTTGAAAGATAGGGTACTAAAGGAAACTATTTTAGTTCTGATATTGTTGATGACCTGCTGTGGGTAGAAATTTTCCCTATGGAGGTAAAACAGGCAAACTGCACAGTGCCAAAATGGCTCTGTTTGGAGGATGACTTGGGCACTAGAAAGCTACCTTGTGCTATGCTTGCCTATTCGATGGCTTCCACCTGAAGATAACATAGCTGTGAGTTAAGTGCTCACATTTTTCCTCTGTTCTGTAGGAAAAGTTAAATGTACAGAAATGTGACTCAGGAAAGTCAGAACACAGAAAGTCACCTGAAGTAGTTGGAAGGAAATACTAAGTGAAATAGCATGGCCTTGACCTTAAACCTCTTAGACACTTAGCAATTCCTGCTCATCATTCCTGACTTTGAACTTGAACCTTTGCAGAATCACAGAAATGCTGTTTGGAGGGATCCTCTGGAGATGTCTGGCCCAGCATACTTCTTGGTTATTCCTTTTCGGTTCTGGGAATACCTAAGGGAGCAAAGCAGTAGAATGCAGGACAGTCTCTGAGCTGGCCTATGTCTGTTCCTAAGAACTGCCAACTCTGTTGCAGCCTTATAGGTTCACCAGCACAGACTATGTACCAGATCTGTGCAATTTCAGGGCTGACTCTCGTCAGCTTCAATAGCAGAGTTACTCTTTATATATACTCTATCTATTAGTAGCACAAAATAACTGCCAGAAAAGCATGCATGACAGACTTTGTGCAGACTGTCATGAGACTTGCTTGAGGAAACAACTTTCTGAAAACAAAAGATTCTGGTATGATCTCAAACCTTGTAAGTCTGTGGCCTACTAATTTCACATTGCAGAGAATCCCAGGCACCATGTTCCTCCTCAAGGTGAAATTCCAAATTATGCAATATACTTAGATCCCAAAAAGGAGTAGAGTAGTGGAGTATTATTTAATCACTGCAAATATAAAAGTTTGTATGACTTCTTGAAGTTGGCAGTACCAGACTCCCAAGGTGATGCAAATCAGCTTTCTGACTTAACTCTCTTCTAAAGCCAGAAGCACTTTTCAGGCTGTCTTTGTGTCTGTGTCAGGCAATTTTCTCCTGAGCTGAGCTGGACATAACCGGGCACTGTAGAGTTGCATGAAAGGCAGGGTGATGAAGGGTGAGCAGGTGGAGTATTATGCTTTAAAATAATCCTTTCTTTTCGGTTTATAGATGACTGAATTGTGGGATAATTGGGGTTGGTCTTTTCCAGGAGAGTAGGAGAGATTTTCTCAAGAACTGTTCCATGTCTGCAAAATGGGGTTCATCTGTATAAAGCAGAGCTTTCTGAAATACAATCTAGTTCCATGGTTCCTTCAGGGAGAGCCACCCCTCATAAACAGACATGCTTGTGGACATCACCAGACTTTATTGTACAGAGTAACATATGCATCTTGTACATTCATTCTGTTTTAATATCACTTCCTGGTGTGAATCTCAAAACAATCTGCATTTCATGATTTTCTTTAGAGCACCAGAAGGCGAAAGGCTTCTATTTGACAACAACTTAACCTATGAGATAGGGAGGCTATAAGAAAATGAACTTATCCAGTATGCTTACCTGCCCTTTGTACTGCAAACCTATCATGTTGAACTAAACCCATGAAACCATTTATTTTTACATGCAACCACATAGCACTAGCTATCTTTGTTTCTGCCAGCAGGCTGGATACATAAAGTGGAAAGGAGGTCCCCAAACTGCCAGCAGCTGAAACCCACCTCCCCCCACCTCACTAGTAATCATTAGAACATGGAGTGTTCTCTGCATAACCTCTCAGTGGAACAGCATGTGTACAACTACTTTGTACTGACATCTTCTCTTCCTTGCACTGTCTGATCCAACACCCACATTTAAGTGCAGCTCACTCAAGTCAGTAGGTAATATATCCCTCTCTCCTTTGGCTCAAAGGCCTAATGGAGAAAGCCTCCACCATGGACATGGGAACTCCAAGCTTTAGACCGTCCTCTGCCTCCAGGTGCATGAAGTTGTGTCCTGCTTTAGGCCAGGAAAAAGGTGATTTTCTGTCTTGTACATTTGCTTTTAGCTAAGTCTCTTGTAAGTAGTTGCACTTGCTGAAATTAACATCAAGTTTCTCAGACAGTGTGTGCTTCTAGGACTGATAACACTTGATGTTTATAGTTACTGCTAGAGACTGGTGTGCAGAGCCAAGGACACTGCTCAGCTCTGAGGAAAACTTTTACCCTCCAGAAGGAGTAAAAAGGTCCCACCTGCAGCCCTCCTTTGGGGAGGAACGGACAAGATAGATGCCAGAATTGACCAAACAGAGTATTCCATCCCATATACATCATACTCAGTATAAATTTTAGGGATCACAAGGGCCAAGCCAAGATTTTGCTTCCAGCTTCTGGCTGCCTGCCCTTCCTGCCTTTCCTGCTTCCCTTCCTTCACCCAGCATCCTGGAAGGATTCCATCCTTTCCTCTGCCTGTGGTCCTGATCCTGAATTCAGGTGCCAGCCCATATCTGTGTGTTCCTGCCTCCAGTTCCCGACTGCCGCCGACTCCAGGAGTCCAGCCTGGACTTTCCCAGGGCTGCCCTGCAGCCTCGGTGGTGATGTGAGAGTTATTGGGGGAAAAAGGGGGGAGGAATGTGGTTTCCATTTTCCTGTATATTTGTATATATTTAGTAATTTTTCCTATTTATCATTACTGTTTCATTAAAGTTGTGTAGTTTAGTTTCCAACCCATAAGTCTCTCTCCCTTATTCTCTCTCCTTTCTTTATCAAGGAGGAGAGAGAGATTAATAGAGAGCTTCTGATACTCGGTTTAATTGCTGGGCCAGTGTTAAACCGTGGCAAGTTGTTCCTTTCCTTCAATAATAACAAGCTACTCACAAAGCTAAGCTGTCCTTTAAGTCCAGTGTTTACTAGGTAAGCAGGCCATAGTGGGAAACTCTCAGGCACTAGGAAATGTTCTCTGCTGAGCACAAAATCTCATGGAGAAATGGGTCATGGTTGTGTTCAGTTTCACGTGGCTGTTGTAAGAGAGATTCCTTAAGGCTGCTGGCCACACTCTTCCTGTTGTAGCCCAGTATGCCAGTTTGATGTTTTCACTCTCTCATACCAATGACCTGGGACTCTGTATCTAGTTTTAGGCCCAACAATTCAAGAATATTAGGAAACTGGGTATGTTGTAGTCAAGACAGCTACTGAGGTGATCTGGGCCTATGGTACATGTCCTATCAAAAAGGTCAAAGGACCTAAGTTTTTTTAGCATAGTGAGGAGGAAGCTAAAAGGTGAACTTGAAATATGATTGCAAAGACGACAGAACCAAAGTCTGCTAAATAGCAGCAGACAGTAGAACACTGGCAACAGCCTCAAGATGTGGCTTGAGAGGTTCTGATGGGATGTTAGGAAAACCTTTTCACTGTCAAGGTGGCGCATAAATCACTGGCAGAGGTATCTTGTAAGTTTTTGTGTCTTCTACTTGGGGGCTTTTAGGACAATCTTACATGAGCTGGCATGTGAACAGAAAAAACCCTTCTTTGTAGTGAGTAGATACTGAATTTAGTAGAAGGTGTAGCCTCAAGACTTGTTCTAAAAGGATCTTTTTAGTGACAGAAAGCTTATTTTACATCTTTGTGAGGTAATCTTTTCTTGCCTTCATAGAATCACACAATCAGAGCTGGAAGGGACCTCTAGAAATCATCTACTCCACCCCCCCTGCTAAAGCTGGATTGCCTAGAGTACATTCCATAGGACTGCATCCAGGCAGGTTTTGAATGTCTCCAGAAAAGGAGACTTCACAGCCTCTCTGTGAAGCTTTTTCCATGCTTTGTCACCCTCACAGTAAAGAAATTTTTTCTCATGGTTAAATTGAACTTCTTGTGAGCCAGTTAATGCTCACTGCCTTGCCTATCCTTTCTGGTGTTCTTCTCTCCTAGGGCAGCTCTCATTTGAGTGGACACCTAAGTCTTGAGAGCAGTATCAATGTGAGCATTTGTGGGGGCAGAACTGCCATTGGTTGTTTGGTGTGATTGTGGAGAAAGATTAGAACAGATTGGTACTATGTGAAGCTCATGTCATATGGTTTTCTTGAATGCACTCATAGTGGGATCTAAAAGTCTTATCAGCATGAATTTGGGATGAGTTTTTCCCTTATGGCTGGGAAAGTATAAAATGAACAGTGCACATAAAAGCTTCTTCTATTCCTTTCCGAAGTCTATCTCCAAACCTCTGGTACTCACTGAGCATTGTTTCTGCAATGATGAAAGGTAGTCTAGAGTACATGTGATGGAAAAGGGAAAAGGGGAATGGATCACTACTTCTTTGGAGGGTCCTTATGTAGGATTTATGAGGCAAGAATGGAGAGGGAAAATAATCACAAAGAAATTATGCTGGGAAGAGATCAATAACCAGAAAATTACTCACGTCACTCAGTGCCAGAACAGATCTGTTTAAAAACTTTCCCTCTATAGAGGAGTAATCTTGAAATTGACCCATTCTGCTCAGTTTATTCTTTTCATATGAAAGCAACAAAGAAATTATTGAATAAGCAATTGTTGTGGGGTTTTTTTGTTTTTTCCAGTCAAAAAGGTGCTGCCAGCTCCTTTCCACTATGTATGCAGATTCTACCAACTAGAGCAGGGTTTGGAAAAGACCTGCAGTGATCTTTTTCATAATATAAACATTAAATACAGCTCACCCAGATGGGGAATGATCTAACAAATGAGCCCCCCAGAGAGCGGTTGCAGGGAACACTTCCAGAGATTGAGGCAGACAAGCACATAAAAGTGATTATGTTCTGTTACCTTGTGAGGCCTGTGGATAACACTAGTGTACAGATAGATTGTGACAAGAAGAGGCAAGCAGCTTGAGAGAGGTGGAAATGGAGAACTACAAAGCAATTTGTATGATGGGAAGCTATGGGTGGAGATGGAGCTATCCTTTCCACTGGAAGATATAGAGGGTTGTAAGAAAAGAAGGGCAATAAATTTATCAGCCTACTCAATGTGAAGCCTACAGAGCATCAGAGAAGTGAGCAAGCAGGGAGACTCTTATTTTTTAAATTTTTGGGAGATACCGCTTTATAATGTACCTTATTCCTTTCCCACCCTCAGTCTCACCAACTTGTTAATTCCACTAGACACATAGTCCAACAGAGCTTGGAATAGCTCAAAAGAATAAGAGAAGCCAAGGACAGAAGCCAAGTGATGGCAAAGGATTGTTCTGGATTTCCAAGTGAGGATGGTGAGATGCCAAACAGTGTTAAATTCCATAGCAATGAATTAGTCTCTGTTCATGGTCTCCTTCTATTCTGTCTCCAGTTAATTTCTTCATGGAAGAATAACTTGAAGAGTCACAGATCTAGATTTTCAGTTATCTACAGTTCCACCTGTGTTAAGCTGTTTGATTTCCTTACAGCTTTTGTTACCAATTTAAATTTATATTTATTTTGCTTATTGTAAGACAGTAAGAAGTGAATTCTGTGCACTACTAAGTGTGTAATATTTGCAAATGCATAGCTACTGATTCTGTATGTGACACTGTTCAGTTAAAGCTAGTTGTATCTTGCTGGAATGCCTTTCAGTCATGTTCTTATTCCACTCTTGGCTTTTATTTAGGTCAATATTTCAGTTGTAGTTCAGTATGGATTCTGCCAGATTCACATCGTTCCCATTTAAAAAAGGCCTGCAGTTTTCAGTTTCACTTCAGTTCTCATTAAGAAAATGCAAAGCTTTCAGCACTTATTAAAGCACAATCTAAGTAATATTGGTATTACACATCTTATGAGGCTGTAGGGAATGAGAAGGGGGAATTAACGAGTGGGCTGGTGAGGTCAATCAGGTCAGGTAATGGCTGTGGAATTTCCAGGTAAACTTCTTATGGTAGTATTTTCTAATAAAGACAGAGTTCACACCTGTTTTTTAGAAAAGTTTTGTACACTGAGGAGTCCAAATTCCATTGTTTTAACATTTCCAGTTGCTTACTTGTCTTTCTTGAAGTGGTATAGAGGCCAAGAGCTGGATTTTCAAAATTATTCAGGCATTTCCTGATGCAGATAGATACATAGTGAAACATTTTAAAAAAAACCAACACTAGGTTGCTTACCTTTCAATTAAACCAATAAGTATTAAATATTCATGGGCCTTTGAGAGCTGTGCTTTGTGACTACTTTCATCATTAGGCATTATTTAAGTTTTTTCAGAAGCTTTGTCTGTGCTTCCATTTCCACTCTGTGCAATTCAGATGTTCTCTTTTCTTTCTCTTGCTACCCTAATCAGAATATTGCTGTGTTATGAACAGGGTCATATGAAGTCCCTTAGATCAGAAAGCAATAAAAGCCTCTCTGTAGCAGCTACAAGAATTTCCTACTGGGCTTAAGGGTACTGTAGAAAGGAAAAGGAAAGTAGTTGATAGTACTGGAAAGGGTGGCTGAAAAATGAGAAAGGACAAGCATACTCCATACCATCAGTTCATTTGGAGAATGGAGCTTGTACAGGTTGACACCTGCTCTTGTCTGCTCAACACCTTGCTAAACACATGCTCCATGATTTTTGAATGAGTGACATCCTGGGTACTTTTTCTGGTTATATGGGGATGTTAAAATAAAATAAAATTGCTCCATGGCTCAAAGACCTGTTGTAAGAGATACAGAAGGGTGATGAGGTCCTGGATCAACACAATTCTAAGAGAAGCAGTTGTTATAAAAACAGAAATATGAGGGGAATTGGAAAAGAGTTCAGAAAGTTTTTTAAAAATCTGTGCCATCTAGTACATTCCAGAGGCTAAAAATGAACTCTTTGGATACATCTTCTTTAGTCAGGAGTAAGACAGTCCTTCTAGGTCTTGTCTGTTGGTCTTCAGAAAGAGATAAGTCTCACAATAAACAGAATCATTTTGCCCTCTGTGTGTTTTGCTTCCTTACTACCATTAGGAATTAGTGTTTGGGATATCTTCTGGGAAGTGCTGAGGTTCTGTTGTATTAGAGAAGAGAAGGTGACACAATAAAGTACATTATAAAGCTCCATCTCCCAAGGGAGGAGAGGGAAGGGAAATGATCATCAACATTAAACTTGAAAACAAGACATAAAATGGGAATTGAATCATAGAATAAGAGAATCATAGAACTGTCTTGGTTGGAAAGAACCTTAAAGATCATCTGGTTGCAATGCCCCTACCATGGGCAGGGACACCTCCCACTAGACCAGTTTGCTCAAAGCTGCATCCAGCCTGGCCTTGAACACTTCCTGGAATGAGGCATCCACAAGTTTCCTGGGCAACCTGTGCTGGTATCTCAACACCTTCAAAGTAAATCCTGATTCCTCCTGATATCTAATCTAAATCTCCTTCTTTTGATTTGAAACTGTTCCTCCTCATCCTATTATTATATGCCCCTTAAAAAAAACCCTCCCTGGCTTTCCTATAGGCTGCTTTATGTACTGGAAGGCTGCTATAAGATCTTCCTGGAGTGTTCACTTCTTCAGGCTGAACAACCCCCAACTCTCTCAGCCTCTCTTCGCAGGAGAGGTTCTCCAGCCCTCTGTTCATCTTTGTGTCCCTCTTCTGAACTCCCTCCAACAGTTGTATGTCCTTCCTGTACTAGTGAATCCAGAACTGAACACAGTACTCCAGGTGAGGTCTTAGGAGAGTGAAGGAGGAGAATCACCTCCCTTGAGTTGTTGATCACACTTCTTTTGATGCAGCACAGGATGTGGTTGGCTTTCTGGGATGCCAGCCCATGTTGAGCTTCTCATCAGCCAACACCCTCCTTTTCCTCGGGACTCCTTTCAATCCATTCTCTACCCAACCTGTATACGTGCTTGGGATTTCCCCAAGCAAGGTACAGGACCTTCCACTTGGCTTTGCTGAACTTCACAAGGTTGGCATGAGCCAACCTCTGAAGTCTGTCAAGGTCCCTCTAGACGGCATCCCTTCCCTCCAGCATGTCCACCATACTGGACAGCTTGGTGCTGTCAGCAAAACTGCAGAGGATGCACTCAGTCCCACTTTCCATGCCACCTACAAAGATGTTAAACAGTGAAGGTCTCAGTACTGACCCCTAAGGAATGCCAGTTGTCACTGGTTTCCATGTGGACATCGAGCTGTTGACCACAACTCTTTGAGTGGGAACATCCATCCAGTTCTTTATCCATCAACTGCTCCATTTTCCAAGTCCATGTCTCTGCAATTTAGAGACAAGTATGTCATGCAAGATAGTGTCAGAGGCTTTGCACGATTCCAGGGAGATGACATAAGTTGCTCTTCCCTTATCTTCAAAATCTGTAGCCCCATTATAGGCCACCACAGTTGTTGGGCATAACTTCTCCTTAGGGAAAGCATGTTGGCTGTCACCAGTTGCTTTATTTTTCATGTACTTTAGCATAGTTTCCAGGAGGATCTGCTCCATGATCTTGCCAGGCACAGAGGTGAGACTGACTGGCCTCTAGTTCTCTGAGTCTTCTTTTTTTCTCTTGATAAAAATGACGATTATCTCAAATTTAATGGATAGTGACTTAGCAGATTTAGCCACCAGTGCCCTTAGGACCCAGGGATGCACCTCATCAAGTCCCACAGACTTGTGCACTTATAGGTTCTTTAGATGGTCTCAAACCTGATCTGCCCCCACTTTGGTTGAGCACTGGTATATTAAACTTCAACACTCTGAATGTCTGGCTCAATAACCAGCCCACAACCAACTTTCTGGAGATAAAAAAGATGTAAAATAATGTAAATTATACACACATACAAACAGACACAAACACACACCTCAGAAAGAAAAACGCCAAGTCTTATGGCTATGAGGTTTTTCTGGGTATAAACAGCTTAATTCTGCTGGTGAAAGTGGGAAATTCTGTTTTGTTGTAGGTATGTTAGAATAGAAAAACACATTCATTCCAATAAGATTTGCTCACAAGGAAGCATTAGATTAGATTTGAGCATGAACTAACCTTTAAATCCTAAATCTCCTTATTTTTAAAATGCTTAATCCATATCAGAACCAGCCTACTTTGCCATTTGGCATCCTTTTAGACTAGGTGAGGAAAGTCACACCAGTGAAATTGAGCCTGAGATAGCAGTAAACTTGCCAAAAATATAAGTCTGCCTTTTGAAGTTTCTGGGTTTTGAAGATGAAATTTCAGAGACTGCTGTGGTATCCTTGAATTTGAACTCTACCTCTGATTGAACATCAAACACGTACACCTTCCCAATTCAAATGCTGTTTCCTTGACCTCTCCCTATGTTTGATCTGGGTTTGTGAGTTGTTCCTGTAGAGTATAAACTCAATCGAATTACTGCAAATCACTCAGCCAGGTTTTGGTTGGTTGTCCAGCTGTACCCCAGAAGTATTGGGTATTATTAAAGGGTTAGAGTCAGGTTAGGCAGTGGCGCATGGAGTCCTATGTGTATGTGCTCTAGATCTGTTACAACTCAGTGTTTTCATTAACATTTTCACTGGAGACCAGAGTGGAGAGTATGCTAATCAAATTCATATGCAACACAAAGCTGGAAGCAATCACCAATGCATTGGAGAATAGGATTAGCCCAGAGTCCGACTATGATGAATTCAAGAAGTGAGCTGAAATCAATAAGCTGAGATTCAATAAGCAGAAATGTAAAGTAGTTCACATAGGAAGGGGTAATTAAATGCACAAATGGAAAATGGAGCTGTCGGTAGGCAGCTAATATGGAGGAGAGACAAAGAGTTTTTACACCTTAAACCAAATCTAGGAAGACAAGGAATCATTTTTATTCCTGGTAGTGAACAGCCAATAGCTCCAAAAATTAGCTTCATGCCCAGATCAAGCTTTTAGCTCCACGTGAGCTTGTCACTGACAATGCATAATTAAAGGTGAAAAAATAGAAGAAATCAAGCACAAAAGCATTAGCTCAGCCTTTTCTGCTCTACACAGAGGAAGAGTTTAGCTCTTAGGTAAAGAATTACAAGATTTTAGTTTTCCTCATTTCAGCTGTCCACGATTATTTCTGTAAATTTCCCTTCATCTTTGTGTTCTCCACACCTGATGTGAAGTATCAGAATTGCAGGTTTTCAAAACTGGGCTGGTATCTCTTTCTCCATGGACATCTTCTCCAGTGTCAGGTGTCTTAACCTGTCATACATAGCCTCTGTTAGCTATTTTATTGTTCTGTGTGAAGAAGAACCACACATTTTGTTACAATTAGTGATTTCTACACTCCAGGTTCTATGATGACGAGTGTGGTCATCATTCAGACAGAAAGGTGTATGTAGGCTGCAGTGATTAAAGCTGGAATCTCTGTGTCCTGAACTGAGATATAGTAGGAGACCTTTGCACAGTCCTTGCAAATTGCAGTAGGAAAGGACAGCATGGGTCAGTACTCTGGAGTGAACATGAGAGTAAGGATGAGATTAAGTGAATTCAGTTGCCTCTCTTCTGGCAGTTTAGTGATGGAAAACATGATAGGAATACCAGTCCATGGCTCCCCTGAGGACTGGGTTATATTGATGAATTGTCTGTCTGGTGACCATTTGCATGGCCCTTGCACATGGGCTGTCTTGGACATGCTAGCTATCAGACACTCATCTTGCCAAAAATTCTCATTTCTTTGTAGGAAAATGCCTGTACTGTTACTCTGAAATTTCATCAGTACAGTGAACTCCTTTCTCCAGTACTCTGACTGGGCTGTATGAGTCAAACCTAAACCTGAGACTTATTCTCTGGAGGAGTCTTTTTCTTGGTGCTAATCAGGAGTTAGGAGAGTGCCAACTCATCAGGTGATGCTCTCTATGGAAAGGACTAACATCAAGGTGTTGCCTAACATATCCTTACCAAAGTTCAAAAGCTTTCTTCATTGAAACCAGAAACTGTGATCTATTGAAAGCCATTAATACCCAAGTACCCCTAATAAATCTAGTCGGTTCTTTCATTGAGTTTACTCACCTCAGACTAAGAGTTGATTTTATTTTTCAGTCTCCTGAGCCTTGCCCTGTTGATCTTGGACTAGAGATTTCCTTTTAGAAAGTATACTTACTTGAAGGAATCACAGACCTGAGCTCTCTTTTTGAGGGGCAAAAACAAAACTAGACTTTATTTGTGCACTTGAGGCTGTTAAAGAAGAATATTTTTCTCTGTGAAGCGAGGAGAGCAACATATAGCCAAGTGATAGTAAAGAGACAAGGTAGAGCTGTGAGTTTGTTCTGTGCCTTTAGTAATCCCCAGGTTTCTTGTGTGGGGAGGACAAATTGCCCTTTAGAGGTGTCAGGCACTGCAGGTAACCTTGACTTGAAATCTTGGAATCAGAATTTATCTCAGCAAAAATGTCCTTCTGGCAGAATTGCTCCTGATGAGGGCTCTTGCCACAACAAGGGAGGTTTTTCACGAGTCGGATCTGTGTGGAGGGGATATCACTGTGTTTTAACCATGTCTTACATCTCTGTGGTTTTTCTTTGTCCTCTTCCCTCAACACTCTTAGCCGTAATCAAATTGAGAGGTAGTAGTAAATAGCACTGGTACGCTGTGCTCCTCCTTCCCCTATAAAATCTCATCTGTGATGTTTTTAAAGACAAATTTTAGGAGTAACTGGCCTAGGCTGATCTTTTATTTAGTACCAGTTTTATGCAGCTGGCAGTGTATTAGGGCAAAGGAAAAAAAAACTTGAGTGCATTTATCTCCATCTATATCCTTCCCATGTAGTAGCCTTGAGAGCGTATTATAAACTAGCAAAATTGAGGGCAGTCCTGAGGTTGTACTCAGGTCTGGTGAACAGTGGAGCTGGCATATAACTACTTCCAAAGTCAGGAACAACAAACAATTGCTCTGGGCTTCTTTCCATACCAAACAGTTCCTGTGAGTGGCTGGGGATATTATTGCACTGCTAAGCGGCAGCCATAATATGAGTTCAAGTTCAGGATGCATCAAGCAAATTGAACCAATACAGCAAATAATGCATAGAAAATATGTCCTTTTGCTATGATGAGCACCCAATTCCTTTAGGGTGAAGGGGAGGGATGGGAGACACTCACTGACAAGAATAATTTTGGCATAACTGAAATGGTACTCTACATAAAGCTGCTTTTAGCTTTTCATGGTTAACATTGTTAAGTCAAACCCGCAGAGTTATGGTTGGAAACAACTCAGTGCTGAAACAAGGGCAAGCTGTGTAAATATGTCTGTAGAAATAAACTAAAAGCGTTCAGTAATATCCCTGAGTACTGAGGACAGCTGGCCCAGAATAGATGTTCCAATGCTGATAAATACTCTTAACCAGTTAAACCAGCAGGGCTGGAGGCAGCCTGTAAATTGACCCTGGCCCCAGGAATGTTGTACTTCCCAAGATGCTCCTGAGAGTCACATAGGAGGGTGCTTCAGAACTGTACTGGCACCATACTAACTGTTTAACAGTACAGCTGATGATTCTTTTGCTCCCTGGACTTCCTCCAGGTATTGCTGAATTTAAGAATATAGATGCACCCTGTTAGCTCACTCCCAATCATACCATAAAACACTGTTACTCCCCAACTCACCTACCTGAAAGCATGCAAAGCAGCTGGGGTTTTAGGAAGGATATCAGTACTGAAATTGGCTGAAAGTCTTATACAATCATTATTATCATTTCTAAAAAAGCTCATATTATATATTTTGACTAAATGTAAGGCAAGAGACAAAGGCAGATGGAGATGAAGAGATAAGCAGGTGAAAAGAAAAAGAGAGGTAGTATTGTGGCTCAGCCTTAGAGACAGAGATGCCTGAACACTGCAGCCTGGCTGTCATCATTATTCCTTTGTGAGCATTGCAGTTTTAGTATAAAGATAGTTTCAAGGAGGACAATGAAGCAGCTTTGCAAAAGTTTAGTGAAGAAAGCTCAAAGGTGCTTTTGAAAACATTTCAAATTTGATGGTGTCTGGCAACACTGTCCATGAGACATGGGATCTAACCTTTCCGCAGAGATTCAGAAGTGATGCTTGGAGAAGGGTAAGCTATAAAAGTCTTGACAGGGAAGACAAAACAGCTTGTGTTGCATGAAGTAGAAGAGAGGAAGCCAAAAGAAACATTTAGAGAAAGGTGCAACAAACTCCAAAACGACAGGAAGGGAATGTGACCTTTGTCTTTCTGCACTTAGTGAGCCAGGCAAGTTTGCAGTGTTAAGGCCAGGAAAAGGATGTTGTGGTAATGAAATGGTAGACTGAGGTGAGCCTCAGTCTATGGGCAATCATTTAAACTGCAGTGAAATAGGATCAGGAATTCATGCCTTAGACATGTTTTGTAGGAAAGATCTTTGAGATTTATAAAAAGCCCAAGTGTGAGGACCCAGAAAGAGGTTTGAATGGAAGATAATACATAGGTTATAGTTCAGAGGAATGGCTAACCAGGCTGATGATGTAGTCTACAAAAAGCATTTCAGTGTTTCAGAGGGAGGCTTCCTTTTTGCCCATGTTGAGCCATCACTACCAGTTTCAAGCTCTGCAATGCATTCGTTTGCATGTCATTTGATGAAGTGTGAAAAACTTTGCATCGTGTTCATGTAAAGCCAGCTTCTTCCTAGATGTTTCATATGGGGCATTTCCAAGGTGTTAAGGAAAGCTACTGGAGTGCTTCCAGGGTGGGCAGGGAATTTAGTGGAGTGCACTGAATTCCCAAATGTAGAAGAGTTTTTAGGAACCTGTTGCAAGTGGGATTAGGCTGGAACATCATGTTTCTCCACTATGAGGATGGTGAGGTATTTTTGAGTTCTTTAATACCTGTGATACCTGTAATACCAAGCAATGCTTACTTGGGGTAGACACATGAGATATGTAGGTCCTAGTGACTTCAGCCAAAGAGCTCACAAAAGTTGATCAAGGGGATCTCCAGCTCACAGATCTTAACTTTAAATCTCTGTGGGAGAGTAACAGAAGTATCAGAAGAGTGTTAATTTTGTGCTGGATTCAAAACACCACAACCAGGATGACTTGAGGGACAGTAGAGTGGTAGTTTTGATATTTTTCCTGAATAAAAGTATGAAAATTATTATTTAGAATACAGCAGCTAAAGATTCAGATGGTAAAAATGTCATTAATACTAGTCAACCAAGATTTAAGAAAATAGAATTTTTAAAACAAATCTGGGGTTTTGTTTGTTTGGGGTTTTGTTTTTTTTTTTTTTTTTTGGTTTTGGTTGGTTGGTTCGGTTTTTTTTTCCCTGTGGAATTACAAGTCTGGTTCATAAAGATGACTTTGTATTTAGATTTTTCTACTGTGATATAGTACTAATGTCATTCTGATAAAATGTTAACACTATGCAATACCAATATAACAGAGATCAAATGAATTGAAAAAAAGCTAAGTGTTAGATCTCAAAAAGCACTTGTCAGTGGGGAATTATCAGCAGTGTTCTAGACTGCCTTCTGAGAAATCAGTATAAGTCCCATTTCATTCAGCATTTTCAGCAATGATGTGGGCATAAGTATGCTGACAAAAAGGGTGGATGACACAAAGATTAGTACAAGGATAAAAAAATAATGACAGTGAAAGTCTAATACATGGATAGCTCAGAAAGGCTGTGGCCCTTTATATAAATGTATGTAGATGACCCAGAATTAGTTTGGAGATTTAGGGAGACAAAACAGCACATCTTGATTTCAGATGGCAGCATTGTATCTGGAAAAGAACAATAAGGTGTTGTACAAGTGAATCTCAGATTTCCAGCTGATGCAATAGTAAAATGGGGCTTAAAGACCATAGATTTATGAACACAACAGCAATGAAATGTAATGTGAACAGTTTTTCTTTCTAATATGGCATTGGTGAGTTCAGTTCATAAACTATTTTTGCTGGTATCTATGTTCTCAGAGTGGGTTGCAGTAATGGCTGCGTAAAAAAATTATTCAACGTGACTTTGATGATTGGAGAAAATTACTTGCAGGGACCCTCCAGTATCAGTGTAATTTATCTGAAAAAGCTTGCGGGGAGGGCACTTGACTACAGTGCCTAAGTATCTTAATTAAATAAAAAATAAAAATATGGGTGCTACAAACTGGTCTCATCTAATGGATGAGGCATAATGGAAAGACATAGTAAGGACCAAGATATGGGAATTCATGTCAGACAAATTCAAATTAGGCCCAAACTTTCAACAGTGAAGGTGATCAAACACTCTAACAAATTCCCTTAAGACATGGTAACTCTTCATCACCTTCAAATCAACACTGAATACCTTATTAAAAAAAAGAATTGTATTAGCCAGGGAAAAGTCACTGTGCCAAGTACGAGGATAGCTGGTTGAAGATTAAAGCCCTGTGTCATACAGAAGGCCATGAGGGATTGTTTAAACCTCTATTCTGACCTTAAAGCGAGTGAGTCTACCAAACCTGGTCTCTGTTTGAAATGCTTTGCTTATTCTTGCATTTCTCTACTGCCATCGTATTTTTATTATAGATCTGTATATTACAGACACTGTTACATATGTCAAGCCAAGAGAGAGCCAAACAATGCCATTAGATGGATCTGAAGCTCCTTTACGTTTCTTACTCTGTCTCACTGCTGTCCTTCCTTACCTTTGCCCGTGAGTGCTGACTGAGAAGCAGAACCAACAGAAAACCAACACCACAACAAAACAAAAAAGGTAGTTTCAGCACCTGGGTACAGAACCATTTTGGAAAGGCATTTGTTTACTCTGACATTGATTATTATTACTAGAAAAGCAAGAGCAGAAAGCATTTGTGCCCCAGGTGATAGTTATCACTGCTGGGAGTCTGTAATTGAAGATGCAAAAATAAATGCTTGATCCTATGAGGTACGTCAAGCTAGCATATAGCTTACAAACCTTCAGTCCAAGCTTGGCAAGTTAGGCTTAAGCTGAAGTTGGCAAGTTTAACCCTCAAGGAATTAGAAGAGGGAATCTAAAGTCCATTCATTTTGTTTTCACATTGATATTACACTTAAAAAGACTGTACTATGATTTGTGTAGGCTGAGTACTAGAGGCCATGTTTCTACACTTAAATGTGAAGCCAGCTCCAAAATGGTTGACATTTAGCCAAGTTGGGGGGGCTGGGGACAGGAAATCAGATCAGTTCATGTGCCTCTCCTCCTTTTATTCAGGAATTGTGTCTCAGTGTGAACCCACTTAAAAATTCAAAGACCTAATTCTCATTCTTTGTACCATTAAAACAGTGCTGTCAGTGGCAAGACAACCTATTTGGGCCACTGGAATCTGTCAATGTAGTGTAAGCTTCTGTGCAAAGAGAAGGCACAGGCCTTCAAAGATGATAGTCAAACAAGATTTGCAAGTCAGAGGCTTGAAATTCCACAAAGGGAAGATGAAGCAGCCTCTTTCTTTTAACAAGTATTTTGTTTCTTTAGGGAACTGGGGAGTTTTCATCCAGAAAATAAATGCAGGAATTTCATGCAGAAATTCAATGCCATCATTGGTACACATAACAAAATATTATCCCTGACACACAAGTTGTCAACTGTCAGCTCATCATCAAATATGGGAAACCACAGACATGGTCCTTAAGTAGCTGGATTCAGAGCTGCTGTCAGCAGAGATCACAATTTCACCCTGTCTCTGAAGGGGACACCCTGATTTTTATGGTAATTTTAGAAGCAGCTCCAAGCCTGTGTGTTATTTCTACAGTCTTAGGCCCACACACCTCTCAACTCTGTCACATTTGAGTTTTGAGTCTCCTTACTATGTCATCAATCCATTTCCAATGCTGGTCTTAAAAATCAACAACCACCCTATCCCCTTCCCTGGCCTTTTCAAAACTCAAGCAGGCTGGGTAATGATAATTCTGTATCATGACAACTAGAGGGTTTCTTAATTTTTTTTTGATCCATGTTGGATTACACCCAAAACTTTTCAAGCATTTTAATGAAGCATAGTTGTATTAAAATGTCTGCTTTGCTTTTGAAATCAAAATGTTAAGCATTTTGATTTAGATTTCTCTATCACTCAGTGGAAGCTGTCAGATAGTCTGCCTTAGACTTTTCCTGTTTTGGCTTCCACTAAGCATCATGTTTTGACCAGAATATATTTAATTGAAAATGTTCCAACAACACTACTTGAAGTTCTTCTGATGCAGTAGTAGAACAAGAAACAAGTTCTTTTTTAAAAAAATTATATTATTGCAACCTCCACGTTACACTGAAACAAGCAACTAAATAGATGCTGAGTGTGGCTTCTACCAGTGCTGCTCATACCACAGTGGATGACCTGTTGCTGTAAGCATGATGACCCTTGCCAAACCATACTGGGCCTATTTTTCCATGTGCATGCTTTGATGGATGGGTGTTGTAGCTTTTGTGCACAGAGGCTTTGTCTGCTCACATCCCTAGTATTTTGATAGCTGTTTAGCCACTGGTCTTCCACACCGTGCCAGATAAAACAGCATCTTCCAAAACATTTAAAAATTATGGGAGATAGATAACTATCAGCTGCTATAGTCAAAACTAGGAGAGAAAATGTTGGATTCCTCTCAGATCCTAGAATTTCAGTGCTGATGCTATAGTGTTTGAGGAACAGGAAGTGTGCTGGGTCATATAAAAGGGGACAGAAGACAGACTTTCAAGAAAAAGACTTAACATTGCAACCTAGCTTTCTCACAAGTAAAGTAAAAGACCTGTCAGATGCCTGAGGCAATCTTATATAAGATTTGAAGTGCCCGAGGTGTCTGTTTTGAAACCCTTGCTGGTTTTGGCAGTTGTATCATACAATTTCTTTCATAACTGTGTTCATGTTCAGCTTAAAACCAGTCTTAGGGCTTTAGTCCATATTTCTCATTTTGGCAGCCTGTGTCTCTGAGGCTGAGGCATCCCAAAACAACACTATGTTTAATCAATCCCAAGCTGATTCATGGCAGTGCCCTTAATATAATTATCAACCTTTCTTAAAAGCTTCCTGCATTTGACCTGCCCTGATGACCCCTGGTTGATGTCATTGCGGAGCAGAAGGTGGTAGGGGGAGTTGAACACCTGTGCCACCTGGAATGCCAGCAGAAAGATGTAACATGTTGGATGAATGTGTACCCTGTCCCTCTCTCATGTCTAGTGCACAGCTGTGGTAAAAGCCTCCAGCTGCAGCCAGCTGGCAGATGTTTTAGTTCAGGTACCTGAGTCCTGCACAGTTGGCGGTAGAGGTGTTAATGGCAGTGTGTAGCAGAGCACAAGCACACTGGTGTAAAAGCACCTCCTGTGGTGCAGGAAAGGAGAGGGAATGTTTAAGTAGTCTTCATCCAAGCTGGGTGAGTGCTGTCAAGTAGTTTTCTCAATTCTTGCACCAATTTGTCTTGATTGCATTGACACTCTCTTGGTATCCACATCCTGTGATTATTCCAGTGAGTATATTTGTGATGAGGGAGGTTTGTGAAAAGAACAGATTTCAGGTAAAGCATACTGACAACAAATTTTGAATTCACAATTGGCAATATCTGCTCTCAAAATTTGCTTTGAGGAGTACAGAGTCAGTCAGGCAAGGGATGGAACAGACAAGGCAGGTGACCCAGGACGTTCATCCGAACTGCTTGGGTTTTTACAGTATACATCTTGCTGGAATGTTAAATGTTCTTTGTATTTAAACAGTGCAGTCAAAACTACTAATGGTGGTCATAGGCAAGTTTCGATCTGGACTAATTTTAGCTAGCAAAATCTGTTTCCAGTGGAAGTATTTGATGACATTTATTTGCTCCTTTCATTTTGTAACTTTAAAAAGGAATGAAAAATAGTTAAAAAAACCCAGCAAACTGAAGTATTGTAGAATTTCTTACTGCTCTAAGTCCATCCAGCCTCTCCCCTTTTTGCCCACATTGTTCATTGTAGTGAAATGTGGCAATCAGGTGTTGCTAATTACAAGGTGGGAGGCGGGAGCTTGTGTTAAGCCCACCTGTGCCCAATTAGGGCTGACCCCAGCTGCGTATGAGCAGGATTAGGGGGGGTCAATAAAAGGTGAGCTTCCAAATGCATGCTTGGTTCACTCTCGAGCAGCCGGAGGAGGTTAGCTGGGTCTGGAACAGGAGCACTGAACAAGGTTAGCCAAGTCTAAAGGTAGCAAGATTGAAGCACTGTTTGTGCACCTTGGCAAGAACACCAGTTTGACTTCGAAGCGCTGTGCCCCAAGAAAGGTTTGTCTGCTACAGTTCATTACAGAGCTGAGTAGGTTTTTTTGTTCTTGTTGTTTTGGGGAGGTTTTTGGTCAAGCCATGGCAGCCTTCTTGGTGCTGCATTATTCACCACTTCCCTTCAGCAGAATCTTCAAGAAATCATTTCCTAGATCTCCCTTTCAGATAGTTCCAGGCAAAACCCAATGCCACCTTCTTCACTGTGGAGAATCACTTGCACAGAATGTGCTTCAGTGACCTGTTTTTTTTCCTTTTAAAGATGTGCTTTGTCCATGAAGATTTAGTCCAATGTAAATTTCCTCATTTCAAGTGTGATAGATGAGGTGCTAGTTAAAATTCATGTGAGGATGAGGTGTTTTTTCTCATTCTGTCCCAAAATTACTGATTTTTGTGTCTGTCTCCACTGTAAAAATTGATCCAAAATGCACTCCAGTGCTGAAAAAGAGTTGTTGAATTTACTCATCAAATTAAAATATGTAAAGCACTTCAAGGTATCAGGAAACAAAGGGGTCTCAAAACCCATGGAAGTAGTCATTTTTTTTTCATGCTGTGACTTTCTCTGTACAGTAGCAGGGAGCGATCACACCCTTCGCAAGGGGCCTGAGTCAGCTCTTACTTTGTGATTGCTGATACTGATTTAATCAGAATCCATAAACTAGAAGAGATTAAGTCTAACCAGAGTCCAACAGGTCCTTTCTAAGTAACCCCACACCACCATGAGGAGCTCCCCAAAGAAATCCATATGATTAAACTCAGCCCTGAGCAGAGCTACAGCAAATGTTTAAAATGGGTTTGGTTGTGAGGGGAAGGCACAGGGTCCAGCCTTGTATAGTCCTGTGATAACTTTTTCTGGACAAAATAATACAATCCCCTGTGTTTAGACTGTGTTTCTGAGCAATTATGTTATTTTGCTTTTTAGTTGAGTGCTGTGCTCCTCAGGCTTCTTCCTCAGTCCCTGTAGAGTGCTGAAACATCCTAAATAAGCATTGACTCCTTCCAGGCTAGAGGTGGCTACAGCCCTCAGATGAGTGGAGTGACACTCAGATGCTGGCACATTTGTTTAACCTAGTATTTTGGCTGCTAAGTGCTATATGAATGCTGTGCATCATTTTGGAGTAAATTGTGTCACCTTGTAAGTTAATTTCTAATTACACAATTACTTTATGTGGCATTAATAAAAAGTAATGTGAGATTTTTCAGCAAACTCTCATTTTAAGTAAATAATTTTTTTTTGAGACCAAGAGATTTATTAAATTAATTCTTTATTAGACCTAATTTAGACTTGAAGCCATTTTAACTAGTGCTTCGGCATAAAATTATTGCATAATTAGTAATACAGTTGCCGTAAGTAATGGTTTTACTTAGAACAAATTAAAAAGAATTAGATTTTTTTAAGAGGATATCGGTCTCAGAGGTAATAATAATAAAGAATTCCTTACTTCATTACACCTTGCCTATGTTTGATCATCTTTTGGAAGCATGGCTTTATAGAGGTCACTTCACCTGCTATATGCAGCAGCCATTTCTGGGACGGAACACGTCACATTTTACATTCCCTCAGCAACTAATGAAGTTTGTGGGGTGCAAGTGGTTTCAGCTTCAAGCTTCTGCCAGATGTTACTACCCCACAGCAGGGACAGCTGAATGGCTCATGAAGCAGCCCCTTCCCTAGGAGTTTTACAGCCAGCCTGGTAAAGTAAGCCGACATCAATTTGATTCATGCTAATCGAGTGAGCTCTAAAGTGCAGCAGCTGACCCAGGAGCTGTTTGGTTGTCCCTTATGTGGGAGCTGCAATCTCTGGGCAAGAAGTTTGATGGAGAGCTGCAGGCCATAATGCCCTCAGCCATCTCAACATAATTTGTTGATGCGAGTGTGGCAGAACTCTCTAAGAGAGGAGGCATTTAGTGCTGGAAGAGAAGTGCTTAGCTGCTTAATCTGCTGAGGGAAGAGGCAGAACACACGGACTCTTGTTGGAATTTTTTTTGGGTGCTGATGCTGACACCTACACTTAAGTATATGGGAGGGATGAAAGGAGGGGTATATAACCATCTGAGAAGTCAAGGACTCTGATTTTACCTCAAAGGCAACCCAGGCTCTAGCAGTATGCACTAGAAGACATTTTGGCTTAGTGCTTTTTTTGTGCAGCAGAACCCTGTGGTACCCCAGGCGCCTGTTTCGGTCTGTTCCTAGATTTGGTAGCTTCACATCCTACAATACATGTGTAGTGTTCAGAGCTGTTGTCATTAAGTATTGAAACTATTAGGCTAGGGAGGATTTCTATGGGAACAGTATAGTCCTGTAGCTGTATCTAGTTTCTCCTCAAAGGGCCTGAAAATCTTGGCAGGTTCTTCCAGGTCTGAACCCTGGGCTGGTATTCATAGTGAGGCTTGCTAAGGTCAGGTCTTCTACTGCTTTGGTTTTAGACTTTAAAACTTCTTGCCTGTGGAACTCACATACCTGAATATAAAATTCAGAATCTGAATAGGGAGAGAAAAATCTCTGAGCAGAATGATCCCTGGGAAGCCCTCACCCCAGGAAGCAGACAGGCATCCTGAGGGAAGGCTGAATTCTGTGATTCAGCGGGAGGAGAGAGCAGGGGAGATCACTGGTAGAAGCAGCTGCCTATTCCTTCCCTTTTCTGCCCATTGTAAATAAATTGCATTTATCATTACCTGCACCCTTTGTCTCTAGGCTTCTGTGTTGTTGAAAGCTCCAGTTAAATGGCTTGCCCAAAGAAAACACTGTCACATTTGCATAATATTTTCATAGACACCGAGCTCAACCTGAGCCTAAAGGGAGACAGGGATGTTCCTTGCATATTTTATATTCCTGTCCTCAATTCCCACCAAAGCTAACTCTAAACTGTGGAGTGGATATGTGTATAATAAAGAGAGAGAGAGAGATATGTCTGAGAGGTCTGAATTTGTCTGGGGTATTTCCAGAAACTCTTAGTTAAGAAACTACTGACACCCCATGGAAAACTCTGAAATAGTGCTATTTAGAAGGAAATCTGCTTCCATTTCAATTCTTTCTCGGTATTCTTCTTCTCTCATTCTTCATTACTAGGGACATCTGCATGAAAACAGTCTGGTTTTTTATATCTTGGGAGTTCATCTGCCTCTGCTGATTATCCCCTCCCTCCCCTCTCCTTCTGAAGTCATTATCTTCTGATTGCATTACATTTGCAGCCATCCCACCACAGGCTCTCTTCTCATCAAGATTCTCAAGCAAAGCAGAGGAAATGATAGGTCAGCTTGTGGAGGGGAAAACTCAAGGGAAGCCTGGCCCTGGCAGAAGGGGTGTTGGGGTCCAGTCTGTGCAACTGCCTGCTCAGCTACTGGTCTTTCTGTAAAGGCCCAGTGAACCCAGTCGAGTTTCTCCCACAGAGAGTGTTAGAAGAGCTGGAGGAAGCATTTTTTGATTGCTGCAAAATGCAATGTCATTCATGTCACCTACCCTGCAGATGTTTGCAAGCTTGAATTGAACTAAGGAAACTTTCATGACAGGAGCAGGGTGGGTTGTAACTGGAGATGCAGAATCCTGCTCATTTCCTTGAAACCAGATCTGGAAACCTTAATTACAACAAACTAACACTCAGTCTTGCTCTTGGCAAGTAATATGTGTTTAGCTGAAGTGGAACAGCTTCCTTAGGAGAGACTGAGGGAAATGCTTTTCAGAACAATTGCAACCAAAATTTGTAATCTCACTTTGAGTGAGAAAGTGGATTTTGTCATGGCTCTAGTGTTCTACTACAGAACTGGAGTTTTTCCAATCAGTCTTCTGTGTGCAAGAAAAAATACCTTTTACCTATTGAAACATCTTCATAGGCATAAGAAATGGCAGAACTATCTTGCTGAGTATCGTTTAGCAGGAAAGGGCACAAAAATAGTTACGGCTTAGCTGAGGTCACAAAATAAGCCAATGCGAAACCTGTACCAAAATCCCAGGTGTTTAACTACCCTGCTTTGTAGAATACACCTGTCAGACAATCTTCATCCACAATAATCCTATCTTTATTTGACTGAACTAATTTAGATGTTTAAAACCAACTGCTAACCTGTCTGCAGTATTTTTCATAAATATATTTTTCTGCCCCTACTTCCTTCAGCTGGAAAAGAAGGTTCCAAAATACATTATTTAAATTGTACCATAAAGGATGAAATTCAGAGTTCTTAATGGGGCTGTGTATAGTGGACTTGGGAAATAGGACCCCTAATTTTTTTTTCCACTGTACCCATCAGAAGAATGTTGTTACCTTGTCTGCTCCTAACTGCATGCAGGTGGATTCACAAAGACATGAGTCTTCTTTTCATTGTTCTGCCCCAGCTCCTTCTTTGAAAATATTAGAAGCTATGGGAATAGGTCCCTCTTATTTTTTGTAGCAAAACCCATACCTGTCCAAGTCAGCAACAGGGCCATAGTGGTAATACAAAGCAAGAAGCAGAGGAATTTATAAACAGTTTTGTACAGGGTGAGAATGACAACCCTTCCTTCCCAGACAGATGCCTAAGCTGTTCTGGTCTTCCCCAGAAGGCATTGCAAAAGTAATTCTAACTAACAGCTACAACACCTGTATACACTTTTTATCTCTGGATTGGGGATGCCAGCAAATATTGAATTTACTTCTAGAATTAAGTGACCATGCAACAGGATATTATTGCATTTAACTCTGCTTCTGTACTGCAAAGAGTATCAGTGATACAAATCAGTTCAAATGTAGGATGATCTGATTTCCCAGTATCCCATTACAGCTGGTAGCTCTGCAGTGTTATTGTAGGGGGCTTGGCTTCTCTTAAGTTGATGAGTATGTTTGTCTCAAGACGTATTTGCAAAAGGATAGACAGCACAGTGGGTGGCTTGATCCTTCAAACCAAGTGTTTGTTCCTTAAGTATATGTCAAGGACAAGATAATGCTCTTTTAAAAAATTATTTATTTATGTATTTATTTTAAATTATTCACATTAATTTCAAGCAAGTTGCAGATTTGTTTTGGATTTTGTCCCCTATGAAGGTTTTCTTGGGATAGGACTAGACAGGATGACTTCTGTATGCAAAAGAGACCTCTTAACTTGAAACCAAGTACATATGAAAAATTAATATCCCTATGGATATTGATCCATACTGAAAGGTGATAAGGGAGGGTTAGGATACTCCCAGTTGTATATCCTTTGGGGAGACAAGGCAGAAAATAAGTCTGAGGCCAGCAACAGCACTGCATCTGGTAATCACAGCATGTATACTGCTTCATGGGCTATATACTCTATATAATATGTATTTAAAAAAAGAAAAAAAGCAACAGAGGAATTCACATTGTTGAAGTTAATTGCTGGATTAAGTTGCCATTTGTCACTAGTAATGTAATTTGTATTATAAATTGCAGCAGAGCAACTCTCAGACAAAATTTATCAATGCATTTCCAATTATTTAATAACAGTATTTTTCAAAGCATAAGCAATGCCACTTGTTTTCACCCCACTCCTTTTAAAATCAGCCTATTCAGAAAGTTTCCATCAGTATAATAGCCAGCTCTGCAAAACTGCCTACTAAATAAATTATCACCAGGAGCCTCAAAACCCATTACCATGAAGAAGGCCATTTCCCCCTCCCCAGCCCATGGCCTGCTGTGTTGCTGCTAATGGGACTGTACATGACATGTTGCACAGAAAGAAATTAATTTACAGGTGCCTCTGACTTTTTTTTTTTTGTTTTATTGGTGGAAAGCTACAGGAGAAGAATATTGTGGAAGGATTCAGAAACAGTTTCGCTGAACTCAATGTCTATTACAGAGAATGAATCCTTTGGCCTGCAGAAAGCATTTGACTTGCACCTTGGAAGAACAGTTTCTGTACTGATTCATAGCAAAAATGGGAGAAGGGCAGAAAACAGGAAGGAAACCCCAGAAAATGTGGCTTTTGCCTCTATCTGGGACATCCGTTGTAGGCAGAAAAATGTTGTAATGCTCTGCTGCTGCTTTACAAATGTACTCTTCTTTTTTCCAGTGGTATCCTTCCCTATATCAGATTTTCCTTCATACTACAGTTTTTCCATTGTATGTTCAGGCTGATTCCCTGCTTTTGCAGTCCTGGGCATCCCACACCCAGTCTGCTGGGTGCACTGCAATAATTTTATTCTTTCTCATTTTGTACAAAGCTTAATTTTCTTATAAAAAAGGAATAATCATTAATATTTCTTTTCTTTTTCTTTTCAGGTAAGTGGCCATTCCTGTTTTCTCTGAGACTGGTGAACAATTGGCAAACCTCATCTCTCAAAGGTATCTCTTTGTGGTATGGTTTCTTCTAAGCACTTTGGAGTATTTTCCTCATCTGAGTTTGTGTAACACCTCATAAGGAGGTTTGAGATAGATGAGCTGGGATTTAACCTTAACCAAACAATAATTTTTCTTTGATTTCTTTGGTTTTGTCTGTCCTTGCTGAGGTGCCCAGAAATAAGGAGCTAAAGATACAGTGGCTAGAGAGGTTGTTCATGGATCTTCAAACTCTAGGCATAAAAACATTGAAAGGCTACTAGCACAGTGGGAGGCAGGCAGGCACTGCCAAGCTCTTCCAAATGTAGGGCCAGCTGACACAGGTGCACTGCCTGTTACCTGTTCTTATTCCCTTTGCTTTGTTCTCAAAGAGTGCCTTTTAGAAGAACGTATGTGTACACCAGAGCCAAGTGGTTTGTACATATTTCAAAATCTGCCAGGGCTGATTACTACAAGAGAACATCTGACTCTATGTTATGCTGCTCCTGCTTCTCCTGGGGAAGAGGCATTGCTCAATACCAACCAGGACCATGGGAAAACAGCTGATTAGGCCCCCAGAAGCATAGAATTGACTTTAATAGTCATGAAGTTTTAAAGTAATTTACTTTGTTTGGGTTTGGGTTTTTTTGTATTGGCAGTCTTGAGCATTTTTTCTTATTTTTCTCCTTCTGCAGCATCAAGGTTTTAAAATTTATGAAAAATAAGATAATTGCACTATATGTATTTTCAGAAATATAGGCATAGATCTTTAGGGATGAAATCTTGATGACATGAGCAGAATCAATCACTGGGGAGAATATTGACACACCATGAGATGGATGCTACCTCAAAGGGCATTTCCACACCAGGAAAAAAGTAACATAAAATTGCTCAGGTGCAGAGAACCCCAATTCCCTAATGTGTAGGCAGTTTTAAAGGTCTCTGATTTCTTGTTTGACGGTCTTTGGTGCTGAATGGGCAGATATTTGCTGGTCTGACTAAACTATTGTCTCAATTGAGTTAGCTGGACACAGCTCTGAGTATTACCAAGAAATGAAAGTCTGGAACACATTAAATATCAATATTAATTAATGAGTCTGGGATGCATACAGGAAATTACCTTCAACCTTCTGAAAATATCTTCAAGTGGGATTACTGACATAAAGGATTTGATCTAATTATCAGTGCTAATTTCCTTTATGATGGTGGTAGCAACACTGTTGTTAAAAAGGCACAGTCAAGATTAGTCACCTACAGTATTAGTGTTAATCCTTTATCAGTATTACTAATATTTTAAAATTAAATCTTTTAGAAATTATCACCACCAGCTCTGCTTCACAGTTTATTTGGCGTAGGCAATTAGATGGTTCAATTTTCTCATCCTGACGTGTTGGGGTTTGGGTTTTATTTCTTGAAGCTTTCTTCTCCTGAAATTGTCATTATTGGTTACACTTTCTTTGTCTTTGATTCAAAAAGCTAGCTGTACACTGTAAGAGTAGGAGGCAGGTAGATATATTGAAGCGATTTATCCATATTATGTGTTCTTCCCTCTGGCTTAGCCATTAGAGGTAAGCAAACTGTGTGAGATAAACAAAATATAAGAAAATGAGGATGAGTGGACAGGAGAGTAATGACCAAAAAAAGGCATCTGGAAAATACGGCACCTTCATGTCCCTTACATGATTTGGGTGGGGTTTTTTTAGGTGTGCATAAAGTAAACAGTTGTGAGGAGGCCTGTGTCTCCCAAGAAACTGAGCTCAAGGCCTGGCACTTTTTGTCTGGGAGAGAGCAGAAAGGTCTCATGGAGGCAGTGGGAGTAGTACACCTCCCCAGCACTGTGTAGTGGTGGGAAGGAGATACCTGCTCCATTAACTTACTGGGATGCAGGAACTCCTAGCCCATCAGTCATCATGCCTTTACAGGACAAACAATCTCAAGAAATTAAAATCCCACAAGGACTTGGATGCACTGTGAGCCCTGGTGTCTGCCAAAGAATATGTAGCTTAGAAAAGGCTCCTGAAAGAGCCGACCAAGCTCACTTACCTCCCAGCCTACAGCCTTGGGAACAGAGAAAACTCAGCTGATAACCTGCTGCCTGCGATGCTGACACAGAGAAATGCTATCTGTCTATGCAGTTCATCATCTGGTACTTGCATCTTAGTGAAAAAAGTTGCGGCTGAAGAAATCCCACAGCCACCAATGTCGTATCAGACAGAACAACATGCTATCAGCTCTTAAATGTCCAACTCATCAACACAAATTGGTTCCTCTGAACAGCAATTCCATGCAGAGATGAGTTTTCCCTTGACACTCCTTTTGTTTTTTATCTCTGTCCTGTTTTTTTTTTTCTTATGTATCAACTGATCTCTTCTTACATAGATCTTTAAGTATTTTAATTTCAATGCAGACCTTATCTGGAAATGAATGTCTTTTATTGGTGCTTTGATTTGTTTCTAATGCTGTTTTATTGACAACGGTTTCTGGGTAATGATCCAAACCTCTGCAGTGCTTTTATAGAAATATGTGGTGCTTTGATGGAGAATAAGAGGCTAGGAGAGGGCTGTGTAGCTGGCAGGTTTTGATTCAGCAGTTGTGCCAACAGGTACAGGACCTATCCTCAGCCCCTGAGCAGAAAACAATTTAAAAAGTACCGCTTTTTAGAGCTCTATCTCATCAGTGTGCATCAAAACAATTGAGCAATAAAGGGCAATGCACAAGATAAATGTGAGAAAATCTGGCAAATTCATGTATGACTATGACACCCACTTGCAGTTCTGCAAATTAGCGAATGGAAATGATAATAACAATTATATAAAAAAGAGCAAAGACAGTGAATCACCAAATGCCCTTTTTTATTTGAAAATATCTAATTGTCTACTTTTCAAATGCTCTAGAGCAGATATCATAAGAGTAATAAACCTTTAGTAATAGGACAACTCTTCCCTGTACGCATCAAACTTTTCTGAGCAACACAGCAAAATTGTTGTAGGTAGGGATCTTTACGTAGAATGTATTAATGATCTTTTTTACATATCAAAAGAAGGGAAGGAGGAACACTCGAAGAAAATTCCAGTGATGCAGTTACCATATCAGCAGAACAAAGTGCTTCTTTTGGATGAAATGGGAGTTGTGGAAAATGATGGAGGACGTGTGTACATGCAGTTATCCTCCATGAATTGAAGAAAGAAAGAATGAATGCAATGGGAGCAATCATAAATGTCCATGTCTACATGCTTATGTATGCTTAATACTTTCAAGTGTATATATGTGTACACAAGCATGTATCTTCTTCTGTATCCATGGCATTTTATGGCAAGAGACCTCAGAGGAATGAAGAAGAAAGCCTATGTAGTTTACTCCCACTGTCACAGATCCAGAAAGCTGGGCATGACTAGATTTCAAGTAATTTGTCACAAATGACCCAAGCAGGTGAACAGGATTCTGGCCTTTTGAATCCTTGCCCTACACAGTATCCACTGAGAAATGCTGCCAGCTGATCTAGGATCTCTGCACATCAGCAAGTAAGAGAAGAGTACTCCTAGATAGCAGGAGGAAAGTATGATGGGTTTGTCTGGGATTCTCACCATACCTCTCTCCCACCACATCTCCCTGCCCCTCAAAGGCCCCAGAATGAAATAAATCTCATATATTTCTTTTAAAAATTCAGTGTTTAAAAAAATTTCTAGTGATATACCTGTGTTTTTGAAACTTCACAGAGAAAAAAGGATGAGAGAGCTACTACTTTTTAATTTATTTAGTCTTTTAAATAAAAGCACATTTCTTCAGGAGATGTATGGCACCTTCTTTAAAAATCTGACACTTTTTTTCTGATGTTTGTAACTCATCACTGACTTGCTTCTCAAGTTTTCTGTTCACCTTTTCAAAACTAGTCCCGTACTGATGGAACTCACCAGATTCTTTCAAAGAAACTACATTTGAAGCTTCTGAGCCTAGTTGCTTTTGTGAAAGGGTAATGCTAAGAATCACTGAAACTATTTTCCAGATGTTAAGCACCATCTACATTTTGCCAAGTCCTGTATTTCAAAAATGGCTTGTCTAAATCTCTCTGCAAAATGCTTTCCATGGATCAGGCAAACAGTTCCTTCTAGCTTCAGGCAGTGTAAGCTTCTGAACTGGAAACCAGCTGTTCTGAGAAGAGAAGGGGTGTAACAGAGCAGCCAAACTCTCTTACAGTACAAGCATGTCTGAATATACCAGTTTTTCTAGAGAATAGTTGGTCTTATTCCTTACTATCTATGTAGTGCCAGTTGTATTCTTGCTCTGGGAGGACCCATAAATACCTTTCCTGTGAAGGGCATCAGAAGTGCCATGAAATTTATCTGAGAAGCAAATGGGTAGGGAGGCATAGCCCACCAGTTGCATCTACATCCTCCTCAGAGCTAAACAGTAAGACTGAAGCTCTGGCTCCATTCAGAGATTTATTTCTTAGGCTGTATGTTATTTGTGGACAGAGGTGCAGCCAGGATTTGTTTTTTTCTGACTGTCTGTTAGGGTTGTTGTTTTCCTCTACTTGAAAACTTCCCATTTCTGACCTAGCTAGCTTGCTGGTCCCTCAGCAAACCTCTGGATAGCAGGTGTTTAGCTGAGCAACAGTGGCAGCATGAGAGAATGCCATGGATGGTCTGTAAATCAGTTTGTGCTGTGTAGAGAGGCTCTAGCTTAATGATGACTCAGAAGAAAAATGTTATTAATATTTAATGTGCAAGCTGAATGTCTGGCATGCTGTTATTAGTTACACATCATGAGGGGTGCAGTATTGGCTACCAGTCAATGCAGGTCTCTTCCTCCAAATATTCCCATTCTGCAGACCTAATTTGTACTGTATTTTTCCATTCACTGAGACAAATATCTACTCCATTTAAAGGAGCTTTATCACAATCTTCTAGCTAAATCTTTAAATTGGTGTGCCTAGCTTTCAAGACCCCTTTCTGTGAGACACTTGATTACTTTTAAGAGTAATTCTTCAAGCAGTAGGGCACTGCCATCTTTTAAAGGGCTTCCGTGCTGCATCTGAGCCATGGGACTTCAAGGGGGAATGTGCTTCAGGGTTGAGCCACAATGAGTAAGGAGAAGAGATCTGAGCTCTTTGCTTTCTGGAATCTCTTCTACAAAAACATCCTGTTGCTTGGCTGGGCTTCAAATGCAGCCAATCAGGCCATGGCTGTATCCCTTAACCAGCAACGGAGTGCTGCTGGTGAAGACTGCTGGATAATCCAGATTCCCAGATGCAAGAGGAAACAACTCAGCAGTAGATGCTATGTTACTGCAGGGTCATGCTGGAAACCAGATGCATCCACAGCCCCATCTTGTGCTGTAGTGATGGAGATCCAGGGAAAACAAAGTTGTTTCCCATTTGTGACCTCTTCCTCAAGCCTTTTCATCCACCAACTTCCCAAGACAGAGGAGGCATGGTTGTGCTGCTATGATTTCCAAATGCCACTCATGGCGTGAGGAGGGATGACTGCCTCTGACTGACACTTCTTGTCCTGTAGCAGCCAGTGATTCGACTCTTCAGTAGGGTAAGTTTGTACCCATGAGTGTGAGCCATGTCCTCAAGGGTGAGAACTGTAGCCTAGCACAGTATTTTGCCTGCAGCCAGCTAATTCTTGCAGTCTGTTGCCCTTACCTTACCCCAGCATACACAGACATTGGACTGGGGACAGTATGAAGTGCCTTCCTAGTTGCTTTCATATCTCTTTTATCTCTTTACGCCCTTGTTGTTCATGAATTTGTCCTGTTGTCGAACTGGTGGATACAATCTGTCCCTGCAGCTTCATATGGTAACAGATTTACTATATGCTATGTTAAAAAGGAAGAAAAACCAAAACCAAACAAACAAGAAAAGAAAGGAAAGGGAAAAGGAAAAAGGAAAGGAAAAGGAAAACTGCTTGTGATCATTTGCAGACTCAGGGTGGATTTCCTCTTTGTGATGAGACCAAAACTGAGACTAAGAAGGGCCTCTTCTGATTTGAATCTAGTTTAAGAAAGGGCTTGTCTTTCACTTCCAACAGTGTTATCCCCAATTCCCAGCACACATCTTAGATTAGATTCAGAGCTCATGAGCTTCTGCATCATTCATTCCTCTTGCACTAAACCAACCAACTCTTGAAGTCCTACTTGCTTGGAACCAGCACCAATAAGAAGATGAGATGAAGCAAAACAATTGGATTTATAAAGTGAGTCTTTTCTTATGGCATTTAGGGCAAAGCACGTACAGTTCTCTTTTGTTCTATTTACAAAGTATACCCAGCTCCTGTTCATACTGACAAAAAAAAAAAAAAAAAAAAAGACAAGAAAAGCAGCAAAGCCATACACAGGTAATAACACTTTTGGAGTGGCTGCTGAGAAAAAAAAAAAAAAATGTATGGCTCCCAGCAGAAACAGTTGCTCTTTGGTCTGAGTGTTGACCCATTTCCCTCCAACCACCTCTAATTTCTCATCCCCAGCTGTTCCCACTTTTAAGGTAGAGTATATCTTCAAGGCACTTCAGTGGGGCAATCTCGTATCTATGAAACTGGGGGCACTCTTGCTGTAGGACTCCTCATTCAACCAAGGTGCTCATCTGCACCTCATGTGGGAAAATAAATCTTTGAAGTGAAAGCTATGAGACTGAGTTGTTAGACCTGAATACTCTTTTTTAAAGACTACTCAGTCTATGCCTAACCAGCCTGTTCTGACCAGATATTATATTATTCACAGAATAAAACTTTGGCTCCACTGTGTCATAATTTTGTTATATCTAAATTTTAATAAGCATGCTGGAAATACTTCAAAGATTACAAATGTCTATACACAACCATTTTTCCTGTTAAAAAATAAACAAAAGCAATTTTGGTGCAGTAGACCAAAACCAACTCAATAAAATCATTATGTGAGGTAGCAAGGATGGACAGATAGGCACAGAGCATGTTTTGATTTGTCAGTGTTACCATTAATATTCTTACAGATCATCTAGTTTTGTAAAGTTCCAGTGACATAATCCTTCAGAGTGTAACCTAGTGCCCACAGGTGTCAGTGGCAACTGTCAGTAGACTGAATATTAAAAAAAAAAAAAATTCAAAAAGGCAGTGGTTCTTTTCTCAATCGAATAAAAGGGAAATGTTCTTTTGCATTGGAATTAAGGTCACAGTAGTAAAAGATCCTGCAGCATTCTTACCCTCTTCAGAGCACGTTTCCTGAGAGAGACAAAATTCCTCTTAGGAATAATTGCATTTATTCTTTCTATGTTCTTTTTTTCTTTCCATTTTTTATCCCCTATGGAAGTTCCTGTCCTTCCTACCTCTGCAAAGTACCTGAATTTCAGTAGATGAACTGTGTGGAGTTGGCAAAACATTCAGTGATTTCTTGGGAAGAGGTAAAAATACTGGCTCTAATACTGGTGATAATAAGTTGTTTGCATATTTTTTAAATTGCAATCAGAGTATAAAGATTTTGCTGTGAATTTTAAAATTAGCCAAAGCTGCCTGGCATGTCTCTGCTGCACTTTTTCTCTTCCACATGACATATTCTTAACTAAGTCAATCATTTACATGGGCTTTAAATTTAATTTAAATGTAATGAATTTAAATTGGGCTTTGCTCTATTTCAAGGTTGCTGGGTTACTTTTCTGTAAGTTAACATTCAGCATGAGAGATTCAGCTTCTAAAATTTGGTTTCAGTTGCTCTTCCTCACTGTCAAACCACCTCCTCCTTCCCTTCCCCCACCCCTTACCACCTTCCCAAATCAAATCCAGCCACGCTGCCTTTTACTGACTTGTGGCTCGGGGTTTGTGGGCAGGAGAACGGGGGCAATACAGCCACAAACTGTGCACATTAGGAGTGTAAGGATTACTGATTGGAGCCAGCAACAGAAAAGCTTTACAAGCAAATCAAACAGATACATTTTCAGGAGGAACCACACACTTCTCCCTCTGCATTAGTGCCTATCTCAGTAATCATTCTCTTCCTCGACCAGGAGCCCTCTTAATCCTCCACCCCATTGCCCTCTTCCATCAAAATCTTCAATACTTCTGAAACAAATCAAATCAAGAATTAACCTTTCAACCGTGAAACATTCCTTTGCTATGGTACGTGTGTCCCCTGTTAATCACTGCTGCAAAAACATGCGGCAAAGAGTACACACTTAGAGGTACTGGACTTCTAAATTTTCTGCATTTGCCCTTGCGTGTTTTGTAAAGATCCCTAAATCCACTTCAACATCAACCTTGTGATGCCTTTTCCCAGGTGTAAGGTTGGCAGGATGCTGGTTTGTGATGGATCCAACCTGAAAGAGGTTTTGTAAAGCTTTGAGTTGTCTTCCCATGGGACAGGCAGTCACTCTCTGTTCTTAGCTAATCGTGCATCTTTGTGGATTGTTGATGTGGAGCTGCTGGTAAATGTAAGGAAGCTTTTCTTTATTGTATTTAAGTAAAAGGGAGTGTAAGTAGTGCTTGTTCAAAAAAGTAAAGATGAGCAATGTAGGAAAAGAAATTCTGGGCTAAGTCAGGGGTCATGAGTTTGAAATAACTCAAGAGGTGAGAGAAGTGGATTTTTCGTATTTATGGACTGTGATGCACAGAGCACAATCCCAGCACTTTTCTTGCAGAAGTAAACATGTAAACAACATGCCTTGGTGTTTTCTGCTTACATCTGTAAAGTCTCATTGTTTTCTTGGTCAAAACTGTCACATTCCATGTTCCTAACCAAACTTGTTCTTACACCTTTCTATGCTCCTGAAGGTGTCATTTAGCTTTATTGATACTTGGCAGGGATTTAAACATTTAGAGAATATTCACAGATTAGGATTATTTACTGGTTGAACTGTGACTGCTCTAAGGTGCACCTTTCTTCATTAATGTCATAGTGAACCAGACAGAAGATCTTTTGCATTCAGTATCCCGAGTCCAGCAAGAGCTGTAATTTTTGCATTATTGTTATTTTTATTTATGATTGGTTATTTTATTATTTGTATTTCTGTCTTTTTGTAATACCAAAGAGGAGAAAAGAAACCCAAAGGACCAAAATGTATTCAAAACAGCATCTACTGCCCTCTGGCAATATGAGCTGCAAAGTCCACCATGCTATGATGGTAGAGGATGGCCCCATTGCACTTTAGGGGCCTCCTACGTGGTTCTGTTCCTACAGTTTCATATTCTGTTCTCTTTTCTTTCTCCTAATTGGAGCTGTCATTAATTGATACCAGTCTATTTTCTCTCATCTGAATGTCATCTTCACTCTCTGTAATAAGGTCAGTGGACCTGTAAATATTGCAGTGTGCTAGGTCTCCCTTTCATTTTCAAATAAGAACTGGGGTGCTAGTGCTCCAGAATTTAGTATTAGCTCTGTTATGGTGGCTGCAGGCTCACCGTGGGTTAACAGAATGCTGGTTGCAAAGCACAGGAAAAATACAGTGGTTCAATAGTAATGAAGTAACAATGTACTAACATAGCAAAAAATGGAGTGAAAATTATAGCATAGCTGATTCATCACTGTGTTATTCTACTTAAACCAGTAGTGAATCAGAGCCAGAACTTGGGAGAGGTTGATAGAGTTTTTATCAAGTTCAGAGCCATTTAGCAGTATACACTTAAATTCATTTTGTTTCATTATGGTCATGATAACCTTACATGTTTGTGTATAGTGACTTTTTTAGTTTTGCTTTGGCTCTATATATATAAATTTTTTTTTTTTTTTTTTTTTTTTTTTTTTTTTTTTTTTTTTTGGCTTTTGAAGGATGAATCTGTGGCTGAGGTTTCTGTGCTTCTTCCATACAAAAATTCCTTTGGAGAAATATTAGTGATAAAAGTATAACTGTAAACCTTTCCAGGTTGTAGCATCATGGGGTATGCATGATAACTTTTAAAAACAGTTTATCACTTCCATGCACTTGTAAATGCAGCAAGCCTTTCTTTCTCCTTAGTGTTATTCTTGCCATATAATTAGACATACTTAGAGCTTTCGTGATCTAATATTTCTGAGAGTTAGGTAAATAATTTATAGGGTACTCTTCACAAATGGATACAATGTGAGTTCAGAGCTAATCCGCTCCTCTGGAGGTACATAAAATTATCAAGCTTATACAAGAGCAAGCTAATTAGGAAGCAATCATCATCAACAACAGCTGTTCTTAGCTCACTGAAAGGCGGAGGTTCTGCTTGCACCAGCCACTCATCCATTTCCTCTCCCCAGCTTTCCATGAGACAAGCATCTCCAGAGCTACTCCTGTGCAACCATTCTTGCCACTCACTTTAACTCAGTGTTCCTGCTATCTAAACAGGGAGCTGACTTCTGCATCAAGTTATTGCCATTGTACTAAGGATGGATACATGTCTGGGTAGTGGTGGAGGGATGCATGAAGTGAACAAAGTGTGTTTTGCCCCACCACCCCACTGCAGTATGAGTGCAGACTCATACTGGCTATGGTGTTTTTTGTATTTTTGATCACTGAAGTATTTCAGCTTGGGTGAAAACTGTGGTAAATGCACGGCAGAAGAAATTAATTATTCCTACAGCAGTGCTATTAAAAAGTAAAGGCTGGAAATGTTGCATACAGTCCCCTCACTGACTTCACCATTGCTCCTTTTCACCCCATTATAAGCACTGTTTGGCCCAATGAATGGGAGGCAGTGTCCATCAACTTATGCTTCAAAATCATTAGTAACTCTACAACATGAAGCATGCATGAACTCAGCAGATACGCTTTTTTCTTATACTCGTATCGCATCACATAATGGAAATCCAAGCTAGATAGTCTTTGTTGAAACCAGCATTACCTGCTTATTTGGTGCTCCTGTCTTGGTGCCCATTTAAGTTCTTTCTACCAGCAGAGACTTTGTGTTGTGCAGATGAGATGGAGAATTAGGAATCAGCCATGGAACACCTGTGGAGTGAGAGAGACAATGAGAGAATGGACAAAAGGGTCATTGAACTCCAGCTCCCTCATATTAATCCAGTATAAGAAAATATTGTGAAAGGTGACCTTTTCCTTAGAAGTGTTATGTCCATCACCCCTGCGTTAATCTTTCCCAGATATACATGACTGCCTAACAGAGAAATGCTGCTGGAAGTGAACAGGGTTGCCTGTGAAGGTAGTAAGGCTTCTGATAACATGGAGAAGCATATCAATAAGAAGGGATGGAGGCAAAACTCAGATCAGGATTTCTGGCCTCTTCTTGTCATCCACCTGCTCAAGAGGAAGCCAAAACTCCTGCATAATAGGGCACTCCCAGCTTCAGCTTCCCCCTGTGGCACCTGTTGGAAGTAACCTCTTTACAGGAGAGTTACAGGGCTGTTATGCTGTATTCAGCCTGGTTTTCATACCTCACATGATGGCCTGCTGGTACAGAGCCAGTCATATGCCACCACAGGACTGGGGAGAGGAGAATCAGCTCTTCCACAAATCCATGAGATGCAAAAGAGGAGACTAGGTTTGGGGTGAGGAAATATGGGTGTCAGAAGAGGAATTCATTGGCAAAGCCTGTGACAGCTTTATAGATGAAACCACTGCCAGATGTTAATTGTTTTCTGTGTGGTTTTCAATTGATCTGTAATTTGACTGTAGATTCCAGGCTTTTATAATAAATTGTGTACAAAACTAGCCACTTAAGGAGATAATAAAGACTCAAAGGCAGATAGAGCCATAAATTTGTACTTATCCAAGAATAAGAGATGAGTTAGAGCCTCTTGGTAGTGCTTTTTTTCTTCTTCCTTTTTTTTGTTCTATAAAGGAGCATGACAGAACCAAAGCTTCTGTGCTCTGCAGACAGAAGAGAGAAGCATAAGAGGAGCTGTGTTGCACACAATTTTTTTTTTTGCTTGGTGATGCCTCAGCATCCATTTAACCTGGCAAATTAAAACTCCCATTTGCTCTGGTGATGCAGGAACCTTTTCCACCAATCTGACTTTCTCTTCTGTGTTCATTCATGAGCATCCACACTCACTGGGGCATCTGTCCATCTATTGTTTTGGCTTCTCCCTGCAACAGCTGTTGCCTTCACTTGACATGGTAGAAGCCTGCTGGATAGTAATAACCTGAAGACTTTGGATTCAGTCCGGTCACTTGAAATTAATTTCAGGGGTTTCAAGACTGTCTGTGTCCAAATAACTGTCTCTCTTTCTGAGGCAACTCCTGAAAAATAAGGACCAAGTCCCCTGTGATAAAAATAAGGACAGTCGGGTCACTGTAGGTCTCCTGCTCCTTCTATCCCTCTGAATATAGGGCAAAAAGGTTTGATCCCAAAGAATAATGAAGACACTTAGTCTATGACCATGATTTGTAGTATGCAGTGCTACTGCATGGCGTACATAGCATGTGTTGGTCTCAGCAGAATGAAAAACTTTTTGTCTTGAAAATAATGCTTTCCACACCAAAATGTCCTGAGAAAGCTAGTTGCTTCAGTTTATGTTCTTGCAGGAAAACTGCCTGGTGGGAGGATGATGTGGAGCTGTGAGTAGTGTCAAGGATTTGTATAGAGCCATGTGATATAATAAGTTGAGTAAAACTTACCTAAGAGGACACTGAGCAGGAGTCACAACAGGACAGACCACTGTGAGCTCAGGTCTGCTCCCAGACTCACCTCTGGTATGAAAGCCCAAGCATCAAGTAGTGGGAAATGGTATTGTTCTGATGGCTTCAGCAAAACTAAGTTGATTTTCATCACCTGATTGCATGGCCATTTCCCGTCGGCTTTGTGAAGGCTGGCAGTGTGATAATATAATTTGCAAAATGCTGAGAACAGCCAGTGTGTGATTGGACAGTTCAAAAAACTCTGCAGGAGGCAGAAGCCCCTACTGTCCTGAAATGGTGTAAAGAAAGAGCATCTGTTTTTTCTCATCCCTGCCATACAGCAACAACTCTGTGCAGTGAGCAGCTGAGGATGGCCAGTTTCCATCCATGCTGCCCCTAGGATGCTGTGAGTGTGCCCTTCTCTCCAGTGCTGTACCTACCTCTTCAGTGCCAGGTCCTGCACTTTGGCCACAACAACCCCATGGGGAGCTCCAGGCTGGGGACAGAGTGGCTGAGAGCAGCCATGCAGAAAGGGACCTGGGAGTCTGGATTGACAGGAAGCTGAACATGAGCCAGCAGTGTGCCCAGGTGGCCAAGAAGGCCAATGGCACCCTGGCCTGTATCAGGAACAGCATGGCCAGCAGGTCCAAGGAAGTGATTCTGCCCCTGTACTCGGTGCTGGTGAGGCCACACCTCGAGTACTGTGTCCAGTTCTGGGTCCCTCAGTTCAGGAAGGAGACTGAGGTCCTGGAGCAGGTGCAAAGGAGGGCAACCAGGCTGGTGAAGGGACTCAAGCACAGACCCTATGAGGAGAGGCTGAGGGAGCTGGGGATGTCCAGCCTGGAGGAGGCTCAGGGGAGACCTCATCACTCTCTACAACTCCCTGAAAGGAGGGTGTAGCCAGGTAGGGGTCGGTCTCTTCTCCTAGGCAGCTATCAGCAAAACAAGAGGGCACTGTCTTAAGTTGTGCCAGGGGAGGTTTAGGTTGGATATTAGAAAGAATTTCTTTACGGAGAGGGTGATCAGGCATTGGAATGGGCTGCCCTGGGAAGTAGTGGATTCTCCGTCCCTGGAGATATTTAAAAAGAGACTGGATGTGGCACTCAGTGCCATGGGCTGGTAACTGCAGCGGTAGTGGATCAAGGGTTGGACTTGATGATCTCAGAGGTCCCTTCCAACCCAGCCAATTCTATGATTCTATGATTTCTTTCTGTATATTCCTTACAGTTGCTTCCAGGTTTGTCTGTTGCTACAGTAGCCAAAGTGTTTCAGTAATACTTGGAGTTTCTGATTCAGAGGAGCTTCCAGGCCAGGTGACCACCTTAAACAATTCTTCCTATAGTGAAGGTGTTCCTTCCTATAGGTTGCTGGGTGTTTATCTGTTTGGCTATAGTTGGTGATGTTTTTTGTCAGCGAGTGGGCCCATACAGAGTGTTCGGTTGTGTTTGCCAAAGCATGTAAGAAGTGTATGCCTACATTGCCTCAAATGTGTGCCCATGTGCTGTTTGCAATAGACTCTGAGGGTTTTGCTGTCTGTCACATGCTGTCATCTCAGTGCTCTGTGTGTGTGTATGACTTTCTTGCCCTATGACTGGATGCCAGCCAACTGCTGGCTCATAATGTGGTGTGGACTATCTGTCATATGGGATTAGCCTTTCTGCTGTGGTTCTCCTTTTGGGTGTGCAGATATGAAACTTAATGTATGCAAAAGAGCATCATGCAAGGTGACAAAAGAGCAAGGTGCTCTTTTTTGTGTGTACCTGGAGTCATGCCTGTTACACTGTGGTGCCGAGTATGAAATCATAAGAGAGATCGTCTTAAAAAAAATTGATGATTCCTCCTTCAGTTGCTTAAAAAGTTGTGACATTAGACTTCCTATACAGCATGATCATCTTCCCTATTGAAGAGGCAACTGAGAAAAGTGAACAGCAAGAACACTATTTAATGCCTGGGGACACTAGTGGGCTTCAGTGTCGCAGAGTGCTCAGGGCTTTAAGAGCCAGGGGATTG
This sequence comes from Calypte anna, assembly GCF_003957555.1. Classification (NCBI taxonomy): domain Eukaryota; kingdom Metazoa; phylum Chordata; class Aves; order Apodiformes; family Trochilidae; genus Calypte; species Calypte anna. The sequence goes on from NC_044244.1 coordinate 80,644,999, forward strand.
CAGAGCCCAGGGGGGCACTGACAGAGTTGGTGGGAAGTGCAGCACTGGGAGAGCTGGGGGGAAGCACAGGGTTGCAGGGAAGCACAAACAGCTCATCTGGAAAAATGTCCTTTTAGTTTAATTCTGGTCTTCTTTTTTGTGGGGCAGTAAATCCTTTAATTCCATAGTTAGAATATCTGCTGACAGATGAAGTAATGACACTGTGTGAGCACCAATATGTCTGGGGATAATCCTCCTCTCCTTCCCACCTCTCCCCTCTTCCATCTCCCTTTCTTTTCTGGCCTGCCACAAGCGACCTATCTGTGATCCAGGAAATTGGCCAATTTATGATCTAAGATAACCATTTCTGTAAAGGCTGAAAGGCTCACAGTGTGCTAGCATTTAGAGATCTATTGGGTTTTCCCCTTTGAATTACAGCACTGGTTATCACCATCTGGAAATAACTCACTGTATGTTTCTTTTCTCATTGTGTGATCCTCAGAATCAGAAGGCAAGTGAAAAGGGATTGCTCAGTTTTGTCTTTTGGCCATCATGGCGGTGGTCAGCAAGTTGCAGTTGAGGAATCTCTCTTCCCTCTTTTTTGTTAATTTGTTGTTGTTTGGTTTTGTGGGTTTGTTTTTGTTGGGGTTTGTATGGTGGGTTTTTTTGGTTTTTTTTCTCTTTCTCTGTTGTACTTTCTTCCTTCAGGGTGCCTTAAACTTGTCAACATGTTCAGCCACTTGGTGTACTTTGTTTTGCAATAGCACCCATAGAGAGGGCAGCTCTCCTTGCTTGGGGAGTGGTAGCACTGTGGAGAGGGATGGGGCTTTGGGCAACCTGGTCTAGTTGAAGGTGTCTCTGCCTATGCAGGGGCTTTGGAACTAGGTGATCTTGAAGGCCCCTTCCAACCAAAACCATTCTAGATTAACCTAAGTGAAGAGCAGTGGTGTGTTCCTGGGATTTTACTTACTTCTGCCTCTGGTGGAATATGTGTGAAAGAAATCGTATCTCAAGGACATCTCTCCTTCCACTTTGGAATCACTCAGCTAGCTGGAGAGGAGATTGAAATATGCCCAGTTCAGCCAAGCCCTGTGATGGGACTTTTATTCCTGCTAACAAGACAGGTCACTGTAAAGTACCTATTTGAGGATTTTCAGAGATGAGTCTCCTTCCCTGTGGCAGAGATGCTACTTACTCTCTAATCAGCTCCTCTCCTAGAGAAATTGTACAGTCCACACCATCATTGGGCAAGCTGCCCTTCCCCAGAATCTACTCCACACCATGTTTTAATTAAACAGCCTAATCTTTAAGTGACCCTATGCCGTGACGGCTGCTAGAGGACCTGCAGTGTCCGGACAAGCATAATTACTCACTTCAGAGATGCTGTGCTCAGCTATCCTAATGAGGATGCCTTCACTCCCTTATCCACAGGTTCCAGTACCTTTTCTCCTGTGGTGCCAGGGCCAGCCTCCTGCAGGTGAGACTGCCCCAGGCTTTCCCTGCTGGCTGCATTTAAGCTGCCTCTTTCCTGCAGTCCTTTGTGCGACACAGATTAGTCCTTCTCCTTCTGCCTGCAGTAGCACTGAGGTCTCTGGTGAGACCCCACAGCTCGGGGGAAGGTTTCATGTTATTCCTCTAGTTCAGAGGGAGACTTTGAAGCCTTGGAGGGTTTGTCTTTGGCCCAATGATCCATCAGTTGAATGTTAACAGCCCCACAGCTTGAGATGTTGTGTTTTGATGGGCAGAAGAAGAAGGGACTGTGTCGGGGTTTAGCTCCCTGTTTACCCTTATCTGGTAGGTTCCATGTGAATGGGTTAAACTGCTGAGCGTATGTGTGCATAAATGTGAGTTTATTATACGCTATAGCTCAAGGGCATTTCAAGGACTTATTCAAAACTGAGAGAAAGAGAAGGGCCTTGCAGATGGGAGGAGGAGGATCTGCCATGGTACTGTTGTTGGAGACTGTTCTAATCCTTGCTGGATTCCTACTGCTTCCCATCCACACAGACTGGAGTATGCAGGGAAGAGGGGAAACCCTGTATATTTAAACAAGACAGTTTAAAAGGCATAAATAAATAAATAAATAAGCCTCTTCCCTTAATATTCTAGACAGAATCTCTATGAAGGGAAAATGAAAGGGAGAGAACGAGAAAATCATAGTTTGTCCTGTGCAGCAGGAATCTACCATCACATCCAGGCTTCGGGGTGGTGGGTTTGCAGAAGAAATGGCCTTATTTACTCTCCTACGCTTTTCTAAAGTGTTTTCGTTGCGCTGAGTTGAAGCATTTTTTAAAAGGAGCTTGCTTCTCCCGAGTGCTCTGTAGATGGCATCGAGGTGTCCTTTTCCAGGAATGGGATCAGAGATGAACAAGTGAAGTACCATTGCCACCTTCTGGCAAAGGAGGAGGTTGCCTTTTGGTGGGGTTTTGTTGAGGTTTGTTGGGGTTTTTTTGTTTGTTTGCTTGTTTGTTTGTTTCCTCTCCTTGAAAGCAGCTGAAACACCACGAACACCTCAATTTCAGACGCTTGGGTGGTGGAGTGTGCATGATGTGGTATTTATAGGTTGAATGGCTTCTTTGTACATTCATTTTTCATTGCACCAGATGCTCAAGCAGGGGTAGAGATGCAGTCCTGGCCTCCTGGAATCACCGTATTTGTTACCATTCCACAGAATACTGAGGGTCCTTCTGAGAGATCCCATAGGCACCACTATGTCAAGGTGGGACAGAAGATGTAGCCCCATATTGCTTTGGGAAAATGAGCTCTGCAACCTTCTGTAAAGTATTGCAAGAGGGACTATACTCTGCTCACAAGAGCTGGGGTTGTGTGCATTATAAATTATAGTTATATTATTAGAAAGATCTCTCTGAAATACTCACGCACATCCCTGTCCTTAAAGAACTGAGCAGGCCTCATCCACTATAATCTCTATGCATTCACAATGTTGGGTTAAAGGTTTTCTCTATCCAGCTATACAATTACCTGCCTTTGGCCATGCAGAAAAACAGTACACCAGTTCTCTGTTCTCTCTGTGGTGCTCCCTAAAGAGTGCTGACCTTTTCTTACTGTACCAGTTGCAGAAGGTGAGAAAAGATCAACCTTGGCTCTTCTAAGTCCAGAAAAATGAAGGGCAGCTGATGTCCATTCTCACATTCTCCTGTCAGTCTTCATCTTTATCTTTGAAGGTGAAACAGAAATCAAAGGATCACCCAGCATGGCACAGCAGTTCTTCTGCAAAGCCAAGAGTATGTTTCTGAGCCACCTTTTCTCATAAGCTCTGTTACTCCAATAGTTCTGGGTGTTGGTGAAAGTTGAGGGCATCAGGTTCTTCATCCCCTCTCTTATAAGCTCTGCATTGACCACAGATGATTTCACTGGAGGCAGGTATTTAATCCTGGGCTGGAAACAAGGAGGGTCTATGAGGCATGTGAATACATGTGGACTACTTCTTTAGTTTCAGAAATAGTCACAGTGGAGGCAGAGATGAAATGATAAAGGGGGAAGATTGTTGACTTTCATAGAAAATGCTCATTGTCAAGACCACTTAGTGTGAATTTAATGAAATTTTGCTGAGAAAACTTTCTCAGATCCCAGAGGGAATTTCTGGTGTAGGGAAGATGAAGAAACAGCAGAGTACATGTCCTGACATAAAAAAGCAGCATCTCTATCTCTGCTCATCCTCTCATCTTTTTCAGCCTATTTTTCACATATATTTTCTGATAATCAGCTTTATTCCACAGCAGCCTTAAACACATTTCAAAAACTCCATCTTTCCCTGATACTGGATTCTTGCTTTCTGTTTATTCCACATCACCAGCCAGCCAAGACTATAGACCACCACTACACAACCTAGTTCCAGGTATGTTTTCTCCCCCTGAAAGCCATCTCTGGCTTCACAATCCAGCAGGCAGAGAGCAACCCACCTGTATACTGTGTGTCAGGCCTCTCTAGCTATGGAGCAGCTTAGGACAAAAAGCTGTAGGTAAGGAATGTGAGAGGAGGAGGAGACAGAAACATCAGGGATCAGCCATACTCTGCTGACCAGAGCAGCACATGTGTGGGAGATGGCTTCTGGAGCCACACCACCAAACTAAAGTCACAGTTTCAATTGCAGAAGCCACATAGCTAAGATTTCTGAAGGAAACAGTGGCTTCTTTGTGAGAAACGAATTTCCCTGTAGATGGAGAAAGACCAAACCACCATTTTTCATAGTTTCTGTCATGGAAAGACTGCATCCTCCTCCTTTTTCACTGTATCTGTCCTGGAGTCATTAGCTCTCGAACAAATGCAGCACATTTCCAATCAGTTCTCCATGCCCTGCACTACCCACATGCTTCAGGTGGAGCACTGCTAAGCAGAGATGCTGTGCTGTAAGCACTGGCAAAAAGAGCTGAAGAGCAAGGATGGGGAAGTTAAAAAGGGAAGACAAAAAAGGGGTAGGGCAGAACAGGTGGTTAGGATAGGGGAATGGAAGTCTTGTAGTCTGGATATGTGTTTTATTCCTGGTTTGCATTTGACTGTAAATATAGATTTTTTTTTTTCATAGCTGACAGCAGCCATATTTTCTTTGCCTAGCACAGGAGCTTTTATCCAGTTTCATTCTTGACTGCTTCACATTACAATGAAAGGAAGCTGCAAAACACTTCCCAAATACTTGTTTGTTCTGTAAAGCCCTTTAAAGGATCTACTTGCATTTAAGTAACAGTAGCAGGCTTTGAAACTGCAGCTGCTCTCTGTGCTGCAGCCAACAGAGAGCAGCATAGTTTCACACATGCCCGCACTGTTCACAATCCAATGCAGTGGGCAGTTCTTCCCTGTCACTGTTTATCCACCTGGTACTGGTCTCCCCACCACCACACTTTTGGCTGTGGGTGTCAGAGTGAGCCCCAAGCCCTCTCTGTGCCAGGACAACATGCTGGCCCTGGGCATGAGTGTCTCCCAGAGAGGAATCTTGAATGGGGAGGGGTTTTGTCTGCTTCAAGATCACTGAAGTAAAACGAAGTAAGAGATGTTTTTCTGTTCTTCACACAAAGTATATCAGTTATCCAGCTGGTTAATCTCGCTAGCCCTACTGGGGGTACTGTTGCCTGTAGTCCCCGAGTAGAACATTCCGAATGTCCCAGAGGCTTCCCTCTGCTGGCAGGAAGCTGGACAAGCAACTCAGGGATGGGTAGGATAAGCCTGAGCCTGCCTGCAGTGGGAACCAGGACTGTCAAGACCCAAAGCACCTGAATGTAAACCCAAAAGAGTCAGAACCACCAGATGAGATGATGAGCTGGAAAAACAGACCCAGCACTGGGGCAGCATCTGCACATTTCCTTCTAGTGTGGCAGGGTGATGCTGGGCCATGCTGGGAAAATGCCATGTTACTGTGGGAGCTTGATGGGTGAGTATATCCTGACTGTGGTCACCTTGATAGGAGCCTTTGAGAGGCTGGGTATCAGGCACTGCAGTGCACTGCTTTAAGTGGGGAGAGAGCTCAGGAGCTTTCTGTCATGGTGGTAATGCTGTTTCTGTAGGCATAGAAGCAGTAGCATTGTCACCAGCGCCAAGTTGGTTTCTCACTGAGAATTTGAACTGGAAACAATGATAAGAAGCTTCAAAGACTGCTGTTTTACATTATTATTGTTATTATTTTAAACAAACTTGGCAGCAGACTCTCAAAATGTTTGTCTCTTGTATTAGGGAGCTAAGCTTGGTAGCTTGGGGTTTGGGTTCACTGCTATGCTCTGACATATGTTTCATATTTGATACAGAGAAGGTGCTCTGGGCTTCTGACTTCTGTGTAAAAGGGGGGTGGCAGCACTGCAGACCTAGAGTGACTAGAAGATAGGGAAGCATGAGTTAACCTCAAGAGGAAGGGGAAGAGTGCTGGGCAGAGCAGTACAGTCTTTCAGCCTTGGTAGTAAATAAAGTTGTATCTCCTGGCTTGTGACCTGTTAGGTCATGTGTGGAAATTGCCATAGCAAGTTCTGGGTTTGAGAGAGAGGAAGGAAAAGCACCAGCTGTCTAACCAGAAGCCACAACTTTGCAGATCTATGGTTGTGCCACAACTCATCTGCTGGTATTAGTGGCTAAAGCCATACCAATACCTCCTCCTATGAAAAGGTTAAGGTGGGCAGGGCCCGTTTCCAAAATAGCGAATTCTTCCCTTGTGACTTCAGGCACAGCCTCTACAGGGAAGCAGGTTATGCCTCTCTCTGATGACACACATGCATGCACAAGCCACAGAGAATTAGCCAGGTGGATTTACTTGGGAAAATTAAAAGCATAAAGCCATCTGCTTTCTTGTCCTGGGATCATGAACTTGACTTCTTGTCTACAGGCATAAACTGAATCTCACAGAGTGCAAGCAATGCAATGTATGCACTCAGTTTAGAAATCACAGGCCCTGATGGGGGCAAGAGGACCAGAAACAACTCATCACTTGAGTTGTTTGCTGTGGCCAGACGTTCCTAGCATGTGTTGCAGTAACCCTTCCACTGAGAGATAAATGCCAGCCAAGTACTTATTCGCTGTTGGAAGACAACAGCTGCAAAGAGCTGTGGAGTTATGGCCACACCTTCCTGAAGCCCTTGTTTAACAGCAGAGGGAGCACACACATCGCTCTTGGAGAGAGAGACATCACTGCTGCTCTTCCCACACAGGTACACAGGAGAGAATGCTGCCTAAAGCCTGGGAGAAGCAGTCCAGTCCTTGATCAGTCCCTGAGATGCTCTCTATTAGGCTAAGCTGGCAGAGGAATGGCACTGTCAACAGCAAGCAAAGGGACCACCCTCCAAATGAAGATAAGAGAGATGTTTGTGTAGTTGGCATAGAAAGGAGAAAAACAGCAACCAATCGTAGGTTGGAAAGACACCCAGGACAAAAAGTTATTGTTTAGGGCAACCTTGTATAGGGAGTAAATAGAGCTTAGGAACCCAAATCCTTCCTCCAGCACTGGCTTGATTGTTCATTTTGGCCCTGATTTTGTTCTCTCCTTTTGAGTTTGATTTGTGTTATTATCTCAGGAAAGAAGTCCCCTGGCTGGAACTGTTGTAGAAACCATGGCTGTTAATTCAGCATTTTAAACTAATGTTTAGTTTGTATTATTAGTGCATAATTGTTTAGTTAGGTGTTGCCAGCAGTCATGTTGTGTTGTGAGGCTTGTAGTATTCCCTGTGTTTCTGACAGCTTTGCTGTTGAAGTCAAGATATTTGTTCTCTTTCCTTGGAGCAGCATATTTATGGTCCTTACAAAAATTCACAATTCACATTGTGAATTGCTGTTTTTTCCTGGTAAGTTAAATGCTCTGGGACCTGCTTTCATCCACTCAAGGGTATGCAAACTTACCACATGGCTCTTGTATTGAGGGAAGATAGTTGTAAAATTCCAACTCGCTGCTAGCAAGTAAGCTGAAAAAGAAAGATAGTTTGTAAAGAAAAAAACCAAACAAACACAAAAAAACCCAAACAAAAAAAAACAAACACAAGAGCCATCAAGACAAGCCTTGTTCAGCAAGAGGTTTAAAGTTCTATGCCATTAAATCATCCTGCTGACTTCAAGGGATTTTGTTGTATTCATACCCAAATGATTCTGAAGAGAAATTGGCCTGGAAGAAATGAAACTGGGAAGCACTAATGGACAGTTCATGAATTTGAGGAGGTAGAATTAAGCTAATAAATGATTAATTCAGAATTGTTTACCCAGCTTTTGCTAGTATGAGGAGGGAAATAATGCAAATAGGGCTGATTATCCAACTTCACTTTGTGTCAGTGAGCTGTTCTTGGCTCAGGAACTCTTCCTACAAAGGGAAGGGATGAACACTCCATCGTTTGAGAAAATTTATCGCAGAACTGGACAAAAGCCTGAGAATGTGCTGCAGGAAATCCTCATGGCAAAGCTGAGAGCTGTATTCCCCAAGTGCTCTTTCCTTATCTGCTTCAGTGTTTTAGTGTTGGTAACCATGCAGATTACTAGCAGAATTGCCTGAATGAAGTTGCACTGAGGGAACTCTCCCATAAGATTTGAACACAATAAGGGTTGCTAATAAAGGTGCAGCAAAATCCTTGTCAAATAGCTAACTCTTTCTTGCAGAAAAAATGGCTAAGCTAAACTAAAAATACCTGGCTGATTCCCTGAAAAGTCTTTGCCTCAAATGAGGATTTCAGAGCTGTATCCACCCACAAGTTCTAGTGACAAGCAGCATGAAGCCCAAGGCAAGCCCTGCACTTAGGGTACCTCTTGAGTCAGCTGAATTTGCTGAATTTATTCAATGACACTTAACAAACAACACATGCCAGGCAGTCTGGAGACACAGTAGAGCAAAAGAAAGGCCTGGCTGTTTTGTATGTTGTAGCAAACAAGTACTGCTAACCAAGTAGAGGACAGAGGCCATCTTTTTGTGGATGAGAAACCTTTAATTAGATGGCCTCTCTTGAGAATTAGTTTATATGACAGTGACATAGCACAAAGTCTGATGCAAGTCAAAGTTATGAGTTGGGACTATATAGCAACATGTAGGAGATTTTCTTGGGCATACATTGAAGGAGAGGAGGAAAACTCCTACTTCTGTTTGAAGTCAAATGAAGTTATTTTCAGAAAGAGTTATGGCATACTGGAGAAGGCCTCAGAAGAAATCGACTCTCGACTACTTGGAGCTGAGAAGCACAGGTGGGACAAATGGTTTTCAGGAATTATTTTAATGTAGTTGATTCTTTTGGGGGTAGAGAGTGTCTAGATGATTCAGCAGGGGTCTTCCAGCTTTACTTAGCATGATTCTAGTGGTGTGACTTGTGGGGCAGAGCTACATAATACCCAAGGTGTCAAAGACTCTCTTGTGATTGCAGATGGTCAAGAAATCTGATTTACAGGTGGCCCTTCTCAGTGTCACTTCAGGACCTGGGGACTAATGATGTTGTAAGAGGAATGACAGCCACTCACTCATGAATTCTTCTGCCTTCAGCACCTTATGTTGCCTTTGGAGGTCTCCCATCCAAGAATCAGAATTAATGCTCCCCTGGAGCAGGGAGAGAGAGAGGGAGATTTATGGTGGTTTGCACGACTGAGAGAGACACCATGACTAACAAGCTAATTAGCTCCTCAAAAGCTCTGGTAGACAAATGGAGAGGAAAAGAGTCTCTGTCTAACCTGAAGCCTCACATTTTACACATCATGAGAAGGCAGCTTGCTTACAGGAGCCAGCAGAGTTTAACAGGAGAGCAACTTCAAGTGCATCTGCTTCCCTCTCGGTTTCCTGTGGTGGCACAGGGCACCCTGCACATCATACCCTGCAGAGGTGGCAATCATCCACAGGGTTTCCTTTTAAACAAGATGTCTGAAGTGCAAGTAAGAAAGTGGTTGGTGCTGGAGCCAGGGTGAAGCTGGTAGAGGAGGGAGAGCCAAGAAGCACTTTGTGCCCTACATTCCTTGAGGCTTATGTGGTGCAGGTTTCACTCCATCTGCATGAAATAGATGGAACATAAGAAATGTTTTAAATAATTGAATAATAAAATGAATATATTAATGCTCAGAGAGCAGGAGAGGACTGCTGGGCTGGACTTATTCAGCCAAACAGCCCCTGACAAGCCAGGAAAGATGTAGGGTCAGCATTTATTACCCTGGAGGGGATTGAAGGAGGGCTACTGTGTTCAGTGGCTGTCCATAGAGATTTTCTCTCTTTCTCCTTTTCCTTTGTTTAGTGATTCCAGCTGTTTTTCTTTCTTCAGATGGCCTTCTCTGCCTCACTGTCATGCTTTGCTGTATCTAGATCTTCTTTCTCTCTCTCTCTCTTTTTTTTTTTTTTTTTTTTTTTTTCCCCTCTCATCATCATTCCTTTTTGCATCCTTATCTTCCTACAGCTTATGCTGTTTCATCCTCCAACACACAGGCAGCCTTCTTGGAGAGTGCATATCCATCTCCAAGATATATGCCCACCCTAATTTTGTAGCCACTCTGTTACTTAGAAGCATTTAATTACAGGTGAGATTCATCTACTCTCCAGATACTCCACCTCTCATTCAGGAGACAAGTAAGTGCCTAACACCAAATGCAATACGTTTCTAGAAACACTTGGACAGCTGACAGCTGAGGTTGGCAGTCCGAACCATCAATTTGCTTATGTAGGAACACAACTGCAGAAATGAGCTGGCTTTAGAAAGTCAGGCAGTAAATGGCACAGGAGTTAGTATTAAGAATGGTTGAATTATAATTCTAGTGAAAAATATGGAGTGATAGAGCTGGCCCCAAACAGCTGCTGCACATCATTGATTATAGCCAGCTCTGCCAGTGCCCCCTCCTGCCTTGCAGCTCCCTTGCCCCCAGCTCTCCCAACCTTGGGGTGTCCACACCAGCTCTGCAGTGCCCCCCTGGCTTCCTTGCAGCCCCTTGCCCTTTAAGGACTTGATTCCTCTTGTAGAGGCTGCCAATGTTGCTGATGCACACAGCAGTTTGTCAAAATTACTCAATTCCAGAGCATTATAGGAAAATTTGCTGATTCCCATCAGGTGTAACCATGGTCATATTTCAGATCCTAAATCCAAAGTACTTAAGGAATCACCCAGCCATTTTTTGTTTGTAAATGTAAATGAAAATCATTACATTTGTGGCTTTGCCCAGACTGAACAATTATTTTTTCTGTCTTTCTCAGGTCTTTCTCTTTGGATTACCTGGGGAGCCAAACCTTCAGATATTTTGTAGCCCTGACACTTGTAGTCAGTAGTGTCCTATCACCTAACCTTAACACAGAAGTTATGCTATTGCTGTGTTTTACTCAATGTGCACACTAGGGAGCTTTTTGATGAAAGAGGGGTTAAAATTTACAGAGTCTAACTTAGGGCAGGAATAGGTTCAGAAACACGTGAGAAGACAGTGAGGAGCTAGGAACCGGAGGTGCTGCTGGATGTGTTAGAAACTTAATTTTTCCTCCTGCGGTCATGAGAAGACTCCACAGGTCTATGTACATGGGTAGCCTGTATAACAACTACATTTACAAAATACTTAAATAGGACATACCTATAGAAGAGGAGCCTGTAATATGGATCATAGCAGCAGCTGTTGAGAGGAGATGCTGTTAGAGACAGATGCAACATGCAGGGATGGGTGGGGAGGAGGAAAGCACAAGGTGTTTAAAAATGTCAGCTCTCTCCTTCATCTGGGAAGTTATTTCTTATGCAGAGTGAGTGTAACTCTCCAATGCATCTTCCACTTAGTGACACCCAGGAAATGTTTTATGGATGAGGCTCCATCACCTGTTGGCATGAAGAGGAGAAGGCAGAGCCACCGGTGATGGATGATCACTTGTAAACCACACTGTGTCCTCTGCACTCTCCGCCTCCCTCTCTGTGCCTCTTTATCATGCATCATTGCACTAGCATCCACCTGCAGCTGCCAGGAAACTCCCAGTTCCCAGCTTCTCTCCCTCTCAACTTCCAAGATATTCTGACATACTTCCTTTCCCTGTAACTGCTTTTTTGAGTCAGAGATATAGTCACCTAAATGGATGATCTATGTGTATTTCTGTAGGTGACAGTGAGAGAGAGAATTCTTCTTTGGACACATTGTATAGAACACCATGCATATCAAGACTTGTTCACTCAGTGAACATCCTGGTGTAAATTAGATGGTTTTGTGGCAAGGGGAAAGAGATGGATTTTGCAGTTTTTAAATTGTTTTATTTTAGGTCAGAATGGGCATGTGCTGCCAATTTGAGGCCTTAGTATGTGGTATTTTTGTTGGCATTTGTTGTGGGTTTTGTTTTGCTTTGTTTTTCCAAATACCCTCTTTTCTGCATCTCTCTTCTCACTACAGACTTCAGTTACTAACACCATGAGAAACATCAGAAAATGACCCTAATCAGATTATGGTCAGAGGCAAAGTACAAAGAGACAGAATGTTTCAGAGGTGGTTGTCCAATTCCCTCAATAGTTCTTGTTTGCTGAGCAGCCCCTAAATTCAGACACTTCTCAGAATTTCATTTAACAAAAGTAATTTTCCAGATACACTTGGAAAACACAGAGCCTAGGTACTGGCCATGGCTTCAGAGTATCTGTTCTTGCATGGTGCAGTCTCAATCAAACCTTCCTGTTCAATCACCAGCCATCAGGTGCTCCCATCTGTGACTGCCAAGCCCAGTTTGCAGAAGCAGGTCTCTGACTGTGAGCTGTGTTATTGCCATGCCAACCCTTCCTTTCTTCCTGAATCCCTGAGTCCCATCTTTGTTTTTGCTTCCTGCAGGGGGTCTTGTGTTAGTTCCACAGTAATCAGGAAGCAGTTCACTTCGATGCATCACTTAGTGTAATTCTAGGTGGTACCCAAGCTTTCCCATCTTTTCTACTTCTCTGTAAACCGAAGTTTGTTTCAGCATATTGAAGTCCCAGAAAAGCATAGTAGTGCTGGTACACTGCATACAGGGAGCAAAATCCCTGGGGGCTGTTTCAAGCATGCCATTCTGCCTCCTCATATGCTGGTAACGGTAGCATAGCCAGCCACCTCCAGACTATCTATTATCAGCCTCTCAAGGGCTTCCTTCCCAAGCCATAAGTCCAGGTGTAGTCCAGGTGCTGCTGAGGGACCTGGGACTGAGCTCTGCCTCTATAAGCAGCATAATAATACTAGACTGAAACAGTCTTATGCACCTGCCCCAACTTCCAGCTGTTATGCACAGGGATGCACATGCATTCTGCCAATCCAGCAGGCCTGACAGCAGTGTCAGAGGGATGGCAAGGAGCTTTGCTGTATAACTGCCCATCCCAAACACCAGAATCTGCCCTGATTGCCAGCGAGCAGGGGATAGAGGCTCATAATGGGTCCTCAGGAGCGACTTTTCTCCCCTGTGTAGTTTTTTCTCTCCTCCTTCCTCCCCCTTCCTTCGCCTGAGTGTTTAGCCCTGAAAAGAATAATTTATCAAATCATTTTTATTCAGCTTTGGAGGAAAAAAGAAAAAGGATCTTGAGGGATGGGGGATGGGGGGGGGGAAGGAGGGGGAAACGGGCCCTTTGCTGTTTTAATTGCTTTGCGGCGTACTTGTGAGAGTGGAGCTGGGCTTATCAAAGCTGCTGCAGCTGAGTCCCTGCCACTCGCTAATGAGAGCTGCCACGTGAGCAGCCACCCCCTCCGATGGACCAGATAGCGACCCGAACCCGGCAGGGGACTCAAAGGCTTTAGCAAGGTAATTTAAATGAAGAGCTATAAAGTTTAAACAGGAGGCTGGGGGAGCTTGTTTTTTGAGGACTTCAGAATCAAGGAAAAAAAATTATTAAAAAAAATACCAAATTGATACTTACAGTCTAGGATGCTGTTTGGGTTGTGGTTTTTTTTCCCTGATGATTCATTCCTGAGTCAGGTGTCATGGTCTACAAAAAAGAAAGTTATTTTTTTACCCTGAGTGAATGAAACCCAAGAAACCATCTGAATTTCTGGAGCTCATTCATTTCTTTTTGTGCCTGAGGGTGGTGGTGTGTCAGATCTTGGTGCAGTGAGATGCGGTTACAAGCTTGTGAGTGCTATGGCTCACTGAGAGACTCGAAGGTGCTAAAATTGCTGGTCACCTGGGTGCACTCACACCTTTAAAAAGATGCAGCAGGGTTTCCAGGGGACTCTGCAAGCTGTCTGCCTCTGCTGCGCTTCCCTCCAGCCCCTTCTGTCTCGCCTGCCAGCTTAGACCAATGGGTCAAGGTTAATTATATGAGTTTTAACAAGGTCAAATGCCAGGTCTTGCACCTGCATCATAACAACTCCATGGTGAGCTACAGACTTGAGGATGTGTGGTTCGAGAGCTGCAAGTTGGAAAGGGACCTGGGGGTATTGGTTGACAGTCGACTAAACAGGAGCCAGCAGTGTGTACAGGTGGCCAGGAGGGCCAGTGGCATCCTGGCTTGTATTAGGAACAGTGTGGCCAGCAGGAATAGGAAAGTGATCATCCCTCTGTACTCAGCTATGTTGAGGCCACATCTTGAGTACTGTGTTCAGTTCTGATCATCTCACTATAGGAGGGACACAGAAGTGCTGGAGTGTGTCCAGAAAGGGGCAACAAAGCTCATGAAGGGCCTGGAGCACAAATCCTGTGAGAAGCAGCTGAGGGATCTGGGGGTGTTTAGTCTGAAGAAGAGGAGGCTGAGAGGAGACCTCATCCCTCTCTTCAACCACCTCAAGGGAGGTTGGAGTGAGGAGGGAAACAGCCTCTTCTCCATGGTGAACTGTGAAAGGACTAGACGGAATGGATATAAGCTGTGCCAGGGGAGTTTTAGGCTGGATATTAGGAAACATTTTTTTTACAGAGAGGGTTGCCAGGCATTGGAGTGGCCTGCCCAGGGCAGTGTTGGAGTCACCATCCCTGGAGGCATTTAAAAGGGGTTTGGACCTGGTCCTTCGGGACATGGTTTAGTAGTTAGATAATGGTGTTAGTCAAAGGTTGGACTGGATGATCTTGGAGCTCTCTTCCAACCTAAACATTGTGATTCTGTGGGCTGCCCATACCACCTCTGCAGTGCCAAAGGACCAATCCCAGGTGGCCATGCCTGCTGAGTCCTAATCTCTTGGTACAATTTACTTGAATTTCCACTTGAATTAGACCCATTGTAAACCAAGGTCTGAAAGGTGGTGGTTTATACCAGCTGCCAGAGTGCTCAGGTCACATCACAACCAGTGTCCCAGCTTCCAACATCTCCCCTTACTTAGGGTAGGAATCCCCACACAGCTTTGCTATTGCATTTCAGGTGTGCCTTGCAGGACACCTTGTACCTGATCTTCGTGTGTCTGTACCAAGAAGTTACTTTCAACAGAGATATCACATCTGGATCAACCTGAAGTAATGTGACTAGCCATTTTTTGAGTGAAGTGTTGAATCAGATAAAATCCTGAGGGCCTTTTCTGACTATTTTATGATTCTATGGTTTTGTGATCTTGCTGTTCTGAGGGGGAGTCTAGCACAGCCCCTAATAAACTGTATCCTAGGCTGGTACCCATAAATGAAAATTACTTACCCCCAGCACAGGGTTCAGCTTAGTGATAGAAATAAAGGGAACAGTAGGTGTGAAGGAGGAAAGTAATATCGCATACTTAAGTTCTTATTGAATAAAATTGCTTGTGTCCCTTCTGGCTGTCATCACACTTACGTTTCACATTTTTAATTAAAAACTCCGGTTCTGAATTTCTGTAATATTGTAAAAGCATGGACTGAGTTCTACCTGGCTGCTTGTCAGTTTCTTCATGTGAAGAAACAATGCCGATTCTCTAAAATACCAAATGTGAATAAAATATGTTAGGGTTTTTTTTTTTTCTGACATTTTTTTTTTAATCTTAACTTTAAAAAAGAAATAGTTTCATAAAAAGCTCTCTTGAAAGCAATGGTAGGGCAATCTATTATTAAATGAAACAAATCAATATTAATGCAATGTGATAGCTGAGATTTGCTTGAGTAATATTTTATATTCATATGTATGCTGTTAACTCTGCCTTATTAGATATGTGCAACATGGGTGAGTAAAGGTTGCTGTGGGAACCATCATTTTTTTAATTTCCTGACTTTTACTCAGGTAAAGTCAACCTGGAGCTACCTTACATTTAATATTATGTAATTTCCTTAATTGTGAGATGAGTGCTGGAATATTTTACAGTCTGCGTTCTTGCATTCAGTTGCATGTTTAAGTAAAGCAAGTTTGATTCCCAGCCCCTCACTAAAGAATTAAAGCAGCAGAGCTGGAGCCTGCTTTTAGGAAAGAGCAACTGCTCTGAATGCCACCACAATCCAAAGACTTGAAGGATTTTTCCATTGTAGGTGCTTGTGTGTGCCCTGTGACAGTGGAACACACACACACACACATCCTGTCATGTGGCAGGGAGCCAAGGCATAGAAATAGATGGTCTGCTTTTTAGTACCTTAAGCAAGCCATTTTCCCTGGTGTATGATGTGGCCCTTTCAGGTGCCCAGGGCTGCACATTAAAAGGCTGCTGAAATGCTCTAGCAGGGGGGTTGGACTAGATGATCTTTTGAAGTCCCTTCCAACCTCTAACTTTCTGTGATTCTGTGAAATGGCCAAACTGTATGTAGAGCAGTACCACAAATTTTCCCTAGTTCTACTCCCCCAGCTCTTCTCCTTCATTTATCACGTGTTTTGATACTCCATGCACATGACAAGGTGAATGGGATGCTTGTTTGAGATTTCATCATGCGCTTTGCAGTTCAGATACCCCTTCCTTCTATTATGCCTACTCCTGAGTATTAGAAAGGTAGATAATTTTTACCTCTTATTCAGATTGAGGGAAATTGCCTGTTACTAATTATCTACAATTTAGAGTACAAATGTCTATAGCCATGTTGGCTGCTGTCTCTTTATCCTCAATGAATGGTTAAGAAGGGTTTTATGTTTCCACCTCATGTCCACAATAAGGTGGGATGATTCAGGCTTTGGAAGTCCATACTGACCTCTAGGAGAATGTTCTATCTCAAGAGGATCTTTCTGCATTAAGCATGACCAGATGTAGCCCTAGTATACCCACAAGTAGGCAGTGAAAACATACAAAGACACCCAGCTGAGGCATAAGCAACTTAATTATAAGCTAGCCTAGTGTACTTCTTGGCTACATAACCCTTCAGAGAAAAAAGCCTTCATGAGCCTGGTTGAAGTGCTGTTCTGCTACAAAGACATTGCTTCAGGTATCAAATGGCTCCCAGATCTTGGCAAAGCTCTGCTTGATGCCATGGAGACACAGACTCTGAACCAACTCTTTTTCTAAATATGGTTTGCACTGCTTGGCACATTTTCAACCTTCTCTAATTAGCACGAGATATTTTAGCATAATGCAAGTTTAGTGAAGGCTGGGTTTGGCTGCTGGAGTAACTAGTAAAAATATCAGATCATCTGTTGTAACTGTAGTAGTGCTGCTGGAAAAGGATGTGTAAATCTGGGAACAGATGTGGAAAAGAAGAACATGGAGTTCGTATCCCATGGGAATCTAATTGGGTGCTATGGGAAATAGCAAATCAAGCCCCTCTTGTGAAACAACCAATCTTCCAAGAGTTGCCTTGCCTCTCTTGGCTAATAATGCCAGCCAAAGTGAGTGATCTGAATGGTAGTGGTTTTTTTGTGCAAAAACTAAGACAGCATGGGTTCCAGTTTTAGGTTACAACTCTGCCTGTGCAAGAGGCCATCTATAGCAGTGTCTGACCTATTTCCTTCAGGGAACTATTCTAGCTGTTTATCAGAGATAGGAGCATCCACTTCATTTGTATTGTGGTGTGTTCTAAAACTAATTTATTGTCTCATGCCTTTGGTGGATGATGCTGCTTTTGGAAACAATTTATATTCCAGAAGGCAACTTCAGGCCAGTCACTCTGATGTTTTCAGTCCAGAGAGGAAATTTTCTTGAGGCAGAAGTAGTTAATAAAAGTTAAGTCATCCAGTAAGGGTACAGAAGAAAAATATCATGTGACTGAGATGGCCAGTTATGCATCATGAATATTCAGAATTGTCTAATTAAATGAAGCTCATTACAAACACCCAGACTAAAATTTGCTCATGTAAAATATTCATTGAACAATTTTGCATAAATAAATAATAAACAATAATAAATACATAAAGATATATTCATAGACTATTTGTCAGCGGGGGGCTTGGAGGGAAGAGCAGAGTCTGCTAAATAAACTGCATGTAATGAGTAATTGATGCATTGCTAGTTTTGAGCTCTCCCATGGTAGGTCTGCTGTGGAGATCTGACATGAGAGCCTCTCTTCTGGGATGGTTGTGAAATAGGCTTGCTTGGAGCAGATAAAGACATGGAACTGCTCCAGCAATAAGGAATCGGGGTGTCTAAGATTGGGATTTGCTTGTGACAAATGTAACAGAGTCCAAGAATTATCTGAACATGCGACCTGGAGAAAATTACTTGATATGAAGACAAAGATTCAAACCTTATTTCCACGTAAAAGCCAGAGCAGCTGTCTGTCCAGACAACCAAGGTTTACAAAAGTCCTCCCAATACAAGTGATGTGTTCAGATTCATCTGTTGTCATAGGGCAATGCAGAGAGAGAACAAAATGAAAACTGTAGTGTCTATGTGTATGAGGTGCAAGGGAATTAATATTGCCAGACACATGCAAACAGACTGTGCACAAACAGGAAAAGGTCAGAACTGTCCCAGAGCTGCTAATGGAATAACTGCAAATGACTGCATACACTCTGCCTACCTGTTTGGTTAACAGGGCCATAGGAAAGGGGAGGGGGAGAGAAGTCAAGGGGTTGTTTCAATGAAATATGAAAACTAAAACCCACAAGTTGTTTGAGAAGCAATACCAAGAAAGGGGTACGAAGCTGTGATTAATGATGGTTGTGAGTGAAAAGGACTCATCCCTAGTCCAGTCTCAAAACCAGGAAGTCTATGAGACAGCCTGGCCTGTGAAGAATGGGCTACGTGAGGGCTGCTTGCCTCAGGGTAGGAACCATCACCTTTGTCATTTGCAGCAGAAAAGCCCCCCAGTCTCCAACAATGCCCCATTATAAAAGCAGTGAACTGGACAGTTGTGGGGACATCGTATCTGCCTCTTGGCAAGTGGAGAAGCAATGTAAGATCTCAGGTGGTCCTCTACTCTCCTTCTGTAAATATTGTCACTCACCTGTTGTAAGCCTTTGCACATCTGCCTTCACCCACATAGTAATTATCTGACAAGTATCCCAAGTATCTGCCCACACAGTGAATTACCTGGTGTATTTCCTGTAACTACATGGTGAATACCTGGTCCTTCATGCTGCTGGGTAATTAGACTCTGAAAGTGTTCTGTAAAGGTTAATTTATGTGAGACCACTCACACACCCCCTGCCTACCCTGAGCTCAGGACTTCCACTTTCACATACGAAAGTCATGCTCTTCTGTGGTGCTGCCTGCTCCACTTTCACCCTTGGGAGGAATCTGACTTTTTGGTGGATCAGGGCAGAGGAGGCAGCCAGGCTGGGTAGACTGTACCCTGTCCCCAGCAGGTAAATGGATGATGCTTCCACAGCCATGGGAGTCTGACAAGATGCTCCTTAATAGCTGTGGTGCTGAGGAGTTTGGCTTAGAACAGCTCAGGCCTCTATTATTCTCCCTGGGGGACCCACCACATTAAGGTGTCCTCCTCATTCTGCCTTACAGAGGTAATCACTGCTCTTCTACTGACCAGCCAGTATGGGAGAATTAACACTGAAAAGGGGGGGGAAAAAGAAAAGAAAAGAAAAGAAAACCCCTTATGCCCCTCTTCCTATCCACCAGTGAAATCTCATTTGGGAAATGTGATCATGTGTCTTTCAGGCTAGAGTTTTGATCTTTCACAGCTGGATTTTGCTTTGTTAGAGAGAATCTCTCCCTCTTTAACCAGATGCAAATACCCACCCTCTTATCACAAGACAGTTAACTACCTAATCACACAGTTTTATTGCATTCTTAGCCATGAAACATGCTGTACTGCCAGATGCTATAACAGACTGTATTAGGGAAATAGTAACAAGGCAATTCAGAAGGCTCGTCTCATAGCTGCTGGGTAATTTAGTGACCAGGCTGTTCTGTAATTTTGCTGTCACTGTGGCTCTGTGGATTTGGCTGAGAAGAACTCTGTCAACACATGTGCCATTTGCTGTGACGGACTGTGTGTTGGGCAGCAACCTTGCATGGGAGGAGTCAGTGCATGTGGCAATTAGGGGAGTTTGCTTATTTGTATTTATTATTAATCAGGGTGGACCTATGCAGTGGGGTGTTACTGATCTCTCTTTTCATTTGTGACTGGCTTATCAGAAAGACCAAACACGAACATTCTATCAGAGGCTGATAATTCTTCATACTCCCTAGAATTGGTCTCTCCAGGGGAGGGTTGATGAGGATGAACAGTGTGAGGATAGTGGAAAATATGGGATGGGAACTGTTTATCCAGGCAGGGCAAATGGTTACCTCCTGGGGCTCTAGCAGATCAACAGTTCTGCAAACATCAGGATTTTTTGAGAAAAAGGAAGACAGGGAATATATTAAACCGTCTTTCCCTCTTGCAG
Organism: Calypte anna; assembly: GCF_003957555.1. NCBI lineage: Eukaryota > Metazoa > Chordata > Aves > Apodiformes > Trochilidae > Calypte > Calypte anna. The sequence goes on from NC_044244.1 coordinate 80,664,969, forward strand.
TACACTGTGGGACTGGAACAGAGATGAGTGTGTCTCCATGTTCATAACTCCTACCTAACTGTGAGAGATGGGTGACTGAGTACTGGCAAGAGACATTTAAAGACGAGTGACATTCAGCAAGAGCGTCAGTAAATTCATATTTATTAGCACAGGAGGAATAGCAGTATGCAAGAGATGTGCAAGTGAGACATTTTTGTTTCAGCGGTCCTTGTCTTTGTGCTCCGTGTCTCAGCATGAGCTCAGACATGGCCATCAGCTTTCTCCAACTCTCTGGCCAGGGTTTAGTTTGGAACCATCCCTCTTCTCCTCACAACCCAGACTGTTTCCCTTTCTCTTAGTAACAGCACAGCCCAGGCTTGATCAGTATTGTAAGGCACTGGTAAATACTAACAGTAAATGGAGTGTTCAAGGCTGAGCTTTAGTCTTCAGCTAGCATGATGGTATTAGTGTGCCTCCTGAAGACCTGTGCAGGTGGTGTGGTGAAGAGATGTTCCTCCTACAGGAGGAACAGGAAAGCAAAATGTGTATGCAACAACTAGACAGCATGTCTTGAGTTTGTGAGAGGCTGTATGCTTGTGACGGTATATGAGTGTATGTGGACCTGTGTGGAAGTAGGTGTGAGTGATACAGGAATGGAATAGGTGTGTAAGTCTGAGATGATGGGAGGGAGAGAGATTTCCCAAGTCCTGTGTTCATCCTGGGAGCCCAAGGAGTTAATCCATAAATGCCTGTACTTTTGAAAACTAGGGCATGTGTAAGTAGCAGGTACTAATCCTGGTGTGGTCCTGCATCAGATGAAGATAACATTGGGAAAAGATGTAGGCTGTGATAATGGCTGAATATTCCTTGTGACTTTTATTTTCCCTCTAAGTTTTAGTGGCAGGGAGGGAGCCATCATTCTGGAGAGGGAGAGAAGCATCATTCTGCAAACTGTTATGCATCAGTAACTGTTGCATTGAAAAGGGGCTCAAAGCAGCCTAAGTGTGAGGTGCATGATGAAAACAAAGCCAATAGGATCAGCTGGGACCTTTGACCAAAGGGACTATTAGGAGGAATTTTGTTCAGGCAGGTGGATGGGAATGGCTTCAATAAAGATAGGAAGAGATGTCTTAGGCTACCTGGGTAAATCTATTTCATTGGGAATTGAGGTTGATGGCAAAACTCCTTCTCATTCCTCCCTCATGACTCACATGAGAGAAATCTGAGCTCTATTGCCTTTTATGAAAGATATTGGTGGTTGCTTGCTTAAAAAGAGTTATCTGGACCAGTTCTGGCCTTTCCGCTCTCTCACCTGCTTGTAGGATGATGTACCCTTAGCAGTCTCCTATTTTAAGACATGGATTTTTTTTTCTCTCCAATGAGCTGAGTAGCCTCAGCCTAGGAACTAATGATGCCAGAACCCCCTTGCAATGCCCTGTTCCAGAGTCTTTAGCAGGAAAATAGTGGCCAGAAACCTGGCTCCAGCCATGAGCCAAGCCTCAAATGGGCTACTGGGGCCTCTAAGTATCGAGGCTACTAAAAGTATGAGAGTGTAGATACCTTACCTTGTCCTCATGCTGCAGTAGACAGCTGATCAGGGCATCCTGGCAAGCCTGCCAAACGTACTGGTGCACACAGGCCCTGGAAAATCTGCACTTGGAAAAACACATGTGTAGGATGTGAGGTATTTGGGTATGTTGGCACTGCTACATACCAAAGGTTTCCTACCCTCTATGAGAGGCAGTGAGTGACCCCTGTGTGTCCACAGCCCAAAGCCATGGAGGCCAGCAAGGTTGTGGAAAGGAAGCAAACTGACTGATTATTATGTATAAACTAGATGGGAGGTAGGAAAATGAAGAGGTGGCAGATAGGAGGCTGTCTGGCATTCCAGAAATGAAGGTTGAATGCAGGAAATGACGTGATGTGGGAGAGGTCATTTACTTCCCTACTGCCTAAGTTCACCCTTGTGATTTGGCAATGACATCTTTACAGAAGCATTAAGACCACAAATACACTGCCACAAGGCACTGAGATATCACAGAAAGAAAGCAAGAAAACAGGTACCTAAAATGAAATATGCTCATGTAACTAACTCCAGCAGTGTTAGAAACCAAGCTACAGTCTTGCTGCTAGACTGGGGGCTGTTAAACAGGTGCTGTTTCTTGTTCAGGGCTTTGAAAATGCCTAAAAAATTACAGGCTGCTTTGGTTGGTTTCTAGATGTTATTGTTTTCTTAAATGATCATCCACTGAAATTCTTCTGATACAAGTGAATGAGCTACTTCTGCTTCTGATGCAAGGCCATAGTTCAGTATACGTTGAGAAGTCCCCCTTACAGGTGCAATGGAGCACAAATTCTGTGCAGACACATGCACAGAGTTAAGGGATCCTTATTTGTTTACTGGTGAAGCTGATGCTTGAAGTTGGAATGAGGTAGTATGTCACCATGCCACTTTTTTATTGTGGAGATAACTATGCTTTCACTTTTTGGAGAAAACAGCTCTGTTTAGAGACCTCTGATGCTCTCAGCAAGTGCTGCCACTACTGCTGGGCTCCTGCAAGCACTCACTGATTTAGGATTTCTCTCTTCTCTGGAAAGCACAGTACAACCCATCAGCTGGTCGGCCCCATTTTGTTTCTGTGACTCACCTTCTGCATCTTGACTCCTAGAGAGCTCAACAGTAGCAGAGATGCCTGATGAGCAAGTCAGTAGAAATTTGTCTCCTGGTCAGCAGCAACAGCTTTATCACAGTAGCCCATGATGGAGATGTTCTGCAGCTCCCTGTAGCTGTTGAGGCCACACAGTGCTGTCTTATGATTTAGTAGTCTGATGCAGTCATTGAGAGGCAAGAATGTGTAGTGTTCCTTCAACCTCTGTCCTCTGTGCTTGCCTCACGTGATGCTGCCACTTGTATGCATGTGTCTTGAATCTCCTGCCCCTTTCCCTTTGAAGTCCTGCATCACAGGACCAATCTCTCTCACGAATGTGGGTGCAGTATGAGGTGAAGCAGAGATCTGTTTTCACATCCAGAATGGGAATACGTTCGCTCACAAAAACATTGTGTTGTTGTCATTGTACCCTGTGGCTTGAGTTCTGGACAAGCAAGACAAGATAATGCTGCAAATTAGGAGGTGGTGATGCTTCTAGGTGGTCAGAGAAGAGAATTTTCAGTCCCTGTTAACATGCAGAGATCTGATAGGCAACCTTTTGGGAAGAATAAGAAGATTAATTTCCCTGGTTTTTTTGTTTGGTTTTTTTTTCCTCCAACAGTCACTTGCAGAAGTTTTCTGTTTGTAACTTCAAAGTTCTCATGTTAGCATAAAAACCAAAGGGGTTTGGTCTTTGCTCTACTGCTGCAGAGCAACAGTGAGTTCCACAAGTTAGAAAGTATGCACACTATGACATACAAGTGCATTAATACAACCAATTTGAGTGCTTTCCCATTTCTCTGTTTTGGGTCATTAAACAGCAGTACGTGACTCACCTGAGATGCTAGAGGTAGTCCTGGTATTGAAACAGCAAAGATCAAATAGCATGTACCTGATGGCTAAGCAATAGAGACTGTATTCCCATCACAAACATCAGGGTATTTGGGGCTGCTTTCTTTTCATGGGCAGTCAGAAATAGACTTCTGTCTTCTTGTCACTAGCTCTCCCCATGTCCCTCTTTATATCAGTAATAGCTTCAATGTGTTTTGAATTCAAGCTTTCAATATCCCATGACCAAACCTCTGTAGATAGCATGGAGAATTGGTTTCCATGCCTGAGATGATGAGTTTCAGAGGGCACATTGATGCTCTGTCCTTAGTGAGTAGCTGGACCAACTAAAACTATCCTGAAAATAGCAGACAACTCTGGTATTTCTGTGGAGGAAGGAAATAGGGTTGGTGGTAGCTATCTTGCCAGGTTTTAAGCTGGTTTGTGGCTTAAGAATTTATTGGGAACTGCATGGTATGCCCTGGGCTTTGTGCAAATGAAACTACAAGTTAGGTCAGATCCAGGATTACTCATACTGAATAAATTGTGTTGCAGTGGTTGCAATAAAACACAGCAGCAAGAGGAGGAAAGAGTTTGAGGTGGGACTGAATGACACCCACCTTGTGAATTCTGTCTGCTGCATCCAGACGTGTTCTTGGGCACGCATGCGGCTCACAGCTGAGGGACATGTAGCCCTGCCTGGCATCTGAGGCAGCACACACATACTCCTCATAGCTCTCCAGGTACCTTTCCAAGTATCATTGCTTCTTCAGGCCCAGCAGGGTCCATTGCTGTACTTTATGGTGGGCTGGCACCAGCAGAACATCCTGGAGATCATGGGGGAGAGTACCTAGACGGATTATCAAGCCTTTTCCCACGGATTGCTTTGCTACAGAACCAGTCTGTATCCATGACAGGTTTACTCTGCTATCAAGCCCACAAGAGACTTGTGTGACCACTTAGACTATAAATCTGCTCCTTTAATACATTTAGTCCTCAGCTAGTCATTTCTCTCCTGTGATACTTCTCATCTCTTTTCTTCACTTCCCTGCTTCAAAGTTACCATTAGTCCTGACTTTTTTTTTCCTCCTATCTCATTTATTTCCTTCTCTCTATTTTTCTCCTATGTTGATAGAGTTGCCTGAACAGTTTGATTACCATGCTGGGGTTCTGGTCCTGCTATAGAATGAACATGTTGCCTTTCCTCTTTCCTCCTCACCTCATTTTAAGATGCTTTGTGTAGGCAAAAGAGGGAACACCAGGAGTAGACAGAAGCATTTAAAACATATGTATTATCCTGCTCTGCTCCTGCCCACTTCTCATTTCCCTTTCAGGCATTATATATATGTCTGGTTCTCTTTTCTTCTAGCTTGTTATATTTTGCATTTTCTCAGCTCCTGTGAGTGAGGTGAAATGCCCTCATTCTCGCCTGCAGGGAGCGAAGGAAGGAGGGACAGATTTATGGCTTGGGACCAAGGAAGTGTTATGGAGAATCCTCTACGGTTCAAGCACAGGAGATGCTGTCACCTTTATGTTGTTAACAATTTGTAATAGATTTTTTTCCTGGAATCTGAAAACTAGGCCATATTGATGGATTTGGAGTCCTAAATAAAATATTTCAGCCTAGTGTCCTCTGCTATCTTCTGCCTCTTCAGAAGACTCTAGAGATATGATTTCACATCCCACCTAGCCCCTAGGTGTCTGAGAGTCTACCTGACAAGAGGCAAGAACTGTCCTGCTTCTTGGGGTTTGCACATTTAATGCATCTGAATACAGTTAAATTGCTGTGTTCATCATGTGCCTGTGTCTCTGTGTGTATGTGTACCTGTGCTACCAGTGGGGTCATACACAGGTCACACACACAGAAACAATTAACCTTAAACCCACGTGAAAAGTGGAGAGAAACAGTTACAGGAGAATTACCTGTCCCTAATGGAGACCACAGAGATAAGAACAAAGCAAGACTCCTTTGCCTGCTGGTGGAGCTGATGTTGCTGGGGGAGAGAGGGGAGGTGGCCCAGAGCCACATGCTGTCAATGACAGTGGAGCAGCTTTCATTGAAAGCAGAGCTCTGCTGAGGCTAAGTCAGACTGAGCCCATCACAGAATCCCTGCTGCACTGTGAACCTCTCTCCTCAATGCAGAGTTCTGCATAAAGCTCCATCTGTCCTACTGCAATGTGTGTTTTTAACAGCATCAGGATCCACAGTGAATTTATAGTGGAATTAAATTTTTCATTTAATTCTCATTGGCGTGTCTTGCTAGTTGTTGTTTCCTTTTAGATAACATAGCAAAATGAAACTTCCTCCATGATTTCTGTTGTTGGCCCTGATTTGGATCTGACATTCCTACCATTTGGAAAGAAACGAGGGAGGAAGTAATTTCCCAGTTTCATTGCTGCTCTTTTTTTGTAAGAGGCATGCTGAGGGATTGCCATGCCTGGATCACTATTTCCAGGAGTGAGTTAATGGTCGACACAGTTTTTGGCATTGGCCAGAAGAAGCTATTTCAGTAAGTAGAGAATGGCAGTATGCAGGGAAAGCAGTAAATTGCAGCATTGCTTGAAGAAAGAACAGTGAGACCTCCAGGCAGAACTGGCAGAGTAGTGTTTTTCAGGAGCTTCTGTTTTTTAGCATCAAGTCTCAGCTTTTCACCTAATGGGCCATAGGGCAGATTGTACCCAAAAGAAATTGAATCTAGGATCATGAAGCCTTGACTTAGTAAGAATGTCTTTTCTGGGCTCCAAAAACGTGCTTTGTGAGTACTAGTTTCTCTCTCATAGGATATCCTCTATCTCTTTTCCTGTAACTTTTGGGAAGCAAAAATAAATGTTACGTACATTGCACAGGGAGTGAAAAAAATGACATCTTCTTCATAGGGCCCAAATGTCTCCTCCATATCAAAATGTTTTGGCTACAAAGTCTAATGTTTTCTGTAAATTAGGGTGGGTAAAATTGTACTTCTGTCTTTCAGAGTAAGATAAAGCTCTTATGTGTAGCCAACTTGGCAACACACTGAAGAGATAGAGATGTCTTAAATTCTGCTTGAAGTCTTGTGTTTCCCATAGCTGACAGTAGCCTTTCAAATACACCCACAAGTCCTGAGGGAGCGGGAGAAGTAATTGCTGGGCCACTGTCCATCATCTTTGAAAGTTGCTGGAGCATGTGCAAGGTTCTTGAGGACTGGAGGAAAGCCAGTGTCCTCAAAAAGGGCAGGAAGGAAGACCCAGGAAACTACAAGCCAGTCAGCCTCACCTTCATCTCTGGGAAGTTGATGGAATAAGCCTGTTCTGGGTATCATTTCAAAGCATGTGGAGGAAAAGAAGGTTATCAGGTTGGCCTTTAAGTATTTGAAAACATTAATAAGATCTCCACACCCAGGTGTCAGGAGGATGGGGCCAGGTTTTTTTCAGTGGTGCCAAGTCACAGGGCACAGGCAGGACAAGAGGTAACAATCACAGACTTGAACATAGGAAGTTCCATTGAAACATGAGGAGGAAAGTCTCTACTTTGAGGGTAGCAGCACACTGGAACTGCCCAGAGAAGTGGTGGAGTTTGTCTCTAGAGACATTCAAAACCCACTTGGACAATATCCAATGCAACCTGCTCTAGCAGGGGTGTTGGACTAGATGATCTCCAGAGGTCCCTTCCAACCCCTAGTATTCTGTGATTCTGTGAAAATTCATATTCAGAAGTGATTATCAGGAGCTCTTACAGCAAATCATGACCATTCAAATGTGTCTCCCAGTCACTGAATTTTGGGTCTCAAAAGCACTGCAGGTACAGGTCTAAATCTTGGCTATCCCCTTGTACCTGGCCAAAGTATCTGGGAAAGAGAATGTTAGAGTGAGAGAGAGAAACCTTTTTCAGAGCTCGTACCTTTTTCAGAAAGGTTGGAGAATATTCTATAAACATGAAGATATTAAAACGTTGCCAGCAAGGACATCCTTCTTTTTTTTTTTTTTTTCCTTCTTCTTCTTTTATTAAGGTCTGAAAGTTTGAAGTGCCTGGTGGTCACTGTCATAAATTCATTATATTTTACCTCTCAGATAATCTTTTTCATTAGGAGATCCCAGGGCTCAGCTGCAACTGTAATGCCCACATCTGCAAAAAGCAAAGTAGCCCATCTGTGTTTCCAGGCTGGTATCTGCTGTTTGATCTCTGTTGCATAGCCTTGATACAGTTTCCAGTGGTGGTTCCATGCCAGACTGCTGCAGCTGTGTCCAGACATCCCGGTTTCATGTGTTTGTGAGCTTCCCTTGGCCTGCATAGGCTGTTTGCCTCGTTTTTTTTTTTCTCCCCTTGCCCTGTTTTGTGTATTTTTTTTCTCTTTCTGCAGAAGCTGAGTCTTATGCTCTGGTTGCTGCAAGCTCAGAAGCCACTCCTGACTGCTGTGTGGCACCTTTTACCAGACCTCTGGCTTTGTAGGCAGGGTGAGTTTATAGTCCTTTTCCTCAGGGACCCATGACACTTAAAGCAAAGTTATACACAGAGATACTGTAGAGATTTAGAAATCCTTGGAGCTCTTTCTCTTTACTAGCACCGGTATGTGCAGGAAGTGGCAAAATAATACATGGCCTGCTACCTTTCCTTGCTGGCATCCAAGGACACTGTCACCCTTTGCCCATCACAGGAGTTGTGCAGCATTTCCTCTCCAAATGACAGGGGAAATACTCTCATTTTTGTAATCACTGGCTGATTCTGCAGTATGCTCCCACTGCTGCCTCACCAAGTCAGGTGCTCTGTTCCTTCCTTGCCTCCCACTTCAAGCCTTAGTTTTGAGGTGGAAAACTGGCTTGCCCTAGGCAGCAGCTGGTTGGTTTTCTTTTGTGCTCCAACTGAGAGGACTCCATCAAAGTTTAAGGGGCTTCTTTTGTTACCACTGTCACCTCCTGTGAATTTTAGTTCAACATAGATGCAGAAAAACCCAGAAGAGAAAACCCAAAACAAACGAAACAGAGAATGTATCAGAGCCTCATTAAAGCAAAGCTTGAAGTTTTTCACTAGGACTCAAGGGCCTTGTATCAAACAGAGTTCATAAGCTTCACACAGACAAATTACCCAAGTTGTTGCTGCAACTGGCATGTGTGCAGCTTGCCATCCAGTGATGCATGCATTACTGGATCTGGAATGCAAATATTGGCTAGCACTCCATGAAACAGGAAAGTGTGTGCACAGTAGGGTCAAATGCAAATAGCATCCCAGGGAGAAACGACCATGAAGCTGCCTGTGGTCATGGAAACCACTTCTGTCTTCCCTCCCCTTCCAGCATGGTGGGACTGGAGCAGTTTGTTCTCACAGTAGCTGTCTTGTGCACAATCTGAGAGCTCCTGTGACTGTGGCTGGCCCTTGTGCTTCACCGTGCTTTCAGCAGCAAGCCACGCATCACCAGTGCCCCTTCAAAGAGAAAACTAGATCAAAGTTTTATCATTTCTCTGTGTTTGAGAGTAACACATGCCAGGATTAATAGTTCTCAATTTCTCAGAAATATTAAAATTTGCTCTCTATTGTCAGGACAATAAATCTTTTACCCTGCAAGTTCATCTTGCTCTGAGAACGACCAAGCGATTACTGACCCCAATTACACAATTAAATCTTTGAAATAATACTGTTTGATATTAAACAATTACATTTCTCATATGAAAATATCACCATTCTCTTGCCAGCTAAGAGAGTATTAATAATGCATCCTCACAGATTCTATTGTGTGTTAATAATGAATGTCTACAAAACCTTATAAGATGTTAATACTGCATGTACCCATAAAGCTCCATAAGATGCTAATATACACCCACAAGGCCCTAGGAAATGCAAATAGTGAATCCAGAGCAAGGAAATGTTATTCCCTGTCCATTCTAGTCTCCAATATCGCGTTCTGCTCCAGGCAACAGAATATCATAAGAAGACTGGAAGAAAGTTCAGGTTTGAGCAGCAAAAGCAGCCGGTCCCTGAGTAGATTGTTTTGAAGGACAAAGGAAACAGCCCTGTTTGGCTTGTTTAGGTCTAAGATGTGTGAGTTGTAGTGGTCAAAAGTTGTGTTTGAGACCCAACAAGAACCAGAGGTTTTTGGCAATGACCTTAGTGGCATTTGGATTGGAGAGCATGAGTATTTATAAGGGACACATAGGTCTAACCACCTTTCAGAATAGAAACATGAAAGATATTGGTATGCTGGGCTAGAAAGTGGTGTGAAACCCTCAATGTACCTCTGAAAACACACATATGCCAGGCTCTTTCTCCTCCTGGATTTAATAGCTAGAAGCAACAGCATTGCTCTAAGAAAGGAAAGATGGAAACTGTCTGGAAGGACTTAGATACTGAGATCTGAAATATGTGAAGTCCCAAAAAGATGAAATAGGAGTTTCATTGCTGGCAATAGTTAAAATCAGTCTGGAGTAGGCTGTAGAAAAAACACTGAAGGGAGTGATACTCCACTGGTGGTGGACAAGGTGACATAAATTGTTACTTCTGCCCCTGCTCTCCCTGGTTGTGTTTTGACTGCATACACATATAAATCATAGTAAGAATACATGCTGGTTAAGTATCCATAGAACCGACAGGGTAATGTTTACCTTCCAGTTGCTCTGGGATACTGAAATATGTGTGTCTCTGGACTTGATTTAAAAATAAGCAACTCTGCAGCACATGACTGGATGACAATGATGTGCCTCTACAGTTCCTTGGCAGAATCTAATAATTCAAACCTACAAAGCGGAGATGATTTGGTAATTCTGGAAAGTTGTCCTTTACTCTTCACACAAGTTCTTCAGCACCTAAAGAAGAGAAACTTCTCTTTTCAGTGCCAGGCAACATGTTATGTTGCCTTGAAGGAAAGATCCAGTACAAATTCTGTCTAGTCTTACAGGGTGGGCAAGCTTCTCCTCTTGCCATAGAGTGGGCTTCACTCTCATGAGTGAGCCTGGCTGTGTGGCACTTTCTGTTCCTCAAGTTTTTCATGGCAGCCCGCATTGGAATGAGCAGTGTCTTGCTGGGCAGAGCATTTGGTCATGCTCATTGGCATGCTGAGCAGTGACAGTAACTCTGGTTGGATGGTGCTTACACCAGTGCCCCATGGTCACTAGAGACTTCTTATGAGAAGGTCTGGCAAAGGCAGCACACAAAGATGATGTATTCAGTGTGCAGTGCTGTTTGAGTGAGAGAGTAACCTAGGGAGGACATAACCCCTGACCAGAACAGTTCAAAAAGCAAAGCAAACAAGAGAAAGAAAAAAAACTAAACAAACCTTCAGACAGGTCCCCTAGGAACAGACTAGGACACTGTGTAACAAAAGTACTATTTGCTTCAACTATAAAACACTCCTTTTGTGGTCCCTTCTGTGTGTATTGCAGTGAATATATTGACTGGCAGGAATGTTCATGGGAACAGTGAATTTTATGTAAATATTAGAGACTATTTGCAGGAAGCAAAATTTGAACTCATAAAAAGTGTTATTCTCTATGGAAGCCTGATCCTAAAGGTTATTCAGAAACACTTGATGGGATTTACTGCATATATTTAACAAAAGTATATCTAACCCAGCTCTGATTTTGAGTATTGACTATCTGGGGACAGTTTGTGGACAAAAAATATGCTGAGAGTTATTTACTGAGACGAGTCAGCAAATAATTGCAAATGACAAATAAATTTAAGAAAATTACAAACTGCTTGTGGACAATTCATGAACAGAAGCAAGGCAAAATTAATCAGATAAATTATTCACAATGAATGAATCTCTCAGCTCTAATTAAAACTCTGTAGGGCATTAATAATACATGCCCAGAGAACCACAAACAGAATCGAATAACCAAAAGGATCCGTCTGTGTCTGCACCACAGACCTTCTCATCCTGTAAAAGAGCATTGCTGTTACCAATATTTCTGAGTATCTTTTTGTGTTTGAATGTTGGTTCTGGTTGCAGCTGATAAAAACCCTATTTGCACACAGTGTGTGTGGTTAATGTGGTAGGGTTCTGGACTGATGTTTGTGGTACATGGGATCATTGCTTTCCTGCTCAAAACCCAGGTTTTGAGCTTTCTTGTTGTTGTTGTTGTTGCTTTTCCAGCCCTAGGGGAATTTCTGAGGAATATGCAAGGTATTACCTCGGCTTATTTGAAGTTGTTAAAGCTTTTCTTTAATGTCAGAAATTATCTTTTTTTCTAAGATACAGGTAGGACTAAAGAACTAAGGATGTAATCCTGAAAGTGCTCAGGAGTGGAAACCACACTGGGTCCTCCAACCTGGCTGGGGCTGCCCATCCCAGCTCTGCCAGTGTCCTGCCTCCTGCCCCGCTGCCCCTTCCTACCTGGTGTATGTATGCTTCCCACTCAGAGGAAGCCTTTTCCTAGGTGGCAGTATTTTTGATGGAGGAGTGCAGCAGGATTTATCTGCCACGGGCAACAAGCAGAAGCCAGTGACAGTAGGCTGGGCTTGTGAACTGGGCACCAGAACATCAGTTGTGCTGCATATTTAAAATTTCCAGCAAAAGAAGGAAATTGGATCCTTCCCCCTCCCCCCACCTGTATAATTTATCTCTGCTTTTAATATAACTGTGTCTTTGTACTCTCAGGAACTTCCTAAATCCCTTTCCCCCACTCTGATTCCCTGCTTGACAGACAAGACCTAGTCAGTCAGAGAATGGTTTAATACTTTTCCTTTTATTCCCAAGAGATCTCCTGGCCTTCTGTGTTCCCATTCATCAGTCCCTTTTCTACCAGCCACCCCCACCCTTCGTATGTCTTTTATCTGCTTAAAACCAATCACTCTTCCCCTCTTCTTTTTTTCATTTCACAAAAGGAATCAGAATTTAATAAGAGCAAGCTGCAAAATATCAGCATTAATCCCCTTGTCCTCATGGGGCTGGTGCCAAGAGTCCCTGGTTCTCCTTATCAGCACCAAACTGTATTTCACCATCCAGAACCCTTCTGATAGCATAAATACCTGCCATGCAGGTGTCTTCAGCTGACAAGATAACTTATCAATCATATATCCCAAATTTATGCAAAAATCCCATCTTCCTTCTGTTCATTTCACCTCATGGTGGATGGAGAACTGGGGAAGGGAGGAGCTGAAAAATTAAATCTTTTATGTTCCAAATGAAATATCTCCTGCCTAGACAAAGTGAAGGCCTTTCTATCCTGTAATTCACTTATTAGCTCTTGTGCAATGGTGTTGTTGCAGAAAAATGGGTAGGGAGTAATTGACTGTGGAATCCCATTAAGCTTTGTCATAATGCACGGTCCCAGTGTGGGCACTGCAGAAACACCTCTGTCAAAATTACCGACTGGAGGGCATGGTGGAGAGATGCTTACAGTGATGCTGAAGAGAAAAGATGCTCAGAGCACATTCTGCTCTTCACTGGCCACCTAAGGTGCCCGTTCCACTCAATACATGAGGGCAATGACATGGCCTTGTCCCTGGAAACTGCAGGGATGACTCAGTCCTAAATCCTCCTGAGCAAGTAGTCAAGGGACACTTTCCAAAGGGAGTTGCCTAGTGGAGTGTGGAGAAACACTTGGCTTTGGCTGTGGCAAGCTTTCATCTCAGGGTGATGCTAGCAGGCTGAGCCACAACCTGAGGAGAGGGCCAGTGTCCTTGTCATTCAAGGGTGCAGCTTGTGGGAAAGCAGCTTGCATTCCTCCTGTGACAGCTTTCAAATGGCCTGCTGACGCTCACTGCATCTGCAGGCAGAGGAGGATCTCCATCATCTCATGACCCTTTTACTGGTGCTGACCCAACTCACCACCATCAAATGGGGAAGAATAGTATGGATTGTGCATGAAATAGCTTTCTTCATCCTAAAGGGCAGAGTAGGACTGGGACTGATCTCAATCAAAGGTGATGCAAAAGGAATGCTGAGGTACATGTAGGATCACAAGTTTTCTACAGCTTTAGTCATCTTATCTGAACTCCATAAGGTTAAACTTGTGCAGTCTTCAGGTCTGTAACAGGTATGAGTATAAAGATGCCTTTCACCAGTCTAGGGGTTTTTTCAGTTTGGGGAATTAAGTTTGAATAATGGTAAAAGGACCCAATACAGATCTAGCAGCTCTTTTGATTGAAATGTCTAAGATTTCACTGACTTGAATAGTCAGACCTGTACAAAGTATTGAGTTGAGCAGCTTGACCTACACTCTGAAGTATGATCTTGGTGGTAGCTGTCATATAGAGTGGACCCATTTAAAAGTCCAAACTCTGTTAAAAAAAAAAAAAAAAAGGTACTTCGTAAGCAAATGAATGGTGATGCAGTGTCATTTTCATTCCTGGGAGGTGGCATTTTTTCTGTTCCACAGCACCTTTGGTTCACAGAGTGGCTGATGATGTGTGGGGAGGGAAATAAGCAGCAAGAGCAAATGACCGCAGAGGCAGCAAAGAGCCTGGTTTCCATTGCAAATGTCCTTCTTTGGATGGAAAAAAATAGGAGGAAAAAAAAAAAAAAAAAAAAAAAAGGCAGCAGGAACAAGGCAGAAAAATGCCTGGAAAAGATGTCTTCAGCTGTTTCCATACCAGCTTCAGCTGCTCCTAAAAGGGTTTGTAGTTCCTTAAACATGTTTTTAACCCTATCCTCACAATATTTCTTTATTAATAAAGGTGAGTACAACAGTGAATCCAGGTGAATTACACTGCAGTATTTATTTTGGTCTCTAATGTGTATTTGATTTGTAATGTGCTTGGAGCAGATGCTGTCTTTGCATGTGTAATACTTATTGTAGTGGATTTCTTTTCTGCAAATACAGCTTTTGTGTGCTGCTTCCATACAAAAAAATTAGATATAATAATAAATCATTGTCAGGTCTGATTCTGGGAAGACCAGTTGTGTGGGAAAGAAAAAGAACTGTGGTTGTTAAACCCAAATCATAGATGTTCCCATACACTCTTAAAGTCATCGTCTCCTTTTAGTGTCTGCCCTTGCTACTTATTAAAAAGTAAAATGACTCCTATAGGCTGAAGGTTCATTCTGCTGGTGCTGAAGATCCCAGCTTTTAAGCTCTGGGGACAGGTGTGGTATCTGCCATCACTCACAGAGCTTGGAAATCAAAGTGCTTGTGCCTGTTACGTCAGTGAGAGTGTCTGCCTCACCCTGACAAAGGACTCACTTGACTGGTGGACTAGCTATAATGAATTAGCTAGCTGAGCCACTGTCCTTTTTCTCCCTTATCAAGGGTAATTAGCATTCTATACCACCTTAGTCCCTCAAGTTGCAGGAGTCCCCAACTTTGCACTTAGGTTCTAGGAGGATCAACTCTATCCCTAGACCCTCCAATTTTCCATGTTCCAACAGATGTCACCTACACCTCCTTTTTGCCCTTGGGATCTCTCCACGAGGACACCTGTCTTATTAGATTAGGACTGTTCCCTGTGGGGACATGGAGATGTATGGATCATGTCTACCACAGTTTCCATCTCTAAACTATGACACGTCATCGATCAGCAATTTTCTGCCCTTTTGTCTCCTCTCTCAGTCATTAATGTCCTTGATGGACACCTTCTGCTTTAAAACTGTATTGTAGTGCCATGTTTTTACAGTACTGGAAAACATGCCTGTGGCGCTATCAGAAGCCCCCGTTCCTTCTCCAGTGTTGAATTTTTGCTATATACAAAGTGAAAGAGAACGTTAGCATGAATGAACATGATGGAGGGTTTTATTTATTTTTTATGATCACAATTTCAGGTTATTCATCTTATGAGCAGCAAACTAACTCCTTGGGAGGCGAGTGCTTTGGGAAGCACTCTGTGCAGTCTGGGGATGAATCCCAGTGGGGACAGAAGAGAGGAAGGACAGGAGAATTTGTGTTCTTCATAAAAGCAAAATAAAGGTGGTTTGCCATAATCCATCCTCAGCTACGCTCAGCTAGTGTGAAATTGTTGTCTTGAACTGGCCTGCCCTGGTATGATGAAGAAAAATATCTGGGCTTTTATACATGCTAGTTTAGAACTGGGTAATGTGATTAATAAAAAGCTGCATGCACAATACCCAGCATAGCTGCCATGGCACATGTACATGTTCTGGACTTGTGGATGAATAGACTCTGAATTAAGCACTTTTCTTGCATTTACTCCCCTTGACCCTCCTTTTCCCTCTTAATATAGACGATTTCTGTGCATCTTTCCTGGCTCTCTGGACTGTGACTTTCAGATAGATTTGGATAAGCCTGTGTGGGTGAGGGTTGTTTTGTCACTTATTACCAGGGAACTGCAGAGCTCTCTGAGTTTAAATTTATATGTTCCGGCTTTTATTGCTGTGCCACTTGGCTCTTTTGAATTATCTCAATCACCAAATGAATTTTATAGTCCACTGGGGGCTGTCCATGCTTGTTAAGGTGATAGTTCCATCTCCAGTGTGCCGTGGAATCTCATCCGCCACGCGGTGAGCTCTTCTATCCGGCAGCTGCCAACCGCTTCTTCAAGAAACATCCTTGCTCCTCAGAGACTCGGGATGGAATGGGATGGGATGGGATGGGATGGGATGGGATGGGATGGGATGGGATGGGATGGGATGGGATGTGTGGGGGGCTTCTGGCAAAATGTCCAATTTGCAGTGCATGGCAGGAAATGACTTTTGTTACCATGTTGGGTTTTGCTGGCTGTCAAGCTGGCTATGCTGCAAAGAAGTGGCAAGGTACAGCTTTTGGATACCGTGCAGCCCTGGGCCCCACTTCAGTGCTTTCAAATGGATCCCCCAGTAAAGGATTGCCAAGCAGAGGAGGAAGCCCCACAGGATGTGACTACAGAAATGATAGGGACCTGGGCATACCCAGGACTGCAGCTGCAGGAACCACAGACTCCACTGAGGCCTGGTGTTCTGCCAAGAGTGCTGAGCCCATTCACCTGGGCCTGACTAGGCAAAAGGATGTTTGACTATAGGGTTTCTTACAGAACAGGCCCTAAGGGTCTGGTTCTATTGAAGACTCCGTCTTTGTGCAGAGCTGCTTCCTGTGCTTTTGTAACAAGGACACCAGAATGGTGCTCCCTCATGGTGCAGATGCTCAGACCAGACCTGGATTTTTCTTGCTTTATTCTCCTCCTTCCAATGCCACCCTTTTGCTCTGCATGAAACTGAGCCTTCTTCCAGGGGGTGCTGTTATTCTGTGAATAGGTTCTCGATGTCACTTTCCTGAAGTTGTCAAAGTTTGGGGGGCATTTCAGAGGGAGTTCCCAACGCCTTGCATCAGGTCTCATATTGCAGCAGATGTACATGGTGTCAGAAGTGGAAGAGAAAATGAGGAATTAATCACTCTGGGGTCATGAGTACTTGGGACATGATACGGTCCTGCAGTGTGAGTAGTCCAGGGATAGAATTAATAGTTTACAGGGATCACAAGTCTCCTCTCTAGTCTTTGCCCAGAAGCCCAGCCTCCTCTTTCCTTTTTCCCAGACTTTACCTCTTTCCAGTGTTTCTAATAGAAGCCCTACAGACACACTTGGCATTGCTTTTCAGATGTCTCAAACAACTGTTTTGGAACCTCTTTCCTGTTTTGGTTGGGACTTGTACCAAAAAGCAGTTCTGTTTTGCCCCTTCCTGTTGAGCCGCTCATGAATTTGAGATTGGCGCTGTTTTTCAGCCACAGTATGTTATTCATCACATAAGCATGAAATTGAGAAATTGGTTGTTCTTCAGCTGATTTGGGGTTCTTTACATTTTTTCCCTGATCCCCTTAGCAGAGTTTCCATAGGAATAAACCACTGGAACATAATTTGCCGTTTTGTTTTTTCCTGTGCAAAGGGATCCTGATAGTAATTCTCCACAAGTCTCTGCTAGTCTTAATGTGATGATGTTTTCTTTCTCTGTTCCTCCTTTGCAAACTCCTAATCAACAATATATTGCAGCTGTTTCCATGATTCATTCTCTTAAGCCTGTCATAAGGCTAATTGGTTTTCAGTTTAAGTCCTGGATCTTGCAAATCACTATGTGTGGGCCCTTTGCAGAATCTGGGCCCCAAGTTTTCATTCTCCACTGTTATTAGCTATGTTAGAGTCTGTGTTAATCCCTCTCTAGCTGTCTTCTTATAGCAATTAAACCACTTCACATTAACCTGGTGTACCTCTTCCTGCTAGGTTGTGCTGTGCTGCTGTGTCACACTTGTGGCAGCCATTGTGTCACTCCTACTGAGTACAAATAAAAAGCAAATTATTAACAAAATAAAGAATAGAGCTATGGATTTCCTCCCATTCTGTCCCTCAAAAAAAAAAAAAAAAAAAACAAAAAACAAACAAACAAACAAAAAAAGGTTCCTGTAAGGAGTTATCATGTCCATCATTTAGCTAAACTGTACATATCTAGCATTTTAAATTCCCTCATTGTAAATCTATCTCTCCAGGTCCTTATCATGTTCAGCCGTATGGAAATTAAAAAAAAATAAAAAATCCTACAATAGGAAGAAGACTGAAATATCTTTTTAGGGGTGGGAGAGGAACAAGGGAGGGACTAAGTGGTTGCAAATAATACTTGGTGTTTTATAACCCCTTCCATCTAAGGGTCTCAATGTACATTGCAAACAGCAGTGAATTAGGGGTCACCATGTCCCCTGTGAGGCTGGGAAGTCTTGTCACAAATCTGTGTCAGTCAGCATTGGTCTTCATGAAGCTCATGCAGCTGTTGGAATTGCTCAGCCACTGCAGGGATAGAAGTAATTTCTTCCTGCTGCAGGAAATCAGCTTCTACCTGTTTCATTTGGAGGTGGAGAGGAGAGTTCCCATTAGGAGCAGAATGAAAAAATCGAACCCCTTTTAATAAAGGTAACTGCATTAAATGCAAATGCATTATGAATGCTCTATATTTTAGGGACAGGAAGATTCAGACATGGAAAGACAGTGTTGTCCAGGATGATGCAGCACACTAGAGAAAGAGAGAGTGGGAATCCTTATCACTTGCTTTGACTGCAGAACAATCCTTTCTGCAAGTAGCAGCAAGTTTTCCATACTTGTGGCCACCAGCATGAAAATTTGGCTAGATAGATAGGGATTCGATTGAATGGCTTTATCAGAAACTCCAGATTTGCTTACAGGTACCAAGGGAAGAGTCTTTGTCAGGAGATTTCCACTGCTTCCCGCTTTAAGGAAGATTGTTTCAAAGGAAGTGGAGAGCAGCTGTCTTTCTGGTGGTATTTTGGCACTCCACACCAGGTGCCCCCAGCTCTGGGAAGCCACACTGGCCTGCCCCGAGATGAGGCAGTGAAAGGTACCAGTTGGATTTTATGTTTTTGTTCAGATTTGGATGCATTTCTGAATGTAGGCTTGCATTTATTCATCTCTTACCCTTGTTGCTCCAACCCATCCCCAATAATTATCTCTCAGATTCATCCTTCTCCTCCATCCTGATTGTCATTAACTGCTCCTTCAGATTAGGAAACATCCTTTCAGTCTCTCTCTCTCTCATCCTCATTAAATCTTCTTTTTATTTTTTTCTTTATCTTCATATCCTCCTTCCTAGACTGTCACTAAATTAAAAAAAGAAAAAAAAATGTGAAGAAAAGCTCTTTAATGTGTTTTTAAAAATCTCTTTGAAACTGATACCGACTGTGGAGCTTCTCTCTGTGTCTCTCTTCCTGTGTTTATTTATTTATTTATTTCTCCAGACTAAAATAAAAATTGATAAAAGCCACAGTGGCTGCTGTCTGCAGATGATTAGGTGCAAAGAAGAGTCCTTTCCCTCTTGAGATGGGTAAATATGCAAAAGATGTTATTTAAATTGAGAGGACAGCCTCTTTCCTCCAACACCCTGTGTCACAGACACAAATGTCCAGGAGGAAGACTGAACTAGAATCCAGAGATAAAAGCAGGCTTTGCCCTCAGATGTGCAGTTAACCTCAGGCACTGACTCCAGAAGCTGCTGATGTCTCCATGCTCTTGAGAAATGTTCTGGTTGCTGGCAGACTGCAAATTGCAGGATCTCAACCTTCATGGCTTCCATTAGCCAGACCTAGATAGGAAATGGTATAGAAGAAAAACTTCTTACCCAGTGGGAGCAGGAGAGGGATGTTCTCTTTTAAAAAGGACTTTGCTGGTTTCAAAGGAATGAGGACCCAGACCAAAACTTCTCCCCAAAAATATCCTTAAGTTTGGGAAATTTGTCATCTGGATCCATGTGCTAGTAGATGCCAGAAAAGACTTCTAATTCATCTTGGCTTTGATCTGAAAGTTTTGCTATGATATGAACACATATGTCCATACTATCATGACTTTAGCTATCTCCAGTACTAAGAGGAATAAAACTGCTGCAGCCTAGGCATGTGTTGGCCAGATGCTTCTGTCTAGAGCTGTGTACCTTTTGCTAGTACAACTTACACCCTTGCAGCTTTAGCTTAGCAAACAGGACAGCCAAGTTGAAGGTAGCTTGCTGCAATCACACTTCCAGTATTGTCCATGGGGTAGGTAACTCCTGACAGTGGAGATTCAGACCATCTCTTCAATCCAGTTTAGCCAACTGCCTGGGCAGATGAGAAGTGAAGGTGATACCCTGTGCCTTGTCATCTGGTGTTGCCACTTCTAAAAGAGAAACTATGAGGTCCAGTCGTAAAATGCCTCCTAATGGTAGGTAATCCTTTAATGTCTCTGAGTCAGAGACCTAACAGGCATTTTCCAGACCAGTCTCTGTAGTCTTCTGCAGTGTTTATTTACTAATTGTTATCCATGGCTCCTATGGAGCACTTTGTTTTTGATGACTTGTGTAAGTGGTACATTTATTCTCAGACAAGGTCTGAGAGTGAGAACAAATCTAGTTTATTCTGGTAAAGTGAAAATTAAAACAGTGGGCTGCACTATTGGAAACAAGAGTAATGCAAAATGAGTCAGTAAAATGCAGTGTCAGTTTTCTATGTGACACTTTCACTCCCTTCCTTTAGAAGCTGTCTCCCACCCAGCTTGTGGCTCCTGAAGCTCAGTGAATGCAGAGTGAACACCAGGAGTCATTCCTCACAACTGAATAGTGTGTACGTGGCCAGCCTTCCAGGATAGACCCATTCATTGTAAAGGAACCATGGAGTGGAAGTGCCTTTGCAAAGCAGCTCCTGACCTCACTGTTCTCACCATTTTTTTACCTAGGAAAGGTAAAGGATGTACTCTAGCATAGTTCTTTGCCTTTCTGATACACTGTGAAGAGGATTTCTGTTTGAAGCATCCTGTTCAAGGTTTGATGACTTCCTGTAAGAAAGGCAAATGAATCATTCTCAGCTTTGCACCTCCAGCAAAAACATTAGACCCTTCACTTTCTCTAATGCAGGCAGTTATGAAAGTGGGGTCCTCTAGGGCTCACATAGGTCCATGCAGAGCTGTTGAACAGTAAAGTGGTGGGATGACCACTGTTGGGCTGGAGGGGTCTTCATACAAAGGGACACGATGGATCTGTGCCATCACCCTGTACAGAAAGACACCAGGCAGGTTTTCTGTTGGGAAGCTCACAAATTTCATAATAGAGGTTAAAAAAAGATGTTTATAAGAAGGAGCACCCTATTGTCCTGGGTTAATGAAGGCTTCTGCCTCTGCTGTCTGGCTTTTTGGTGAGTTATCTCTATTCATCCCCTTTTGTTGTCTTACATGTTTGGATGGGAGTCACTGAGTAACTGTAGGAGTCTTTTCTCCTAGGTGCTTGCAGAGAACCCAGAACTCTGGAGTCTTGCCACTGCTGGGCCTGCAAGCCTAAAATCAACCAAGCATGGAAGCTGGGATTTTGGCTGGGAGAAGTTCAGATCACAGTATTATACGCAAGGGAAGTTTCCAAGCTTCCTCAGACCTGGAATGGGATCACTTAAACATGAAAAAATGTTTAATTAAACCAACATGAAAAAGCCTGAGAGGGTCACAAAAATTGAAGGCAGCAATGCCAGTTCCCTGTGGCATATGGCAGAACAGCCACTCTCTCCTTGCTACAAACACAGGACTGTCACTTCAGAGGGACACACAGCCCTTTCATTTCTCCAGCTGTCACCAGGACAACAAAGTGACCACTCTGAGAGCCACCATCCCTGTTGACACCCTCCCCTTATGAACAGAAGTAACAGGGGGTAACCTAACTCAGGGGACCTCATTCCACTCAAGAAAGATAAATGGAGAAAAGCCACCTATTTTTCCCCTGTTGGAACCTGGCTGCTTGGCAGAGGATGGCATCAGCCTGGGGCTGGCCATGGGAGGAGAGGTAATTGAAGCCCTTGAGGCTCCCTCTGCTATGTGTCACTGGGATTGAAACACTTTATTCTTTTATCAAAAGGAATTTATATTGGACATCTAAACTCCTTTAAAATAGGAAAAGTCTTAATGTTCTCTGTGTTCATGGCTGTTTGATGTAAGAGCTTTTCAAGGGGCAGGTAGCACTGGCTTTCCAGCTCCACTTGGCACTGCATGTGTCCTCAGCTATGACAGGGCAGGGGAACCCAAGGTTTGTCACAGGGAGCAAGTTAGTGTTGCAACCATCAGCTGAAGGGACAGGGAGTGCCTTTGGATGTCAGAAAGGATGAATGATTGAGTAAAGGCTTCTTCAGATCTCTTAAAGGGTTGTGATGAGCCCTTTCCCATGGGAAGACATTATGAAAGCTAGCTTGAATGTTGAATTAGGGATCTTGGCTATTATGCTGGTGGTGATTTTGATGACTCACATCCTTGGCTTAGAAAGCCTGGCTGCCTGCTTGCCTGTTGGGGGTTCCCTCAGTTCAAGCAGTAGTTTATTATTTGGTATTCCTTTTAATGTACAGGTAATGGGCTCAGTTTTATGAAAGCACTGAAGGCACCATCAAAAACTTGAAAGGTCTTGGACTTGCAGAATAATATGAGAGGAGCAGGAGTATAATCCAGTGTTGGTAGTTCTATTTTTGTAGTGCAGAGAGGAGATTTTTAAAGGGTTACAGTCCACTGGGAGCTTGGTCCTCAAGTATCACTATATTCCAGGGTTATTTTTTTACCTTGCTGGTCTTTCAGTATATTTAATTTGTTTAGGAAGAAGAAGGGAATAGTTCTGGCAATGCAGACTTAAGAGATGAGCCCATACACTAGAGGAGCCAGGGAAAGAAGCAATGGGATATGACTGAATGGGAACTATGGGGAAAGCTCAAGTGTGGGCGAGAGGAAAGGAGGATGCTGAGCTCCTACTAGGTGAGGTCAAGCAGGTGAAAAGGACAGACAGACTGAAATTGCTGTAGGTTTTTGAAAGTGAGAAGAAGAAATTGAAACTCAATCCAGGGAACACTTCCGAACCAAAGAAGGGATGAAGTGGGATAGATGTGCTATGATGGGATCTCAGGGTGAGGAAAGAGAATGCTAATGGTTATATTGTGCATGCTTTGCATGTCGGAGGAGCTGGGGAGAAGTTGCACTGCATGGAAGAAGCAGTAATGAGTGGCCAGCCATGTCTCCCAGCTGCCAGGAGCAAAAAGGAAGGGCGGGGTGCTGGCTCTGTTGCAGAGCTGTCTTTATCCCGAAGGACTTCAATATAAAGGCTTTCCCTGGGAAGTTCATTATCTTCTCTGTCTTTTCTTCAGTCTCTCATTCTCTGCACGGACAGAAGTGGTCCCCAGACTCCAGAGACCATGCTGCATCATGGTGGCCGTGCTCTTCCTTTCAGACCTACCAGCTCCCTAAGGGATTCTGCCTTTCTGCACTCTATGAGGAAGCTAAGTTTGCAGAAGAAAAAGGGCACAGTCATTGTAAAAACTATTCCCATGAAGATGTTTAATTGCAGCAGAGGAACAACCATTTGTAAACTTAATGAGTCACCCTGTTTACAACACAGAAGTGTAGGGAATGATCTGAGAGGAAGCTGACATTCTGGGAGTCTGAGGCACAGGAGATGCAGCTGAGCGTATCAAAGTAGCAGAGGAAGCAGTGGCTGTTAGAGCAATAGCAAGGCAATTATAATGCCTTGCTTTCTCCAGACTTTCCTAGGACATTTTTAAATCCCAAAGTGCATCCTTGTTTTCTGACTGCCTCTTCAGCCTTTGCTCTGTGCCTGGCAGCACAGTCAGTGAGGCTGGGCAGGGGGCAGAGGGTTAGGGTTGATTGCTGCAGCAGGAGCAGCAGTGAGCATCTTTGTCAGCTGAATGCTATCAACTAATCCAACACCAGCTCCCACCCTAACCAGATTGGGGGGGGGGGGGGCACCTCCAGCTGGGGCTGCTCTGTCCAGGCACAGGGCAATTGGATTTTGGTTTCTCTCTCTCTCTCTGCATACCGCTTAAGATAGCAGAGCCTGCAGGCTTCCTGAGAAGCCAAGGGGCTGTGGTTGTTTGTGCTGTGTATGTATTTATAGTACAGCCTCCAGGCCTTCCTCCAAATTGCCCTGTGTGGAATGAGAGTGCTGAGAGACTTTCAGCAAGTGGTCAGAAGGTGGAATCCGTGAAGAACTCACACTTGGTAAGATATTGGCAGCAGTAGGCTGTCTACCTGGTTACTTAACTGTTGAATAGCATGCTCCCATAGGGTGTTCTGAGTAATGCTAAGTAGCGATTACACAGTGATACTACAATGCTTATGCTAATAGCTCTATCAGCCTGTATGTAAAGAGAGAGACAATATTATAAATATAGTAACTATGTGGAGAGCAGTCTTAATGACAAGAGTATCACATATGGTAAATGTAGTGATACTGTTTATTATAAACTGCGTGGCTCCTTACCTATTATAATCATGTCTTTGCAGTTTCCCTGCAATTAAGGTGTCAGTCCTGCTCTTCTGTTTCCCCTTCTGCCCTCTGTACCCCCAGCTGCATAGAGATGATTTGAGATTCATTGCTTCCAAGTCAGGCAAGAAACCACACTGGGGTGGGCAGATGTCTGTTATTATGCCTGCTTGTGGTGGAAGGAGACAAGGGCACCCGTGAGAGAGTGGTGCTTGGGACTACAAACTCAATGCTTGGAAGGCTTTACCTGGATCCCCACTACCAGTAGTAGTTAATTTCCTTGCACTGTGTCACATGAATGAGGAAAGGGATGAAAACTTTCAGGCTGGCTCAGTTAGGCTACGGTGTCTATCAGGGTGCCTTGTTACTCAGTCATGCTCAGATTCACATCAGGTGTGTAAGGAAACTCAGCCTCCTCTGTGGAATTAAAGTGAGGACAGACAGAAGCAAATCCTGGTTTGCAGTGCTAGGGGCTTCAGGGAGGAATTTAGAGCTGCTCTGCAATTTTGGGGGGTTTAATCTCTGGTTACTGATGGATTTTTTAGGGTGCTGGCAACCAAAGATGCAAAAAGAAAACTGAGGTTAGTGATGATATAAACTGTAAAAGGGAAAAAAAAAGGAAGATCATCTGTAGCTGCAATTAACAGGTAACCAGTTACAGCTGGGATGAAGGGCTGCCCCCAGGGAAAGTAAAGCAGTTGCTGGGACCATTTCAAGACACCTTCCCAGCAGAATCCTGGGAAGGAGGCAAGTAGCTTCAGAAGTGCTATAAGCAGGGATGCATGCATGCATGGGGAGCTTGTTATCCCTGGACTGCAATGAGAGAGGACATTATGGTTTTCTCAAGCCCAAGTGGTTATGCTCTACAGAAGAGGTCACAGCACATGGTAAAGTGACCTATAACCAGGTGTACTGGGTTGATAAAAAGAGGCAAGATATTCTTGGGGAGAGGGAGAGACCTTTTCAGGAGTGTAACCATAGATGAGTGGCTACATAGCCCGGCCTATGCTGGAGGGTGCTGTAAGGCAGTAGCTCTGCTTACAAACCTGGCCTTTGTTCTTGGCAACAAATGCTGTGGGGAAGCAGCAACTGCAGGCACTGACTGTGGACCTGAAACTGCTCCAGATTTATTAAAGCAGTGGTGTGATGCATGGCCATAATGTTTGTTGGAGATCCAAGGAGCATCTTATCAGCACTGATCTGTACAAACTTGATGTCTCTTGCAATCAAATTGTGAAAGCTGCCATTCTGAGGTGTCACAAGGATGTGAGGTGTATTGCCTCTTGCACTGATGCTTCTACAGGGTGTTTTTGAAGAGTACATGCTGCTGTTACAGTTGAGTTATTTGGAAGGCATTAATAGTGGGAAATTACATTAGATTTCTCAGTGGAGCACTGGATGGTAGCATTACAGAAATAAAGACTTTTCTTTTAGTATTGGCTGAAAAGATTGGAGGAAATACTGCTTTTGCAAAAGATGTTTTCTTCTTCCTTTGGATCTTGGAGGCAAGTTCAGTTCAAATATCTAAACCCTGTGCTTTAAGAAGTCGGAGACCCCACTTATAAAATTCCTTAGTACAAATTATTTTCCAAGTTCAATTGCCTTTTGCGGTCATATTATTACTCTATAAAATTTTGTGTATAGCCTGCTTGGCAAAATCTTAAATCCTTTCTGAGGAAAGAAGTGGTCTGGTGGAAAGCAGATGACTTTGGAGAAATGCAAGGGTATCCTTAACAGCTGTCCTTGTTCCTAAAAGAGCAGCACTGGGCACAGAGGGCTCTGGAAAATGTGAAAGTGATGGAAATAATATGCAGTGGTAACCTCTGAACCAAATCTATTTGCTGAAATGTATTGCTTCCTTCTTGCATTCCAAAGTAAAAGTATACCAGTAATCATGTCTTTGAAGAAGATAGCGTTTTTTCTTTTTTTCTGAAGAGCTTGATTCCATAATATCTTGCCCTAAAACCTTGACTAGCATTTGCTGCTGGTATGGCACCTGGCACAGTGGAAGTGCCTATGGGTCCCCCAGCACTGTTGACTGATTGCTTTCACCTTAAAGCCAAAGCAGTGGGATGCACGGGATTGACAGCACTATGAAGCAGGACTGGTAGAGATAAATCTGGTGCATGGTGGTAGTAGTCAACAGTTCCCATGATGTGTATAAGCAGAAATTGATTCAGCCTTTCCCATAGCCAAACCCTGGTGAATTAAATAAACCATGTCATAAAAAAACAGCCTACACAAGCACAGGAAGAACCTCTCTGTGCCTCTGTTGTTCCCTTTGGGCAACCAAAGAGATGTAAAGGAGCAAGTCAAGAGTAAAATAAAAGCTTGTATCCTACAGGAAAAAAAAAATTTAAAATGTGGGAGGTAGGAGAGCAGGGGACTAAAGGGAGAGAGAAGGAGAAAATGTGTTCTTGTTTTCTGCTCTCCTTCTCTTTCAATTTCCCATTTTTGCCCTGATTGAGACTGTGTCAAATACCTCTGTGCCTGTTCCCCTCCACTCTCCCAAATCTCATCTCTCTTCAGAGCTTTGGCTTTAAACATGCACACATATATACGCAATTAAATGCAGGCTTTGACTTTTCGCCTGGGAAACTGGAGGGATAAGGTGAGCTAAGCTTTTAATTATGACTACCCATTCTGGGAGTCAGGGAATTCAAGCCAACAGTAGATGCTGCAGTGCTGTTTAATCCTGTCTTACAGGGAAAAGAAGAAAAAAACCCAAGATTTTGCTGGAGAAAAGATTTCTTGAGTATCTAAAGAAAATACTGTTTCTTTTTGCTTTCCCTTTTTAATTTTCTCCTTTCCTTTTTCTTTCTTTTTCTTTCGTGACAAGTGGAAACTAAGCGCTGAAGACTGTGGATTTATTTGATGATGACTTTTATTAAGGTAGAAATGGTAATGTGCAGTTCCATTTCCTAGGATCTGTGCCAGGGTTTGGTTTATGTTTGTTGTTTCCTTGTTTTTTCTCCTCTCTGTTTCTCTCTTTTAGAGCAGACACAATGGGTCAGGTTCATCTGGGCTTTTTCATCCATTGTAATGGCTGGAGTTTCAGCAGACATCTTTGCCCCTTATTGATTTTCTTAATGGGTAGGTGAGCAACACAGGAGTTCAGTGGCACTACTTCTAAAGGAAGCACATTTGGGGTTGTTTGGGGAAGAAAAAAAAAAAAAACAAAGTTAATGTCATACAAAGAAAGAGCTAACAAATTTCCCAAGATTAGAAGAAGAAAAAATTGTTCCCTTCTGCTCGCCACAGGCCAGATATGATCTATGGTGATTTACACTCTTTTTTCTGGTTCCATCCAGGATTTGTCCCTGTGTTTTAGGACCAGTAAATCTTTGTCTTGCTGAGCAAAAGGAAAGACACTACAAAGAGATGTAGGATCAGGCCAGGCAGCTCTGCTAGGCTAAAATGGGTGTGAGTCCCAGGCAAAAGCTTACCTGTGGAAGAAAAGCAGAATAGAAGGTGGAACATCCACAGTTTCTAGAAGCATAACATGTCTACCTAGTCACAGGGAAGCATCATATAATATCTTTCTGTCCATCTTGCCCCTGCCTGTCCTACAGCCATGTCGGTCAAAGCCTGCTCCTTCTCACAGCTGTTCATTTGCTTTTTTCTGCAGTGTGGTTTCCTCTAACTTGTGCTGGAACCCAGCTTGCCAACCTCCATTCAGGCTGGGCTTTGGAGCTCCTCTAGTCCCTGCCACTAGCTTCTGCAATTCCCTCCAGATTTTTCCTGCTCCCTTTTTTCTCTTAAGGTTAAATAGATAGTGTAAATCTATTGTATCTGAGTATGCTGGTTAAAGAGGAAGAGAGTGGCCTTGCCTTCTATAAATGAGTGCAAATTACTTCTGTAGGAATACGTCACAAAGAAGAGCTTGTGGTACCATGCACAGTGGCATTTCTTAATATTCTTTAAATGTATAAATTAAGCTTTATTGAAAACATCCTTTACATCCTTACATCCTTTAAAGATGTCTTTAGTCAAGGCAGAATTTGATAAAGCCTTTTGGATACTCGGGTAGAGATAAGACCTGGGAACTTAGAGATCAAGTTAGTTGGTAGCATCATGGAGCTCTTGCTTCCTTTTGGTTTTTTTTTCTCCTATGCTTAGGAAACTGGGCCTATATCAGTATTTCAAGTGGGATGCTTATTGGATATTAAAGCTCCATCTAAACCTGCTCTTACAGTTCTTTGTCTGGATGAGTGTCTACTTGATGTCTCCTGACAGCTTTCTGCTATGGATAATGACTCTGCTGCACAGTAGCTGAGGTCTTTGCAGCCTTTGCATAGCCTGCTGCCTTCCTTGATATGAAAAACCTATAAATTTTCCTACTGCCTCTGCATACCCTCTGTAGTACCATCATGACCCGTCTGATTAATTTCTGCAATGCAGCTTTGCCAGATAGACCTCAGTAACCTTCTACCTGACCTCCCTAGCCTGCTGTTCCTCACAGAGTTCCAAGTATTAAGGGCTGAATGATCTAGCCAAGCCTACCACCTTCACATTTATGGAGTGGCATGGCCTTGGCATAGAACTTGGACTTCCTTCTCCTAAGATACCCCTTGCATAAAACCTTTATTTATTTCATGGTCTCAGTGCTTTTTTAGATGCAGCTTTTTCTTCCTGTTCTTGAATACTTAGAAAATTGGTATTTGTGTGTGGCTATAAAATGAGTCATCTGTGAGAAAGGAAGAGTGCCCAAACAGTGGTGTTCAGCTTAGGACTTAGAAGTCTGCATTAAGTTATTTGCTTTACATATATTTCCTGCATGACTTCAGTCAAGTGGGAGGTCTAACAAGGAATGCTTAATGAAACAAGATCCATAGGGAACTGGGCTACCAAATACTGGGTATGCAGAGGAGGCACTTGAAAACCTAATATATTCTTCAGTTAAAAATAAAAAATAAAATGTATGGGCTTCTCAAGAACTCTTGAAATCCCAAAGGAGCTAGTTTTACCCTTTGTGATTCTTTACAACCACTTCATCTCTAGCAAAATCCCCTGGTGAATTTTGCTTTTTGTCTTCATGATTACCTTATTTAGCCTGGTTTGTACATTGCAGTTAACAATAGTGCCCTGCTTTACTGAGACCCAGGAAGGATAAATGTGTTAAGTCTGTGTTTGGTTAGTGTGGTGTCTGGGAAGGGGGGAGAGAGGCACTCCACAGATGATAGTTGCTGGGATTCCCTATCTGTCCACAGGTACATGTGAGGCTTGGTTTTGTTTGTTGTTGTGTTCTCATCTGAGAATTCATTTGATATTGCCTCCTTGACTAGTACTTCAGAAGGTGAAAGGAAGCTCAGCCCAGGCCAAAGTCACCTATTTTCTTTTCTTGGTTGGTTCTGATTTTCTTGAAGGAAGAGCTTGGTGAAGAAACAGCATGAATAAGTGCAGTTTGTTTGTGCCCAGTTTTGCTTGAAATTCAAATGTACTCTGTGAGCCATCACTGGACAGAGGAATAAAGGGATTGGGGAGCTCTGAGGCAAGTATCTCAATCTGTTGGTTTGCTGCTTTCCTCCTTCTCCATCTCCAACCTTGGCATCTCCTGAAAGAGTTCTGTAAAGAAGCTTAGCTCAGCCATGCCAGATTAAGTGCTCTGGCCACTACCTTAACCTGCATTTCAAATCACCTTCGCAGCAGACTGTAGTTCTGGAGAAGTGACTCTAGTTTACATATCAAAGCATTTTAGGGAGGTGGTGGTGCAAAGAAAGAAAAGAAATGACAGTGTTGAAAAAAAAAAAAACCACACTGGAGAAGGAAAAGGGAAGGGAGCATTCAGTTTAATTCGTGGTTGTGAGCTCAGAATACCTTGGTCTTGGACTTGCCATTCAGAGATTGTGAGAAAGGTGAGGCTTTGTGTCCAATTGGTACATCAAAGGGGTACCTCTGGGAGCAAATTTATTTAAGACAATTGTGATCAAATATTCATCAACTCTCTCTCTCCCTCCATCCCATTACAGCTTCTTTCGCACCTCTCTTAGCTGGGAAGGACTTCAGAGTGAAAGAGGGAGCAGCACTTAAATGCTTATTTATGTTGTCATTTCTAGGCATTTTATCAGTTCTCTAATGAAATAGATTTCCTCTCAAGAGGTGCATATTTTCTGAGCCAGAGGGGGAGAGCGCTACGGATTGCTGAAATGTCTGCCTACATTCAATACATTTGTTGCATTATTAATCATGATAAAAGCAGAGGTTACAAATGTTGGGGTTTTTTTTCTAAATACTAATTGCAGCTGGCCTTTAGTTTTTGTTTGTTTTTTAAAAAGGGGGGGGGGGGATAGAAAGGAAAGAGGAGAGGAGTGGGGCTGGGGAAACACAAACAAGCCAAATGAGCCCAAAATGTAACTGTCAGGGCAAAAATCCTTTCTTGATAATCCCCAGTGCTTTCACATATATCATTTCTAAGAGCACTGACAGAGCCAAACCATTTGGGACTAGAATTATAGCAGAGATTAGCAGGATTCTGTTCCAAGAATATCTTTATGGTGATCACTTGTCATTTGTCATTACAAATAAATCCTATTGGTCTTCTTCCCTCAGTCTCATCCTTGGCTTACTTACACTTGAGAAATCATTCTTCTTGTCCTCTCTGTTTCAGCAAGCAAAATCCAGGTAGCTTTTTGAATGGCTACTGATTTATCCTGACACAACACAGCCCTGGTAGACAGGGGAAAAAAGACAGGTACAGGGATTTTTCATGCTTGTGTTTCATCCAGCTGCTGGTAAAATTCGTTTTCATTGGCACTGTCAGAATATCGAATTTTTCTGTGGGATCTAGATGATCTTTAAGGTCTCTTTCTACTGAAATGATTCAGCGGGACAGTAGCATGTACACAAAGGTTTGGGCCAGTTTCCTTATCCTATTGCTTCAAGTAAGAATGGAGGCGAATTTCTTGACCACGATTATTATTGTAATGGCACCTGGAGTGCTCCACCAAGGTGAGATTCCTGCTACACTGTGTGTTGTTCACACACACAGAAAATGAGAGAACAAAGAAATAAAGTGGGTTGTTCATATTCCTGTATCATCTCTGTGAGTACCTGGCAGGAGAATTCAGGCATCCTAAGCCTTCCAGTGCTGTCCTGTCTAGTGAGCCACATTCCTTCTCTCAAATAAAAATATAAGCAGGGCTCTGGACAGGTTGGTTAATAGCTAGACCATCTGCTTCACAGATGCCAGTGGTGCTCTTGTTTAGAGCAGCATGAGATGAATTCTGCTGGTTGAATTCACCACAACTGTAATGAAACCCACTGAGTTTTTATGGGTGATGCTGAGATGTCGTAGGTCTAAGCAGCAGCAATGGAATTTGTAGCAATTAAGGATGATATTGTACTGTTACGTGAGTGATTCAAGTTGTTAATCAATGTGAAGCCTAGGAAGGGCTCATGGTTGAACAGAGTTGCCTGTGGACTTCTGATGCTTTCTTCTGAGCTTTAAAAGTGACACTGTGTGTTGGCATTGGAGCTTAAGCTGGTGTTTGGATATGCTTTAAAAAACTGAACACATTCATTAATATGTTGGCTTTGTTTGCAACAGAATGATTTATTTCTATTTTTTATTTCACTCATTTTTTATGTTACATTAACAGCTAGAGGCCTCTTTCTGCTAGGTGTCATACAGATTCTTTGTAAGAGGAAAGTTTGTCTCCTAATAATCTGCCTGAAAGGTGTGTGTTCAAAAGAAGTAGCAAATCAGTCGCAGAACTTGGAAAGAGATCCAGCTCTCTCAAGTCCTGGCTTCTTGACTTAACCGGTGCCCCTCACACACAGCTATATTAAACAAAGCTATTGCTCTCACTTTGCATTGAATCTTTAATTTAAACTGATGCTGAATGGGAGCCTTTAAATACATAAAACCATTTGCTCTGTTTGGATGGAAGGAAAGTCTTCCTGTAACATGTTGCACATCTGAAGAAGATTGCAGTGCCGGAAGGCAGTGGCCTCTCAATTTTTTTGGAGCCTGAGCTGGTTTTTCGTGTGCTTTCCCTATAGCAGAATTAGAGTTCTTGCTTAGTTTCTCTTCATGATACAACATATCATCCACACTGCATGAGGTACCAGGGAAATCTTTCCCAGATGTGCAAGTTTAAAACTAAGGGTTTTGATGGCCATATGTCTTCCTTGTCTCAGAATTTAAAAGCACTCGGTCAGAAAGGAACCAAACCCTTTGGGATTCACATTTGCTTTCATTAGGATAATTAAAGAACAGCATAAGAAGAACACAGACTTGTCCCATTTAAGATGCAAATGAGGGATTCTGTCAGTGGTGTTTCGGACTGAGTTTTCCTTCATGCTTTTGCAAAGAAATAAAATACCAGTTTGAAACATAATGGGATAGTCTGAGCACCTTGATTTTAGGAGTTTTCTACCAACACTAGGACATAAGTGATTTCCCCCGATTTTGCATACTTCTTCTGTATGATTGTTTTCATTGATTGTGGCCTCTTAGATGGAAGGTTTGATTCTAAGTGTAGGCTTTTGGTAGGGACTATGAGGAAAAGATAGTCCTTGGAGCCTTGTGGGCTCTTCACTAGAGGCCAGCAGCGATTTACGTAGCCCCGATAAGACACATTTCCCCCTGGGCTCCAGCAAAGATCAGAAGAGGATGCTGAAGTTCTCACCTGCACAGAGCAAGCAGGTGCTAGAGAGGCCAGACCGGGGCCACACTTGAAAAACTTCGGTGCTAGTGGCTACACTGCATTATAAAAGCATTAGTCCTGCCCATGATGTGTTTCACAGGTCCCCTCTAGCTCTTAAGCAGAGGAGTGCAGAAATTCCTCTTGCACTCACTATCTGTTTGAAAATGTGGCTTCCTGAAGCCTTTGCAGCAATGGTGCTTTGGCCAGAAGTAGAGATGGTAATGAAGAGGGTCGTGGTTTTCTTTTTCAAGGGAGGGTTCTTGACATCTCCTTTTTTAATTTAAATGCTGTACTTGTCCTTTGCTAGACAAAGCAGCAACTTTGTACCTTTGCTAACGTTCCAGTTATCCCACACATTTATTTGTGCTATTATTTCTGGCATCAGCACTACTTTTTTTTCCTCATGATATGGTTAGCCCAAATAATTATAAAATAGATGCCTTTTCCTCAGGGATATGAATTAAACACATTTCTGACAGACAGGGGTATTATTTATTTTTTCCCTTTCTCTGGGGAGATCTGGGCCCCTCAGAAATGCTTCCTAATTTTCTTCCAGCTCACTGAAGCTCTGTGCACATGCTGATGCAATTTCATACATGTGTGTGGGGTCTGTATCTGAAACAATCAGTTCTTATTCAAGTAGTACACTTGATCTCTGCTTCTTGAGGTGTCATTACATTTGCTTCTGCCCATGGGACAGGTGCCAGAAGTCACATTTAGGGAGGTGGTAATACCATGGAGACTACACCAAGTGTAATGCTAAGCAAATAACAAAAGTCGTTGCAGGACAGTGGCCTTCACCTCTGTTTTTGTAAACATTCAAGTATGAAATATAAAGGAATGTTTCAAGGATGTGTGTTTTCTTCAGAAATGCCTATTTCATTTCCTTATCATTATAGGAAAGTGTGTGCCCTTGGGGTCTGGAAACCCAAGAATAGCAATATCCTTTCCTCTCTCCCAGTTCCCCCTCAAACTTGCACACTTCTCTCCTTTTTTCTTTCTTTCTTCACTGAGTAGTAACAGAGACTCTTCCTAAGTGAGAGTGCCCATATATATGCAACACAAGTAAAATCTTCAGCACATTATAAACCTCAGCAGCATTTCTCCTCACACAGGAGCTTTGCCTGGCTCTAGACCTTGTTTCTTTAATCTGTATCACTCACCTGGGTAGTTACCTTGCTCTTGGAACTTGATAACTGCTTGTTTAACTGGGGACAAAGGCTGAGATCAGAGCTTACAGTCTGTAATACAGTTCTGTAGCATCCTATGTGTGTTCACTAGCTTCACCTAGTTGCTTCAGACTAAAAATCTGTTCTCCTGTACTTCAGACCAGGGGTACAAATTAAATAATATACCTGGAGACATCACCTTCTTGCTGGCTGCTTTATTTTTATAAGGTAGGTTGCCTTACAATAGAAGCAAGCCATCACTGGCTGAACTGACAGTGCAAGATCACTACTGAATATATTATCTTAATTACATCATATGGAAGTCATGTCCACTGCAAAGTACTGATGAGATAGTCCTAAACTATACCAGCTGTCAACAAGAGGAAAAGAGGTAGGCTAGTAATGCAATTAATTTTTGTACACTTGGCTATTTTCCATAAAGAAGCCATTGCATCAGTATTAGTTTGAAAAACATCCAGGTGACTTCTTGTATGCTTGCTAGCGAAAGTATTGTTTCTTTAAAAACTCTCATGACATCCAGGATGTTATATAGCAATATTTTATTTTTTTATATATTTCCCCCCTCCCTTTCATTTGGGAGCTCACAGCTACTCTACTCCTAACCTTTTGCAGCAGTGAGCAGGCAAAACCAGCAGATGTAAGATGCTCCGATACCAGATGGATGAGGCACACATGCCAGAGTATGAAAGCTGTGTCGCCAGGGAAGTGATCAAAGCTCTGCTATTTATAACTATTATTCACAGTCTCCTCCTGCCTTAGATCCAGGAGCACAGCTCTTCCCCATCCCAGCTACTTCCAGAAGAAGTTGCTATGAGGAACTGTAGAAAATCGCTAACACTCCAGTTCTTCCAGTTGCCTTTCACTGTCTTCCAGTTTTCAACATGTGCAGTGTTAGGAAAAGCACAGCAGTTCTTTGAATGGGATCTGGCACAACAAATGAGCTGAAATTCTGAAATTATTCATCGTATCAGAAGACTGAGTTGCTGCAACGTTTGTCATCTGTAGTCCCTTTGTTAAAAGCTCCATCGCCAAAGCTGCTGTTACTTGTCATGTAGTAAAAGCCAAACCAGTGGGCAGGGGTCTTACCATTTTGTTTTTGTAGCTAAGGTAGGCACAAGGTAGAGGTGAGTGAAATCAGTTCATAATTGCAGATCACATTTGGGCCAGACACTGCAGCTTAAGGATAGGAGTATTTTTTTCAGTATTGTTTGTTTTGGCTCTAGAGGATAAGTTTGATCCCTCACTTTCCTTTGCTGCAGAGAGTGAATGAGAATTCAAGGGGATCCATCACAAGCCCCCTTTCCCCCTTCCTTTCTTTTGTTACCTTTTCCTCTACAAAGAGAGAATAGTTGCAACAGGTTTTTTGGGAAGGGGTGAAAGAGAAGGGCTTAGTGAACTTGAGTAGAGAAAGATGAGAGAGCTAGAAAGGAAGGACAGACTGAAAGATGGATAACCTGTCTGCCTTTCTTAGATATTTCCTCTGCACCTCTTTCCAGTCATGCTCACTGTCTCTCATAAAAAGCATATAGAAAATATAATCTAAAATCTTTGATTTTTTTTCCCCATACCCTTTTCTTCTCTTCTTCTCTTCCATACTAATTTCTTCTGTTGCATCTGTTCAAGGGGAGTTGTTGGGGAAACAGTTCAGAAATATACAGGTTGTGAGCAATCCTAACTTACTTCAGCTTAGGCTACAATTGGGTTAATGGTTATTGAGGCCTAGTTAGAGGTTTCTAAAAATGAGCTAATGGGAAAGAGAACTTAATTGGCAACAGAAGAGAAAAATAATTATGTGAGAAGAGTGGTTCCGTGAGAATGGAATGTGTAATTGGAATACAAAGCCACCTGCATGATATGATGGTGTAAACAAGGCTTCTCTATAGAAGTGAGTGCAAGTTGTAATAAAGGATTTCATACAATCATATTGATGTGTACATGGAATCCTTAAGCCTCTGCAGACTTTTTTCTCACAGGGAGTTATAAAAACACCTGACACTTAGTATGGCATGGAAAGGTAGAAGCCAGAAATAATATGACAGGGTTGGTGTGGAGGAGAGGAAATTCAGACATTCCAAACCTTGAAAACATGATTATTCCTGGACTCTATAGAGAGATGTGTTTTTATATGAGGAGGAACAGCTCTATGGCTTCTCTTCCTCATAGCAACTTTCCCATTGCTGCTGTACAGTTCTAGGTAATTTCTGCAGGATCAATAACCTGACCACTGTCCTTTCCCAAGAAGAATCCTGGGAGTGGTCATATTTGCTCTAGGAGGATACTTCAGCCATGAGAGAAAGAGACTTGACAGCACTTGAAGAAGGAGAAGAACTGGAATTGGCCTAAAATTTTGAATGTCTTGCTCTCTGCTCAGCATTTGAGACTGGCAGGACTTGAACTTTCAGAATTCACTGCTCAGGAATACTCAGGTTAGCCCCTTCAGAGAGGATCTCATCTCGTCTCTTAAAACATAGCATCTTTTCAAACACATACACATAGACTTGTTCAGAGACTAGTGAAATGTAAAAGGAAAATAGTCTTTTTTGTGGCTTTTGTAGTCCCGTCTTGTCTGCCTTTAGCTCCCTCCTTCTTACAAGCTGCAGTTTTGAAGACTTGAGAAAAATCAGAGCCAAAAAAAAGTGCAAAAGGGATGTGCACACAGATAATTTTATCTCCACTTTGAAGGGAGGCCTGTCCTTTGTCCCCTTTTCCCTAATAACCAAAATTTCTCAGATAACCTCCCAAGACCAAACCTAAGGCAAAATCAATCTCCAAAGAAAGCAGTAATTGCTGTTGCTCAAACAGCAAGCAGAACATGAAATCCATATAGGCTTATTAAAAGTACAGGCTTTGTCTTGCTCACCTGTAATGATGACAAGCAGCAATTGTTTTTATTACATATACACACAGGCACAAGTGGGTAAAAGTGGTGTTTTAAAGAAAGAGGCTTCTTTGGGGCTTCTTACCACTTCCACAGCTGAGAGTGGGTGAATCCTCTTTCATGAGCAATGTCCTCTCTCACCATTTGAATCAAGTGCTCTGATTTCTCTGTTTCTCTCTGGATTTTATTATGTGTTCTGTTTCCTTGCAAGGGCTGAATTTTTTTTTTTTTTTTTTGGGGGGGGTGGAAAATGTATGGAAGAAAGACAAACAAGTACTGTTATCCACCAGCTGGGGCTGTGACATACAGCTACAGGTTTTTAAATATCGCTGAGATAATTGCATCGAATTGGTCCCTAAAAAGAAGAATGCTGCAAGCAAAGGTTTTCTTCTGGGCAGGCTTGAAGGCTCCTAATTACTAGAAATCTAGAGAGGAGTCAGTCAGGCATGAGGTAGAAACCTCACAGTGGGGAGGCAGCTCAGTGGGAAATGCCTGGAGAGCAGAGAAAGTTTCCCAGTTCTCCATAAACATAGAAAATGATTACTGTAAAACTTTTTCCTTCTCCTCCTTTGCTTCCCTGAGGAAAGTAAAACAATCTCTACCTCTCCCCTTCAGACACTTTGGGGTCCCTGCAGTTCTGCAGAGTCATCCCCTCTCCTTGTGCTGCAGCCCTTTATGCTGGCACCCCCACTGACCCCCTTTGGGAGCCTGGGATAGGGTGCATGAACTGGCAGAAGATGCTCAGTACCTTTCTGATTCCTCTTCTTATGCTTCTTGCTTCAGGTTTACCCTTCCTATTTTTTTCCCCCCTGTTTTCCTACCATACTCCTTCATATAAATCCATGACCAACCCAACTGCATGAGTTGATTATGTACTGACCTGATGTGGGCTGCCTCAACCTGGAGGGTTTTTGTTAACTGAGAGAATCTCTTGGCGGGTGAAACCAGGACACTTCATACTCATCCTCTGATAGCTGTTTCCTTGGGAACATAATTTGAAGGCAAAGGGTATTAACTCGGCCATTGGAAAGCAATGTTGAGGCACCTACATGTAGGTCTGGGATGAAAGAATTAACAAAGTGATATTTTGGCTACAAAACCTACAAGATGCAATGAAAGTCTCTGCAGCTCAAATGACTTTGCATCTGTACAGTATAGCCACATCTGGTTTTGGTTTGTTTGGGTTTTTTTTGTTTTCTTTTCTTTTTTGTTTTTTAACTCTTCTGTCCCTAATCCTCATTTCATAGATGAGATGAGATGAGATGAAGAATGGGCAGGTGAAACAGAGTCAGAAGCTTAGCCAGAAATATAGCATTTACCCTAGAATCTACAATATGTTTGGGTAGTCTCTGGACACCTAATACTCAAGATGTAAAGTCAAGGTTGTATTTCTCTGGTAGGTGACCTATGGGGGTCTGGCACTTTGTGGAAACAGGTGTGCTCAATCCTTTTCCAGTAATCCTTGCTATATGCTATTACTGCTGTGACTTACTGTCTACCAAGTTATGCACACAGATGATTCTATTCAGCTCATCTGGGACTCTTCTAGCCTTTGAGGCCACTCCAAAGAGCATATGCCTAAAACAGTCTTCTTGTCTTTTTTTTTTTTTCTTATATTATAAGACCCAGGCTGTGTTAATGTAGAATAAACCTGTTCCTTACTACATCCAGCCTTCATTGCCCCAGGAGGTCATTGAGTCAATTATTGTAAAAAGATTTCAAAGAGGGCCTGGATAATTTTATGACCATTTGTAATTATGTGTTAAGATAGGGGTAATCAAATCTTATGCTTTGTGGCAGATGATAACCACAGGGACCATGAAATGGCTCATTTTCTCTGTCATGCACCAATTGACCATTAGGGTGGAGTTTTCACCTTCCTCTGGATCATTGTAAATTAATTGCTGCTGAGTATAGGAGACTGAAAGCCCTTAACCTCCTGATCTCATCTGACAGGTTGAAAGCTGCTAGATTTTGGGCTGCTTTTTGGTATGGTTTTTCTGGGAAGAGATTAGAGGAGATGGGTCCAGTAGAAAACAGAATTTGTCTTGGGGTGGTGGCAGCACTGCAAGGTACCCTGTGTTTTCTGTGACAGGTAAAGCTCACAGGTGAATTCCTGGTCACAGAATGAAGACAGTGGATCTGTCACCACAGCCATGTGGCATGTGTTTTCTGGACACAATGGCACAACAAGAAGAGCAGCCACGTTTCCTGGCCTCCAGGCAGCATTTGCATAAGCATTGTCTCTTGACCAGTTGTTGCACTGCTCTTTGGATGAGAACAGTCTTCTAATTTTTTCTAGGCTCCAGAAGCACTTTTCTAGTGTTTGTGTTGGCTCATCTTTAAGATGTGTATTGGACAGGGCAAGACAAGACAAGGAGAGCTGAGAAAGGGAGGCAATATGAAGAATTTTTTGTTCTGTGGTTCTGCTGTGCTGGTTTCAATAGTGATCCACGTACCTCTGCTCCATTTTTTTCATAGTGTGATGAAAGCAGATGAGACATTTAACTGAATAATGAGTTGTGGCCCTTGAGGCTGCAGGTCCATACAGATCCCTCAAACCATTTGTGACTACAGAGAAAGCGCAGCAGCTCCAGTTTATGCAGTTCCTTGTCCATTTTCTTTGTAAGCTTTTTGTATAAAACAGTAATTTCATCTGTGTCCAGTTTCAGTCACTGTTAAATAATTTTCCTTCACTTATGTTTTTACCTCTTCGCTTGCAGGCAGGCAGAGACCAGAATGCAATGTCTCAGATACAACATTAATAAATAAAATAAAGTCAGAGGTTTTGGCTAAATACTGTTTTTAGTTCGCTGCATCTGAAAGATACTGTGTGGATGCAGCTACTTCAGGGAATCTTGCCACTTCTGGAGATGCCTGTCATGGCAGCACCTCATATACAGCAATGTTAACCAGTATTCTGGGGCAACAAGTGTGACAACTCTCTGAGCAAAGGAAGATGGAAATCTTATCCATCTTATCCAAGACATAAGACCTCAAATGTCTGACCAACCACATGCAAAAGTTTCTTTAGTATCTCTTACTTCAGTCAGTAATGCTCTGAACTGGCAAATGCAATGCTTTGAGACACTGTATTGTAGGGTTATACAGTTACCTCTTACCAATGAGAATCCTAAATAGTTGATGGACAGAAATTAGATGAAAAGGAGAAAAACTGCAGGATGGTTGGCGAAGAAGAATAAAAGATGCTGTCGGGAGGGAAACTGAACTGATAAGGGGAGTAAATGAGGCAGATGGATGCAAAAAGGCTGTTCAAAAGGCAGGACACACAGAGGAGAGACTTTCAGGGCAACAGCAGTGAAAGGGCTACCATGCAAGACCATGCACAGTGAGGAGAGCAGTGGATAGATAATGTGAGAGCTCTGGTCAGGTTTGTGTCTTGATATCCATTGGACCCCTTCTTTCACATCTCATGCTCCTGTCTTGTCCCTTCTCCCTTGCCCTGTATCCTGTTGCTGCTTAGTGACTCCCTGGGCTTTAGGGCTTGGAAGAGAAGCTATTGGCAATTCTCTCCATCTGTCATATACTAGTACAGATGTAGGTTAGATGATCCCATGATGCTTCAAGATGTGTTTTTCTGCTCCTATTATAAAGAAGCAGTTTAGTTTTCCTAAGAAATGCTGCATCCTCCCTTGCCTCACCTCAGTCAGCTCAGTGGTTCTGCACCTCTTCAGTCAGTGTGTTCTCCCATAAATTGGGCGTAGGAGTCCTCAGGTTACAGGGTTGTATGTTTTAGTGAGCTTGGTCTTCTCATTATCTGCTGTAATTGGGTAAAACTTTAACTTCATGGGACAGAAACTGTCAAACTGTTTCTCTAATGTGCCTGTAACTGCAGGAATTTGTAAATAGAGAGAGCCAGAGTAGAAAAGTGCTGATCGGAGCTCACAGCAGAGTTTACCAACAACTGCTAATTGCCAGCTCTGTTTGGATGAATTGTAAATGACCAAGATAATGCAAATTAGGAAGACAGTCTCTTAGCAGAATTTTAGCAGCTTCTGGGAGCAGGGGAAGTGATGCAGCTCTCTCTGTTCCTGGGAGCAGAGTCCAATTTGTTGTAACTTTTGCAACGCTTCCTTAGACTGGGAGTGAGTCAGTGGAGCCCAACTGGATCACATGCTGCCCTTCAGGGGTTTCTTGGTAGTTAATGCCATGTGGTGTTTGGGCACTTAATTATTATTTTCATTCTGTTCTATGTACTTGTTGTCATGCATTAAAAACAAAACCAAAAAAAGGCAGAAGATTGTGATAAATGTCAACTCTGACATTAAGGTTTGAAAATGCTTTGTTTACATAAAAGTAAAGATTTTAGTTTTCTGTTATTTCTTTAATTACACTCATTTTGCACTGGAGAGCTCTCTGAGTGGGGGAATGCAGGTAGGACTATGAGATAAGCCAAGAAAGAGATTTCAGCGACACCCTTGTCCTTTTTCCCCCACCTATCCTGAAGTTTCTTGTGATAAAGCTGTGAGTGCAAGTGGAATAGGATATGCTCTTTTGGCAGAGGGATAAAGAGAAACTCATCTCCCTCTATCTAGAACTTTTCAAGTTTGCCAAGTCAGCCTTCATGGAAGTCCTGTGTGTCCATGTTCAGGGCAGTGGGGGACTGTGGACTTGAACCAGACTTTTTGAAGAGGCTGTATTTAGGGGTAGGGCAGGTGCAGGTCCTTTATCCTTTGCAAATGAAGTTTTAACTTACTTTTTTTCTACATCTTACAGCCATCTACTTGGGGTGGGGGGCTGGATGAGAGTGGTGACTGTTCTGTGCTAGATGAGGAGTGAGCAGGACAAGTTAGGGGCTGCTGGCTCACTGCTCAGGCAGTATGAGGTTTGCCACATCCACCCTCAGCAGAAGAGCACACAGAGCAACTCGGAAGCAAGCTTTGGACTATGCATTTAGGAAGTGATCTAAATTCACAGGGAAGTTTTGACACTGCCAAAGGGTGGGTGTTGACAGGTGTTCATGGGGTAGTGGTTATCAATGAGTCTAACAAATACTCAGTTCAAAACAGATTGAAATCTGCCCATATTATTATCTTTTTTTTTTTTCTTTTTTTTTTTTTGAAAATTGCTGCCTAATGTTTGGGTAACTCTTGGTCCAACAGCAGTGTTACAGGGATATGAAAGGAGCTTAGAGCCTTGGGGTGCCTTTCATGCCACCCACTAGGAAGATAAAATCGGAGGTGCAAACTGCCAGGGTAGCTACCACTGGGCTCTGAGATTTTCATGTGTTCTGCTAATTGAGGTTTCCAGGTATGAACTTGTTAAGAGTTTTGCTTACCAAAACATTCATGGAAAGCAGACACATGGGGGTTATTAGCACTGCCAAAGCATAGTTGGTTTCAAAACTTGAACAATTTATTTATGGAAAGTGTTCTTTACTGTTCACTCAGCTCCTGGAAAACAAGACAGGGTGGGAGCATGTGAGTGCATAGGATTCCAGCGTTCACAGGGGCTACTGTGAGCACACTTATAAGACCTGCAGAGAGTGAGAATCCAGAGGCTGGTGGCATAGTTATTTTGAAAATAGCTCGTTCAGAGTTAAAACTCGAAG
Source organism: Calypte anna (assembly GCF_003957555.1). Taxonomy (NCBI): domain Eukaryota; kingdom Metazoa; phylum Chordata; class Aves; order Apodiformes; family Trochilidae; genus Calypte; species Calypte anna. The sequence goes on from NC_044244.1 coordinate 80,707,309, forward strand.
GAAAGCCTCGAGCTGTGATGGCACAGGAGGTGCAGGGGAAGGGCTTTGACTTGAGCAGTGGAGGGAAGTGGGTGCCTGTAGTGAAAGAATCCAGACCCAGACCTTTCGTGTCTCTGCTTCCCCTCACAGTTAGGTGAGTTACAGTTAAGTGCTGCAGTTATGTTAAGAAATCTCCATTCACGACGAAAGGCAGCATACTTATTTAATAAACTCTGTCACAAGGCTCCACTGGGAGCCAGTGTGCCAGAACTGGTTGGCTTTTTAATGGGACCTGTCGGGGGAATTAGCTACAGATGGGGAAATTAGACCCGTTCACTCATCTCTGGTTTTAACCTCCCAACATGGGAGTAGAAGGTGGGTTTTGTTAAGTGCACTTTGTGGCTCTTTCTGCTCCGTAAGAGCCGACTACTTAATGCAAAATGCCGCTTCCTAGCTTTAACTCAGCAAGGCAAAGTGCTGTGTTACAAAAGCACCGTGGGAGGGGAGGGAACACACAAAAAACCCACTGATGTTTATTTGCTCCCATTACTGCGGTGCTGCTGCTGCTGCGAACACGGATCGAAGCTCTCCTTCCAAAAGGCCCCTTAGCACAGGTTATTTGCACATAAATGGCCGCAGGTGATTTATTTATTCAGCACAGCTGGGTTCTGCAAGAGAAGCTGTGGTCTATACCTGCTTAGACGCTAATATTCCTCCCTGCAGCACTCCGAGGGCGTGTGGAATTTGCTCTGCTGCAGGAGGCCAGAGACTCAAAGACCCGTGGCTGAAATTTTCAAGGATCTGGGATCATTTTATAGATGTCCCGTCCTTTTTTCTCGCTTGCTTGTTTTGCTCAGTGACTATGGCACAAACTAGCATACAGGGACTTATGTGCTTTGCTACAAGGAAAAGGATGATCATTAAGGAAGGAGATAGGAAAGAAAGACTTGCATGACCTGGATAGTTTATTATGCTATTGTAAAAACAGAAGAGTTTGCATATTAAGGAATATCAGGCATGGACTACTGTGATTGTTCATCGGATAGAATTTGGTATTTAGTAACTTGCTGTAATGAATGCCATGTGGCCACAGGAAAGTTATTCCTTTACCATGAGGAGTTTTAAACCTATGTCAAAATTATGTATATAATGTGGCCAGGTCTGGATCCTGGTGACCAAGTGTTGTTCCTTGAATACTGGCTTTCTGTCCTTTGGGGCTCTTAGTGTCCACTATTCTTTAGCCAGAAATCATTACAGAATGCCAGGGGCTGGAGGGGACCTCTTCATCGAGTCCAACCCATGGCTGGCTATCAGTTATGTAGCAGTGCAGTCGTGGTCTGGCTATTTTAATTGCTCATTACAGAGATAAAAGGTTTTGTCACAAGGATCAAATTAAAACCTTCTTAAATTACAGGGTAGAGCATATTTACCTCTATTGACTTCTAAGGTGAAAAGAACTTCCTGCATAGAGCACCTGGATCCTAGAAGTTTGATACCCAGGAATATGCAATAGAGTTGTTGGGAGAGGAGGATGGCAGGGGAGATTATAGGGATCAGCTGGTTATATACTTCAGCAGAGTGAACTAAGGACGCTGTGGAGAGGAATTTTTGAAACCACCTTGTGAAAATTTGAATCTTTCAGAGCCATTGGTAGAGGAAGTGGTCTGAAAATCTCTCACATCTAACTTCAAAGGTGACTGAAGGCTTTCAAGTGCAAATGTTTAGAAGCTCAAACATCAGCTGAGAGCAGAGCGGATAGCTTGTTTTTTCTCCTTTTTTTTTCCTTTTTTTCTTCCACAAATGGGAATTAGCTGCTCTGATAGTTCTATAAAGGTTTTCAACAACAGAAACCTGCTTCTATTAGCTGGTATATTTGCACAAGAAACCAAAAAGCTCAAACCCCAAGACTCTGGAACCCCAAAGCACTTCTGACTGTAGACATCTTTCTTCATTGAAAACCTTATTTGTTCCTCAGTAGCCTGATACCCATTGTGTGTGGACCCTGACTCCTGTCATACAAAATTTTAGAATGAAGAGGCTCTCCTTTTGTCTTTTCCAGCACCCTATCCCTTGGATTGGATTAAAATTTGACATCCACTCATCAAATGAGAAAGGAGCTGTGGAGAAAATATATTAAATGTTGGTAGTTGCTGCCAGTAACTCATCTGGTGCAAGGCTAGACTTTGCCTAGCAGTGTGAGAGAGGATGGTGAGTAGGGAGTGAACTGAGATTTGGAAGACCTGTGTTCACACACTGTCAGCTCTCAGATGAGTCCTTTATTCTTGGTACATCAGCTGCCTGTTTGCAAAATGAAGATTGTAACATTATCTTAGATCAGAGGAAGTGTTGCAAGCACATACATGTTACTGAGTCTAAGATTTGGGGGACTGCATAAATGCATAAGAATTTCAGCCATTAAAATGAGCCAGTGAAGCTCTAGTTGAAGTGTGTGGAAGGTAATTGGGCATTAAGTTCTGTTCTGGATTCACACTCCTTCAAACCTTGCACATAAAAAATTGAAACAAGCCTGCTGGAACCTGACATAAAATTCCTTCCCATCTCTAAAGAAGCAGAAAATATCTAGAATCTATACTTTGGAAGTCAGCATAAATCAGTTTGTCTGCAACTTTTATAGGAATTAAAAAATTATTTTCTCCAATGCCACTAGAGGAAACAGGACAATTTCCCAAGGCCTTTTTTTCTTATTGTTATTCTTTTTATGACAAAAGCCTAGGCACTTATGGTTACCTCTATTATGAAATTTTTCTTTCAACAAATCCGATATTACAAAAATGTCATGTGAGATGCTTTTCTCCCATAACCGAATGATAAATCTAAATGTAGAAACTGGAGTTTGCAGTTGAAAAATGTCTTTTTTTTTTTAATTCTCTTTTATCCCTGTTTTTACTCTTGGAGATGAATGTGTCCTCATGTGAAGTAAAAGAGCTTCAGCATTCTTGAAATGGTGGAGCAACTTTTATTTATATCGATTTAAAAGTCTTTGATGAAGGACCAAAATAAGAGTACATATAATGTCCATCTGAACAATCTCATTCTTCAACAGTTTGCCAGAAGAGAGAGGGTAGGAGTAGTGGTATCACATTAAGAATAAGGGAACATTTAGGGCACAGAAAAAGAATCAGGATCTCACTGGACTTGATGATTCAAAAGTAAGTTAATACCGTCCAAGAAAGCAGGAGTCAATCCTGCTGTGGAAAGTTGACAAAGACCCAAGAATACCCGTTTTCTGTTCATGCAATAAAAATTATTATTGACCATTGGATACTTTCTGAAGCCATCCTCTCATTCCCACTGTAAGACTATTAACTTTGTACGAGTACACTGGGCTACTCCAACACTCAAGGGTAGCTTCTGGCTCCGTATTTGAGGAAGCTTCCTCTGTTTACTTGTATAAGCCACTATGGGAGTAGTGAACATTTGTAAAATGCCCTTTAAAGGCTGTGTGTTGTCCCTATAGTTCCTGGCTATTTCTTTAGTTTGTAAAGCCATCTAGGTCTTTTAAGCCAGATCTGCTCTCTCCTCCCTTTATTTAAAGGTGGAAGGTGCAGGGTGAAGGATGACAGGAAAACTGTTTTGCTTGCCCCATTCCTTCCAGTTGCTGAATAGCTGGAGGAATAGCTACAGTCCTCAGAAGGTGGATTTTAAATCCTTACTGCTAACTGAGCAAAGGAGGGACATGAATCCCGGATTATGGCTTTATGAGCGCTGCTGTGTTGGAGAGAGGGTTCTTTTTATCTCCTTTGCTGGGGAAGAGGGGATGAAGAAGGAAGAAGGGATGTGGAAACACATTGTGTAAGACCCAGAAGATGAGGCAGAGAGAGGGTATCTCACATGCAAATTTAGACAGAGTATGGCTGTGAAGGAAATCCTGAACATCTGCCAGTTTAAAATGGTTATACATGTGCTTAATTGTATAAATATAGGTGCCTCAGTAATGTGTGAGCATAAAGATTGTCAACGGAATTACTTTAGGTGCCAACTGGGTTTGGAGCAGAAGCCAGGTGGCAGTTTCATGAGCACCAATAGCACCTAAATGTTCAAGATCTATATAGGCATCTCTCAATTAACTCTCCAGAAATGATGCTCTGCCCTGCCAGCCAGAAATGTTGGAAGGATCAGTATCAAATTGCTGGGAAACCAGAAGCTGAAGATTCTTCTGAGTACCTACAAAAATGAGACCAACTTGGCTCCTCGGGGCTGGCTGCAGAGGTAAAATTTGAACTTCATTTTTGTGAAGGAAAACAGAGCAGAAATCATGTTATTTCTTTGCAGTAGGTTGTTGCCAACCTGTATAGTTCATTTGAGTTCATGTGATGAGGAAGGGAATAATTGCTCATGGTAGGACTGTCTCAGCTGAAGGAATAGGATGCTTCTGTCAGGACATATGTGAGGCAGCGTGAGACTATAAGCACCCCTGGGAGAAGTGCAACAGGAGAAGCTGTGATCTGGCAGCAGTGAAGCTTTGCAAGGTTCACTTAGCCTTTGCATTTCACTCAAGCCTGAAAACCTGTAAAGGTCAAGGCAAATTGTGTACTTCCCCAGAATTACAGGGATGCTGTTAACGGTGTCTTGGGCTGTTTGGGGTTTTTTACATATTTTTGTTTGCTTCTCTTCCTCAGTTGTGTGCATGTTTTTTGCAGGTTATTGGGAGCCAAGGGGTGGAAAAAGGTTTAGTGTTAAGGAAAAACAGTCAGTCCCCCTTGCATGTGCATGGCTCACACACATGCTTCCTGCGTTTGACAGCAAAATCAATTAATCATTAGAAATCTCCTCCTGGTATCAGCACAGAGAAGTTTCTACTCTGCAGAAAGCAAAAATCATACAGAAAAAGGCAGAAAATAAACCACTTTTTGGTCTAATTTTTTTTTTCTCTTCTGTTTCCATTTGCTTTCACATAAGTCTGTGCTCACACCTGCAGATGTTGACACAGCAGTCTAGCTAGCCAGAGCTGCCAGTCAGTGCAAACATTGTGGGAGGCAGTAAATACTGCTCAAAGAAATAAATGCTCCCCATCAGTCCTACTTCAGAGGAATGTATTTTATAGGTTTTCTTTCTCTGCCCCTTGCTCTTTATTCTCGTTGGAGGGAGAGTGTGTCCATGGGGTTCCCCTCAGAATTTCTAAGAGACACAAGTGCCCCTTCTTGCCCCTGTTTCCTGAATGCAAGGAGAGCTTGCAGAAAGCTCGCTTGGAAAATTTGACCCCAAAATTTTCTCCACTGACTGAGTGCAAGTCCCCTTTCTGTCTTCTGTGATACTTGTCCCTTGTGCCTGTGTTTGCTTCAGATTTAGTGCAGTGCTGAGAATGATCCGTATTCCCAGGCTGCAGTGTGGAAAGGAGGGCAAATATGTCATCTTTGCCAGCTGAAATCTTCAAGGTGAGAGAAGGGATCAAGCATAAAGCAGGAGGCACTCTACATGAAGGTGACCTGGTGGTCATGGGATTTTCATTTGTTTGCAGAGAAGCCCTGTGGATATGTGTGTATACTGCTGTACAGAGAACAATGTCACTGCAGAACAAAAAATGACATTCATGGTACTTTGATCCTATACATAACTAATACAGCTCCAGCACAGGTTGATCTTAATCAAATGTGATTACACATAGCTGGTCACCTAGCATTCCCTGCTGGAAGGGAACATGGTCTGGCACTTCTTCCTGCTGCTACAGGGGCCCATTTTCTGCAACCTTTCATCTTAAAAGGAGCACTGGCAAATGGGGCCCTCTCTTTCAGTAGGGCACCAAGCAAACAGGTTCCAAGTTTTCTGTTTCTTCTTAGAAGACCACAAAATCATGTGGAGTGACAATGCTGAGATTAAATGAGAAAAGTCATAAAGGTGACTTGAGTCAGAGAGACCTTTCTTTGCTCTGTAGGCAAAATTCACATTCACAGCAGTTCCACAGTGTTTCTTCCCACTTAACCCACACTCAACACTGCCATTGCTAATTCCTCAGCTTGAGCAGTGGAGGCCAGGACCCTTTTCCTATTTTCTCAGCCAGTTATGAATATGCATTTCTACTGCCTCAGAAAACAATGTTGTCCACTGGGACAGAAGGTAACAGGGAGCACAGCTAGTTGCTCCTCCCTCCCCCCCTTTTTTTTCCTCTTAACTCACTCTCTTTGTTCCTGGTGCACTGACAGCCATTATTTCACTAAAATGTCTAAATAAAAGTTCCAGTTAGCCCTGATCTTTGATAGACTTACGGTTCAAAACACCAGTTAAAAAAAAAAAAAATTAAAAAATTAAGGAGACAGGCTGATGTGAGCATTAAAATTCTGTGGCAATAACTGCAGCATGTTTGAATTGGAAATTATTTGCTTTCTCTAATCCTCAAAATAAGCCAAATAAACCCAAACAGCCTCACTGCAAAGGTGACTCTCATTTTTTCATGTTTGGAGTTGGCTGTGATGATCATGAATACTTTTTCATGATTGAAAGGAAATAAAATTCATCCTTCTGTGACTGCAGCTCTGAAAGGGTTTGGTTTGTTCCAGCAGGTGCAGTGACTTTAGTAACTGTGTGAGGAAAAGACTCTGTGGTTGAAAATGCAACAGGGAATTAAGAGAGATGAGGCACAAGTCTAACTTGGTGAGGGATATTAGGTTATGAAAACCTGGGTTTTTTTCCCCTTGCTTCAAGGGTGCTTTTACCCTGCACAAAGACGCTCATTAGTACAGATTTTCCAGTTTGACCAAAGTCAGTGGCTTAGGGTGGTGTTACCAAAATACTTGTGGTTGGCTCCTTGGCTTAGGAGTCACTTGTACACTAACCCCCATGTAAAATTTAAAAGCAGCTTGAGAGAATACTGCCCTGTGAGTTCCTTTAAACTCTGCCATCTGGCCAGGGCCCCAGGGCCTCTCATGGCAAATGAGCTGAGCCAAGGAGCAATAGTGCTCACCTCCTGCACTTCTCTTACACTGGGGACTGCAGAGGGAATCCAGTGACATAGGATTCAAGCCTGCTCCAGCTGGGAGCATCCCTACAATGAGGGTCTCCTCCATCTGAGGACATTTGGAAACTCATTGTCCTGCCAGCATGGCCTAATTCTTTTCACAAAGAGTTTAGATAGATGAGAGTATGGATATTATTTCAGATTAATTTTTCAAGTCAATGTCACAATGAATTTACTGGGTTTTGCTCTTAAACAAGTTTCTATTTTGTTTTGTTTTCTTGAATATCACTTTCTCCATTTGAATTTCATCTCCATTTGAATTTCAAGAAAGATTACTTTATTTTCTCTAAGTAAAAAATGTACATTTTTATGAATCAACAAAAAAAGTACTAGGTCCCCGTAGTTCTTGGTCTCCTGTAAAACTATGTGCTCTGATTTAATACAAGAGCTGTCTGTCACTGACAATGGATGACTCTACCTAGCAGAACTGTTGACGCACAGAAGTTATTTCCATCGCATCTGCAAGCTTAAAGAATGTGTTTTGCAGATGCAATTAATTTGAAACAAACCCTGTGTATCCTGTAGGAAAATTAGGACACAGCAAATCCAGGCGAAAAAGAATGGCATCTAAGCCTCTTCCCATGTCAGAACTGCACACAGAGCAGAGTGTTTCAAAAGCTGACACTGGAACTACTGTACCCCTTACAACTGCCAAGCTTGTTACAAAATGCAAGGGTGAGCCCTTTGTTGGATGAAGTCCTGTTGGCTTGGATGGGTCATCGCACCTCAAATCCCCAATATGATTAAAATCTTCTGTAAAGGATATTACTAGGGGTCTTTGGGGATAGTAGCCTCTTAAAAAGCAACTAAAATGTCTGTGAAAGTGGATGTTATCCACCTGGACTCATGTAAGGCCTTTGACACTATCTCCCACAGCATTCTGCCAAAGAAGCTGATGGCTCATGGCATAGGCCTGACACCAGGCTCATAGCTGGTGTCCACTGGGTAAAAAAACCAGCTGGATGGCCCAACCTAGGGAGTAGCAGTGAACAGAGTTAAAACCAGTTGGTGGCTCATTACTAGTGGTGCCCTCTAGGGCTGAGTTTTGGGCATAGTTTTGGTGTCCTCCCATTCAGTGTCATTACCAGTGATCCAGATAAGGGGATTGAGCAAATTTGCAGATGGCACCAAGTTGGATGGGAGTGCTGATCTGCTTGGGGGTAGGAAAGCTCTGCAGAGGGACCTGCACAGGCTGGATCAAGGGGCTGAGGCCAATTGTATGAGGTTCAACAAGGCCAAGTCTTGAGTCCTGCACTTCGGTCACAGCAGTCCCAGGCAACACTACAGCCTTGTGGAAGAGTGGCCGGAAAGCTGCTAGGTAGAAAAGGAGCTGGAGGTGCTGGTCTACACCCAGCTGAATATGTGCCAGCAGTGTGCCCAGGTGGCCAAGGTGGCCAACAGCATCCTGGCCTGTTACAGGAATAGTGTGGCCAGCTGGGGTAAGGATGTGATTGTGCCCCTATACTCAGCACTGGTGAGGACACACCTCAAGTACTGCATTCAGTTCTGAGCCCCTCAAGACAGGAAGGACATTGAGGTGCATGTCCAGAGAAGGACAACCAAGATGGTAAAGGGGTGTAGAGAACAAGACCTATGAGGAGGGGCTGAGGAAACTGGGATTGTTTAGTTTGGAGAACAGGAGGCTGAGGGGAGACCTCAGAATCAGAATATGTCTGTGCTTTGTGTAATTTGTGTGCTGAAGGAGAGCACACCTGACACAATTGCCTGGCCTGTAGTATTATCTTATGTAAGTATACTTGTATTATAAGTACAGAATTGACTGCAGGCAGGTGCCAGGACTTCTTTGTGCTAGATAGTGTTCACACACAGAAGAAGGAAAATGTCCTGTGACAGGGCTCTTTCTCTATTGCACTGATTTCATTTTATTTTTCATCCTCTCTGGGAAGGGACAAATCCCTGATCTGATCTATGGCTAGATATTCATAAAGGACAGTAAATGTTTGAGCTTGATCAGTATGAATGTAGGAAATGTTGTCAGACTGTTTTAATTGCTTGTGTCTTGCATTACTGGGAAACTGGATATAGAACGATGCTAGAAGTTAATATGTAAGGACACTTGGCAGCAAATTCAAGCAGTGGAAAGGCAAATAATAGGACTTATTAAATACCTGCTTGCAGTTTCATCAACAAACTTGCCAGGCAGCATGTGGTGTCCAAATAGATTGCAGAATCATAGAATGGTTAGGTTTGGAAGGGACCTCAAAGATCATCAAGATCCTCTCCCCTGCATGAGCAGGGACACTTCTCACCAGACCAGGCAGCACATCTCATCCAGCCTGGCCTTAAACACTTCTGGGGCGGGGGGGCATCAACAACCTCTCTAGGCAACCTATTCTGGTATCTTACTATCCTCATGGTGAAGAGTTTTTTTCCTAATATCTAACCTAAATCCACCCTCTTTCAGTTTAAAACCATTACCCCTTCTCCTGTTACTCCCCTCTCTGGTGAAAAGTCCTTCCCCAGCTTTCCTGTAGGCCCTTCATGTACTGGAAGGCTGCTATAAGGTCTCCCCAGAGCCTTCTGTCTTCCAGGCTGAACAGCCTCAGCTCTCTCACCCTGTCTTTGTAGATGGGATGCTTGGGAGCTTTGGACCTCCAGCATTTGGACAAGTAGGGAAGCCTTGTTAAATGCTAGTAGGAGTAGGCATCATATTCTCCTTTTAGACCCTGGCATCAGAGTGCAGCAAGTGCCCACTGGCAGAACAACCATGCAGTGTCTGTAACACTTTGTGACAGCCGAATATCGAGGATTTCCATACCAATGTGTTCACCATTAGGTTTCTTTATGCGTGTTCCCACCTATCTTGGCTTCTCCCCAGAGCTGGAGTAGGAGGACACTTTCAATTATTCTGTTTGTGCTCTGTCCACAATATGAAACTATATCCATTGTTCCGAAGAAGACAGCTGGTTTTGTTGAAATGAATGGCTGGAAACAAGTTAACAATGCCGACACTTAAACTGACATAATTAGGCTCTGGAGTCAATACCCACAGAGACCTGTAAGAGGAGCTGGTATTTATCATAGCTGTTGTTTCAGTTCTTGTGCAAAGGGAGAAGGTAGAGCTACACTAGGCATAGTAATAATAATATAAAGAAACAGCAAGCAAACAACACACACTCACACACACAAAAAATTCGACAAAAACAACCCAAAAACCCAAGAAAACACAAAAAACCCCAACCCAAAACAGAACTGGTTTGCAGCCATAAGCATTATCCCTTTGCTAAATGGAGCACTTGAGAGTCCTGTAGTCTCTGGTGGGCACAGCTAGAAGACGCACTCCAGTGCACTCTTAGTGCTGCTTATGCAGTCTGACCCTTTTACTTTCTGAAATATTTTCAGTGTAATCTCATGGTTTAATTGTTGTGTGTTGTTAACATACGGCCCACCTGGCTTTGCTTCATTTCCTCACGTTTTGTTTCAAGCCTGTTGCCCCGCTTTCCTTTTGTTATGCATCTTGGCTTGCCATGGTGTGAAATTTAGGTCCAGTCAAGCAGCTCTGTACATTTTTGTGTGAAATCTGAAACAATGTCTGTTTGTGCCTGCCTTTGCCCTTGCTGTGTGCACATGTGGTATGTTGCTGTGTTATTCCCTGTATATACAGTGTTATGAAGGGATAACTTTCTTTAAATTATGTTAATTAGAACAATAAAATGAGTTACAGAGCAAGAGGGAAAAATCTTTTTACTAAGCTCTTTAGCCCCTTTGCTCTTTTACCTGGAAACAGCTATGAGTGGCCCAATACTTGTAGAGGTGCTTTAAGTCTGGGGTTATTTTGTTCCCATGGAGCAATTGTAGAACAGTGCAGAGGCCCAAGCTCTCCACCTCCCTGTTTGTAATGAGCCCACTGGAGTAGAAGTTGAGACACAGACCAAGTTCCTCATGGAAGATGCTGAAATGCTCTTAAAACAGACCTACATAATTAAAGTGCTTCACATTTCCCTGCAACAGTTGTTTTGTATTGCTAGTTTCCCGACAAAGAAGTCTGTTTAAAGTGTTTGATATATTTTATTTTGTATCTTAGCACTGCTGGAGCCAGGGTGCAGTATATCCACAAGCAATAGACCTTTTATAGGAATCTGTCTTTCAAGCTGGCATCTGCCCTTTTGCAAGCAGAAGAGAAATGCTGAAATCTTTACAATGCCTTGTGAATCCCCAAGTCAGCCACTGAAGTCTGAAGGCATACAGTGAAAGGCATAGCACAAACCCAGACTTTCCTCCAGGACTCTTGTTGGAAAACAATGAAAACGATTCCTGTTGCAGAAGTCAGAAAAATTCAGTACTCTCCAAAGACAAAAAATACCAAAGGATACTTATGTTGGGAGTTACCTCAAAGTGAAGAGTCAGGGAGTAAGTTTTGGCTTTGAATCTTCCTACAGTTCCAGGTTGCTTCGATGTAATTTTGTGGTTGCCTTTGGTTTTGGGGGAAAAAAAAAATCTTTTCTCCCTTCTCCTTACAAAAAAAAAAAACCCAAACCAAACCTAGATATAAGGGGTAGTGAGTTAGGAAGAAAAAAGTGGTAAGGGGATGATAAAAATGCAGCATTCAGCAGTGGTCCTCATTGCCTCGGGTAGCTTGCCCACAACTGAGGAATCCTAAAACTTCCTTTCCCTTTACAGAAAAGTTCTTTCCTGGAATGCCATCTTTGAGCATCAGTGCCTTATTCCTCTGGGCCAACTTCCAGTTCCAGGCTATTTGCTTTATGTCTAACTAGCAAGTCAGGGCTCTGTAAGACTGCTTCTCCATGCTGGCCTCTAATGTCTCCATGCTGAAAACAAGGGCTTTCAGTTCAAAATGGCTTTTATTATAAATTAAAGAAATCATCGAAAAAGTGGGAAAAGGGAGAGAGAACACAGCCTGTTTATCTTGAGTTTCCTAACATGAGAAATGATTCCAACCTCTTCAAATTAGCAAGCCCAATTCATAGAGTGGAGGGGCTGGCTGACTTTCAAATAAAAGAGCAGAGAAAGAGCCTAGCAAAGAAAAACCATTCATTACTGCATGCTTGTGAAGACAATGAATATTTTAAGCCTCTGTCCTGCTAGTTGTTCTATATGGGTAGATCTGTTTTTCTAGTCCAGAATTAAAAAAAAAAAGCAGGGAGGAGCTACTCAGATTTGATTCAGATCAAGCAGTGAGCAAAGCCTGCATGTCTGAGATGAAACATGTCTTTCTCCCTACTATACCTGAGCTTCAGAGACTTCCTTGAAGCTAACTTTAAACTTTGCATAAGCTATTTTATACAAGCTTAAAGTGTAAAGCTGATGTATCCAATTTAGGAAGATGGTGTTTGGAAGAATTTTTAATGGGTACAGTGCCAGAGTCATCTTGCAGTCTGTCTGTCTGTCTTGCTTCTTCTTCGATCATCTAAGGTTCCTAGACACGTAGCTTATGCCTTTGAGCTGAGGTAAGCCTGAGTGTAAAAGAGACATCCCCTATCCTATTGTCTTGTGCAGAAAGAGTGTATTCTCAAATTAGCATAAAATGGATGTATACAGAGCTCTGGTTTACTTGAGGTTATCTGAACATCATGGATGATTGAGCTAGGTTTTTAGGGCTGCCTTTTCCACATGGCTCCCGGTGCTAATGACTTGCTAAGGGATGTTACTGGAGGACTTGCCAAGTCCCTAGCGTAGGAGTGTACACCTGGTAGATGTCTCTGTTTGGTGTCTTTGTGCACTCATTAAATTAACACATGTCAGGTCTTCAGCTCCATTATCCTGCAGGTGAGGCACAAGATTTTAACTCCTGAATGTGATCACTGCACAGACAAAAGCACCTGGCTGAGAGCTGAACATGTAGTTCTGGTCTGGCCCCTTGCTCATCTGCCCAGTTAAGACTGAAAAGACAGAGGCAACAAAATCAGCTTTGCTTTTCCCACACAGTATCAAGTTGCAATCAAGGTTCTGAGATTGGTCCTGAAAGACTAACCAAAATGACTGCTACACTGTTATGGTGCAAGCTACATCTTGCATCTCTGATTCTTAAGAGGAGCAGAGGTTTCCCTTGCAAGTTGAAGTGGCTGGATTATGAGACAGTGGTTTTCTTTTAATTTGTGAACCACCATGGGATGAATGGACATCATATATTTCACAAAGTTATATTCCATATGTAATGTATGATTCCTCTGCCTTTCCTTCTGTAGTATATGCATTATTTGCATTAATACAACCAGTGAAGCACATAAAAGAGCTGCTAGAAAAACAAAATGAACAAAACCGAAACATGGAATCCTCCTTCTCTCCCCTCAACCGTACTGCAGTTTATCTAGGGGAACAAATGAGAAGAAAAAATAACCTGTGTCAGATGTTAATTGCATCATTGCCTCACTACTGGAAGTTGCTTTGATTTTCCCAGTGAAAGCATGAAGAAGAACCAGCATAGAAACAGCACTGAGTGCTTTTCAACTAAAACATCTTTACATTTTAGATACTGAATGCTTATGATCTGTAATTTGTATGCCACAGACCTAGAGGGTAAGCAGGTTTTTTTAATGTCAAGTCAAAATACCAGCTAAAAAAAAGAGGTGTATCAAACTACTTTCATCAGGGATGCTTTGAATTTCATGCCATATTTAAGAATACCAACTGCTTTTCAGTTTCAAACTTCTTCACGTGCATCTTTGAATTAATTTTAATCGTTGTGAAAGATGAGTGAATATTATCCTCACTTCACGTTTGAGGAAGTCTAAGTCTTGATACAACTTGCTGAAAGTAGTGGGAGGAGTAGGTAAGCCTCCTGTTTGGACTTGCTGGACTCATCTTTTTATAAAATCTTAAATGGAACACATGTGAGTTGGATGATATTTTACTGGTTGCCAGGATCACAGTTTTTTTACTGTAGTTGACAGCTCATAACCTATCATAGAAGCTGCACAAATGGTATCCATACTATAGGTACTCTCTAAAGAGGGGGTTGGGAAGACAGCCTGGCAAAAACTACCAGTGCTGGTATTTTGCACAGAAGTATTTTTGGCTTCTTTTCACCACTTATGAATGAAAAAAATTGTCATAAAAAATTTAAGACTTGTTACTGGTTCTTGCTGAAGCAGACAGCAGAGGAGACCTCTTAATTGCAAGCAAACCTGGTAGTGGGATGGTGCCATATGTCTAGAACAATAGGACTGATGGAATAAAACACTTCTGGATGGAGGGCACTCCAAGACATTACACCTTGCCCAGCAGCATTTGAAACCAAAATGGGGTGGAAAAAAAATCATGATGAGAGAAAAGCCAGCACTACCTGCTCCAGAAGACATGTTAATGGGACAAGTGGAGAGCTAATGGGCTAAGCATGTTTTATACCTTCACTTAACTGAAGGAAATATTATCGTGCTGCCATTACCCGGAAGGTCAGAGATTTCACAGTTAAAAGCCGTAAGAAGCATCCCTGAGGGTTATTAAGTCATAACCTTTCATGTCTCTCAGGGATGAGCATTCAGCAATGTACCACTAGCCTGTGAAAGGACATGGCCTTCTTACCATCCCTTCCTCCAATTTTTGTTGTATTCACCTGCTCAGTTTTGTCTTAAATTACACTGTTAGCTCTTTTTGGCTTTCTTTGTATTTGCATGGAGACGAGCACAATGGGGCCCTGATACTGAATGAGTCTTTTGGATCCTAGTATAATACCAACATATGAGTAATGAATAGCTAATAATAATAATAATAATAGTAATAGTATCTACTTTGTGTATGAGCTTCCTTTTGTTTTGTTGGGTTTTTTTTCCCCTGTGCTCCTGTAAGTTACCCTCACCCTTGGTGTCTTCAGCCTGCAATTTCTTTTCTTATTTTGCCTTTGTAAACTGGAGTGTCTCCAATCTAGCAAGACAACTTATGCTGACATGCTAGAGAAGAGCACAGGGCCCTTTCAGGAAGCAGAGGTTATATGACAAATAACATGGACGTTCAGTCAGGTCAAATAACAGCATTGAACCTTGGGTCTCAAGCTCTGTCCAAGCTGCCTTTATAGATGTTTCTGTAGCCTCTCTCCTGTGGTTTCCTTTGATTCTTGTGACCTTTCCAGTGCTGTTTCTTGCTTCACAGTTGCAAAGGGTGGATGCCAAGGGCAGCTTTACCCAGAAACCCATGCTATAAACAAGGATGGCTGCTCTAAGGGGAAGCTGCCTCTACCCGAGTGAGATTTCTCTAAAGACAGATCACCCTTTCCTCAGAGGGAAAAGACTGGTAAACACCAAGGGCAGCCCACATAAAAAGGAGAACAACTTTCTGCCAAAAGTGTATATGTCAGAATGAAAACATAAAAAGAAAGAACAGGGTACCATTAGTTACCTGCCAGCTGCCAAGATCTAGCACTTATTGCAGCTCTGGTTAAGTGCTTGGTCACTTCTAATGTCTGCCTGTTCCAGCACTGGCTTGATTATCTAGCCCTTCAAATTTGGGGAGGTAAATTTCTTTAGTGAAAGGGGTTTAGGTTGTGTGTTGGGATTTTTTTTGGCTTGCTTTTTTGTGTGCTTAGCTTGGGTAGTGGCACAGACCTTCCCTTTTAGGTTACCACTAATTTTTAGATTTCTGCATTTCCTGTTGAGTTTTCTTTCTTCTTATCTTTGTGAAGGTGACCCAT
The DNA here is from genome assembly GCF_003957555.1 of Calypte anna. NCBI lineage: Eukaryota > Metazoa > Chordata > Aves > Apodiformes > Trochilidae > Calypte > Calypte anna. The sequence continues at coordinate 80,722,866 of NC_044244.1, forward strand.
TGCTAGTGGGCAGGTATGTGTAATGAAGACTAATGCTTTGCTTGAGCTTGTAATTCCCAGACCAGGTGAAAATGAGAGCACAGTGGCATTCTTACAGGGAAGTCTTACACTGGAAAGTCCAGTTTTATAATGGACCTTCTGTAACCCATGTTGCTCCTCACACCCCATCCTTGCATTGCTTTTGGGTGACTTCCCTTTTACCAAATTGCTTCAGGGCCAAAGGACACCCCAAGATTCCTGTTGTCAACATCCTGAAGTTGAAGGAGAGAGAAATGCTGCTGAAATTGTATCTGTCCTTCATACGACACGTGCAAGAGCTGTAGGTCAGATTGTGATCTTGGGGAAGCAGCGTGGACCTTTATGTTTGGAGAAGCTCATCTGAGTGTGTGAACTGTTTCAAGGGGGACATGATGATTTGAGTAGACTACAGTCTTCCAAAGAACCAAAAGCTGTATGGTGCATTGCTGACTCCTGTTTTCAGAGTTGCATATGCTCCATCGACTTCCTTGGTATGTATTCTGAAGAAAATCATGAGTTAATCTGCCTGTCTGTCTGAAGGGAATACAGTGTAAGGAGGGGTCTTTCCCAGTATAGTTTTTGGTGGAAGGAGACTCTGAGAGGGGTGTAGGAAAGGATAGAGATAACCCCCAGGAAAGTCAAACTATCTATTTATTTAGTTATGTGTTTTGGGTTGCGTTTTGCATTAATCGCTGCCACACACAGGAGCCCTGTAATTTATTATTGGTGATAAGTGTGGACAGTAGCTATTATTTTTGCTCTCTGTTCTAAAGCGTGGCAAGCAGGGACACTTAGATTTATGGAACATGCATTATTCAAATCTCAGGGCCCGATGGCTCAGCATGAACAGTCCTAGCTATTTCCAGAACCTTTCAGTCTTTCCTCCTTTATTCCTCCTTGTTTTTCCTTTGCCTTACTTTTTCTTTTCTTACTGTTTTGCTAGGCTGGATTAGGACAAGGGGAATTTATTTAGGCCTGGGTAGCTCTAGTGAAGCTTGTGGTTCCACACCAATGACAGGACAGGTCTCACAGGGACTTAACAGGGCAATGCAGAGGGGACTGATTAATGCCCATTATGCAGTGCTGGAGGAAAAGGCACTGTGCTTGGATAGATGTTTAACTGTTAGAAAATGCTGATGTGGTGAAGTAAAAACTGAGTGAATAGTTTCCTAGGTCAGAGTCGTCCTTATTTAGCTTTAAATGGCTGCCTTCCTCTGGAGCTGTTGTAGGGCTGGACCAAAGGCTGTATGTTTCCTTAGCCTGGTGCTCAAGGCACTGAAGATACTTCACCTCTCATCATCAGGAGCAAACTGCCTCTAGATGTGCCTGAAATAACTTTCACATTTGCACTCATCATGTTAACAGGAGGACTTCATGCCAAGGATCTAGATACCTCCACTCCCTTCTCTGGGTATAAGCTGCAGGGTGGAAATTGTGGGAGCTTCCAAGGCTCCCCTGACAGGCATTCCTTCTTACCAGTGCATAGGTTTTGCTTAATTTCTTGCTCTAGCAGGTCACAGTTGCTGCTTAATGAATAGCAAAGAATTTTGGAAGGAAGGCAGAAGAGTTGATTCCTAGGAAACCCATATTACATGCAGTTAGGGGTAAAAAGAAATAAAAATCCATCGTGGAGCTAGTAAATCCTGAGGAGCCTGCAGCCCAGGTGATAAAGCTCAGTCGTGGTAGCAAAACTGAAAATGAAATCTTTATCACTAAGAATAATGTATGGAGGCAAACAGGACAGTACCTTGGAAAGGTAAGCATAGTCTAGAAGTAATGATCAAAGCAGAAGCAAAATTTCAGCAAAACAAAATGAGTGGCTTTATCAAGTGACTCTGTACCACCTAGGGAAGTCCCAATAACCCCTAATCTGCACACGCTGTGCCAAAGTTTTACAGTTCTCGATGTGAGCAAGTCTGTGCCATCTGGGGTATGTTTCAATTGGAATTCCTTCCTTTTGTACAGGGATGGAAATGATCTGTACTAGTATAACCTTCTTTTGTATCAATGTAGGTACATCTGCTCTGGGCCTGTAGGATAAAACCACAACATTTTCCCACACATAACCTTTGTCTCAAGTTGCATGTTGCCTTTTTAAAAATGCTGTTGGAAGTAACTTGTCAGAAATGTGCAAAGACAGGAGATAGTAGAGAACTGAAGGAGAAGGCCAATCTGTGGGGGGCTCAGAAACTGAAGTCTGAGGGTTTATTTCCCCTGCATTAGTTCAAACAGATTTTTATCTGCCCTTCTGTTAAATTGTAGAGCAGGCATCCAGGGAGCCCTGTTTATATTTATGAAAATATATTATATGGATAACGATATGCTCCTTTACCCAACATGATTGTATTCGCTCAGCCTGCTTGTGTGCGTACTGAGGAGCCCTGGTATTCTTGTTATTCCCATACCAAATCACAGCAGGAGAAAACCTTCCTTTTTTCTACTTTCTATTGAGACTGTTGGGGTATCTCCCCAGGATAAGTATCTTTCAAAGAAGTAAGTAAGGCAGAAGTAGAGGGGTGGGGGATATCAATGTGCAACAGAGTAAATGGCAGTTCTGAATCAAAATGGATTGGGAAAAATAAATGGGATACCATATAATCTGTCTCCACGTGGGGGGAAAATGTTGAAAGGTCACACACAAGTATTCTACATAGATTTGTGAGGAATCTATCAAAATACCAATTCTGATAGAGCTTTTAGTGAGACAGATTTGGGGTCTCAGAGACATAAGCATGTTAACTGTTTGCCAGTCTCCAAAACACAAGGGTGAGGTGGCATTCCAAGCCACGTTTTTGATCCTTTAGGAAGGAACTGAAATCCATAATGATTCAGAATTGAACCAAAGTTACAAGTCCCAACTGTGTGTGCTGCTGAACTTCAACACATCATCTAAAACAGAACGTTGTGGCTTCTGCCTCTCTATAATAGGATTACTCTGAATTATCCAAACTGAAATTGAACACACACAGTAGCAGCACATGGGCTGGAGGAACAGTTTATCAGGCTCAAGCAAATGTTGTTTGTAGCAGCTACTTCCTTGAATGCACAATAAGGAGTACTGGCTCCCATTTTAGGCACTCTGGATGTTAGTTTTGAAACAAAAAAATTGGATCTGGCTGGAATTTGGTTTTGTTTGTTTGTTTGTTTCAAAACCAACATTGTTTTTGGTGTTTTGGGTTTTTTTTTTCTTTTATTATTAAAAAAGTATGAAAATTAGAGACAAATCAGGATGGAAGGTTGGAAAGGCAAGAACAAACAGATGATGTGAAAGATGATTTCTAGGAAAATTTTTGAGGAAAGGTAGAATGATACAGTCTAAGCTTTGGAGGTATTGATACATACCTGCAGAACACTTTGATCTTCACCCACTGGTATTTTGATAGTTTTCCAAAGGAGTTTTTTCCAACTGCTCTTGCTTATTATGACTCAATCATTAGAAGTGAGTAAAATAGAACAAGTCTGCTGTTTTCCTAGGGGAATCACTTGGAGAGTGTCATGGAACAAAAATTCAAGTAAATAGATTATTAAAAACTAAGATGTTATATTCATAAGAGTCTAGAGGGAAACTAAGGATATTAAAATCCTTACAATGCTCTGTTTATATTTTGTGGTGTTAGGAAAATGTCTGTGAAATACAGTTCCTATCCAAACTTGGCATGTTCTGAACAGCAAAGGCTTGAAAGGGTGTGAACAGAATGCTACCAGTATTCAAAGTGTTTTCTCTGTCTGTGAATAAAGGAGAGAACATGAAAACATGTGAATATAAAAGAGGTGGCAGACTATCCAGAACATCTGAAAATTTTTAAATGGTCTTAAGACCAGGAACCAAATCTTTCAGGCTGTGTTTTCATGATAGAAAGTGGAAAAAGGCAAGAAGATCATGGAAAATCAAACACCAAGTACATCAGTCATGCCAATAGCACATGCCAGAGGCTTTTGGCAATAGGTATAAAGGACAGCTCAATGGACCTACGAGGAAATGAGAATTATAATTAGTGTAGTGTATAAAGACCATTAATGTATTATTTATAATGTGGTTCATGTTTGAAAGATGTGTTTGTTGGTAGGTAGCAAGTGATGTCCATGAGGGTTGAATTTGATCCCTCCTGATTGGGGTGGTGGGGGGTAGGGGAAAATATGTAATTTCTGGCAATAGCTGGGAGCCCTAGTGCTTGCCCATGTACTCATGTTGTGAGAAGCCCCCTTCCCTGAAAGTAAAGCCTATATTTTTAGCAATGTACTAGTTAGATTCATCGTCTCATTCTTTGCTCATAAGCCTAGCTGCTATGCTCCCAGATCTTTCCCTCTTTCAATTAGGACTTGATTTTCAATACCTTCCCTTTCTGTGCTTGTTTCTGATCTTTTTGTGGTATAGCTGTTCTTTTCCAGTTGCTCTAAGTGATGTTGCTAGGGTAATGTTTCTTTTAATTTATTCCCTGCAGCTTTCTTTGTCACATTAACTTTCAAGACAGCGCTAATCTAATTTTAAGAGTCCTTGTTTTTGACTGGATCCTCCAGTGGGCTAATCCAATGGAGATGTTTGTCCCCAGGAAGTTCTGATAGAGTCCAGCAGGCAGCAAGCAAGGGATCTGGGGCTCTATTCTGGATTCTCTCTCTCTTAATAGCTGTAGTTTGTTTCCTCTATCACTGCTTCAGTTTTTCCATTTGTAAAACGAGTATAATAAAAAGTCTAAGCTTACCTAAAACAGGAGTTTGCATACTGAGAGTCTTACAGATGTAGTGCTGACAGCTGTAAGAGGAAGGATGTGTTGGACACTGATGTAAAGCATACTCACTCAGTTTCTCCCAACAATGGACGCTTCTAAGACTCAGTTTGACAAGGTACTGGGCATACCCATCAAACCATCTTCCTATTTAGAAAGCTTTGACTAGATGATCCTTGAGGTCCCTTCTGACTTGGCATTCCATGATTCAGATTCCTCTAGGGATTCTCTTGTTTTCATCCTAAACTGTGATTGGGTTCTTATATCAGACAAATGTTACAGCCCTTCCTGTGCTGACAACTTTATAGAAGTTGGGAAGCAGAAGGAAGGAGAACAATCTCATCTATCTGCAAATTCTCTGGGTTTTTTGAGGGTGTTTGTTGTTTATGTAATGGTAGCAACGTTGAAGAATGTCCATGGGGTTTTCTAGAACAAAGAGAGTCAGTTGCATCAGTAATCCTTGTGACCTGTACATGAGTAATGTCAGAGTATGTAATAAAAGCAACTTAATGGGCAGAGGCATTATTTCTGTATTGCAGCCTCGCTGGTGTCTCCTTGACTGTTTTTTGCCATTCATTTATTCTGTGCTGCAATTCTCCCCAAAAGGCCAGTATTCATTTTGGGGATTAGTTATATTAGTTTCCTTCCAGGGTTCTGATATTGCTGTTTTTGCATCTTCAAGGAGTTGGGTTGGTCCCATCACTTGATCTTCATAGTTGTAACTGTCAGGTCTTACAAAACAGAACAGGATTTAGGAGAAGCATAGAAGGGGCTTTGCCATATCTGTGTGGGTCAAACATGAAAAAAAGTCAGATATATGGCTCTATAACTCTTACTTAATTAAAGGGTTTCATGAGGTGCATCTGGTCCTTCCAAACTACTGAAATTAGATGACCTCCCAAGAGAAATTTTGAGATGAGACAGAAAAACCTGTTTAAGGTCCAGCTTATCTTTCTGCTTACTGAAAGCAACACTGTAACTGTTCTTTAAATCATTGTGAACAATTGGCAATTGAAATAAAGCCTCTGGCTAGAGCTAAGCTTGAGCAAGGAGGCAGCTGGGCTGCTGGAGACCATGCTCCCACAATATTGCTGCCTTCAATCACTGGTAGCTGCCTCCATGTTACCTGGGCTCTTAATGCACATCCCCCCCCTTGTCTTTGCCACACATTACGATCACTCCCTGCCAGTCCTTTGTGTGAGGTGATGGGTGGCACAGGAGGCTGGGTTGGTGCATGATGGTTTCTTGCTGTTCCTTCTGCTTGTTTGCATTTTATTTCCCCTGCTTCTTCCTCCTCAGTCATTCCCTGCTTGCCTTGGTTCAATCAGGTCCCTCTGGGGTGTCCCTGCTTCTGTGTTGGTCCCCCTTATAGCTTCAGTTGCCTCAGGAGTGTACTTTCTCCTAGAAAATCTCCTTTTGTCTCCTGTATTTGCTCATGTGTCCCTTCTGGGGTGTCCCTGCCTTCCATGCTGCCACCCTTCCCTACCCTTGTCAGAGCATTGGGGCCAGGGCATGGTGGCAGTGTGGCTTGGTGCTGAGTTGGGTCAGCATGGAGCAGCCCCTGAGCTCTCCCTCTGCAGTCACTCCACACTCCCTGATACCAAAGCCCTGACAGTGATGCAGGTATGCTCCCTGGGAGAAAGGGGACATGTGCTTTTTAAAAGGAAAGAGGGCTAGCACATACTAAATCAGATATGGTTACTAGTCATCATGTGCCAGTTGTGCCAAGGATCTCAAATCTGCTGAGTAAAGCACAGGAGAAAAGTGTAGCTGCTGTGCTGTTTCAAATAAATGTGGATGTGGCTGGGCTGTGAAATGCTCAATCCAGAGCAGCTCCTTCAGCCATTTTGCTTTGTGGATTTGTCTGCCTCCTTAACTTCTGAATGCCTCTTTTTTCTGTGTCACTATCAAGACCAGTATGGAAAGTTCAGGAACTTGCCTTTGCTTTGTAAAATCTGGATGGAACACATAGGGTGGGCTGGTCCTGTGGTAGCCCAGGGTCACAGACATAACACAGGACTCCTTCAACTCTCCCTTGAGATTTGTTGAAGGGGGACTGCACATAATTCGTTTGCAAGCAGTGTAGGGGCAGGGGGGTGAAAGAAAAAGGGGCATCAAAAAGTCACAAAAGTTGGTGTATTTGACATTGCATGAGAAGATACCCCTTGAAGGTGTCCCAGGACCTGGCTGAATAACGAGGCCTGTCATGGATAGATAGATAAAGACCAAGTGCCTGATGATGGCAGCAATACTATTTTATCATTGCCAAAAATATTCCATGAGGGCGCTGATAACATAGCCAAAGATCATGTATGACATATTCACCTGATGTCAGCATCTCCCCTTCAAAATAGCTTCTGTGAGCAACACAATAAAGACAAGCCAAGTGTTTTGGCCTGGTCAGCAGAGTACAAGCTAGGTCTGGGTTCCCATTACTGACAGAAGGAGCAACCAGCAGCATCTCCAGGACTGCATTCTAGAGCCAGATGGACTTTAAACTGAGCTGAGAAAAGTCATAGCACTATGTAACTGAGAGCTCATTTTAGAGATAACTCTGCAATGAGAAATTACCTTACTTCCTCCACCAGAACTGTTTAAAGCAGAGGAAACTTTTTTGACAGTCTGCCCTTTTCAGTCTGTTTGTGTTTGGCAGCCTAATTTAATTTTTTTAAAAGAATTTTGCACCAGCGTAAGTAACATGATGTGAACTAGAGGAAGCTGGAGATGCTTGAGTGTCTGGTAAAGGTTGTTTGTGCTCATTACTAAATGGAGTGCTCATAGTTTGGGATCTTTGAGTTCCTCTTCTTTCTTTGGGAAAGCCTGGGGCCAAGAGAGCAGGCAGAGCAACCTGACAGGTCTGAAGTCCATCAGGGCAGCTCTTGGGGCCCTTGTACTAGAAGAGGAGCTGGTACTGGAGGAGAAGATGAAAAGAGCCACTCAAAAAGGGTGTAAGAGGCATTACAGCAAGTTATATTGATAACTGGATTAGATACCTGTAAGTGTAGAGAGATCCATCCAAAATCTCTTCCTTTTTGATCACAATATGTATGTTTGATACACATTTAGATTTACTAGTACTCTTCCTTCAACTGTATTCTCCCTCTTCTATTTAGCGTATTCATTTTAGAGATTGTTGCTCTGTAATTTCAACCCCTGTAAAACAGAGCCTCTGTTTGCCCCTCAGAAATCCTTTAATCATGGATGCTGCCTTCCAGCTGTAAATGTGGCCTTGGAAAACACCAGCATGTATGCACTGCTGTGTGCTACATCTGGCAGATCCAGCAACTCCTTTGAGCTAAACGTGAATAGAGTTTAATTACTTTTTTTTTCTTTTATATTACCATGTTTTCTAATACCAGTGTGAAAAATGTTTCACCAGTCTGCATGGAGTGAATGGTTTGCCTAATCCCATTCCAGCAGCTGGGGTGAAAGCCACTATGTTTTTAACATAAAATAAAAATTATCATTTTTATTCCATCCAAGCCCCTCTTCTGTGAGGGATATCCAGCAATATTGTTGCTGAAGATCAGGATTGGAATGTGCAGAGAAAGAATTCCACCAGCTCTATAACTTCCAGCCAACCATTACTGCTACTGAAATAATGTACATTTTGATCTCTGGCATATTTGTTTCTCTTGCCATTCAGTCAGGGCTCAAAGGTGATAGAAAAAGCAGATTGTCCTTTAATAGGTTGCCCTGCTGTTTTCTGATGCAGAGATCCTTGGCTTAATTTATTGCTGGAATGGATTGCTTCCAAATAAGGATAATCCTCCCCATGCTATTTCTTCACTTGGTTACCTTCCTGTTCTTCTCACTGGCAACATCAGCCTCTGCAATTCTGGTTTACTCTTGCCAGGAGACTCTTATTCATTTGCTGTGTTTATTGTAGTTATGGTCCTAAACCCGCTATCTTCAGTAGCTTAAAACTTTCTGAGACAGTTGCTTCAGAGGCTTGAACTTTTTGCTCGTGTTTTCAACCCAAAAGTAAGTTCCATATGAAGAATCTGCTTCGCTGTGTTGGTAGTGAGTATTTTAGTCATGCCTTTTTTTTCTGACTAAAATTGAAAATAATGACTTTGTGCTAGATCAACTCTGCACAAGGGAGAGGAAGTGCCAGGAGCTTGCTAACATGAGATTCCTATGGGAAAGCTGCATACAATGCAGAGGCATCTCTCGCAGCTGCTCCTTAATAAAATGAGATGTTTAATCTGGTTTAATGAATCTCCTTGGCTGTTGAGGCTGGACCCTGGCTTTCACCAGGGTGCTTCTATCAGTAAAGAGTAAGAACTGTTTCCAAAAGAAAAGATTGGGTTTTACCTTCAAAACATCTAGTCCTCTCAGATGTAAAGTGGCTTTGGCACTCTCTACTCCCTTCTATCCCACTGCTGTGCTTCTCTGTACTCGTGTGGCTGCAGGAAATAAAATGCTAGTGACAAGAGAGGTGGAACTAGTATTTCAGTATGATCGATGGCAGAGCCCACCTCAGTCTGATTTTCACGGAATCACAAAATGTCAGAGGTTGGAAGGGACCTCTGAAGATCATTGAGTCCAAACCCCCTGCTAAAGCAAGACCAAGACTGGGGCAGCTCACTCAGAAATGCATCCAGATGGGTCTTAAAAGTCTTCAGAGAAGAAGACTCCAATGAGGATTTTGTTCCTCATTTCCTGCAAAGACAGAGGGAATAATAAGTGATTGTATCTTCCCCTCTCCAATTTGTGATTACTTCACATCCTTTCCTCCTCTCTATCTCTTTCGTTGGATGCTTGGTTGGTTGGTTTTGGTTTTGTTGTGTTTTGGTTTTTTTTTTTGGTGGGGGAAGGTGGCAAGGGAATTGGGAGGGAAATTAGAGTTCTTACAACATTCAGGGGGAAGTAAACTTAGAGAAGTCGAATTCTACTTCCCCATACGTTTTTCAGGTTGACAGAATAACAGGCAATGATTCTCACTAGCAGTCTATAACTCAGTCTTGTAGCACTGGGAAAGAGCACTGTAACTTAATTTTAACTCTGTGCAAATTTAATTATCAGCAGGAATTCATTTATGCCAGTGATTTTTAAACAAGAAGCTCCTCTTTCACACAAAGGCTGGAAAGAGAGCATGAGGATGCATTTAAGACAGAGAAAACTTGCTGTCTCACCTCCAAAAACATTCATATTCAGACACTTCATGCACATGGAACGTCATGCTCTAGCAGACCCTCACCTCCCTCTGCAAGGGGCCAGAGTTAAGGCTGCTTTGTGAACCTTGGAAGAATGAATTTCTCAGCTCCTGTATGATTAACATCTCAGCTGGAAAGTGGCATCAGCAGACCTATTTGGTGCTAGACTCCTTACTAGATATCGACAAGGGGGTTTATGTTTCTGCATACTTGACCTCCAGTAGTGTTCTGCTGGGCAGCAGCTGCATCAGCGTGGCAGTCAGCCTGGCTGCTTTACAACCAAAGGCAGCAAAGGCTGCTCTGCCTCAGACCTGCACACTGGTTGTTGAGGGACTGATTGAAATTTGAAGTTGTGCTCTTCCTGCCTGGCTTTCTGGCAGAATGGTTTTCAAATCTGAACGTTGCCCTGTCACCAAGGGACAGTGCAAGGTTGCAACAGGTCCCGGATTAAGAGAGCGGTGAGAGATGGGAAGCTGGCTACTCACCTGCAGTGCAAAACAACCTCATTGATACGCAGGAGACTTCAATCCCTGTGACTTTCAACGTCTTCCACAGCATCAAACTGATATTTCAAAGAGATTAAGAACTGAAGGGAACATATGATATCCATTTAAAGCCAAGACTTCAGATTTAATGAAGGCTGTATCAGTATGAGATATGATTCAGATATCAAATTACATTTGTTTAGCCCAACACAGCTTAATAAATCACAGCAACATTTAATAAATATTTATCTTCTTTTAATCACCAGTTGGTGCTTTTTCTGGTCTCCCCATTCCCTTAATGGCCCACTCCTGTATTTATTAAATGCGATTTCCATTTTTCAAATAATCAATACATCTTTTTATTTTTTTATAATTTGGGCAGCTTTACTGAACTTTTACGAGATTTAATTAAGATTAAGGTTTAATCTTTAATTTCAATATATAAATTACCTTGCTTACATTATTAAGTCATTATTTGGTAACCTCATTTGGTATGAAGTCTTGACTAGAAATGGGGCACGCTCAACAGTAGTTACAGTACAAATGTTAATGAATTTCAGGGGAATCTTTGGATCAGAGGAGGAACTTGGCTGCAATTAAATCTCTCTAGCTGATGTGGATATGTAATTAATAATGTGAAATGGGCATTAAGGAAGGTAGATTCTATGTGGCTGACAAAGCTTTTGTTTGCATGGGTATCTGGTGCAGCAGGAGGAGTCAGGGGGAGGTCAGTTGGCAAACAGCAGCCTGTGGAAATGAGAACGCTTGTAAATGATGACTCTGCTGCCAGCACTATGTGAGGCACACAGGGAAGCTTTGAGTAGGTTTGAGTCTTGCAGAGTATTTCCCATGTCACGTGCCCATTACTGCTAGAGCCATGTGGCACCCACAGATCCAGCCATGGCCAGTGACCAGAGGTGAGACCCCAAAGTTGGCCCGGGTGCTGTCAGTGGAAAGGTCTCTCCAGCTCTTGACAAGACCATGACTGCTACCTCAGTCTACTCAAAGCTGATGCTGTGCAGCTGTTCCATGCTATCTTCTCCATCATTGTATGCTCTCTAACTTAAAGAAATAGATTGTGAAGCACCAGAGGTGGTTGGCAAAGTCTTATTTATATTTGAGCACACATATTCTGTGGCTATCTGCTTGTCCCAGGAACACCGTGGGTCTCATCTGACTGCTTGCATGGATGTCCTGAAACAAAGAGTTAACTAACAAAAGCAATAAACAAAGGAAAGAAAAATGGTATGTGGTTATCTTGTCCCAACTTGGACATGAACCTGGATCTTGGGGAATATTCTCTGGTTTCACAGTGCAGTTAGAGCTCGTCTTCAGAGAGACTTGAGTGGCTGGTTTGAGTCAGGCCAGGAGCTTATATTGTTTCATAACTTTAGCATTGTTCTCTTGATACAAGTCAAAAGTTAAATTACTTTTTTACTTTCATCTTTTTCTTCATGTGAAGATGTCCCATTAATTCCCCTTGGACTAAAATGCACAGAAAACTGTCTTTGAGCCTTGCCTATAGAGCCAAGCATATAATCTAAATATCGACTAAAATGTCAATAAGGAGGCATATAATATTTATAATGTTAATGCACTGGTCTTTAAATATTCTGTGCATCCATAACATCTGTCATGTATCCATATAATAGTCTCTGAATTTTGTATGACTCTAGAACATCATATTTGCCATGGGCCTTTCTAGCAAGCTGCTGCCTTGATTGGTCAAAGTGCTCCTTTTCTCTCTTTTATACCTAGTATTCTGGGTGGGATAAAGGCCTTCTGGACTCCAGCAGGGATGTCACTTTTGCACAAAATCTTAGACTGATCCAGAGTTACCACTTGACAAACCTATGATGGTTACAAAATGACCTACCCCTAAAAGCCTGGTTAAAAACTGGATGAGTAGCATTTAACTCCTTCAGCCTTTGCTTGACATGTCGTGTTGTTCCCTCCTCTCTAGCTGTATAACGTTGCAGGTTAAAATACATACCCAGGCACTTCATACTTCTTTTTATAGATTACTGCAACACAGCCTTTTTATATCTCATCTGGGAAACAGCCACTGCTTTTAATTAGAGAAGGGCTATCTCCTCTCTCTGGTTCTGCCAGTGTCTCTTTACTTAAGCTTACTTTGATTGTTGCTCTCTTTTTGGTGTTGTTCTCCTTCCACCAGTGTTCAGATTCAAGCAATATTGGACATGGAGAAGATTATTTTAGGAACTTTGCATTGTTTTTGTTGTTTTTTTGTTTTGTTTTTTATGATGGGCACAGACACTTTAATACTGTGGACTAGGACACAAGCACAAGGACACGTTTCTGATTAATAGCATCCCAAAGTACCCATTATGTTGGCAGCATTACCAGAAGACAATAGTGCACCTACTGACATCAGAAAGCAGCAGGATTTGTTTCCTCTAGCTCCTCTCAGTCCTCCAGTTTGCTACCCCTCACAGATTTTTAAATCATCTGCAACTAAATTGTTTGCAGTAGGAATGAGCTAGGCTTGATCCCGAAGTCCCTTAAAAACCAAAATTGGTTTAGACTATGATAGTGTTTTCTTGTGTAGTCAGCAAAGCTACAATCAGCAGGAAAAAAAATTATATCTGTATCAAATTCAACAGATTAAGTGCATTAATCCAAGGCAGAGGGTAATGTTCGTGTTGAATATCAAAGACAGGAGTACTTTACAGACTGCTTACTACTGCCTCTTGCCATCTCTCTGCCTTGAGACTACTTGGTGGTATTGTGGAGAGCAGGAAGTCTGAAAAGCCACTGAGCTGTCTTGCAAATGGCAAACTGGAGTCCTGATGTGTGATAGTGCCTGGCTGTGATCAGCTAGTAGAACCACTTGTGACGGTTGTCTTGTGAAGCCCTGCAGTGTGAGGAATGATGTGTTGGGGGATGTTTGCTGGTTAGCAGGCTGAACATTTGGTAGTATCAAATCTACAATACCCACAATAAAGTTCCTTGTTAATGCCCTCTACTTTATTTGTTTGAAAGAGACACTCTGGCAAGCTTAGCAGGCTGTTCTAATAATAGCATGAGTGAATAAGGAGATACCATCACTTCTACATCATTGCTGACACCAAAATGACTTTGGGTGGATCTGTTGTAATTTAGTAGCAAGAGCTCTGACAGTTTCTCTGTATTCTTGCCTCACTTTACCTCTTGGCACCATAGCAATTGAGTCTCTGCAGTCTCAGGGATGCTGCAAAAGCAATAAATTACAGCAAGGACGCATGTTCCTTTCACTAACATCTCCCCAAATTATTACTACTCATCACTTTGAAAATATGGGTCCAGGAGGTTAACAACTGTCCTCTGTTATCAGGTTGTGCTGTGTGGTCTTCAGGAATTTTGCTGTAAATTCTGTAGACCAAACAGTTCAGAGAAAATTCTAAAAGTTAAAGAGGAGGAGATGGCTGCCTACTGGAGGAAAACATTAAAAACAATTAATGTACAGGAAGAGTAGTTCATCAACAGCAAGCCAGGTGAAGTCCTGGCTGGCCAGCCAGCTGGCTGCATCTATCACTGCTCAGCACCTGCAAACAGACGTTTTGTTGTGTATATCCCACAGATATCCAGGGCTAAGGCAAGGATGCTTTGTGAGGAGGAGAGGCAGAGAACAGCAGACATTTGAAAAGAATCTTGGATAGGCACAGGAAAAAAAAAAATCAAACCTCTGGCAAAGCTAAGAAAATGAGGTAGGAACACCAGGGACTGATTTTTTGGAAGAGTTTTCCTCCCCACTCAATCACTCAGAAGGGAAAGGAGGCAAGCGTTTGCACTGCAGGAGCTTTGTCCTTCCCTTCCCTACCCCTGTGCTGGGCTGAGGATGGGTATTCTTGCCTTCTACACAGACGATTGCTGCTGTGCTGTGCCAGTTGCATGGCTGCCAGCCTCTTCTAATTTGCATGTAATGTATGGCAAAGCCATAATGTCATTTAATTGCATAAATCTTGCCAGAGACCACATTCAAAAGCCTGCTATGCAGTTTCTGGCTCTGACTCCACAACATTAGTTGTCCCATCAGCCACTTTGGCATTGAGTTTCCAAAATCAAGCCTAGTTGAAGTTTCTTTAATGAAGCTGCAGATTCTAAAAAGGACCCCTGCAAGCACCTTGCCTCTGGCTTCTGTTTCCCTGGTAGGTGCCATGGGCAGTTTTGACAAACACCTTTTTTTTTTTTTTTCCTTTTCAATGGAACATGCAAGAATCTGGGGAAAGAGAGGGACTTCACAATTGTCTGTAGCTGAGAAAAGTGTTTTGTCCGTGTCTTGGAACAACTGACTGGGATGCCTTTGGCTGGCAGATAACCATGTGAATTGTGCCTTGTGAAGGCCTTGTGAAGCTTGATGCCTTCAAAGTACACCAGACCCAGAGGTATCTCTTCCCTGAAAGCACTACTTTTCTTCTTCCCTCTTGTTATTAATGCTATAACTTCAGCAGAAAAGCTGGATGTAAGATAGGGCTGCAGTTGGGAAGAGTTTGGGCTTGGGCATGCTGGTTATCTAAGAGAAGGGTTCACAGCCAAGCTTGTGGCTGCCTGGAAGGAGTAGACTAGACAGGATTTTGTTGTGCTAAGGCTTTACCAAAGATGAAGCTCTCCACACATATGAGCTCAAGGGCTTAAAAATAAGTTTTTGCTCAGTCTTATTCTGCCTTTAGTTTCTACAACTATGGATCTTACCTCTGTAAGATGAAGGGGAATTTGCTCAGCTTGCATGCTCTTTCCTAGGTTCAATCACTAGGGTCCAACACATGCCCTCAACATTGGAAAAAACTCAACCCAGCCCTTGAGGCTCTCAAATTCATGAGGACTGCCACATAGTAAGATATCCATTCTTTCCAGGAACAATTACCATGTCAAATACGAAGGGATGCAATCTTATCTCCATTGCAAACTGAGATAGGGAAATCCTTTTTTGTTCAACTGTTTCGGTTTGGTTTGTGTAGCACCTGGCACAAGAGGACCCTGGCCCATCATCACAGAGGCTGAGTGCTGCTGCAATTTGTCTGCTGAGATGATGATAGTGATGTGTAAAATGAAAGAACCTCACTGAAGTTGGTGGAGATATTTTCACTCTAATGAGATGCAGGCCAAGGTGAAACCAGAGATCAAAGTTACACAGTGACTGTGGTCTGACTCGTTTCCTATACTTGTGCCTCAGTTTCTCCATCTGAGAACCTGTTGATGACATACTTCTGTCATGCTACACTGTGTATTTGCGGCTGCTATATTGTCTGCAAAGGTGGTTGTAATCCCCAGATGCTGTGGGAGTGGAAAGGATTATCATCATTATCTCTGACAGGCAGCTCTAATTCATCTCTGCTTACCAGACCCCTATGGAAGTTTTATTGTGAAAAAAGCAAAGGTTATTTCAGCATCGGACTCATGTAAGCTTATTTATTGTTGAGCCTGGTAATAAATTGGCCCCAGACAGTGTTGCCTGATCTGTATGAACAGAATTTTATGATTCTTAATCTAATACATTTTCCATTTCCCACTATTTGTATTCTCTCAAAGTCTGAAAACGCTTCTTCACCGTTTGATCTGGACTTTTCCCATTTGATGAATGCTGATTATTTCCTTTTCTCCTTTCCTGAAGTTTTGTTGTTTATGGGTTTCTGGTTTTGGGGGGTTTTTTTTGGTTTTTTATTTGTTTGTTTGTTTTGTTTTGGTTTTTTTTTTTTTGTTGTTTTTATGAAGTTCAGAATGATGACTTAATTACATCAGTCTGTCTCTTGAAAGTAAAGCTTTTTTTAGTTATTTTAAGCTCCCTCCACTGGAGGTTTCTGCAACAGCATTGGAGAATGAAGTAGCCTGATATAAATAGAATTTAACTTGGTTTTGTGCTGTGCATTCCTATAAGAAGTATGTGAAGAGCTGAAATGTTTATTATCTAAGTCCAGTGTTTTCTGTGAGCAGTCTTAAGGTATTTGATATACACTAAGGGCTTAACACTTAGACCTGTGGTAAGCAACCAGAGTGCTTTCAGAGCAAAATACATGGATCCAGTTTAGAAGCAACCTTAGGGGATGTGCTGAAGGATGGGATGGGATGGGATGGGATGGGATGGGATGGGATGGGATGGGATGGGATGGGATGGGAGGATGAATGCATGATGCATTATGCATTATGCATGATTATGGTGAGAGCTGCAGCAAGAAGCTTCTCATACTTTTAAATGCTGTAGAAGGAAAGATGATGTTGTCCAGAGAAAGCAAGGAAATGAATCAGATGAAAGGCTTGCAGGATTGGCTGAAATAAGTTTATGGAATGAAGACTTTACAGTTATTCTTTTCACCTCATGTCCTCATTTGTGTCACCGTGAGTTCTTCTGTCCCATGCATTCTGCTCATGACTTTCCTAAATCCTGTTGCATGCTCACCACAATCAAACCACTGTCAGAAACCTGCTGCTTGGAGCATTGCCTGCAATAATGTTCCTGCATGATACGCTGTGCCTCCTCACTCATGCACACTGCCTAGGAACTCCCCCGCATCAGGTTACCCTGTGCACATTTACTTTGCCAAGATGTGGATGATGGTGGGGAGAGAAAGCTGTTTGGCATGGTGTTTTTTCTTCATTTTTGTGTATAGCTTTTTAATAGCTGTGTAATAAACTAGTATTGATAAAAGAGGTCATTTACGATCAACTTATTTGGGTTTCTGCAATGAGCTTATGTTTAATTAATGTGCAATAACTTTCGCAACCAAATGTATCCCTTTAGATTTACTGTAGGGGACAGTTTGAACATCAACTTAAGCGGCCAATGACTGCAAATGTATTTATTAAGGTTTAAACATGTGTAAATGAGTTCGTGCCTATTTGTAGAGCTGTTAAACTACAGTAAATATGTTCTTTGTCAATTGGCGGTTAATTAACATCCATTAGTTCTCCATTAAGAGCACAGTTTGGTGTCTGAATTTCCTTGCTTAGTGCTAACTTTGAATTAGGGCTGTATTTTTTTCCTCTTTCTACATAACAGAGTTTTCAAAATCCATTTTCTCTGTAGGGTTGGAGTGCTAGGAGCAAGATGATGTGCCAGTTCTTGGCATTTACATTGCAAGGCAGGAAATTCACAAGGGGACAAGCAGAATTTTATTGCTCACCCTTACAGCTCCTGGTTTTGAACTCTGCAGCTTCCTTACTTACATATCTCTGCCTCCCAGACTTCCATAGCCAGCAGAAGTTGTGGAGTTGGCTAGGCTGTTTAATGCCTTCACATCTCTTTGAGGATTTTAGGATGCATCGATGCAAAAGCTCCTAACACCTGCATGGAGAATGTACACTGGGGGGGATCATGGAGGTCCTGTTTTACCCGTTTTAAGGCTG
The DNA here is from genome assembly GCF_003957555.1 of Calypte anna. Classification (NCBI taxonomy): domain Eukaryota; kingdom Metazoa; phylum Chordata; class Aves; order Apodiformes; family Trochilidae; genus Calypte; species Calypte anna. The sequence goes on from NC_044244.1 coordinate 80,740,593, forward strand.
ACATTTCTGAGTGAAGGCTTCTGGGGGAGGGGGGTTTAGGTACAGGGAGTATCCCCTCTCAGTTGGCCGCTATGTCAGCAAACAACCACAAGGTGACACTGTCCCAGTATATTATTTATGTTTTGACAGGAGAATGTGTGTGTCTACATTTCACATAAAACATGGTTCTGTGGATGAGCATCCATTCCTTCTTTCTTAACTGAGAATTAAAGGTCTGGGACTAGCATTTTGTGCCTCTTAAATGTAGAAATTAAGGAGATTTTTCAAATTACCTTCAATACTTTAAGCACTGCCTTAAAGTGTAACAGTCCTCACCAACTTACAAAGTTGTCTGAAAACTTTGCCCTGTATCTGAAAGATGCCAGACCCATCTCCATTACTGTCCCATGTCATCAGGGAAGTTTTGTCTTTCTCTTTCGTTCCTTTGCAGCTATCAACATTTGAGGTGATAAAACATGTTTCTTACAGATAAAGTAGGTGTTGTTTGTTTCTTCATTTGTGCAAACAGGCAAATGTTGGCCTGAGAGGCCTATTACAAAGCCTTTCCAGAAAACCTCAGCATCTTTATGTGCTAGGTAAAAGGAATTTTTATATCTATTTATATTTTTAAAACATACAAGAATGCTTCGATTGCTTGCTGGAATTGTTTTTAGATGGTAACACTGAGTAAGGTTAAGCTGTACTAGGCATGTAACTGGCATGTTGAGTTAGTAAGTACTGGCATAAAGGTAAATGGCTAATGGGAGAAGCACCTGGGATGTCAAATTTTAGTGAGACACAGTATTGGAAGCATCTGGGGAAAAACAAATCTGTAAACTACAAGTAAAAAATATTTATAAGGGTAGATTTTGGACCTGATTTTCTCCAGGGTGATGTTTGTTTACATCTGGCCTTTTTATTTTATCAGGTCAGGTTTAAAGAGTTTAACTGGGTTGTATGTGTGATTGTGAATAATAGGCTGAACTATTCTGTTTCTTCATGCTGTCTGCCTGCAAATATATACTTTGGTTTTAGGCCCATTAGCTAAATTGGTAGCAATGTTAACCGCTTCCCCTGATTTCTCCCATGTCAACCTGCAGTCTCCCTGTGGTTTGTTGCTCTGGAATTATTAAAGAAGCAGACAGAGATAATAGCATACCCTTAAGCAGCTTGATCTCTTTAATTAGTCAAAGAAGTCCCCCCCTTCTGTATCCTAGTAGCTGGAACCATCAAGAGAAAAAGACCCGGTGTCTGTATAAGGGGAATGCAAGTCAAGTGCTGGAACATTCAGGCCAGTTTTGGAAGTGGGTTGTCCTAGAAAAGTACCAGTTTGCTCAGGCTCCCTCTGGTCCCATGCACATTTCCCACATCCCTTGAAAGGAAGCTCTTTTTGATAACTGACATGGTAGCAGAGAGGAGTCCTCTGCCACTGCCAAGTATTAAAACTATCCAACCTACAGAGAAGGTTGCCTGTCAGTAAGCATTTGGGTATGAAACCCCTCACAAGCTTTTGTCAGGTTACATTAGCAGCTTTGGTTTGAGGCAAGATGTCTGTAGAGCAATCATGACTTGTCTTCCTCTTGCCCACCCATCTCGGTAGGTAGGTCCTTGAAAGAACAAATCTGTAAGCTGCAAACAGAATATGATGACCATTATTGCTGGAGGCATAAACCCAATTGCAGCAGCAGCAGAAACTGGCTCCTTCAGCTTTCTGGACATGGGGCTTGACCTGGAAGAACTTGCTTCAGAAGAGCAGCAATCCAAAAAGTCAAATCTACTGTATGATACTTAACTGAGTAAAGGAGAAGACATGACCTGGCTCCTAAAGCATGAATAGCCCATTGGGTCTCTTTAGTTTTATCTTCCTTGCTAAACTGTCCAACCCTCCTTGCTCAGCCTTCCTTGCTCAACCCTCCTGTAGTCAGTTCTTCCAATTCACAAGCTCAGTAGAGGCAGTAAAGAATAGTTTGATGCTTTTCTGCAGAACAGTAGGACAGACAGGCCCAGCCTTAGGGGAGGATGGGGACAGACACTCTAACTAATAGAGTTTTCAAGTTCCTTGAGGAAACCTTGAACTACAGCTCCCAGCAGGCATTGATGGGAGGCAGATGCAGTGTATTGTTGTGAGACTCAAAATATACTAAAATCAGACTGGCAAAATGTTTTGGTTCCATTGAAAACACCAAATTTCCTAATCAAGCTTGGGTTGTTGGTTGTTTGTTTTGTTTTTTTGGTTTTTTAAGCACCCTTCACTTTGGGAATTTTTAAAACAACATCTCAACTCTTGACTCTCATTTAGGATTAAAACCAGTGATGAAGTTGTTGGAATTTTCCATAAAGAAAAAATTGATTTGTTTTTTTCTGCACTCAGCTTTAAAAATTGAGGTAGCTGCACTTGTTTCTGTGAAGTGCTTTGATATCCATGGATGAAAAGAACTATAGAAGTGCTAATTATTGTCATACTGGTTTTAATTATTCTGTCATACTGATGGAGCGACTGCCAGTTTTCAGCCAGCAATGCTTTTTTACAAGATGTTGTCCAGTCTACAATTTTCATAGAAACAGTCAGATACTTCTTTTTAATTATTTTAAAAGAAAGCAAGCAGCTCAGCAGCTGCTGTAGCTCTCTGATGGTAGTTCAAATCTGCCTGCATTTGTACAGGATGTTAGTATCAGGATGGTAATGAAGAGATGGAAAGCTCTAGTTGCTAGACATTAGGGAGAAAACAGCGGGAACTGTTACCAAGGGTGAGAGACTGAAATTTGCTGTATGCAATAATTTAATAGGGTAAAGGAGGTCTGCAAAAATTTGGGAAAAGTGTGATTTTCACCTCTTACTATTGATGCTCTTCTAATTTATTTGCAGTATGTTTTACACTTTCTCTGGGAAGGTCTAAATGAGATACCATATTTCCAGTCAACTTAAACCTGCTCAGCTGAACTGTTTTAATTCAAGCAGTTCACAGATAAACTTTGTTTACCCAGCAGGACAGCTGTATCTCACTGGAGCTTTAGTTTAAAGGACTCTGTGCTCTCCTCCATTCTCAGTCATTCTGCCTGGCTGTGCTACAACTTTCCTAGGGCACCACAGCCTCATCCAAGGCCAGTGCTATGCCATTCAAGTCTTATGGCTACACCAGAGGTATATGTTTATCCCTACAAAACTACCCAGCAAAAATCAGAGTGATGGACATAAGGTACTCCAACAAAGCTGTACCTGCAGCCAGAGCAGTTTAAGTACTAACTGGAGCTTAATGCATATTCTAGGATCAGGAAAACAATATGCATAAGCCTATCCTAGATATTGTGTTCATGTGACAGAAATATCAGTGCCGTGATTTCACTGAAGAAAAGGAAGCACACAGGATTAGAAGTGACCAAATGTTAGTAACTGGAGCTATTAATGAATTATGAACCAGGGCATCAATAGAAATGCGCTAAGAAGTTGCCACATAGAAGGGACATCTGTAGACATCAGTAGCTCAGCTCTGGAGGTGCTGCATTTTATTGCAGGCAATTTATTGGAGCTGTGTGGAATCCTGCATAGCTGCATAATGCCTTCTAGTGAAAAGCATTTGCAGAAGACACAACTGGCATTGGCATTTCACTCCCTCAATGTCATGACTTTGTGTGTCCTCGTGTCAGCAAACATCTAGGACAAGCAGTGACTCTTCAGGACTAACTCTGGGCAGTTGGTCTCCTTAAAAACATAACAGCTCTACTCCCATGGCCCCCTGGTTGGGAGAATGATGTGTTAGATTGTTAAAACACAGAAGTGAATTGATTTTTCCTCATCTGCATTTCTCTTCACTCAGTTTTAATTTGTTTCCAGTGAAGTAGTCTAGTTCCTCAATGCCAATATGATGTGGCAGAGTCTTAAACAACTAAGTCCTTTCACAAGTGTGCTCTTTGTTTTGGTGTGGGGAAAAAGAAAAAAAAAAAAAGAAAAAAAAGGGTAATATTTTGAGTAGTAGCCTGACAATATTTTGAGCAGTGATATTGCACTGTGTTTTATTAATATGAAGCAGAAAGATTTGCCCTATCAAAGTTTTTGTCCGAGGTTTAGGAGGCTTTTAAACAGATAATATGTAGTTATGATTCCTGTCCTGGCAAGAGCCTGGTGGTTCTCCATGTGAGTCAGCTGTAAAGCAGAGGAAGCACACAAGGTGAATATGTTGCCTCAAGAGCCTCTTTTAGATTCTGTGATGGAGGTTTGGTGCCTGGCAACTGGATCTCTAACCTGGTAGCATCCGGGTGACTGTCCTGCCTGAGCAAGGAAAAAAGCAGAGGAAAGAGTATGTTTTCTTTGAGTCTCACATTGAAACAGCACAAGGGAAGTGAAGAATATATGGGGACCAATCTATACTCAGTGGGTATATTTGAAGTGTTATTGTTCAGCAAAGGCAAGACATTTTCTTGTGGAATTAATTCCAAAAGCTTAATTTTGAATGATTTAAAAGCAGTTTGCAGATTTGGGTAAATCCTACCAAATGCTTTCATTTAGGAAAGTAAAAACAGACTGGATTAATGAAGTTACTGGGAAAGGTGGTGTTTTCTTTCCTATCTGTATAGGGTCTGTATGGTAAGGTTTTGATAGTGAGCGAGTTACAGGGATGGCTTCTGTGAGAAGTTACTAGAAGCTTCCCTCATGTCCAATACAGCCAATGCCAGCTGGCTCCAAGATGAACCTACAGCTGGCCAAGGCCAAGCCCATCAGCAATGGTGGGAGCATCTCTGGGATAACCTATTTAAGAAAAGGGAGATGGGGGGGGGGGAACTGCAGTGGAAACAGTAGTTGCAGCTGGAGAGGGAAGAATATGTGAGAGAAAACAACACTGCAGACACCAAAGTCGATGAAGAAGAAGGGATAAGAGGTGCTCCAGATGCCAGAAGAGAGAGTCCCCTGCAGCCTGTGGTGAGGCAGCCTTGTCCCCCTATGGAGGGGGTCCATTTGTGGAGCAGATATCCCAGTTATAGCTCATTGAGGATTCCATGCTGGAGTGGGTTTGCTGGCAGGGCTTGTGACCCTGTGGAGCAGTCTGTTCATGAAGGACTACACCCAGTGGAAAGGACCCATGCTGGAGCAGTTTGTGAGGAGCTGCAGCCTATGGAAAAGACTGGTATTGGAGAAGCCAGTGAAGGGCTGTCTCCCGTGGGAGCCACCCCATGCTGGAGCAGGGGAAAACTATAAGGAGCCCTCCTTGAGGAGGAAGGAGTAGCAGAGGCATGTGGTGAACTGACCCCATTCCCCATCCTCCTGCACCACAGGAGGGAAGAGTAGGGAAATCAGGACTGAAGGATGGATGGGTGGGGGGAAGGCATTTAAAGTTTCAGTTTTATTTCTTATTATCGGATTGGTAGTTAATGAAATTTCCTTAAATCAATCACTTGATTTTGCCATGATGGTAACTGGTGAGTGATCTCTCCCTGTCCTTATCTTAGCCCTTGAGTAAGTAGCCCACTGTAATTTTTCTTCCTGCCCACTTGGGGAAGGGAGTGACAGAGCAGCTCCAGTGGGCAGATGGCATCCAGCCAGGGTCAGCCCACCACAGTACCATATGGTCAGAAGTCATGAATCAAAGGCAAGACAATTTCAGAATAAGCCTCAGTTCACGTTTGTGAATTGACATGCAGCAGTGGAAATTCTGCCAGCCTGTTGGCAGGCCTCCCCTTTCTTGTGTCCAGGATCAGGTCCATGCTATGAACTTCTGTTACTCTTTTTGTAAGCATGAGAAAATGTGATGCTGAGTGTGACGCTACAGGAGAAAAAGTGCAGGGGCAGCTCTCTTGCCTTGTTATCTTTTTGCCAGGAGTGTTTATTGGGGGAATGAAGAGATAGGAAGTACATTGTAGCCACATCAGCAGTATGTCAACTTCAGATGGGTTTGCCAGCATAGCTAAACCTTCAGATCTTTCTCATGGGAGCTTTAAGGTGAAGATGTCTTTGGGGGGCATGTATTAACAGCCTAATGAAGAGAAGGCATATGCTTATAACATATTTTAAGTATAACATCAAGAAATAGCCTAGGGTTTAACTGATTTTTAAATACATCGTGGAAGCATACTGCCTTATTTGTGCTAAGCTGTTAATGCACATTAGCTAGTTAAATATGTGTTCTTTGCATTTCCTAAATCCCACTGTGAATGGGGCAAATAAGACTAATTTTCTAAATAGTACATCTGTACTGTATACATACCATCCATACAATCCTAAATGCAGACTTTGATTGGAGTTTTGCTTTCTTTTGAAGAATATAAGTCTTACTGTGCACTTCCTCTATTTCCTTTTGAAGAGGTCTAGTGAGGGAACAGTAAGATATTTTTTACATTTTTTTTTTTATTTCTCATTCCTTATATTTCAGGTCTTGTTAAGAAATAATCAGAAAGCATTAATAATTTCTCTGGCTTGTGTAAGACAAAAGGAGAGAATCTACAAGCAATACTGAATGTTTTGGTGTTGGTTTGTTGGTTTTTTTTTTTTCTGGAACACTTATTTGTCTTGAACTTTATTTCAATTTATCTTAATTCAATCAAAGTTTGCTGTCCTGACTTCTTATTAATGTGATTTAGTTGCTGTGGTTGACAGATTGAGTCATCAAAACAGCTGTGTGTCTTTCAAGGGATACCAGTATTTGGCATTCTCTTCCATGATGGCAAAAGAGTTGGGGGATATGAAAGCAATAACCTGCCAAGGGAAGTTGTCCTGAACTGCTGGTTCATGGAATCAGATAAATATGAAGAGTTTGTACATCCTTCTTTGGTTTGCTGTTAGAACTTCGTTAGCACCACAATCATATTCCAGTCACAAAAAAATTCTCAATATATATGCAATCCTGTACAGCTATCCAAACACATGACAGCTTTATGGGAGGATAGTACAGGGGCTAGAAACAAGGGACTCTGGCTTCAGTTGTAAAAGGTCTTGGATGTGGAGCTAAAGTAAGGGTGATCTGTCCAATACTTTTGACATATTGAATATTTCTGTCAGAAGTTGAATAGATCTAAAACCTCATGTTTTTAGATCAATGTTCCCCAGTTATCAAGACATTGACTCTGTTCTGGCCACAGTGTTCCAACAGTGTGTTTTAAGAGTGGTTCCTGGGAGTAAGGAGAGATCTAGAAAGCTTGAGAACCATACTGGAAGATACAAGAAAGACTCGGTGTTCATATGAAACACGGTTTTTTCCTCTCTGGGCTGATTTGGTTTGCTCTTTTGTTGTGTTATTCCCTGACAAAAAGACATCAGAGGACTAAAAGTGTCTTTTTTTCTGTTTACTCATCATGGTAGGTTGGAATATCACATATGCTAGCATCACCTTGCTCACTCACACACATGCATGCACACACAGAGCAGAGTATATATACCCCTTTCCACAAAGAACTGTACCCTACCCCTCCATTGCCAGAGGTTTTTTCCCTGTGGACTTACAGTGCCTGGTAAATCACCTGCAGCCCTTTTGTGTTCTCTAAGTGGAGTGGGAAGTGTTCTCCCTGTGTGAAACCTAAATCCTTTGTGCAATTATCCATGCCAGCAAGAACAAACCACCTTTTTGTTCCAAAGATTTAAACAGTAACACATTCCCACTTTCCTACACAAACAGAACCTGTGCTTCATGGAGTTTTCTTATTGCAGAGCTTTGAGGGACTGCAACCACAATATTTATGAAGTGCTCGTTTACTGCAGTTTCCTTTAGATATTTTTCATAGAATCACAGAATGGCTTGGGTTGGAAGGGACCTTAAAGATTGTCTAGTTCCAACCCCCCTGCATGGACAGGCACAGCTCTCACTAGACCAGGTTGTTCACAGCCCCATCCAGCCTGGCCCTGAACACTTCCAGGGTGGGGACAGCCCCAACACCTCTGGGAAATCTGTGGCAGTGTCTCACGACCCTCACACTAAAGAATTTCTTCCTATTATCTAATCCAAATCTGCCCTTTTTCAGTTTGAAACTGTTCCCTCTCGTCCTATTGCTACATGCCCTTGTAAAATGCATCTTACCCAGCTTTTGTGTAGGCTCTCTTCAGGTACTGAAGCCTTCTGAGTGCTCATGGTCTGTCTTTCCTCCAGTTAACAGTGCTCCATTTGCACAGTGGCATAGAAAGATCTGTCCAGTACAGAGCCCTGATCAGAGTTCAGCTTGAAAGAAAATAAAGCAGCAGGGGTCATTCAGAGGCTTTCTGTTACCTCTGTAAACATATGCATGATTACTGCCAGCATTCATTTACAGACATAGGTTTAACCAAATGCTTAAATTTCACTTCAGCTTCAGGTGCAGTTCCCCTGATTTTTCTTTTATAATAGTGCAAATTTGTTGGCATGATGGCTTTCTGTGAGTAGTCATGAGTCCTGTATTATCAGCAGTGTAGCTCAATGGGCAAATATTTTTGCGCAGGTATCCCTGCCACTCATTGACCCTTGCTTACAGATAGCTCAGTCTTTCAGCCATGGAACAGAGGCTGAAAATTTCAGTTGGCATAAGCAATGGATCCTCAGCATCATGAGAGGGTACAAGGTGAAAAAGTCATCAGCTTTTCATGAAGCACTCATTACTTACCAACAGTGGACAGATTTATTTCAGAAGGTCTCAAGCAACAGTGGGAGTGATCTGCATGGGCTACATTGCTTGTAGCTATGAGTTTAATCAGTGTGGTCTCTTGCTTTCTTGAGTTTTGTTGTCGATTGAATGATAGTGATTGAACAGAGCAATTTGTAATTAGAGAATATTCAACTAGTGAAGGTATTTCGCAGGGAAATATTTTTGTGTGTTCATGTTCGTGAGGGATATGCAGAGAGTCTGTCTGAAGTTTTGTCCTTTAGTGGGGAGGAAGGGAAAATTCTAAAATTACTGTGGACTTCCAGTATCTTCTTTCCTGCTAGATAGAAATTTCTTTCTCTCCACTGGGTGCTTCACAGATCTTGTAGAAAGGACTTCATCTGCTTCTTAATGCTGGAGAATTGGCCCAGCTAGTGACAAGACAGAAGCAGGGCATGTCAACTTTCTCTCTGCCATTACCTTTTCTCAGGTGGTTGCTTGGTATGCTCCAAACACACAGTACAGAAATAATTGCTGGGTTTAAACCATAAGAACCTAGAGCTAGCTGCACCCTGCTCCTACTAGTAGCTGACTTTGGTTTTGTTACATAGTCTTTTCCTGTCATCCCCTGAGAGTTTTATTTAACAAAAAACAATGACAGCAGGGACCTTAAATATAGCTCTTTGTGTGTTATCCCTTTAGACTTCAGTCTTTTACTGCTAGAAACACTAGTTCTGGGAAGCATTCAGCTGTGAGTGGAGATGTCCCATTGAACGTTGTGCTTAGGGTAAGAGGGGACTGTTTTAAGGTACCTCTTTGGCTCTTTCTGTCATGCAGTTCTCTGCAGCCACATACAGGAAGAGAGAGGCTGTAAGAAGATGGGCTTCCTGCTGGCACTGGTTTGTGCATTCTTCTCTGCAGAAAGTGTTTCATGAATAAGGACCTTAGTCTGAACACTTCTTTCACTTCGTATTGTGTTCTAATAATATCACATGAGAGACATGAAATGGCTTTGATCATAGGGAGTAAATGCCACCAAATATTCTTCTTCCTGCAGCCTCTTCCTTGCTACATTAAAAATTCATGGGCAATAGCAGCTTCTTCTTTTCAGGACATAGCTACATCAGCAGATGAAGAGAGTGGGCAGGAATACCAGGGCATCTTGATGGACAGAACAGGGATGTCCTGCAAGAGCTGGGAATGCGAAAAATTTGCACTTCATTTCCTTATGCTGGGTTTGTCTGAGGCCAGTCAGATTCATTGTTTGTTCCTCACTCTGATGAGCAATGAACTTACTGAAAATTTTTTATAATTCAGTTAAATGGATGTGTATTTCAAGACATGCTTTAATTTCAATGATAGTTTTGTTTTTATGTTGTACTCATTCTCCAGCCAAGAGGCAGACTCAAGAGGTGAAATCATTGCCCTACTGAAATAGGTAGCAAAGCTCTACATGGTTGTATCAGGGTCATGATTCATCAAAGGGTTCTCTATCCCCTTTTCAGTCTATCAAGATTGGCTTTGACATCTCAGACACTGATAGATTACTTCAGTGGGAGAATTCTTTGGGCTTCAAGTTCTTTCTTCCCAAGACCCTTGTCAGATCAGTAGATTGCAAGGGCTTACTTGAGGAGGAATCTCCCTGCATCTGGCAGCAGTGTTGTACCATCCTAAGTGTGTAAAAAGCTTTCCTGCCAGCTTCTTCATGCTATACACTCATCAGCTGAAAAGCACCTCTGGTAAACCATTCTTTCTCATGACTGTCTGTGAAAGTCATTGTCGTATCAAAAGCTCAGATACATATGCCTAAGTGACTTGTTTCAGGCCCTTCCTGGATTCCCACTTATGTTTATCAAACACAGGACAGCTCCTTGCTGACAGAAAAAAATGGGCAAAAATGCATATTGACTTATGGATAATGACTTTCACTTAAAACTAATCATGATAGCTGTTCCCTGAGGACTTTACCCACAAGTGCTAGAGGTCATCCAGCTGGAGCTCATCTTCCAGTCCACTCCTATACCAGAAGACAAATAACGAAGTGTGGAAGTGCCTTACTGATAGCTCCATCTCATAATCAAAGTTTTTCTTAGTTTGTTTGGGGGTTTTTTTGTTTGTTTGGATTTTTTTTGTTGTTGTTAACCTGCTCCAGTCTGATCCAACAGTAGTAATTTTTTTTACATCTCCTGCCTTTGTTCAGCCACCTGCCCAATGCTCTGACCAGCATGCTCTTTGTTTTTCCCTAATCTTTGCCTGCTGGAAGAAGCTAGAAGGCTCATTCAAAAAATTACTGGTATGTTGTATCAATTAGAAAAGTAATGAAGTCTCATCGAAGACCAGGACTAAGCACATATCCCAAGGAGTCTCACAGAAAGCAATGCTTCCATTCCCCTTTGAATTGTTGACTCTGTTTCACAGAACCCCGCAAGTTGCTGGATCTGAGTAAATTGTTAGTAGAGAAGGTGGATTTGCTGGCACTTCAGGGCCTGAGCCTGTCTCTGAAAGCTCAAGTTGCTACAGAGATTTACAGCCCTCCAGGAGGACACTGCCTGTTCTCACTTTTGCCTAGAAGCTTTTATAAATGCCCTCTAGACCTCTGCTTTAGGGAGCTGTTTCAGGAGGTGTACATCACTCATCCAGCCCAGCACTAGCAATGTTGTAAGCAGGGGATCAGAGGAGAATTTCTGTTCCTCAAGAGACATTGCTTTGTCTGATAGGTATTGCTTCATCTGAGCACTTTCTGATGACATCCACACTCAGGTTTGTTTCACCTTATCCAAGTTGATTTAAGCATGAGTTATGATGAGACTGAATCAGGATGGTTCTGAGACAGAGTTTTGCTGCTGCTGCTGCAAACAGTGAAGCCCACAGGCAATACAGCTGCACTGCCACTGCATCCAAGCACAGGACCGTCCTGGAAGCTCTGTCCTGACAGCACAAGCTCCTAGAATCACCCCCAGCACAACCCCTCCTCTCCCTGAGGAATGGTGCAAAGTGAGGCTCAAGCAGGTACAACATAATTTTTCATGGAGATGGTATCTAACAACAGATGAACATTAAATATAAGCAGATGAAGGCATTGTTTTATCCAGTGGTGGAATAATAGAGGAAATAATGTTTGCACTTAAAATAACATGAAAAATTCTTAACCTGGGGTTGTAATTAATCATTAAACCCACTGATGTAACATAGACCTCTGCTTAAACCAAAACCAAGAACATTCCTTAAAAACATGTTCTGGCTGAGCCACTGGTTGTGGCTTCTTGCCAGAAGAAGTGGGTGGGTTTCTGTGGTCTGGGGGAGGCAGCTAGACAAGATGATTTGAGAAGTCACACCTAGCTTTAAATTATATGACATGTGACTGGGCTTGACAGAAACAGGACATGGGAGCAACCTAGGTAAGGGGAGAGAAACTTGAAAATAGCAGGGTTGGGAGAGTGGAGGAAGGAGCAGTGTAGTAACGTGAGATTTAAAAAAAAAAAAAAAAAAAAAAAAAAGGCTAAACCTTAAGGAGCATATGTTGAACGAGTGTGCAGGCACTAACTCCAAATGCTGATGTAGAGATGTCCCTGACCTGTAGCCTGTAAGAATGGTACTAACTAAGCCTGTGCCTGCCTGGGACAGTTCTCCTGGCTTGTTATCCTGAAAATCTGGACACGTTAGATATATTTTCCTCATTTTCAGACCTGAAGGCAGTGAAATGATTGAAAGTATTTTCAGAAGCCAGATCGTAGCTTCAAAGGGACCCTCCTCCAAATTTCTGCATACAAATTTCTCTCTGAGCTTGTTGTGTGTGGAGCTTCCTGACAGTGCCTGGTCTCCTGATAGCATCACAAATCTTGAGAATCCTTCCTGTCTTGCTGAAGGCCTCAGTTTAAGTTCTGTAACAGCTATGTGGGAGCTTCTGTGATGGACAAGAAAATGTGTGGTATAAGAGTCTGCTGCACTCTATTCTTCACAAGGAAATTAATTCTCTTGTGAGAGTGAATGTGCAGCATGTATTATTTCAGCAAGACTTCGGAGTTTTCTTCCGAATCACCGCTGTCAGAATGATTATTCTCAGCCATTAACACTGTGTTGAGAATTCCACGCCAGAGCAGGTCATCGAATATACAGCAAGGCTCAGCAGAATGGGTTTGACCACCTCTTAGCTGTATAGGATTCCTGTCTGCAGTAATCATAACATCCCTTGCAACTGCCAGACAGTCCTTTTGGGGCCTGTTAATAGGTACGTTAGAAATAGATTACACCTGGCGTGTTCTGTAGATTGTGTCTTGCAGGGGCTTTCTGTATTGCAGTGTCAGATCACCTGGCAGTCTTCACCGCTTCATTTTTTGAGTACTGTTAGAAGCTAAGTGTAAGTTAGGATCTCCACTGCATAGCTGGAAACATTGGCATGCCGTGAGAGGCAGGACAATTTAAAGTGGCTAAATGAGGCATCTGCTCTGAAGTCCTCTCAAGAGAAGATTATTTCTCTGAGGGCAGAGGAGCCTAGGGAGATTCAGCCTTTTACACCTTTGTGAATGCCCAATTAAGTGATTTACCCTAAATCACTGAGGAAATCAGGGCTAGAAATCTCCCAAGTACTGCTAAAACATCCCAACCTCTGGGTCATCTTCCCACCTGTGGGATGGGAGAGACAGCCAACTGCTCCGGCCTCCTGTGAAGCTGATCCTAATTACTTGTACTGAGGGCTATAAATACTCACCACTGCTGGGAAGAAGGTTTTGTGGGGATGCCAGGCCTAAGCAGATAGAGCCATTCACTCCTGCATTCTTTAAAGACCTGTAGGGTTGTATCTCTGGTTCTGCCTGACCCGTCAGGTGTTACTTGGCATTGGTGAAGCAATGATTTCACTCCCAAATATAAAAAGAAAAAAGATCTTGAGGTTGTCCTTAGTGGGAAGCAACGACTTCTTGCCTAGATTTGCATAACTAACTCCTATAGTCAGCTTTGAAAACAGTCACAGCAATACCTTGGCCCCATGGGGAATATCTGAACTGGGGTCAGCTTTTTCCCAGATTTTGATGCCATGAGCAGTCCTTCCTTGGGAGAGCAGGTGATGCAGTTTCATACTGGGGCTCCTGACTCAGCTGGGAGATGGCAGTGAGCTTTGTTTCCTGAGATGCAGCAGCAGTGGCTGAGCAGCATGGCCTCCTGTGGTTTCTCAGTGATTTGACACCCTCTGACAAACAGCAGCTGCAGAGCCCAGTTCTGAGGTGTCAGTAAAAAAGCCACTAATGATACGTGGTATTTCAGGGAAAAGGCACTGACATGCTCTCGATACTGCTGATTGCTTTTGTGCTTGTTCATTTGTAAGGCCAGAAGGGCAACTTTATTCTTTTAACTAAAAGGGAAGCACTCTCTGTTTCTCTTCCTCTGAAGTTGAAGAACCTGTTGCCAATGACTTGGTAGTTCTACAAGCACTTGCTGTGATAGCAACTAGTAGTTAGGGCCACAGACAAATTGCAGTGTTAATTCTTTAATCCCACCTGGTCATACTCTACTGAAAAAAAGGCATCTTAAGATGCTATTTTCCTCCTTCCCAAGCCTCCGTTTTGGTCTTTAACTAAAGGTGAAACTTCCTGAAAAGTCTGAGCACAAAATATCTTTATCCACTTGAACAAGGTTTTATCTTTCAAAGGTGATACTGCATTTTTCTACCTATGCAGCACAGAAGCAGATGAACTTCAAAACTCAAGGCCTTGTCCCTAGCTGGTGGAAGTCAGCATAGCCCTTTTGACAGTGGTGGTGATACATCAGCTTACAGCAATTGGGAACCTGGCCCTTGGCCTCTAAATTGTCCACACTTGGGTGATCAATTGTGAAACTAGATTGACTGTGTAGTAACAAGGTTACAAATTGGTGAAAATTAGCTATTCTCCTTCAGAAGGAATTTCTGTTGCAGTTCAGTGATGAATCTTGGAAAGAGTTATTGTGCTTGCATGTTACTCTCCACATGATGACCTGTGTAAATGCTCTTGATGCAATAGGCCCTTTGAACCAATGAAGGTCATTAATTCAGTGGAAGCCCGGTCTTGTTGCAGTACATGTCTTAGTGTGAATCTCAAGCTTAAGCTGGCTCTGATATTCAACATCAAAAGGCATTTTAATTAATGGCCCTGAAAAATATTCATTAAAAACATATCTCTCTTAAAATAAAGCACATGCTGGAAAGGTTACTTCTAGTATTACATTCATCATACACATATTTTTCTAAAACTGCAGCATTTTTCCTTATAACTTATTCTCCATAAGTGCCTTGGGGATACAAATAAGTGAAATCAATGTTCCGTTCAGCACAGGGCCAAGTTTCATAGACAGTATCCTGTCCTTCCAGACTTTCTTCTTTTTAGTTGTCTTATGGGAATTATTTCTACAGTCTTTGCAGAAGACTCTGTCCTTGTATAGATGGAGGCCACTTTATCAGGTGAGATGTAGCTGGAGAATTGGGCAGAATATGACCTACAGAATCTCTCTCTTTGGGTCTGAAGAAAAAGACATTTATCACTGAAACCCCACCTCCTCTTCAGTTTGCCTCTAGAGGCACCTGCTGTATTCACAGGACTCTCCAGCTCCCTCCTAGCTCTACCTTTCTTCTTCCCCTTCTCCTGTGTTCCCCTGAAGCCCAGGAACCAATGGAGAGTGAAATGTAGCTGCTTAATAAAATGGAGAGGGATGCTGCCCTCACACAGCAGGGCAGAAGCATATGCCGGGAGGAAGAAGAGCTCACCACACCTCTGTCATAGTCACTTAATCTTCCTCCTCATGTGCTGAAACCCCTTTGGCTCTTCCCTGTTCCTCTCCATAACTCCTCTGCCAACACAACAAAATTGTGTTTTCTCTGCATGGCTAAGAAGCTGTAAGCAGACTCTCCTGTGGAGTACAGCAGTGTATTTTGACTAAACGTGTTGTAGCTCACAAAACATCATACGTTTTCACTCATCATTGCAGATACCCTGAATAAAGTCCCTAGGTGTTTGGACTCCGTTGGCAGAGCAGGTGTTGAGGAGGATAATATACAATCCTCCTAAAACAATCATGTGGGTCATGAAAGGGTCTGGAGATTTGTGTGACCAGTAATCTATTTTTCAGAAATGCATTTTCTCTGATTCCAGTGCTATTTGGGAACAAGCCCACCAGTGCTGATATGGTTGGTAGTGGAAGAAAGTCAAGTGACAGCAGTTGCTGGTTTGTGGTATAAGCTGATGAGCCTCATTTGAGCTCCTAGAGGGCAGCCATCCACATCATACAGATGGCTATTGCAGCTAGCATTGCCTGAAGTTTCCATGGATTGCTCTTTGCTTTTAGACACCTCAAATGCAAAAAAACCAAAAAGCATCCCTATTTGTGGCCAGAATCCATGCTTTAAGCTTCTGTTTTCTCTCCATAAAAGGTGGATGGCACTTCAGCTTTGACAATGACAATCCCTGAGTGCCTCTAAAACTGAGCTGCCAAACAGGTAGGCAGAGGTGGCCTGAGTACCAATCCCAGAGCATCTCAGCACTCCGTATCTCAGTGGAGGCTGCCTACCCAGAGCAGGGTACCCTTCATGAAGGGTCTCAGCTTAGACACCTAGGTTGTGATGTCTACAGCACGTTTCCCACAAAGCCAAGGAGAGGAAGGCAAGCCAGGCTGTATCTGCTTGTGTTGCTGCTTTCCTTTCAGCTTGCATGCCGAGCTGTCCCATACTCATAGTGTAAAAACACAGGCACATTCCTAAACCTGTCTCCAAACATTTCTGTCCTGTCTTTGACAGTGCCACACAGCCTGCTGTCATCAAAGGGTGTTGTTCTAGGCCGTGTTTCCTTTGAACAGGGTGTAGATGTTTTGCATTTGAAGAGGGTAACAGTGCCTGTATGGCTGGGCTCATACTGTTCCATCTACTCCTGAACTTCATGGAGACAAAATTTGGTCAGCCAGGCTACTGGAAGTATTGGGAAAGGCTGTTAGAGATGGCAGTATGGATTTATGGTAAACACTCCCATAGTTTACCGGATTTTTTCCTCAAGTTTTCTGAAGGTAGGAAAGTTTGACAGCAGACCTGCTGCTTCGTTATCTTCTTCCAGCAGAGGGAGATGGGTCCAGAGAGTTATTTCTTCTGGGAACATGTACAAAAATAACATTATTTATTTTACTCGTGAGGCTTTCTCCTAGGATTTGTGTGATTTCTGCTTGTTTGGCCTTTCATACCCAGGCAACCTCTTTCTTTTGCTTCTGTACACTTCTAAAAGCAAATAAGACCTATTAGCTTCAGGGTTTGGTTTTGCTTTTTTTTTGCCAAGGTTTATGAGACCCTCAAGGGAATTTCTTCCTCGACTCGCTTTTTATTATGATTATTATTATTCAATAGCCATGCTGTAGTGGTTCTAATGAGGACTGTATACATGTGTAAGCAGATGAAGACTTCCCCTCTACTTCTCTCTCAGTGGAGAGAAGCCACTGTGACATGACCCCCTTTGTAGGGAAGTATGGACACATGTAGTCGCACTGTGAATCAGGATGTTACTGGAGTATGGGGACAGGATTCCTTCCCTCCCTCTCCCTGAAACCCCCTCTGTCATTCTCTGTTTGAAACATACTGGTGCCACTTTCCATGAACTATATTTAACTAAGCATTAAATTTAGATTTAACTGGATAGTTATTGCCTCCTAAGTAAATACTCTGAGATAAGGAAATATTTAGTGAGCTCTAGCAGTTGGGTGGCAGATGCTTCTTGCATTACATGATAGTTAATCTTTGACAAATATGTTTTCCTTACTCCACTGGCATTTAATTAACATATAATAGCTCTTATTAAATGTAGATGAAACATATGTGGGAGACCCTCGTAAAAAGAATCCATACAACATTCTGACTTGCAAAAGGAGTGTATGTCTGTAATTGTTAACCTAAGATCAAATCTTTTTAGCTGTGTTCAAGCTCTGTCAGAAGAATATAGAGATTTCCTTTGGTGATGCCCATCACCTGGGATGCCAGCAGCCTGGTAGCATCTCTGTGTCCCTTGTGCTGTCCATTTCCCTAGTGTGGTGGCTGCTAGTCTGTCAGCAGCATGGCCTTCTTCAGAGCAGTACCCATGTCAGGTGAAATTGCTCTTTGCAGTAGTTTGGAAACACCCCTTAGCTCCTTCTCATTGCTCACCCTCTCTGGTGCCATCCATGTTCAGTCTCCTGCAGGGGAAATGTCTGAATCAGTTCATTTCTTGGCTTGAAAATAAAGCAGGCATCTCTTTTGCCTTCTGCATGCATGGCACTGAAGCAGTGGTATCATGACCTTAGCCCTGAATTTGTGGGCCTTTAACACATGCAGGGATTGTTTAAGTACTCACAGACAGCATGGCCTTTCCATACCAAGGCTGCAGGGGCCAGTTTCTAGGGGTTCAGAAAGCAACTGGATGCATTCCTGGAAGAAGAAAATTAATTGAGGGTCATCAGCTACAAAGATACTGCTACTGGCTTGGGGATATGCCTGAGACAAAAATAACTGAAAATTAGAGAAGTGCTCTGGGGCAGTAGCATTACATGCTTGCCTCGTGATTGTGCTCTGCCCTAGGCCCTGGCTTTAGGCTGTACTCAATAGACATGACACAGAGTTAGAGGGACCTTTAATCTGATCCTATGTGGCCATTTCTGTAACACAGAGCAATTCCTTTTATCTCTCCAGTTTGGGTCCCCTGCTTGTCCAAACTGTTGGTCCAGTTTGAGCCTCCATAAGGCTTCAGGACCAGAGGTGAAGCAGCCAGTATACAAGACATGACTTTTTCCCTCCCCCCCATCCTTTTCCTGTATGCACATGCAGCAGCACTGAGAAGTGCAGGACAGAACTCACAGGAGAGTTTCTTTCAGCTGTTCTGCCCCCCCTGCTTCTCTGGAACATTCCCCCCCCCCCAACCACTTCATTCCTCTTTGCTTTTCCCCTCCCAGCCCCACCGTGCTTTGACCACATGAGGGTTACGCTAGGAAAACATCCCTTGGAGCACCTCTCCTCATCCCTCCTGCAGGCAGGGGGAGAGCGGACCGGGGGAATGAATGGCAGGCAGGCATCAGCAGTAAAACATACCGCTTATTCCTCTCCATTAATTTAATCTCCCTTCTCTTGCGACGGTAGTGGCGATAGTATGCGAGCTGCGGGAGCGTTCCCGGGTGGGCAACGCTGTTGCTGCCGGGCTGGGGGCTCAGCTGCGGGTGCTGGCAGTCGGGGAGGACAGGCCGAGTATTCACACTGCGGGCAGCTCAATACCAGCATTGTCTCCGGTCCATCCCTCAAAGGCTGGGAAAGGAGGTGGGGGGCGGGAAGGGCTGAGTGGTGAGAGGTGGGAGGGGAGGTGGAGGAAGGGGGGGAGAGATGTATAACTGTGTATGTGATGAACGGAAAGTCTGAGGCCGCGGGTTTGGGGGGGGGGGGGGGGGAGGAAAAGCAAGGTTTGAGGCTGCAGAGCCAGTTGCCAAGAATGCTGCTCCGTAAATCAGCTAGCTTGTGGCTTCAGGCCGCAAAGCCCAAAGCCAAGTTGTTTGCACTTTTGGCCACAGCTTCCTTGCCTACCAACCCCCCTTCCCCCTCCTCCCCCATCAGTATTTTCTGTAGTAAATACTGGCCGTATCTTCCTTCATCCATTCTGCCCTGATCTCCCAGTGCCTCCTTCCCGCTAAGCATCTCCCGGCTGCTCCCTGCCTTTTCCTCTGCTTCCCGGTCTGCCTCTGCTTCCAGTTCCCCGGTCGCACAACCCTTTTCCTGCTTTCAACCCCTCTTTCTTTCTCCAGCTCCTTTTCCTCTCCCATCCCTTTCCCTCTCTACCTCTTCCTCCTCCCCTTTCCAACCCCTCTCCCTCAGGGTTCCCCCCTCTGCCCTCCAGCCCTCTTCCCTACACATACCCCCTCTCCCTGCTGCAGTGCCCCCCTTCCTTCCCTTCCCAGCCACGGTCCGGCTCCCCAACACCCTACTCGGCCGAATCCGGAGCCTTTCCCCTGCCCGCCCGGGGCATCCCCGGCGAGGCGGAGGGGAGCATGGAGGAGGCGGGGGCTTGGGGTGGGCTGAGCCCCGGGGAGAAGGACGGGAAGCGCCGCTCTCCTCCCGCGCTCGCCGCCGTGGTACCGGGCTGCCGTCTCACGAGTGAAGCTGCCTCCTCCCGCCTCCCTCCCTCCCTCTCTCCCTCGTTCCCTCCCTCTCTCCCTCGCTCCGCCTGGGAAAGTGGGTTAGGAAGGGAGCTCGGGGCTGGGAGGCTGCAAAGCCGCGCACTGGAGCAGGACCATCCATTCGCGCAGCCCCGGCGGAACAGAACTCGTTCCTTTTTTTTTTTTTTTTTTTTTTTTTCCCCCGTCCCCTCCCCCCCCCCCACTTCTCTCCATCACTCCAAACGGGTCGATTTAACTGATATTATTTTTTAATTATCTTGTTACCTGACTTCTTTTTCCTATTTTTTTTCTTTTTCCTTTTTTTGATTGGAGGTTGTACTAAGCCTTTTTTTAATTTTTTTTTTAATCTTACATAAAGAAAAGGGGGGAAAAGAAGCCAACAAGAGACTGAAAAGACCAAGAGAAAGTGGCAGCTCAGAAGGACTGTGAAATCACCTCCCCTTTTGGGGGCTGTCGATCAGAGCGAGAGTTGTACATTATTATTATTGTTTTTCTTTCTACATCTATCTATCCACATACACTCTCGGAGACAGAGAGAGAGAGAGAGAGAAGTACAGACAGTGAAACTCGACGAGACCAGCCATGGTAGCAAGGGCTCAGCCTGATCGGAAACAATTACCGCTGGTCCTACTGAGATTGCTTTGCCTTCTCCCTACAGGGCTGCCAGTCCGCAGCGTGGATTTTACCCGAGGTACCGATAACATCACCGTGAGGCAGGGGGACACAGCCATCCTCAGGTAGGGCATTTTGCCAACTTTTCCTCTTCTGTGCATGTATATCTATATTGCTATGTGTGCTATACAGATCTGTATGATGCCATATAGATTCAGATGTGTATGTCTGTGTGAGAGCGTGTGTTATTTTACCTACGGAACTGCAGTAGGTGCTACAAACAAGCCCTGCCTGTGTGTTTGTGCTTTAGTATAAAAAGAAAAACTCAAAGCTTTTGAAAACCTCTTGCCATTACTCTCCTCTGTGTAGTGCTCTGGATCAAAAGAATTTCACTGGGGAAAGATCTGTTTGTGTGCCAGCTCTCATGAACGTACATTTTCTACTAGCCCTCCAGTACCAATACAGAAATCGAAAAGGGATCCAGCTGTGCTTGGCAGATGTTCCATTGATCTTCCAGTACTTCTTTTTGTACCGATGCAAAAACTTTATCCCTGATGCTGCCAGAACTCTTACGCAAGTTCTTTCGGGAAACTCCAAATTTAATTTTATTTATTTATTTTTCTGCCTTGTAAGGAGGGGATATGGATAAAGTAGTTGAAAAAGCTGGTGAAAAAATGGTGTAAGATCTCAGACATTTGTGAAGCTTGTCTTGTTCACTGTGTTGTATGTTGGTGGCTTTTTGCAGAGCTAAGTAAATGAGTGTATGCTGTGCCAGTGTGTCTGAGTGGTTGTGATGAGGGTGCCTTTACAAATGAAGACTTGTTCATTGTGGTATTGAGTTTTATATTTCTGTATCCAGCATGTGAGTTTTCTAAAGGTAGTTCTGAGGCTACTTGGGCTTTTAGTCAGGAGTGTCCCAAATAGCTGAAATACAGTAATCTTTTTTCCTGTGAGTTTCTTTTTCAAATTGTGCCTTCCTTAACTTACTTGCAGTAACTTCCTTACTAAAGAAAAATTCTCTGTGTGTGTGCACACTGTGTATTATGTCTATAAAGCTACTGGACATAGTTTAAAATAAGTCTAATCTGTATGAGAAACTGATAGTGTACAAACCCTGAAGCATCAAGGGAGCAATTCCCTAGCAAAGCTAACAGCAGCAGCAAAGTTTTCTTTCTATTTCTCTGAAATAAATCCTGCTAGATGTCACCAAATTGTCTGCTACATTATTCCATGTGTCCTGCATGCCTCCCCTTTAATGATAGAGGGGTATGTGAGCCAGCAAGATGAGATAAGGGAAGAAGGATGCTAGAAGAGGAATATATGTTGTGTGTGTACACGTATTGCTTGTCTCAACTCCCGTGTGCTGGGTTGGTTTGATCCTGGAATATCCATTCAGCAGCTTTCATTCCCCAGCTCTCCAGTCTTGTTAACTCGCATGTAAGATTTATCCACACAGAGTAATAGGATTTACAGAGTAATTAATCTGCCTTGCATATGCAACAGAAAGGGTTTAGATGCAACATGGTAAACACCTAACAAGGGGTGTTGCCTCTGACTCCTGCCTCCTTTCCTTTCCCTTCGACTCACTAGCAATTCATATATCCTATTAATCCTTTTCTAGCAGGACTCCCAGCTGACTTATCCTATTTTTAAAGGTAAATCACTTCCATCAATCATTTATTTTGGAGGGGCTGCTCAGGCAGATGTTTGCTGGCATATGTTTGGTACATACAGCTGCAGACAAGTCATTAAGCTCACTTGCCCAGCTAGGGGTCACTGGATTTCTATTTCCCACTTAGCCTTGGAGCTTTGTAGTTTATCTAGATTCTGTTTGCTAAAGCTGCATTTGCAGCTGAGAGGGCTGAGTGGATGGTGGAGATGGTGCCTGCATGTGGTGCATGTGAAGCATTCGTCAGCAAGCTGGGAGAGTGGCTTCGATGTTTGTGTGTGGCTTGCCAGTGTTATGTCAGGCACTAAAATAAAACACCTGAGTAAGATGATCCAGCTGTGTCAGCCAGATGTATGCCAAGTGACACAGTTTGCAGGAGCAGCATGCCACCCAGCCGTGTAAATGCTTGCCCCAAGCAATACAGTGCTACCTGGTAGGCTGTGCTTCTGTCAGAAGTGATGGTGGCCAGTGCCAGGCTTTACCTCCCCCAGCTGCCTTGCTAAGCTCTTTAAGCAGATCTGGCAGGCTATATGCTTTTCTTGATACCCAGGAAAGGCAGTTGTCTCCCCTCCCTTTCCCTGGGACCATCCCCAAGTTTCTGGGATGTTTTGGTTCCTCCTTCAGAGTAGAGGCAGAAGCCAGGCCATGCTCAGAGACAAGACTGCCTGAATGTGGTTGGAGAGGAGTAAGATTTCCCTCTGTCCAGTATACTTTAGGTCCTACAGGACAGCATTTCAGTTTCAAAGTAAGGGCTGGTTTGCTGGCTTCCCCCTTGTTGTTTTTCCTGCCCCTCCAAAATATAGCTCACTTCAAGACAGTTTTGCATTTGAAACCTCTCCAGTATCTCTCTCTCCCTGCCTATAGTTTCACTAGTGACAATGAAAGGGAGAGCTAGATGGGGAAAAAACATCAGATGATTTATGCTAACTGTGCTCAGAGCAGATCTTTACCTACACAGAGAGATAGATAAAAATTTTTATACAGAGATCCTATCACCTATATTTGCTATGCATCAGAGGAAGAGGGAGTGTGTAGCTGTGGTTTACCAGTGACCAGTAGCTATATCCTGTAGCTTAAAGGGAAATTAAAATGTAAAAGGGAGAAAAAATGAGATGCAGTTGGAAAGAATTAAAAGCAGTGTACATAGTGATAATATAGCTAAAACTATTTTGTTCATGTAAATTGAGGCACAAATCATTCAGCAAAACATTGAGGACAGGATATTCTGAATGATTTTTCTTTGGGGCCTTATATATTTGTATATAGTGTTACACTGGTGGTTGGAAAAATAGGTGGGTGGACTGAACTGTGAAGTGAGGAAAAATAGTTTCTTATAAGCCCTAATGTTCCTAAAAGAAGCCACTCCTCTGGAGCTTCCTTTGCAGCTCCTTATTCAGAGTAGCATTACTCTGGGAAATCTGGATATGACTTTTTAAAGCTGTGGCATTTAAAATATTCTCTTGCTATGGACTTCTAAAAAATGTTCCTAACTCTATACTGGCTCATCTCCTAAATGACCTAGCAGCAGATTTGATTCATTTGTTGGCCTTGCTGAAGGTTGATGACTTTTAGTGAGTATTTGACTTGGGGAAGTTAGTCAGGGAATTGTAGAGGGAGCGAATAAAAATAGCTGATAATAGACTATCCGTAGGGAAAAGGGTAGTGATCTGCTCCTTAGAGCAAGGCTGAAAACAGAGGAGGGGTCTGAGAACTGCAACAGGTGAGAAGAGCTGAACAGAACTTCTGGCCAGCTGCAACCATGAAAAGAACAGGATGTTTCAAAGATGACACTGTATATTTGAAAGCCTGTCAGACTTACTAGGCCTTCATTTTTAAACTGTCTTCAGCAAGTGAAGAAGGACACTGAACCTTATTTTGAGTATTGAGGGGGAACTCTATGCTACAATTCCTG
Source organism: Calypte anna (assembly GCF_003957555.1). Classification (NCBI taxonomy): domain Eukaryota; kingdom Metazoa; phylum Chordata; class Aves; order Apodiformes; family Trochilidae; genus Calypte; species Calypte anna. The sequence goes on from NC_044244.1 coordinate 80,764,433, forward strand.
CCAGTGTTTTCCCTTGCAAGATCATAGTCATGAAGCTGTCAGGTTTTGCATGCAACTTCTCTGCCTGACATTAGGAAAAAAAAAAAAGAATTTTCAAACATCAAGCACATAAAATGTCCACCGAAACTAATTGAAACAAAAAGAAAAACAAGGCCCAACCCCAAATCTTTCTGTTTAGTTGACCCCAGCATCCCCTCACACCTCAATTGCTCTGCAACTATTAAGTGAGCCCAAGCTGGTAACCTGTGCTTTGTTACACACTTTCAATGTAGGGAAGTGATGAGAAATAGGACGACATTGGCTAAGCCAAGGCATGTGCAATAGCAAAGGGCAGCTGCTGCAACTTTTGGAAGGAGGGAGAGAGGGAACTGTGCCTCTGCCTCACCCCTTCAGATGGATAGAAACAAAATGGCAATAGAGTCCATGCTGTGGGATCAGGTGCCTATGCAGCGTGTCAGTGGGTAAGATCAACTCTCTCAGGAACCATCACAGCAGCTCCCACAAAGTGCCTTCAAAGTACTATTCTGAGGGCATCAGTAGGGTGTGCAGGTTGTCCAGTGCTTTTGGTAGTTCTGGCATAAGAGCAGATTGGCCATTAATGACTTCTAAAATGGAGCTCATCACCACCTGGAATCAAAATGGGTCACATCCCTGTTCCTATCCACTCAGTTATACCAGAACAATACCACCAAAGCCCAAGGGTACTGCCAGAAATACCGCATTTGTCTTTGGGGTAGATTCCTGGGGACTGCTAATAAAGAGATAGAAGTGACTCATACAGGGCTTAAGCTGCTGAGCAATGCTCAGATGATGCTCAGCTCAGTTGAGAACTGGGATCTTGCCAAAGCCAGAATCTGGCTCATTGTTCCTGAGTTTTTCTAAGCATCAACTTTTCATCCAGAATTAAATCAATCTGATGCTGATGCACTGATAGAAGCCAACATTTAACTGAGCGTGCAATTTCCACTTCTACCAGGTATTTCTAAATGATATGAAGTTTCAGGCTGATAGCACATTTAGGAACTTATATTCTAATGGGTACTTAGTTTCTTCAAGTTACATGTGTCAAAGGATGGGCTAGAATCAAATTACCAGCAGTTACTATAGCGCTGTTGGAGTAATCCTGCCATATAAGCAATTTATGCAAACTCTGGTTTTGGCCTCCCACTATTTTGCTGATATTCTACATGGGGAGCTATACTAGAGGACAAAAGCACCTCGGGCAAAGTACCAACACAGCATCACAACAAAGTTTATGCCCTACACAGTGATTTTAAAAGAGAAGTAAAAGCTCTTCAGATTACACTTATAATTAGCATATAATTTATAACAGAGAGCACTGAGCTGAGCCCTTTGCTAGAAATGAGAATAGACATGTTCGAAGGTATAATGCTACATAATAATACAGTCTTGGCAGTAAAATTGTAACCTTCATTATTAGTAGTATTGTAGTGGCACTTAAAGGCCATGACAAAGTTGAGGCACCCTTTGTATTAAGTGCCATGCAAGCAGAGAGTAAGAGATCCCATCCTCCACAGGGTGTGTAGGCTGTTAATTGGGACTGGCAGAGGCTGGGGGTGGGCAGGAGGCACCCAGAGGTGAGGGGACTCACCCAGGGTTGCACAGCAGGGTTCAGGCACACCCAGCCTCTCAACCTATCCATTAGCTTGGGTTGCTTCAGCTCAGCCATGCAACAACCCAGAAAATGTGGCCAGTGAGGTTTCCACAGTACATACATTCTCATCTGCTCTGGTATTGATTAGAAGACCCAAATACTCTTCTTTTTTTCTTGCACATACAGAGCCTTCATTCTCAAGTCTAGCATACATATGTGTCAAGTGGCTACATCAGGATCTGTGCAAAAGGGGCTGTACTTTGCTGGTACTTTCCTTTAAAAAAATAAATATGTGTAAGCGTAGTAACAGATGATGTTGCAAAACTTCTAGGTTTGGCAGCAGATGGTGCCAATATATGAAGGCACACATGCATATATCAATATGTGTGTGCGCATACATTTTACAAAGGAATTTGCAATATATATATATATATATATATATGGTCAGAGGCTGGTGATTAGTATCTATCTGTATATGCATACTGTATATATATATGTATGGTGTGCCCAGTGATGAGTGGGACCTTTGTAATACCTCCTTTTGCGGTATTACAAAGTTGTGCCAAGGGAGGTTCTGATTAGATATTAAGAAATTTTTTTAATGGAAAAATTGGTCAGGCATTGGAACTGGCTGCACAGGGAACTGGTGGAGTCACCATCCCTGGTCAGAAAACATGTGGACCTAGCACTTGAGGATATGTTTTAGTTGACTGGGGGAGTTGGGTTGACCATTGGACTTGATGATCTTAGAGGTCTTTTCCAACCTTAATAATTCTATGATTCTTTTTTTGCAAAGTGGGACTAGTCTATCACAAGCAAAGGTAGAATGGAAATTGGAAAAGGAAAGGCTCTTTTCTTGGGTGAAATTATATATGTTTAGTAACACTATGTATAATTTGCACTCAGAGAGATGAAGGTGGAGAGACAGTATCTGATTGTATGGCTTTAACCTCCTCCCCTGAGTCTGCACACACACTTCAGTTTGCAGCTAAGTACCATATGTTTTCCTCCTTAGTCGGCATTAAAATTTATGTAGTATTTGTTACCTGGAGTGTCTCAGAGTCTGTACCTCTTCCACTCTGCTCTCCTGCCCAGAAGGTCACAAGAAAAGACCCGGTCTTAAAATAGCTTACGGTTACTGGAATTGGCCATCTCATAACTATAAGTTTTCAAAATATATATTACATGTAGCTGCCCTTTATATCCAGACCCACAGGCATCTGATTCTGATGAAGCTGCAGAGCCACAGCTCGCTGCTGACACAGCGATGGGGCTTCAACACACTTACTTGTGTGGCTGAATATAACCATTTTCATTGAAGGTACATAGTTCTGTTGTCCATCAAAATTCACTCTGGCTTGTGTGAACCCATGCTCTGTTGGAGTAAAAGCAATGGAGGGCACAAAGGTGAACCAGGAATTTACTGAGTTTTCTTTTACTCTTCCCTTGCTGAAGAAGAAACGAATGTGATTTTCAGCTCAATCTGACACCAAAGCATTTGCTTCAGGCTTCAGCCACATCTAACGTGTCTGTTTTTATGGTAAGTAATGGGAACTAATAACGATGAGTTTCACCTCTGCCTAGGAAACAGCTATTTCAAAATAATCCTAACAGGCAGTCTCCCCTGTGCATATATATTTCTGCAGATTTTTAGTAGGAGCAACTAAGTTGTGTGACAGAGGCTGGCTGTGACCCCAGAGTGTCTGTGCAAAGAGAGGAGAAACAGCCTGGCCACAGCTCTCTTGATTACACTGAGGTTGGACTTTTTTGGTCAGAGCTAACTTGATGGGGCCACCCATACTGGGCTGGAGTTCGACAGATGCTTTGCAGAAACACATCTGTATGAGGACTGTGGTATGTGTGCTAGTGTGTGCCTGTGCACAAATGTGTGTTTCACTGTATTTGTTGCTTCTTAAAAATGGGAAGTATTTTCTTGTGTGTAGTTGTACGGATGTTCATATACTTTGTAAATCTGCTCACACTGTAGTGGTCAGAGGCAGCACTGGACAGGATAACAGACTACTTGCTTGGAGGTCTTCTAGAGGTGCACTGGATTTACGAGGGCTCCAGCTCCCCAGGCACCAACCCTTACACTGTGCAGTTGTGAAATGAAGTAGTGGGTCACACTGCCAAGGGAGCCAACCCTCTCTGGGACACCAGGGTGACTATGCAAGTTGGAGATATAAGGCTGTCACTGCCTCACACATGGTGTGACTGAGTGCATCGGTGATTATTCTTTCACATCAGGGATGGTGAGGGTGATTTCCAGTGTAGAAACCCAGTGATAAGAGTATCCAGCAGTACCTGCATGGCAGCTTCTTCAGCACCCAGCTTTCTCCCTTCCTCATCCCAGGCTGGTCATGAACATTTGCACAAGGCCAGGCAAGGGAGACCATCACTCAGAGCTGCACATCTGTTCACTTTTCGTGTCTCACTCTGCAAACAAAACTCATGTTGAAATCCAGTGGCAGGCAACATCCATGACTTTGAATAGTAAATACAAATCTCTCTCCCTCTCTCTCTCTGCTATTAAGCTGACAGGCACTTAGCCAATTATCCAGTCGTCTTCTCAGCTGTATTTATGAAGGAGGAAGAGACAACGCACACAGCTCTTGTCTGCGGGGCTTCAGCTGAGTCTCCCTTGTGTGCTGTAGCATTTTCCCTTGTGTGAGCTGCTTAGGACGCTCAGGGAAAGAAACCAATGAAGGGGATGAGTTGAGGAGAGGGAGGAGGAAACAGAGGGGAGGAAAGGGGATCTGGTCTCCCAGACCAGGTGTGCTCCAGAGTTGTCATTGTTTACCTTTGTTTTTGTGTTAAATTTGGCAGAGTGTGTGTGCCTTTTTTGCTACATAAGGTCGCAATCAATGAGGAATGCAATGGCCATGAGTACTTGCAAAGTCATTTTGGCTGTGATAGGGCTAAGAGTCAGGAAGTATGCAGTGGCAGCCAGTGAGTCTGTGCCTTAAATAATGGGGGACGTATGTACTTGCAGGCATAGTGTGAATCTGTGACTTGGAGCCAAGAGCCACCCCTAATCCCTGATGGGGTATTGCGCCTAGATCATACACCTTGGGCTGGCTCAAGTGCTTACTCTAAACAGCAAAATTTAGGCAAATAGCACTGAAGTGTTCTGTGAATATTTTAATGAATGTTAAAAATGAACTCACTTTGGCTGCAGCTGTGCTTCCTTTGTATGTATTTTCCCCCCTACCCCCCTCCCTTGTGAATAATCTGAGCCGATGAGTTTTCCTTGCCCTGGTGTTCATGGACAGAACATTTGAAACAGGTTTGTTGCTGAGCAAACAAGGCTCTAGCTGCAGCTGGAAGTCCCTGGATGTGCAGATCTGCAGGCATGTGTCCCTTCCTCCCTCCCCCCAGACACAAACTTTGTGTCTATGCCTGTGGTGCTCTTGTTACATATTTATATAAGATGGGGAGTACTGGACATGGTTGTTACAACGCCTCATCTGAGCCTGTGCATAAAAGCAGTCAAATGCATCAGACATGGAGCTGATCGCAGCTTGAGCCACAATAATTTATGTGCATGTGACAAGAGAAAATTACCTTTAAACTCTGCACCCAACCAATCTTATAGCAGCCTGTTTTTGCTAGGAAAGGTGCCTCAGGCCAAGCCTATCAAGTTCAGAAAAAGAAAGGTTAAAATGTTCTAACATCATTATGTCTTTCTTTTCCTTTGGAGGAGAGGAGTCACAGTGACAAAGCCTGGCTGACTCCTTCACACCAGCTCCTTTCTAGTAAGACCTTTTTCCCATACCAGCTCAGATTCCCAGCAGGAGCCAGCAGGTGTTTGCTCATGCTCAGGCCCCACGTTTAACTTGCCAGGGAACAGAAAGGAGAGTGTGTGACAGAGGGGTACTAAGCGTAAATAAGCATGCTGGAGTTGGAAAATGCTCAAGAGGGGAGAAAAACACTACCATTACAAGGTAGCAACCCTACAGAGTGCTGCAGGTAGCTCAAAGACATTAGGAAACCCCTATCTGTTCCAGGGTGTGCTCTGAGCTTGGAGTGAAGTGGGATTCAGAGAGTGATTACTCCCTGAAAAATCATTGTCCCCTCAAATACAATTTCAAATACAATATATGATCTGTAGTCTCCGTTCCTGCAGCTATAGAGCTGGGACCCAACACCAGCTGAGGCAGTTTTTTTGGGCTTCATGGGGGAAGGGCCATTTGAAACACTTCAAGCAGGGACACCTGTGAGCTGTGATTCAGTGAAGCCTGCCTGTCCCTTCAGAGCAGGTTTATTAGCAGTCCACTCCAGTCAAAGGATAGGGGAGGTTTTAAGCTTGTGGAAGAAGATGGGAAAGGACTGCAACGGCCCACTCTCCCTATTCTCCCATCTGCCACTCCCTCAGCCTTCAGCACACTGGATAAACAGGGATGGTCCTTCCACAGGCCCCTGCCATTTCCTAAGCAGGCTCTCTCTCACCTCCAGCTCTGCGGGCTGGTTCCAGAGCCTTATTCTGACTGCACCTGCTTAGTGGGGCTGCTGTTCCTGACAGCGTGGTCAGGACCTCAAGAGCCCCACACCCATCTCCCCTGCCATGGGTTTATCTCCCACCTCTACCTCATTGCTCCCTGTGCAGCAGAATGTGCAGGGACCTTACAACCCCAAAGCCAAAGCAGATCACTCCTTTTTTAGTAGTCTGTTTCAGATGCATTGGGTAACTTTCCCTAGCCAGCTGCTTCTGTCACCACCCAGTTACACCGTGCCATTGACCAGCAGGATGGCTGGCAGCACTGTGGAGAGGCAGGGAGGAGCAAATGGCAGGGAGCAAAATGCTTCCCAGATTCCTTTGGGATGTCACAGGAAAATGATGCACACATCTGCAGAGTTGCTGGCATGCACCTGCCATATACCCGCATGCTTCTATTTGATTGAAATCACTCCTGGATGTGGTGGGGCTGAGATAGGGATTGCTGGCTGTGTGCTCAGCAAGGATTTACACACACTGTAGGAGGATGTTGTAAATAGCCTGCTTTGGGTCTTGTGAACCACAGAGCTTGTGATAAGAGGATCAGGAAATGCAGGACCCTCATAGTGACTTTGCCCCTGAACTTTCCCATTGATGGCAGTTGTCTGAAAGGGAACAGTTTGTTGATGGGGGTGTGGGCAGGAACAGGTCCTGGGTGGTAATTACCTCATGTTTACTAGAAAAAAACAACCTACCAACTGAAAAAACAACCAAGCAAAACCACAAACCAACCAAAAAGCTATAAAGAATAGTCAGTTTGCCTTGCCTCCTCTGTATGCTATGTAAGGCAGCCAGGGCTTTGGCCAGTGAACAGTTCAGGGCAGCATATGGGGACAGTATGCCTTTAAGCATGCTAAATGTGGGCAGTAGTAATAGGAGGTCCCATCCTAATGAGGAACAGAAAAGGAGTTAACCTCCCTCACCAAATAGACCTATTCCTTAGGTCCTGTTTTTATTATACCTACTGCTGAGACTTGGAGTGTGCCCAAAGCCTTCAAGTAGTGCATATGCTGTACTTCATCTGCCTTCTCTCCTCTACCATCCTTGCCACCCTCTTGCCAGCAAGGAGAGTGTGTTTGCAGAAATTTGCCAACTGAGAGAGAAAGGATGGATGAAGTACATCAGAGGAACAGAGCTGAAATCTCTCACTCCTGTGTCTTCTCTTGCAAATTGCACCCAGCTCCCTTTGCTTGGCATTCTCCTGCATCCAGCCTGGCCACTTTGCTCAATGGTCTGTCACTTCTCTTCTTGCCTTCCACCTCCCTCCTCCTTCCTTTGCTTTTCCTCTGTTTCAATCCATCTTCTCCTCACCTTTCACCCCTCCCCAACACACGCCCCTCTTCCTTTTCTTTGCCATTGCTCTACTCTCATCTTTGAATTTCCCTCCCTTCTGGATATTTCAACAAGAATGGGGGGCTGGGGAAAATTCAGAGAAGGATGGGGGAGCACCATAGTGACTACAAAGCCCTGGCTTCTCTGCTGCTCTGAGCATTCTTGTTGGGCCTGACCGCTCAGTCAGCACTCTGCATTCAGGCTGAGCCTGCAGAGTATTCCCAGTGTATTTATTTTCTCTTTCCACACAGAATGCCCAGTGCCTGTTTGTCCTGAGATTTCATAAAGAGGAGCGTGTGTGTGGGAGGGGGCTGTGTCACCAGAGAGAAGCTTTCTCTTTCTAGCAGGAATGTAGTTGGTTGCCTCTTGCTGCTCAGTGATCTGCTTCTCCTGCTTTCAACTGCAACCCCAAGTTGGACACAGAATGGAAGTAAAGCCCATTCATTGATGAGCTGATTGACAGGCAAGAGCTGAGGCTGCAGGCTGGAGCGAAAGCCACCTTGCTGCTGTCAGCAGAAGAACGTACTACAGTGCTTCCTTGTTGTCCTGTGATTCTACTGCTGGAATTTGGAAGGGGGCAGCTAGGGGCTTTCTTCCCCTCTGACGTTGTAGCTCTTTCTTGGGTGAGAAGCTTGACATTCTTGTGTGGTGATGGCACTGAGGGTGCACACCTGAGATTTTTTTCTGCAGGTAGCAAAGGCAGCAGATGCATTTAAAAGACAATGGTGGTGCAATCTCATGGAAAGTCCTTAGTGTTCTAAGTGCCAGACCTCTCTGAGCTTGGAGAGAAGCAGCAGGTGAGTTAGGATCGTTTCAGCTAGATTTGTTCATTGCAGGAAAGGCTTTCCAGGAACTCTGTAGACAACTCCACATGTTTGGCATGAAACCATAAGATGCTACAGAAAACTAAAGCCAGCTGCTAATGCTGTAGCATGGGTGTTCCTTAGTGCTAGTCACCCTTTATTATCCTCCTGTGGTGCCTCCTTTTTGAGAGGCTGGAACTCTAAAGCCTTTGTGAGTGCAATTGTATCCTGGCTGATTTTACATTGAAAGGAAACCTGAGATTGGCATCCATAATCAGGAGCAGAAGGTGCTGCAGGCAATCTGTCTTCCTAGCACTGTATTAAACTCTTTTTAGTTCTTTCAGCTAAATATCAAATTATCTGTCCACCCACACATCCTCCCCACTGCATCAGCTGTGCTTAGTGATGGGCCATCTGTAGGACTTTTAGCCGGACAAGGGGGTCCACAGGGGTTCTTGCGTAACATTCTTCATGCGTATTTATTGGCCTTTAGAGTGGCATTTCTCCCTGTTCTCCTGGCTGGTCTCCAGTACTGGCTATGAGTCAGAAGCATGTGGGTCTATCCATTTGAAAAGTGTGTCCCAAGGTGGAGGAACACCTGCAGCTTTCTTCTTGCCTGAGTTGGGAAGTAGTGTTTAAATGCAAGCCAGGTAGGTCAAGGACCTTGGACCTAGTCAGGTCAGTAAGCCTTTTAAATGCCTTTTTTTGTTTTCCGCATGAAGCTCAAAGTTGAAGCAGCATCCATCTTCCAGAAGTAAGAGAAAGCAGGGTGTGCAGCAGATTTACAGCATCATTTAGTACCTTACTGGAGGCCACACCACGTTCTGGTCTACTGGTGTCCCTGCTTTGGGGGTTGTGTTGGCTGCTTGCTGATCAGCGTATACACTCAAGTAGAGTCTTGTGTCTCTTTGAGGTACTTTAAGTTTCTAAGGGAGTTGTGAACCAGTTGCATGTAGTCCAGAAGAGAGAAGTGAGAATGATCAGAAGTCTAGACAATATAGTGAGGAGAGATAGATGGAAATGGAGCTGTTAGGCTGTAGAAGAGAGGACCAGGTGTCATCTATCAGTATCAGCATGCAGGTACATAGGATACAAAGGAAAGGAATGATGTGTTCTGCAGAAGATGAAGAGAAGAGGTTTAAGATTGCAGCAAGAGAGACAGGCTGAATGACAGTAAGAACTCCACAGTAGTAAAGATAGCAAAACATTGAATCAAATTGCCTCAGGAGGCTGTGTAGCTCCATTGCTGAAGGGCTTTCAGGACAGACTAGACATGTATGAGGAGTGACAGATGCCACAAATGACAAAGCAGAGCTGACCCACCCTTCAAGGAGAAGAGCGGACTAGATGATTCCTTTGGGTCTCTTCCATCCTGGCTTCTCAATTCAGTGCCATCCTCAGGCTCAGAGAATGGCAGGAGCATGGGCAGAAAGACAGCTGAAAGGCTCAGAGAAGTGCCTCAGCAAGAAGACAAATGGTCATAGCCAGGAGGTCCTTACCCATTTCTTCTGCTGTGGATGCCCTTTTTCTGTCCATCTCAGGAGCATGGTGTGCTTCAAGGAGTCTGTATTCAGTGTCACTCCAGTCTAAGCATGTGACACTTAACCTATCTAACAGAAATAGTAATCAGTGTCAAAACAATCTCTAAAAGTAATATTATTTCAGAGAGGCTCAGATCTTTTTCTCATGTGCTGCCCTCGGAGGGCCATAGGACCTACAGGATGTTTTACCACAAGTCTGATTAGGAGAAACAAATTGAGGGCTCAGTGTTTTATCCTGGGAAAGCTTGATGGTGTTGCTGAATTTTCACCTCACGAGGCTTTGTCAGCATGTTCTGCTAATGAAATGTCACCTTCCTCTAATATGACATCACCTTGTGCCTTCTTATATGAGCCCATGGGACTGAGGGTCTACCTGAGGTGTGGATGTGATACAGTGTAGGAGTGCTGTCAGGGCTTTTCAACCCTGGGCAGATGGCATGTGACATAAGACACTAAGCTGGGCAGGCAGTGAGCCTTATGACCACTGAATGTCATGCTTTACACCGTAAACTGGGTGACTTACAGCAACACATGAAGCCACCAGAAAACTTCAGTGCTGTGAGGATGTAGGGGAGGGTTGAGAAGGCATGTTTCATGAATTTGAAAAGCAAGTTAAGAGAGGAAAAGCTACTAGTGGAAGTGGGGTGGGGATGGTAAGTAGGGGGAAGATCATCCAGGTGCCTGCTATAAAATTTGGATTAATGTGTTTGGTCTTAATCTTTCTCTGGCTATAGTGACCTGGGCTGTTGCTAACCTGACCAGGCAAGCTGCCAGAGACTGTGTCCATTGCTCACCCATCGTCCACTCTCATCCTGTCTCCGCCTCATGTTTCTTGTCAGCATTTCTCTCCCACAGATCGATTCCTCCTTGGCTCATCCCAGGGATTTTAAGCATAGAGAGAAACTTCCTCTTGGTGGTGAGAGATAATCAAGCTGAATATTACCCATCTCTGAAGTGCAGGCAGTCCGAGAGCAGAGCCAAAGTCAATATCTTGGCAGATGTTGCCTTGTATTGATTTATCTTCTGGAGCAGGGTGAATGGCCTCGAAGAAGGCAGCACAGTCACCTGGCCGAGCCTCAGAACATTTACAGACTGCGTTAGCTTGCTTGATTTGGTCTCGAGAAACTGCTCTCCTTAGTATCAGGATGTAGAAGAGCCTGGTGCCAAACTCACAAATCCACACTTTGCTCCTGTGTTCACATCAGTGTTACTTCTTGTGTGGAGACAGATCCTGGGCTCAGAGCACTGGCTCACAGTGCTGAACTAAGCCAGCCTCATTTACTGGCTTAATGGAGCAAGAAAGCAATTGTGTGTGCTGCTGCTGGGGCAGGGGAGAGGAGCAGGAGACCAATGCCCCTGGGGCCTTGCTGCCTGGGGATTGCCCCAAGAGGGGGACCTGGCTTTGTTAGAAGGAGAGCAAGGGAGAGGAAACTACTGTGTGAGCTGGGAGGGATCAGAAGGAGTACGGGGGGATGTGCAGACCCTCTCTTGAAGTCACATGAATTTTAAGCTGGGGATTGCTGTGCAAGTCAGGGTAGGAGGAGTGGTGATTGAGGGCAGGGCATTGGGGAAGCAGTTGCCAGGCTGGAGGACCTGGTCAGCGTGCTGCTTGTGGGCTTCATACTGTCATGACAAGCAAAGGTCTGTGATATTACCTGTATAGAGTTCCAGTTCCCAGCTCTCCAGCATAATGCACTCTCTGTTTTCAAAGAGCTTTGAGCTCTCCTCTTGCATCTGGGAGCTCAAGGTTTGGCTCTGGTAGGAAAGGGCCTCCAGCAGAGTAGGCAAGGGGGTTTTCAAAACCGCAGCTAAATAGAAACCATCTGTATGATCTCAAGTCACAGCCACTCACATGCAGACCCCACCCCTTTTGGTACCATCTCCTTTCCCTCAGCCCCCTTCCTCAGCCCCTCATCTCGCCAGCCTTTCCACACCCTTCATAGCTCCCCTCTCCTTACCCTGCCACTTTGATGCTGTAGCAGCAGGCACTGCACAGATATATCTACAACATCTCTGATTCTGCAGTCTCCCCGTGGGCCTGGACAGATGCTGATTGTCTTCATGCCCAGTTGGGGACAGCAGGAATTGTTATAAATAGCATCAAATCCTTGTGTAGCAAAGAGAACACTTTCCCCTAGAAGTTCAGCCCCTTGCTCCCAGGACTCACCAGGAGGTCTCTTAAATGTCACCATACACTTGCAGCAGATAGGATCTCTGGAGGCTTCCTGTGGGTTCAGGTCTTGATCCAGGAGGAAAATGGAGCAAGTTTTCCGAAGCTTTCCTCACAACCTAATTATTTTGCCTGTCCTCATCGTTTTTATGTGAACAGTACTTTTTGTTCAGAAGAGGCTTGGGACTGAAATAGGAGAAGCTGCAGAAGAGAGCACTTAAGATGCATAAGTCTGATATGCTGGGGAAAGAAATGGGTCTGGAGCTGTGGAAGGGGATCAGGGACTGGATTGGTGTAGGGAGCCCAAGGTTGGGAGAACTTGGGGGGTGGGGAGGGATGCCATTATTAGCACATGAGAAAAGGTTAAAAGTGAGCAAACATTTCTACAAGTAATAGGCTTTCCTGGGTTTAAAGACTCCTTCTCCCATTCCCTTCTGGGGTTGATTTGCCTTCTGAAGGAATACATACTGCATAGAGAAGCCAAAAGGAACCTGTTTAGAGGCACAAAAATCTTTCCTCTCCCCTGCTCTCAGCCCACAGGCAGAGAGCAGTGTGTAACACCTGTGGGCAGGTGAAGCCCTTTCCATCTCCCAAGCTGACACCAGGCTCCGTCCTGCTGACAGCAGCCTGGACGTCCCCTTGCTGCAGACCCATTTCAGCCTCAGGCGCTGCTTGCTGCTGCTGGGGCTCTTGTTTGCATCAGCAAATGTTCCTTCCCTGTGTGTGTTTGTGGCTACAGGGGATGTGCTGTGCTTTGCCAGCTGAAGATCTCCCCGCAGGCTTTGCAGGGAGAGGCCCTGGTGGCGTATGAACAGGGATATTTAAATTAAAATTGCTCATATGAGATTCAAAGAGTAATAGCAAGCAGTACCAAGGCTCGGATATCCTCCACCCCATGTGTGCCTCCTAGCAGCTCCCGAGTGCCTCACAGAGGCTCAGTTTGGACTGCTGTTCTACCATATATTATGCTGTCGGCCTCTGTCTGTGATTTCTGCCCTGTCCTTGCTTGTTCTCTGCTTTCCCTTGTGTTTATTATTCTAATTTATTGAGTTACCTGGAGTGTTTTCACAGACACCAAGGCTGCTTTGTAGAAATTAATGATTGTGCATTCTGCTTTGTGTTGCCTTGTGTATACTTTGTTTTTATGTGATGAAACCTAAAATTTGCTCAGGGAAAATGAAAATGTTAACCTCTATTAAAGGCATACATAGATAAGTTGTTAGATCTATAGCAGAGCACATGGAATTACTTTGAGTTTATTTAGCTCGGTAGTCCCTTCCATTTCTAAATCTCAGAGTATTTTAATTACTTTACCCTTTGAGAAAAGTCACTATTGGTGGTGCCATTTCATGGTGTTAGAAACAGGCTCAGAGAGGAGATTTGTCTCAGCAAATTAGTGGCTGGACATAGGTGAGCAAAATCTTTGCAGGAGGGATCTTCAGGTAATAGGTCCTCTTCAGAGCTGTGCTGGCTAACTGACTGCTTCACCAGGATGTCACCTGAATGTCTCCTAACAAAATGCAAAAGCAAGAGCTGTGGTCAGAAAGACCAGAGCTGGCAGTTCCAGTCCAGTGGAAATGAAGCTGTGTGGTGGGAACAGTCAACTTCTTTTTGTGTTCATGAGAAAAATCGGTGACCAGTGCTTGTATTTTAGTTTCCCTTTCTGTGAAATGCAGACTCTCTGTGAAGTCCAGAGAAGGATCATCCTGGTAAAGGAGGAACCTATATTTCTGCACTTGTGTAAAGATGGCAAGAACATCAAGAAAAGAAACCTACAGATAGCAGTGCAAAGTGTTTTGTAGGTTTTTGATGTACTTATTTGCTCTTCTGGAAAGGAGTAAAGCAGGATATTCAAAAAGGTGGTTACCAAGTGTGTAACAGCTCACTGAGCTCTGTTGGGAAGGACTCAGTGGGGTCATAGGGGATGACAGACTCATAAATCTTGAAGGTATTTCTGTGGCAGGTCCTTTCAGGAGCTGATATTGTAAATCTGTTGAAACAAGCTGTCTCTTTCCTAAAAGTTTACTGAGAATGAGTGTGTTCCCTGACGCATCAATGCCATATCCAGCATTTTGTTTTGATCACTTAGAGCCATTAGGCGTGACATGATGCAGGGGGGGAATTTTTAAGCTGCTGGGACACAAGCAGTCTGAAAAGGAAATTTCTTTTCAGGTCCTCCAACAGCTCGTTAAAATGGGTAGGATGATCACTTTTCTCTCTTGCCTGAACACTTAGAAACCCTTAAGAGAGCATGCTTTTCAAACAGGCTCTTGTTTAGCATATATGAATTTCCTTCCAAACAGAAGAATTTAAGAATCAGCAGATGATAGCAGAATCCTTTTACATCAGTATCTTGCATTTCTTTAATCTGCATTATATAAAAAGATATAAACCTCTCCTAAGTGGGCAAATATGCAAAATAAGTTGCTCATAGGAGAAATTTCTGTTTTCTGGACTGGTTGTCTCCTGGTTGTCATCTGAAGCAAGTAGATTGCTATAATTGGTGTTGGGGGGAAGGGGACATGAAGAAGGATTTTCCTATTGTATATTAAATGGCCATCAATATTCTTGCAGTTCACGTAACTGTGTTGTACTCCTTTTATGGGTAACACTTGGCCTGGATAATACCTTGTGACAGAGCACCACATGTTACTGCACATAGTAGGAAAGCAGCAATTACTATCCAGCCTCAAAAGGGTAACGTTTCAGTTGTATGGGATGCTTCCTAGCTTTATGAGGGTGTTTTCTGTACACTCCATTATTTTATATATCTCTATCCTAGCCAGCCTGCTTTGTTTCCTCTTTAGAGCAAAAATCCCCAGTGTTTTCAATCTCCCTTCTAACAGAAATTTTGTCAGGCCTCTAACTCATTGCTGTCACCTGTCCCTGAACCCCTTTTATTTCTATTGCATATTTTGCACATAGAATGACCTGATCTGGAACATCGTATTACAGTGGAGTTCTGCACTTGGCCACATTTTTTCTCTTCGTCTCAGTGCATGCTATCATTATGTTCTTTTTTTTGCCCATTCTGGACAAAGGATTTTAATGCTCTTACTTTTTTTCCTTAAAATTAATTGTTTCTGAAAGTGGCCTTATTGTTTCCCCTGGAGTCTTTGAGGTGAAATGTTATCTCTAGTAACGGTATAAGAACACACCCGTGGAGGGGTCACTGTGCTCAGCTCATCATTCAAGCATAGTCACCTCTGAGGCAGAATCTTGCAATTATTAAGCAGCAAACAGCAGCAAGTTTAAGACAAGAAATGAAGAAGAAGGTATCTGGTTGGACCTGCTGTTACAGTCCAATTCAGTCCCCTATACAACTGAGGACTCTTAGACTTCTCCAAGGTGAAATTAAGACACAAACAAGGTCAGATGTCACTAGGTATCCAAAGGCATTATTAGTGCACAAAGAATTTGCGGGGAGGGGAGAGGGGTTGGAAAGAAAATACTAAAGAGAGGGTTGGAAAGAAAAAAAAAAAAAGAAAGAAAGAGGGGGATAGGTAGGCACACCACCCATACGATCCAACAACATCCTGTTGGCCAGATCCACAGCAGGGAAGCTTCCAGGTTTAGGTGGTGGACATCCATCATTTATAGTCCATTTCGCTTCCTCTTCCAGGAAATCATCTGCATAGTCAATTAATTTTTGGAACTGTTTTATGTTGCTCAGCCTCCTCTGCAGCACAATGCCCAGTACAGTCACTATGGGGGGGTCTGGGTGATAAGGACCCTGGGCAGGGTCCTTGTGTGCAGGGGGGGTAGGCAGGCACTGTCTAACCAAATTCCTTCTGCAATGGTGCTTTTCAAGGTACTTTTGCAGAAAGCAGTCTTCTGTACTTCTGAGGAAGGAGCTGCTCCTCTGTGGTTGGAGAAGTGTCAGAATGAACATCTCGATGTTTCTCTGTGGTTAGCAATGTTCTGGTACACAGCCCCCACACAGTCTCTTACAGAAATCCTCTATACTGATGATGTTTGAGCCAGTTGGACCCTTACAATGCAAGAGGGGTTTGTAAAAGCAGATGGTAATTAAAATAACCAGAATTCAGACAGAACTATTTTCTTTGCACCCAACACTTTTGAGAAGTGTCAGGTGATCTTTTATTGTTATTTAATTTATTATTGTAATAATTAGTAATTTTTAATCTATTTTTTTACTTTTATGATATTGCCATACAAAAGATGTTGTCCAAGGAACATACTTTCTCTGATATTTAGTCCCATGAAGGCAAAAGATATTAAGTAGTATCTTTTAGTAGAGGAAAAATAAAACCACCTGCCCAAAACCTTTTTGAAGGTTTTGCCTGGACACAGTAACATCCCCAGAACTCTGCCATTCTGGACACCATTTGAATGAAAGTCTTCTCAGTATTGTTCAAATGTCATTAAATTATTTCTTTATGATGTGTGCGGCAGAAGGAGACAAAGTATTCAGATGGAAAGAAATGGGTATGGAGACTGATGAGTGAGACATAGCCGTAGAAATCAGAGCTAGAAAAGAAGGAACATTATAATGCACTCCTTTAGAACAAACTTTTTTGGGTTTGCCTGTTACTTGGTTACTTACTAGATCATTTGGATTATTTCAGTTGAACTTTATTTGAGCCATGTTATTTCATATGGACCAAGAAATCCTTTTGCCTTGTAACAAACTTCTTAAACCATGTGACTGACCTCAATTTCCAGGAGAGCCCACTGGAGAGTACAAATGTGCGAATGAAAAGCATTTGCACAAAATACAGGAAAACTGCTTGGTGTGGTTTTGACCTGAAATACACTCTAACAAGGTGCTGGTAGCATAGACTGAGATCACACAATATTCAGCACAAATCCAACAGTGATTACTTTGTTTGATATTATTTTTTCCCCTATTTAAATTTAAAAAATAGCCAAGTTGGAATTCTAAATCTGTAGTAAATGCAGGTATATCTCTGTAGTAGGAGTCCCTAGTGTTTTTGATCTCCTTCCAGCAGTAATTCCAACCTAGTATGTGAGTAGTCCAGCCTGTTGGGATATACTTTCTAGGACCTTTGGAGTGGATGGGGACATGCCTGCTATTAGGATGTGAAATCTGCTAGATTGATAGTAGTAGCAGACTTGAAGGTCTTTCTTTGACCTTCTGGGAAGAAATCAATCTCATCTATGTCCAGTGCTCTACCTTCTTCTCCTCTTCTGGGACGGTGCAGCTATGAAGCCAGGCAGAGCTGGCAGGCCTTTCACATAAACTGAACTCCAGTGCATTACAAAATAGAAAAGCCTTTCATAGTAACAACATTGTCTGCTTCCCACATCTCCTTTCCTCCCAGAGAGCATTTTGCCCCCCACTACTTCATTGTAAGTTTTCTCTCTGTTCACTCCTCCAAAACATTTTACAACTCTCTAATTAGACACGTATCTCCAATTTACTACTATTTAAAAGGGTAAGCAGTTAATGTCATAAGATTGAGAATGCCTGGTAATTAATTATTAACTCAAAGGACCTGGCTATCTCTCTAACCAGCCTTGTCTCAAATAGCATCTCTCTGTTAAAACCTCTGTTCACAGTAATTAAATAGTAAGGAGGAGGAGCACCTTGGAGCCTGCCCAGATAACTCTCTGCCAGGCAGCCCTTTTTCATCAAACTGTCCAGCCTGGGTGTAATGGGAAAACAAATTTTGATGACACTCTTTGTCCAGCAGAAATTTCTGTAGCAGAATCCCCCCTGTGCCACTACCATCAAAACATGTAGCCAGCTGGGATCCTTGTCTCTGGAGGACATTCCCAAGAGGACTACAGGTCCTCCTAGCAGTGCTCCCACTCTGGTCCTAGAAGTCAAAGCATTATAAGCTGAGGAAGTCAATTTGTGCTGCTGGCCCTGACCAGCTCTAGGGTTTGCCTCACAGCATTGCGTGGAGCAGAACCTAGGAAGTGCTTGGCTTAGGTTGTGATCTTTACACTGTCCTTCAGCTGAGAGCTTTGTAAGCGGAAATGCTGGTGTGTTGGTAGCAGATGTTTGTTAAGCATATACTGAGCTTTCTGTGGAAATACAGAGGAAGATGATGATTGATGGGGCAATCTGTGGTTTGCAGTGAGAATGTGCTGAAAGTTTTAGCTGTGGATTTATAACTTGGAGATGTATATTGGCCAGCTGGATGCATGAGTCCTATCTCCTCGGTGAAAAGTTTTAAATACACATATGTCCAGATGCAGAGAGAATAGAAACAAAATAGAATAGTTCCGTTTGGGAGGGCATACAATGGTCATCTAATCCATCTGCCTGACCAGTTCAGTTAACTTGCTGCCCAAGTTAAAGCATGTTGCTAAGGGCACTGTCCAAATGCCTCTTAAACACTGACAGGCTAAGGGCATGGACCACCTCTCTAGGAAGCCAGTTCCAAATTATGCTTATACCAAAAATTGTTCTGTCCTAGGTGCAAGATCTGGCATTTGGACTTATTAAATTTCATCCCATTAACTATTTCTCAGCACTCTACTCTGTCTGGATTGCCCTAGAAGGACTCTTGTCCCTCAAGAGAGTTAACAGCACCTCCCAGTTTGGTATCATCAACAAGTTTGCTAATGGTGTGTTCAACCTACTCCTCCTACTCCTACACCAGATCTTCAATAGAATATATTGAAAAGAACTGCCCCTAAAACTGAACTCTGAGAAGCAGCGCTGGTGACCAGTCTCCAGCCAGATGTACCCCCATTCACTGCAACCCTTTGACCCCTGCTCTTCATCCTGGTCATTCTAAATTTGGACAAATTGTCCAGAAGGTTTCGGTGAGGGGCAGTATCAAAAAACTTACTAAAATCCAGAAAAACTACATCCACTGCCTTCCCTTCTGCCACTAATTGGATGGCCTTAACATAGAAGGATATCAAATAAGTTAAACAGGGACTCCCTTTGTGAACCCGTGTTGACTGAGCCTGATGATGGCATTATTCTTTAAATGCCTTTCAATAGTGAGCACAGAGATAATGTGGGATGAGCTCTGTGAACGAAAAGTGTTAAATAGCAGGGACAAACAGGGTTGTTTTTTTGTCTACTGGCCAAATTTCACTTTGGTTATCTACTTAATTGCCTCTGTACTCTCAACTGGAAGAGGTATTCTTCAGAGCTTCCTTGAACTGTCTTGTGGTGCATCTGTGCACTGCTAACAAGCTCTACTTTTCAAGTCTAGAGGGAGATGCCCTTCTGTGATGACTGAAGTGATCGTTCATTGTTCCTTCCTCATCTCCCAAAGGTGCTGCCAGACTATAATGTACTATTCATCATGTGCTTTGAGATCTTTTGATGGAAGCAGTCCAGGCAAGTGCATGATTCTCACTGCACAGTAAAAGGGTGACATCCACCCAGCTACTGATCAGCTTCATCTGGAGTCTGGCTGGGGGAGTCCAACAGAAAAACACAGTTTTGGTGATTTTCTTCACTCTATGTGTGAAGAAATAGAAAGTTGTAATTATATCAAGCTCCTCTTTGTAATTATTTGACTTGCCTAGATTTGTGGAAAAGACAGGCAGGTTGGATTTGGCTGTTTGGTTTTGTTTGGGTTTTTTTGAAGGAGTTTGGTGTCATAGTTGTCAGCCTGATGCACAGAAAAGACTGGTCTTCCAAACTGGTCAGAATTTGTTTCTCTGAGTTGTTCAGAGCTGAGCTTCTGTGTGCACAGCTGTCTTCTGTGCAGTTCTTGTAATTTTACCTCTGTAGTAAAGCTCTGTGCATAGCTGGACTCAAGTGCATCTGCTCTTCTAATAAATCCTGTGGCCTCGGCATGGTAGCCCTTGTCTCTCCCTGTGTGGATGGATGGTGGAGCAACTAGAAGATGAATGTGTCAGAGTGGGGGAGAAGTCTGCACTTCATCCATGTCTCCCCTGCCCAGACATAGAGTTGCCTGGTTTATAGTGTATTTTTTCAGAGTCATATTTTGAGAAGGCTGAGCCTCAGAGAGGACATTACCTTTTACTCCTGCTGTCACAAAAATTCTTCCCTTCTCCTGCTCCAAGCAGTCTTTTTCTGTGTACTGGAGAAGCTCTTCCTTGCTCTGGCTCTGCAGAGCTCAACTGTTTTCTACGTTTTTCCTGTCATTCTCATTTTCCCTCTTGTATTCTATTTGCTTTGTTTTTTCTTTGGTTTGTTGAGGTTTTTGTTTATTTGTTTGTTTGGTTGTGATTTTTTTGTTTTGTTTTGTTTTGTTTTTGTGGAGGGGTTGGGTTTTTTCCGTTGTTATTTAACTTCTACCTTCTCATTCTTTCCCTACTTGTCTTTTCTCATTTATTCTTCTCCATTTAGTTTCCCTCTCTTATTCTGATGGTCTCCCCTCATCTACTTCTGTTGTTGTCCTGGCTGTAGTGAGGCAGTGGGAAAAAGAGAGTTGATTGGGTTGTCCAAGCTCTCCTCCTGGTAGTGCCATGTCCCTCACTACGTCAGTGCAGGAGTTGGCCCATCTTGCTGGCCTTTGGTTGTCCTTCTTACAACCTCAGCCTTGAAGTCTGCTTATTCCTGTTGTGGTCATGCCTGTGAATCAGGGTTGTGCATCCGTATTCCTTTTTCCTGGGCTTTGAGCACACAGAGAACAAAAAAGGAGAATCCTCCTTCAGGGAGTTTATGTTCCAAGTGTTGGGGATAAAAGGTGAATACATATAGAAAGTGAGCACATGGAAAGCACCAGATATTGCAGGTCAGCATAATATCAGCAGACAGGTCCTGCAGAACTGCTAAATAATATAATTCTCACTTCTCTTTCCCTTTCTGCACTTTATTTCTATCATTTTAATCACTTTTGACTCTTCTTATTCTTCCACCTTAGAGATTATAAGGCTTTGTTATTTTGTGTCCAAGAAAAGGGAAAGAGTGCAGGGTGTTTTCATTAGGCCAGGGTCTGGAGGGAAGGAGCAAGCTATGGTGCTTGCTAGCTTTAATCTTTGTGGTAATACTTCAGTAAATATCTGCTGTTCATTCTCTCCTGTCAGCATGGCAGCCAGTGAATGATATGGAGCTGAGATCAGGGGAAGAAGAGGGAACTGCAGAGAGGATTAGAAGGTTAAGATAGGATTACAAGGTCAAAATGGAAAAAAAAAGAGAGAGAGAAAAGAAACAGCAAAAGAAAGGAGAAGAAAATTAAGTGTAGTGGTTGTGACAGTGGAAAGGAAGGCAAGTCTACAGAGTAGCAGAGAAGATGAGACTTTTGTGAATGGTTCAATGCATTCAAAGGTCCTAGTGTCAGTAGTCTCTCTAAAATGATTTATTGAACAAAAATGTATCTGTTCTGTGTCACCCCACAAAAACTGTTTTTTCCCTTTGTCAGTCTAGCAATGGAATCTACGAGATCTGAACAAACACTTCATTACCCTGGTAGCCCTGCTAGGACAGGAAGGTGGGTGGGAAATACGGTGGTTGAATCTGTCAGGCCAGGTGTCTGAGCCACCACAGCCATGCAGGTGGACGAGCTGGTAGTAGTAAAATTTTTGCTTGACACCTCACCCACTGCTTTGTTGTCCCACTGCTCCGTGCCCTACTTTTTGGTGGCCTCCTGCTGAGAGTGACAGAGATAATAAAAGAAAAGGTTTCTTTAATTCCTCTGCCTCAAATTCAGGGAACAGCTTGTGAGGCAAGTTAAAATTTGGGGCTTTGAACATCAGGCAGACTCAGTCCTGCTTTTGGTTTGTGTAGAAAAAGAATGGGTAAACCATGTTTGAACTGAGAAGGAAGTGACCCAGACCACTGCACACATTTAATATATATGGATGAATTAAACCAAACAGGTCAAATGCCTGATCTGCTGCTTCTCTAAAAAATAATGGCACAAGAAAATCCATCAAGACTTTGGCATCAGAGCTTGGTGTTGTGTCAGGGCAAAATGAAAGTGTCCCTCACTCGGTGTGTACTCAACTGTACACCCTAATTATTCTCACCTCTGGCAAAACTAATGAGACATGAGTGTTCCTCCTCTTGTTACATGTCCCTTAACAAAAGGTGGAGGCTGTGAAATGGCTTCTGATCCATTGTCAGAGAGGGGGACAGGGGAAGGTAGCAAGGGGGGAGCTGAGCATGATTTACGTACCTCCATGTTTTCCTGAGCAGTCCGGCAGGCCTGATATACAGTCTGTTGTGCAGGGATGAGTTTTGCTGTAGGCATGAAAGCTTTTCTGGAGGCAGGGGTTAGGAAAAAGGAACACAGCACTTCCTCTGCTTCAGACTCATAATGTGCTTCATGATAGGCTGGAGGCTGTAGCCCCTACCATCAAGTTATTAGATAGACTGTTGTTTGGCACAGCTGGGACATAGTACTTATTTCTACCTGAAGAGCAGAGTTGTGAACATCTCCTTCAGCCCTCCCCATGGGTAAAAATAAATTCTTGCTGCCCCACATGTAATTGGTAGTTTCCAAGGAATATTTCTCCTTTCCATTGTATTTCTTTTTTCCTGAGCTTCTGCTTCTGACAGGCATGTTAGTTGTTGCTTCTCTGTCCTCTCTAAAGGAGGCAGAGTTCATGATAACTTTTTCCTTCCTTTCCGCCTGTTCCACTTACCCTTTGAGAAGCTGGAGGCAGGAAGTCCTGAACTCTCCTACCTCTCTGATTTAATCCAGTTGCTTTGTGGAGCAGGGCAAGATGTTTGCTGTCAACCAAAGCTGGGATGCTCTTGAAAACTAGACAGTTCTTTTGTATTACAAACCTTTTGACCATCTCTTTATCTCTCAGCTCTCTCTGTCCTTTCTTCATTTGTGCCTATACCTTCTGAAGTCACCCAATAATCTGTATCACTCTTGAGATACTGCTGGCTGCAGCTTCTCAGAAGCAGGGGTTTTTGCTCTCTCAGACCATGTTTTCTTGACAAGATCTCCAGAGGGCCTATGGGCTTTATGTAATTTCGATCTGCATCCAGACAGCTGGACTTAATTTCATTTTATTTGCATTTAATAATAAGCTGCTTTTCTTTAGCTCTAAGTTGCAAATTATCCAAACACATCAAATCCCGTCCACTGACACTGAATATATAGACCCCAATCAAATCCAGGTTGCCTGGATGCTGAGTGGTCTCAGGGCAGGACTGGGACAACTGCTGAATATATTGGTATGGGAATTTCTTTGATGTTTTTCACCAGGGGCAACGTAAGACATTTCTGATATAATGTGATTGTTCAGACGAATGCCTAAGCTGCCTTTGCTCTGTGTATTCATCTTTAATTATTGAAATAGGACAGATAATTCATAACCCTTGAGGTCTTTATTTTATTTTCTGACAGTGAAATTCAATGTATGCTTCGCCAAGGGGAAGAAAGGTAGATTCCAAGAGCAAGAGAACAAAGCAAGAGGAGAAAAATAAGGCTGAAGAAAAGAAAGAGGGAAGGAAGATATAAAAATAAAAAGCATTTTGGAAATGAGGGAGAATGTGGAATAAATGGGGAGGGAAAGAAAATAGCCTGCTGGTTTATTGTCAGGGACTGTTCTGTGTTGAACATTGCCATGCTGTTGCTTGTTGGCACAAGCAACTATGTGCACAGATCTTGGTGGTCCCTGCATTTCTGTGTTTTGAGGAGGGATCTAATGTGACCCTATTGTGGTAAGCACTTTGGAAGGAGAATGAGTGGCTGTCCTTCCTCCAACAATTTTTAAGTGCATATGGGTTTTGCTCAATTACTTAGCAGAGCCAGTTTTGAAATAACAGCTTCTTTGAGAAAGAGTTTTCAGAGTTTGGAGAGCAAGTTTCTGGAGAGGTGGGACATGGGGAGGGGAAAAGAAAAGCAGACAGAGAGGAAAAAAATACAGGTAAGGAGGAGAGACTGAAATCACAAACAGGCTGCAATTAAGTCAAAAAGAATTAAGACAGACAGACCACCAGGTAATGGCAGAAGGATAGACATCTAAATCTCAGCAAGCTGAGAGGCAGTAATGTCAATGTCCCCTTGGTAGGTCACTGTCAGTCAGTATAAATGCTGCTGTACATGCACAGCCAAAGGGCCTTAGCAAAGCTAATGAGCAGGGAAAGAATGAGAAACAGGGGAAGGAGAATTTCTCTGTTAAAACTCTGGCTGAGAGAGGATGCCTCTGTGCAAAAGGATTTGCAAGGCAAAACAGCACACACTAGTGCAATAAATAAGCAGAGCCAGGGCAGGAATAGAGAGAGGAAATGGAAAAGAACAAGAATTCAGCCTCTAGTAAGGAAATGGGTGAACTTGCTATATTTGCCCTGTCTAAATCTGCTTTGTTCTGGTAATTAGAAAGAACATACTGAGAGCGTTTGTCAGAGTTGCAAGTTTAATGACTCAAAATAACAGCAGCCTGGCATCCATTAAACTGGAGCATTTGTTTTGGAAGTGTCATTTTTCATGAGGAAGCATTGTCAGAGCACTGCCCAGTCTTGTGCTGGCAGAGCTGTCTAGTGGCAACGTAAGGCTGGCACAGGGCAGGAATGAGGGGTTTTGGCAGAGCTGGGTTAGGGAAACCTTGGGCTTGGAGAGCAGGAAGAGACCACTGGCAGGAAGAATTGTGTTAAAGCATACCACATACCTTCCCCCACTTGTGTCATTATTGCTTCTGAGCATTGAAATACTTCTGGATTTTTCCTTTGTAGAAGAAACAAATTCTTCTTGGCTTCACAATCTGAGACTGCAGCACCTGCTCTGCCCAGGTCTGGAGCACAGTGTGAAGACAACTCTCTATGAGCAAGGCAGGACTTGCTTTTGTTCCTGCCAGGGGTTACTTTTCTTTCTGAGTTCTGAGGAGTTTTGCCAGGGATTGACTGGCAGTGTTGACCTCTAAGTTCTTAGCTAAATGGCCATGTCTGCCTTATCTTCCCCTCGGTAACATGAAGTCATCAGGTTTTCTCTTTTTCACAGAAAGGCTCGTTCACAGGTATGCATGTTAGTGAGGATCACTGTAACAAAAATATTGCAGAAAAGCAAATTATTGTCTTTAAAACCTCTGTCTTTGGATGATACTACCTCTGGTGGAGGTACACTTGCAAACCAGGGCAGAGAGTGAATTGCTATGATTGAAAACCAAGCTTCTTACAAGCAGTGGGGAAGGAACTTGCTGAGTTTCAGGTCATGAAACTGCACAGAAAACTGATCTCCATTTTCATCCCAATTTGTCTCAAGTGCTGAAGCACCATAAATTCAGAAAGCTACAAAAATAATACCTTATTTAAGAGCCCATGGTCTTTCAGTATGAACTTGCAGAGCATGTTGGGCATGACTCCACAGTTGCTGTGGAAGGACACCAAGTAATCTCATTAGGTACCAGTAGGTCCATTAGTGTTATAAAGAATCACGTTTTCAGGGCTTCGCATATCATGTTGGTACTGATGATGTACTAACCGTTTAAGTGTTTGAAGTAAGTGGATTGTAAATATTTTTCCTGCTGAGTACTTCCTTTAGTACTTGGTAATGGTCCCCAGATGTATTGCAGTGTCAGTGTATTAATACCAGCAACCATAGTAGTTCATGTCCATCTTTTATTACCTGATTATTTCTGAAACACATTTCACACTGTAAAAACTATGGATTCCAGGACTGAAATCTGATCCAAACTTGTGGGGTCAGTAGTTTGAGTTACTGCAGTTTTGACTCAGTCTAATGACCAGTGGCTACATAACCTAGGCCAGTAAGTGGGGATACCAGGTGCAATGACCCTGGCAAGCATGGATTTATGCTATAAGTAAATTAGTGACAAGGTGAGAACCAAAAGATCTGTGTGAATTCACCTCCTACTGAGAGAATATTCACAGAAAATTTCAGTGCCAGGTCTGAACTTTTCACTTTTCTGGCACATTTCTGAGTATCTGAACATTGGGTTTCTTGGGTCTCTTGCTGCTTAGAGTATGCACACTAAGGCTTCATGTCACTTCCCTGCTGATATTTGATGTCTTTATGTATGGAGCTGTTTTAGTAAAAGACTCTTGACAATGCCTTAGGACAGGAAGCAATAGTGTGCGTGAAGAGTTTCAGGATGTCAGTACAGGAGCTGAGGATTGGCCAGAATAGCAATCAAACCCTCCCTGATTATCATCCCTTAGAAACAGTGAGTGGCTGAGAGACAGTGTCTGCGTTTCAGCCAGAGTGCCCCAAGAGTCTGACTCCTTTGGGACCAGAATTGTGGCATTCAGCTTCACTAACCATTCCAAACAGAGCAAGTCTGGCTGGCTCTTCCTTACTTCTTTGCTTCTTTAATCACCTTTCTGCTGAAAGCTGGCTGGTTTGGAAACAGATATGGGAGAGCCTACGTTTGTATGCTGTATTTTTTCCTCTCCATACCATCTGTTCACAGGCTGGATTGCAGTTGCTGCCAGTTAAAAAGCAGATTGCCTTGGCCCAAGGTCAAGATCACAGCCCCCATGCCCTGCCCACCTCCTGTAGATTTACACTCCACACAGAGAGCTCACCCCTGTCTGCTGCCTTCCCTGAAACTCCCACCTGCTACCACGGAGCGATGCTCAGCGCAGCTCCTTCCTCCTACACCATGCTCACCCTCTCGCTCCCACCCATCCGCCTCTCCTTTGTCCTCCATGCACTCCATTTGGCTTGATTTCAAAGCCCAGGAAAGAAGGGAGAAGGCAAAAGGAGTGGCCATCAGCCCTGATTTACTTGCAGTGACACACTGTGCTCAGAACTGTCAGCACACCAGCCTCAGCATTCGTCAGCCCTGTGCAGAGGCATGCTCCTCACTGTATCCCTTCCCTGACTTCCGAGGGACATTTGCATCCTGCTCCGCTAACTATTTCATGGTTGACTCATTGTGCGGGATGAGGAGGAGGTGTTTGGAGTTAGGGTGTCTGTCACCTCCATCCTACATTTTGTCTAAGTGGCAGAAGCAGAGAAGAAAGATTTGTAATGCTACTACATCGGTGTACTCTGCAAGCATGGCTATATCCTGTGTGAAAAAAATGGAGTCTGTGCTTTTCTTTACCACAGTTTGGTAATACCCAGAGGATCCTGATGAACAGCAGGAGAATTCCCAATCAGCATTCATTGGAGAAGAGAAACAGAGCAGCTGTCAGGCCTACCCTTCGCCTCAGGACAGCCTGCAGTCACTTGTTCAGTGGTTCTGTGGCCAACTCGGGCCACATAGCTGGCTAGCTGTCCCATTGAGAGAGTGTAAGACTCACCAGTCATGGACTACTTGTGTTTGACATGCTGCTTGCTTCTCCTGAGCTCAGAGTTATCTTCTCATGACTCCAGTTTTGGCAGCATAGATTCACATGAAGCATGGGGACATGCTTAACATGGGGACACTAAACAGAAACCCAGAGTATTGACTCTACCTTTCCTTTACTTCTGAACTCATTCAAGTTAGTCAATGCTCAATTCTTCTCTTGTTCCACCTCAGACCCTCTTATATTTGCCCTGTGTTTTGTGAGTAGTGCTGTGCCTCAGTCAAATACTTCATGCCAAATGGAAAGGCACTCTGATTCTCTTTTTTTTTTTCTTTTTTTTTTTGGTAGCATGTTCCCTTATTCCAATTTCTTCTTCTAACTTCAGGTTACAAATAGAGTTTCATGTGTCATGATGAGGATGTGCTTCTCTGGACCCTCTCCAACAAGTTTCACAGAATCACAGAATAATCCAGGTTGGAAAGGACCTCTGAGATCATCAAATCCAATCCTTGACCCGCTACCACCACGGTTACCAGACCATGGCACTGAGTGCCACATCAGTCTCTTCTTAGAAACCTCCAGGGACAGAGAATCTACCACCTCTCTGGGCAGCCAATTCCAATGCATGATCACCCTCTCTGTAAAGGATTTCTTCCTAATATCCAACCTAAACTTCCCCTGGCAGAGCTTAAGTCCATGCCCTCTTGTCTTACTGAGAGCTGCCTGGGAGAAGAGACTGACCCCCCCCGGCTACTCCCTCCTTTCAGGGAGTTGTAGAGAGTGATGAGGTCTCCACTGAGCCCCTCCTCATATCTTTCCTGTGCTGGGGGCTCCAGAGCTCTATGCAGCATGCCAGGTGGGGTCTCACAAGAGCAAAGTAGAGGGGCCTCTCTCCTTGCTGTCCAAAACTCTTTTGATGCAGTTCAGGATACAGTTGGCCTTCTGGGCTTCAAGTGCACACTGGCAGCTCATGTCAAGCTTCTCATCTACTACCAGCACTAAGTCTTTTTCCTCAGGGCTGCTCTCTATCCATTCTCCCCCCAGCCTGTATCTGTCTGAGGCTGTGCCAACCCAGGTGGAGGACCTTGCTCTTGGCCACGTTGAACTTCATTAGGTTGGCATGGGCTCACCTTTCTAGCCTGTCAAGGTCCCTCTGGATGGCATCCCTTCCCTCTAAGGTGTCAACCACACCACTTGGTATCATTAACAAACTTGCTGAGGACACACTTTATCCAACTTCTACAGAAACTTCTACATGCTGCACCTTGACCTGCCATGCACAGTCTCTGCATCTCTTAGTCAACAAATGCTCACAGCTCAAACTGAATAGTGTTTAAAAGCTGCTTGTCTTTTCCTTTGAATTCTCTTCACTTTTGGTCTTTTTATCACTCTTAATGATTTAAAAATCCTCCCAGTCATGTACTCACGTAATATGGAGGCTGGTTATTTTCTCCCTTGCATTCTGCTCAATCTGTTCCTTCCTCTAGCCAATACAGAAAATCCATAAATTCTCCTCTTTCTCAACACCTAGACCCCTTGTTCATGCCTTATCCCTCCTTAGTCTTCATTATTTTAACATGTTCTGCCTCTTACTGACTTGAAAGACATCTCTCTTTCTCTGGCCACAGGAATAGGCATGCTAAAAACACCCCTTTTTCTCTGCCATGCAGAATGCACTGCCTTGCTGTTTGCATTACTCTGTCTGATGCCCTTTGGACTTGAAGTTCCTTGTCTTTGCCTTCATGACCTTATACAGCTCTCCTTATACAGTCCTACTGATGTTTCTAATCCAGATTTAACATTCCTTCCAGTTTCCTGTTTCTGTAAACTGCATTGTCCTATTCATCTCTCAGCAGTATTTCTCAGATACTTCTAGCAACTCAACCCACTTCTGGGGCTGATCTTTCTCTGCATTTTGTTCTGCTTTTCTAACTCACTGAAGTGTTTACTGTCTCCTTTGCTTTCTCAGTGGCAAATGAATGAACTTTTCTACCTTCATTGCTCTGTGCCTTATCTCATCCATTTCTTTTGGCATTGAAGGGTGCCTGCTTTGCCCTCAGCTTTGCTGGGCTGCACTTGGTGACTTATACACCTACTCAGCTTTTTTCTATAATCCGGCCATCCCTGCAAAATGTTTAGCTCCTGACACCTCAGTAGCTCATCTTGCACACTGCAGCCTGCCTTGTTCTGATGTGAGGCTTCAGAAAGAAGATGGCAGAACTGGGCAGAGGAGAGTGCCCCTGGTCTGGCTGGATGTGGCTGGATTAGGGAGACCTAATCAGTTGTATAATAGCACTAAGAGGATTGCTGTATTTTCCCAAGCATGACTCAATGGAAACATATTTTGGATGTAGGTGGACAGGTGATTTATCCCAAGAGGAAAGGGAGGGGAGAGATTCCTCAGTTATAGGACTTTTTTTATTTTTATTTTTTGGGGGGGAGGGGGCAGGTTTGTGTGCGTGTTTTGTTTTTGTTTTGTTTATCAGGTTTAGTCTTGTTGCCAGAAACACAATACAATACCTGACTTCTGCAGCAGAAACAATCCTCTTGGCCTGCTTTTCCCCTCTGGCTCCCTTGCAGCAGGTTTTTGGAGCATTTTTTCATTGCTGCATATTCTTGCTTATCAGTAGAAATAAAGTGGGGAGTGAGAGGTTGCAGCTGGGGAATCAAGAACCCCAGCCTTTCTAATAATGAAGAGGGTTGTCTGTGGATATGGCAGAAAAGTCTTGGGAGTGACAGACAGGGAAACAGCCTTCCCAGTGTGGGACTTGAGGAGGACCTAGAGGAGAGGAAAAGATCTAGAGCTGGTCCTTGTTGCTATAGGGGCGTGACAACTCTGGACAAAGGGTGGGTTATTCCCTCTGACACTCAGAGGGATGTTATCAGGATAGATTGGGGAGGAAGATTAAAGGCTGCCTGTAGTGCATAGCCACTGCTTTTCTCTACCTGTCCTGGCCAGATTAATGAGTTGCATATGGCAATTCAGTGCTGGCCAGGTCCATTGCCTGCTGAGAATTGAAGAGGTTTGGATCTGTGCTGAGGGGTCAGAGGAGCAAAGGAAGGGGGGTCTGCTAGTTGGGAGTGGGGCTATTAAAAGCCAATACTCTAATGAACCAGCAATGGCACCTAATCAATGTGTGAAAAATGGGTAATTCTTGCTAATGCCCAGTTAATGTTCTCATAATGATCTGTCAAGGAACTCTGGCTAATTATTGTCATGGCAATTTGGCATAGGGTTGCCTGGGATAAGGTGGCCTGAGTGAATAAGAGCAAAGATTGCTACCTGTGTCCCAGTACCCTGCTGCTCTTCCTATTTCTTCCTGCTTCTTTTCTGCTGTCTCCCTTTTCTGGTTGCTCTTTTAATTAGGCAATTAGTTGATTGATTAGTTAATGTTTGTACAACACTTTGACCATGTAAAGTGCTAATTCAGTGTTCTTTTGTATTCTTCCCTTGCTTCTGTCTTTTTGTTGCTTTTCCAATGTTTCCGAGGACCCAATGTGTTCTGTGAAGTCATAAAACACTAGTGAGGTCATGGCTGAGACTTTAGAATCCCTGATGCAACTGCCCCTCCATTTTCTTTATCCTTAACTCTGTATCCTTAACTCTGCACCAGGCCACATGCTTTCCCCTGTCCCTGACTTTGGTCTGCTGTCCATCTGCAGTTGACCACCTCCTGGTGCATGTAAATCAGAAATCCACGTTGCATCAGTCTGAGATGTTCAGTACATAATTTGGGCCTAATTAACTGTAGACAGCGTGAGGCCCTGCTGGGTTTCCTGTAAATCACGTGGATGTGCTTTTGCTCTCAAAATTCTGTGAAATCAATGGGCGGCGTTGGACCCTTGATCCTGTTTTACTTGTCTGTGGGTTTTTTGACTTTGGGTTGTGTTTGTGCTTAATGCATCTTGGGGGGAATTAAGCTAGGAAAGAATACATTGTGTTCTGCTCACCCCTCTTGCCTTTGAAAGTCATGTTTCTTCCCTGCTGTTCTAAATCAGGAATATTGGTGACTTAAATTTAAGCTCTTGCTTTACAAGCTTTGCAGCTCGCTGGAAAGGAAGTGAGTGGGAGGGCAAGTGGAGAGCAAACTATTTGCATGTTTATGAAAAATGGTAAGCCCCATTGTATTACATATAGGCCTGTTTTTGCTTGTGTTTACATAGCTTTTCAAAAGGGGAAACTCAAGAGCCCTCAAGAGGAGCCTATGGCAGTAGAATGGCTGTGCAGTTTTAAAGAAGCTTTTTCCTCGTAGCTGACATTTATAGAACTCCTTTTAGTGCCATCCAGGAGGATCCCAAATCACTTAGCTCATTGCTGAAACACAGCCAACTCCAAGGTAGAACAGTCACAATTCTTGCAGCGGCATTCCTGTACAGTGAAAGTTTAGGGCAGGGTTTGAAGATCGTCTCTTTAGCAGGGTGTACCGGACCTCATCTAACAGGCTAAGGGTGCAGCTAATACCCAGCTGAAGCGAGCATGGCCTGTGCTTATTGATATCTGTGGGATTTTGTAGTGATGGGCTAGAGCTCTTATCTACCTCCAGCCTGAAAAACATGACCTCCCAAAACTGCTTGTTCTCTAGAAAGGTTGCACAAAGTCAATTCTTGCTCCTTCAGCATTAGTAAACCCAAAAGGCACTGCCTGTTTCTAATGAGGAAGTAGAATAAGGCTGTGTCTCATGTTTGGTTGGTCTCTGTCCTAGTACCACAGCTCCCCTTCTGAGCTAGGGCATTACCAGTTACCTCCATTTGCTTCCAACAACTTTGCCATCCCCTAGAGATTTGGAGAAGGTGTCGCTACCACTTAACATTAACAGCTGTGATACTTCCCCCCACCACCACCTCCTCTCACCCAGTCTGGCTCTTCAGAATGACTTGCTCTGATTTTCAGTTTTCTTCATGTTTATTTGCTATATTGCTTTTGTAAAGTGTGGATGCTTTTGTGCTTTGGAAACAAATGCAGAATGTAAATCTATTGAGATCTGGGTGGAACGAGATCCTGCTGGAATGAATCGTGGCAATAGCCAGCATCTCTCTGCTTCTTAAAGGCATTCCTCCTGTAAGCGACCCAGGGCTGACTCTCATTTATTTTGGTATCACTCAGCTCAAGTTTGTGAATCTGGCCCAGGGATACATTTTATCCTTTTTTTTTTTTTTGCCAGGAAAGAGCGATTGCAAAAGATGGAGATATTGCTTCCGTTTCACCACTCTGAAACCCTCTGTGTTTTGTTCTAACCCTTTTAGAGTTTGTTAGCTTACTGAGCTGTGTGCCCTCTGTGTTTCCAGAGTGAAGGAAAACAAGTACCCGTGTTCCTACTGTGTGAATGGCTTGAATAACAATACAAAAAAGAACAGCAAATAGAAAAATACTTTGGTACAAGATTAGGCAGCTTAGATTTAGTACTGAAATGTGTAAGCTAGAGGGCACAGCTATACGTCTCATCTGTTTACTGTTCAGTTTCCATGCCTTTTCCCCCTCTGCTATACACTTTTGGCCAGTGTGGGGATCAACGTATCTTTCCCCTGAGAAATGTTTTTCCAATTACAGGCCCTGCAGGGGCCTTTATTTGGATGAGAAATTAGAATGTGCCTTTCTCTCTGCTGCTCATCCCCTCCCATAACTTACCTGCTCTTCTGTCTTTAACTACAGAAGATGGATGTTCTGTTTCCTTTACTTTTGGGTGTCCCAACAGGGAAAGATGGAATCGACTAAACTACATAGCTTTTTAAAGAGACAGTGAGAGGAACAGTATGTTAAGCATTTACAAAATTGTGAACGTTATGGAGAAGGTTTCAAAACTGGTTCTGTCTTGGTTCAAACCAGGAGAGTACCCACAGAGCAAGAACTAGTAACAGATCTGGAATAAACTGAAAAGGAGTTATTTTTCCAAGCAGAAGGTAATTATAGTCTAGACCTTCTTATAGGAGGTAGCAACCAGAACCAAGGTTCAAAAGATCTACTGAAAGTTGATGGAGTATAGGACCATGGATTGCCACTCTGTAGCACATTTGCTGCTGATGCCCCTCAGAGGTAAGCATTACACTAGCTGCTGGCTGGGTCAAGTTAGAGCAGATCTCATCCTCTCCTATTGTTATGCTTGATTTTTCCCAAGTCAGTGAAATGGATGTGTATTGTGAGGAAGGCATCGTTCTGGGGTTAAGGCTCACTACACAGGTGCTGTTTATTCTTCTCCAGTTCACTGTCTTTTTTACATGTTAGTTTAGTCCTGTAGAATGAGAATCATGATACCAATTAATATCTGCTTGTCGCCCTTTAATGCAATGCATTATCACCCCTTTATTAGCCATCACAGAATTTAATACACAGGATCCCCTTTTCAACATGCACCTACACAGAAAGCCAAGTCTCATTGTTGCTGCTTCTTCGTGTTTTTCAAGTGCTTCGTCACTCATTGCTTCTTTAAGCAGTTTCTGTTTTTTAAGATCTTTCCCATCCCCAATATCTCTCCAGGACTCTTAATAATTTGCATTGTCTGTGTGTGCTGCTCTGATTCTTATTTTTAAGAAAAGCACCAGAGCTGACCAGCCACAGTATTCCAGCTGAAGGCATGCTTTGGCATATGCAGTGGCATTGGTACTTTTCTCAGTGGGTGAGATTCACCCACCCCTGAGAGAAATGACTCACACAAGGTCTAGGCACCACTTAAATCCAACATAAGCTGTATTTTGTAGGGTAAGATGAGATTTTTCTGGAGCTTTGTCGTTGCACTGAGCCTCTGCACGAGTGATTTTTCACCAAGTATTATTTTTACATCTTAATGTTCCATTTACTTTTTGGTGTTCTATTAAAGTACCTCAGAGAAAAGTCTTCATCGATCTGTCTTCAGTAACCATGGGTTTTTTCTTGTCTGGCCATACTTTATTTAACAGCCCAATAAGATATCCAAGGAGTAGACTTTATTTTTCCCAATGCATATTGCCTGTATTAAGGTTGAACCCTTACTGTGGTCTGTTGGGCTGCTGTCTGTCAGCTCAGTTCTCTAAGGATCCTCTGGTCCTCATAGTCTAGGCCTGATCATTTACATTATCAGTGGAAGTTGGTCTCCTACAATTTCATTCTCCTCAGTGCATTAGCAGATATATTGCATACGCAGGTCATAGCAAAATTCTCAGCAGCACTCCTGCTGTTAAGCTTTCACTATATTAAGGGAAGATCCATTATTCTTTCTTTTCTGCTTTCTGTCTTGTAGAGACATGTTTTCCAAGAGAGAACTCTGTATCTGCAGCCCAGGAGTCCATTGGTTTTGTAGAAGGTTTTTTATTTAAGTACTTGGTCAGAGATTTCTTCGAAGACAATTTATAAGAATATCCATGTGTGCCCATCTTTTGTTTGGGGATATAGCTAAGAAATGAAAACCATACAGAAAGGAATTAAAATAAAATGTGGAAGTGTTAAAGATGGGGCTGAGCTGGAGTGTAAATACGTCTTAACAGCTCCTGTGGCAAAGAAAACAAAACCAAAATAGAATAACCTGGGCAGCTATTCTGTGATGACCTTAGCTGAACCTTGCATAGTTCAGCAGTCCAGCTAACCCACTGACTTTTTGACTTCCCAAAAGAGGACCACAGTTGTGAGCATAATGTGCGTGTTTGCAGCAATGAAGGGCAAAGAGAATTATCATTTATTGTTTTACTATAATGCCAGACCTCAAGGTTTGTTGTCAGGGACGTCCTGGCACAGGGCAGATTTCAAGCAGCAAGTTATTTGTGGTCATACTTAGCAAGACTATGAGGATAGGGGCAAGCTGGCCTTCCTTTGTTCACTCAAGAAACAATTTTTTTATTCTACTTTAGTGTTGCATGATTAAACAGGCCTCCCTCCAGGTGAAGGTGAAATCCCAGGGCAGCTGACACCGGTATGCCTGTGAAGGACACCTTCTAAAGAGCTGTCAGGGTGGTTTTATTTTCGTTCTATTTATTATTGTCCTTGAGGGCTTCAGAAGAACAACACGTATTTTCCAAAGTCACACATGAGCCTCGGTAGCAACTCATAGAAGGACATAGCCAGGTACATCAGTTAAGACAGAGAGAAGCAGGAGCATGTCCTGAGGACATGGAATGAGGTGATCCTCTGCCTTGCATTTCTCTTGCACACCTATCATCTTGTGCAGGTCATGCATGGCAGTTTTGGTAAAAAAAATGGAAATACCTGTTGCTGGAGAAGAGACTTCCAGAATGAGTTGAAAAGCAATCTCCCTTTTCACTTTACCCACTTCTGCATTCCTCCCCATCTGCCTTGTCTTCCTCAAACACACACTCAGATGCATGTATGCACACAGGCAAGCATACAGGCACACATTCCTCTCCTTTCAGTAGCTGTCTCTTCCAATCAATTGTTGATCTCCATGTGGACAGCTCTTGGCACAACAGAAGAACACAGATCCTGTCTGTAAAAATACCTTACAGAAAAAGCCACACACAAAGACAAGCCTCTGAGTACCAGCGTGAGCGAAACAGAGAAAACTGTCTTGTTACATATAATTGGATCCCTTGGCACCCTTAAGTGACACCTTTCTTGCTTACACATACAGGAAATACACTGCACAAATGCTATTAAGCTGGAGTTAAACTAATCTAGCTGGTGGAGTGGGTGGACAGAATCCTTCTTCCTTTAAGAAATTGTGTATCACTGATTGCCTGATAAATGTGCACTAATACTCCACTTTCTAAAGAGAAGGCAAGGATTGAAAAAATGTCCTGGCTCACAGCTGGAGTTGAAACAGACAATTGTTTCACAACAGACAATTACATTACACTGGAGGAGCAAATCCACAACTATTTCCCTGTAGCAGCGAAAGGCCAAACTCCTGGCAGCAGAGTGCAATTACACTGCTGGAAGCTGCTGGGTACCATCAGCTCTGAGGCATTGGCTCTTATAAAACTCTTGCAGGAACTTTAGTGACAAGTAGTGGTCAGACCCTCGTGCTCAGCTTTCATGCATAAAACTTGATCGCTGTGTTTCTGCACCTGTCGAACAGCATTGATCTTGCTAGATCTAGTCTTTGCTTAAATCCATCAGGTTTCCATTATGCAGTGGCAGACAAGCAAAACCTGAAATTTGTCATAAATGCAAGTAAAGGCAGGCAGATGTTTAGGGGCTGGTGAGCAGTGCCATTATGGCTGTCGAGAGTTGTAGGAATGAATTAATGGTCTGTTGCCAAAACGGCCGGTGACTGGATCCTGTTGTAGCATCTTGTGAGGAGCAGGTGAATAATCAATTCTCACTATGTCTCGTGCTAGCAGCCTGCTGAGTCCTGCTCATTCGCATTAAGAAAATGAGTGATATTCCTGTACTTTGTGGTAACCTGCCTTAGGGGTCCAGTTCTCAGATAAGTTGGTAGGGAAATCATCCTGGTGCTGAGAGATGGATTGTGGTGATGCTCCTCTCCATTATTATGAATTCATTATGAGGTTTTTTTTTTATTTTTATATAGGGCATTAGCCTCAGTTATTTATGGGAAATCAGCATGTTTTCAGATAGAGAGTAACCTGCTGTGATGCCAATTAGTCCTCAGTTACCCAGCCATGGATGCTGGGTGTATTACTGGTGGAACTTTAGCCATACATCAGTGAAACTAGGATTTCTGCACTATGGCCATGAAGACACCTTGATTTGCTTCCCCAGTGCAAGAAACTTGGGATGGGATTACACAACTCCTTCCCAGCAACTGTACTGGGTAGAGGAACCAGTGCATTACCTTGTTAAAATCTGCTTTTCAGCAGGGTGATTCTCATATTGAACTAAACTTGGGTCAGATGACTCTATGCTCAGAGGAGATAGACATATTTTCTATTGGGAAATCTGCAAAGGGCCCTTGCCTGATTTGTACTTCCCAAGGAAGCTGATATGAAGGTGGTGGTTGTTTCTTGAGCTAGTTGTAGGCGCTCTTTTCTGATAGTTGTTAGTCAGTGAGCTATCTTAAGCAAATGTGTGGCCTTCATTGCCCTAGTGTATGAGTACCTCTCAATCTTTTTAATGCATTGTCAGAGCACCTCAGGCATGCAAGGAAGTAAAATTACTCTATTTCACAGATGGGGAACAGGGAAATTGATGGCTAAAACCCTAGAAGGATGCAGGTACCAAAGTCCTGAGCAACTGCTAACTCTTAAATCCAAGTCCCCTTTTTCTCTCATGACCATTTTTGTACTGAAAAATATGTGTACATTTCAATTTTTTGACAGCATTTCTAACCATGTGCTTGCAGTTGCATTCTGTCCAAGCCCAGAAGTGCCCCATTCCTACTAAGACTCATCATCCTGGATGCTCAATACTAGAGCAGGGGTCAAAGGACAGTGGTGGGGTGTCTTCATCACCAGGCTGTGCATGGTCCTTCCTTTCTCTGGCCCAGTTGATTTTTATTAGTGCATGGTAGCTTCAACAGGAAGAGCCTAGTATCTTCTGAACACCAGTGGAGGTAATAGCTGTTCCTCAGGGAAGTAGAAGAAGATGAACTGGACCTTCTCAGACAGACATCAGACCTACCTTCTTGATGAGTTTTTTAACTGTTGATCTATAATACGAGGAGGGGAGTAGTAGCAACCACTTCTTTCTTCATCTTCTTTTTTTGCAAACTGTGGTTGTTCCAGAAGAGGCCACATGTGTTTTCCCAAGTGTTTCACCAGAGTCAGGTAGAATTTACCAGGCTGATACAAACCATAGTCCTCTTTATGTATCCTGCCTCATTTCCTTCATTAACAGCTTTGCAGCATCCTTTCCTAGTCACATAATGCAGTAGCTGCTGCAGAGCTCCATCAGAAGAGATGATGTCCAGAGGCTGACTCTGCTTAGGGAGGTAAGTCAGCAGGTAGCAAGAGTGGTTTCACAGCTTAGGAGGCTATGGGAAAAGTGGTGCAGCAATCTGTAATTTTAATGGTTGATAATTGAGGCAGATTGGTGCAGTGTGACAGGGACATGATAGCGCAGCTCCTACACCAGCTGATTGTCATTCTTTCCACTCTTTTGCTCCCTCAACATCAGGGAACTCAAAAAGGTGTAGAGAAGAGAGCAGAAAATATGATGTGAGAGTCTGCAAGTCCTGAGCTAACATGACTAGCTAAAAACAAAACAAGGTTTTGCAACCTATGAAGAGGGAGAAGCTCTTAAGAGGGTTTTTAGTTGTGTGTAAAATCCTAAATGTTATAGATAATGCCAAGGCATGTTCCTGTTCACAGACGGGCTCAGGGAGGGGACAGGCAGCTGCAAAGGAAGTGAGGTCAGCTCAGCTTCTCTGACAGGGGTTATGCACACAAAACCTACAGGTGTCTGAGACAGAGAGAAGCAAGAGGAAGGAGTTTTAGTATAGCATAGGTAAAAGGATGTCCCAAGAGGAACAAGTAACCCTTAATGTCTAGTGTAGGTAGGACAAGAGACAGATGGTGTAGCATCAAGCAGATGATCTGGTTACAAGGAACTTTCTGGACTATACCTATTGGGGTGAAAGTATAGCACAGGTAGGATTAGCTGTGTTGTTTCAAGATGGGTAAAGTTAGAGAGGTAATGTTGAGCCCTTGCCACAGTTAGTGTTGCATGGTACACGCTGTTAATTTTACTTCTTTAAGTGGTGTTTTCAGAGTAGAAAATATGATCTTCCCAGTGACTTTCAAGAACTGTGGCAAATACACTCAAAGTCATAGAGAAACTGAGGCAAAGAGAAGGGGCTTGACCTGTCCATTGCTCTGTAATCAATTTGCAGGCAAATCATGTTTATTGTATGAAATAGAATAAGTGATTCCTCCATACTTCTTACAAATGTGCACCACATCCCACCCCAGAAAACTGTTTTGGGATTGCCTCTGCCCATCTTTTCAAATCCTTTGCCAGGAAGAGTGAAAGCAGCAGCTAAGAAATTTGAGGCCTCTATGCTGACTGACCAGCCCTTAAAATCCCAGGTCTGCTCCCAATGTGCCACTCATCTCTTCACTTAGCAAGCAAGAGACCTTTGCAACTCTACATCCTTGGGCTTTGAGCACAGATGCAGCAGCTCTGTGCAGTGAAGAGACAGTGAAATCCTCACTTTAGACTTGTGCCTTCTAATCTGTGCAGGGCAAAGGAGCCAGAGAGACTGTGCAGCCACACACCTTGGTGTTGGCCTGGGAGGGAAATGCCTCAAAGGTGCTCACATAGCCCCTCCAAGATCCCAAGCCCTTTTGCTAGCCCAAATCATAGAGGGCATAATCCCAGGGAGAAGCTGCCCTCGACCAACTTACACCTGGTGAAGCAGGCAGTGAAACCAAGAATGAATGACTGCAAAGTTTGCTTGGAAACCAGAGGATGCCAGAAGTTGTTTGACAAGGCATTTAACCTCTTATTCCCTTCTCTCGTGCTGTGTTTACTATAGCTCTGACAGATATCCAAAAATAAGGTGGAAAGAAATAATTTAACCCTCCATGCAAGGGAGCCTCTGATAGAAGACCACTGACCTGATCTCAGCTCTGTTCTCCTAACCTTGTTACACAGAGGACTTGGCTACCATGAGATCTGTGAGACAAAAATGGAGCATCCAGCTACCACTCCAGGCTCATATCTGGACCTCTCTAACTTTGGAAAGGCTCTCTTCTCTTTTCTTCTTCTGTATTTTGACCCCAAAGTAGAAACACTCCAAACTATGGGGTTAGAAAATCTAAAACTTCAGGACAGATTAGATCTAGATTACATTCAGTATTTGGCTGATATGTGAAGGTTTGGGGCATGGTCTCAGTCTGCTGTAGCTGCCATGGGCAGGGAAGGAAAAGGAGCAAAAGGACTGAGGAAGAGAGCAGTCCAGTGTTGTCCTCTTTCAGTATTATATGGTTTTTCAGTATTCAATGGTTTAATTGAAGGCTGAGTATGAGAAGTATGATGTCAGAAAGGAATCTCTGTCTCCTTGTCTGTGTTTGCAGAAGAATACTTGGAATCTTAACAGTAAGAAACTGAAAAATCTCAGAAATCTGTTCCTCCTCCTCTTCGTTTCTCTTTCCTCCTTCTTTCCTCTTTCCCCACTTGTATTTTTTTGGTAGTTCAAGCTGGCAGTATTACTGATAACATCATTTAACATGGTTCCTGCTCTGAAGGTTACACTAGATAAGGAAAATATCATTAAAGATAGGGTAATGCTTCAAATGGAGGTTTTTCAATATTAGCAGTAAGAATGAGGAGGGGGGAGGGTTGTATGGGGAACTGAGTAAGGAGGGAACATATGTTATGAGTGAGATCTGTGAAATTACTGCAGTGCCATCTCTTTGTAGTGATTAGAACAAAATAAATTTCACAGGGGAAAAATACAGTTTGGTTTGCAATATTGCTGAAAAAAAATATTTTAAAAATTTTGCTGCTTTGTGTGTGAATTTACCAAGTTATCCATTTAAAAAAGAATAATAAGTAGAATAACGTATTTAGCTAATGAGAAATGTAGACACACAAGCAAAAAAATCCTCAAATGCTGTTTAGCTTTTCTATATCTCCTGGGAATTAGCTGCTTCTTTTCAGCCTGATTTTACCTGCTATCGCTTGGAGCTAAACTTTCCATTTATATGAGAAAAACTGGAGTCAGGAGGATTATGAGCCCCTCTGCTTTTGATTTTTAATGAAAAGTGAACATTTACTTCTGAACAGTACCGGTGAGAAAGGGAATTAAATCTGGGGAGAGTGAGTTGACCTTTGGGAGCACAGCCATATTCGTGCACTGAAATTCCCATGGTCTCTCTCGTTGTTGCCAGCTGCTTTTGCTGATGTGCACATCATTCCATGTGAATGCAAATGTGCACATACACACATGTATTGCTACATGCTCTCACACGTGATTTCTCTCAGATGACCATATGAAGATGCATGTGTGGCTGCTAACATTCTTTTTTTTTTTTTTCCTGCTGTGTTATATGCACACACCTCCATTTACTCCTCTCATAGCCAGTGTTCTCTTAATACAGTCTGTAGAGTTGTACTCAACTATTCAGATTCAGGAACAGGATCTGCAGAAGTGTTTTGCAAAGTGTTGAAAAGAAAAGCATGTTTCAGGTATATCTTTTTGCTTCCTGCTTTGATAGCATGCATTTGCAAGCTTTCATTTGAAACTGCAACAACTAGAAATTTAATGTCTCTATCTGAAAGAAAAGCTTGAAAAGCCGACTTTAGAAGCTGGGACTTCTAGGAAAACCTCTACTTTAAACCTCTACTGATAAAATTACAAACTTAAGGAATCTGGGACTAAAGGAGAGATGGCCAGGGTTTCTCCACAAAAGTGTTCCTCCCATTGTGTTTTCTAACCTTGCTCAAGGTAGGGCTCCCTGTCCCAGTGGTTAGAAGGGGGAAAAAAACCCTCTCCCTTTTGACTGAATATTTATGCTCCCGAGACATCTATCACCATGCTAGGATGGTCTTGGTAGTAAGGCAGTAGTGGAGAAATAATAATACAGGCGAGGCCAAAAGAGCAGATGTATATTATTTGTATTGGCAGAAGCTGAAAAACAAC
Source organism: Calypte anna (assembly GCF_003957555.1). Taxonomy (NCBI): domain Eukaryota; kingdom Metazoa; phylum Chordata; class Aves; order Apodiformes; family Trochilidae; genus Calypte; species Calypte anna. Next base: position 80,805,933 of record NC_044244.1, read on the forward strand.
CCAACCCCCTCCCCACGAAAAAGCATACTTATAATTAAAACCCAACAGATTTATTGCCTTGCCTCATTCTCATATTTATCAAATTATAGCTGTGTGGCATGGAACTGTATGGCATGATTTACAGTGGTGGTGTGGAAAGGCACAGCAGTGATTCCCTCCCAGGAGAACAGAGGGAGCTTTGTTCCCATTGTGAGAGGACCAGACATGGTGGGAGAACCTGGGTAATTGAGTGCTTTGTCAAAGCCAACCTCTTTCCTTCTCTGTGTGTGTTTGCACAGATCTAATCACTCTCATCACATCAGATGCTCTAATCATTCTGACATTAGGTATGGGGGAGCAGACATCTAAAAAGCAGGAGCTGCTTTCTTCACCACCATCATCATGATGATTGTCTAGCTGTTTTTTTTTTTAGCCCTCAATGAAGCAAAACACACAGGAAATTGAGAGCAAGGATAATGAATTCAGGAACAGGTTATATACGTTGGCAGTGACTAAGAAACAGGTTTTTCTGAACTTTATAACTCTTGTGTTCATTTAAACAAATTAATTTATGTTTGCATGCAGCGTTCAGTAGTATATAATTTTTGCATTTGGGGAACAACAGGGGATACCCAATGTAGGCAATATAAGAGTGGTAAATTGCAGGCCTGGCAAACAGACTGTGATGGCCTCATAGTGGATGCAGCATTTGCCTCAAATTGTAATGACACACAGTGAGTTCAAATCCCACCGGGGGTTCTGTTTTTATTAGAAATACTTCATATCTCTTATTCTTGGTGTCAAATGGATCACTACACTTTCAGCACTTAATCATCTTTATCATCCAAAAAAGCTCTGCCTCTAATGAAAATGTTTAAACATCTCTTCCAGGAGCAAAACATAATGCAGAGCCCTGTTACTCAGAATGGACTCAATTCCTATAGATGTTGGAGATGGCACAGGGTGTCCCCATGCAGTATGACATTGGTTTTTGTGAAGCCTGGCAGAGCTGGGCAGGACAAGGAGGATGAGCTCCCTTTCCATGTGGCTCAGCTGCCATCAAACCCATTTTAGTTTGATGTCACATCACCAGGGTTAGTGAAATAACAGCAGCTTTCAGCTGGGGTAACTGAACGTGATGCCAGAGCCTTTATGCTCTGTTTTGTTGCCCTCAATGTCTTAATGACTTTTCATGCACTTCTTCCTATGAGGGAGTAATAAAGAAGGTCTCCTGTGAGCAATCTAAGGCTTTCAGTTTTTTCTAGGCTACAAGTGAAGTTTGTATTATTTTGTGACTAAACTCTGTTCTTGCTTCCATTAGAGAGGGAAATTTCTGCTGATGTTGCTCATGTTTTGCTGACATTTCTACCCATTTGTTTCCACCCATGCAGTTTTCACCCATACCAGTTTTGCATATCAAAAGCAGACTACACTGAGTCTATTATGTAGGGTGGGTGGAATTTTCAAAAGCATCTAAGGGGTTGAGGAGGCTTTGTCTATAGAGGAATCACATGTATGACTGAAGCTTGGGTAGCCCTACCTGACCTAATTTTAACTTTGGAGTTATAGGTAACATTGAGATGTCAGAACAGAAGGTGTTGGCATGGCCTGTGAACAAGGCTGTGAAGTGTCTAGAATGGTTAATTTTTGTTGAAGTCTGTGCCATCGTGCTTTAGGTACTGCTGTTGGAAACCACTCCTCCTAATTTAATACCTTTGTAGCCACATCAGGTAAATGGGAGTCCTGTCTCCCCATTGCAGTGTGTGGCACTGCTTTATATGAATCCCTGAATTCTGCAAGGGAAGCAAAAAAAAGCAGAGATCAAACATAGCAAGGTGCTTCATAATTATGGTCTTGTGGTCTATTTGTAGAGATGGGAGGGTTTATTTATTTATTGTGGTGGATGACTGTGGGCTTTGATATTGCTAACTCTCAATAAGAGTTTATGCTTCACTATCCAAACAGAGGTTTCCCTTCTCTGTTGAAAGCAGTACGCGTGGTAAAATAAATTATTTCTTATAGTGCAGAGTACAGAGTACTGCTGCTTCCATTCAGTACTGGGCACAGAGAATACCATGGATTCTGCTGCTTTGCCTTTGGAGTATTATTATTTCTTGTCATAAAATACAGAGAAAAGGGCATTTACAGAGCAATTTGTGAATTATTTTAGTCTTACCACTGTATTACTAATACTGTCTTGTTGTTGTTTATACATGCTGTGGCTTTCACTTTGCTTGATAGCATTTATTTTCAAGGATTACATTCTGCTTATTACATGATTATATTCTCATTCTCAGATGGTGCAAACATTTTCATCAAGTCATAACATAGAAGCATTATTGATACCGCTCTGCTTCAAACTGGGGATCAGATTCATTCAAAATTTTTGAAAGCTGCCTAATGAATCCGAGCAGAGTTTCAGCCCAGTGACAGACAGATGACTGAATACAGTCAGTTTATGCTTGGTTTTGCATTTTTTTTTCCTGCAAGAATTAAACATGGAAATAACAAAGTTCTTTAATCCTTGATGCTAGACATTACTGGTCAAAATGAAGTAGAAACTGGTCAAAATACCCATAGTAAAATAGTATTATTATTATTTAATTTTAGTGTTCTCCAGAGTGATTTGCTTTAAATGATTTGGCAAATTTTGGCATTTTTCAACACTTTGTAGGACATCATTGAAGTTTGTTGGCAGAAGGGACTGTATTTACAGCTACCAGTGAAAAACGTCAATTAAGGAGTGTGCTACTTGTTTAATAATTAAACTATCAGACAGCATACTCATTAAGTGTTCTCAGCAGCTGGCCCAAGAGGTTGTTCTAGGTGTTTCAGCCCTTTTTGTGTTTGTTCACAAGGGTTTTTCTAAAAGGTAGAAACTGTCACTCGAAAAAATCTGTGCTTGTCACTGGGGCAAATGTGCTCTGAATGGGAGGGAGTTTAGTTAGGGGCCACTTTCCTCATTTCCCTCTCAATTTCATTCTTAAGCCTAGCGATATGATAATAAAAACTAATGGTAGTAGTGACAACAAACCTCTCTAACTAATCTTGTAGACCATCTTGCTTTTATTTGTAGTTGTGAGTGAATAACATAGCTGTGCTTTCGCTCCTTGGATTTGGCTAGGGAGGAATAGAAATAGGCAGGGGAGTCAGATGGGTGGCTGCATGTCTACCTCTGACTAAAAAAGCCAGAGCTTAGAGGTGAGCACTTGAGTGTGGGCAGCTGCCTGTGTTACCTTGTACAGTTTCTGGCACAGGCACAGTGGATGTCAGATGCCAGTGATGAAATTCATATGTTCTGAGGGCAATACAGCCTGGGCCAGACTGTTTTCTTTGAGTAGAAGGATCTGGGCACTAAACTCCTGTGGCTGTCAAATGGTGATAATTTCCTTTCCGCAGTGTTGTCCTTGCTCTGTTTCTCTTAACCAGTTTCCCTCATCATGCTTCTCTCCTCCTCCTCCACGGCCTGCTCCATCGCTTCCTATAGCCCAAAGTTTTTGCTGTGTCTTCATTTCCACCATGTAGATCAATTCAGCCTGTCCTGGCCAATTTGTGCTGCTGACTGGCCTCGGCAGCCTACGTCCTTGTCACTGCTTTGCTGAATTAAAAATTAAACCATATCGGATGAGAGCGGCAGAGAAGCTTTCTACAGGTTATCAATGGAGTCTGTTGACAGTTTCCCATCTCACTACCTGACATCCCAGCTAACAACAGCAAAAGAAATTGGGTCACTTAGACCAAAATCCTGCTAGGACTTGTCCAGGTGTGACATGGGGACTGGGTTTCTTTTTCCAGTCTGTAGGAAGATAGCAGGGCATAGGCAGATAACCATATGCTGGCAGGATAGGGATATGCACTCATGAGCCTGTTTGAACACAGTATTGTTCAGGTTTCACATGTTTTGTCTTAAATCAGTTTAAGCCAAATTAAATCAGTTTGAGAAATAGTTTTCAGTTTTGCTTTGCTGCAAGTAATTCCTAATGTCTCTCCTTAGCTGCTGAAGATGGGGCTCTGCCTGGTTGGCACTATTTTTTGGTGCAGATATTAATTTCTAGACTGGGTGGGACTGCAGAGATACTGTGAAGACTTTCCACTGCTGGAAATCTGGGGAGAGTAAGTTAGCATAGGAAAGCATTTTGCTTCTTATGTTGTGAAAGGCAGCTAAGCTGAATCAGACTGGGTGTCAGTTTTACAGTCCAAAGTTGAGATATGTTCTCCATCCTCAAAGCATATTTGTTGAAAACAAGTCCTGCATTGCTGCTATGACAGTCAAATTCACCTTCTCAGGAAAACAGACCTGCAGGCCTTGAGTCTCAGGTAGGCTGATGCATTTGAACACCCCTTGCAGGTAAGAAGCCTGCTGTATGCTGCCTCTCCTGCAGCCCAGGGGGAAGGCTGTTTCACCTGGCTAAAAGAATCTCCCCACTAAGGTAGGAAACTTGCAACACTGAAGTTCAATGTCCTCAGATAACCTGGCTTCTAAAAATGAAAGAAGAAAAGAAAAATGGAGAAAGACTATTTTGAGGAGATAAAGATGTTTTACATGATTTACAGTTTGACCTTAAGATGTTTTTACCAGTGCATCTGAGGAAAGAGCAGATGCTTCTAGGTGGACCAAGGATTTTCTTTTCCTTTAGCGCAGATCTAAATTAAATGCTCTTTCCCTGCTGGCCTTTTTCCTCTTTTCTGCTGGCTGATGAAAGGAAGGTCTGTGCTATGAGCCAAGGAGGAGGTAGAAGTCTAGGTGGTAGGGCAATAGAAAAGAAGGTGCTGTTTGCCCTACTGAGAAGGAGAGGGGCTGAGTTCCAACCCTTTCTGCATGGTCTGAGCCCATTAGCACAATGCAGGAGTCAGGGTCAGCTCTGCTATTCAGTCACTGCCTCACTCTCTTTCCCTGGACCTTGGGGGTGAATCTGCTTTGAAACATTCCAAATCCTGCTCAGTGCCTTGTGACAGTATCTGTATGAATCAAAAGAATGAGTGAGCAATGGGGGGCATGCTGAGCTCAGGTTAAGGAATGGTGACAGCACACTGTGTAATGGAATTTGTTCATAGTAATGTGCCTCATCACAGTTTTACCTCTTTCCTGGGAGTCTTCTTCAAGGGGAGTACCTGGTTTGGGGTTCCGCTGCCATCCAACCTGTCTCTCAGCTCTTTGTCCCAACCAGTGAGTGGCTGAGCAGTGGAACAGGCTCCCCAGGGCAGTAGTCACAGCACCAAGCCTGTCTGTGTTCAAGAAGCATTTGGATGGCAATCTCAGGCACATAGTGTGACCCTGGGGGTGCCTTACACAGGGACAGGAGTTGGACTTGATGATCCTGATGGTTCCCTTCCAACTTGGCATATTCTGTGATTCTGTGAGTCAAAGGCCGGTTGGGAAATAATTAAATCTGGGAGGCAGGCTTGGCTCTTTACAACAGTGCTGCAGCCTACCTAACCTGCAGTTAGGTGGAGCTTTCCTTGTTTTCCTAACATTGGTATTGCTGGTAAAGCAGAGTAAGCTCCAGCTTCCACTTCTAAAGCTGTGCTGGTTCCTTCAGGAGTGTCAGGAGAAACAAGTAGTGAATGCTTATTTTAGTCAAGAAAGAGAACAGTGTTCTCCTTGAGCAGCCCAGGGGAGAGATTGTATGTTCAGAAACCCTAGCATTCTTGCATAGTCACATTTTCGAGTAGAGCTGCATTTTGAGGATGCAGAGCTCTGCTCAGCGTGGGAGGAACTAAGCTTCATGCTGCTGCCTCAGCATTCGTACCATCCATTTGTGCAGAGCAGTTTTTTTTCCTGCTTTTTTTTCCCCCCCCAGAGTGCTCTGTGAGATGTTAGTGACTCTTTAATTATATTGGGAGCTCTATGAGCTATTTTGATGTGTTGTCTCAGTGGCTACGGTGCATACTCTGGGCTAATGACACATGGTCACTGTTCTCTGTCTCTGTCTTACTCTGTCACCACTGAATTTCAAATGTCGCCCTTGGATTTTGACACTATGGGGACTGGCCAGACTTTAAAAATCCTCTCCTTCCTTCAAATACCGGTGTAGGTAATAAAAGGGATTTATCAGCCTTCACTTTTCTGTGCTTGTGGAGATGTGGAAGGTAAATTCATACCTAGTTCTCATGAGACCTACTCATCTCTTTTCTCTCAAAATACTGTGTAGCACAATTTTATTTTCTTGGCTATTTTTTTTTTCCCAAAAATTGTATCTGAAGTGCTTAAGAAGCAAAACAATTCATGATAGCATGTAAATGAGTATATTAGAGACTCTAGTCAAAGAACAGAGCAACAGGGAGAGGGAATCATAAACAGCCCAGAGAAAGGAGGAGGACAAGGTTTCAGCTGAGATTAGAAACAGCAGATGTGGCTGAGCTAGCAGCATGGCTGTTGGATGCAGCAGGAGCTGAGGAGGAGCTGACTCCTGAGCCAAGACCTTGCATGGAGGGAGAAGGGAGAGCTTCCTGTGGGGCAAGAGAAAGAGAAGATAGCATCTTGGGACAATTGCAGGAAAGATTTAAAAGCAAGAATCGAGTGGTTTTGAGAAGTGCACGTTATATACAGTAGGGTTTGTTAGAACACCTCAAGCTGCAGAGCAGCATCGTATGATTTATGATATGGAGAGACAGAGTGAACTCATACAGACATACATGAGGGATCCTGGAGAGCCACGTTTCAGGAGATGGTAAGACATTTCCTCCCCACAGCTGGGAGACAAAAAAGCTTTGGAAAAAATTATTTCAGTCAGCAAGCTTAGCAGAGGTGAGTTTTGCCCTCCTGTATTTTAAGTACCCTTTAGTGGTAAACAATTCAGTGCTGCTCCCCCTGGGCCAGGGTTTGCCAGCAGTGCTCTTGGTCTCTCAGGCATGCAATTGTTTGGCCAGTCCAGCGGAATTTGGGATTTCCCAAATTCCCAATAGGCGTGGCAGCCAGCCACTAGCCAGTTGTTTTCTTTTACCTGTCTTTGCTAAATTGGTGTGATCAAAACATACCCAGGACCTGGGAGTCTAAATAATGGTCTTGTGCTCCCCGCGTGGAGCTTGGTAATATTTACTGAGCCCGACAGCTTCATTCTCCTCCGTGCTGACTGCATTAATGGCTGGCTGCAGGGAGGGAGGGCAGGGATGAAGGATAGCTGAGAGGGGTCTGGGCGACACAGCTAACGGATGGCCTTATTAGAGACACTTTCCCAAGGCCTAAGTGGAGCTTTTTTGTCTGACTCGGCAAGAAGTGGGTCATTTTGCTGGGCTGTCAGGCCCCAGCTCTCACTGGAGAGAAGAGGCTGTGACTGCAGCAGCCTGCTGGCTTGTTGCTGCTGTATTTGGCTGGGAGACGAGGTGGTGCAGGGCTTAGCAGTAACAGCCCTCAGGGAAACCTTCCTGTAAAAAAAAAAAAAAAAAAAAAAAAGCAGATCATCTTATCCTACACTACCAGTGAGCAAAATTTGGAGGTTTGCAGGGAGATCATGTAGCTGACACACAACCCACCCACCCACCCCTCCACCCCACTTTCATTGTAGTCTCTCTCTGTGCCAGCTGCTTGTCTCTGGAGGGACAGTAACATCTAAGGAGGTACTTGCTCGAGCTGCTATTCATCCCCTCTGTCAGCAATTTTAGAGAGCCTGGTGGGAATAAGTTTTCATTGGTCCTGTATTGTGCCTGATCCACAGGGATCCAAGCCTACTGCAGCTTTCCACAGAGAGTCTTGGCTCTCTGTCTTAAGCTCTCCCTGCTCATGACTTTGGCTCTTCAGATACCTATTTCTCTCGCTTGTATTGGCCTAAAGAGAGGAATATCACATATTTAGTCTCCCCTCCGCATCAGAACTCTGTTGACAGATCTTCCAGGAAAAAAAAGCAACAGCATTGGAAGCAAACATGCCACAGTATACCACAGGGGCCTGCTCTCAGGGTATTTCCAGACCAGAAGGAAACCCAATCTCAGAATAATCTATAGCTCAAGATCTCTAGAGTTGAAGTTTGAGGTAGTCCCCAATAAGATTTACATTTTTTTCAGTGCTTTCCCATATGCAACCAGTAATACTTGAGATGCTCACTGGTCCTAGGAACACAGATTGGCTGCCAGAACACAATGTTGGTTTTAACCACTTAGCACAGGGGAGGAGCTGGACAAAACAGAACAAATACTATGTCAGCTGTGTCCTAAAGGAGATAAGAAATGGTGAGGAAGGTTTTTGTTCATAGTCATTTCTGCTGCTGCATTGCACTGCGTTCCCTCGTGAGCTGACACAAGGCAAGGGATAGCTGAAAAGGGCATTATATCTGGGGTATAGGTTTTCATATCATTTCTGTTTTGTGTAGTGGCATTTCTCTTAGGTAGATCAGACTCTGCCCACTGGAGAAAGACTGTCACGAGGGAAAATGCACATACAGGTGAAAAGCTAGCCTGAGACAGAAGAGGAAAATTTGTTATAAACAGAGGAGTCTCAGGCTTGTGCTTCTTTTCCAGTATGGTGCAGGTGAAGAGTAAGCACTAGTACCTGACCTTCCCTGCTCTCCATCTTTAATAGCTTTGTTTTCTGAGGTCAGATTCTGCACAGGCTAAACTGTGCTAATCCTCAGAGTAAACTGCAGGTTACATTCCTGTGAGTCAGTAGGGAATGCAGAGGGTCAGTTTAATATAGATTTATTTCCCACATTTCTTTTTTATGCTTCCCGGAAGCATATCAGGTTCTGTGTATGTACTGTTTCTGAAGGTTTATGAGCAGGACTATGCAACAGAGCTTCAGCAGAGGTAGCGGCAGAACCATTGGTACTTCCTTGGTCCAACTTCCTTGTGGTTTCCTGCACACAGGAGCACCTGAGTTTTTAGTCTGGGCTCTTTAGCCATAATATCTCATCTCTAGGAACTGCGAAGTAATTCAGAAAGGTGCAAGAAAGCCTGTACCACACTACGACTGAATTACTTGTTCACAGTAAACATTTTCTTTCTGACTGAATGAGGTTAATGGCCATCTCATGCCTGCCAGAATGAGGGTTTATAGTCCTCTAACAAAGCCAGATGATGACTCTGTTGTTGCTATAACTGTTTTGCTTGATATTTTTTTTCTTTTTTAAATATGCAACAGTAAGTTTTGAAAGTTAATCTTACATAATGAAAACAGAAAAAAAAGCATTATCTTTAGGCAAAAAGAACTCATGAGCACTTTTGTCATTAGCTCTACAGTATGTCCATAAAGAGGTTATGACTGGGAAGGATTGTTTAAAAAACAAAGAAATCCATTATGAATAATCAATTACTTGATCCCCCAAACAATCAGCATCCTATTGCTGATTACCATATCCTTGTGGCAGTAACGAATTAATGATTACCTTTAGATTAGGTATTTACTGCTCACATGATGCACTGAGAACGTGGCTAAATTGGGTTGGATGTAGTAAAGATTGCTGAGTCTGTAGCTGAGCCTCCTTGGGCTGCGATCTTGTCAGAGCTCATAAGCTGAGCCAGAGAATTTGATTAGGCAGTGGGGTCTTTGGGGAGGACGTCGGGGAAGAAGGAAGAGCTTCAGCTCTCAAATACTGAAGCCTTGAGCTCACCCACACCTGCAGCAGGATTCACAGTGCAGTCAGGGCCTGTTGACAAACCTGGCAGATGAGGAGGCTGCCAGGCAGCTCAGCCCCCCACAGAGTGGGATGTTTGGGAATTCTGTCCTTGCCCATCATGGGAGTGGAGGCTCAGTGCCAGATGTTTGTGTCTCCAGGTACTGGGAATGCTTCAAAGGCAGCCTGGAGCTCCTCAAAACCAAAGAAGATGCCTGTCCCTGAAGGCAGCCTGGTGCCAAATGCAGCATCTTGGGGACCAGACCAACTGAATGGGGCTTGTCCAAATCCCTTGGGGCAAGACTTGTATCCCAAAGAGCCAAATAAGCAGCCTCCCTTCCCAAGCCAGTGAGGCTTTCAGGCTTCCCTGGGCTGCTCCACATCCAGGCACCGATTAGATCTGGCCCTTTGTAGCTTTTGACACTGACATGGTCTTTCTTCCTGGCATTAGGGCCTCAATTAGCCTCTTCTATTTCTGATGCTCTGAATTTGCATGGTGGGAAGCTGGGATTAAGGACAGGCAGTCTTAATGCAGCTCCTATTAATAAATAAGGAAGATTAGGGGCTTTGTCAGTAAGATAGTGCTTCCTCCTTCATTTAATTATTCAGAAACACCTCATATTTAACCCTCCACCCTCTGAATGAAGTAAATAAAAAGAAGTGAGATTATTGGAGATAAAGTTTAAATTAACCTTCTATATTGTGGGTCAGGTAAGAAAATTCTGTCTCTCATAATTGACTGACGCTGTGCTGGTTCTGTGGGGGTTTGAGAAGAAAATCTTCTGCTCAGTTTTTTACATAAATACATTTTTATATCAGATTGAGAATATTTCTTTATGTGTTTGGGGACTGCTATTGCCTACTTACAAAGCACAAGTAGCAACAGGGCAAATTTCTTTCCTGCCAGCAGGCCACAGTTCATCTGTAGAGGGACCACATTTGGAATTAAACAAGGAGTGAAATCTTTATGGCCCACTTTTCCTCACTGATATTGCAAGAAAGAAGGATTTCTAATGGACTTTTTTGGGGGTGATTTTTGGGATGAAGTTTTGATCTCACTGAGACCTTCTGACTCATTTCATAGTTGGTCATTTAAGAAGGCTAGCAAGGAGGCATCCAAGCTGCTGTGACCTCAAGGTAAAAAGTACTTCATACCATTGCTATGCAGTTAAATTCCCTAGGGATGCGTGTCTCAAAGTGTGACTAGAGCAGTTTCCAGATGTTTCATATCTGCTTGTGCTCTATAAAGAATGATGACTAAATTGCAGTTTAGTGACCTTAGAGATATAAAAAGGGGGAGGGGGAGAGGTGGCTTGCTGGCAGAGAGCTTTACAGTAATGGGATCTTTGCCAGTATCATTCATGCTTGAGTCAAGGACTTTCATTTCCCAAAAAGACCTGGGGATTAGTACAGCTTCTGCAGCCTGCCCTGCAAACAGACATATCCACCCCACAGATGTGCTTGTGTGTTGGTGTCAACTCTTCTTATAAGTGTTAACAAACATAGCAGAGGTGGGGCTGCTTAGTCTCAAAAATCCTGAAGTAAAAGCTCACAGCTATTAACTCCAAAATCCAAGTAGATCACTTGCTTTCCATACTCCTGGCCAAGGTGGGCTCTGCAAAGCCACCTTGTGCATGTCCTTGGGCAGACTCACTGAAAATACCCTTCCATCTTGAGCTGCAGGGCTGATGCCTGAACAACTACTTTGTATTAATTGTTCTTGAACTGATGTATTTGTTCTCTCATTGGGCCTTTGGATTCAGCCTCATTTCTAGCAGCAAGCTAGATACACAGAGGTAGGCAGGAACTCTCCAGTTACTATAATTTGGCTTGGAGCTTCTGTTATCTTCTTTTGCTGGCTGCTCTTGCTGTCTTGCTGTGTGTGCAGCATTTTGGGATATCAGGGAAGATGCTTCCTGGCTCCCTCAGCTGTTCTCAGGAGCCCATGTAATGTCTGGGCTGTTTGTTTTTTTCTTATGACCTAGGATCAATAGGTTGTGCTGTTTCCAAGCAAACTGCTGCTAAATGGCTCTCTGACTACATCTCTCATTTTTATTCCTAAAGAGGCCTGCAAATTTCTGGGCATGTAAAGGCATATTTGCTTTGAGGAAAACCTGCTGTACATTGCCCATTTCAGAGCAATTTTCATCTAGGAGATTAGCAGAGCAGCACAGGGACACCTTAATGTACATTTACAAATTCACAGTTGCTTTTCCAGGGCATCTCTTCTAGTTCCCAGCTTTAGAAGGTGCATTCAGCAAATATTCTCTACTGTTCACTTAGCATTGACTGTTTCTGTAAATGTTATGGCCACTGAACTTACTCAGTAGAATATTCCCAGAAAGGGACATGGCTAGGGTGAGCTAAATACATAATTTAAAAGATTATTTACTGGTTTTCCTACCCAGCATCTTATACTGTGTTGTGTGTCATTCTTGTCCTTGTAATGGATTATCTCGGTCTCCATAAAACACATGACTGGGATGTATTTTTGCCGTTGAAAAAGCCTCCAGTGGCAGAAAGGATGAACTCCAGATGAGCAATGTACTTACAATCTCCATATTTCCTCAGCCTGTACAAATTCTTCCTGCTGCTTCTCCTTGCTGCTATCCTGCAGAGCCCTAGCACTAGTCTGTGAGTTAAACATCCTTCATCCACAGTTCAGGACTCTTCCAGTGTCCCTGATGGGATTCCCTTTGGGAAGGACTGGAGTCAAAATACAGCCAACTAGCATTTGCTGCGGGGACCAGCCACCAGTGTTTGTTAAGATGAATGTTGAAAGACTTGAGGTGCAGGAGCCAAATGAGTTTAGTGTGATTTCTGTAAGCCTGGGTTTTGATTATACGGACACTTGGGAATACCGCCTTTACCATAAACACCACTTGTCCCCAGGGGATTTCTTGAGCCTATCTGAAGCAAGAAGGGAATTCCCTTTCAGTAGTAAAATTACGGCACTTTCAGACTTCTTTCTTGCATTTGGAGAACACAATCAGTAGGTGGATTACAGCTATGAGAGTCATGAGGAAACTCGTCTTTGGAATAACTCATGAGAATAACAAAGAAAGGGGACAGGAATGATTTTTCATTTTTGCAGAAGTGTGATGATGATAGGAATGCCTGCTGTGAGCTTTCATTCTATCTGGGATGAAACTATTAAGAGAAACCACGCACATGTGGACCTCTTTGCTCTGAATGCTCCTGTGCTCTGTGTGTGTGCTGCTGCAGTCTGAAGGTATCATTTGTGTCTCTATTTCAAATGCCTCTCCCTTTCACTCTCTTGCTCTCCCTTTGTCTTTGGAAAACATGAGGGCACTAAGCTGAGCAGGCTGATGGTGCCAGATATCTTTTGTACACATACACAGATACGGAGACATAAACATCCCTGCTGTGACCTGGAAGCTTTTTAAGAATAATAGCATGTGGGCACACACACAAAGTGAGTGGCAAAAAGAGTCCTAAGGATGCTCTTCATACACTTTGTTTGACATATGGGTTTGTGTACAGTAAATCAAGAGTTGTGCTTGTGAAGTGCATCTTTTTATTTAAGGGGGTCATGTTGTAAGTGGGGCAGACGAAAGAATCTGGTGTCCCACACTAAGCAGTTTTGATCCAGGTAATGCACATCAGACTATCAGGCTATCACTCCTAATTTGATAAACTAAACACTAGACTGATAATCCTGCCTTGCTTCTTCTCCTTCTCTTCTTTCTAAATATATCCATGTATTTCTCTTGACTGTGAACTTGTATCTACCTTGCTCTGTAGATTAATCATAAATATGGATATGGATGACAAGGTTAAGGGCATGGTGGGGAGGCTAAGCAACTCTGCTTCATTTATCACCACTATAGTGGATATTTGGGAAGGGGGGTGCCTCACCCATCCCAACTTTTTTGACACTTGTCAAGCAGTGTCAAGAGCAAAGGTATTCAAACAAGCAGGTCACAAACAGACTAATTTTAATCATTCCTTGCTGTGTGTGGTTAGCCCTGAGCAAATGATTCTCACACTTTCTGTGCTTTCTTGAGTTATTAGGAAAAAAAGCCTGATAAACATTAATCAGTCTGAGATTTACACTGAGGCGCAGAAAGTCAGACTCCTCAATTGCTGTATATCACCAGGATGAGCAATGTTTTTTAAAGGCACTGATCACTTATTGGCAAATATTTAGAGACAGTCGGTCAAATGGGTATGAGAGTTTTGGAACATCCGAAAGGTATAAGGTCATATTCTGGGAGTTACAGACTAGGCACTTCCTCTTCTGCATTGGGCAAGCTGGATGAAATATGAATTAGAAGTAGTTAAAAAAGAACTAATAGTTCTGAAAGCATTAAACGGAAGATCACCAAAAAAAGTCCCTCAGTGTCATTCTAAACCCCACGGACAGGCATCTTGTGTGCCAGGGTCAGGAGGTCATTACTCAGCTGTACCCAGCCCCGGTGCTGGCTCCCCTGACAAGCAGCCTGTGAGCTGGGGCAACACACTTTAAGGAAGATGTAAACAAGCAGGAGAGAGCCCAGAAGGGAGCAGCAGGCTTTCCAAAAGGCCAAGCAAAAACAGCCTGCACAGGAAGGTTAAAAGAATTTGAGTTACAAAAGTTTTCTTGCTCTAAATGGGGAAGACAAAAGAAACGTAAGAATCTTTGTTCCTATAAATTGTTCTTTTAAAGACGGTATTGATCTGTTGTGCTGCAAATCCCCAAGATGAGAAGTGATAGGTTAAATACCAGGACTACTTTCTAACTCCAAGACTAGCAAAGTACTGGAAGGGGTTAGCATAGGTGGGAGGATGTGGAACCTCTTTCATCAAGCTGCTTCAAGTCGTGTAGGCTGATGGTCTTCATGAACGGACTTGAAGGTATATTTGGTCCTGTCTCAGTGTAGTGGGCTGGACCAAATGATGTGTTTGAGGTGCCTTATGGTTCCATCTTGCTGCAATTTCTGTGATTCAACACAGTGAAACCAGTCTGATTTCTATATAAGCTGGATGTCTTTTTTTCACCCTGCTAAAATGGCTCAAGTCTGAAACACATGAGATAACATGAAAGGAGTAAATTTAATGTAAAAAAAACTTTTCTAAATGCTTATTGGGTTTGGTTTTTTACTCAGTGTCTTTTAGGAGATTATTAAGGAATGAGCTTGTCATTGGATATGAGATAAAGCTTTATCATAGATAAAATAATAAGAAAAACAAAATTTACTGAATAAACAGAGAGGGAATATATAGCTGATTCACAGCATGAAAAGATGCCTCAGCACAGTGCATGTGTCACTGAGCAGTATTATGTCTGGTGTTTAATATGGATTAATAACCCAAAAAAAGGGAAGAATACTTAGAAGGAAAAATGAGGGGATAATACAGTAATGTTTAGGTTACCCAAGCCTAGAAAAGACAGTGAGAAGGTCTGGCAATGAGCTTGCTGAGGCAGTTTACAAGCATCATGAGAGTAAATGAAATGCAGTATGGCAAAGGCAAGATGATGCATTCAGGAAACAACACATTAGAATTAGTCATGCTCATTTCTGGGTTCTAAAATAATTGTAACCACTCAAAAGAAAAGAAAAAAAAAAAAAGCCATGGCTGTGAGCGGCTTGGTGAAAACATTTGTTCAGTCTGTGGTAATGGTGAAATAAAAGCATGCAAGATGAGAGAGTGCATTAAGAAAGGAGTAGAGAATAATAGATAAAATAATACAGTACCATTATATAAATTGATGGTACGTGCTCTCCTTGTACACTCTATTCAGTTTGCTCACCCCATCTCACAAAAGAAAATAACAGAAATAGAAGAATGACTGGAGAAAGGGAACAAAAATGACTGTAGTCTTTTAATAGCTTGTTCATAAAGAATGATTAAAAAGAGCACCACTGTTTTCTTGAGAAAAGACAAATAAGCAGCACTGTGGTAAGGTATAGAAATAGTCACCACAGAAAAGTAGTTCACTCAGCCATTTCTATTTACTTTTCATTTTATTAGAAGAACAACAGGGGAAGCAATTACAAGAAAAAGAAACACTTCAAACCCATGAAGAGGAAATACTCTTTTACAAAATGCCTAATTAACATATGGAACTTGCTGCCACCAGATACCTCTGAAATCAGAAATTTAGTAAGGGCTCAGTAAATTTCAAAACAGACTCCTACTTGGATACTGGGAACAGTCACTGATAAAGTAGGGATGTTATGAGGATAGGAAAAATTGGAGAAGGTATTAAGATCTGAGGATGCAAGGAGTCTTGAATCTTCCTGTTTCAGATTAACTAAAAAACAAAACCAAACAAAACCACCAAGCGGTTTGACAGTGAGAGGCTATCTTCTTTTGGAACACATTGTTGCATGTGCAGCAAATACCGGGTATTTCTGTAACTTTTCCCAGTATGAGTCTTCTGCAGAGAACTGATGTGGAAGCTGTTAGCATCACGGTATGTCTATTTTTTATTATGGTATTTGAAGACTTTGGTGGGAGAGGAAGTGAGGTGGCAGATGTCCAGTTCTGATTCTGTCACTGTCACATTTTGGGGTGTTTCACATCCTCTCTTCTACTTCAGTTTTTGCATCTGAACATAAGGTAGATGCAATGGTGTGGCCTTTTGTCTTAGAAGACTTACGAGGCTTAATCAGTTCCTATTTGAATGTGTTCCACTTGCATGTGCTGAGATGAATTACTCTATTGATACCTGTTCGGTGAAAAAGTCCGGGCGGTTTGGCTGGCTGCGGTGTCACAGTGTTCCTGCGGGATTTTGGAAGTGGCTGCTTTTTGACAGAAGCAGTCGGCTCTCCAACCAGACTTGCATCCCTCCGCCTCCTGCCACCCTGTGGTCATACAGACATTGCGATAATGCTCAGGAACCTGCTCATCAGTCAGGATCCCCTTCGCAAGCCATCATAAAATGCAGATTGAAAATGTCTTCCCCTGTCCTGTAGTTTTGCTAGCTTCCCACTTCCTCTGTGCCAAATATCCTTCCTCCCCCAAATCTGTGATGATAAGCTCTTGTACCAACCATGCTCAAACCTATTCCTGTGCCTGCAGCACTGCCTTGCCTTTACTTTCTGCACTAGTCTCAATCTAGGACAGTTTCTTGGTATGAGTGTTTTAAGATGAACCCCACCTCCTCATCTCTTATGTCAAGTACTGAGCCAAATCCAGCTCCTGGCTTCTGATTCATGATTTGGGGATAGACTTGGAAATACTGATCTTATTTTTCAGGAGAAACAAACACACGTCTTGGGTTTGTTTTTGTTTTTTTCTCATATGAAACTTGCACAGAATTCATTCCTTTCACAGAGTAAGGAGAGGAAAGCATCAACTTCATACCTGAAATCTAGGCACCTCCACCTCACCTGTGGGTCAGCTCTCCAGTACACTTTGCCAGGATGCACAAACAGATGCATCCCTTTGTATTTCACTGCAGCTGTGCTATCTCTGTATGATGATACACATGTTTCTGTGAGTGCATGTTCTTTTCAGTCCCCAGTGTCCCATCTGGCAGGGTTCATTGCTGCTATGGAGCACTCATTTACAATTCCCATCAGGCAAACTTGGCCTAAAAAACAACTTTAAGTATTTGAATAAATGGTTGTGGCTGAAACCTGCCCCAAGTGATAGATGAATGTTTAGTCATCTCCTTACTAGAAAATAAGTCTGGCTAGTGCTTGATTGGTACTTTAGATTTCCTAAGTGCTTTACAAATATCAATTAATCCTCAGATTCCAGCACACATTGTGCTTAGTTGTTTGTACGGAGAGTTGAACATCAGCTCTCTGATCTTAGGAGCAAGAACCTTCACTGTCAGACCTAGCATCACTGGCCTGCTTGCTTAGAGCATCTGCAGGCTCTCTGTCCCCACCCCCCTTCAGGACCAGGGGGCATATTGCTGCAGTATTAGTTTGTGATGCCCTCTTAATACCTCCCACAAACTGAATGAGCAGTAACCTTCCCAGTTTCCAGGTAAAGAAACTGATGGAGAGTTTTTATCAGGACTGGTTCTTTCATTCCCAGTTCTGTCCTCAGTTCAGCAGAACCACCTGCCTTACACAGCATGATACAAAGAAGGAAAGTGTGTGAAGGAAAGGAGAGAGGTGCTTCTCCCACCGCAGTGACAGGAAACAGCTGAGGTTCAGGGACACATTCCTACCTATCAAAAACTCGGCCCCTCTTCCAGATAGGTACCAACCTATGAAGGGCAAATCACAATTTAGATTATTTTTTTTACATAATCAATTAGAGTCTTTCAGTGGTAGAAGCAATTTGTGTGACTTTTAATCTTTTGCTAGCTCAGCCTGATCAGCACTTTGTGAAGAATGTGGGGCCAATGTCTCTGCTAATCCAGGTAAATCAGGCATATCTGGAGACAGACAGACAGAGAGGGAAGGAAGGGAATCTATTAAAACGAAGGAAGGCCCATCTCAGGACTAAAAAGGCATTATTGAGGTACCTGATTTATAGGAGGAGAGTTGCCTTTAAGTCATTTTTAATGGAATATTATTAAAGAAAAATCAGGAGCAGTGAAACCTTTTGTATCTTGTCTCCTAATGTATTTATTTCTGCAGCAGGGAACCCTGTTAACCTCAGCAGGTAATGTATTCCTCGACTGGCACGTGTGGCAAGGTTGTCGCCTAGGAATTTTATAATGGAACAAACTCAGTTAAATATTTGCACATGAAAAGACTGTCACAAGGTTCTGGGAGCCTGAAATTTGTTTCCAAGGAAAACTGCCTTGTAGAGATGCTGAATCTTCCTGTGTGTAGGTATCAAATGCCATCATTTTCATGTCTCTCTGGCTTTTTTTTTTTCTTTTGCCAACGCAAATGAGTTTAGATAGACAGACGACTAGATAGATGCTTGCCTAAAGCAATGTCAGCCTCTGGGCAAAGGTTCTGAATTGCTTTCCCATAATTTTTCAAGCAGGCTAATAGTTGAGATTTTCGTCATTGTAAGGAAAGCGAGTTCCGTGTAGCAAATGACACACAAGACTCAATCCTACAAACACTTAAGCATCTATTTAATTTTCTGTGCTGTGAATAGTTTCACAGCAGTTGCTGACAATTCCTACAGATTACTGTATTGAAATGATAACCCCAAATTTGACTGATGTAAAGACTTGGCTTTCTCCTGATACTAAGGAAGACTCTACAAGAGCGAAGATTGCTGCACTGGATCTGTCTTTTGCTTTCTTCATTCCTGCTGTCACTCCTTTCTTATCTCATTCTCAGTAATACTTTCTGCTTCATGCCAGCATCCTTACAAACTTGCAACAGTGCTTTTTCACTGGATTCTTAATTGGATAGTACTATTTGCATGACAGGAGGTTCCTAGGTGTATCCACCATTGGCTAACATAATGGCCAAGGAGACATGCTTGAAGCTTTAGTTATTGTTGCATGAAGTAATGAGCCATGGGCCTTCAAAACCTTTGTAAATGTAGACTGGCAGGTTACATGTGTGTGTCTTTACATTCTCCCGTGAGGTATTTCCATGAAAAGAAATCACCCCCTAGAGTCCCCGCTTTCAGCCAGAACAGGGGCTCAGTGGGAAGTGTGTTTACATTCTGATGTTACCATCTCCAAAAAAAGAAGATTCACTAAAAAACAGTTTCGATTTTACAGGATCAAAAACAGAGAACAACCCGGTGTTTTCCTTTTATTCTGCTAGGTGTTCTAAGGGTGTTTTTTGTGTTTTGTTTTGGTTTTTTTTTTAAGCATGAAAGTTGCTGTAACGAAATGAGGCAAAATCACATAGTAGCCTGATCAGGAAGGTGTAAGTGGCCTTCTTCCAGGGCCTCCCATGTTATGCCCGCTGAATGATATTTGGCACAGCTTAGTGGTGTGTGTCATTATTTGTGTGTGGGCACACTAAGATACCTTTCCGTTATGCTTCTTTGGGACTTCTTGTGCGGCATAGCTGTAAATGACAATATAAGCTAAAAGCTGACAGAGCACTAAGACCTCAAGCAAGCCAAAAAGCCAGGTTATGGTCTTCGTATCACAAGCATAAAACTGGCATAAAAATAATTATTGTAGCTTCTGAGTTTACCACCGGCATATCACATCTAGACTCTGGCCTTCTCCTGGAAGGCCCTTGCATGTTAACATAGGCATGGGTTTTGTAGCTATGTGTGGATTGGCAGAGAGCAGTTTCTTGTGATACCGTGGTTTTGTCTTATTCTGATTCAGGATTTATGTTTTGGTGCAACCATCATAGACACAGATCCATTTCAGCTCTTAGGGTTTTCACATGTGCCTTTGTGAACTGAAATTGTGATTAATTAGGAGCAGCACATGATGAGCTCAAAAAAGAGCTGCACTGCCAAGGTTGTATTTCATCTAACAGTGATGTAAAAGTCTTAATGGGTAGTTGGGGTTTGGTGCAGTCAGGTAAGGATCCCAGAGTTGGGCCACAAGAGTTGTCATACTCTGTTTCTGGACAGGACTATGTATTTTTGCTGGGCAGCAAAGCTCTGACTTAGCACGTTCGATGGAAAGTTTCTCAGTGGGCTTTGACGAGATGGGCTCACAGAAAAGGCTACATTCAAACCAGCTGGAAGAGTGGCAATTTTTCCCCACATGGCAAAGTGATGATCTTGCAGAAGTCTTCAATTAGCAAATTTCAAATTGTCAAAAGGTACTTCATTTTTTAGCTGGAGAACATTTCTTCATGTGAAGAATCTTTTCCTTCAAAGAAAAAAAAATAATGACAGATTTTTCATGTATTTAGCAACCAAAATTTCCATCAAAAAAGGTATTTCAAAAGCCAATTTTCAAGCAGATGCAGATCTGTTCTTCCTTGAATCCAGAGACTGTGGAACACAGTAATCTACAGTTGCAGTTTGCTTCCTAGCCTCTCCGCCTTACATCTCCCCTAGGAAAGAGCACCTGAGAGTCCAGTCCGATTCCTTTATCCCAGCAAAGCTGCGTGTGCTGCAGTTGGTCCCCAAAGATGGCTGCACCACATGAAACAGCTATGCACAAGACATACTGATATACAGTCTGCTTCCTCAGTACAATACTTCCTTTAATACCCTCCACACCTTCTTCCTCCTTCCATGATTCCCTCCAAGGGCACATGAGCCTTTTTAATTTTAGGCTTTCATTTTGTTATGGTAGATTACATTTTTGTTTATTGCTTTCTGTCCCTCTGAGGTTCCCATACAAGCCTTAGCTGCATCTGGCTTTTATTTGAAGAAATTCTAAGCTTGCTGCTCTCTGGACCTCTCTGGGTTCTCTTTTTTCTGTTTGTTTTTCATAGCAAGGAAGCTCTTGGGTTTCTCTGATTCCTTTTGACATGGGACGATGGACCATTGTCTCTGTCTGTGTTTTTAGAGGCAGGGAAGAAGGAGGCTGGAGTGCAGTGATTGTTTAATTAAAAATGTGAAATGTGTGTATTCAGAGGTGTGTATAACATTTGTGCACATAAGTATGTGTGTGCATGTGTGCATGTCTTGCTGCTAATTGCTCTGAGCCTCCCCCTTCCTTTCCTCTACTGGTGTTTGCCGTTCACTGTTTGCTACAGGGGAAAGAAAAAGCAGGGAGCACACAGAAATGTCACAGCTGAGAGGGTTTCTGTAATCCTGCAACATATGTTAAACATTAAAGCTCCTTCAGCAAATCTGATGTGCTCACAGTCATCGTGGGACCAGCAGTTAAAGCGCCCCAGTGCTGCCAGGAGAACGTTATCCTGGCCCTAATTGAGAGCGACTTAACTAATGTTTCATTTCCTAATTAGTCCTTGTCAGCGGCTGGAAGGCCGCGGATGGTGCTGGTGGCACGGGGCCCATCGCTGCTGTAATTGAAGTTGTTCTGACAGTCTAGGGCTTTGGGGTGATCCATAAAGTAAGGCTGATGGTTTGGGACCAAATTGGATGGTGTAGGAGAGAGGGTCAGGCATCAGCAGAGGGGCACTGTCAGCACGCTGTGGTAAACCTGAGTGGTCACGAATCAAGTCTGAAATGACAGAAATGGCAGAGTAACAGTGAGGTAATGAGAACATCACTCCATGCAGTGCACAGTGGGAGCTCAGGTGGGCTGGAGAGAGCTAGCCAAAGGGAGCTTCTGGGATTAAATGGAGGTGGGGAGGAGAAGATTGTTTCCTAGAAAGGAGCTAATGGGCAACGCCCCACCAACCACACAAGGAATGCTGTGCTCATCTTCAGAGCACAGTGCACCAAGTACTTTGCCATGAACTTGAATCATAGAATCACAGATTCACCCAGGTTAGAAAGGACCTCTGAGATCATCAAGTCCAACTTGGCCCACTACCACTGTGGTAACCAGACCATGGCACTGAGTGCCACATCAGTCTCCTCTTAAAAACCTCCAGACATGGAGAATCCACCACCTCCCTGGGCAGCCTATTCCAATGCCTGATTACTCTCTCTGTGAAGAATTTCTTCCTAATATCTAACCTAAACCTCCCCTGCATCTCAGTGAAGAACAGTATCTTCCTTAAGAGGTCTCATCCTCTCATTGAAATTCATCCTTCTTGTTCTTTAGCATCAGTTTGGTGGGAAATGCTCATCCTCAGCTCCTTTACTTTTGGACACTTTGGCCTTCATCATTGACTGTCCCCTGTCTCTGGTGGGATGGGGCATCCACTTAGCTTTGGTGTTGATGTATCAGCAGCAGAGCAAACACACAAGGCAGGAGTACCCTCTGGCCACACAGAGACCATAGGTGCCTGACAAAGTGTCATCTCAGCCTGGGACAAGGTGTTGGGCTGGGCACTGGAAAAAAATCTGCCAAATGGAGATGGGAGAGGTACTGAGCTTGATATCAAATTGTATTCAGGAAGAAATGGTTTGTGGTTACTCAGCAGGGGAGTTACACTGTCTTTGTAGAGATGCTTGCCAAAAGCAAGCTTTGCTTTGGTAAACTGTGGACTGGGACCTTTCTGGTGGAGAACCTGACTCATCACACAAATCCTGAGAGCTGTGAAGCAAAGCATCTGGGCAGCCATGGGTTTGGCAAAAACAGCTGGCAGGCACCTGAAGGACAAGTGGGCAACAAGAAGGCTGAAGGATGAGTAAACACAAGCAGTGTAAGCTCTGAAGCACACAGGCAGTGCATGGTCACTTGCTGGCATCCCCAGGCTGCTCCCCTCCATCCCAGGGAGGGAGGGGAGATGGGGTTACAGCATCTCCATGCTGGGGCTGTGTTAGCTGTTGGTCCCCTAGCAGTGCTGGCTGTGTGCTGGGCCGCTGTAGTACTACCTGTGCCTTGAGCAGTCAGGACCCTCATAAAGGGAGACTGCAGCTCAAGAGGTACATGTGCAGTTTAGAAGGTGATAGTAACAGGGAGATGACAGTCCCCTTAACCCATGATAAGTCCATGCTGCTTCTTGCTGACACTGGTGACACTTGTTTTCCTCTAGTGATGTAGTTCTGCCCAAGTCCTCCCCAGTGCTTCTCAAGGTAGGACAAGCCATAGAAAACCCTGTATACTCATAGGAAACCTGTCTTCTTGCACAGGTGTGCTCCCTGTGAGTGAAGGTGGGAGATGACTGGGGCTACCTCTGTCTAGCAAATGCTGTGAAGGGAAACATCCTGCACTGGGCCCAGCATATGGACCTGTGACTAGGAACAGGCAGGAAAAAGATCTCAGCTCAGCCCCGGTGTGCTCTTAGCTGAA
The DNA here is from genome assembly GCF_003957555.1 of Calypte anna. Classification (NCBI taxonomy): domain Eukaryota; kingdom Metazoa; phylum Chordata; class Aves; order Apodiformes; family Trochilidae; genus Calypte; species Calypte anna. The sequence goes on from NC_044244.1 coordinate 80,829,078, forward strand.
TGAGGTGCCCCACAGTCCATTGGGGTGGATGGATATCATGTGCTGCTGTATATGTAGGGTCCCTCTCTGTCCCCAGACCATGGTAGGATGGCTGAGTGGCCACCCCAAATCATACAGGCTCTTCCCAGAGCACACAGGTGTTGGGACATACCTCTGGATGGATGCACAAGTACCATAGTGGTTAGGAAAAATCCAAGAAAGACAGATAGCTCCATCCTTAAAAAACATGTTCAGTGGTTCAGGCTGTGGATGGACAAGCAAGTATGGACTTTTAGCACAGTGCCAACTGAAAGGAGAGGGCTGGCATGTGGTGTCCAGTGAGGCATTGACAACGTAGTGGGAGAAGGGAAGTTGAAGTATGCTTGTCTACAAGGGTGATACTCAATATACACATCTTCTTCAAGAGAATCTCCTGTTTCCTACCAAGAATGCCACAAAGGAAAAAAATGAGCTTTAAGGTGCATGTGGAGCCCCACTGTGCATGTCATTTCCATAGCAAGCTACCTACACTATATAGCTTGCTCCTGGTTGCTTTCCCGGGTGATTTCTCTCTCCATACTGATCAAGTTTCTCGACCTTGGTGCCCTGTGTGAAGTTATGAACTTGAAGGCAGCATAATAAATTCCCACCTCATCCCAGGTACCTGTCAGCCTGAAGCTCCTGCAGTAAGGTGAAGGGGGAAAGAGGGGATTTGTCTCTCTTTACCAAAGCAGGCCAGCTCTCTAATGCTCCATTAGCATACCACACACAGGCATTCAGCTTTTAATTAGTTACGTGGTGTGATAATTAAGTAGCCTTTCTCCACAACTTTCCTCATGTGTAGAGTGAAGGGGAGGGGAACAGTGCCTGCTGGGGATGGGGGTTGAGGTTGTTTTAAGGCTGTGAGTAATTGTGACCCCAAGGAGAAGCAGAAACGAAGCACGAGCTCTCCTGAGAAGAGTGGTGGAAGCCCTGTGTTGGGCTCTCTCCCATCTTCCCTCCCACTTCTGCTGGCGTGGGCTTACCCTCCTTCCCCCAGCAAAGTGCTTGGTGGGTAATAACATCTCCCCTGGAGCTGAATGCATACACCTTCATGTCCTCATGGGCCAAAAAAGAGCTAGGCTCCTGCCTAGATTGACAGCTGACTGTACTTATGGGACCATCAGGGGAGAGGGTAAGAGGCTGAGGAAGGAAGCTGGGGAGCTGTGCTCCCAGCAAAGGTGGAATAATCAAAAAGGTGTTTTATGGTGACATGGCAGAGCCAGGTGTGAGGAGCCCAGGGCAGGACACCAGAGCTACAAGGGAAGTCCCACACCTTGAAGTCTGTATTGTGTTTGGCTCTGCAGCATGGAAGAGGAAAACAGCTTTCCTACCAAGAGGAACACAAAGGGCCTGTGCCCAGCTGCAGCAGGGCAAGTGTGGCCTCCTCAGCAGGGAATCTCTTTATCAGAGGCAGAACAGGTATAATTGATCCATGCAAAGCAGTGGCAGAATTAAAATGAAGCCTATTACCAAAGCAGCCCTTGTTTCACCAGTGTGCACACTGTTGGGCTGCTTGTGACAGGGAAACAGATGGTAATTCTGTGAGCCCCGCACATCCTGGCACACATGTAGATCCAAGGAATTACTGCATCGTGGAAGAGGCAGGTGCAAATTTGTTAGGATATGAAATAAAATACAATTTCATAATGAACTCAGCAGCTATACCATCCCTTAATAGTTCAGAATTGTCTCCATTAAATATCTCCCCACTTCCCAATCAGAAAATCAAATTATAGTTAACCCTAAAATATGTTTGGCTTATTTGCTCTTAAGATATGCAGAAGCAAAGACTGTGGTAAATCTTTGAAATAAGCTCCAGAAAAGCCTTTGGAAAACTATCCTATGGTCCTCAGACTGAAAAGGCAACATAAATATCTGTAGGCCTCTTAGGACATCACTGCCTAACCATGCCCTTGGGCTTTCATCTGCTAAGGTGAGGTCCAGTGCACAACTTTCCTTGCTAGCCCTGGCACATCAGGACCTCCTGCCTTACCTGGGAGAGAGAGATTTATGTCATCAGAGTGTCAAGCTCAGGGGATGCTGAGGCACATGCACATTTTCTCTTCCTAGAAAACCCTGTAGCAAACAGCAGTGTGTGCTTTACCCCTGAGCAATGCTATACCTCTCATTTTCACTCTACTCTGTCCCTAACCAGGTGAGGTGATGTCTTCTCAGGGCAGATCAAAGTGGGAGTGGGATGTTTGTTTTAAATGACAGTTTTGACAGCTGTGTCTTTGCTGCCATGCTGTCCATGGCAAGGGCCAACAGGTGCTCCAGAGGACTGCTCTCCATTCCATGGCGAAGGGCTTTCTAGAAGAGAGTTTAACAAAGGTTGATTGCAAAACTGAAGTGTCAGGTCTTCTGTCATTGGATTTTGGTCACTGTGTACAAGAGGACAGGGGACAGTAAGTATCCATGAAATTCTCTATAGATGTGTGAAGAGTTTGAATAAAGAGCTGCAGAGCTGTCACACATCTCTGAGCTTAGGGTGTTGCAGGGATGTTGGACGAAAGGGTTGTGAAGTTCTGCCAGAGAAAAATGGGAAGCCTTTTACCTTGATAGCAGCTCACTTTCCTGCTGATAAGCAACTCTGAGGATGAGATCAGTGCTTTGAACCCATACTGCCATCCCAGTTCTGCCTTCCAGCTGGGCCATTACCCCTCACTCCTGACCTACTCTTCCAGCCTTCAACCTGTTTTGCCCCAAGCCTATTACTCCTGCCCAAATGAATTATGATACATGAAAGTGTCCAGTGGGAGAATCATCTGCAATTACCAGAACACTTTTTCCATTGATGAAGCAAAGCTTGGAGTTTGGTGTACAGGACATAAAAGACCAATAGAATAGAGCTTGATTGATAGCTGGCATGATTGCAAAACTACAGTACCTGCATCCAGACAGCTGTAAATTGTACCACAGTGCCTATCAGCAAGCTTCTCTTGAAATGTTTGATTAGAGCTTCTTTCAGCCACCCCTTGGCCCTCCCCAGCTGCTAGGGAAAGGGCTTTTGTGTGAAAAAAACCTTACGTGATTTGAGATGAAATCATGTCCTAAATATTTGAAGCAACATGAATTGAACACCCACATCTTTTTTTGTGGTGTTGAAACTGGCTACTAGAACTGCCTTGCAGAATGACTGAGTGTTCAATAGCCAAGGCAATGCCAAAAATAAAATGACAAAAATGCCGAAAGATTATCTGCTGAAGAAGATTTTTTTGGTTGGTTGGTTTTTGTTGTTTTTTTTTCATCTGGTTTCTGGCACTGATATTCGAGAAAATCATGGATTTTGTTGTGTCCCCCATCCAGGCATCCCTGGAGAAGAAGGTAGCTGGTTTCTGCACTGAGGTGGGACCTGCCCATGCTCATGTCCCATCAGGGAATGCCATAGTGCTGCCTCATGGACTCTGATGAGCTAAGGCATGATGCTCAGTAGCTTGAGCACCATGCTACACTCAGAAGGCAATACTAGTGTCTTCATGTGGCACATTGCCATGATATGCAGATGCAGCAGCCTATTCCTTTCATGGAGAGACTTCGTGAGGAGTCTCTTCATCAAGTTTTTTTAGGCATGCAGTAGCATGACAGTGAGACTTGCTCCATCCTCTAGAGCTGGTCATTAGCAGAAGAGAAATTGAATCCCATAGGGGGTTCTGCATCCTCTCCTGCCTTTCCCTTCTGCAGAGAGAGCCCTGGGCTGAAGAGCACCCATTCTACATGAATATGTGAGTCACGTTTTGCTAGGCTGAGCACCTATGTGAGCGCACTACCAAGTTTAAGTGACAATGTGCAGAGACCTCCCACGCAGAGTTGTCAGAGTAGCATGTATTTACTTATTTATTCTCTTTTTTGATAATTTAGTTTAAATCAACGTGACACACACTCGTATGATTTCCAGTATATATCAACAACAAAATATAGTTCTGTCCTTGTTATATGTACAGGCTGGCATATCTATCTGTTTGGCAGAGAGGGCTCCGGGGGCCTGGCAATGAAAATTCCCTGGGGAAATGCACTTTTGCATTCACTTCCCAAATTGTCTATTGCCTCTGAAAGCACTTTTTCTTTTACTAATGAGAATAATAAGCTTTCATGTAGAGACATTTGCAACATGTGTTTACTGCTGCGAAAGAATTTAGATAGAGGCTTAAAGGAAAGCAAAATAAAGTATTTTTTAGGATATCTCCTTGAATATGATGTCAGTTTAAGCCAGGGAACTCAGGATTGTTGAAGATACTTGAACTTGTTTGTGGGGTTCTTTTGATGGAAGTAGAAATGAAATAAAACCACTTAGCATCTTTGAATCAAAATGCTGGCTATATTTGGCAGAAATCTGTGAATCAGATTGTTCTGGTATGTGTAGCTATTAAGCAAAAGCTGAATATGTTTTTCAGTACTTGATTTTTTGAAGTATTTGAATCGGAAAGGAAGGAAGCATCACTCTACCTCCATGGAACAGCAGTGCAGGGGGAAGGAAGGATTTCTACAAGCTGAGTCAAAAGACCAGCGTCCATGTTGAGGCTTCCAGTTCTTTTTCTGTTTCCTCCTTTTCACAACATTCATGCATTTCCATTATCAAGACCCTGAACTGGTAAAATTCCAGCATGGCACGCATACCATATGAAGGAGAAGCCCAACAAAGGAGTAGTTGGAGGAGACAGTGATGGGTCTGCCTTTTTCCTTGCACAACCCTCTTGCAGCCCTGGATGGAGCTAATCCAAATGGAAAGATGCAGGGCCAGAAAGTGTTTGCTGTCTGTTTTTGTCATGGAAAATGGGGTGAATCAGCTGCAATCCACTGACACCAGTGGAGGTGAAAGGAAAGCTAGGTTTTAACCTGCCATAGCTGCTGCTGTACCAAGGAGAGCTTTCGTCATTAAGCTTTGGTATAATGAAATGGGCACATCAGTGAGAGGAGAAGAAAGAAACCGTAAGAAATTTGGCTGTGGCCTCTTGCCCTCATGTTTGTAGGAAACAGCTTGCTCAGTGCAGCTCACAATCCTGCTTTGCCTTCCAGTCACCTCAACACCAGGAAGATGCAGACAAATCGGAGAGAATCTGGAGAACAGCAGCTAGGATGATTAAAGGGCTGAAGGATTGACTTATTAGGGAAGAAGATTAAAGGAACTAAATATGTCTAGGTTGGCTAAGTGGCAACTTAAGACGGGATGTGAATGATAACAATCCACCAGCTTTTGAAGGATGCAAACAGCTAGGAAAGAGAGAGAAAAAAAGAGGTATTTGCAAGTCTAGTTCAAGAGGTGAACAGAAACTGACTGAGTATATGATAATTCAGGTCGAATGAAAAACAAACAAAAATATCTGAACCAAAATCCCAGATAGCTAGCGGGTATCTTAAGGAACTAGTAGACTCTGGACTGTGAGGTGCATTTAAATAGCTGTGTATGGTAAGCATTGGGTGCTGTGCTCAAGTAGTTTCCCGTGTCTTGGCTGTAGTCCATCAGCACCACAGTTCTTTCTAGGTTTGTCATTAATTGCTCCTCCTCAGATTATGGCTGCTAACATCATGTAAGTGCTGAAGTGAGAAGTCTGTGCTTGGCACTCTGCATCCATCCTCACTAAGACCAGATCTATTAGGAATGAGAAATGGGGATGAGGTGGTGACACTGGGTGGGAAGGCTGCTCAAGAGCACCGTAGGTCTCATTGTGGGGATCTAAAGTACTTAAATTGTAACTTTATCTTGCCAGCAGGATCAGGAATCAAGTTAAAGATTTTCTCTCCTCCTCATTTCCTTCCTGCAAGTTGCATGGCCATTGCACAGTGCTTATGCTGAGCTGCCAGAAATTCTGCATGTTGAGAAATTTACTATAAAGACAGCATGAAATGGAGGTGTCAGAAAGCTTTCTGCTGCTAATTAAGCTGGCGTGCACGGAAACATAACTGTTGTCAGTATTTCATTCTGTACCAAACCTTAAAGCACTGTTGATGTAGCTCCCTCCTTCTGCCCTGCATCCTCCCCAGCTCTTCTTGCCCAGCATTTCCTTCACTTGCTTCTCCCCCAGCCTCCCACTGCTGCATTTCAACCTCTTGAATATCTGAGCTTCCTCCCCCAAACAGTCCATCACCCAAGGGCTCTGTGCCCCTCTTGCTTAGCAAAATCTCCAGGTGTCCCACTGGGACATTTTCTAGTCTATCCCTGCAAGGATGACAAACCTGATGGGTCCCTTGCTTTGCTATTGGTAAACCAGACATGGGTTCAAGGAGAAACTGAATCTATATGTTTTGGAAGACTGACAGAGAGGTGGGCCTTGGCAGGGAAATGCCTAGGCTGGACTGTGTTCCAAAACAAGGTCCTCAGGTGCAGCTTTCACAAGCTTTTGTGGAAGTCAGGTGTAAACAACCGAAGTATAATTTGCAAGACAGTTGGAGATTGCAGTATTTCTGTCATCAGTAATAGGTGACACAAGGCCTAGAGAAGGTGGTGTTCCTTGTGGTATGCTTGGGTTAGCAGTCCTCCCCTGGCCTCTCGGAGCAGGCAGGCTCATTGCAAGGGACAATGCCAAGTTCTCCTTTTGCACTGTGGAGATGGTGCTTCTTCATCCCAGTTTCTGCTCTGGTTGTGTCTCCTCCCCATTCTGTGGTGCAAGATATGCAGATGCAGGGACGTCCTTCCCCAGCAGTGATGGTCTGACAGCAGCTGTGTTGCAGAGGACAGTGCTGACTCAATCTCTTGGTGTAATCTGTAGGTCTACATAGTCAGCCCTCCACAAAGCATGGATATATTTGGATCAGGAGGGCTGTCGTGGGCCATCCTAGCACATAGCCAGCCCACGTTGTATGTGCTTCCTCAATGTGTGGTGCGGTGCGGTGCAGTCCCTGGGGCACCTCTTGAAACACAGACACAAATAAGCCAATATTGCCTGTAATTTCCTGTCGCTATAGATTTTCTATAAAAAAAACAGAGAGATGCCTGAGAGGTCAAGGCAGGCAGGGTGTAGTGCCAACAGAATACAATATTCGGAGGGTGTTCCCATACAATAAGTTCTGCATGATTTAAAGCCAGCCCCCCACACACATGTGATCAAGTACACTGCCTGCACCCTCCTCCCTCTGCCCTCCCAGCTCCCATCTCTTTTACACAGAGCCTATTTTGCAGAAAACACCATGGGGAAAGCAGCTTTTGCTAAATGTTTTATAACGTGCCAGGGAACCTTTATCAAACATTTAATCCCAAACCTGGCTTTGAAGCAGGGAGGCATACAATTCTGTAATTAATTTTTTTTTTTTTTTTTTACCTTCTTTTGCTAATCGCTGATAAAAAGCTTAATTCTATTAACAACTCGACTTGACAAATTGCACTGTTCAACGGAAGCGTTTAGAAATTAATTACGCATTTTATTGCATTAGATCGGATAAACAGGGGAGCGTCAGCTGAGCAAGAGAGGAGAGCATCAGCACAGGGCCCGCTGTTGAGGCAGTGGCCAACCTTCTACCAGCTCTATGTGCCTGGTTTACATGGCTTGAGAATCGCTGATGGGACTGTTTTCCCCGTTTGTTTGTTCTGGTCTCTTTGCTGATTGCAAGAGTTCCACGTAGGAGAGTTTATTTTTGTAAAGGTGAATTGCAGAGCTCTGGTGAAAATTCAGCTAAGCACAAATTTCCGTACTGAACAGCCTCCAGGGGAGACAGCCAGGCTCTGAGAGTCTGAGGATAATGAGAATATGGGATGTCTGAGCACACTGTGATGTACAGAACAAGTGAAGTGTTGTGGGGCACAAACGGGCAGGTTGGGACAAGGGGAAGTAAAGTAAGCAATATCTGTGTCTGCCAAGAGAAACTCTGGGGTTTTTCAGAAGCCATTCATGGCTTCTTGAAGATAGCCTGAAAAAATTGGGGAGATTAGAAACCAAAAATGGCACATGAGTTTTATCTACTATCCTGATGTACCATACCTATCCACAGCAAGATTTAATGATCCAGAATTGCATTAGTGAGCATCTGAGTTTGCAATACAATTTTAATTCTGCGTCCAGGTTTGAACCTTGCTGACATTTGGACAGAGATCTGAGTTCATTCCTTTTAACATGGGGATGGCATTACTCCTTACTTCCAGCCTTGCTGCCTGTGTGCTGCATTGTTTTTTTCTCCGCTTTGTTTTTATTTCTTAGAGGCACATCAATAACCTTTGTCCTTGACTGTAATCCATATAGTTGTGGCCCTGATGAGTTCAGTCTGAATCTGGAAAAAACAAGGAGAAGAAAATGAACTTCATTTCTCCCTGCTGCCTCATTTTCTGTTCGTGAGCTGGGTAAACATAGGTGTCTGTAACCAGCCCTGTCAGCTGGGAAGCCTTCTCTCTGGGTTGGGATGTGCATGCACCAGGTTGCTTGTGTGCTCTGGGGCAGCTCCTGCTTCCTCCCCACAGGCTTTATCCATAGGGAGAGGAGAAACATGATGGACAGCCAAGCCCACATGCCAGAAACAGAGATGCTTCAGGCCAAGTTGAGCCCATCCTGTATTTCCCCAGTGAGTACAGGCACAGCCTCAGGAGAGGGAGGCAGTGGGAATGGCTGTGGCCAGGCTGCCCAAGACAAAACCCACTTCCACTAGGAGGCAGGGAACAACCTTCCCATACCACTGCAGCTGTTTGTTATAAAAAGCAGCCTGTTCCAGCTCAAGCCTTGGCCCTTTTTATTCCCTAGCAGCCTCAGCCACGATGGGCTCTGCAATCACATCATCTCTGTCCTCCCCTGCTACAGCATCTCTCCATCTCTTGCACATGGACACACATAGTCTGCAGCTGGTGACCGGAGCTCTGGAACACTGGTTACAGGATTTGTAACAGATTTGGCATCTGTTTTCACAGTGTTTTGGAAAGACAACAGCTGGGGGCTTGGCCAGTGCTGCTTCCCTTGTTGAGCAAAGCAGTGATGTGGAGGTGTAGGGAGGTGGCCAGGGCACTGGAGAATAGAGGAACACAGGAACAGGGAGGTCATTTGTGCCTCCTTGGTGCACATCTCTCTTTAGATGGAGAATTTCCCTTACTTGGAGGCACCAATTCCAGTTCTTCAGTTAAAGCTAAGTTTATACTTTCATTTTCAGGCCCATTTTTCGATTTCTAACCTTTGTTAGGAGAAACTAATTTGTTTGCCTAGTGAGATGTTCAAAACCAGGTAAGAAATACTGAAGGGACGAGAGTTGCTTTTTTCTTTTCCTCATTGAGTTCATAGTCTCTTACTGCATCTTGAGTTTTCTTGACTTGGATGCTCTCAGCTGCCTTGGTTTACCAGAGCTCATGGTGTTAACAGCCCTCTGTTTTTCACAGGCAGCAACTGGGAACCAAAGAGGGGAACTCAAGAAGGGGCACAGCCAGTCCTTTTTTGAATATTTATAGTTTCTATTAGGGAGGGGAGTGTGTGAGGAGGGCAGTTAAGGGGCCGTGGTGGTTAAAGGCAGTCAGAGCGTAATCTAGTTGTGGGAACATGAGAGAGGCTGAAACAGATATACAGATGGTGCATGGCAACAAAGAAAAGAAACATGCTGAAGGAGCGAAAGAAAAATAAATAAAAGTTAATAGAGCTAAGCAAAAATACTGAGAAGAAAAATGTAGTGCTACTGAAAGAGGGAATGGAATGATCTCAGAGACAGGCAACAGGGACGCTGCAGAGAAAAAAATATTAACAATAAAAGATAGATCACAGCGTGCTAGATGGCAAGAAATAAACAGCAAGTTTAGACAATTTCAAGGAAAACTATTGAGTCAAAATGTGTAGAGGGAAAAGGGAGGGAGAGGCAAGAAAGCAAGGTAGGGGAAAATAAATTCAAAGGTGACTTTGAAAAGAATAATTAAGTGACTAAGGCATCATTGCCAAATTACAGTAGTACTCCAGGGGCTGAGACATTCAGCAATGAAACCTGTAGGGATTGCTGGGGAGGGTGCCAAACAGAGAAAGCCAGGAACCTGGTGGCAGTCTCTCAATCCTCCATTCCTTGGGGACTGCACAACCCTGCACTGCTGGTCCAAGTCCCTGCACAGCTCCAAATACTCTCAGTGAGGGGGAACTGTTTAGGGAAGAGCTGCTTGGAAAAAAAAATGGGAAGAGGAGAATGAATGCATGAATGAATCTCCCCACCATAGGGTGTGTTGCTTCCAAGGCTGGATGTGCCCTTCCTGGGACTCTTGCTGTCAGCTTGCAAAGCCAAATCCTGACGTTCAGGATAGGAGCTAAGAGGAAATATGCCATCAGTGTCCAGTGACTGAGGAGATATTTATTAGTATTTAAAAGTAAATCAATGCACTGCCTGGAAAAAATGATCCTTTGCCCTGAATATTAATGTCAATTAGGCATATGAGAATTTAAATTTAATTAAGTTGTATGGGATTCCTTCTCAGCCCTATGCATGAATGGACAAGTAATTTTGCAACATGACTTCATCCGGCCTTTGTGCTTGTAAAGCCATCAAAACTTTCAGCCACAGGCCAGGATTTCCTCATCTCCTCTCTCCCCTGGTCCCCTGCTTTCCTTTCCTGCCTCTACAACACGAGGCTTGATGGAGCATGGCAATGTCTGATGTTGAATGTGAAAACAGTAAGCTAAACATTTGCATCCTTGCAGAGTGTGCCTTGGCGAAAATACCAGTGTGTTCCTTGCTCAGGCTCCAGGAGCTATTAATAGAGGTCTGCTAAGATTTATTAATTATATTATTATACGGGGCATTTTTCATTATGATCAGTGTGTACATTTTGTTCCTATTTCCCCATGTCTTTCTGTCATCTGAAAAGGCATATGTTGGTGTAAAAATTTTTTAAAAGAGGAGGCATAGCCAGGCAGTCACCTTCCAATATTGTGTATCCCATCCCCAGCATCCCCAGAAGACCTTTGTCCTGAGAGCTCAACCTATGCTGATGCTGCAGTTGTAGCTAAGCATGCCAGGAAGACTTGGTGTCCTCAGAGTGTTGTTGGGCATATCTGACTTTATTTTGAGTTTCGGTCTGTGCCAATCAACAGCTCCCAGAAAAACCCACCAGGTGAGTCGTATCAGGACAAGTTTGTTGGTTATAGGCCTGACATCTAGAAGTGCAGCTCAGCATCTCAGCTTCCATTAATAGAAGTCAACATGACCTGACAGGACTTTGATTTCCTGAAAATAACACCAGGTTTCTGCAGGCCAGTGGTGGATGTAGGGCTTGGTGGGCAATTTACAAAGAGACTCTTCAGGTGCCTTTACTGAATAGCTTAGCCATTAAGAGCATGATCCTGTAAATCTTTGCTTAGGCAACTAGCTCAATGAATTTAATGGCATTACTTGCTCAAGCAAGGCTTTGTGAGACACAGCCACAAGGGGTGGCAGAGATGTATGGAGCCTGGAATATTACTGTATGGCATAGAGGGGGATGCATACAGCCCCAGGAATGTATTGCACTCACAGGGATGTGGTTTCTGTCACTTGAGAGGTGATATTGCCACCTGGTTTGCACTGCACTGAAGCATGTTGAAGGCTAGAGGGAGGCAGAAATGACGTGGGAGTGGGGCTGATATACATGGGGGCTGTTTGGGAAAGGAGGAGGCCAGAAAGAAAATCAGATCCATGGAGCTGAGGAAGTGGGTGTGAGGTGCAGAAGGGAATGTGGGGAAAGGTGGCAGAGAGGTGCAGCTATGGACAGCGTAAAGACCATGTGTGATGGGCCCTGGTGCAGCCATAGTGGGATTCACAAGTGTTCTGTTCCAATTCAAAAGCAAATCTTGACTTGATCATGTTTGCAGCCTTCCTGCCATCCCTCTCTGAGAGCATGGCAGCTTGGGTAGAACAAATACTCATGAAAAGGAAAATTGTTGCTATGAATATTTCCATTAAAAGCAAATTTGGAATAGTCTGCTGGATGGGGAAGTTTGCATTTTGTGCTGCCAGCTATTGTCCAAATTTCAGCTTTTGTTTTTTCCTGACCCTGAACTAGCTGAGTCAGGCTGGATAAATCACAGGCTGACTTACCTACTTGAATCCTTGAGTCTAACCACCTGCAACAAGTAGGTGCTATCTCAGTCTGATGGGGTTGCTTGCATTAACTCAGCCTCAATTTGTACACAGGCTTGCACATTTTCCAGCATTTCCATGGTGTATCTGATTGGAGTTGGGCTGATTTTGTTAGTGATACCAGTGTAACAGCCTGGTGGTATGTAGGAGGGAATGGTGAAATTTACAGCTGACTGTAATGTTCACAATATGTGTAATGTGTCAGGAAAAGATTATTTTCTGCCAGAAAATACATCAATAATCCTGCATAATAAATGAGCAAGAGAGTTGGATATTTCCTTCGCTATCACAAAAATGCCAGCTTTCATCAGACACTTTTATTTTCTCAATTGCTTTGTAACTTGTTAAGTGGGTTTGTATAAAAAAAGCAGTATAGCTTTGTCCTGACTTCAGTGAGGAAAAAAAAATGTGGATTGAAGCTTGCCCTGCAAGCTATTGCCTCTTCAGGAACCATTTGACATGAGTTTCAAGTGCCGTTTAGATCCAGGTTTTGCAGAGTCCTGTGATGTCTGTCCAGGAAGCCCAGCAATGTTCTCCAGATGGCATTTTCCAGAGGATGGCATCCGCTTGCTATAGATGTGATTTCTGCCTCTATGGGGACAGGCAGGGAGGAGGGATGACTTGGCATGTCCTCTTCCTTGGCAGAAAGCTGAATTAAAGACACATCCTCCCCTGAACTGTACCCCAGTGCGCTGACTCTGGCAGACTTTTTCATGCCTGAGAATGTCCTCCCTTCCCCTTGCTCCTTCTCCTCTCCAGGCTGCCTGGCACTCCACTGGGATGGGGCCATGACGTCACCCCACCAGCTGGTTGGCCTTTTGAAGTCAGCAGCATGGTTTGTGTTGGAAGTGCTCCCAGGGCCCGCTGCGGATGGCAGGGAAACCACAAGAGCCCCACCAAAAGCTAGATGTTGGTACAGCCAGCCCCAAGCTGCCAAACCTTCCTTTCCCTTTCCTCCCCATCAGCTAGGGTGGTTGGCAGCCTCCTGGGCTACCAGCTTGCGGTAGCCACAGCATCCTTGAAGCTGGTGGCTTGGGGTTGATGCTCCCTTTCTGAGGACATGAGTCCAGAAGGAATATTGCAGGAAGCCAGATGCCATGCTTGCTTGTGTACTTGCTTCCTTGCTTGCAGGGCTGGCTCGTGTGCTTGGGCAAGGGAGTGTTGGCTGTTATTTCTTGAAGCATCTGCCCTGCGTGTGTGTGCTGCCTCTTGAGGGCTCCCGTCTGTGACCTGGTGCCCAGGGTCCTTGTCAACTTCCTTGCAGAAGTCATGTTCAAGCCATCTAACTCTGGATGTCTGGTGAGAAGACTGGAGAAAGCAGTCAGTAATAGTCAACCAGAGAGCTCATCTCTGTCTCTGGAGGACCCCGTGGTGTTTGTTTCCTGCCTGCATCTAAAAGCTCAAGAGAAGCGATCCACGCAGATGAGCTCCGTGCAGCAATTGGGATGGACACGTTTGTCACCTGCTGCCAGCGGGTACCTTAGAATCTCCATGCTGGCGTGCCTGGAATTGCACGTCTGCCTTCCCTGGGGAGGAAATCAGCTTAGCAGGGCTGGCGTGCAGGGGGGGTGGGGATGTTCACTTGGGCAAACACACACGGGGCCGTGCAGGGGTGCGTGGCTCCGTCCTCTGCCCGCGTTTGCCAGCCCGTGAAGTGTGCACGCGTTCCCCGTGTCTTAACTGCAGGGATTGTTAATCCTGTTTATAGCCAGCAGCAAGATGGGCAGGGAGCTGCTTAACAAGAGCTGACACATGAAGAAATAAGGCTTTTGTCTCCCTTGTACGTTAAACAATTCATGAGGTTTGGGGTTGAATGAGACATTTAATGAACATGGGCCTGTTTGGGCTGCCTGCAGCTGGTCATTTCTCACCAAGGGCTGGGTGCTTTTACAGGCAGGGTAAGGAAGCATGAGCTTTGAGTCATAAAATTTTAATAAATAAGTGGCATTTCCTACTTAGCTCAAAATGGAGAAGTAGAGGAGTGCTAAGAGCTATGTTTCCAAGTATCTGGAACAATGGCAGGTTTGTAGACATGGTGAAAGCCCGCCTAAACTGAAGTGGGGATCCTCCATGAATAGCTTTATTTATTTATCACTGAAACTATTTGTTCAGTGGTACAGCAGCCAGGCCAGAACCCCTGCTTGTTTTGCAGCAGGAACCTTGTTAAACCTCTGCTTTGATCAGACACAAGCATGTGGAGCAGAGGAATGAGAAAGGAATGATTAGGGAGCAAGGCAGAACTTTTAAGGTCGGATAACTGGGATCTGGGGGAAGAGGAGGCTGCTGAGATGACTCTGAGGCCTCTCCCCATGGTTACAGGGATGTGTGGTACCCAATCTGCTGTCATCTTTGTTTTGTATTATGCAAGATCACTTCCCTTCACTCTAAAACAAGAAAGAAAAAAAGAGATAGACATGTTTACACACTTTAAATGTAGAGAAATAAAACTTTACAGGGCCACTGTTATGTTGCTGTACTCTCACTTGATTCTCTCCACCAGTTTCTATGGTGCCACAAGCAGCATCAAATTTAGCTTTTGCAGCTCTCTTCTCTCTATGGACTGTGGGGACTGGGGTTGGTAGCTGTAGTAGGAGGAGGCTAGATTCACTCATGATTCTTGGATTTAGACTTTGTGCATCTGCACAAATGCAGCTCCTTCAACTTTTTAGCACCCTTGATGTCTCTCTCCTTGGCTGTTGATAGTGGGCTTTTGATTGGCCTCCTGTAGGGAGTTGTGTCCTTCTCCAGCCCACTGAAGCCCAGGTGAGAGACACTTGCCAGCTCCTTAGCAGAGAGACCAAAGGCCTGATGAACCTGAGGTCACTGGGTGCTCCCTGACCCTTGGATACAGTCAGCCTGCATTGAAGCCCAGAATGGAGGCAATTGCAAGGAGGGGGATGCACTGCCATTCCCAATGAAGTATTGCAGCTCTAATGTGCTTTCGGGGCAGATGGGAGGTGGGGGGGCATTTCTTTGCTGCTGGCTTAGAGCACAGCTGCTGATTCCCCATACTATAGGAAGCAATGAGATTGCCTTTCCCTCCCTGGTACACACAGCCCCCCTCTTCCAGTGCTGGGGCACAAGCTGGCAGCCCAAAACAGATGGTGCTGCTTTACACTCAGCCTGCACCATTGCCCGAGGCAGGCAGCAGGCAGGCATGGACCCATCAGATAATATAGGAGACCATATTTCAACATGGTGCTTTTGTCCACCCATTTAAAGAGGAAAGCAGCTCAGCCTTGGGACACCAGTCCAACTGGTCTCAGCAGCATGGTTCTGTTGGAAAGGCACAACTTCCTCTGCTTTAAAAGTCCATCTTTCACTACGGCAACGGGGACTTTTGTTTTGGCCTGCCTATAATACTGAGGCATTTTGCTTCAGAACAAAGAATCCTGTTTTAGCAGCAGTCTCTATTAGTGCATATTAATGTGCTCAGTCAGTGTAATTTGTTTTAGCATGTAATTTATTTTAACATTTATTTTAACGCTTTCTACCTCCACACTGGATTAATAGCAATCTCATCACCTATTCATGGGAGGCAACTATTTAGGCTGTTTAACCTTATCTGCACTGGCATTTACTTCACTCTTTAGGCTGTAGCCTTTTAGTGCCAGGGTCGTTTTTCTCTTTGTACATCAGCCTGATCCAAACCTACAGCTATGTAAATAGCTATTACTACTAATGCATCTAACCCAGTGCTTAAATGGATAAGAGTTTAGGAATGTTGTGAAAGAGAAAAACACGGCATGGTATGGGATCTTGAATGGTAACAAAGATCCAATAGTGTTTGGTTTATATCACATTTATCTTGCTTATTTTTCCATCTCCTTGTGTCACACTCCCCTCACATCAGAAGGGGGAGCAGTGTCTTGGCCTCAGTAGAGGAACATGGTCTAATGGTGCAAAATGTCATTTTCTTTGAATGTCTTTGGACTCAAGTTGTTACTGTAGGTCTGTATAGACTTTGAGACCTGACTGGGCCATGCCCCAAGATATTGGGTTTTGTTAGCTAGCCTAGGACACCAGAATTTACAGATGCAGCTTTCAAATAATCAGATTTATTGGTTCTTCCTTTCACCAAAAAAAGACATGTTCTCAAACAGAGGGGAGAGAAAGTACAACAAGGGACTACATGGGAAGATGATATGCCATGCACAAATATACATTGACAGCCTCAGGATTTGACATCAAATTACTATTCCAATACCATGCACATGTGATTGTTTGGAAAGGTGGCTGCTTTAAGGAGTGGGTCAAAAATGGGTTTAATTGTTCTCTCACAGGGCTCGTCAGGTAAAACTAGTTATAAGCCCAACTTGATACTCTACTGACATGAGATTTGTAGCCTTTATCTTGCTTCCCTAAAAGCACAACTCCCTAAAGCACAACCCTGTTGGTTGACTAGATCTCCAAAGGTTGCATCACTTGGGAGCTTGCATCTGAGAAACTGTAGAGTATGAACAAAGCTGAGCCCCTGGTACTGAAGCTGTGCTGAATGGTGCTGAAGCTGCTCCACAACCAGTTGCATTGGCCCTGTCAGAAAGAGACTTTCTGTGACTGGCAGGTTTTTGGGCATAAGTTCAACCTGATGGTGCCAATGAGGCTTTGCACGGTTGTAAGTGGTGGCTTAAAACCCTTCCAACATGGGACAGGGACAGGTTTAGAGGTTAATTCTGGTGTCAAGATTGGAGAATGATGATCTGGCTCAATTAATTTTCTGTTTTCCAGAAAAGTCTTGGAAAATCATTTAGCATTAAACCAGCCTTCAGATTGGAGAGTCACAGCCTCTTTCACTGCATGTGAGACAGTCAGCCTATTTCTCTATCCATCCTTCGGTGTATATTTTCTCTGTCTCTCTCCCTTCGCCTCACCATATGTGGCACATGGGATGTGCTACCTCCTCCTCCTGTTTTCTGCCCCAAGGTTGTTGTGAGCTTTGGAGTGATGTCTGGTAGTGCTCTTTATTGCACATAGTACAGAGAAATACGAGGATGGCAGCCCTACAGAAGCAGATGGCTTCACATGCCTGGATCTGTTTCCTCAGACAAAGTAGGATACTGCAAACCAGTGTTCACTTGGTAACATCTACTTGAAAAATCGATGGGTGCTGGTGCTGTACCATTTGGAGAAGCAGGTGGGCTGTGACAAAGACTCATGTGGGCAGGTTATGGTGAGGGCATTTAGGTGATGGGGATCCTGGACATTTCTGGTAGTGTGTTACTTTTCGGAGGAGAGGATGGGATGCCAAAAGAAAGAAGTCGTAAGGAAAGAATGATTTCTCTACACCTCACTGCATGCAAACGCGTGCCCATCTCCAGCAAGGGTGTCCAAAAAAAAAGCAAACTGCTGTTTGGGAGGAGTCATGTGTGGACTCAGCTCGGACACCACAGGACTGCAAAGGCTCGGTTTATATTGAAGATGCTGAGAGATGGAAAATACTCTCTCCAGGCATGCGCATTCAGTAGAGATTACAACATGGCAGGGTTTGTAGCATGAGCAGGAGAAGGTGTCTGCATAGCCTGTCTGCAAAATAGTCCTTGGAGAAGCAGGAACGTAAAGACAGTAGGAGGAAAGGTGGGAACATAAAGAGACAACCAAAGAGCAGAGATGTCTCTGTGTGCAAAGAGGATGTACTGAGAGGAGGGAAGAGAGAGACACTGATGAACCATGTGGGAGAGAGAAAGGACTAATTAGACCAGGGAGGAAAGGGAAGATTCACAACTCAGGAATGTCAGAGGCACTACCTATTGCAGGGGGGCAGCCCCAGGAACCCTCCCACCCCATCCCTATGGTGCCCCACATGACAGTGCTGTCCCCTTCTGTCAGACAGGAACCTCAGTCAGCTCAGCTTGCTGGCCCACCCACTCCATGTTAACGGGTTTCTCATAATTACCATTTTTCTGAACTATTTTGACTGTTAAAAATTGCTTTTTAAAAAAATAAGCTGATTAAAAGAGACTACTCATTAGCATAAGCTCCTTGCCGATCAGCCCTCTTCCTAATTAAAAGCACTCATCTGTGGAGACCTCGATTCTCCCCTGTCCTCTGGGCTAGATTTTTGGACAATTTTCCCTGGCAGTTTGCTTTATTTTGCCTCATCTTCCTTTTTTTTCTAATTTCCTTTCCAGCAGCTTCCTGGCAAGAGTAAGCAGAGGATTCAGGCAGGTGAAGGTTTAGGTATTTAGTACAAGATGAAAACCAGGATGAATTTGTTGTTCCTTAAAGCATCGCCTTCTGTTTGTTGGTGCTGGCCTGGGTGCAGTGCAGTAGTAGCAGGTTGGCTTCCAGGCTCACAGGAGATGCAGCTCCTGGGGCAATGATTTCCTCCGGTCTAAACAGCATTAGGCTGGTGGCATGTTTGGATAGATGATCTGTAATGCAGATCCAGGGGTGCTGGTGGCCACGCATCAGCCGGTATTTTCCTCTCATTCAGCAGTAAGCAGAGAACTCAGCGAGAGATGAGCTGCTGTTGAGTTGCAGCCAGGGCAGCTTTTATGGTGAGCTGCAAACATCCTGACTACACAGAAACATTGTATCTCTCACCATGTGTAGCCCCTGGAAAATTCCAGCACAAAGGACTACTTTCTGTCTCCGTTGGTTGCCCCCCCAGTTGTCTTAATTAGATAAAGCATCCTCCTTCATGTCTCCCCTCAGTGCTGCCCATTTCTAAGCAGCTGCTGTGTTTAGCTCTGAAGTGGCTGCATTTATGAGCCCACTGACGACTGTCACCCCGGGGGACTCTGGATATTTGTGGCAGAACTGGAGGGTCCTGCAGATCATACTCAACACCTCCACAGTGCTGGTAATTAAAACCCTGAGGGGGCAGGAGTAACATTTAAGTTGTCCTGCTGATATTTTTTCCTGTAGCCACCTTGCTGAGTTGGAATTCGTGTCTGTGGGTCGGATGAGCTGCTTTCAGGTGCTCTGCAAGTGCTCAGAGAGAACTGTCTTGTCCTTGAGTGGACCCAACTCACTGCAGGTATGGAAGGAGATTTTGCTGGACAGTGTTGTTTAGGAATCTGTTCACCTTTAGTATCTTCCCTAGCTGTGAAATGATGGTAGACCTTGAACTACTCCAGCTACTGTTTGCATTCCTAAGGAAAATTTCTATAGTTCATCTGTGAAATACAGTAAACGACTTCAGTCAAAAAAATATTGGTTTCTTCATTTAAGGAACTCTGGCCTCAGCTGCAGTCACATGGTGCCACTAATGAGGGGGCTAAGATTTTACTCACAAGGATGACGTGAGTAAAGGATCAGCTTTTGCCTAACCAAACTCATGGCTGGGAGGCAGAGGGACCTGTAACCTATTACAGGAACACTAGAAGACAGCAGACCTTTTCCTTGTGCTTGTTTCCATCTCATTCCTTCTATGCCAAGGGTTGGAGTAATTCCAGTTTGTGTGGGAGGATTCTCCAGGTAACTGGGTCACTTGGTTTTATAGCACGTTTTTGCTCCTGAAGCAAAGTCTAAGGTTTAGATCTGGGACTGGATTTGGCTCTGTATCCCTGTTCCTCATGCTTTTTCAGTGTCTTATGCTTAGCCCTGCAGGAGCTGACAGAGCTATGGAGAAGTGAGATCGGTGTCTCATTTGCGTCATGCCTCAGCAGCTATAGTCTGACCGCAGGCTCTTTTTACCTAGGGTTCCTGTAGGAGCCAGAAAAGAACATCTGATTTCCAGATCGAGGAGGAATTTGAGATAGCTGGCAGGTTAGATACACTGGGGCTAATGGTCATCTATTCTGCATCAACTCTCCACTGATGGAAGTCCATTGATTGTAATGAAGTTATGCCTGATTTAACATGACAGCCAGAAAAGCATCACTCTTAGTTTATTTATTTCCTTTAGCACTGTAAAATGAAACCCATCTGAACCAAAGGGGAAACTGCTACAGTCACATGAGAGACTATACTCTCATGAAAAAAAGCTGTCCTTTCACACAGACTTTCTGTTTCATCATTTTCCTTCCCTGTTCTTCTCACATGGTGCCTGTAAAAGCCCTGCTATGCTGCATGTACCTATGTCCCCTGAGCTTGTCTTTGCTACTCTGGGGACATAATAGGGGGATGGTGTTGACTCTTACTTATACCACAGCACCATAGAAATAATATGACAGAGGTTTGTGGCACTGCAGCTGTCAGGCCCCAGGTATGCCAAACCATGGATGCAAAGTCACATTTAAAAGGTCAGGAACAATGTTCTCAGCTCTTGCTTTCCACACATCTCCCCCCCGCCAACCCCCATGGATCTGCTTGACTGTATTTTCAACGCTGTCACCCAGAATAAGATTTAACCTGAAATTCTGAAATAACCCCAAGTGAACAGCCCAAATAGCCTGCAAAGGTCAAGGCAATGCTTCAGTCCTAGTGAAGGGACAAAGCCACTGATGGTTTCATTCCATTGATTCACTAACATTACACCATGATGAATTTGATTTAAGGTTGTGGCTCCATCTTCTTACTCAGCTCAGCTTTACAAAGAGGTTGCATGCTACCATCCTGCTTTCACAGACAGGGAAACTGAGACAGTGAGACCAGAGTGAGAAGAGAGTTTGCACTGAGCTCTCCAGGATGCCAAAGTCTTGCTCTGATATATTGCTTTTCACAAGCAGAGCCCCCAGAGTTGTACAAAAGAAGAGTAAGCATCATTATTGCCATTTTAAAGTTATAAAAATTGAGCCGTGTTAAACTTGACTGGGAAGGAGTTGCCAGGATGGCACAGTGTGACCTCCAGGGCTCCCCTGATGACACTAGAGCCAGACCCAGCAGGTGTTGTTATGTTAAGGCTTTAGCACACTTTAGCTCTGAAATCTTTTAAGGAGGAAGGGTCAGCTGCCCAGCCCTTTGCACCATGCGGTGACCACACCAGGTTTATGACTAAGCAAGAGAACGTGAAACAGAAGAGAGGACAAACTTTCATGGAGAAGGAAGGGGTGGTCTTGGTCTTCCTCAGTCCCAGCAGCTCTCTGGGCATAGCAGCTCTAGCATCCTTTTCAAAAATGGGAACCACATGCATGTGTTAATCCCATGAGTGGGGTGTGGGGCAGGTGTGGCTGCTGGTTTTCAAGGGAGAGCATTCCTGTCATAAAATGCACTATGAGACATGCAGAATCAGCAGCATCTCTATGGTGGGTCTTGCCAATAGAACCCCAGAATTAAGAGGTAAAGGCTACATGGTAACAAGGTCCTTTCCCTGGCCACAGAACTTGTGTGGGTCCTGCTGCTTGAAGTCTGGCTGACTTTTGACCTGGAGACAGAGGCTTTTCCAGACAGTAAGGACTTAACTCTTGAGTTTTGGCACAGGGCCTCTCTCAGTGTTTCTCTATGAAACCAGGTTGCTTTGACCTTACAAAAGCTGGGTGGGTGAGATTTAAATTCAGTCCCTCAGTTCTTAGTTGTTTCAAGTCTTAGGAGAACTAACCAGGTACTTCTACTCTTTCTCACAGCAACAGCATTTCCTCCTGACTCAGAGCAGTACAGTACTATGATGGTAACTCTGGAATAGACAAGTATGTGTAGATAGATAGCTCATCCAGAGAAAGAGATTTATTATTTGATATCTAGAGTCATCAGTTTCCATGGGCATCCATGTACTCTTGGGGAGCTGTGATGGAGGGAAAAGTAGGTTGCTGTCTGCAGTGAGGCAGTCTCTACATAGGAAACTTTTGAAGTTCCCAAACTGACATGGCTGAAAAGCAATGGGTGTTACAGGATAGGTGGTAGATGGGTAGGCAGAT
Source organism: Calypte anna (assembly GCF_003957555.1). Classification (NCBI taxonomy): domain Eukaryota; kingdom Metazoa; phylum Chordata; class Aves; order Apodiformes; family Trochilidae; genus Calypte; species Calypte anna. The sequence continues at coordinate 80,850,827 of NC_044244.1, forward strand.
GCTCTTAATCCCATGGTTCTGGGCAGACTGCCCATTTCTTATTCCCTGATCTGTTAAATTCCTACATACTAGGAGTAAGGAAATGAGATGTGCATAATTGGGGTAAAATGCAAAATAATTTTCAAAGATGGGTATTCATCTAGATCTGAGACATTTGGGTCTATCCAAAGAAGCTCTTCTCTCTTGTCCAAGACTTTCTGAAATGCTTATATTTCTTCTTCCTTCATAATAGGCTTCCAGTTTCTCTTCTATTGCATTCAGAAATGCTATTTCCTCTGTTGCCAGGGGCTTCCTCCAACTCATATACAGGCTCATTTCTCATCCTATCTGCTAACTCAAGTCTTCCTACACAGATGGGACTCTTTTGAGGAAATTAGAGAGTTAAGCAGTGGAAAAAGAAGTAATCTGGCCAAAAAGAGGGAGAGGGGCTCTGATCTTCTAGCTAAAATGTGCTGCAGTTGCTAGGCTTGGCTCTCAGCATCAATTTTGCAAGGAGTATGCACTCTGTTTGAGGGATCTGGGTATTTTCCTTACTTCAGCTAGAGAAAAAAAGAAAAAAAAAAACAAAAAATGAAAACCAAAACAAAAAGCCTGACATCAGATCTAATTAATAATAATAGAAAAGCCAATTTCACAGCCCATTACCCCTCATAGCCAGGTGGGGGGTAGGAAGGTGAGGAGGAGGAGGGACTTGAGCAAACATGGGCGGGTGTGTTTGTGGACCTCATGAAAGAGATGGGGCGATGGACTCATAGAGTTTCCCTGCCAGAAGTATAGTTTTAGGCTCCATTAACCCAGAGCCCAACAGAAGGTATGGTAACCAAGGGGAGATTCTTTAAAAATGCCGACAGCATCATTTTGCTTCATTAGGAAGGCTCCTGCGTGCCTCCTTCTCTCCTCACTACCGCTTCACTACCACCACGACCCCCTTGCCTCCATGCCTCCTCCTTTCCCTCTCTTTCCGTTTCATTTAACTGGAGGCAATTCATCTCGTTTTAATTAATTTTTACTTGCAGCGTTATCACCCCAAGTATAAAGGCAAAAAGTTGTTTTTTTTTAATTACAAAGCTAACGGCATTAATTACCAGTACAGTAAATGCATCAATGCACGGGAGCCAAGTGGTGTTCCAAGGCACTGAGGCAGCGAGTGGCTGTGACAGTTGCAAAGAGCTTTGGGGTTGTTTTTCCTTTCTTTCTTGTTTTCTTTCTTTCTTTCTGTCTCTCTTTTTTTTTTTTTTTTTTTTTTTAAAGTTTTTGGGCAGGTTGTTTATTTATTTATTTTGTGTTTAACGGCCTCGCCACAGAAGAACCTCAGTTTGGAATAAAACAGCCAAAAAACAGATTTTCAAAACCATAAGTCACTTCCAGCCACCCACTGGGATTTGGCATCTGGGAGGGATGCAGCAGAGATCCCTTAAACAATAGGGCTGGAGGGGACAGGAAGAGATCTCTTCTTTAGTCCATGTCTTGCCCCAAGTTGGGTGCCACTAGACCTGTTTCAATCTTGATGAATGTTTGTTAATCCATCCAAGCAATGTGTTTTTTTGCTAGTGCATGTGCCTCCTTCCAAATAGGTATTATGTTCATCTGATTTGCTAGCTCAGCCTAATTTCACCCTCCTAAATGGATCCTTGTCACATGGAATATTTGCATAGCTTTGGTGAGCTGAATAAGTGGAGATGAGTTAAAACAGGACCATAGGATGCTAACATTGCAGGTGAACCCACCTTCAGAAAGTGATGATGACCCTTCGTCAAGAGAAGAATTAGCTGTGCCTCTGTCAAATAGTTGCAGGCATAAGGATTCTGGCTGGGGAGAAAGGAACCTGCCAAAGGAACCTGCTTCCTGAGAGAACCAGATCTGGAGAGTGAGGAGTGAACAGCACAGAAGTGGTAGGAGAAGGGCTCTTGACTGTCCCTCTTGAGCTATTAGGAGGCATTTGGCATGGTACCTTTTGTTTACTTCGGAGTGGTTGAAGAGGAAAGTTTCCCTTGAGAGGAATTGAGGGTAATGCCTCTGTTTCAATGGTACTTGCAGTGTATGAAGGGGGCTTTGTCTTTACTATGCAATGAGTAGCCTTTGGAGAAAATGAAGGATGGTATCTCTGAAGTCAAATGGGGTGATGATGCTGTCTGTGAAGATCCCTTCTGTTTCTCTGTTGTTACTAATAATGTGTTAGGAATAAAACAGCAAGTGCTGAGGAATGTGGGGGCAAGGCCCCAAACTGCAGTTCTCATATGGGCTTCCTAAGCCACATTTTACTTAGGCATGCTTTTGGCTAAAACTTCTTCTGTTCCTGCTGTGGTGAAACCTTTCCACTAAGTCTTAAAAGATGTCTTGTTCTAACCCTCTCTGAGAGGACAGGAAGAAATATCTTTGTATAGTCTTCCTTTTCAGTAATCTACAGCCAGACCCTAGCCATGGAAGGTCAGCAAGAAGGAGTGAAAATTACCATAATAATAAAGTCTACCATTTTACCCCAACCAGAATTTCCATGTCACAGAATGTCAAAAAAGACTTAAAGAAATATAAAAAAATAAACTAAAAGAAAACAATAAAAAATTTAAAAAAAAAAAAAAAAAAAAAAAAAAAAAAGGAACTTAGTTAGAAACAACCTGAAGGGAAAAAAGTTATGAAATTAAAACCCAAAGAACCAGCAGGGGAAGTGCTTTTAAAAAATCCCTTATTAGAGTCACAGGAGGTAGCATCATACCCCCAAATGAAAAGCAAAATAAAAACCTGGAAGCAAAAAGGTAAGAGAAACAGGTGCGCTTAAGTGCTGAGTTATGTGAGTTTATTCTAGTCAAAGAAAGAATCCTTTAAAAATTGGATATTCCATCCAAGTGATGCTAATAGGATGGAGCATAAAGTGTAGCACTGAGATGTAAAATAGAGATTAAGAAAAAAATTGAAGAACAAACAGCCAAAGATAGCACAACCAATAATAATAAATTCTTGACATACAAAGAGTAGGCAGTCCCAGGGAGAGTCAGTTAAAGAGGTAATCAGGAGAGATAGAGATTGCAGAGAAGACTTGGTCATTACTAGAGTACCCTGAATGCTCCAGCATTCATTCTGTAGGGAAAAGAAGATGACACTGTCTTCAGGCAACATGTGAGTAATACCAAAACTGTATGAAAATGGGACTGTAACAGATCTCCAGGTTATTGCAAAGGGATTCTGTGTTGACAGGTCCCACTCTGACTTGCAGCCCTCCATAGAGGAATTTGTATTCCCTCGTTCCCTCAGCCTCACCTCAGCACCGCCGTATATTCTGGGAGAAGAGGCAAACTGAAAAGAGCAAGTATGAAATGAGAACCTACAGAACCAGCAGGGGGGCTGCTACAAGAAGACATCCCTTATCAGATTCACAGGAGGTCATACCACATTTCCAGCTTAGTATTAAAATCAAAACCTGGAAACAAAAAAGCGATAGGAACAAGTGCTGTTAAATGCCAGGTTGCATGGGCTTATTCACATTAAAAAAAAAAAAAAAAGAGAGAGAGAGAAAAAGAAAGATCATCCCAAGGGCATGGAATGCCTACATATTCTTTTTTTTTCTTTATCTTTTTTTTCTTTTTTTTTTTCTTGGGTAATGATTAGTTCTTCTGTTTTTACTATCTTAATTACTTCTGGTATTCCCCTTTAATTGTCTATGATAGTTCTTAACACTTCAAAACATCCATTTTTTTGTCACTTATGTTAGCATTTGGGCTGGGGTTTTTCTTTTTCTTTGTCCTTTCCAAAATGAGGGGCATTTCTTTGTCATCTTCTAGTCCAGCAACCCAGCATGGCTTCTGCCCACCATCCCAAAGTGCACACCACTGGGTATGCAGGCTGCAAGCCCAGTGGAGGAGCAGAAATAGGTCAGGAATACCTGATTAGAGATTAGAGATTAGAATCAGGAGAGTTGGTTCACATCACATTAACGTATTACTCTCAACATTTCAAAACAGATCTTTCTTCTCTAGACATTCTTGCCTTTCCTGAAAGTATTTTCATGAGCACCCTTGGATTTCTACCCTGTCTGACCTTACTTTCAGTGTAGTTGCTGGATTGTTCCTCCCCTTTCTCTCCTTCAATGTCCTCCCCTCCACCTCCAGCCCATGCCTGTGATCTGCATCCCAGTCACCTTCCCACTTCAGTTCCACATCCTTCTCCCTTTTGTATTTATTTATTTATTTATCTTCCCCAGGGATGGAAATGGGGAAGAAATAAATATGCAAATGAAAGGGAAAAAACGAAGAGAAATTTAATTAAAATGTGTGTGTTTCTTTCCCTTTGAGTGCTTTAGGGTGGAATAGCAAATTGTTAAAAAAGAGAGCACTCAGAATAAGGTTAAAGAGCTGAAAACTGATTACATGCAATTGAAAATGAAAGCAGGGAGTGGGTGGTGGAGATGCAGCATATTGAGATAGGTAGAAGGCTCAGGGAGACTCTTGCTGGAGATGGGGCATTTTTCACTGTGAGTTACAGCCAAGGCAGCATTTCATGTGAGGTCTATAACAGGGTTTCAGACACTTTGCATCAGGAGGGAGACAAGGAGGAAAACATTTTACTTTGAAGAGCAATCTAGAGAGGGCACCTTGTAGATGAGAGCTGAAGAAAAAAAGAATCAGGCTATGAAGGATAGAGGGGTGGGGGAAAGCCATCCACTTCATCCCAGTCTGGTTTGCATCAGATTTGCCATACCTCAGGAGAGGACAATACTTCTAGAGTGTTTGAGGGTAGGGAGGAGAGAGAGAGAGAGAGATAAATAAAGCAGGCTCATACTTAATGCAGGATCTGCAATCATCGTTTCTGAGCTTGATCAAAGCCATAGGTCTGTGTGAATTAGACAGGGAGCTGTTTGGGCTTTGGAGTTGTGCTTCTGCTTATTAAAGATCCCAGGGTGAAAGCAAAACTGGGGAGGGAGGTTGGAGATCCCCAGCCTTAGAAGCATATTTGGACCACAGTGATCAGCCCACTTCTGATTCACCCTGTATGTTGACCAGGTACTCTAGCAGGTTCCTAAAATGCCTCGGTTCCCTCAGGCTGCTCACGGGTTTCTTCAAGCGTAAAACCTCTTTTCCCTATAGGCAGACTACAACAGCATCAGAACCAGCAATAGTTCTGTACACAAGGGGTGAGAATGTATGTATTATGGGACCTCACTTCAGAGCAGTGTTTTGCAGTGCATCTTCTCCATTCTGCTCACATTCCAATGTGGGAATCATTTCTTGGCAGCCTGGTTTTGTAATTAAACACAGCCTTTGAAAGACCACATCCCCACTTGTGCCCTGCTGTGGTTCTAGCCTGCCAAAGCCTCTTCATTACTCAGAGCCCATGGGACACCTCATGAATTTAATTTTTAAACCAGTGACTTATAAGCTGCAGTTCTGGCCCACTGCAGTCACTGAAAGGACATGTTGTAGAAGCTTTTTCTCAGGGCCATTGCTGCCCACTGCAGGCATTAAGGAGCTATCTCTCAAAGCTGAAGCAAAACCCAAGACCTTCTTTTCTTGCTTTGGCTGCTAGCGCACACAGTCTTACAGTGTTTGTCACATTATTTTGATGCTGCTCCTGCACTTCTGGAAGAGAAGAGGAGGGTGCTGCAAGCAGCCATTGAGGTTTGCATTTTATTGACAGTTTGAATGATGTCTGGAGAAATTTCCATCCTAAATAGCCATCCCACCCAAGTTCCCAATCCTGACTCATCCACACACTGAATCCTCAAGGATCTCTCCTAGAAAGAGCTTAGTGGCAAAGACAGGCAGCTGCTTCCTACTCTGGCATGGCAGGAATTGATAGTGCAGCTTTTATAACCCACTGAGGGTAGCTCTCCCTTTTCTGCCCACAGATACTATGGGTCCAATTTTCTTTTCTATTTCCTATGCCTTTCAGAGTGAAGTCTTCTTGCTGTGATGTAGAGTGATTGCTGGCATTTGACATTCACATTTATCTGCTTGGTCTTTTCATTATCTGCCTCCCATTTGTTTCTGTGCTCTCTGAAGTGTCTGTTGATCCTCTCCCTTCCTCTGAGACTGCCTGTTGTTAAAACTCCTCCGCTTACCTGCTCTGTGTATCTTGACTTACCCTCCTGGTTCACATCTCCGTTCATTGATTTTTCATACCCAGCTGCTAAATGAGCACTGTTTGCACCTCTTTCACAACCACCTTCTGCTTTGCTGCTGTAGATTCCTCTGCACTCCAGCTAAAATACTGTAGCTTTTATTTACAAGCAGCAAATCCAGCAGCCTTCTGATTTTTCTGACTTCAGCCTGTGTGCTGTTTTTTTTCATTTCAGTCGAGAGGTCGCAGCACTTCTGACTTTTACAGGAGATGTTTCCCTAACTTCGAACCGAATTTATCAGTCAGGATACGTGGCTCCTTTTTCCCAGGTGCCCCAGACCAGGAATAGCCTCTGGCTGTTACATGTCTTTTCATCAAACTGTGTCAAGAAGCAGCAAAATCCTGCCTCCGGGAACATGTTGCTTTTCTTAGTTTTATTCTGTATTGTTACAGTCTCAGTTAGTGTCTCAATTACGTCTAGAAAGGCCCAAGCTGCAATTCAGATCAGAAATTCATGGATGTTTGTATCCCAAGGGCTTGTGTGCCTCAATTTTTTTGTACCACGACAACTATATAAATATATGAGAGATAATCGCCAGGTACCTTTTAGGACTACCACTGTGCCCACATTTGAGTCTTATTTCATACTATTCAAAGCTGCATTTGTAGTGCCTCCTAAGTTACTGTGTAAACCTATATGCTGTGAAATTCAACTTCCAGTACAGGCATGCATATTCACAGTCAAAGTTCAACTTAGGGTTTTTATCCCATTTGTATCTGCAGAAGTATCAATCTCATGTTTGCTTTCCACAAAATCAATGCCATTTCTGTTAACATGGACATAAATCTTCAGCTTTAACTTGACCTGCTGTTCAGGGGAAAAGAGGGAATAATAAAACCTCAAGATGCAAAACACAGCTTGTAATCTGGAGTTCTGTAATATTGCACTGGGTATTGGAATAAAGTGTGAAGACACTGTAGGTAAAATATGAAATAGCCAGAATTGATACTGAAAATCAAGACCTCCCAGTTGGCCTGCTTTGTGTTTGCCCCAGTTGGGTTTGGAAGTCTTTGGGGCTGTTAGCTTTTTGAAGCAGGAAAATGGTATCTTTGCCTTCTGCAACTGAGGAACTTTTCTTACATTTTGGAAGTGGGAGTTTGGCTCACAGGAGATAGCCTGAGCTTGTAATTTTGGAAACCTGGTGATTCTGGAGGTCTTCTGAAATAGCTTGCTTTCATGTGAGATTCCATACATCAGTTCCCAATCAGGACAGAAGTGCTGGAAGAACAGTTTCTGGGTAGTGTCTAGGAAAGCCAGCATCTAATACTCACTGATGGATTCAGAAAGGCACTGTCATGTGAATTAAAAAGGAATCAAATCTAAGTTATCAGGACTAGTCTGCACAACAGGACATCCAGGAGGAATTGGTGTGTCCAGGCTTAGACTTTGCCATGCTTTTCTCTTTATCAGTTGCAATGCAAGGCAAAGGGCAAGTCTCTGTGCCCAAGGTGAGCAGCATGTTCTGTCTGTATGTTTTCTTGGGTTTTGAGTATTGGTCCTTCATCCAGCATCCTCTGAAAGGTTCTGGACCAGACAGTCCCTGAATCAAAAAATCTCCTGGTCACTGAAGTATGGTTGGAAACTGCAGCAGCAGGCAGCAAAACCTGCACCGGTGTCTAAGGGCCACTGGGGTGTGAAAGGCTCCCCAGGAGGGAGAAGGGAGTTAGGTGGGAGTGGGTGAACCCTCTGGACTGCTGGTCCCAACAGTCCAGCTATGCTTTCCCAACTGTGAAAGGCTGGCAGCCCACATATGTTTCTCTTAATCTTCCTTTTGCATCCCTGTTTTTGCAGTTGTCAGAGCGCCGTATTATGCAAATTGGAATTAAGCAATTAAGGCGATAATGTTTCCCTTGAAGAGTTTGACAAGGCAGAAGGAACACAGACTGCTTTTCAGACAAGCTTTTGGTTGCATATTTACCTAAAACAAAGGCAAAAAGATGGACAGCCACACAAGCACATGCACACCAGCTGTGTGACCAAGTCCCCTTTCCCTCCCCACGCATTCATCCTTCGAACCTGTCCCATAACATTGTTAAGGTGATGGGGCAGGGGGGCTGCTCACTTGCCCCCACAGGACTTAAGGAAGGGGCTGCCACAACCCTGTGCTGAATTTGCATCTTAAGCAGATGTTTAAAGGTGTCTCTCAGAACCATACTGTGCAAAGGAAGAAGGGGTTTGGTTACTGACCCCACAAATGCACTCACACCGCTTCCCAACATGTTTTTGTGACAGTGAGGAGGGGCAAAGGTGCTGTCAGTTGGTGGGAGACAGAAGTGCTCTTGCTTTCCTTTGAGGAGTTATTTTAACTTTGTGACTTTTCCAGCATTTTGCAGTTCTTTTCATCCTATCCACAGTTAAAGGTTCTCTTGTTCTAAAAGAGGACTTTCCCCCTTATTTAGACTTGCAGTGGTCTTGGCAAAGAGAAAAGTGTTATGCTGCTGAATTGTTAGCATAGCAGTGGTTTTTTACATCACAATCAAATACAGGCTAAGCTGAGGCTGCAGATCTCAAGTGTCTTGGAAACCAAGGTTCTGGGAAGCTGGATTGACCTCTGGAAATTCATGCTTGTGGTGCCTCTGCACATTCCCTCTGTTCAACAGATGCCTTTGAAAGCTGTTGATAAGATGTAAAATTAAGCTTTGCACCAGTAATCATGCTAAGGATAAGACCCTGGGGTACAAATGTAGGATTCTGCAAAATGGCATAATTTGAAATAACCTTCAGGCTGTGTTTTTTAAAAAGTTGTTCTTTCTTGCTCTGCTTTTGACTTGCTTAGCTCATAGCATAAGTTTAGCGTCTTCTGCATCTGCTACAGGCCCCTGGAGAGAAAGGACAGGAGGATGGGGAGTTACTGACTTGCTACCACTTGAGGTACAGAGGTCCTGATTCACTGCTTCTCCATTACACCCAGAGAGTCACAATGGTATAAAAAAGATAAATCAGAGACGGTGACTCAGGCTCCAGTGCTCTAAGTAGTCAGCAGAAATGGCAAGCCAAGTCCCAAGTGGCACTAATGACTGAGGGGAGTTAAGGAAGTTTGTGGCTTAATGGGGTGTATTCCTCAGCGTACCCGGGCACACATGGAGGCATTAATGGATAGAGCTAATTGGGTGATCTACCAGTGTAACAGAGCAGTCTCATACACTGATATATGGGAGTGCATAGGGGGATTGGTTCAGCTTTAAACTCTTTCCCAAGTTAAATGAGCTAAAATGAAGGAAGGACTGCTCAGAGCAGATTGTTGGAAGCTGAGAGAGGGTGTTTTGGGGATGGATAACCCCTTTATCTTAAGCATACTTCACTGCCCATTTTCAGAAAAAGGATTAGGGAGGCCCCTGTTCCAAGCCAGCAGGGCTGATCTTAAGCTGAGTTGCTAGGTAGGGTTGTAATGAGATAATAGTTCTGCTGGTCCAAACCACTCTTTGCTTAATGTAAAATACCACTCATGTGGAAGCAAAGTTGTTCCTGTCAGCACCCGTGTCCGAAGCTGCTCTTTATGTCTTCATCTTGCCTGGTCACTTCCCAGTGAGGTCAGCTGAGCTTATTCTCAGTGGCAGTTGTTTGGCCTGAATTAGTGCTCAAGAAAGCATTGGCTCAATTGATCCAAATAACTCTATCTAGCCTTTGTTTAAATAAGGCCACAAGCTCCCACCAGTTCTACATCATTTATCTGCTGTGGAGTTCAGCAGACAATCTGTGTTTGTTGAGGCTGGAAAAACAAACAAAAGGGAAAAAAATATCCCAGAGCAACTAAAGGTAAATGCCCATTTGTGCTTTCATTGAGGACAGTTAAAGGAAATTTTTCCTGGCTGCTATGTAGCCTTGGTCCCCTTCATCTCTTCCTTTCGCTTGCCTTTAACTGCTCCCTGGGGCCACACTTCGTGACTATTCCACATCAGTTTGCTTACCAAGCCCTGGTTTTGACTGCAGTTGCTCTTTTCATCCCACTAACTGAGGGCTGCACCACATTCCTCTCCCCCCCCTTCCTCCTCAGAGAAGCTCTGGATGTTCTGCTGGATGTTTTAATGAGCTTGCATTTTTGTGAAAGGCCAGATTTGATCGTGACTTGAATGGCAGCTGCCAAACAGAGCTTTTAGTTTCAAACTCTGCAAGAAAATGGCTTTGCATCCTGTCAGAGCACCATGTGTACTTCAGAGGCTTAGTCATTATAAGCAATTTTTACTAAGAGCTGAGCACCTTTTGTGTTCCTTGGGAGCAAAGGATGCTCTCAGGTTCTGTACAGTGCTGCTGAGGGTTGTGTCTTCAGTGCATTTGGAACTAACATCAGCAGAGATTAGACAAGCATGCTGGAAAGAACATGACTGCAGTTGCAGTCCCTGAAGGCTTTGTTATTGTTCTTGTTTCTGCTGGTTTGCTAGGTATTCCCCCTCCCTTATTAATATATCTATCTAACAAAAGTTGCATTTTGTACTCTCCTGAAAACTGTTTTCCATCTTATGTGTGCCTGGCAGACCTCTGAGTGTTGTGTTTCTCCTACTGTGGACTGTTAACCATTTGAAGGGTAAACACCATTAAGAATCTGAGTTTCTTGAGGGGCTGAGGAGTGGGGTGTCACGCTGTGCTGAGGTGTGATGACAGAAACAAGAGATGAATGCTGAAATGCTCTGATGATGAGATTGGCTTGAGTCCTGCTATCAGAGCAGGTCTCCAAGAAGAGGGAGAGAGACCCCTTTTCATGACAACTGAAGACAATTATGTATGATGGTATGTGATAAAGGAACATAGTGAATGGGTGGGATTTCTTCTGTCTCAGAGGACAGCGAAACTCAATCCAGTCCTTCTGGAACTTCCACAGCCCCAGCTCCTGGGCACTCACAAAGGTGAATTTGGGCATAGCGTGCCCTCTGGGTGTACACCAGAAGTTAGCCCATCAAACAACTTTGAGAGAAGGCAAAGTTGGAGTATGCTCCAGAGTATCAGTGTCATCCTGGTCCAAGTCCAGTGCACCCTCTGACTTCCAAAGAGCAGGAGTTGTTTAAAATTTTGTGCTGCCACTCAGAAGGAAAAATTTCTTCTCCTCCACCCTATACCCGAAATCTCACAGCTGAACCTTCAACTTATGGCTGCTGCACCCTGCAAAGTGACAGAAAATCAAGGAGCTGAGGGGAGGAGGGAATGAAGCCTACCAAGTTTATCTTCTACCTTTTTAGTATGTCATGGGCAATGCTTTCAGAGAACTCACTGAGGCTTGAGGTCTGTGATAAGGATAAGGTGCATATATGAAGGTGTTCCCTGCACAAGAGGTTTAAACAAAATCCTGTGTGTTGGAAAGAGTAGGAGTGGCAGGGAAATCAATTAAGCTATAAAGGGCATTGGTAAAGAAGATGGTCCTGAAAACCCAAGAGAAACACCATAATATGAGAAGGGCACTTCATGCTACCTTCTTATTCATCTCAGCACAGAGCAAGTTGAGAATAAGCAACCTTAACAAGAAACCTACAACTTTAGGAAATAGTTGGGCTTTTTTTAATCAGAATTATCCAAAACTGTCAAGCACTTGACCCCTATGAAAAGCAGGAGGAAATTTGGCTTACAATGCATTCTGTCTGGAGTATGCCCACCAGAATCCCTGGAACAGGCAATGTGATCTATCTACAGCTAAATGCTTCTAATTCTCATTGAGCTTGAAAGTGGCTGGCAGGAGGGTAAATACTCAAGGACAGTATCATGCATGCTTCTCCTTTTCTTTTAGTCTTCCCTTGGCATCTGCTTTTGGTCACTGTGGGAAGCAAGACACAAGGCTACACAGACTACTTTTTAAACCTGTAGAACAGCTTTTCTGTTCAGTGCTATGTCAGGCTTTGTCTCAATAGCCCACTGCAAAACAAATGGATCTATGATTCCTGTTGACATTCCACACACAGCCCCCCCTCCCACCCCCCCTCCCAAGGATAAAGTAACTTCCAATCACATTTGAAAGCATTGAAGCTTGAAATCCACAACCTGGGTTTGAGCTCTCTCATGACCTGGGTCATACCTGACATCTTTCTCAACTCATGTCCCATTCCATGCACAGTCATTTATCCTCAATATAGCAGTAAAATTGAGATGAGGAAACTCATACTCTTTTGGTAGCCTTTTCCACTTGGCCACAGTGAATGATGATGCTAAATGTAGCAGATGTAGTTTAGATTCCTCACCTTTGATTTTTGCACCTAGTCTCTGATTGTAGCTTCATCTAATCAGGCAATACAGGAAATCTCTTCCTCTAACCCACTTCTCACCTTGTATAAAATAGTTATAACAATGTCTGATCCATTTTATCACCACGCCTGAAAGCTTTGAGGCCTGTGTTCTTACCGTGTCCGTGGAATAGCTTGGGTCATGCTATTGCTCCTGATCCACAAGGAAGGAACCAGAGCATGGGAACCTAAGTAACCTGTCCAAGCTCTATATAAAAGTCAGTAGCAGAGCTGAGCCCTAATCTTGCAGCTCCAAGGCCTACGTTTGTGTTTCTCTCCGACAAAATCCATGGGTCCTACAGCCTTCCCCAGCATCCTCTGAAATGTGCCTGCTTTCAGGAGTTCTTCTAGCACAAAACATTTGAGCCCATTCATCAGAAAAATAGAGTGTCTCCATTTATTTCCATTAAAATGCAGGCACACACTGTTAATCTTCCTCTGGGAATGAGCCGAGAAGAGTTTTAGTGTCAGGAAAAATAGTAATAGTAGTAGTAGTAATAATAATAATAATAATAATAATGATGATGATGATGATGATGATGGTGGTGATGATGGCAACAACAATAATAAGAAAACCCCATAAGTGTCAACTCCACATTTTCTGGGGCCTGTTTAAGTTCTCTGGAGCGTAGCACTCCATCATTTTTCTCAGCAGGGTATAATTTCTCATAACTTGAAGGTTTTATCTTTGGGCTTCCTGTACTAAAAAGGAGAAAGGAGGTAAGTCTTGCATTCCACAGGAGTATAGATGTTTAATTAAGTATCACATTTAATTGTTCCAGACTCCTGCTTGACAGTCACTGGGTTTCAAGAATTTTGTCTCCCCTGTTGTTTTTTCTTTCTGAGTTGGAATTGAAAAGATAAAAAATGTCTGGCGTGTCAAGTTGTCACCCTGTGTCTCCTGCTGTGCCTTGGAGTGACCTGTGCTCCAGGTACTGCTGTACTCAGGTCCTGAGGGCATGCATTTGCTTGCCTCTGGTTCACTCTGCCTTTCTGTTCTAATCTCAGGGCAGGGGAGGAGAGGGACATGCACAAGTACCCCCCTCCATTCTGTTTCTAGTGACCCTTTCTCTTATCTTAATTCCAACCTGATTTTGCTCCCGCTCTGTGACATTTGTAGTTGGGTCTTTCCCCTTTTTTTTTCCTGTTCCTTTAGGACTGGGGAAAGAATGACAACGTGTGCTGTGTTCTGGGTTTTCTTTCACCTTCTTTCATCCAAAGATCTCAGATCTCTTGCACCTTGCAAGAATTAATGATATAAGGCTTGCTCTCCCTCTGTGAGACTGACCAGGTTTATTATCATTGTAGTGAAATTAGCAGCATCTTTGAAGTCTACTTAGTCTATTTTGGGAATGTGAAACCTTGCATACCGATCCTAAGCAGCACAGCCCAGGAACTAGAAAACCAGAAAGATTGGTCAGAACCCAGTAGCCTCAACACAGAGTCTGGCAATCTGTTGCAGAAATGAGTGAAATTAGGACTCTGTCTTGTGCTCTTGAGTGTTAATCTCTGGAAGGAGAGGAGGAGATAGCTCTCTTCCAACTCTGCCATTGAGCAGTGAGTGGTTTGTTCATCATGGTTTGGTCTCTGCTGGGGTCTGAGCTCCTTGTCTGGACACCACCAGAGACAGTGGTGGGTGCTGGGGTGGGAGGCTGTGCAACCTCTGCTAGGAGAGAGCAGCCGCAGTGAGGCATGAAAGGTACTGGTGGAAACTGGGTCTGTGTAAAATTCTTCTGTTCAGCCAAGCCCAAGAGGTTTCAAAAGAGGCAGGCCTAACATTTACATGTGCTAAGTAGAAATATCACAGATAATAAGCTCTCTGTGTGTGTGAGGAGAACTGAGTCACTCCTGCTTAATCTCATCATAAACGGTACCCAACAACAGTTTCTCCACTGGAGTTGTTTCCTGAGGCTGTCGAAACTATCACAGAAAGAGAAAAATGGGGTGATCTGGTTTCCTTGTCTTTCTGCTCCTCCTTCAAGGATAAAAGGCAGTTCTGGGTTGCTTTGCCTCCACCTGAATTTCTTTTGAAACTTCTACATCCAGCACAGTAACTTTTCTGTGCTGCATTTATCCAGCCTCAGTGCCAAAATCCTCTGGAAGCCAAGTTCCCATTGCCTGTGATTGAGTTTCCATTCCTTGTTTATACGTCTGAGAAACTGAGGTGAATCAACATCCTGACAAAAATAAGGTGCATTTTTGTCTCTTTGAAGGGCCTCACAGTGGCAGGTACCACCACGACTTGCTGAAGCACAGACTCAGCAATCCCCAGCAGGGCAGAGGGAGACTTTGTAATGCCATGGCCTCTGCAGCCCTCCAGTTCAAATGTGAAAATGTGAGGTGGCGTCCGTAGGAGGAGATGGCAATGGGAGAGGCTTGATAGGAAACCAAGGGGAGGTGAAAGAGAGAGAGACAACAGTTAAAAAATAATAAAGAGTGACATGAGGACTTTACTCTTCATTTATAAAAGGCTTCATCTATCAGCTGGATTGCCTTAATGTGTCTCCTAACAAGGCTCCCACAGCACCCCCCCCTCCTTTCCTTTGGTTTCCTTCTTTGATACTGTCACATGTTCTCATTTTCCAGCACGTTGCGTTCATTCTTTGCTTTTAAACTCCAAGGATTAAAGCAACTGGATAAAATAAATAAATAAATTAAATTAAAAGAGCTGACATTTCATGCTGTTGTTGGCAGCCTTTGATATTCTTCCAGAACAAGATCATTACTTTACTCTCCAGCTTTGGAAAAAAAAAAATAAAAAGAGAGATGGACAGACTCCTCTTCTTATAAATTCATATGTCACTTGTGGGCTGTAGTAGGTGTGGGGAGAAGCTGAGGAGAGAGACACTTGTATCTGCAGCTGTAGGGAACTGTGAACAGCTATAAGTCTTAGAGAAAGGTAGTACAGAATCTTGTTCTGGCAAGGAAATGTCTTTTGACTGAGTTGTCCATACAAGTCCCAGGACAACAGCTTCAAGAAGCTTAGGGAGTACTACCATACCTAACAATGAAGACTGGGACTATCTTGATGAAGAGTGAACTCAGCTGTGAAGCTCTGAGCCCAAGATAAGAATTTCATAAGCCTCCATGAGGGGACAGGATGGCCCCTATGATTTTTGGCTCAACCCAGTGTTACAATAATGAAGGACTGATTTACACAATTTGGCACTGGATCTGAATCTATGCAAATTTAGAAGTTTTCATCCTCAGGAGTTTTGCTGACAAAAGGTTCTACCCGTCCAGTAGCTTCTCTCTAGGTTTTAAGTTAATCTCAAGTTGCTGAGTCTTTGCCTTTTTGGAGCAGAATGAGCTGCAGCTCCACATGCACAACTGCAGTTGAGTTCAGTGAACCTGCCATGGGCTGTTTGGGAGCCCACTAGGGGCACATTTCCCACCATGAAATCAGAGGATATGTTTCTGTTCACATCCAGCCTTGTTTTGGACTTTGAGTGTATCATAAATCTCTGGCACTGGGTGATGCTTTGCTGTGCAAATGAAGTCCAAGAAGAGCCTGGAGCAAAGAAAATGTGTTTGCACTCTCAGTTCCAGCCTGACTGAATCAGAGTGGCAATAAATGAGGAGAAGGAAACCGCTGCAAGGAAGCTGATTACATGAAATTGTCCGTTCCTTCCATTTCCTTTCTCCAGGATGGTTCAGTGTATCATCTGTATGTTTCTGACAGGACAATTTTGGTACATCCTGATGCAGAGCCTCTTATGGCTGTGGCCATGTCATTGTTTTCTTAGCAATACCACCTCAGAGCTGCTATGCAACGTTGTTGAGAGGGTTTCTTGAGCTATCTTCTAACATAAGCCCCTGTATTATACTACTGGAGGATTCTTGTTTGTCCTGTGCAAAAGAGAGCACCAGATGAACCAAAAGGGATGTCAAGATCTGCTCCAAGCTAACCTGGTGCAAATGAGACAAATGGGACACCCTGATGTGGCTGTTGTGCTCCATGCAAAAGGCTCTGTGCATGTCTTGAAAACATTAAGCATGTAGTGTACTATTGGTTTTCCTCTTTTGAGGACAAATAAATTCCTCTTGTCAGGATCTCTTAGATCAGCAAATGTGTTGACGTGAAAGGGGCTCCAGGCTTGTGGTGTCTTACAACAGGAACTCAAAGACAAGGCATGAATTCAAGGTCACCTCCTAAAGGGTCAGATCTGAATGATGCTGTGCAGCTGTGTGTGGGTCTCCACCCTGTCTCGCCTTTTCCAGCCAGCAAGGCAAGCATGGCCTACATATCCATCTGGCACACTGGGAGTTAACAACAAGCATCATGTTCCCAGGCACATTGGCTGCACAGCTGTACCAAAACACAAATCAGGTTTCCTACTGATTGTCCAAACTGAGTTTCCCCATGGTCAGCTCAGTCAGGGCTAGACAAACAAATGTAGGACACGTCTCATGGTTTCAGCCATTCCTGAACTCACATGTACTGTGCAGCTGTTGCCTTAACCAGATACAGAGACATAATTAGGTTAAGGTGACCTCTGAATGTATAGCAATTAAAAGTAAAGTTGCAAAGCATTCTGGGTACCATTTTGCAAGCAACAGGTTAGTCCTGATGTTCTCCATTGCTCTCAGAATCTGTAAATTTTGCGGTCTGTTGCTTCTCCCCATCCTCTTTCCTCTTTCTCTCCATACAAACAGAAGAAAAAGCTTTTGTGTGCTGGAAGTACGTGGCAGAAAGGACATTTTCAGATCATATTCTCACAAGCATATGCTACAAGTTAACCTGTGTTTCACTGCATCATTTTTTCAGGGAAAGAATTAGTCAAAAATCCCTCTGCATGTTCATAGTTGCCCTTGTCACACCACCAAAAGCACTTGCCATTCCTCACTCTGTGCAACTTACTCCACTTGGCCACTACCCTCCACACATTACCCTCATCTGCTCTTACTCCTGCTGCTGCTGATCACAAGAACACCCTTCCCTGAATTTAGTGACCCTCTGGACCTGTCCATGTGCATCTTCCCAGCACTACCCCTGAGCACACTCAGCTGCACCTGCTCAGCATTCTTTCATTTCTGCCATTCTCCTAACCCCTACCTGCATTTCTCACAAGGGCTTTGCTGCACAAAGTCACACACACTGGCCTCTCCCCTTCCCCTTTATTTCTTTCCCTGCACACAGGATGGCTATCCCTGGGGACTTGCTTCTGCAAGTCAGGCAACAGGAGTAATGAGCTAGCTGGTTGGGACATAGGCCTAAACAAGGATAAAGGCTCTGAGAGAGAAACGCCAGCTGTTTTTGTGTTTGACACTGAAATTTCCCTGAACCCACAGGGAGTGGAAAAAATCTGATTTGCTCAGTATCCCACTGTTATCACCTTCAATGGCATTTCCTTCTTCTTCTGGACTTCAGTGCAGGCTTCTCCCTCTCCCACAGTGCTCCCCTGTTCCCAAAAGTGACCCATCAAAGCTCTAGGCTTCAGTCACTATCTGTGAAGGTGTGAAGATGTGCTGCTGACTACTTTGTGGACCAGAGCAGGTGAATCTTAATAGCCTCCAAGGCCAGAGAAGAAGCAGTGAAACACCAGGAAAGCAAGAGAAGAATAAATAGTAGGACAGATGTGCTAGCAGAGTTCTGTAAATCTCCAACTCAGTGAGGAACCATAGGCAAATAGAAGAATGAGATACTTCTCTTGAGTTCTTTTGGCTCTGGAAATGTAACAGTTGTCTTCCTGCAAGTTCTGCACTGAGGTTTATGGTCTTTCCTGTTTTCCCTATTATTGGAAGTTAGCATCAGTCTGAGGCAGCAGTGGCATGTGTAACTCTAGGTGGCTTGCTCAGCAGTCCTCACATCACATTTAAATGTGTTTAAACCTGACCAGAAATAGATCTGCATTGCCAGAGACAGAGCTCATTTAATTATGCACAAAGACAGCAGCCAGCCAGCATCTTCCCTGTGCTACTCTCTGCTTGAACTATTCTTCTTTGACATCAGAAGAGGGTCCATACTTCATAGCCTGTTTGAGTATTGAATTCCCCACTGAAGCTGCCTTCCTAGAAGGCTTCTAGGCCTCCAGGATGGACACTCCTCCATTTAGGCACTGGCTTGTATTTTCAAGGTATATCTTCTGAGTCAATGGGCAGGTCTTTCATAGTCACTGGACTCTCAGCCATCCAGGGTTCAGCCCACTGTAATTCTTCTCTGTAAGAGTACCTCTGGAGAACTAGAACTTGTACAAACGGTGCCATAGCAGTGGTTTGACCAGGGCAATTGTTTAACTCAAACTGTATGGAGAAAACTGAGCTTCCAAAGCATTTTTTTAAAGTTAGACTTATCAGGTTATGTTTTGTGCCTTGAAGCATAAAATTAATATCCTTGAGAAAACATTCTCATTTGTGGTGTTTATACTGGTGGCCTAAGACATGGAACATCTGAATTAATTTTCATGCACCTACAAGCATCCTATGTGAGCTGGGGGCCTTCCTCAGATGCCTACCTGCCCAGACCTCTGAGCCAGGCTCAGCCAGGAAGCCCCTGGCTTCCTACACAGTCATGACAAAGAATTCTTTTTTTTTTCTTAGGCCTTCTCATTGCTCTCTGAGGATATCATCTTCTTTCCTCCAATTCACTAAGAAGAATCAAATTTTGCCAGCCTTAGATAGCAAAGGATCTCAGTTCCTTGAGCTGGGATGAAGCTGCAAATGACTAAGCCTGGTGTGTGCAGGCAGTAGAGGACTGAGCAGTCTCTTTGTCTTTGGCAGCCTGGAGCATCCTCTTTGTACTGTGAGAACATCTCACATCCTTCCAACAGGTTGCATGAGTGTTAATTAATTATCCACTCTTCTGGAGTTTGCCAGTTTTACTTTCTACAACTCAGGTGCAAAGGGCTACAGAGCCTACCTGGCATTTGATGGACAGAGTAACAAACACGGGGGGCTGTGTGTGTATTATAGCATGAGGTGTGATCTTTCAGTACCTGCTCCAAAAGTGAGAACTCCCAGTTTTGCAAACAAAGCCTGGAGAAACAGCCTTCTCTCAGCAGGATGATAAAATTCCTTGGCTTGTGCCCACAGGCTCTCTGGCAGCTTTGTTTCTCCAGAACAGGGAGACATTGTTGCTGTAGACTCCATCAGGATCAATGCAACCTGTGAGACTCCCATCACTGGAGTCAGGATAAGGCATGGACTGATACAAGTGGCATCGCTGTGTCCTTACAAGCTGCTACTGACCCTCTAGCCCCCTGTTAAAGAAGCCTGAAATATTAGTTATAAATCTGATTTGTCAGGGCCAGGTTCTGCTGTTATTACAGCAAGCAGCACCTGATACCAGGAGCAGTTTTCACTCAGAGGTGGTGGTGGGAAGAATAAGGATGTGAGAAAAGCAGGGGACTTTAGAGCATTGTCACTGTGTGATAAGCAGTCTGTTTGTAAGTGGCTTCAGATTTTCTTCCAGTGTTGCAAGGTTTGATGAGCACTCACTAAAAAGAGTAATTTTTAAGCCTCCAGCTGTTCTTTACAAAATGTTTGCTTCGGTGGATCATTACTTGCTTGGTATTTACAGTCTTTTATTGGCTAACTGAATATCATGCTAATTGTTGTCTTTCTGAACTGGGTAACTAGATATTGGTCAGATTTTAAATTTTTCTTTCATATCAAGTTATCAGGATTTTTTTCCATCTGAAATACTGCTATGTCAAAATAGAAACATGCAGTGATATTCAGCATTTCAAGTTCAATTTTCTAAATTTCTGGTCAAAAGAAGAGAGATAGACTTGGTCAAAATGGCCAGTGACTTAATGGTTGAGGATCTTGTTTGAGAAGTAGAAAACTCTGGCCAAGCCCTTGTGTGGAAATGAGGCAGAGGCTTTTACCTGTATCTTGCTTGTACCCAACAACTTCATGACAAGACTGTTACCTTCTCAGGAGTGGCCCTTTCTTGGGGAAAAAAAAAAATAAATTAAAAGACTGTAAAAAAAAACATGGGAACAAATTTCAGAACTTCAAAGTTTAGCACACACTGGAATTAATTTCTTTTACTGTTTTTGGCCAGTTCTATGAATAACAAATAGTTTGCTGTCTGGTATGAATCAGCCTTCGTGTTACGAAGTGTGAAACCTTGGCAGTTCACAAATTTTCACCACCATAGAGCAAGCTGTCAGATGTCCACAAGTAACAAGTGCTGCAAGAGCATGAACCACAGCTATTTAAACTCAGCTCTTTTTATTTTTGAAACTGCTAACAAATCTCTTTCACTGTTCTGTTTACCTAATACTAGCAGACATCCACCAAAAGAGATGTGAAATAGGAGCCCTTGCCAACAGCAGTTGTTACAAGATGTCAGAAACCATCCAAAATTAAATGTTTGTCTTTTGCTTTTATTCTCTTTTTCTTCTCTTTGGTACTTTTGATTCTTTGGTAATTATGTTGGTAATTGTGTGCTGTTTGGCTGGTGGTCATGTTCAGCATAGAAGTCCATGTGTGTCAGTCACAGGTGAAGTGGATACAATTGGAAGCAATTTTGAACACTTCTTACCAACAATGAGAAAATTAAACTAAAAAATGTAATATTTTTTTAATAGCTAATTCTGGAGAATCTGTTGATGTCCAGCGAGTGTGCAAACTGCAACTTCAGATACTAGGAAATAATGTTTTGGGTCTTAAAAAAAAATAGTCTTCAGACAGCTGTCCTATTCTAGGAAATAAATGGGAACAATTTGATTTTAGCCATGACAATGCACAATCTGGCATTTTTTGAATCAGAAAAACTTGGAGCCTGGAAATTAAACTGTCAGTGCTGGAAAGTATGGGACTGTGAAGACCAAAAAGTGTTTAATCAGTGTGTTAGGCTCGCTCTCAAAAGGGGAAGGAAACAGATTGCCCTGGAAGGACAAAACTACAAAAAGTAATTGCAGTGGAAGGATGTAGGAAAGTGGCTGCATGAGGGACAAGAACTGGACAGACAGATTTAGGGAACTGGAGAAAAAACGTTTGTTTTTCCCACCTAGTAATATTTGTAAGAGGGAAAAGTCATGCTCCCCCTAAATCCTTCCCACAGAGTTGTCATTAAAATGAACCCATAACTTCAGACAGGGAGCAGAAGCTGCCAGTTCAGGCAACGTTAACAACATGGTGCCAGTGCTGTAAATGCATGGTCACATAGTTCTTTGTGTAGACAAGGAATGAGAGAACCAAGAGGAGGTACAAGGGCAGCAGTGTCATTACACGTTAGATTTCCTCACACAGTCATGTTCCATGCCTGTATTTCAGCACTTATTGAACACCCTGGCTCTGCATTCTTATCAAACACAGAATTTGGGGCCTTTACTGTTGTTGTCCCTGGTCTCATCAGTATCTCAGCACAGGCTGCAGCTGTATTGTTAGTCCAAGATTAACAGTAGCACCATCTAAGGTGGTAATATTTACTCCAGTCCCAGAGAGTGATTGCATCTGCTGTCTATTACCACGTGCAACATTTTCAATGACCTGAAAACAAACAGTTTCTCTGTAGAGATGAGCTGTGTTTTGCCATTATAAACCCTATGTGCTTATAAGGTTTTTCCGTGTGGCCAGAAGAACGAGGGAAGTGATTGTCGCCCTGTACTCAGCACTGGTGAGACCACACCTTGAATATTGTGTTTAGTTCTGGGCCCCTCACTACAAGAAGGACATTGAGGTGCTGAAGCAGATCCAGAGAAGGGCAATGAAGCTGGTGAAGGGTCTGGAGAAAAAATTCTCTGAGGAGCAGATGAGGGAAGTGAGGTTATCCAGATGGGAGAAAAGGAGGCTGAGGGGAGACTTTATCGCTCTTTACAACTACCTGAAAGGAGGTCGTAAGGAAGTGGGTGTTGGTCTTCTCTCCCAAATAACAAAAGACAGAAAGAGAGGAAATGGCTTCAAATTGCACTAGGAGGCTTTTAGTTTGGATACTAGAAGAAAGTTCCTCACTAAAAGGGTTATTAAACACTGAAATAGGCTGCCCAGAGAGGTGGTTGAAACATCATCCCTGGAAGTGTTTAAAAGCCATGCAGATGTAGTGCTTAGGAATATGATTTAGCATCAGACTTGGTTGAATTAAATTACTGGTTGGACTCAATGATATTAAAGGTCTTTTCCAACCAGAACAGTTCTGTGATTCTGTCCCTGTTCTCTCTGATCCAAACCCTAACATTTCCTTTCAGTCTTGCCTCAACTGATACAGTAGGGCAGATATCAAGAGACCTGTGTATACAATATAATGGGGTCTAAACGTGGATGTGGTTTTCCCTCATTTTGCCCCATTTTTATATGGTGTCTTTAAAGTTTGGTGAATTTGAGGGTACCAGGAATCATTGATAGGGAGGGGGAATGAACATGATCTTCTTTGCCCATGGCTAGTTTACATGCAAGTGAAACTGACTGATGACCATGTTTTCACACGCTTAATTACCCACTGCCTCCCCTCAGCTTGTTAGCTGTCACTTATGATCTGGGGGGAGTGTCCAAACAGGTCACTCCCAAACAGTGCAAACTGCACATTTATGTACAAATGTAGCTGCCTGCATGCGTGTCTGATCAGCATCTGTAATTGGTGTCAGGGAGATTTTTTATGGTGCTGGGATGAGGAACCCCGGTTTCAGATCTGAGTGCATGACTCTGCTGTGACTTTGCTTTCAACTCTCCTATTGTCTATTTTATTTATAAAGCCCTTTTCCCTCATCCTCTTTATTCCTGTCTCTCTGTTTGTAGAGAAAATAGGCAGAACTGACATGTAAAGGTGCCCTCAGAGCCAATTTGCAGCAACTGGTAAAGATCACGCTGTATCCATCTAAAAATGCCTATCCATAGGGAGCTACCTCTGAAGCTGAATGTAAGAGAGTGTTTTAAAGAAGTAGCTAAAGCAGGAAAAAAAGCTTTTTTTAAGGTACAGAGGGGCAGATCAATTCAGAAACAACGAGGCTGTCTCTCTCCTTCTCTGAGAGCTGAGTGTTTGACTAATTTGTTTTATTTTAATTTTTTTTTAATTTCTATAGTATATTGGTTTTAACACAAAGAGCAGAAGCACTGAAGTCCTGATAGATACACTCTATTAGCAGCTCCTTCGTAACCACAAAGTATAAAGGCATGAACTGAAACTCTATCCTGTGCCTTTACAGATCCAAATCCCTTGGCATTTGGATCTCCTTTTTGCAGGTTAGTTGCTTGGCACTTTTTTGGATTTTCTTGGTTTTTCTGTTTGTGGGTGGCTCTTTGTTTTATTTTTGTTGTTGCTAGGTTTTTGTTGTTGCTGTTTTTCTTCACCTCTTAGTAAAGCTAAGACCTGTCTTCAAAGTTGGGCACTACTTTTTGACCCAAAATATTTTTATTCCTTTTGCCCAATCTAGCTGGCCAAACTGATTTGGACTTTTGTTGGTTGTGCCAGCTGGAATAAGAAACTGGCAATGAAATCAGGTTTCTTTGGTAAGGTCTCTTTGCTCACAAGAATGTGTCAAGTTTTGGTTTCTGTTGTGCAGCAGAGAACACATTCAGAGCTGGTTTCTTCATCCACCACTCCAACTTGGTTGCAGTGAACACTGCTGCAAGAAACCCTTTCCCTGGACTCCCATCTCCTGGGTTATCTTCATTCCTTTTCCGTTCTCCCTTTTCTGCTAGCCTCAGGGTGCTGTCACATTTTCTATCCTTACTGTTTGGTTTCCATTCGCATATTCAGCAAGTTTCCCTTAGTAATTCCAAACTTATGCTCACTCTAACCACTACAGTGGCAGTCTCAAGCAGCTTTTGCAGGAGCAGTTAATCCTCTGAGTTTCAGCCAAGTTTATCTTGTGTATCTCTAGCCCTTGGGGCAGTTTGGGTCCATCCTCTAGATCACCCCTCATGAGCATCAAGCAGGGCAAGGCATCTGCAGTCTTGTGGCTTTTCTCTGGCAGGTGATGGGAGGCTCTATCAGTTATTTGGCAAGGAATACACACCATCAAGTAATCTGTTAGGTTTTTATTGCTAAGAAAGATGATCTGATCCTTTATTACTTCTGTAGGCTTGTTGTCTCCTTCTCTCCCTTGCCCCTTATGTATTAATGTTGTAATGCTATCTTTAGCTGAGCTACTGGTTAATCCAGCATTAATCGACCTCCCTAATTGTACTTTGCTATTTTATCTCCCTTTATCCTTAAATTGGTCTACTGGGCAGGGGGTCTGGAGGGCAAACACATTCATTATATTACCAGCAAACAGGATATGAATTGCACTGCAGGGGACAAAATTAAATTTACAGTTTCCCCTTGTAGATGTCATAAACTATTGATTTAAAAAAAGAGGGTAGGCAGCAGTAGAGCCAGCATATTTGCTATCTTGCATTGTTCTCCTTCTGTTCTGCAAGGGGTGCTTTCTGCCAGTCCCTATGTTCCTTGCTGGCAAGGAGAGTCTGATCCCCCAGGGGACAGTGAATTGTCCCCAGGGGACAATGAAAAGGCAGGGGGAAAAGTCAGGTGTAGTTTGCTTTGGTAGGTCTGTTGGTGGATTATTTAGTACTTTCTTCTTGGCTCCACATCTTAAAGACCTCCCATTGACACCATTGTATTCTGTGGACAGGGGCCAATTCAAAACCTGCCTTTCCTTATCCCGCATGATGTCCATGCTCAACTTCCCCTACCCATTTTAAGGGTTTGGAAGTGACATCTTCAGATGTTTTGAGTACCACTCTAGCTCTGCCAAGGCTTCCGTTGCCATGATGCCCATGTCATTTTTCTCCTGTTAAGCCTCCTACTATTCCCTTATCTGATTATTTGCTTGTGGAAGGGATCATTCTTTCCAGCCTAGCATGATGAGGGCCTCTTTAGAGACCCTGTGTTGATACCTCACTTCAAATAACAAGGGAAGTAAGGGATTCTAGATGCTGCCCATTGATCTTGGTGTCAGTGCTTTCCCTGTATGCTCTGCTGAAGAGAGGAGCTAATGGCTGGCAACTCCACCAGAGTGCCTTTGGAGTGCTCAGCTCAAGTGAGCCGTAGCAACTGGCAAGTTGCTAAAACTCAGCATTTGGCTCCGTGCCCTCTTCCCTTTTCATATCATCTCAACTAGGCTGGGAGCACTCACATGGTAGGAAGCCAGGAAGAGACATATAGTGCATTCACAGGAGAGAAATGTCCTACTCATGAGAGTGGTTGTCAATAGCGGACCCCATGCCGTGTCCCTCTACTGCTTCTGGGAATGGTTTGAGTGGCAGGAGCAGGCATGAGGCCAAACATGAACTTGATGCCTGGTGAAACGTCATCTATTACATGTTTAATGATGTTAGAGAAAAATTTAGTTCCTCCTGTGCTGGCAGCCAGTTCTCATTACCAGTTAATTGGACCTAGATACAATCACCGTTGAAATCTATTGTCAGGGGCAAGTTGTTATATTTGTGTAGGTGTGTTGCTTATATCCCCAGCCAATATAAGAATGTAAAAGGCTGCAGCTGCATAAACATTTTCCTCTTCCCATTCTTTTCTGGGGACAGCTCTGGTTAGGGTGTACCCTGCTGCTGACAAGGGATAAAACCCGTGCATTGTCCAGACAGCACAGGGGCTTCGCCACCTCTCTACACCAGAAATCTTGCAACTGCTCTCTGACAGCTGCCTGAAAGGCTGAAAGATCTGGATGGAGAAGTCTTTCCTTGCCTACATGTTCCCTCTCTCAGCTGTAGGGAGTCTATCTGGGTCCACATGAAGAATTAGATGCAGGATTCTACTACATACTACATACCTGCTATTGGACCTTATCTAACAAGTGGTCACAGGTGAGCACAGGTTGTGGAGATCTGATGAGAAAAGCAATGCAGAGGAAGCTGTTTGAAGTAAGGAACTTTTATTAGCTCCAAGATATTGACTCAACCACTGTCTTCTCTGATCATATCTCTAATTTAACTACCCACTGACCCCTCTCTTCCAGCTTGTTCTTTAATCAGCTTGGGGATGCAGGAGAATATTGTGTCAGAGAGTATTTCTGACTGCCAAACTCAGTTTATTTGTGTCTCATTGCAAAACAGACCTCAAGAGGTGAAATGCTGTAATCACTTGCATTTCTGATTCCCTGGATCACTTGCCTCTAAATAACTGTGATGTGCTTTGAGAACTGGGTACAAATTTAATGATGTTATCACAATTAACCTGCCATCTTTTTATTTTACATTTTTTCCTTTTTTTACAACTACAGAATTACCTTTAATTTTGAGCCAAAGGCTTTGTTGTCAACAACTTTATTTGCTCTTCGCTAGCTCACCACAGAATCCCTACTAGCACATAAAATTAGAAGGCAGAAAACATTTCAGAACTTGGAGACATCTTTATCTGCACAGTCTCTCCTGTTAATTTTCAGAGCATTCACATGCACTCCGTAACATTTTACTAAAATTACCCACTGCTGCAGCAGCCTCACCTACCCCAGGTCCCACCTGGGGGGGTGAGCACATCAACTCTTCACATACTGGGTCACACAGTAAAAGGGGAGTGAATGTGTAGTTTCCTTTCCTGGTGATTTTAAGAGGAGGTTAGAAAAAGCTCTTCCCTGGGATTGTTTATGGGTAGTTGATTCTGTTGTAGAGTCAGGGAGTATATGATAGTGTCCTACAGTCCTTTCTACTCCTGTTTTCTTGATTCTGTGAGAAATTCTCTTGCCCTTTCTCCCTCTTCCCTTGGTCTTGTGGTCTTCCTAGGACCATCAAAACTACCTGGTCAAATAAAACATACCCAGGTGGTCTCTGTGTGCTCTGCTGCCTTGCAATACCTCTTCTAGAGCTGGCTAAGGACCATATTATGGCTTGCATTCCTGTGTCTTCTCCCCATAGAGGGTGTAAGCTTCTTCCAGTCTTTCATGAAGCTTTCAAGATACAGTGGTGGGTGCTTTTCAGCCCTGGGGTTCTCAGTCTCCACCCCAATATCAACTAACATGGAGGCTTTCACCTACTCCTCTCCAGAAGATCCCAACTTAGAGTCATAGAAAGGTTTGGAAGGGACCTTAAAGATCATCTTGTTCCCACTCCTAACTTGACATGGTAGTATTTTAGCAGTCTCATTTCTATCACTCCTTCTCCTTCAACACTATTTGCTGTTGGTTTGGGGTTTTTTTCTTTACTTTGAACAGTAGTTTTGCATGCCATTTTGAGAGGCTAAAGTGACTTTTCACTCACTGTGGGCAATTTAAGTCTCTAACTTGAGACAACTAAGCTACAGTGCCATTAGTCAGTCTTTCATGTGGCACACCTTCCCCTCTGTCCTTGCTTCTTCTCCAGCAAGGGATTTTTCTACCTTTTGCCTTCTTTTCACAAGCCCAAGTATGAGGCAGAGCAGCTGACTTCTCATTGTCTGGCTTAGGGGTCTGAGCATCTGGATGGAAGTGCTGACTCTTCTCTTTTGTGCAGCACAGAAAATGTACCCTAATACCCTTCACTTCCAAGCAGAACTGGAGCTGGTCCAGCCCATGAAATCTGCCTAGAATCTCAATTTTCCTCTCCTTGCTTGCTGTCACCAGAGAAATCCCAGCTACATCAAGTGCTTATTCTGGTCCTTGGCTTGTTGAATTGCTGGAGAAGGTGACTCAAGAGAATTTTGGGCCCCTGCCAGTCATTCACAAGCCAATAGAAGCAGAGGTAATTGTCACTCACAGCACTTGTGCCAAAATGTGAGCATGGGCCTGGGAGCCTTCAGGAGCCCTTGAAATGTCATGCTATGTGGTTATTCAGGGACTTTGAAGGGTCACTCGGTTTTCCTCATCTGCCTCTATCATTGGATGCTCCCTGGATGTTAGTCTTTTTTTTTTTTTTTTTTTTTATACTAAACACACACCTGCAGTCCGACCTAACCAGAGATCATTGTAAATCACTTCCAGGAGCCAATTTTACGCTTCCTTCTTCTCTACCATCTATCACTGAAGAGTGGGTGCCTGTGTGCAAGCCCCCCGTGAGCCTGCACTTCTTGTCAGTGCCCTCCATCGTGGCTGTTTGTTCTGCAGAGGGCATTGTGCATAAAGGAATTACTACAGCATATGGCCAGCACTCCGCACTTCATATGTTATTCATCACATTAGAGAGTCCAGCCACATGTCCCTCCTGCAGCCAGGGGAAAGTGCTGGCCCTGCTTCTGTCAGATGACCCTCCTAATCTGTCACTGCAAGCAGCTTTGTGGTCATTTGCAGGCGTTGCTGAGATGTGAAGGTAGCGCCAAAAAGTTGGCAAGGGATGAAGTTAGGAAGTAAGGAAGCGGCGTGCGGGAGTCAGCTGGAAGAGGGGACAGTGCAGAGGAAATTGGGGGCGGGAGGAGTAGTCCAGGTTTGTGACTGGAAGAGAAAGGGAATAAAAGGAGAATGATGACTTGAAGGAAGAAATAACAGACAGCTGTGTTTTGATGGAGATGTAAAATCAACATTCTTGCCTCTCTCAGCTATTAAATATCTGAGTTGGTTTTAAATCCTAGATTGTTATCCCAAGAGTCAGGTCTAAATTCAGCATGGCTAATTGCAGCCTGACCTACTTGTCAATCCAATTCTGGTGGCTTTAGGGTCCCACTTTATGAACCGAAATGTGTTGTATGGCTGCTGTGATCTGTCCCAGAAGTGATTTCTTCTCTGTGCTAAGTGAAATGGCTGTGACATAGGGCTTTTTGGGTTTGGGTATGGATCCACCTGACACAGTCTCTATGCACTCATCTCTGTCCTTTCCCAGAAAAGTTCGCTGCATGTTAGTGGGGGAGCCCTCCACATTTTGAGGATACCATATATCTTCAAAGGTGCACAGAATTCCTCTGGCTCGATGAAGAGACATGTGCCTGGTAGTTTACAGCCTGCTCACAACAGTATCCTTGGTGAGATTGTATGGTGAGGGAGAAGACATCTCTGCTTGGGCTGCATGTTGGCCCCCTGCACACTCAGTGCTGGCAGATGGCAGAGCTCTTCCAAGACAATTTTGGGGACTGATGGGTAACAAATTTCCCATTGAACTCTTCCAAATTTTTCCTTTAAAATGCAGCATTTCCAGATAGAAGAACTACAACATCTTCCTTGAAATTGCAGTGTAGTTTCAATGGGAAAGGAGCTTTGAAGGTCTCTCATCCAACTCTCTGCTCGAAGCAGCACTAACTTCAACATTATATCAGGTTGCCCAGGACCTTTCCCAGTCAAGTTTTGGAAATCTACCAGGACGGTAATTCTTCAACCTGTCAAGGCACCTCTTCCAGTGCTGATCCACCCTCATTATGAAAATATTTTTCTTTTATGTCCAACCAAACATTCTGGGAGCCCAGAATTGTTCCAGATACAGCCTCAGAAGTGCTGAGTAGAGGGAAATAATAATTTACTTTGGCCTGATGGCTACACTCTCATTATTGCATGTTTAGCCTTTCCTGATGCAAGGGCATTCTGGCAGACTGATTTTCAGCTTTTGCTCACAGGCAATCTCTAGACTTCTTCAGAGCTTCTCCCCAGCCAGCTAGTCCTCATCCTGTAGTGTTGCAGAGGGTCATTTCATGAGTTAGAAGTCTTGGCACTTATCCTTGTTGATCTTCATGAGATTCCTGTCATCCAATTTCTCCAGGTCCTTGAGGGCAGCCCTACTCTCCTCAGTTAGCCACTGCCCTGAATTTAGTTTCATTCTTGAAGTTGATAAGGGTCTTTCCTGGCCTATCATCCAAGTTACTGATGGATCAGGTGCACTCTTTTTTCTGGTCAATTGTGCAGAAGACGCAGAGAACTTCATGATGCTTCTGCTACTGTGATTTACTGTGTGGAAAGCCAGAGGCCCTTTCTAACCTCTGAGGTATGAAAATATTATGAGGCTCCGTCTGCCTTAGAGAGGATAGAAGTTAAATAGACACAGCAGAGAAAGGGCAGGAAAAAAAATGAGACTGTGGGATATTTTGGCCTGTTTGACTTGACATTTCAGGCAGTTTGAGTGCTGAGAGTTGAAGTGTGTTTGCTGAGTATTAGGACACATGATAAACATGCCCTGAGCTACCCATCTCACTGTGCTATGATGTTACCAAACCTGCAGATAAACTAAGGAACTGGCTTTTCTCCATGTCTCTTCACCTGGCTTTTTTGGACCCAGGAAGCACTAGCCCCAAACACTTGTGTCAGAGAAATGTCCAGGATGGAGGTTTCTCAGCCAGTCTCAGCTCTCCTCCGTTGAAGGGCTGTCCTGCTTTCGGCCAGGATAGAACAAATTTTCTTTTAATAATTTTACTTCTCAGTTAAGTCTCTTCTAGGTAACTGCACTTTCTGAAATTAACAGTATGTTTTTCAGTCAGTGGCTACTTCCACGACTGGTAGCACTCAATGTTTATAGTTACTGCTGAGGAGTGGAATGTAGAACCAAGGTCACTGTTCAGTTCTGCTGAACTTCTTGTGTGCAAGAAAGGAAAGGAAAGGGATGAAAAGAAGTCACACTTGTGACCCTCCTGCAAGGAGGACTGGACCAGACTGGTAACTGGTGACCCCCAGTTGACCAAACCCAGCAAAAATCTGAGATCATGAAGGTCAAGCTTACCCAAGTCAATGTCTGGCATTCTGGGAGAACTTTGTTCTTCTGCCTTTGATCCTGATCTGTGTGCTCCTGAATCTGTGTGTTTCTGAATCTAGCTCCCATGCTGCTCTAGTCCAGGAGTTAGCCAGGAGTGCAACAGTGGTTTTGTATATATTTGTAGAAATATTTATTTACATCCTTTTTTATCATTACTGTTTCATGAAAATGGTGTGGTTTAGTTTCCAACCTGTAAGTCTCTGTCCCTTATTCTGTTTCCTTTCTCTGTCTGGTAAGGAAAAGAGGTTAATAGAGAGCATCTGTCATTTGTTTAATAGCTGGTCCAGCATTAAACCTTGGCAAAGGGTTATGTTTGTTAGTGCCTGAGATGATGCAAGAATGAGAGCTGCCCAGAAGGGAGGCAGCCCTGAAGGCAGGGCTCTATCCTGCTCCCCATCCACCAGCCCCCTCTTCAGCAATCCCAGTGTTTCAGCCATTAGAGAGATTAAGGAAGTAGTAAAACCTGCTAATGCAATAACAGTAATTAATAACAATAATGGGTGCTTTTAATGTATTTTGGCGTGATTTATTAGGCAAGGAGTGTGGTAGGAGACCAGAGCACTTTGCAGGCGAGAATAAAAAGGCAAGGTGATTGGGCCCTAAAGTGCACATCTGGGCGTGATTTGGAGAGGCGATTTATTGACACCATAAATGACAGCTATTTCGAGCAGCATGTTTTTGTGCCTATGCAGGAAGATGGAACTCCTGATTTAGGGCTCTGTTCAGTAGTACTTAACTCTCCAGGTGGGACTCTGGGGATGTCCCTCACAGCAGAGAAGAGCCAGGGCTGGGCTGCCAGGAGCCCATGTGTTGGTAAGGCATGAGGAATGCATGAAGTTCTTTGCCATGTCCCCACACTCACCAGTCCCTGTGTGGTCCCTCACAGCCCATGCTATTGAAGGTCTGCTGTGCCAGCATCCTCGATGGCATCAGTGGAAGCATCTCCCCTGCTCTGGTGTTACTTGTTGGGGCTCATGCCTCTCAGAGATGGCCACACACCTCTGCAGCCCTCCATCCCTCCCACCCCAGCAGCATGGGGGCATTGAGCTGCTTGGACCCCCACAAGTCTATGGGACCGGATGGGATCCACCCAAGAGTGATGAGGGAGCTGGCAGAAGAGCTCGCCAAGCCTCTCTCTATCATCTACCAACAGTCCTGGCTCACGGGGGACATCCCAGACGATTGGAAGTTGGCGAATGTCACGCCAATCCACAAAAAGGGCCGGAAGGAGGACCCGGGAAACTACAGGCCCGTCAGCCTGACCTCAGTGCCTGGCAGGGTTATGGAGCAGATCATCCTCAGTGCAATCACACAGCACCTGCAAGATGGGCAAGGGATCAGACCCAGCCAGCACGGGTTTAGGAAGGGCAGGTCCTGCCTGACCAACCTGATCTCCTTTTATGATCAGGTGACCCGTTTGGTGGATGTGGTCTACCTGGATTTCAGCAAAGCCTTTGACACCGTCCCCCATAGCATTCTCCTGAAAAAGCTGTCAGCCCGCAGCTTGGACAGGAGCACCCTGTGCTGGGTTAGAAACTGGCTGGAGGGCCGGGCCCAGAGAGTGGTGCTGAACGGGGCTGCATCCAGTTGGCGGCCGGTCACTAGTGGTGTCCCCCAGGGATCAGTATTGGGCCCAGTTCTGTTCAATATCTTTATCGACGACCTAGACGAAGGGATTGAGTCCATCATCAGCAAATTCGCAGATGACACCAAGCTGGGAGGAAGTGTGGACCAACTCGAAGGCAGGAGGGCTCTGCAGAGGGACCTGGACAGACTAGAGAGCTGGGCCGATTCCAACGGGATGAGGTTCAACAAGGCCAAGTGCCGGGTCCTGCACTTTGGCCACAACAACCCCATGCAGCGCTACAGGCTGGGCACAGAGTGGCTGGAGAGCAGCCAGGCAGAAAGGGACCTGGGAGTCTGCATCGACAAGAAACTGAACATGAGCCAGCAGTGTGCCCAGGTGGCCAAGAAGGCCAATGGCATCCTGGCCTGTATCAAAAACAGCGTCACCAGCAGGTCCAGGGAGGTGATTCTTCCCCTGTACTCAGCGCTGGTTAGGCCACACCTCGAGTACTGTGTCCAGTTCTGGGCCCCTCAGTTTAAGAAGGATGTAGAGGTCCTGGAACAGGTCCAAAGGAGGGCAACCAGGCTGGTGAAGGGACTCGAGCACAGGCCCTATGAGGAGAGGCTGAGAGAGCTGGGGCTGTTCAGCCTGAAGAAGAGGAGGCTCAGGGGAGACCTCATTGCTGTCTACAACTACCTGAAAGGAGGCTGGAGCGAGGTGGGAACTGGACTCTTTTCACAGACGACCTTCAACAAGACAAGAGGACACAGTCTTAAGTTGTGCCAGGGGAGGTTTAGGTTAGATATTAGAAAGAATTTCTTCACGGAGAGGGTGATTAGGCTATGGAATGGACTGCCCAGAGAGGTGGTAGATTCTCTGTCCCTGGAGACATTTAAAAAAAGACTGGATGTGGCACTCAGTGCCATGGTCTAGCAACTGCTCCGGTGGGTCAAGGGTTGGACTAGATGATCTCTGAGGTCCCTTCCAACCCGGCTAATTCTATGATTCTATGATACAGCCCTGGCTTATGTCTGGCTGATGTCAAAACCATCAGGAAGGGTTACTTCTGCTCCTACAAACAAGCTGGTTTCACAAAGGTGAAATGTGAGAGGCACGGGAGATCATCCTTGATAACATTTAGTTGATATTCTCACTGATCTCAGTGATTTTTGTGCCAGCACAGTGGCAGTTGTCCTTCGTACTAGAGCCTCTCAATGGGTTTTATTAATATTATTCCATGGCCTGCGGTATATTAAGAACCTGCCAAGACAAAGCACTCCCCTTTCTTGAGGATTCAGTCATGGCAGGGGGAGACATTGGGGGTCAGGTAGGGTGCCATGGGCAGTAGGATCAGGGCACAGTGCTGTGAGTGCTGAGGACTTGGCAGCATCACATGGGTTAGGGCAGGGGATGGTTTTCTCCCTTTTAGGGGTGCAAACTGCAAGGGGTGAACAGGAGAGGTGAGCTTCAAACAAGGCAGCAGGAAAAGTCTGGAGAATATGACAGTGAATGCTAGGTTGACGGGCAAAAATAAAATAAAGCTAATAAACCAGAAAAAACAGTCCTTAAAAGCACTGGAGTCAGTTCAGAAGTCATCTCTGCCTCTGCAAGGGGGACATAGGAACATGGTGTGGACAGGGGACAGGGAGGATCCCCAGCCACATGGCAGAGTGTGGGCTTTTATTAGGGCTCATCAAGCACCCTTTAATGAATGGCTGAGGTACCAGGGGGTTGATGAAACAGTAGGCAAGGTGTAAATGAGAAGGCAGCTGGGTAGAGAGAGAAGAATGGGGAGGAGGCTGTGGCCATGCAGTGCCAGGAGGATGAGAAGAGCCACAGGTGGGTTCTGCAATTGGTGGGGATGCAATTAAACCACAGGTGGGGATTCAATTTAATTGCTGAGCCAAAGCCAACAAGCTGCATTTCAGCTTGCATGCAGAATCCCTGTAACAAGCACTGAGCTTTTTTAAGATTTTTAATTCATCAAGACAGAGGGACTGCATCCCTGGGCTGGGCTCATGAATGTCCTCTGCTTGAGCTGGGCTATCCTTGACAGGGGAATGAACTGTGGGACTCACTGAGGTTTCAGTGTGAAAGGGGGAAAACTCCTGGGTACAGACCCTCACTTTGAAGGGTCCACGTGCACTGGTCTCAAGGCAAAGTGTTCTAAAATTGGGGTGTCAGGGATGCATCTATGTGAGGAGTCAGCTGTATCTGCAAATGGCTGATGCTTCGGTTCCTTGGAGTGGCAGCTCTTCTGGCATCATATGTTCATCTCTGTGCGGGTTTTTGCTGACGGGTATGATATATGCATACAAAGTATTTTGTTATTGTTATTATTACCCAAAGTTATGGATCAGCTTGAAAAACTCAAATGCAGTAAATCACTGGGACTGGGGTAGCATTAGTCTCAGGGCCCTGAAGTAAATAATGCATGAAATATACTGACAGCAGTGTCTGACAGATCCTTATAAACAGCATCTCTCTAACGAGTGCAGAGCTGCTAATAGCAGGGCTGAATTTGGGCAGAAAAACACTGAAATCACTCCTTGCTCAGGTGAAATGGTGCAGATAGGCAAACGCCATCCTTTTCTCACCTTTGAGGACCAGTGAGTAATTTTAGAAGAGAGATGGCAGTTTAGGGGGTCAAGAACAGGGTGGCAGCTCTGTATTCAGCTCTGACATGGAGTTTGTGGGCAAGTTGCCCTCCCTTCTCCCTCCCCACTTGCAAGGTGAAAGTGATGAAGGGCTTTGTCCTGCCTGGTCTGCCTTCATCCAGGTGCTGAGTGCTTTGAGATCTTCAGAGAGGGAGTGTTTCAGGCATACTAAGTGCTATTATTATTTTTTTAATAATCAAAAGGCATCCTGGGAATTATAGATCCATGAGCTCTCTTTCAGTTCTAGCCAAACTGATTGTGAAGCTAATTAAAGAAAGGCTAGTACAACATTCAGGTAAGTATAACATGACAGGGTCAATCCACTATGGCTCCTGGAAAAGAAAATTGTGCCTTTTTTTGAGTGGCAAGTGTTTTTTGTGCAATTTTTTTGTTTTTTGTTTTGGTTTGGTTTTTTTAAGTTTAATAACATAAGATAAAGGTGATCCCCAGCAGACACAATGTGCTTTGATTTTCATAAAGCCTTTGATAAGGCCTTTCACACAAAATTATGAAGGGAAGTAAATAGCCATGGGAGAAGGGACAAGGTCTTGTGATGGATTAAAACCCAGTCAAGCGTTAGTAAGCAAAGAATAGTTGCTCCTTCATGTGGAGAGAAGTTAATAGTGGGGGTCTGTACACACTGTGGAGGTGTTTAGTCTTCCCTGTGTTACATGGGCAGCATGCTGGTATTTTGGAGATGACTCCTGGTTTGGGGAAACATGAGGTCGGATCATTAAAAGCATCATTAGAGATGTTGAGAGCAGGCCCACTCCATCACATCCTCTGCAGGCTCACTGCATGGGCCGTGGTGAGGCAGAGGCACCTTCTCCCAGGGCTCGACCTGGCTACTCTGGAGTAGTAGAGTAGTAGACCACAGTAGTAGACCCTACTCATTGGGCTGGGTCCTACCCCCCGCCCGGGTGCCCTTGCCTCCTTGGGAGCTTCTCCCCCCTTGCCAACCAGAGGCAGGCACAGGCTGCCACCTCCATGAGTCAGCAGGATTTAAAGGCACCATGGGGACAGGGCAGCAGGATGATGGATGAGCTATAATGTGGATGAGCGTATGGTAATGCAGACTGCAAAAATAGTCCCCACTTCAGCTGCAC
Organism: Calypte anna; assembly: GCF_003957555.1. Taxonomy (NCBI): domain Eukaryota; kingdom Metazoa; phylum Chordata; class Aves; order Apodiformes; family Trochilidae; genus Calypte; species Calypte anna. The sequence continues at coordinate 80,886,952 of NC_044244.1, forward strand.
GGTGATGAGCGCCGAGCTCCCGGGCTCCTTGGAGGGAAGAGATTGGGAGTCATGGTGAGTAACTCGATAAAAGCTTCTTTAGTGGGCAGCGTCAATTCCAAGTGTAGAGGATGCTTGGTTGCCTTTAAGGGACAGGAAAACAATAGGGAATATGTTATAAAAGATGACATTATCTTGAACACTGGCTACACCCTCATTTAAGACAGCGTGTAGGATTACCAGAGGGCTGTGAAGCACGGTTAGTAATCTTGTGAGATTTACCTACACGGAGGCAGTCAGTGGGACTGAACCGGGGTTCTCTTTTTTCACTGTAGCGAGCTTGCAAAAATGTGCAAGCGCCATTTCTCTCCTGTAGCTCATCTCCCGCCGTGCCCTCTGCTGTCCCCCAGCACTCACTGCCTCTGCCTGCTCCCGGCCCACTCCAACGGGGGGATGGCAAACGCCATCCATCTGCAGCCTCCCCGAAGGGACACGCTCAAGGCTTATAATAATTGAGTTATTTGCACTAATGAAGAGTGCGGCGAAAACTGATCGGTCCCTCCTTTTTCTGTCCTCTTGTAATATTAGAACAAGAGGTCACTTGGAGATGCTAATGGTGGCTTAATTTAGATCACATGAAAGGAGACACTTTTTCACGCAGCAGGTAGTCAGCCTGTGAAATCCTCACTGCCTCTGGAGGTCAGAGAGTCAAATGCTGCAGAAGGATTTGCCAAGCTTCTGGGTAGTTTTTTGAAGACTAATAACTATTATTGCTGAGGATGCAGTAGCACCCTAGGGACCCGAGGCAGGAGGGACCCATTGTGCACAGCACAGTGCCTGCCCAAAGCAAGAGCCAGCACTGGGCCAGGTTCCTTTAGTCTCAGTAGCCAAAGAAAGGTGGCATTGGTTTGGTCAGCTCCTGGAGGAGTGATAGCTGTACCCAAGCTCAAGCACTCTGTATTACATTTTTCCTTCTCCTGCACTGACTGGCTCTGTAGCTTCAACATCAAGATAGTGGCTGCCACTTCCCTTTAGTGTCATAAGAGCTCTGCTTTCCAGCTGTAAATCAGAGCCATTTGCTCTGATTTTAAAAGAGGAATGGAGGGACAGAATTCCTACAGCTGTCTTTATCCTGGAAGAGTCTTCCCGTGATCCACAGTGAAACTTGGGGGAGCTGCCTCAGGGTAGAGCCTCACCTGCACTTCTGACCCTTTTCCTGGGTCTCTGAACATGATGCCTGCAGCCTGGAGGCTTTGCCACTCCTACATGTTAGTTCTTGGCACACTTCTGCTATTCTTAAGCATTGCCTGTGGCATTGTAAGCTACTTAGTAAGTCTGACTGGAAGTGGGTATTGGTGGATTTTCCCTGTGGGCAGCATAGGCCTGTGGATTATGATAGCGTTGAAGAGCCATAAACATGTAAAGGTGTTTAAATTTACCAGCAAGAATAAAGCATAACAGAAGAGGGGAAGAGGGAAAAATACTTTCAAAACTGTCCCTGTCTCTGAAACCATGTTTGTCTGACCTGCAATCCCACAAAGGCCTTCAGCCCCAGGAGGTTTGGGACTCAATCTGTTGTTACTGGTTTTCTTCATGTTGCTAAATCCAGCTCAAGTCCTTTTGTCCCTCTGTTCAAATTTTGACAGCTGAGGCTGTCTAGACTCAGTATAGAGAGCTTTGGAGAGGATTGAGCCAAGACACCAGTGCTCCTTGCACTGTCTCTCAACTCTGCTGCAAAATGGCTCTAAGGAATGGGCTTTTGAGTGCACTTCCTTGTAGATAGCTACAGAATCAACTCAGTATATGTACAGTAGAAGTGATCATAAACCACTTGAGGGATGGTCTTCAGAAACTCTCTCAGACATCTCTCTTTCTAGCATCATGGCAGCAGCTCTCCAACTATCCTACCTGTTTCCCCCCTTCTCTCTGTTTGTTACTGCCTGGGTAGCTGGCTGTGTTTAAATATGTCAGCCTGTTATTTTTCCCCCCTCTTCTTGTTTCCTGTGTTCCTCTAACAAGCAGCTTGCAACAGAACAAACAATCAAGGCAGGAGCACTCCAGGCAAAAGGGGTATTTTGTGTTTGATTTGAATACATACATATTTTTCTTGGTTAAAACTTGTGGTACTCATCAAACACATACAGGAAGGCTGTGAATAAGACCTTTCTCTTTCTTCCTGTCTGACACGCACACCCTCCCTCGTGTGAGCAGCTTCTCATTTTCACTCTTGCTGTCTGATTCTCTGCAAAGCACAGTCTCTCTCCTATCCTCACACACATGTTCAATAGTATCAATATGCTCACTCCTGTTGTGTACACAGAACAGCCTTCTCATCTCAGTAGACCCTGGCTCCTGCGTATTCTTGAAGATGACATATGCACCTGTGCATGACCACTTACACACTTGCAAAGGCTTTATTACTGAGAGGAAAATTGCTCTCAAATATATGGGACCAGATATAATATATGGGACCAGTGATGGGAGAAGAGGGGAGCAAAATAGGGCTAGAAACCTGTCTGGTCTCTTCACCCTTTTGACATATCAAGTGTGTCCCTCCACTCAAGTGGAGAGGGGAACATGGCCCCAGACTCCTCATCCCCTCTGCCATGTGCAGAGAAGCACCAAGCATCACTCATCCACATCCTCTCACATGAAGATTCTTACCACTCTTCCTTAAAGTTTCTCAGTCAGCCTTTCTCACGCATCCTTCCCTTCACTTTTTTCCTGTCTGTCAGGTCCTTATCACATCACTGTCATGGCTCCTATGATACCAGCATTTTCTGACAGGTGTGTATGCTTCTGTCGCTCCCAGCAAAGCTCTATAGCACCCAGTTTGCATCTGGATCTGAGCCAAGGTAGCACTACTGGAAGGTGTTGTTAACAGTATCTTGTATTTCTGCAAGCAGAAGGTTACAGTTCCACTACAGCTGACTGTGTGTTTTCAGGATATAACACTTTCAAGTAAGGTCTTATAATCAGCTTTTTGTTTCTATGAGAACTGAGGTTTGCTGCTCTTCAGGAAAGGGAAGAATCCCCCTGGGCACTTCTTTCATGAATGGCCATAGGTTTTCTCCCTCTTCCTCTGACGCCAGCTCTGGTTTTGGCCTCCTGGAGCAGGCTGTTGCACAGCTGGTGCTGATTTGAAAAAATTACTTCAATTTTCTGCTGTCCCCCCAAGCTTCCAGTGCAGCCCAACACTTCATTCCCAGCTGCATGGTGGGGATGGCTTCTTTTGATAAGGAGGTAATAAAAACTTGGTTGGCCCCCATGATGGGGGGCCATGGGTGTGCTTCAGAGCAAGCCAGTTTAGGCCCTGTGCCTCTGTAGGGGCTCAGAGGAGCTTAGAACTTGCACAATCTGGAAGAAATTTCAGGTTTTCCAGTTACTGTAGCAGTGGCTGGTACTCTTCCAGCAAAGAGATGGTGGAGCACAATGTTCCCATTGCTCCTGCTGGGCTCAGCTCATACTTGTGTTTGAACTGGCACCAGGCAAGCTAGGAAACAAGAGATTATTAAAAGTAAATTTAAGCAAGCAAAAGTCAAGGTGTTCAAACAGCTCTGGCTTTGCATGTCTATTTGGGACCTACCCTTCTGTGGTTGCCCAAACCAGTGCTCAAATCCAATGGCAAACTTCTCAAAAGTGTAACTTGTTAAGCTTTAGGACACTGTAAGATAAGGACTTTGCTTGTGTAAGGCCATCATGCACTGATATTGACTCTTCAGGACATTTTAAAGGCTATTTATATCACAATAAAGCCATTTTATTAGTGTCATCAATCAAGAGGGACTGCATCTTGGCCTGGAAATGATTCTGCTCGAGTTTCTAGAAAGGAGAAGGGTGAGTAATTATGGGATGCATTATCTTCAATCTCATTTGAAATCTCCTAATTGAAACGACATATGAGGGCAGTTTATTGCTTATAAAATAGATGGCAGGGGCATTGCTAATGTACCTATGGCAAGTGCAACCTTCCAGTGAGCAGCAAGGTAAAGACTGCTTTTTCAGTAGGTAACACAGCTGTGGCAGAGGCTGTCCCTGCCCATGGCTGGGTGAGCAGCTGATTCCTGGCACATGCTTTGAACTGAAGCTTATGTCCCAACTTGAGCTGAGCTCAAGGCTTGTGTGTAGCTGGAGTTGCTACTTAGGGGGGGTAATTGGGGTTGGGAGGGGGGGATGTTTGCAGCTCTCCAGGATTTTGTCAGCCCCTGTGCTACTTTTCAGCTGTCAGCTCAGCTCAAGGGAGCAGACTTGCAGGAGCAGTGGTTACTCAGGTAAGGAGACTGGAGCTTAACGTTGCCTGTGGGCACCTCTGAGACCGAGTAATGGCAGGGCTTGAAAGCTGTTACAGATATTTGATAATTAATTGGCTGGGAAATCAGTTTATTTTAACGACTCCAGTTAACTAAAGAAGAAAGATAAAAGGATTGTACATTCCTGTGGTGTGATACTACTTTCAGGGACAGAGAAAGCCCATTACATGTCTGCTTTTATGCCAACAGGGGCTTTTAGTTCTTGTGAAGGCTCTGCTGAAATCTTTATCTTCCCTGAATCCCAGCAGTTTGGGTTTAAGACAAGAAAGGCTGAAGGGTGGTTTATTACTGAGGATCCATCAGGCAGAGGGGGACAGGGGAGTAGAGCTGCTGCTGTAACCTCACACTTCACCTCTGGCCAAATACTTACTGCAGTGCGGTTCCAGTTGTGGTTTATCACCATTTTATACTGCTCTAGTGGGAGCAATGCATGTAGCTCGGTTGACCTCACTTGTCTTTCCAAATACTGGCTGATCACACACACGCACACACACACACACAAAAGGTAGCACCATGAAGAGACCTGTAATAGTCCAGCACGCATGAATAATTTTGGATACTCTCTCTACCTCCCCGTGGCTGACCAGGACTGACCCTCTTTTTCTAGCATAAGGAAGGAACAGTAAGTGTAAAGTCAAGGAGGGGCTGGTGTCAGGTCCATTTGAGTTAAGGGGGGCTTTTGTTTTCCAGGTTATTGAAGGTATTGTTGTTCAGCAGGCAGATCTGTTCCTTGAAGAAAACAGTGAGCACCCTGGACCTGGACGAAGGGAGAAGGCTCTGCATGGAGCTCAGGATGGTAGTTTTGAAAGGTCTCATTGTTTTGACCTTTGTATGTGTCTACAGGAAGATATTTCTTGTGTGATTGTGTCTGTTAGAGACCTCAGCAGTAATGCTGAAAGAGAATAAGTTCTCTTCCTTGCTGCAGATTGTGCTTTGGATGTGAACTTTCATCTCAAGCCAGTGTATCTTGTCCTGAGGGTTGTACGGCAAGTATGGATATACAAGTGGTGTTCCCAGTGCAGTCATATTTGTCAGAGTCTGCAAAGAGCTTGCAACACCATCTGTTTTAGTGAGTGGATAAGGGATTAAACTACAGGAATCACAAGATCTGTACAACACATGAGAGCAGGCCAGACATCACAGCACAGCTTCCTTTGTCATAAGCTAAGAATAACTTTAACATCCTTTCATTTAGGCTTTGATATCAAAATTAACTGATGTTTCATTCCTATCTCATAAATCCTAAACTGCTCCCATTACCCCCATGCAGGTGCTTATCCCACTGCAGATTCAAATTCAGTGCAGACCCCACACGTCCCCCAAGAGAAAATAAATTAAAAAAAAAAAAAAAAAAAAAAAGTCCTCTGTTCTGCTGCTCTGGAACACTCTAAATTAAGCATCTTCACAGAAGAATGTAGGTGAAGATTGTCCCCCCAAAGACTGTGAGGTTCTGTGTAAATGTCACGCCACGCACAGACACAGGGGATGCACAGATACCCATAAGGTGGGCACGATGTCCTCTCCCCTGCATGGCTGATGAGAGCCTTCCTCTAGCCAAGGGTAAACTCAGAGCAGGCTACAAATCCTCATCTTTTAAACATTCCCTGGATCTGAAACCTCCTGCCAGCTGGAGCTGCTTTTAGCTGAGCAGACTGAAGTGCTGTATTTAATGAATTCATTTAGAGCCTGGTGCAAGGAAGCAGGGCTGATCCTCATCTAGTGTAAATCTAGGCTTCCCCATTTGCTTCAGTGGTGCCTTGTTGACCCCTGATTTATGCCAGCTGAAGCCGCAGTTTGGCATCTCTCTGTACAGTACTGGACTTCTGGAAATTATTTAGAGCACGTGGTCTACCAGAAGAAGAGAAATAGGAATCCAGCCTTAGCACCAGCCCTGTCAGAAACTAAACTTCCAGTCTGGCAGCTGTACAGGAGGGGGGCTCTGTGGGGAAATGGTTTGACTACACTGCGGGTAGGCTGTGCACAAGGGAGAGGTTTCATTTCACAGCATTTCATTTCACTTGGGAGAAGAGGCAGAAACATCAGTGGATCCTGATGAGATATCCCTGAGTAAATGTTTCTGGTAGGATTAAGCAACATTGTCTTCACTAAGAAATGGAAAGGGTTTACATTCTGAGTGTGTTTTGGAAGACTGCAGGTTAGAAGGTGCAGGAGCAGTCAGAGCAGGCCCTGTGGTTATGCCTGCATTGGTGGCTGGGCTGGAATTCAGGCTTCAGAGCACAGAGCTGAGTTACCCCAGCCCATTGCCTCCAAACCATGGGGAGGAGGACCTTGCTCTTCAGACAGTCCTTTTGGCTCAGGTGGCTTGTCCCTGGGCAGATCCCAGTTAGAGGGAAAGAAAACCATGATCCCTCACAGTGTTGCTGAGATACCTGTGCCTGGAGGTGGCAGCTGGGTTTATGAAGGCTGTTTTGCAGCCATCGCTGCCCTCCTCTTGCTACTCTCATGCAACCGATACACACCAGTTTCATATAAGACAGGTCCAGTTTGTCAGTGGTTTTTTTTTTCCAACTATAAAATCTTTTCATTTTATGACTTCACATTCTTCTCCAGTGTGTCACCATGTGTTTAAAACAAGCATCGTGATACTTGTCCACTGCAAAGTGCAAGAGCACCGGTTTGGCAGTGCTTAGTCCCTTTAGCAAAAACATGGCTTGATGTTCAGCATATGCTGAGTTGCCTTGCGAGACGACTCCTGCAAGGGTCTCAGAGGAAAGACAGCACAAGATACTATTATGATTAGGAGGATGGCAAGGAGATCTAGCTTTGGGAATTATTCATTGCCTCCCTTTCTCAAGGAGTCCTACATTCCTCCTGTTTTCAACCATGAGGTTTTAAGCCAGCTCCAGGCTTTTGTGCCAACAGCAGAAACTCCATCAAATATATCTTGACATTTCTATTTTTCCACTGTTCCTCCTCTCTTCTGCTATTTATTTATTTATAAACATGTCCACCTCTGCGAGGCATACCGTGTGTGTGAGGCTAGAAGTAAGCTCAGATCAAAGCTCTTGGGAGTTCTCCCTCCCAGCAGCTTCTCTACCTTCCCCGCAAGTCTTTTTTCAGATGTTTCTTTTCTCAAGGCCTGGTGGTGGACAAAAGTTGAGGCATAAGGGAGAGGCAAAATGTAGCAAAGCTGCAAATAAAGGAAAGTACAGTTAAGCGTTGCCTTGCAGTTACAGCTTTGCTGTTGTTTCCACTTAAAGGAGTTCTTACACAAGATAAATACAGCATGTGAGTCTGAAGTTTGCAGCACTTTGTTTTATGACTGTAAAACACTCATGGGACAGATTTTAAAAAGTATGTCATTTTAGGCAGCAAGAGAAGTGGCTATATTGGTAAAGGAGCTCACTGTGCCAAATGCTGTTTTGAAAATTTGGTTCTTGTATTTTAGTCTGGAAACTAGTAGGCCCAAAAGCAGTTTGAGAAATCTGGTCTTACTCTCACACTCAGCACTTTGAAAAATCAAGCTTCATCTGTGACTTCTAAATGCCTGACAACTTTACTCACAATGACTTTGGGAATACAACCATATGCTAGTAGTTTTTGGAAATCATTAACACTTCTAGTCTTTTTTTGAGTGGTTTTTAACCTGTCCATAGATGACTTCAAACAGATCTCATTTATAAAAACAAAACTATAACGGTGCCAGTTAACTCCTGTATAGTATACAGAGGTCCAAGGTCTTGCCAAGAAATACTTAGCTGTCTGTGAAGTGAAAACAGCTAAAAACATTGCTTCATTTGAAATAAAGCTGTTAGAGGAGTTGTCTTCTCCTGACATACTGCTGAACTCAGTCAAGAAGGGAGTAAAAGCAGTATCCCTGCAGTTTAAAATCTTCTTTAAAAACCTTCTGGGCCTCAGCCCAACTTCGTTTTAAAAAATTTTGGTTTTTTTGTTTGAAATATCTGAAACAATAGGAGCTTTCCTTGGGAGACCCTTCACAAGACTAGCAATTGTAGACGATGAGAAAGTTTCCTCAAGTTTAAAAAGACTTATTTCTCTTCTTCTTCTGACCTATTACTCCTTTCTAGACCCCGACGCATCTTGCTAAATAATTCCTCTCTTCCCTCAGTGTTTTCAACTTTCAAAGAGGTATAGCTTGTCAACATGTCCCTTTTAAGTCCTCTCTTAGTCAAGTTTTACATATTTAATGTTTATAAGCTTCCCTTAGTTGCTGATCCCTTTCCAGCCCTTGATGGATTTTGTTGTTCCTTGCCTCTGGATTCTCTCCAAATTTTCCATATCACTCTGGTAACAAGGTGCCTTGGATTGACTACACCAGTCCAGGTGTGCTTCGTATTTGGTGGCAGTTGTTTTTGGGTGGAATTATAAAAAGAAGCAGCCGAATCTCTCAAAGGGAATCTGCTTCGTGGTCTCCTCTCTGAGAGCATTATTTCACGATGGTATTTTGGGACTGGCTTTAGATATGGAAATGAGAGCGTGTGTCTTGCTCTGAAGCTGTTCTGTGCTTTCAAGAGGGAGAGAGATGGAAAAGGGGAAGAGGGGTTAAGCTCCTCAAAGGTTTTGTCTATGTTAGGCTTTTCTCTTCATATTTCTTACTGTTGCTTGCATGGGTGCAGCTCAGTCCACAGTGGCACTGCTGACAGCTCTGGCACAGGCAGAGAAGCTCAGATGTTTTGCTACACATGGTCTCTGCAATCTCTACAAACCTTGAATCCACCAGTGGTACTGCAGCAGCAAGAGCTAGAGAGGGAAAAGGTCAACTGTAAATAATAACTAGAGTGTTTGCACATCAAGGAGGTGTCCTTCCTTGAAATGCTGCAGCTAGCAGGTAGCAGGCAGCTTGGGCCCACTTTCTCATTCATCCTGAAATGCCTTCACCCTTCACACTCAGCTGCTGGCAGCCCAAGGGCAACACTTGGAGGGACACAACATGATAACTTGATTGAGCCCCCTCTGGTACTCTCATAACCTCACAAAAGCAAGGAAAGTTTTATTTTCCCTTATATTCTTCCCATTCCCACTCTGATCTGCTTCTTCAGAGAGTTTCAAGACTGATTTCTCCTTCTTGTGGGTGCTTCTCTTACACCCATCCAAGACAAGGGCTGATGCTTTAGATGTGATAAACAATTCTCTCTTTTGGAGGAGAAGCATCATGAGAAGAAACTGATATTGGACAAAATAGAAAGTGCATTCCTGAAAGTGTCTCAGGTAGCATGCTCCTAAAGTATTGGAAGGAACTATTTTATGTAATAAAAAACACTGGAGGCACCTGGCGGTTTCACATAACACTGAAATCTGATACTCACTTTCACAGCCTTATGCCAATTAATGGTTAACTGATGAAATTCTCATCCAGAAAGTATCACCAAGATGAGGATGTTAATGAGTTTAAAAAAAAGAAGAAGGGGGCAGAGGGTTGAGAAATGCCTGGGGATAAGAAAGGCAGAGTACAAATTTATAAGGTGGAATGCAAGCTGTCATTTGGAAAGAAGACCAACTTATATTTGCTTTGGGCTAGATGAACAGGCTTTTATGGCTGATAAGGATCATGAAATTATGTAGATGATAATTTTCATTGTCCCTTTAGGAAGTATTCTGCCTTTCTTTGTCTGTCACTTCCATAGTCTGTCACTAATAATGGCAGCGTGGCCACTGGGCCATACGGCCCAGTGCTCAAACCTTGTGGTACCTGTTCACTGCTGCTGTTATATCCATTTCCTTCCCCAGGTGTTCAGAGGTGGACATATGGGCACTTAGTTCCTACTACCTCAATTGAGAGGTGCTGCCATTGCAGGTCTGTTGGTCACTGCTAATATTTCAATCACTAGCCCAGCAGGCATTGAGCCTGGTAGCCAGTTTAAGTCTCTGACAAGCCTTTGGCCCTAATCCACTTGTCTGTTTGGCTTTATTTTCCCACCTTCCCAGAGGTGGCACATGCCTTTAGGTCATCTTGCAGACATCTTTTCCTGACCTATTGAGGGCTGCTGCCAGTTCTATGTTTTGCCAGTCCCATGCCTCTTGTTTGCAACAGCCCAGAGAGCACATGCTGACACTGTCACATTGCTGCATGGGATGGTTGCTTGCTTTTTGGAACTGGGTCATGACACCAGGGCTTCAATTACATGACCTGTTTTGCAGGCTCACATATGCCCCTGCATGTGTGACTGAGAGAGGGAGAGTCAGGGAACCTTCCTCTTATGTCTCTGCCATACAAAATACATGAGGTGATGCCCCAAAGCTCTAGTTTAAACTATTTTGATTTTAAATTTTGTTGATCCTTTCCCTGAGCAAACCACTGGAATCCACAAGCTGGAAAGTGCTATTTGCAGTGCCACTCTCTCTTCAGCTGCACAGAGTTGATTTGCAGATCTCCCCTTCGCTCTGTGATACCCTCTGGTGATGCCTTCTGCATTTTCAGCCTGTGACTGGGGTGGGAGAAAGACCACATGAAATGCTTTGAAGCTCCCTCTAGCATCCCTCTCCTATTCCCTTTTGTGTTCACACTGTCCTTTGGCATCCACTCTCTCCCGAGCTACCCTCACTCTATTTCTTTCTTCGCTTTCCCCTCTTTCAGAGCTGCCCTTTGCATTGCTAATCTATGGTATTATCTCATTCTCTAGTCTCTGGCTGCCTTGATGTTTCTCGCCAGCTTTTTCCTCTCCCCCTTTTCTCCTCTCCCTCCTTGCTGCCCCATGATGTAGCATTGCCTTTCTCCATCTGCCCGATTGTCTCTCAGCTTTTTATCTGGGTGCTGGAGCTCCAGGTGCTGTCATTCTCTGCAACAGCACAGAATGTTTCAGATCGCTTCTGTGGCTGGATAATTACCAGATACAGAGTCACGTGGACTTCCCAGGCAAACCCTCCCTCCCCTCTTGTCAGAGGAGGAGATCACATCTCTGAAACATGTTTTTTTGTTTGGTTGGTTGGTTTGGTTTTTTTCTTTTTTTTTAAATTTTTTAGAAGAAACCCAGGCAAAATGTTTGGACATAGCTTTTTTTGGAGTTACCTACTGGTGACTACATGAGAGTTACCTACAAGACAGTGGGGATTCAGGTAGGAAAAAATAGGTAATTTCCAGGGTTGAAGTTTATAAAGGAAAAGCAAGGGGATGCTAATCTGTATGGGTGTCTTATGAGCCCTCCTATTCTCATCATTGGTTTATACACCAGCCAGAAACAAGTCCTAATGACACAGAGACTCATCAGTAGCCATTTGGTTTCCAGTCCTTTCACAAATTCAGCATCAAAGCCAATATCCAATTCACACAGGTGACTAAATAATGTTGTCTTTCAGTGAACTTTAGTTCCTAAGTGACCACAGGTAGTTTTAAAATCTCAGCCCATGTCTTAGTGATGGCAAAAGTACAGAGTCCTTAGCGTAAGTGCACTTGCCATAAGGCAAATCATCTGACAAGTTTCCCCAGTCTTCATCATCTTTGCTTTTCCCTGGTTTCCCCTTTCGACAGAGCAAGAGCCTCGTGATACTGTGAGGAGCTATGGACAGCAGAGCAAAGTGTACGCTCCTGGTTGAGTATTTCACTAAGGCCATGTCATCAATAGTTGATAAGGATTGCCTAATCATGCTGGATCAGGATCAGAGCCAGGTTTCTGGCTGGACTGAGAAGGGACACTGACAAGAAGTCCTCAGCTAACCCAAAAGGGAAAGAGAGAGTTCAGGGTCTGTTTCCTCAGCACTCTAATCCTCTGACTGATCTTGGTGCAAGACCCTGATGCAAGCTGTCAGAGCATTTGGCGTTTCTGCAAGCATCAGCCAGAGAGCAGTTCAGCTCCCCTGCACACACGTGGAGAGCAAGTCTTCTATGGCAGGAGTTTTGTAACTGGAGTCATTCCAGATGCACCCCTTAGAGTGAGTAAATAGCCTTCCAAGGGTAAAGGAATGCTGTAAAGAATGCTGTAAAAAAATGGAGGGGTTTTCCTAGGTCTAGTAGTGTATAGGAAAACCTAGCACCAAGCCTTTGAGGCCTTTTCTGTAATTTGAAGTTTGAAACTGTACTGGATGTGGCTGCAATGGAGTTAACTTTGTTCATAGCAGCTTATATTGATATTATTAAGAAGGTACCTCTGCTGGAATGGATGTGGACTGGAGCTGTTTATGAAGGTATACCAATCCCCAGAAGGTGCAAAGAGCAATAAATCATGACAACATAAGTTCTCTTATTCTGATACAGTTATATCCATGCTGGGAGAGAACTGGCATAGCAATTACTCTAATTTTGGGGCTTGTTTTCTGGTTTTTCTCCACAAACAGGAACCCATACTCTTAAATAGTCATATTAATAGAAAGAACACCCATGTGAGACCAGCTGTGTGTCTGCTACTGAGAGCCCATGCAGCTAACTGTCTTTTTTAGACTGGTGTATTTTTGGTCAATTCCTCTGGGTTTCATTTTCCACACATATCACATGGACTGAGAGATGAGGATGCTTACAGCACAGGAGCAGTTCTGCACTGATAGTCATATTCACTGGTTGCAATTCTTTTTGCTTTCATTAAAAAGAGTTGATGGGAGAGAGAGTGAGATAGGAATGTTTCAGTACAAGGCACTGGGGAGTCCTCATCTAGAAAGCTGAGTATGAATTCTGGTCACGAAAGAGGAATTCAGACTGGAGCAGGTGCTGAGAAGGGCTACTGGGATGTTTAAGGAGATGGAGAGTCTGTCATACAAGAAACTAGAAGAGTTTGGCCCAGCAAAATGAAGGCTGAGAGGGAATATCATTGCTGGAAGATAAGCACCTGGGAGGTAGAAGAGCTATTTAAGCTAAAGAATGATGCTGGCACAAGAGGGGATGGATATAAACCAGTAATGAATAAAACTAGACTTATAATTAGTTAAAAAAAAGGTTCTAATCAGCAGTGCAGAAAGACTTGGACAGCCTGCCAGAAAGTCCAGTGGGAGGGTACCCTCCACCAAATACACTTAAGTATGAAAGAAGTACGACTCTGAAAAAGATGGTAAACAGGCCAGGCTCCCTCATCCTGGAAGCCCATCCTATCCTCTTGGTCCCAAAGCAGCAGTTTACTAAAGAGGATGAGCAGAAGGACAGGCATCCCACACCATTACAACAGGGGAAGTGGCCCCAAATTGTCACCTGAGTGCTGAGATGCCTGCCCAGGGAGCTGCAGACAGATGTGACACCAAGGTCACAGCATAATGTGGCTGAACGAGAGCATGGGCTGAACAGGTGCAGCAGTTTCCCCCTCGTGCCAGTTTTTCAGCACAGGACTGGCTTTAAGCAGTAGTTTTCTAAATCCCTCTGAGGGCTATGTTATCATGTGGCAGTGGTGGCTCAGGAGCTATTTATGCCACATTTTGGGAATCCATCCTGTTTCAGCACAGCACTCGTTCTCCAAGTGATGCTGCTGTGAGTCGTGATGTGTCAGGAGAGGGGGAACAACAGCTGGGCCAGGCAGGGGTAAGAGAGGAACAGTGGCAGCAGGGAGAAGAAGAAGTAATTTGAGCAACACCTAATGCCTATGTGTATTCGAATTGGGTAAAATGAGGCTTTCAGTCCTCATCTGAAAGGAGGCTTCAGACACTAATTTGATGTGGTCTCTCACTGCCATCCACTTAAGGGGCCTCAGCCTTCACAGAAATGAAGAGATGTTCAGCTGTAGCTGTTCTTCTGTAGCATCTCCTGCCGAGGAAAATCTGGGCTGGAGCAGTGGGAGCCACCAAGGGCCAACAGCTTCAGCATTATCCCTCTGGTCTGTGTGTTGCTATGTGCTCTGCCTATGTGCTTCTCTGGTGGGGACTGTACACCAGGGAAAAGGAGTTGGCTGCTGCAGCAGCAACATTTGAAAGGCTCTTGAAATGCAGGCAGGGTCTGGCACTGCAGCAGTGTTTTGGGGCTTGGCTGGACTCTTCCCTGAGCACCCTGCCTGGGAGAATTAGGACTGGTGTGCCCATGATCTGTCCTTAGACCCTGCTGACCACGTGCTTGCTGGGGACATAGTGGAGGGTCTGGGCTTTTACTGTTTCCTCTGCTTGACCATTGCTGTATCTGAGTCTTTTCTTGCCACACAGGGAAAGGCCGAACGAAGATGATGAGAATACAAGACAAAATAGCACGAGCACGATTTGCTCTTGATCTTTCCTCACAAGGCTACATGTGTTTAACCATCACATTAGCTTTCCAGGATCATACTTTGCAACACAACGGAGAATTTGTCTTGCATGTTCCAAGCTGGCAGCCGGGAGCTGACGTTGCTTTGTGCTGAACAAGCCGTGTTTGATCCCTCTCTTTTTTTCCTCATGCCATTTTGCTGCCTGGAGTAGAGGGCAGTAGGGGAAGTTGTTAGCTGTGTCCTGCATGCGTGTGTGTGTGAAGCGAGAAGATTAGAGCAGGCTCATCACAGAGCTGACGAGAAGGCAGGAGATCTGCTCCAGGGAGGGTTGTGACATCCTTGGGCAAAACAAGGCCATGTCCCTCAGCAAGTGCAATGGGATGGGATTCAGGCATTTAATTGCACATGCAGCAAGCCACCAAGCTGTGGCCTGCTGCTCAGAGAATGTCTTACAGAAGAGATGATCAGAGGGTTAATGGAAAAAAGATGATTAAAAAGGAGGGTGGGAATTACGACACAGAGTTGTCGCCAGAGCGTGCTTTGGAGAAAAAGGGTAGAAGATGCAGTTTGAAACCACACTATTTATTTTTCCCTGAAAGAGGTAAGATCTGTGGCTGGCTGGTGAAGTAGCACACTGTATTTCATTAATCCTAGCAGCTTGCCTCTTCTCACTAGTGGGGCTCTGGCAGAGAACTGTGGGATTGGGTCTGCTGTAAAAACAAAATTATTTATTTGGAATTACAACGGCAGTAAAAAACCCCCAAACAATTATCCCAGGTTCAAGGCAACTGAATATATGATTGATAATGCTGTAAAATCCCCGCCATGTCAAAGTAATAATTTAAACAGCAGCTTCACCTGCTCCTATTGGGCTTCCTTCCTTTATCACTGTAGGCGCTAATATCATCCACCATTTCCAAATACTGCTGAACTTACACCAAAAAAGACCCTACTAGATGCAATAAAATACCCCCACTCCATCTCCATACCCCACGGCCGTAGCTGCTGTGTCGCTTTCTCCGTGGAAGATGGGAGTTCCCTCAGCATTCCTGGCATCCTCCTCCTTCTTGCAGCCTCTGCCCTGGCAGTGATGCATCAAACCTGGGGAGCCTGTGCTAAGGTTTTCTGGCCAAATGCTGTCTCTCAGCAACGTGCCTGTCCCATCACAGGAGGGAGGGGAGGGTGGAAGTTTAGGGCTGGAAGCCACTGGAGTGACCAGCACAACATCAGGTATTATCAGTGCTACAGTGACATGCTAGGAAACCAAAACAGTGCAGTGGTGCTTTGGCAGGAGGAGGAATAGGAGTCATTGGGGTTAGGAGACAAGCTCCAAGACCTGATGCAGAGTTAGTAGTGAGACCTTCAGCCTTGGTGTTGGCCAGGGGAGGAGATACGGATGCCTGAACCTCCGTCTCCTTTTTGTTGCTCGCTTTCTTTCCTATCAGTAGGAATTGCACCCAAATGCTTTCAAGAAAGGGAAAAAGAAAGACATCATCTCCCCTATCCAGAAGGAGTTTACCTCCAAGCTTATGAAGGCAGATTTCCAGGAGTTCTGGTTTGGCCCAAGGCTGTTCATTAGGCTGGGAGGCAAAGGAGGACAGAGGCTGAGCAGCAGGGCTTGCTCCTGGCTCCTGCTCTCCCCCTGCCTGTCTGCTGCCAGACATCTCCTCTTGGTCTGAAGTCCAGGCACTGGCTAGTGGTGGTGGGCAGCCCTCCCTTCCGTTCCAGGCAGTGGTTCCTGCTGAGGTACCCTAAGCTTTTTCCTACGGTGAAAGGACCTACCCCTCCCTTCCCTCCTGTTGCATGGCTCAGCCCTGTAATCTGTGTTTGCCTCTGGGGAAGCCAAAATGAGGGAGATGCAGAGGATGGCCCTAGTGCCTTTCACCACATCCAGTTTACAATCATCCTCTCCTGGCTGGTTGTTATGCAGTCATTAGCCACTGTGCAAGAAATGGAAAGTCATCTGTAGCACCTAAAAGTGGTGCTGTAACTAAAAAAAAAAAACTTAGGTGCCAAATTTGGTACGTTTGTTTACAAGGTGGCAAGGAGGGCTAAAGGAGCATGGCAGCAAGATTTTTCCTTCTTCTCTGTCTGTGGTTTGAATTGATGCTAAGATCAATAGCTCCAGAGTTGTCACAGTGATCATGCAAGACATGACCATCCCTACTTGCTGGTCCTCTCATTAGGCACATCAGTGGATGACAAGAAATTAAACCTGAAACGGTAAGGAAAAGCAAAATGGATGGATTGCAAGTCGTTTATTAGTGTTCACTGACAGTAATGCTTTCAATAATACTAATGAAAAGCATTTGACTGTCTCTGTGAACTTGATTATTGATTATTAGTGAACGATAAGAGTCGTTTGATATCTTGCTGATGCCATGCTCCTATTGCATTGCAGTTAAAATGTCAGTTAACGTGCCATTTAATATTCTATTAGTATTGAATTAGCACTTATTACACTGTGAAAATCATCACCATAAATCCTTATTAAAGCATGATCCATACAGCTGGGTGGCATCTCTTGCAGACTAAGAGGGTGTGTGTCTTCAGACAGACATACTGAGATGCATCACCCATGTGGATGAACATTTGGAGCTCACCAGGACTTGAAATTTCCACATTTGTACATTGATTTTCCCTGACAGTGTGAGAGGAACAGGTATGCTGAACAGAGCAGTTCAAATCCATTTCACTCACTCTTCCCATTTTCCTCCTTACCCTCTCCTGTCTTCTCTTTGGTTTATTTTGTTAGTGCCTACTTATTTATTTCAGGGGCACTTGCAAGGTTTTATGATGGTAGTTATTGACCACCATCCTAGGGCATACCTTGGGGGGAGTAGGACAGGTTATGATAGACGTTTTCTCTTCAGCAGAGAGGATGGTTCCCAAGTGAATGCCCCATCAGGATCAAGAGGATGAGGCTTTCCTTTGACCACACTGCTGAGCTGTTAGTGACCTGAATGACATCACATGGGCATCTTTCTTACCTTCAAGCAGAGGAGTGTATTGACTGGGTGTGGTGCAGAGCCACGGGGTGCTGTGTCATGTAGCTCTGTGTTGTGGGTCTGGAAAGTAGCTGGGCAGGTCTGGGGTAGTGCATTGGATCTGCTGGTGCCCAGCACCACCAATAGGTGTGCTAGAGGATTTTCAGAAGTGACTGAGAAACTTCAGCTCCCACTGACTTCATCTTCAGCTCTTAATCTGCTTAGCTTGTCACCAACATACCCTCTCAGGATTTTCATAAATCCAAGATGTGTAGAAAGGGGCTTTGAACACCCTTGAAAAAGACCTAATCCTGGATTCTTGGTGTCTTTATGAAGCTATGCAGAAATGTGTGCAAGAAAGCTGGTGACCCTGAGGCAGCTGGCTCTGAAGACAGTCTGGGTGTCCCTACAGGACCACTGCTCCCAGCCCTGGGGCACAGTGCTCTCCCTGGGTCCTTGCTTCCAGCTTTGGTGGCAGATGATGACAGCCCAGGGTGGCCAGTGAACCAGGGCACCACCATGTTGTAGTCGTGCTGGTTTCTACATGTAAGCGGCATGTTTTCCCTGCCCCTTTCTTTTTTACAAAGAGCAGCTTTTTAAAAAAAACACATCTGAGAGCTCACTTCATGGCAAGTGTCTGCCTGGCCAGAACTGAGGGGGAAACCCTGCTCCCCTCCTTCAGTTGGATGGTGGCAGTTCTGGCCAGGGTCTGTTGGGTTGTTGCTCTCTAAAGCAAAGGTTGGTTGGATCAGACAGAGCAACTTCCAGCTTGGCCAGGATCATGGCATGCCTCCCATTGATGCCCAGGCAGCTTGGCATTCCTCATGCCCACAAGTAACCCCAGAACAACTTGGAAAAGCACCCATGGGAATACCAAAAGGGAGGGAGTGAGAGGTGCCGTTTGTAATGGTAGGGTCACATCACAAGGGATGGCAGCTGCAGCATTCAAACAGAGGAACCTGGAAAAATTCTGACCCACGCTAAGAGGCTGTACAGAAGCCTACTGTCAAATATTTGTCTGCTCTTGAAGCAATAATCTTTATCCTCTCTCTTTTTCTGCTCAAATACAACACGTGTGAATAACTGTGGGGAGAAGTGCTGGGTTATTTGGATGCTGGGAGACTGTGGGCAGAGTTCTGAGGGCTGAAGGAGGAATAGCTCTGAAGACTGAGCTTCACTATTTATCCACAGAGCAAACATGGTGTGAGTTGCTGCTAGGCAAACCCTCTCAGCCCATCTGAGCCCAGCCATGCTGGATATGGCTGCCAGGGTGAAAAAGGAGCTAAGTTCTTCTTCAAGTCTGGACTTCTTGAATGAGACACAGCTGAGAGAGAGCAAGACATGCCTCTTCACTGACATCTCTTCATCTCTTCTGTGAAAGCCACCTTCTGTAGGTGGGAGGTATCTTGGCCAAAAATGCATTTGTCTTTGCAGCACCTTCTCTGCTCTTGTTAAGGAGCGAAATCCTTGTCACACGGCTGCAGCAGGGTTAGTGTGTCCTCTGCCTTGCAGCAGCTGGCCACTGGGACTATGGCATTTGCTGGTCCTGCTGCTGCTCATCTGCTGGCCGCCCCTTGCTGTCATTCTACCTCTTCTGTCTCATCCGGGGTGTTGAGGGGACATGCTGCATGTGGCACAGGGATTACAGTGACATCCTTGCAACCTCTCCTTTTCAGCCCAAAACCTGCACTTGCAGGCAGATGTGCATTGGCAAGGATGTGTTTGTGTGTTTGGAGGGTGGTGTTTGCAGAGCGAATCCCTTTTTGCACAAAGCTGGTTTTTGTCAGGGAGATAGAGAGGAGAGACATTCTAAATCTTTCCCTTTGTGCTGCTGAAGCTGAGGGATGGAACATCTGTGCCCTGAGGTAACAAAGCTGGAGTGGTGAACCTTTGCCCTCCCGGCTGGCAAGAGTCTGTGAGTGTAACTCTGGTTGTCTTAACTTTTGAAAGTGAGGGAGAAGCATGGGAAAAAGTACTGACCTTTCCCATTGGGAGGGCTAGAAGAGATTTGGTGACCAGGATCTCCTGCGGCCTTCCAAAGTCATTTTTGTTGCAGGTGTAGACTATAGACAAAAGAGAGAGTAGAAGGCATGGCTACCCAAATTTCCTGGTTTCATCAACTAAAAGTTCCTGAAAGCCTTCAAAAAATCATTGTGCAATAAATGGCCATGGGACAGCAATGGTGAGGAGATGCTGTAGTTCACTTGGAAGGCAAGGTTTCTGAGCAAAGTAGTAAAGGGAGGAAACAAAATGGAGATAATGGACAGGTTTGTTAATCTCCCCCTCATCTTTCTTATTTTTTGCAGGTGTTATGTAGAAGACAGAAGCTCCAAGGTGGCCTGGTTAAACCGTTCTGGCATCATTTTTGCTGGAGAGGACAAGTGGTCCCTGGACCCTCGAGTAGAGCTGGAGAAGAGAAACCCTCTGGAATACAGCCTGCGGATTCAGAAAGTGGATGTCTACGATGAGGGGTCCTATACATGTTCAGTACAGACACAGCATCATCCCAAGACTTCCCAGGTTTACTTGATTGTGCAAGGTAAGCAACATGCCTGAGAGGAGAGGAAACAACAAAAGACACAGTGTGTAGGGGGGATCTGTATCTTTCTTAAATTCCAGAGTCAGTAGCCTGTGTATCCCACGTGGTTTACAATAGGAGCCAACAGGACTGTCCCCTTCCACCTCAGCACAACATCACTTTACTTTGCTGTCAGTCTGTCCTTTCAAAAACAGTGACAGAACAGGGGACACCAATGATGCCAAGACATTTCCCAGTATAATGCAAACCTGGCTTCTGGCTCTGATTGTTCTGGCGCTGAGGGGAAAGCATTTGTTTATAATGACACTTGTCAGAACGTTGTGCTTGCTTCAACTCTTCCCAGACAGACACGTCCTCCTTCCTCATATTTCCTTTGTTTTCTTGTATCAACAAACTACTGTTCTGTGGTTTTTTTGGCCTTATATTGTCAACTCTTTGCAAGGCTAGGGAATTAATTTTCCTGGTGTCTTTCTGTGCTGGGTTGTTGGTTTGAAGGCTGCGCTGTTGCTAGGCATGAGTGAAACCTGGTACCTGAGGTAGCTGCCACATACCTTATGTTGCCCTCTCCTTTTTTAGCTACCCTCCTCCTGTGTGTGTTGTAGGGAACTGGAATCTTGGCAGCCTGAACTAGCACTGTCCTATCTGTCTGCCTGCATTCACAGTATAAGAGAGAGTAAACACATTAATGAGTTCACCAATTACTGGTAAGGGCATTATGGAGTTTACTTAATCCATCCTGTCCAGACCAGAATACCAAATGAATGAGTTTACTCAGTTTTATTTTATTTTGGTTTTAATCTTCATGCCATGTTGTCTATCTGCCTATTTATCTAAAATATTTATAGAGCAGCTTAGGTAGATAGGTATATATGAATGCATTCATTCAATACATATTACAAATATATTCAGCTTCTGCATTATCATTCAGGCAGGAATTTGTTATTTCTCCTGATTCATCTAGTAAACCAAAAGGCTGCAGTGTTTATTCTCCCCAGCAAGCGTTTGATTCTCTCTGGATATAAATGCATGCATGAAAGGGACACTTCCTCTTCCAGATATTGGGATCTAACTAGCACACCAAGAGTTCGTCTGCAAGGTGCAGTCCGGATGCCTGGTCTGAGGTGATGCTTTGCACGTGAGTGTAGTGAAACAGAAGGCTCCTGGTTTGTCTTCTTGTACAAAATCCTCCGGGAGCAGCAGGAAGAGCACCAGGCGCCAGCAGGCAGAGCAGATCCCTCGGCTCATCCCACTGTTTGCTGGAGCATGCCTGGCATGAAATGAACTTTGCCATCCATGGAGGTGTAGCTAACCAGGTGTAGGTGGCTTATTGCTGGTAAAATCTGACAGCATACCATTTCCATTTACCTGTCAAGAAAAATATAGGGTCAAATACATTTTAAAGGCACACATAGGCATTGTTAATTTTATTTGTCTATTAGGTCTGGGCCTAAGCAGGAAAATCATAGCCTAGCTTTCATCTAAATGTGTGGGTGTCCAGCTCTGAACTACTGCCACCTTTCTGAGGATGAGAAAATTTGTGTTTTGGCACACCTAAGCTCTAGATGCCTCTAAACAAGGTATCTGTGGATAATCTTTGTTTAGCTCCCACAGATTTAGCAAAAGGCCCATTGTGATATTGTGCTTACCTTTAAAGCCCCAGGTCCTGTAATCCTGTAATTAGGTGAAATTCATAGCTTTGATTTTTTTTTTTTTAAACTATATTTCATCCGGTGAAATAAAGCTCAGGCACAATATAAATACAAAATCCATTATAGTCTGGAAGAGTTACACTCATCATTTTAAACTATGTTTTTATTAGTTTAAAACTAATAATATATTTTAAATAATTTTAACTAATGAGGCTAATTAATTAGAAAATAGTATACATTTTAAAATATCCCTTTCCTCTCTGAGTATCATTTTCTCATACTGGTTATTGTTATTCTCAGATTTGCAGGTTGTCTGCCTGAAAAATAGTCCACTGCTAATACAAATGAAACGAGTTTGAATATTGAGTCATGCCAATCTTTTTAGTTTTATTTGCTTAATGTAGTTTAATTACTTCTCTTGGTTTTGCGTTCATAAATTTGGTTAACTGATGTGCCTGGTAATCTAGGAGGAGGACTTCTGGAATGGTGATGAGTGATTCTGTTTAAACAAGTCCAGGGAAACAATAACAGCCAGGGTCAGAGACTACTTGGCTGGCTTTGCTCACTCTTTGAATTTAGAATCACAGGATCATCACAAGGTTTGGGTTCGATGGGACCTTAGAGATCATCCAGTTCCAACTCCCGTGCCTGGGCAGGGACACTTCCCACTAGACCAGGTTGCTCAAAGCCCTATCCAACCTGACCTTGAACACTTACAGAGAGAGGGCAGCTACAGCTTTCCTGGGAATTCTGTGCCAGTGTCTCACCACGCTCACATTAAAGAATTTTTTTCCTAATTTCTAGCCTAAATCTATGCTAATCCAGTTTAAAGCTACTACTGCTTGTCCTATCATTGCCTGCTCTTGTAAAAAGTCCCCAGCTTTCCTGTAGGTCTCCTTCAGGTAGGAAGGACACTGTAAGGTCTTCCTGGAGTCTTCACTTCTCCAGGATGAACAATCCCAACTCTCTCAGCCTGTCTTCCTAGGAGAGGTGCTTCAACACTCTGGTCATCTTTGTGGCCCTCCTCTGGACTTGCTGCAAGAGCTCCATGTCCTTCCTGTGTTGAGGACTTCAGAACAGGATGCACTTACTCTAGGTGGGGTCTTATGAGAAATAACTAAAAGGGGACAATCACCTTCCTTGACCTGCTGACCACATTTCTTTTGATACAGCCCAAGATATGGTTGGCTTTCTGGGCTGCAAGTGCACATTGCAGGCTCACATTGAGCTTCTCATCCAGCACCCCCAGGTTGTTAGTCCATTCTGTACTCAGCCTGTATTCATGCTTTGGATTGGCCTGACCCATGTGCACGACCTTGCATATTTGTCTGTGTGTTTCTTTAAGCATACTGTCCAAAAGCAAAGCAAGAGTTCCAGTTTAGGTCTCAGTTATGCATATAAAAGTACATCCCTGTTTTGCGTATCATGCTTCATTTACCTAACCCCAGAATGAGATAAGATTTACCTTTTTTTATATACATAAAAGTGCCTTATTTATTTCACTCATTTAGCCTCTCTGCTGCTCTCTATCCCGCTCTTACTGGTCTGCAGCACAGTCTGCAGCTCATGCACCACTTCTGTATCTGAGCACTAATTTCCACCCACCCCCCCCCCCCCCCTTTCCTGAGCGTAGCATTATGTGCCTGCCGTCGTTGGATGACATTTAGTTGGTTTCTCCATGGAGACCACTTCTTCAGCTTATTTATGATTCTGGTCTCCAAAGCACTTGCAACTGCTCCCAACTTCATGCCATCAACAAAAGACAGGTGCCTTCTTTCTCTTCCAGAATGAAGTTGTTAATTGAAATATTGAAGATATCAGGGCACAAAAGCCATCTATGGTAGCAATCCACTAAAACCTTCTTCCCCAGCAGGCAGGGATTCAGTCACTGAAGCTCTTTGAAGTATCCTGATGGTGATTTAACATCCACCATGTTCTATTAGCTTGTTCGAGAGACTGTCAGGCCTCCCTGAAGTTAGGATATATTACATCATCACACACACTACTCCCACATAATTTGCCATGCCAAATACCCTACCAAAAAAAAAAGGGAATGAGGCTGGGGTGATGTGATACATGCTTGCCAAAAGTACATTATTTTTTCCCCTTTATTGTATTAGTATTATCCCCTAGGTGTTTATAAATGAGATGTTTAATTGTTCGTTCCAAGATGTTGACTAGCTTGTTCCTGGAGAATGAATTGGAACAGGGACACAGTGGCTGTCCCTTTCCCAGCATTACCTGGGATTCTCGTTCTTTCAGGGCTGTGTCCTTAGGCCTTTGTCAGGTATTAAATACCAGTGGAGAAATCCCTATAGTCCTTACTTGTCTCATCAGGATCACAGGCACAAAGACACAGAGCTGTTAGCAGACCTGGGGTTTAAAAGTTTCAGCAGTAAAGACCTCTGCCTCTCCAAGTCAGGCTAAAGGAATAACTGAAGCAGAAGCAAGCAAGGGGTTGCTGTACTTGCTGTCAATAGCCTTTATAGCAAGGCATTGTTGTGGATGGAGATGTTTGGGCACTTTTTGTGTAACTAAAACTTTTCACTGGTTTTGGTTTTGATTTAAATTTAATCAGGAAGGCTTTACAGATCTGAGTTGCTTCTTCTAGTTGAAATTTGGAAGAGAAAAAGGTATAGCATAGCCACAGCTATCTAAAAGCTAGAGCATTCAGCTGAGGCATGAAGAACTTGTTTTCACATTTTTACTCAGAGCCTGTCATTCCTGCAGGCTTACTAATATTTTTTTTCAACTCTTAGCTATGTGCTATTTGAAGGGGATGGTTTCTCCCTTATTGTAATGTTTATTTTATGGGGGGGAAAAAAAAAAAGAGCTTTGTCATTTTGGCAAAAAAAAAAAGCATATTTGAAAATAGCAGCAGCAAATTTTCACATAGAGGAATTTTTGTTTACTGCCCAGCCCAAATACAAACTCAGAATCAAACATATAGCAGCTAGAGGCCAAATCCTACAGTTTTCTTTCAAACTGATAAACATTAGTGTGTGAAAAGAACCACAGGGTGTAGCCTGTCTCCATTATGCATTGCCTTTGTATAGCTCCTTGCTTGCAAAGATTCAGACTGACCATTCATTGTTTCAAATTGATATAAAGATGTATTTGTCGTTGCTGGGATTTAGCTGTAGAAAATGTATTATTAACTCTATGTGGTAGATGAGCTGTGCCCCCTCTCATTTCACTTCCCTGAAGCTAAAGGACTTCATGGGGGTAGCTGGTAAAGCATTGCAGAGAGGAATCCTTTACCCAGAAAGGCAGCTGAAACCAGCCAGGCTTCCCCTGAGGATGCCCTGCTCTTCCTGTAAGCCCCTTCTTGGTAAGAGCCCAGCCCAGGGCTGAGGAGGGGGAGGATGTTATCCACCATTGCCTCAGCTCTTCCCCTCATTGCTGAGGACAGCAATAGGGAGAGATTATGCTTTAGGCTTGTGGGCTGTGAGAAGGGCTTCTGAGCAGAACTAGAGCAAGGCACATGACTGGGTTTTATAGGAGCCTGAAATCAGATCTCAGGTAGAGCTAACTTCTGCTGGTCACTAGCCTGGGAGCTGA
Organism: Calypte anna; assembly: GCF_003957555.1. Lineage (NCBI taxonomy): Eukaryota > Metazoa > Chordata > Aves > Apodiformes > Trochilidae > Calypte > Calypte anna. The sequence goes on from NC_044244.1 coordinate 80,912,044, forward strand.
GCCATTAAGCCAGAGTGGGGTTTATCTGACCAAATACTTATTATGACTGGAGTGGGTCACCTTGTAATCTCGTTGTCATTAGGGAGGACCAGCAGGACCTTCTTAGGCCCAGTCCAGTTCATTGTAAAGCAGCCATCCAAAATTCACCATGTGAATCAACCAGTGGAAACATCAGCTTCCTTCCACTGGATGGAGAAGGCAGGATGAGCAGTCCTTATGGTGCCCTGCCTTCTTTTAGTCTTTCAAGACTCTTTTCTGTCATTCTCCACTGAAGTTTATTCCCTCCCAGAATACAGGGTTGGTGACAGTCAGTGATTGCAGCAGGCCTCTGGGAGACAAGAGGTGGGATGCTTTTGAGCTCAGCAGAGCCGTGGTGGGAACCCGTCTTCCCCTGGCAAGTCTGGCCTTCCCACCCCTTGGGTTGGCTCTGGAAGCAGAGCAGCTTTAAGAGAGCTGAAGCTATTTTTCTTTCACTAGCCAGACAATAAGGATGTTGGAGTCAGATGCTGTTCTCTGAGAGATGTTTGCTTCCCTGCTTTGTGGGCCCAGAGCCCAGAATTCAGAAGGATCTTTCTGAGAGCTAACACTACTGCGTTTTCAATTCCAGGGAGTCTGCAGTAGGTAAGAATGAGCACAGACCACTTTGTCTTTTTCAGGACATAGCCCCAGTGGGAAAATGACAGCAAATTTGGCATGCTGTTGCAAAGAATAATGAGATAACATGGGAGTATGAATTTTCTGGGAGGAAGAAAAAAGATCATTTTACTGGGAGCGGTGGGGGAGAAGAAGAAATGATTGGAGAGAAGAGATAAATTCACATGACTATGGGAACCGGGAGAGGCAGGACCAGTATGCTCAGAGGGAAGAGATAGTGGATCAGTTTGATGAGGAAAATAAGCTGAGAGACCCTGGAATCATCTTGGGGAGCTAAAGAACAGTAGATCTTGCTGCCCCACTTCTGCTGTTTCTGTGGACCATAATTTCCTACCGGCAAAATAGCTCCAGAATTTCTGGCACACAGTAGTATTGGTGTCATTCTTTCTAGGTTTTCTGTGCTGGTTTGTTTTGCCCAAAGTTATCAATTGCAGGAAACTGCACCTGGTGTTTCATAGGTTACTATGGAGCTTCCTGCCTCTCAGAATCTAATGTTTTTGTGGCCTCCCCATAGTGCCCTGATGCCTCTTAACTTCTGCTCCCCTGACTCCATGGATGAAATGCTACTATGCAGGATAGGGTTTGGCTCTGTTATATGGGTTGGATCTCAGCACTTCTCAGTGCATAAAGCAGGAGGTTTTTCTGGAAATATTTTGGTTCTTGCTTTGCAGGTGCAGGCAGGAGACAAAAACAGAATACTTCAAAAATGCTTACTCATTTTTAAGACAGAAGTATTGCATTAAATGCATGCAATGCTTTCCTTTGACTAGGAGAAAGGATCTTGATATGATAATCCAACTCCTTACTGGTATAAATCATCTTAATTTGAGTAGCCTCTTTAGAGCAGTATTAGCTGATTCTGAGTGATCAGCTGATTCTAGGGTCAGACCAGTGCTCTGAAGGACTTTACCATGTTATTTCTGGGTCTGATTGTCTCACTCTACTGTCCCAAGTCTTAGCCTGGACTATTAGACAATGAAGTGGGGACAATATTTTGCTTTCAGTTTCAAACACAACAAGAAACTAGTCCCACCACCAAGTCTGGTAAACCTTGAGAGAGTGCAAAAAACCATCAGTTGTAAAGCCAAGTGTGTCCCTTCTCCCACTGCTGAAAAAGCCAGTGGCCAGGGTTTTTTTCAGTACTGAGTAAACCATTTTTTGGCCATATCCTCTGGAGATCATCTGGAAGAAAAAAGTGCTAGTATAACCAGGAATATATCTTATTCATTTTACATAGCAGGCTGTAACTGCTTAGTAGCTTGAAAATTGGAAAAAAATGTGTTTAACTTCTCAAAAAGATCCAGTCTGAAGCTTTTGATTTCTAACCCAAAATAATGAGAAAATATGTATAGCTAGTCTCCACTAGAAACCTTAGCATCAGCTTGTCTTTTCACTTGCAATAGGGATAAAAGCTAAGGTTAATCATGCTTCATATTTCCCTGCTTCAGATCAACCTTTTCCATAGCTTTACTGTCCATTTTATTTTCTTCCTTTCATTTGAAAGAAATACTGCCAGGTAGAGGTTAGACAGATTTGTAGCTTGCTCACCTGAGCTTTTATTAGGTCCAAACCCTAGAGATACTGGGAGTAGCTTCCTAAGGGAAAAAAAAAAGCATGTATGGGTATGTTTGTATGGTTGTTTGCCTGTCCTTCTCATTGGCAGTCCTCTGCTGGGCTAGCTCCAGCACACCTCATACCTCCTGTGACCTGGACAGAATAAGAGCTCCTGCCCCTTATAATCTCAGTCTCTGATGGACCCCAGACTTCTCCTGCATCATTTACCAATGGGACATCTAGAAGGCCATATGGATGCAGCCACGTGCATGCCACTTGTTTGTTGCCACCTTGTGTAAAACTGGTGAAGAGCTTTGAAGGTTTTCTAGGTGTGAGGCACCAGGACCTAGGACATAGCTATTGTAAGCCAGGCTTTACTAATTCCAGTGTCTGTGGAACAGTGTGTTCCTTTTGTCTGTTTTTCTTATTTCACTGGTGCCAATGGAGTCAGTACTGCAAATCTGCCATGCTCAAAACTCCATATGGGATGAAGTTCCAGATTCCTGGGGTCCAGTAGCTCATGTTCTGTGTTTTTGGCCGCAGTGTTACTGTCTACACTTATTGCAGCTGTGTGTTAGTGAATGAGAACCTGGATTAAACTCCTGATTCCACTGAAATTAAAGGAAATTTTGCTTCGTTGGAGCCAAGATTTCATCTGAAATTGGAATTGGCTAGAAACAGATTGTGAAATAAACCTAAACTGAGCCAGCAGTTCAAAACCCTCAAGACTTGCAGAATGAAGCAAATTTACTTCTTCCTTAAAAAGCTTTTAATTTTACTATTTAGTATGAATTAAGTACAGAAAGAAAGGAAGTGGCATTTCAGGAAAGGGAATGAGGAGCTAGTATTTCTAAAATGGGACTGTCCTTTTAGAAATTACATGAAGACCTGAAGAGTGGGAAAAAGCAGGTAGGCAATAGTCTCTGTGCTGTGCCTTCCTACCATCTGTGTTAATCTGCATGGTATGTATTGACCCCAGCCAAGCCATGGTGACTCCGTGCTCATTCCCTTTGCCTCTCTCCAGTTCCTGGCACTTATCACCCCTGAGTGGATGCATAGTCTGTCTGTTTGGTGTGAGCATGCTATGCCTTGTAGGATGAGCCTCCAGCTGCATTCCAGAAAAAACACAAATGACAAATTGTGTTAAGTAATGGGTTTTCAGAGTTTGGATTTGGTTGGCTTCTTCAGAGCTGCAGCTCTTCTTTTTATCTTTAGAAGCACTGGAACTGCTGTCCCAGTAGCAGCAGCTTCTTCCTCACTAGGAAAGTGAAGAAACATTCTGAGAAAATAATTATTTAATATCACATTTCCTATATAGCCACTAAAATGTCAGTAGTTGGTTGCTTGGGAAAAAAAAATAAACCTCCAAAATAACAGAATAGCAGATTGGTTTAATAAAGCCCGAGATGTGATAGTTAAGTGGAAAAAATAACTTGCCAAATGTGCACACAACAAAATAGACAAAAAAGAAAAAGATACTTAGACATATGGCTTCCATTTATGGAGTATTCAGGCAGGGAGCACTTTCTACAAATCCAACCAGAGATTATGAATATAAAAGTCTTTTAAAAATAAATATTAGGTTAAGAAGTGTTAATCTTCCAACAGAAAATAGGAGAAAGGTTGTTCCTGGGAAGGAAACAAAGGTTGGAGTGGACAGTTTGAGGGAGCAGGAGCATGTATGTGGCTCCTCTCATTGGCAGCTCTGAGTCTCTGCCTCTCACATCTCAGGCTATCAGCAGGCAGACCTATGCCAGGAGGAAGCAAGCCCTGCATGAGAAGTCATAGTTCTGTGTGAAATTCTGAGAACACTATCAAGACAATGGTTTGATTCTCAAGGAGACGTCCAGAATGACATAATTTGTCTGCCTGCCTTTTGATAAAGGACCCTCTGGACATCCCCAGACGTGGGCTATGAGCTTTCTTAGGTCTGGTATCAAAAGGCTGAACCTGCTGAGGCTTTTTTCTTCAAGTATCATAAAACCATACAATTCTTGGGTTGAAAGGACCTTAGAGATCATTCAGTTTCAACCCCCCTACATAAGCAGAGACATCTCCCACTAGAACACGTTACTTAATGACCCATCCAATCATGAACACTTCCAGGGAGGGGGTATCTACAACTTCCCTGGGCTACCTGTGCCAGTGTCTCACCACCCTCAAGCTAAAGAATTTTTTCCTAATTTCTAGCCTAAATCTATGCTAATCCAGTTTAAAGCTACTACCACTTGTCCTATCACTACCTGCCCTTGTAAAAAGTCCACAGCTTTCCTGTCAGCCCCCTTCAGGTACTGGAAGGTCACTATGAGGACTACCTGGAGCCGCCTTCTCTCCAGGCTGAACAATCCCAAGTCTCTCAGCCTGTCTTCCTAGGAGAGGTGCTATGATCATCTTCATGGTCCTCCTCTGGACACACTGCAAGGGCTCCATGTCCTTCTTGTGTTGGGGGCTTCAGAACTGGACTCAGTGTACTCCAGGTGGGTTTTCATGAGAACCAACCAGAGAGAATAAGCTCCCTCAGCCTGCTGGCCACAGTTCTTCTGATGCAGCCCAAAACGGAGTTGGTTTTCTGGGCTGCGAGCACACATTGCAGGCTTATGTTGAGCTTTTCATCAGACCCTAAGTCCTCTTCCTCAGGGCTCTATTCAGTCAATTTTTCACCCAGCCTGTATTCGTGCTTGGGATTGCCCTTACATCATCTGTTTGATGGCGTGATCTTGTACTTCTTTTGTCTTCCACTGAATCTTCTAGGAACAGCTTAATTTATTATGTGGGAAGATACTGGAGTAAGGAACAGATTCTAAAAAATAAAGCTTTTGAGGCTTCTCAATCAGAGAGGTAGACCACAACTACATTTTATGTTCCCATTACATGAAAGTTACCTTTTAAAAAATCTGTGGGAAAAAAAAAAAAAGATAACTAGGGAGGTCCTCTTTAATGAAATGAGAATTGGATTTTGGTGATAAGTTTTAATTTAGGGCAAATAATTTAATTGGAATGACTCATTAATTTTGGGGTGCGTAAATTGGGCCTCTGGCAGCCTATTATCTTCTTTTTTCCATTCTGAGTCTTCTCTGTCAGCAGTATAAGCAAATCCTTTTGCTTTTAACAAGGTAAAGGGATACTCCTTCTGAATGTGGTGGGATAGGGCTCTCATGATGCAGTGGTTTTAATGTAATGACATCTCACCTTTGGTTGAGCAGCTTATGAGCCACTCAGGCTGCAAGACCAATGAGCTTGGTTTTGCATCATGCTGGCATACGGATACCCAGCTATGCACAGGATACAGGTGGACCAGGGTTGACTTGGGTATGAGAGGTTAGTAGCACTCTTCTTGGAAGGGCAGTCACAAGCTAGCTGGGGAATGAATCAACAAAATTGTCAGCTAGGAGAACAGAACTATATCCCCAGAAGAAGTTGGACTGCCATACTGTAAACTGTACTGTAAACTAGTGAGTGGCTAGGACAACATCTCATGTTTTTACAATTGGGAGGCTCAGCTTTGGTAGGCAGCGAATATATCCATTAATGTGTTAAGCTCAGGCAGGCAGTGTAAAGTAACAAGTATTTTAAAGGGAAAGAAGCCAAGAAGCAAAATCCTAAACTGAATTCCACATGGCCCTCACGCAGGTGCCACAGTAACAGCTGTAGCCTGGAGAGTCTCTTCAAAATGATTGGCCCCTTGTTACACTGATGGGAATGTGACTTTTGGGTATGTTCCTGTTTTGAATACAAAAATAAATAAATAAATAAATAAATTCTTCACAAGGAAGTAGGATAAATCTCTCCAAATAACCACAGAACAGGCTTTTCAAGGTTGAAGCAATATGACCTTGACTGTACAAATTCAGTGATGATTTTAGGGACTGTGAGCACATAGAACTTAAAATTCACAATTTTGCCAGAAACATTTACACACTTGTTGGCAGATAGAAAAGAGATAAACAGAAGTTTATAGGGAGACCACTCCTTGTTAACCTGTTTAAGAGGAGTGTTAATAGGGTGACAATGACTACTTCTCACTGATGTGTTTTTCACTACTGCGGATGTGTTTCACATCATTCACCGTCTGTGTTACAGCTATGCAAAGGCTGTGGACCATCATTGCAATTGAGGTTGATACCTTGGTTATGCTTGTACTCCCTCTGTGGATAATACCAGAGAAAGTCCTGACTACAGCCCAGATGGCACAGACTGGCTTGAGTTCGTGCTGCTTCGTGGTGCTACCTTTTTTATAGGGTAGACCAGGTCCACAATGCATTGGGCACTGGGGAGACCATGATCTTTTAGATGTCCTCTGTGGTCCTGAGACATGCTTCTTTTTGGGCTGATGATTTGTTAAGTTTTCTAGCTAAAAGTGAAACAATGAGAAGTCTGGGACAGCTAAGCAAACAGGTGATTTTAGAACCTGATGCCAAGAGTCTGTCTTACATGGCACAAGAGCACATGGAGCAATCTGAAGCCCTGTCTCCAAAGCAGCATTCACTGACATGGACTTTTTTTCCTTTTGCCATAACCTGGACTTTGTGACTTTAAGTAATACATTACCTTTTCTTTCAGTCTGCAATCTGCTCCATGCTGGATAAGGCTTTGAGTTATAATCCCTGATACATTCACCTGTCCTTACAATGGGCAGCTGCATTCCCCCTAACTCTTGTGCTTTAAGCCTCACATAAATTTGTGCAGGCTCTTCTCCTAGTGGAAGGTTGCCATCTCCTTGTCCAGATACTCTTGCCTAAAATATCCCACTGATCCAGACAGTAAGGGACTCCCCTGAAAAGATTTCTGCACTTCTTGCTCCCAGAGCCACCAGCCCAGCAACACCCTGAGGCACAGGCTAAATTTTTCACTAGATGACTAATGTTTTTCTAGCCCAAACTATTCCGGGGTAATCCATTTTTGTCCTGGATTTCATGCTGCCCCTGTCTCTGTAGTCCTTGAACTCCTTTGAGACATCACTGGTGTTAGACCCAGAAGCTCGCTCTTCTTATCTCTTTTCTTCTTCCCAAAGGGAGAATTTTATGAGATTTCAAAACGAAACTCCAGCTATTTAGACACTTGCATCTGTAGTTCTTGGAAGTTACAATGGCTGTTGTGTATCAGTGCTGGGTGCTGCCATTCTTTCTTCCATCTCTGGTGCTACAAAGCCTGTTACCTCCTATAGATTTCACAGTGTTACCTACTTCTTCCCAGGGCTCAAGAGCACACTGCTGACTGGTCTCCCTGCCAACGCTTTCCACTACCTTAAAAACAAATCAAAAGCAAACAAAATTAAACAAAAAACCCAAACCAAAAAAAAGCAAAAAAAAAGCAAAAAAACAAAACAAAACAAAACAAACAACACGAACAACAACAAGCAAACAAAAAAAAAAGCCCCAAACAAAACACAATAGCTCCCCCAAGCCCCTCTACATTTACAGTTTTGTAATCTTATTGGTTTTGTAGGCACGTATCTGCCAGCAGTAGCAGAAACTCCTGGGTCTGCACCTGAACAGAAGAAACTCTCCTCTCTTTGGTTCCCAGATCAAATCAAATTGCTGTTTATTTCATTGCCCTGATAAATTCTTTATTAACTGTGTTAGAAGGCTGTGAGGAAGAGAGAGGGGGTAGAGAAAGGAAAAAAGCTGTTCAGGAATGTAGACTGGGCAAAGTGCCCACAATTAATGGGGTAGCAGTGACCAGCGGGTATTTGACAATCCACTGATGCCAACTGCCAGGAGGTTTTTGCTGCCTGTGACAGCTGGTCATTGTCACTGGACGACTGCTTCTGTGTACATCTTAGATCTGTGTTTTTGTGTGTCTCTTACCAAGTCACTCTCTGTTGCTGTTTTGCAGGGGCATACTGAAGCAATTAGGGCATGTTGGATGATTGCAGGGATGAGTGAACAGTGTTGGGATAATATATAAAATATACAATATCTCATCTACTCTAGCCCAAATTCCCCTATCTCAAGATGGGCTTAAACCACAGTCCCAGGTATCTGTCTCCCTCAGCATTGTTTAAATTTGAATTGCAGCTTTGCAGCTCTACCCAGGCGCTTAGTTATTCTTTATTAATCGCTGCTACAGGGCACTTGGCCTCTTCAAAGATTGCTACAGCCCATTTTGAGTGATAGTTCTCTTTAAGAAAACAAATCACACCTTTTGATGCACCATATATGTTGCTACTTGTCTGCCAGCTCACTAATGAAATGGTGAACACCTGATCTTGATGAAAGGTTGCAAACCCAGACTGTTTCTGCTGCACTGTAGCTGCTAATGAGGGTAAACTGAGAGTGGTGATTGTGCCACCCAACCTGAGGGAAAGGATCTATAAGGATGAATGTGTGTATGTATTTGCCAGAAGCCCATTTAAGAGGCACCACATCTCCTTGGGAATGCAGTAAATCCAACAGATAAGCCAAAGCAGATTAATTGATATAGAGAAAGATCTCAGAACAGAAGACTTAAGTACAATGAAGGCGCATTCAGATGGTAGAGCAGTGGTGATAGTGTTCATCTATCTGCTGAGAAGTCAGGGGAGATAAAAGCCTTGTATCCATTCTCATTGAACTTTTTAAGCTCGAGCCCTTCACAAGGGGCAGTTTCTTGTCTACATATAAGCTTTATGTGTGTAAAGATGTCTTTAGCATCTGGAAAGGCCTCAGAGGCAAAATACACCCATGGTGCTGAACAGGATGTGAACATGTGAAGAAGGAAATTGTCGTGGACGCTGATCCTCCCAGTTTTTTGTAATTTCTGTTCCTTCTTGATCTGATACAGTCAGTCATTGACCTGTTCTGGAAGAGGAAGCTCAGCCCACTGGTGGGAAGAGCTGTCCCGAGTTCTTAGGAGTTACAGTGATGCTTTCTCAGGAGCTTTCTAATACAGTACTACAGACCAAACAGCAAAGTGACCTGATTTTTTTTTTTTTTTTAAAACACATAATGGGAGCACGCATGACACTAGGCAGACAGAGAAGGAATATAGTTGGGTTTTTTTCTTTGTGTTTTTTCTTTATGAATAGCTTTTCGTTGTCATGGCAGCATCAGAAGCCTTGAATGGTAAGAAATTGTGAATCTTGGATCTTTAGGAATGTAGTTCAGCCAAGGATGTTGAGCCTGGGAAATAAAGAGGATAGTGAGTCTTCCAGTGGGACCTGGGGACACAGTGCTCCTATGGGACACAGCACCTCAGCAGGGAAATAGGTTAACAGTTTACTTTTTATAAGAACAGGTATTCACGCTGGGAATATCTTTGCTTTTTTTACTTCCACATCTTTGTGATAAAATGTTGTAAAAATTATTGTGCCAAAACCCAAGTGCAGAGGTATTCCAGATTGTGTTCCTGTAAACCATTGTGTGGTAGCATATATATATCATGAGGAAAAGGAAATCATATATCATACCAGGAAAAGGGAAGGAGGAACTCTTTGATTGGATCCAGAGTGTTGTAAATCAGTGGGAAAATGCTTCTCATAACTTGACTGAGATTTTAGTTTACAGTCAATTAAGGTTACCTCTTACAGGGTCTCAAAGTATGCCACAGTTCAGGTTCTTCAGTGAATTTGTTCATTAGAGGACCCATCACTGAGTTGCCTGCCATGGTGAAGCAGGTATTGTTGTCATGCATCAGTTTTCTTCTCCTTCTCTTTTGCTGCTAGTGGGTTCTTGCCATCCACATCGTGTCTTGATTTCACTTGCTCCAAGAGACACAAAATGTCTCCTGCCTGAGGTCAATCTCCCTGTGATAAAAGTCTTCCATGGAATTAGTCAGGCTGGAAGACAGGCGGATATCAAAAACATCACTTGTCATTGTGTCTTTGGAAAATGGTGGCAGGCTGTCAGCTCCCATTAGCAAATGCTACCTGGGCAGCCTGCTGACTCTTTGCCATTGCAGGTGGGAGAGCAGAGTTTTAATGAGCAGTAGAGGTAATGGAGAGGGGAAAGGAAAGTAGTTTAGCCTAGAAGTGAGGGATACTTTTTGGTAGTGGGTGACATACTTTTGTCTGTGCATGTCTGTGTCCATGCGAATGTACAGAAGCATCAAAATGAAGTTAGTGACAACCTTGTGGCCTGCCAGGCCTCTTTGCATGTGAGCAATTGTGTCTTGGACCTTCTTTCTCCACTGGTTTCCTCCTGTCTGTCCTCAGCAACATTGCTCAGTCAAGCAGAATTGTAGCAAACTGCAAAGACAAATATGCTAACCTTTAAAAAAGGGAGATCTGCATATCCTAGTTAAATGGTAATGCAGCGGGAGATGTGACTTCACAGAAATTTTTCCTGATGTTTTCCAGGCTAATGCTGGGGTGTGCTAGATTGAATCTAGGTGCAAAACCAGCCTGTGAACAAATATGAAATTCACTAAGTATGTAAAGAAGTTGTGTACTTCACTATGGAGGTCATAGCTAGGACTAACAAGGGCAGATCAGGAATGGGATGTATTCAGCTGTGAAATAGCTTCCAAAGGGCAAAGGTAGAAGACTCATTTCCCTGAAACTTTAAAGACTAGTTGGCCAAAAGACGATTAGATATGCAGCAGAGAACAAACCTGCCTTTCCAAATGCCCCCAGCTCTGGAAGATAGAGTAAGTGTGCAAATGATTCTTCTGTCTCTAGAGTATGCGAACATCTGAGATCTGAATTGCTCCAGGTCCCATTCTTTTCTCTGGAATTCGACCTACATTTAAATTCTAATTGACTTAGAGTGAAGATTCGTAAAGCTTTCTCTTTTTCTCCCAGATGCTGAATCCTCAATGAAAATATAAACCGTGTCATTAGATTTTGGGCGGATGCTGAAAATTACACAGTTTATTCTGATTAGTCATTCTGTATATAAAATGCTCACAGTGACTCTACTTCTAGCAGGGAAAGACATTAGTGTAACTAAATATAGTCCTACCAGTTATTTTTAACACAAAAGTTGATGCTGAGTTAGTACTGGAGATGTCATGTGCCCTATTCAGTTTTCTGGATGGCTCCATCATCTTCCTCCCTACTGGGAGCTGTTTTAACTTCTTCGGGAGATTCATTGTCTGCCAGGGCTCTGAGTGCACTAATTGAGACCTTGGCCAGTCTCCCCAAGAGTATCCACCTACCCTCTAACCACGGGGTTCCATTAAGCTCAGGTCTGGATCTATGTGTTAGGTGTACCTATCTCCATCTCTGTTTCTGCTGTCATCTGTTGGAGGGACTTTGGACCTATGTGTTAAATAGCTTATCTCTAGCCTTTTCTCTGGGCTTGTCTCCCTGCATGGACACTGGTGAACTGGTTCACTATCTCACCATGTCAGGGTGATGAACTGTGATTCCAGAACCTGGCTTTGCTTACTCTCTTCAGATCCCATGGGACTATTCCCAGCTGGTAAGGACACTTGTCACCCTTGTACATTGTCAGTGCAAGCTATGTGACTATGCAAATCTTGGTTGGGACCTAACTCACTGAACTGTATCCTTCTATTAGGTATCTAACTTAATGTAGTCTTGGAAATGCTTGCAGTGAACAGATCTCTCAAAATATCTCTCTCTCTTCATTGACTACTAGGTTAGGTTAAAAAAAAATGTATTAAACTTCAGGAGAACAGATTAACTGAGGTGAATTATTAGCACCAGCCACATCAACTTAAACTTGATCTGTAAACGGTACTCCAGTTTGTTTTCCTAAGAAAGTTGTCTTTACACCTTTTTGAACAGCCTGATTCTAATTGTCTCTAGGAGAACAAATATTTGTGTAATCAGGAGGAGAACTGGATCAGCATTAAAGGTTCCCAATAACCTGAGACAAAACAACTTCTTCCTCATTAGTCTATCACTAATGAGTTGCTTGTGGGCCTCCCAGTCCTTCTTTGGCTGAATGCTAAAAATATCTGAGCTGGTTTACACATCAGAGGAACCTTGTGTAGAGGTGTAGCTTGCATCATGTGTTATTAGGAAATATCAGAAGTATTTTTTTCTGTCTCGTGTCTGTCTCAAAGGGTTTGCCCGCTCTCCCACTTCACATTCACCACTGGGAAGGGAGTCTAGCATACTGGTGGGACTTGACTCAATGTTTGACCATTACATTGCTGAAGGCCATGATGGAACTTAGTTGTAATTAGTGTTGTAATTCTGCCTTTTCAGCTTAAAAGGGTTTTGGCTCTTCAGATAATAAGCAGGATGCCCTAGCTTGAGCCAATAGAGCTCTCAGCAGCTCATGGCCAAAAGAAGGGATGTATCTCAAATATTCAAACAAACCCTTAATTGTATCCCCCTACATACAGAAATACAGTGTCAGCAGTAGGTCTCAGAAACAATCAGGAAAATAGTTCCACAAGCAGCTTCTACAGCATATTTGGTTTTGATGAGACCAGGTCTTCTGAGATCTGACAGTACAAGGTTCCCAGTCTTGTTTCCTTATTCTTTGGAGCTGGACTGCTTGAGAGACTTAGCTTCCTTGTTTGGGGTGTAAAGGGCACACATCTATTTGGGTTTGCTCTGATAAGCATTGCAGACTGAAAACAGTGCAAAGAGAAGGAAGTAAATCTCTCCTTGTGTTAGGCTTGCCTTGGTATATTTAGGGCTCCAAGAAGACTGCTGGGGATTTCCACATTACTGTTGGCTGTTGTGGAAGATAGTCAAGTACTATAACAGACAGCAGATTAATAACCTTTAAATAGGTTAAAAAATAGGTTGCACCTCATCTACAGGGGAAAAAAACAAAATAAAAAAAAAGGTGCCTTCTCTGGGTTCCTCCAGAACAAGTAGCTAGTAGTTGGCAGAGTTTCTGTGCCTGAAGGCATCACACTATAATGTGTCTCATAATGGCTGCACACTGCCTGCTGTGAGCTGTGGGATTTGGAGAAGAGCTATCCAGGCTGGCCAGGAGAGCAGCATACAGAGCCAGCTCCCAGCTGCCGTGGTCTTCCCATTGTCTGGCATTGCTTTCTCCCTGAGTGTGAAGGTGAGGTAAAGCTCCTCTGGCAGCCAGGCCATCCCTGGCTCATCCCACCATGCCAGCTGTGGGCGAGTTTCACCTCCTCACTAAGGGAGTCCAGCAGCAGAGCAAACAAAATATGCAATCACAGGCAATGTGCAAACAGGCAGCACTCTTCCATCTAAAATACTCAGTGCAGATCTCCAGTGGCTGCTCCTGACCATTCCCTGATGGCCAATCTCCTGATTTCAGCCTAAATACCACCCTCTTGTTCTTGACCTATCTCAGCCTTTATCTCCAGAGAGAATCACATTGGAAAAAGCATCCCAGGGAAGCAGTTTAGGAGGTACAAAGCCTGTTACTTGGATGATGGGGAGAGGGAAGGAGAAGCTGTGTGATTGTGTAGCTAAAGAAGGCATGGGGAGCTTGTCTGCTGTGCGTACCAGGAAAACCCAAAATCCCTGTCTTGGAGAAGGTATAGGGGTAAAAGGCAGAAGAATCACCTTGAGTGCTGCAGGGCAGAGGAGAAAACCTCTGCTCTTCAGGGTTTAATTAAGCAGCAAAAGGATTACATAAGAGGTCCCATGATGTCACTGGTGTGCCATAATGCTGGAGAGCCTGGGGAAAAGCAAGCAGTTTGGGGGAGTGCTTTACCCTCTCCTGCCGATGCAAATACTCCTTAGAAGACTCGTGGCTGTGCAAGAATCTGCTTTTCCAGAGGAGGTTAACAGGGAGAGGCTCAGCTCTTTACCTCGCTCTGTTTCCTTTAATGAATTGGGATCTTCCTCCACTGTACATCCAGATGAGAAACAAGGGAGCGTGTGCAATCAGTTCTCACTCAGCTAGCCAACGAGATGTGAAATAGGTTCCAGGGTGGATGATACCCTTGAACGAAGTCACACTGACTTGTTTGCTGTGATAATGTATGGACATTCCTTCCCTTTAAAAGTCTCCTGTGTAATTGAGCCCTGGCACCTGTTAACTGGTAGTGAGTGAGTAAATTGTTGCTTCCTAATGGAGGTTAAATGTTAGAAGCCTTGTTCACAGCATCTTACCCAACTGTCCCAAACACTCTTCCTAACAATGGAAACGTGCTCTTCAGGAAAGCCCTGAGGCATGCAAATGTCAGAGGCATTCCTGCCTCCTCTACAGGCATCCCAAATGCAAAATGTTTTCTACCGTGGAAGCCATGATAGGCCACTCTGGCTATTTACCATTTAGTTTGGGGTATTTCACATTGTAGCTCATACTGTCAGTTCTATTTCTAGCTTGGCATACACTGAGACAGCCCTTTTTTCAGTAACCACTTTCCTCACTCAGTGTGCTCTCTCCTTTTCTGCCTTCCATTTCTTTCTTCCTTTTTCTTCTCTCCCTGTTACCCATCTTTTTCCTTTTCTTTTTTAAATTTTATTTCTTGTTTTTTCCCTTTCTGATTCTACTCCAGTGCAAACCCAGGGGAATTGCTTCTGGGCTTTCCTGGTGTGTCAGTCATTCAAATTGCCCATGGTGAGTCACTTCCCTCACCTTACCTCATTAATGCCTCAATTTCTCCATGGATATTTTTATGATGATAATTCAGTGTTTCACCAGTGCAGGAATTACAGGGCTTGAACAGATGATGTTTGCAGCACGCTTTGAGGTCCTTGATACACACTGGTAATGAAGCCCATGCGGTCAGGCTGTGGGAGGACACACAGTAGAATAAAGGCTGCCCCTGGCACAGACTAAAACAAATTCCATTTTTAGTTGCCTTTCATAATGCACTTCATAAACTTTGGTAGCCATGGTGTCCAAGCAGGTAATGTAAGGGGGAGTAGCAAGCCCTAGACTTTTCCTCACCTCATTGTTCTTTGAGCAGCCACAGAAAGCTTCCTCTTGGTGGTACCGAGTGGCTCTTGGGAGACCAGCCTTGGGGAGTGGTGTGGGGGAAACTGTCTAGAATGGGAAATTAATTTACTGAAATTAATTTACTGCCCATTAAGGCAAACTTTTAATAATGCGTTTAGCCACTGAGAAACAAGAAAGAGAAACAGTGAAACAAACACTGAGGGAACCCCTTTCCACCCATTTCCCCAGACTCAGCCTCACTCCACCACCTTCCTCCAACCAAGTCCTCTCTTCCACCCAAGTTATGTCCCTGACAGTCCCCTAGGTGGGGCAGTGGGAAGCACAGGAGGCTGGTTTGGTACAATATGGTTTCTTGCTGCTGTTCCCGGTTTCTTCCTCTTTTCTTCTGCTGCTTCTTCCCCTTTTCCTGCTCCAGCCTGGGTCTTCCATGGACTGCAGTCCCTTCAAGGGTGTCTCTGCTCCACTGTGGGTCGCCCACAGGCACCAGTCCCTCTGAGTGGCCCCCACAGCATGCCTCCCACCAAGAGCCATTCCTAGCCCTGTACCCTTTCACATGCATCCTTCTGTAGCTGCTTCTCTGTCCTCTCCTGTGTCTTCTTTTGTGTTTCCTCATGTGTCCTTCTACATCTCTTGTTTCTATGAAGACTGTCTGAGGAAGCTGGGGTTGTTCAGCCTGGAGAAGAGAAGGCTCTGAGGTGACCTTATAGTGACTTCCCAATACCTGAAGAGAGCCTACAAGAAAGATGGAGTCGGACTTTTTGCACAGGCATGTAGAGAGAGGACAAGTGGCAATGATTTAAAACCTGAAGAAGGGAGATTTAGAATAGATATTAGGAGGAACATCTTCAGTGTGAAGGTGGTGAGATACTGGAATGGGTTACCCAGGGAAGTTGTGGCTGCCTTCTCCCTGGAAATGTTCAAATCGTGGGAGGTGTCCCTGCCCATGGTAGAAAGGTTGGATCTAGATGTTTTTTAAGGTCCCTTCCAACTCATTCTATGAGTTTATGATTCTCTTCACTCTATGAGTCTATGATTCTCTTCTCATATGTCCCCTTTGGAGCCCCATGCCTCAGTAGTGCCACCTCCATGGGGCTGGGGTGTCTCTGGCTGGCCTGAGAGTCAACCTGGTATTTTCCAGGGAGTCACCTCTTTGGTGTGGGAATATTGGCTTTTATTTTTCCATCTTGCCACCACCTTGATTGGTGCTTTGTTAGTGGGCTGGAGTTGCTCAGCTGACAGATGCTTGCTTCAGAGGGGTGTTTTTGCAGAGGATTGGGCAGATGTTCATGTGTCAGTCCTTCTCTAAATTGGAAGTGACATGCCTGTCAAAATTGGGCAGAGCACGATCCCTGGGAAGGTGTGGGAGCAACTTTGCTAAAGGCAGCACAGATATGCCAAAGCAAAAACAGTTCAAGGCAATGGAGGATGAGACTTGCTATGACTAAGAAGAGGAATTATACTTTAGATGGGAGGTGGGGGCTTAATTTTTCACTCTATGACTGACAGGCATACCTTCATCTCTAT
Source organism: Calypte anna (assembly GCF_003957555.1). Classification (NCBI taxonomy): domain Eukaryota; kingdom Metazoa; phylum Chordata; class Aves; order Apodiformes; family Trochilidae; genus Calypte; species Calypte anna. Next base: position 80,928,513 of record NC_044244.1, read on the forward strand.
CTTCCTTGTAATAGATGTTGACCTCTTCACTCCAGCAGTAAAGTTTCAAGTGACAAATCCTGCCTCTCCCTCCCTCCTAGGCAGTCTGTAACAGCAAAATAGGGCTGTTTCATCAGCTTTTGGCTTGTTATTTCAAAGGAAATTAATATTGCATGGTCCTGGTGACTGTCAGCCCTCTAAACCCAGAAGCCTGTTGGCTAACATCCACTGCAGTTGATGGAGGAGTCAAAGCCTGCAGGCTAGTAGGGCTCCTGTGTGTTTTGTGCAAAGTATGACCCAAAAGGAAAAAAAAAAGCTCTTTTATTACCTCCATGGGGTGAAAACATGAAAGAATGAGCTCAACCCTTTTCCAGACATCAGCAAATCGATACAGTAGCTCCACCTGTCATGGGAAAGCTGTGGGAAACCAGAAATATGCTCAGAGAAACTTGCATTACGCTCTTCATCTTTATCTTTGCTCCCACATACGTGAACACACAGAACTCCAAATAACTCCTTTTCCAAATTACGTAGAGCCCTGGTGTAGCTGGGGAGTGCTGCCAGCAGAATTGCTGCAGACCCCATGCTGACTGCTGTGGCAGCCACTCCATATGGGAATGATGCATTTTGGGATTTTAGCTGGGGAATTGCTTATGCAGACTAGATTTGGATGTGAGCACATGCCTCCAGATTGCTGCAATGCCAGGATGCAGAGGGCTTACGTTGTTCCTGAAATAGTTGGATAGGAGGAAAAGATATTTTCTCAGCAGCAGACAAATTAGGCTCTATCAAGTGGTGGTTCTGGTGTACACCTAGTCCTAGCCAGACTGAAATTATCAACTCCCTGATCTCGAAGTGTCAGGCAGAGTAAAAATGAACGGCATCCACTCATAGGCTGCAAAACAGCCCTGAGGAAGGTTGTGGCTGTTGTTTATTGGGTTTGCTGACATCCTACTATCTCCTTCCATCCCATGCTCCTAGGCAGTACCTTTCATATAGTTCTGCTTCTCCAGAGGAAAGACTTATCATATCTGTAAAGCTTTAGATGTAGAATATTTCCAGAGCAATCTGACACCATGCTGGAGTTAGGTGAGTGGAGAAAAGTCATTTTCTTTTCCTCTTGTCCTTTTCTGTTATCTTTGAGACCTCTAATCATAACCAAAGTAGCTGGAAACTGAAAGAACATGGAAGAAGTCACTTTAGAGTTCCTCCTGGGATCTCTGGCTTTATTGCCTCTGTGCTAGTGAGGATGAGAACCTCTATGGTATGCCTGTAAATGAAAGGAGTGTGTTTCTAGCATGGACAAGCCAGCAGAACACGTTACTCTTTGGTGGGCATGCTGAGCCAGCCAAATCCTTCCCCTTCAGTCCAAGCTCCTTCCAACTATTCCATCCCTACACAAACATCTTCTCCCTCTCGCCCTTCCTCTTACTTGTTCCAGCATCCCAAACTAGGGCCTTTGAGCTCTGCCCCTCCATCTAATCTGTGCTTCCCTGTCTAATGGCATGTTCTAACGTGTGCTAACAGATGTCTGAATGAAAATTAGCTGTCGTGTCCAAATCAATTAGACTAGAGAGGCTATGCAGGAACAATTGCTCAATAGGCTGTGGGCTGGCTTTTTTTCCCCTCTTTCCTTTCTCTTTCTTTACAAGAGGAGAAATTTAGCAGACAAGGCTTTGCCTGCCTCCCTGCCTTGCAAACGCCTCTTCTGAGCAGTCTACCTCTGTGCTTAATGGGTTCTGATCTGGTCTCCAGATGGAGCTGGCTCCACCAGCTGCAGGCTAAGAGCAGCTGCTCTCTGAGAGGAGAGGTACACGCTTCTCCAGAACCTCACAGCATGGGTACAGCCAGCACATCAGAGGCAGCTAAATGATCCTGGCATTTTTCATGTGTTTGCCTGCTTCGCAGGAAAAGCAAATTAGTTTTACAGGATCAACCACTTCTGGAGCAGCATCTTGCAGAGAGTTCAAAACAGGCTATGGCATGCACAGACATGCTGGCTCAGAAGTGCTTGAAGTCATGACTGGGACTCACCTTATGTAGGAAAGGTTCTCAGAGATGCTGAGAAGCAGAGGACGTGAATCCTGAAATGTAGTTCCCATACATCTTGGGCAGCAGGAGATCTGCTTGTTTCTTTGTAGCTTTCTTGAGTCCTTTGATAAAAATCTTATTTTTCAAGGACCTTGCAATAAAGCTTTATAGATTGTTATGGATGGTCCGCAGAAGTTTTACCTTTGTTTTTAATTAAACAGGTTTCACACGTTGCGTGTCAAAGAAATTCAGAGTCATGGGCCCAAAATCAGCAATGTTGCTTGCAAATGAAATATTGACATGCTCATAGAGATTAATTTAGGGGGTTGTAGGAATGAGTATTACTGACTGTCCCATCTGGACCCTCTTCCTAGTATTTATTACTGATTTGGTCTACCCTGGATAATGATCACAGTTTTGAAGACCAGATTTAGCCATAATACATAGATAGAGTTGGCCAGAAAAGTCTGATTTCCACAAAAGTAAACAAAAAAACAACCCTACTTATATTCAGTAGCAATGTGTATATCTTTGTACTGCTCCAATGACTATGGATTATTCCATCTGCTGTGTGGTCCTGAAGGCTAAGCTGCATTTATGAGGATGCCCATAAGTCTCTTTCTTGACTGAACTTGCCTCATGCATGAAGCACAAATGCATGACTTGCAGTCACCTGTAGAAGTAAACAGTGGCATACAGCTCTTTCCTTTGGGAGATTTGTCTAAAAGCATGTAACATCAAGAATAATTATATAACTAATAGCAACTTCACATAAGTCCTTTTGAACTTGTTTCTAATTTAAGCCACGTTTGGTTTTGATGTGTCTACTATCTGAGATCAAATAGTTCTTAAGGGTCTACAGCAAAACATGCCATCTTGTTTTGGCACAGGTAATTCTTCATCTCAGCTGCTGATACCCCTCCAGTGCATTTCAGTTCACTTTAGCCTCTAGTTTTTCTTTTAAGATGGTGCTGCCTGAGGATGCCAATCAGTGAACCACAGAGGCTGTAAGTGAGTAAGTGCACACACTTCAAGTGAGCAAGTGCATCGACCAAAGGAAGTGGCTTCAATCATTTGTGGGCTTTGCTGAACTGTGACCTGGGTGCATTTAGTCCCACTCAAGCCCCTTTCTCATTTCTCTGCAAGCTTGAGTCTCATTTCTTACCTACTGTCACCTTTAACCCCAGTTTGCTCTTACACTTTCCTCTCTTCTCCTTCTCTCACCCCCCTCCACAGGTGTCTGTCTTTCAGATGATGTTGTCTCCAGTAATTTTAGTCATCCTGTAACATTCCACCCTGCCTTTTCAAGCTGCATCTTGCTTTTGTTTTCCTTTTCCCCTTCGTATCTCACTAAGCCCATTTTGCTCTTCAGCCCTTCCCACAGCACCACATCTTCCCTGTTCAGCAGCCCCCCTGCCTCTGCTCTCCCTCCTGCCTGTCTCACCCCCAGCCCCATGCTGTGCCCACCTCTTGCTCCCTTCTGTGTGTGCAGCGATGGGCTGTGAACACCCAGTAGCGTTGTGGTTGGTTCTGTCAGGGAGGCTTCCCAGCCACATTTATCAAAATTATCCCACAGTTCCTTGCAGAGTTGAATATTAATAGGGTTCATTTAAAACCAAGAGTGTTGCTAATGCTTTTTTTCCTGTGTGCTAAATGGAAGGAAACAAGAATTACCCAAACAAGCACGCACACAGAAAGTGAGGCTGTTGGGAATAATTAATAAGGCAAATGAAAGTATTGGCAGAAGGGACAGAACAGAAGCAGCAGGACATGTATACCAAGTGCCCCACTTCCAAAATTGGATAAAACCTGGTGTTCCCTTTGGTATAAAGGCTCAAGGGAAAAAACTGAAAGGTGAACTCAAGATGAGGATGAGAAGGGAAGCTGGAAGGTTAGTTAGGCAGGGTACAAGAGCAAAAAGATGTCCGTGTGCCATCTGCTCCTTGTCAGAAGATTTCTCTGCAGTCAGAGCTACTACAACCTTTTGCCATCCCAGTCATGAAGATGCTCCTGCTTTTCTGGTTGCAACTTCCTGTGTGTCAGACCCTGCATCCTACTGTTCATCACCCTAGCCCAGGAGCCAGAACAGTCTCCTTCCAAATGCCCCAGCTCAGTTCAGAATTGAACCTCCAGTGGGTTTGCAATAGAGAAAATACCACAGTGCCCACACTGTACTGCAGAAGACTTAGCAGACTTTTATGAGTTCTTGCAGGTATGTGCCACACTGCCATCAGATTGAGGGTGACTGTATTATTTTGCCACCTACAACGGAAGGGTGGAGAGCAGGCAGCCATCAGTGCCCTGTAAGGGGAGAGAGACAGAGAGAGAGAGAGGAAAGAGTTGTACCTCCATGGGACTGCTGAGAAGTGCCCACACCAGAGAGAATTCATCCAGCACCACTTTGTGTCCCAGCATCAAATGCCACAGACCAGGCTGTTCTTCACTACCTACTAGAGTTTTGTTTCAGCGACTCACCACATTTAGGTCTCCACTATGACTGGTCAAAGTCAGCTACCCAGCACTCAGCAGCCTCAGACACTTGAAGAATCAGTATCATCTCCTATCTCTTCTAGGAGGTAACTGCTTCTCACATGCCCTCCCAACTCAAGAGAACACAGGTCCTTGTGTCCTAGGGATACCTCTCAGAAACATTTCAGCCCTTCAGTGACCTGATCTTCTCCAAGGAAGATGGTGTCAGGCACCTTGAGTTTTTTCTAATACGTTTCCCAGGGATGAACAACACCCAACCAGTTCATAAAACAGTCCTCTGTTGTCCTTTGGTTCATCTCTGAATGCAGCACCTGAGCATTTATTTGGTATTGTGATAAACAGCAGCAACTTAACTCTGTTCATGCTGCATTGATAAGAGCAGAGTTTGACCCCCTCCCTTTTGGGAATGGCCAGATTGCTGGGCTGGAGAGAGATCCCCATGATGCACTGTGAATCCCTCATACTGTGCTCTCTTCTCCATTTTTTCCCTTCCTGTGTTGACCTTTGCTGCTCTGCCAGCTGTCATGCTTCAAACAGCCTGAAATGCTTTGTGGTTTTCACATGGAGAACTCCAGAGAGAGACAACTTATGCCAGATGCTTTACCCAGGTTTTGCCTCATTCTGTTCTGCATAGCCTGGGGAGCCATCCCTGGCTTGGGGAAGTGGAGGATCAGAAAGAACATCTCAAGTACATAAAAGCACAATGATCAGTACCTCTGTGCAATTAAAAAGGCTAGTCCAGCCTTTTGATGCTATGTTTTATAGTGGCTCTAGCAGTAATGAAGTAATAAAAAAGCTGGTGTCGTTGGCATCAATGCAGGCCAGCTCAGTACTGGAAAACTGTTCATTCCTAGGGAAGAGTATTATGACTTCTGCTATTTCCAGTCCTTGACATATTCAGTGACAGAAATGGGAATAGGGATGTAGGGAATGTCAAGCAAGCCTAGAGAAAGGAATTTGCATTTAATTAAAGATTTTGAGACAGCCAGCACTTATGAGAGGTTGTCCAGTCCTCTGAAACCAGGAATGTCAAACCCATACACGCTAGTGGGTATTCCTAGGAATGAATGGAAGGGTTAGCGTGGGTAGTCCAGGGGAAGATGATACTTATTTCTGGAGGAAACAAGGGGAGCAGAAAGGAGGAATGAAGTTTAGGCTTCACAAGGAGAAACAGCAGAGGTGGTCATTTATTACTGATCCAAAGGTTTCTGGGGATGCGTATATAAAAGGAAGAGAGGGATGAGAAGAAACAAACAAAAAGCTAAAGCTTTGTGGTATCTGTAGCTCTACAGAGCAAAAATGGATTCTGAGCAGAGTTAATTTAAATTTGCAGTTTTATAGCTGTTTATGTGTTTTCTGGGGGAAAAAAATGTGTTAGCAGCAATGACAATAAAGTAAATCACTTAAATGGGAGCAGTCATGCTCCCCAGTCTTCATGCCCATCAGTTGGTTTGACTGCCAGTGTTTGTAAGGGGAAGGATGTTATGATGATTTTGATGCTCCTCATTTCAGGCTTTCCCAAAACAAAGCCCCTTGTGTCTCCTTCCAAGCCATCTTCATGTAAATCTCCATCAGCTCTGTGGTTACATCAGATTTATACCTCTACAGCTAAGACTTAGTGGCCTCCTGTGCCCCTGCTCCTTGTTGCTTGTTGAGATGCGTGTTTCAGGTACATAAAGCTATGGATCTCAGACTCCTTTTTGTATAATACTTTTTCCAGCCAGTTTTACTCTGTTTGGGATTCTGCTAGGATTTCCAGAGGCTATTTTGACCAAATAGAAAAGAGAAGGCAGGGAAACAAACAAACCAAAACAAAGCACAAGACCTTTCCTCCTCAGTCGTTTCACAAGAGGACAAAATTTAATTGCAAAGTGAATTGGGGAGATCAGAGCTGCAGTGGCTGCAGGCAGTGAGGGGGAAGTTCAGTGCTAATAAATGAAATGTCCCTGATCCAAGGAGAGAAAATAATCAGCATAGCTATAGGACAAACCTGGGACATGACACCAGGCAGCAACACCTGTCAAATTAACAACTCCCCTTTAATTTTGTCCATCTATCCTTTGAAGCCCTTTTCCTGTATCTGGGTGCAATGAGTCATGCTCATTCAAGATGAAGAAGGGAGCTGAGTCAACAGAAGAAGCTCAGAGTGGAGGTTCACAACATGTAGAGTATTTTGGAAATGTCCTTATTGACTTGTGTGCTGGGAAGAGACACCAGAGGCATTCAGACAGCTTTGGAGCTGATTCTAGATGCTAGGACCCTCTGTCAGCAAACTCTGTAGTGCTTCCTGGCTACTTCTGCTGTCAGAGATTGTAGATGGTTGCACTGCTCCTTGGGAAGCCAGGTAATGCCCGTTGCTCTTCTCTGGGTCATCTTTGGACAGGGAAGCTGGGCTTTCAGAATGACACTGTCCTTACCATCCTTCTCATTTTCTTCCAGTTCCCCAGGGCCAATGGAATGTGAACTCTTTAGTCTGGGAGATGCTCCTGGTGGCTCTGGATACCAGTGCAGCTCTTCCAGCCCTCTGCATGCCCTCACACAGTAGACCTGAAATGCTTCCAGGGTAGTTGTTAAATTGGTGGCAGGCACTGCCCTCCGGGGGGGTATCTCCAAAGATTTTGCTCCTGGTCTGGGCAGACATTAGAGCATTCCCTGAGATACTGAGGGGTGAAACAGCTTTCTTCTGTGGGCTGTGCCTACCCAGGTGGAACAAAGCCATGCACGTAGCAATACAGGCTTTTTCCTTCCTTTCTCCCCAAACCTCCTTCTCTGTTTTGTTATCCAATGCAGTAAGGCTCAGAGCTCTGGCTTCAGATACCTGAACAGGAGGAAGAAGGGACTGAAATTTTTTTTCAAGCTGAGCATAATGTAGCAGTAGCCTTGAGCACACCTGGGCTGTGAGCAGGGAGCACAGGGGCAGCAGTGGGAGGGCAGGGGAGTAACAGACAGAGGGATGCTGGGTGCTGCAAGCATAATTGCTGACTTGCCTTTCAGTGAAAAGAGTGCTGCTGCCATTCCCACTGGGGCCAATTTGCTGTTGCTGCTCTTATCTCTGATGTTCATCAGGCTGCAGCTACAAACCTCTTTTGTCCAGGAAGTCATCTGAACCCTCTCTTGCCTCCTCCCGCCCTCAGCTAGTGATGGAAAGAGGCACAATACACGTTCACCCTTCAGGATAAGGAAAACTGTTTTTCTAAATTGGAAATCTAGCTTGAGAAGGAAGAGATGGAAACCCTGGATTTCAAAACCATTGGTCCACCTGTTGCAGCCAGATGATGCCCTGTGGAGCGTGTACGTACCTGAAATATGGCCTCTCAGGCTAGGTGTCAGCACGTAGTGTCAGGTGTTTGTTACTGGGCATTTGGTGTGTGCTTGTGTTAGAGCAGTCAGTTCTCAGCATCACACTTTTAAAGTTTAAATAGTACTTCTTCTGAGACCCTATGACCCTAGGATCCAAGCCCAAAATTGAAAATATACGGCATCCTGACAAAAGCACTCATGTCCTTTGTGGTTTTCAGCAAGTCCCTTGAATTCCCTGGGCTCCCTTGGTTCTCCCTTCTTTACCCCATCACCTTTAAAAAGGGAATTATACTAACCCACCTCATATGTTATTTTAACATTATATTAATGTTATATCAACATAATGTTATCCTGCTTATCATTTTTTGAGGGAGAAAGTACATTTCAGGCTGAGTTGCCATGTTTTATTGAAGACCAGTTTCAGGGATTTTTTTAGTAAGGGTTTAATATTTAATCTTTAATTTTACCATTTTGCATTGAACACCATGCAGAATTAAAACCAATACTTCAGATTCCTTATATAGATCTTAGCCAACTAAAAAATAGACTTTGTTTTCAACTTTACATTTGGCATTTGTATGGTATAAACTGAGGAATATAATTTCGTTTTGCCTATTGCAATTAAAACTAATGTACTGTCCACAGGCTGTAATAAGTCCTTAAAAGGTAAGGTTGTGAACAAAGGCTGAGAGTCTCTGCCCTGAAGAGTCTACAGTTAAAATGGACCAGATAAAAAATAAGTGGTACAAGAAAAGCATTGCTAGTCCCAGTGAGCTGAGGCATACGGAAACTTGCCCGTAATAAGAGAAAATGAGTGGCAGGGCCTGGCTCTGAACTGCTGTAATCAGTAGAATATTCTATTTTTGATAACTTCCTTGTCTTCTCTGTCCCTTGACACCTCCGTCCATTTAGAATTCTTTAGCATACATAAGCATACATTTTTTAGCATATATAAATTTTCTGCTTCTTTTTGCCCAGTTAAGTTTTAAATACCTTCAATTAAGGATTTGGAGTAGACACAAGTGGTGATGGGAAGAAGGGACAGAAAAAATTCCCTATTTCTTTTCATTCCTGAGAAGTTATTCTCTTTGGATTGCTTATTCTGTTTTGTCTTCTCTTATTTTATTTTTTTTTAAATACCAATACTAAATATAAGGGAACACAGCTGACATAGTGGATAATGTAGTTTTTCAAGTACCATATTCATGTAATGGGAATGCAAAATTTCAAGGATACATAACCATGAAACTGTTAACACTTTCAAAAGCAGGCTCACGGCCTGCATTTAAGAAAATAGCTGATTCTGGCCAAGTTTTCGGGAGTCTGGTGGGGGAGAACACTTCAGCACTGGATTAGCAGGGTAGTTAAATATCAATCTCTTCTCTGGCTCACAGCAAGTGGTATAGATCAGTCCCAGATGAAGGCATAGACATATTGTGGAATGGTGTGGAATAATCATCGATCCAATCTGGTCTTTGTGTTGAAGTGAGATGTTGTGCAGGAGTTGCTGTAGTGTCATCTTTTGTGTTTAGATTTAGCAAGATGAGGAATGCCTCTCCTCTTGCTTTCTGCAGCATTGAATGACTTGCTGCATTGCATATTTAATCCTAGCACCACTAAGGAAGACCATTCTTCCACCACATGGTACCTTAATAATTTATCTGAAACTAGAGAGCCTGTTGTCACGTTTTACTTCTTTAGCATTATCATTTGGTGTTGAATGAATCCATTTCAGTGTTACCCTCCCCCATTCTTCAGTGTGGTTTATTTGGCCTCAAATGAGGGAAGCATTATTTAAGTTGATACATTTCAACCCTATCTATGGAGATACATATGGGCTGATGTGCCAGCCCCTATACAGATGTGTTCTAGATTGGGCCTTAGATGACATTTCCATCTCATCAATAGCATGCCAGGCTGCTTTGCCCCGCTTACTCTTGTCTTGAGTTTAGACAACCCGAAGTTTTACATTCTTCCATGCTTTGAGAAATCTGATAGAAGTCATGCACCCATTCTGTCTGAAAAGATGTGCAGGTCTCTTCACTCCTCATAATCTTCTCTAACCACAAGCTGACTTTTTTCCAGTTAACTTGTTCTGTTCTTTCTGCCCCCCTGCCTAATTCCTGTGTACCCCATTGTGCTTATCTACCTTGATAAATGTTTGCAGCTCCTCCCAGTTGAGGATCATCCAACAGTTTCATTAGGTGGCTCGTTAATGAAGATGTAAAATGAAAGCAGACCTCACATGGATTCATTCAGCACCTTACTTACACACCTGCTTACAACTTTGCTCTTACATGCCCCTTGTCATTATCCCTTGTTTATGGTTCTTCAGGCAATTGCCAATCCGTGACAGTGTTCCTAACCCAACACAGATTGAATTAAATTTGCTAGCAGGAGTTCATGAAGCACTGTATTAAACATTGCATCCTCTGAATTCCCTTCAACCATTAATTTTAAAAACAGTCTAAAAATAACATCATAGGCCATGCATAGAACATGCTGGACCCTCTCAAGTTATAGAGCTGGCATCTGAGAATAGGTAATAAATATTGTTAGCATGATGAATCTGGAAGACTGCCCTGGCTCAGGTCTCATCACCTCCAGACTTGACATTGCTTGTGTCATAATGTCAGGCCTGAGCTACGTGATTTAGAAATTTCATCTAGTTTATAAGATATACTGGTTTTCCCCTTTGAATTAATAATTTAATCACTGGTGTAAGCAGTAAGTTAAATATGTGCTAAGCATTTATCCTCGCTCCAAAAGTGGATTCCAAACTCAGTGCTATGGTGGAGGTTGAGAACTGCACAAGCGAGGTTCTCGTTCCTATCTCATTCAGGGAAAAATACCACTTTGGTACTAAACTTTCCCTGGTGATTAATTCATCGTTGGTATTTTTTTATTTTCTGTATTTCCTACAATCTGCTGACTCCACAAGGGCATGTCTTTGAAGGAGTCCCAAGGGGTCAATATATGAGAAGAGTAACCCTAAGGGGAGAGAAGAGCTAGTTGATATTCCTATGATCATTTCCTAAATGGTACAAGCCAAAATGGAAGTGGTTAGGAATATATTACTGTGAATAATGGTTCAAAATAAAACTGTGAACCTAGTGATCAGGAAATGTGAGACAGTTTCCTACTGGCAGATCAATTCTGTTGATGTCAAAGCATTTTGCAGGAGCATGGTGATGCAACAATTTTTTTTGATAGACGAGTGTCACAACAAATCATTTTAACTTTCTGGTTTCATTTCACTATTGTCAAAATGTTTAACTGCAATGAGGAAAAAAGGTTTCATTTTGACTGTACCATTACACTTAACTTTGTTGAGATTGGCATGTTAATTTTGATACCATATATTTATACCTAATGTTGCAAATTGATACAAAGCAGTGGGAAAGAACCCCCTTCCCATGCTTTTTAAATACATACTTTAAACATCCCCAGAGTAAAATTTTAATCAGTGACATTCTCTCACTGGGGCAAATGTCCTACCCTTTTGTAGCAAGAGGCAGCCTTCAAATGTTCCTACCAGCACTACTTCCTCTGACGTCCATACACTTTTGGAGTTCTGCGTGCCTCATCACATACAGTTAGCAGATGTTGAGTGAATTGATCACTTAATTTCCATCTCACACTCAGATGCATTTAATCCATTAGCTGATGATTTGATGAGATTTTTCCCCTGCACATTTCCTCACCTGTGTTTCGTCAATATTTAAATTGGTTGGGTCACCATTACTCGCTGCTTGTCCAAGCCCTCTTTATTTCTCTGCCTCCTTCTAGACCATGTTGTATTTTAACAAGCACTTGGCATCTCAGTCATTTAAATGTCATCATGAATGTCACCTCGTTTCATTTATTTATTAATCGGATACCTGCTATTGAATGGTCTTCCCAAATAAAAGTACTTCTTTTTGTAGCTTATAGCATGATCTCATCACTGCTTTACAATACTTTTATCTATTCCTTGGCTAAACACAAATAAAGGAAATCCACTTTTGAGGTGTCCTGGGCTCCTCAGCAGTTCCAGGAGAACAAATGGGTCATGGTTGGTTTTAAAAGGCTTTTTGAGGAAGGGAATTTTCTAGCTAATACTGTTTCCTCTCCCAAGTATCATGACTACAAATTAGATTTTCTAAAAATAGGCATATAATACAAGACTGCTCTTTGGAAAAGCACAGCCTCAGTCAAACTGCAGGGCAGCGAGTCTAAAATTCTGGGCTGTTGCGTTTGTATTCAGACAATAACCAAAAGGCTCCAATGAGATCCAGGCTACACACACACACACACAAACACAGCTGGGTCAATCCTTGGTCAAAAGACCAGGAAAAGAGAAGGGGCCAGAGAAGGAGGAAAGAGGGCCAAGAAAGATGGAACATGATGTGTATGGCAGAGTAAGAAGGTAACATTCCTCACCTCCAAACCCTTGGCCCATCAGTGGAGCTCACAGCCACCTGCCTCATGGAGCAGATCCTCCTGGAGGCTCTGCTCAAGCAAGCAGATAACAAAGGGGTGACTGGTGACAGCCAACATAGCTTCACTAAGGGCAAGTCCTGCCTGACCAATTTGGTGGCCTTTTACAACGGAGTCGTAGCCTCAGTGGACAAAGGCAGAGCAACAGATGTCATCTACCTGAACCTGTGCAAAGCACTTGACACTGTCCCCCATGACATTCTGATCTCTAAACTGAAACGATATGGATTTGGTGGATGGACCACTCATTGGATAAGGAACTGGCTGGATGGTCATACCCAAAAAGTTGTTAACAGTGGCTGAATGTCCAAATGGAGATGTGTGATGAGTGGAGTTCCTCAAGGGTTGGTACTCAGACCAGTGCTGTTTAACATCTTTGTCAGCAACATGGGCAGTGGACTGCAATGCATCCTCAGCACATTTGCTGATGACACCAAACTGTGTGGTGAAGTCAACAAACACACTGTAGGGAAGGGATGCCATCCAGAGGGACCTTGACAGGCTTGAGGAGTCGACTTGTGTAAACTACATGAAGTTCAACAAGGCCAAGTGCAAGGTTCAGCAGGAAAAGGACTTGGGGGTAATGGTAGACAAGAAGCTCAACATGAGCCATCAATGTGCGCTTGAGTCTCGGAGGGCAAGCCCTGTCCTGGGCTGCATCAAAAGAAGCACAGACAGTCAGTCCAGGGAGGTGATTTTTCCCCTCTACTCTGCTCCTGTGAAATCCCACCTGGAGTACTGTGTCCAGTTCTGGAGGCCCCAGCATAAGAAGGACAAGGAGCTCCTGGAACGTGTCCAGAGGAGAGCCACTAAAATGATGAGAGGGCTGGAGCACCTCCCTATGAAGCCAGGCTGAGGAAATTAGGTTTGTTCAGCCTGGAGAAAAGGAGGCTCTGAGGTGACCTTATAGCAACCTTCCAATATATGAAGGGGATCTACAAGAATGTTGGGTAAGACTTTTTATGCAGGTGTGTAGTGAGACAACAAGGGGAAACAGTTTCAAACTCGAAAAGAGGAGATTCTTTGATTTGAGGGTGGTGAGACACTGGAACATATTGCCTAGAGAAGTTGTGGTTGCCCCCTCCCTAGAAATGTTCAAGACCAAGTTGGATGGGGCCTTGAGCAACCTGGTCTAGAGGGAGGTGTCCCTGCCCGTGCAGGGGGGTTGAAACTAGATGATCTTTAAGGTCCTTTCCAACCCAAACTATTCTATGATTCTATGAAATTGTCCTACTTGCTTCCCAAATTGACACTACCCAAAGCCCTGCTTAGCTAGCAAGTGACACAACCATCTTTCAGCTGTAAGCACTGGCGCTAGGGCCACTATCAGTGGTGTAGGTATTGTCGTACCCACTCTGGCATCCTTGTGTCTAGAGTTTCACATGTGCATCTCAATGGCTTTCTTTTGTGGGAGTGCTAGGCACTCCAAAGATCCACTGAGGCCCCTTTAGGAGCAACAATTCCCATGAGGGCATGCACGTGGTTAGAAGTGACTTCTTTTTGTGAGGCACGACATGCCTGCAGCTTCATGTTTCTACTCCTGTTGCAAAAGGGCTGATGTTTGACTCAATACCTCTGACAGAAGAAGGCTAAGAACTATGAGACTTTCTCCTTTCTTTCCCATAGTAAGTGAAAATCCATCAGACCATCACAGGGACATTCAGGTTCCCAGGGTTGCTGGCAGTGTGTTAGTGTATGCAGGCATGCTTTTGCCTCTTCTGTGGCCCTTCTCACTTGTGCCCCTATTACTGTGTTTTTCAAGAAGATCCTTCCATGATGAATTACACAAGTACTTCCTAGTCACCTATTTGGTTCTGCCCTCCTCATCCCTTTTCCCTTTCTGCCCCCAGCATCTTCTACAACTGCCTGTTTATTCATCAAGTATTCCTTAGTCCTTTAATTTCTCTGACAAATCTGTGTGCACAACTCTGGTACATATTGGCAAGTCCTGTTTCTGGGATTTCCCCACTCCCAGCTTTTCTCTCTCATAAGTGGACCCGTTCAGACCTCAATGTGTCCCTCAGCTAAGATTGTGCTGCACTACACAGCTTAGGTTCTCTGGGTGTGACAGAGCACATGGCAGCTTGCCATCAATTTTTATGGCTTCTCTTAGCTCATCTCGGTACCAGCTTTTATTTTGTAGGCAGACTTGCTCTTTAATACACCATTTTAATCCCTGGGTTTCTCTAGCTGCCAACGACAGGTTAATAGGAACCTAAATCCTGCTTTCTCCTGTTCCCAACTCCTCTCCACTTAAAAAAACCAAACCAAACCAAAACAACTAAAATAACAAAAATAAACAAACAAGCAAAACCAACCAAACAAACAAAAAAACCCCTTCTCATCTTTGAGGGGAAACCTGAAGAGCAGAAGAGATGGCTGGACAGGGGTACCATCAGGACAGAGAAAAAGAAACTTAAAAATCAAGTATTTGATAGAAGAGAATAGACAATTTCAGTTCAAAGAGCCTACAACAATCATCTAGTCCAACTACCTGACCAATTCAGGGCTGATCTAAAGTTTAAGCATGTTGTTAAGGGCATTGTTCAAATGTCTCTTAAACACTGACAGTCTTGGGGCATGGACCTCCTCTCCATGAAGCCTGTTCCAGTGTTTGACTGTCCTCTTGGTAAAAAAATGCTTTTTAATCGCCAGCCTGAACCTCCCCTGGTTTCTCCTCTGCAGAAAGCTCTGCAGAGCAATGAAGTCACACCTCAGCCTCCTTTTGTTCAAACTAGACAAACCCAAAGTCCTCAGCCTCTGCTCATAGCACATTCCTTCCAGCCCTTTCACCAGCTTTGTTGCCCTCCTCTGGACACATTCAAGGACCTTCAGATCCTTCTTAAGCTGTGGGGCCCAGAATTGCAGGCACTACTCAGGTGAGGCTGTACCGAAGCTGAATATAGCAGGATCATCAACTCTTTTGACAAACTGGTTAAGCTGTGTGTGATGCACCCCTGGATGCAATTTGCAGGGGTGTTATGAGGATGATGTAGTATTTCTCTGGAAGGAGTGTGACAGCTGTGGGTGGGTCCACCCTGCAAGCTCCTTGCAGGCTCAGCTGAACACCAGGCTATCTTCTTAATCCTAGTTCCTTCACTAAGTCATATTCCCCCTTAAATCTATGACTCCCGGGAAGTCTGTGAACTTCAGGACCAAACCTATTGTCAGGAGAATTACATTCACTATTCTGTGTGGGCACTGAGGTGCCCTCGGAATAAGAAGGGTTGGAAGCCACCAATTTAGATCATTTAAACTAAGTTACATAAGCCCAAAGATCACAACTCCTGGAAAAGAAACGTCCACTTTACTTGAATGAGGGACATAGTATTAATTTCCCTGTAGGCCAAGCCCAGTTT
Source organism: Calypte anna (assembly GCF_003957555.1). NCBI lineage: Eukaryota > Metazoa > Chordata > Aves > Apodiformes > Trochilidae > Calypte > Calypte anna. The sequence goes on from NC_044244.1 coordinate 80,944,151, forward strand.
CCACTGTGCAGACGGTGAAGCAGATTAAAGCTGCCCTCAACTTTAATACAGTGCCCCAGCCCGAGGGCACTACAGCTGATCTGATGTGGGGACCAGTGAGATCAGAATGGACCTCAGCTCAGCGAGAGCCCTGCTCTCATTTGATATCAAATTGAAGGCAGCCAACAGAGCTACACCACATAGCTCAAGGGACCCCAGTCAGAACAGCTTTGCCGTGGCTGTTTGGCAGCTTACAAACCACCAGCCAAATGACAGCTCTCAGACGAGGCCAGGAGTTTCAGGATATGTATGTGTATATATTCATACGTGAATGTGTATGTGTCTATATGTATATAATCATTTTAAGTATATATATATTTTATATGTATATGCACACAGGGATAACCGCATATGGTAATTTTATGCCATACTTTTGCCCTGTGTTTCTCTGTCTGGATTTATCAAATGCTGTTCGTGGGCACACACACTTCTGCCCAAACTCTCCAAATGCCCTGGGCAGTTGTAAGTCTTCAGTGTTCCACTGAAGCTGAAAGGAGCAGCTACTTCACTTGTGTGGCTGAGTAAGAATTTCTCCCCGTTCAAAGGAAATGCCTTTGATAATTCTGCCTGAGGGAGGAGTCTGGGTTTCTTCCTTTCATATTCCTTCCCTCTCTCCCAGCCTGGGGCATCTGTGAAGGATGCAGTGGCAGAGGGCATGGTAGTAATGAATCTCAAGAGCAGGTTGGTATAATGCAGTTGGTTGAGATCAGCTCATTGCAAGGAAGGGTCAGTGGACATGTGTCGTCACGTAAATGGAAACATCTTTGGATGAGTCAAATGAGGTCAGAGTGAGTCTTGGGTTGCTTTGGAAATCAATCTGCAACTCCTGGGCTGCCAAAAAGAGGGGTTTTGGCTGGAGCTGAGCATCTTCCATGAACACAGAGATTGCAGAAGCTCCTGTGTAAGGAATGGTGAGTTGGGTGAGAGAAGGGTGAGGAGGCAGATGAATTTCTCAAGCAGCTGGGACAGATGCTGTTCAGTTTTAGAAGTTCTGGTTAGAGAAAACGGATACTGACCCCCCCTTCTGGGTGCCTCCAGGGTCTGCATTCTGCTTCCTGGGCAACAGGTGAGGGTATCATAACATCACTTTTCACATTCCTCAGTCCAATCCAACAGACTTCAATGGAATTCTATTGGATGGCAGGAGCCTGTGAGCTCCTCTTGTAAGAAATGCATGGGATCCTTTGGCAAGTGATAATCTTAGTTCTGCAGGAAAGCACCTTAGTGCAGTGCTTCACTGGTACAGCCAGCCTAAGCTGTTTGCATCTCAGTGCTGTGCTTCCAACTTCAAAGTCAGCAGAGGTCTTTATCTCTCTCCCACTTTTCCATCATAGCTCACCTATGTGCCAGAGCTGTGGCTTCCATCTCTGCTTTCCTTCACCTTCCCTTGGCCCTGCAGTGCTGGCTGTGCTCAATGCCCTTTGTCTTCTCTCACACCAGGGCTCTTTTGGCTACTTGTTCTCAACACCTTTCCTCCACACCTCAAGGGATGGACTGAGGCACGCAGCACTACCCAAAGGCCTGACATCCACCCCTCTTCCCAGACAGCCTCTACCCTGCATGTCTCCTTCTTAAACCAGATCTCTCTTGATCTCATTTCATACTGCAGTGTGACTGGGTGGACAGCTTGAATCCAAAATGAGCTTTGCTGCCCAGCATGATGGGGGGAGCACTTCTTCCCTGTTGTCACTTCTTTCCTCCCAAGATAACTAATAAATTGCTCTGAGTCTTTAAATGGGCTGTTACTTCTTCCTTCCATCAGCACTCTCACAATGGATTTGCCTGTAGTTTCAGCTTCAATGAATTTATTGGCATGACAAGGTACACAGGTGATGCCAAAGTTGACAAGTTAATTCATCAAGTATTACTGTCTTTCTCTCATTTATGCTCTTCTGTCACTGCTTTCGTCTTCACCCTCTCTTCAGCTCTCCTTTCTTTCTATCTGTTTGTCTGTCTTTCTGTCTTTCTTTCTCCCTCTCCTTCTCCCTCTAATAGTCTCCCAAGGTGATAGTTAGCTATCTCACACTCAAGACAGTCTGTCTCTCTTGACAAAAGGAACTGTCAATCAGAGGGCTCACTAGAGTGGGAAAGCAATTGGTCTTTACAGTACATTGGCTATTTTCTTGCCGTTGCAGCATGCATGGGGGGTGAGGGTTGAGGGCAAAAGTCTTCAAACCAACTTACAGAAACCACATTTGCTTTAAGGTTGGCTTGGGACTCCATAAGAGCAAGCTGCTGTGTCACAGTGACAGAGGAAAGGAGAGAAGCCCATCAAACCCAAATGTGTATAGGCAGGTAGAAATATCATTGAAGAAATCCAACATCTTGACAAAATTCCCCCCGAGGATAAAGTCTCTGTTAAGTAGAGTAGCAAATGATCTCTTCTTCTCACCCCCCAAGTCCCATAATCCTTTGTTAATGTGGCAATTGCCAAAGTATATAAAGAAAGAGACAGCTCCCTCAGCTATCTGTCAGCACTAGATACAATCTACCCAGGACAGTGTGTGTGTGGCATTTAATCCTCCATACATCAAGTGTATGCCCAGGATATAGTGTCACACTGTATTTGCGCTGCATCCCTTGTGCCTATTAGTCATGAGTGTCTGTGCCCAATCCAGTGGCAGGTTGATCCATAGTGTGATGCCAGCTTGGTTAAATCTCTGCTTTTCCTCAGGCTTTGGCAGAGCTTTTGTCATTGCATTCTGATGCGGTTTGTTTTGTTTTGCTTTGTTTTATCATTCTTTGTACTTTAAGGAAATAATTTTCGCAGACTCCAGTATATCATGACCATCAGAACAGAAAGTGTATGCGTGTATCCCCATCATCCATCAGTATCCCTAACTATATTGATTACCCTTCTATTCCTTTTTCAGTTTGCAATGGTTTTGTCCTGCTTTTCCCCTTGAGTTTATGAAATGCAGGGCTGATTCTCTCTTGTTTTGTTTCCCTTTCACGTAAAAGAGGATTTTATCCTTACTTTATGCTGAAGAATCAGGCCTGCTTTGTGTGCCTGTGGAAAGGTCTGCCTTGGGTTTGCAGTGCTAAGGAATTTGCGACACAACAGTTCCTCATAAGGAACTCCCTTTAAGAGTCTGAGGCTTTGCAGATACTCCTCCCCTGCTCCTCCTACTCAATGGCTGGAGCTGGAGAAGGTAAAGCATCATAATTCCTTTTGACACCAGTGAGAACCAGTCACTGGGATGTCGTACAAATTGCACACAGGAGTTCCTGGCAGTAAGAAGGGAAAATGAGCCTTAGGAAGGTGGAGTGACTTACTCAAGGTTATAGCAGAAGTGTGTAGCAGAATGATCACTGTACCTGGGGTACAGACCTACCAAGTCCTTCACAAATTTTATTTTTTGGTAGTGTTGCTTACCCTGCTAACTGTGATATTACAGGTGCTCAGACATGGATGTTCTGTTACAGCAGAGGCACAGCTTATGTTTTCGATTGGACTCAGTTTTTGATCCCCTGCTGCAGTGGAAACATTTGCAGTTTTTTATTAGTGTTCTTTGTTGAGCAGCAGGGGAGATCACCTCATTCTGTCTCTACCGCCAGTAGCACTGGGTTTCTGGGGTGGGGAGTTATTTGCTTACAGAACCTTAGACAGAACTTGTCTGTAAAGCTGTTGTGCCTCTCAACATAAAGGTTCTGATGATCGTTTCTGGATTTAACTTCATCCTCCTCAAAGGACAATGTCTACTTATTTCTACTCAGTTTGATACATGCTTTTCTGAAACTTCTTACAAAATTTCACAGCTTCTTTCTTGTAAGCATTCTCGTTTACAGTTAACCCTGGGCACCTGACAAGAAGCTTCCTTCCAGCCTCTTAGAACAATTTGGGTGCGTAATTCCACTTTGCACCAGCTGAAACAGAATACCTGAGGCTCTTGTCCCCCACATTTCTCTGCAGTCCTAGCATATAATGTACTAATTACCTCAGTTTTCTGACACTGAGAGACCAGCAAAAAAATTCTATCAATTTTGAAGAGGACAGATTTGAGCCCCACTAGGGGAAGAGGGACAACCAGTGCTTTTATGTGCCTTGATAATGCTGCAGGCTAAAAGCTGGCAGTCTGGGAGAGATTGTCCTTTAATTGAAATGGCACAAGTGATGTATTTACAGAGCAAAGCTCTTGGAATGCACCCTCCACTCCCTTGCAGTTGTCTGCACATATACAGCACATCTTTACCACACGGCAAAGCCTGGAAAAGGGAGCAGTGGAAAACTTCCAAGACTTCAAGGTGCTACTGCACATGACTGAGCTACAACAGAGCGCTATCTTTTGGCAGGGAACCTCAGACAGCAGAAACTCTCCTCCCTGAGAAACTCAGTCTCTCTGTTGCTTTGTGGGAAGGAGATCACAAGTTAGCTCTAGCCAGCTGCTTACTTTGTTGGATGAGGCCTTTAATTCGGTATTTCTGTATTTGTTTTTTCCTCTTTTGCTAGATCAGACTTGTGTAGATGAGTATTTTTGACAGAAGAGATTCTTTGCCTTCAACCCTTTGACTTTCCCTTCTCAGATGGCTGATGGCAACACTCTGGCCTTTAGAAAATACATTGCTGCAGCTATCACTAAGCTCAACAATAACCAACAATTGACGGACTCACAGCTGGCAATTCCTAACTGCGTGTGCTGGGGAAGGCAACCATCTGTGGATCCAGCAGTAGTCACAAAGCAGGAATGTGCTGAGCAGCCCAAGCTGAAAAAAAAATGGAGTGTAGTGCTTTCAGTATTTTTCACAATCAAAATTTGCAGCTTTTTGCAGATGGGGATTTGTTTCAGGTTCGTTTGGGCTTGGACTGTTTCTGGTGGGGCTTTCAGCATCAGAAGAGGCAGCTGCTGTCAGTTAAGACATCAATCTTCTGATTGCTGATCTGACTACTCTGCTAAGCAGCTATAGTGGCTTGTGTTACAGATTGTCTGTCACCTGCTGAATTGGACAATGTGAATCCTCTGGCTGGGGAAACAGCAGTGTTTTCTTACCAGGCTGCTCTCCTAGGCCACGAGTCAGGGACTTGTAGATCAGGGACAGTGTACAGTACTTCACACTTTTCTCCAAATCTGTGTACTTAATATAAGAGTGAATTTTATCCAAAGCATGTAGAGGTCCATGTAAGGGATTATTAGCTTTGCTCTTTACACTTTTGACTGGAAGCAAAACTTCCATTTCCAAAATGCTATTATGCTAGCTTTCTGCTCCTCTAGAAGCCCAAAAGCAACCATGAAAGGTGGTTACAGCTGTCTGTCCTCCTCCATTCTACAAGTTTCAATGCATAAGGAAGGAAAGCCTGCTAATGAAAGGTGTTTTATGTGTACCACATGCATTTGATTTGAGCGAGAGGCTTGAGACTGTGAAGCTGTCTCAGTTGAAACTGAGCCAGACGCCTGGGTTTGTGGTATGCACAAGACACTTAGGGTGTTGTATTTGCTTCCTTGTGGCTTATTGCACAAGATGTGGGATAAACCATGGGCAGCCAAAGGAATCTGAGAGCAAAGTTTGGACAGAGTGGTCTTCTCAGCTTGTGTCTGGATGTCCATCAGGTCAGTTCTGTTGGTCCTACTGCCTGTCCCTAATGAAGTCCCTACTGAGCTGAACATAAACAACAGTTGAAGATCTGGAAACAAACAAACAAAAACTTTGGCTTCATTTCTCCTGCATGTAAAGCTATGATGGACAGCCTTGTCTTCATCCAGAGTGGGGTGTTAGCTGAAATTAACTTCTCCTGCTTGCCTAGTCTGAACGATCCCACCCAGCTTCCTAATGCAGAGAAACCCTCTGAACCTGTACCTCTTGCTCTAGAATATCATAGGCTTTTCTTCCCATACCTAAGCTGTGCTCTCCAGTCAAAGATCTCCCCAAGCAAAGAGTTAACAGGCAAGAGCCAAGGACAGCTGGGACTCAGTTAAAAAAACATTATCTTGCATTTTTCTCTGAACTGGCTCATAAAGCATCCATGTTCTGTCTGCAATACTTCCTTGAAGCCATCAGCCATTCTTGCTGTAGGAGAATTTGTCCAAAGGCTGCTAATATCAAAGGAGGAGCTCCCTGGGCTCTGAATGAAGCCCTATAGAGGCTGCGTATTAGGACTCAGCTGCAGATCATGTTCATCCAATATGTGTAATGTTTCTGTGGAGACATAACAAAAAAAGTAAAAAAAATTTCAGAGATGTCTTTGGAGAACCTGGGCACTAAGGAAAATTTTTCTCACAGAATTCTTCCAGGATGGCTGATTATATCTGCAGAAGAAAAGATTTTGTATTGTTTCAGTCTCATAGGTAAATCCATGCCAGATTTAAAAAATGGTCTGAGGGAATATATAAACACACTTGAAACAAAGACCAAAAGCTGTGTACATCTGTAGTCCCTAAAGTGTTTGGGATTAGGCGGCATTCCAAAGGTTAATCTCTGGGGATTAACATGGCAAGCATTTCTGTTGTTGTTTACACGTATCTTGTGAAGAAGGCTGTGTTTTCACGGCAAGCCTCTCCAGGAGGGTTAGCCACAGAGTGCTTGCAGTCACTTTTACAAGCAGAAAGAACTGGAGCAACAGGAGTGGCAAAGACAAAGACCTGTCCTTTTAAAGAGATGGACTGCAGATAAGTGGATCACTGCAGTCTCACCATAAATTTGATATGTTAATAGAAAAGAAAAAGAAGTTTTGTTGCAAGTAACCAATATCCAGTCATGTCCAGAGGTCCAAATCTGGTGATAAAGGGATATATAGGCATGCATATGGCTTGTATTTTATTCTTTCATTTACATGCCAAGCGTGCAATTGAGAATCTGAAACAGAGGCTGCACCAGGATCTACAAACATGGATTTGTGACCTTGTGCTTGGGGGTGGGACACCAGAAAGCTGGGTATGAGTGTAATGCTATCAGCACTGGTCCAAGGTTCGGGCTCATGTTTGGAGCTGGTACTGCTTTAGGTAGGGTAAAAGGCTGGGATGTGGGCTTAAAGCTGAGATGCTGGTTCAGGAGCAGAAGTGACACTGCTTTTATCCCTGTTCTACAACATCATGTCTATGCACTGGAAAACAAGATTGGCTTGATACCTAAGCTATTTTTTTCTTGCTGTTTCTCTCTTAGTTAGGAAGTGAAATAGTTTCTCTCCTGAAAACTTTGTGGAGTCAAGTTTTAAAAGTACAAACTGACTGGGAATGAGTATAAGCTATAGAGTCCATTTCTGTGCTGACTTTTCCAAAAGCTCATGGATGGGACAACCTAACATGCTTTTCATGGGACACCTCCATGCCTTTCTCTGCTGAGAAACAATGTACTGGAAGTGTATCCCATGCAATTTTAGGGAGAAAAATAGTCCAGACACTTAAGTGTATATGGGATGAGGCAGAGCCTTCCTTTGGTCGTAATGGCTTGGCTTGTCAGCTCTTTCAAATGCGGGAAGTTCTCACATGCCGCCCAGCTCAGCAAACCAAGAGGATTTTCCATATGGCTTTGATTTACAGCATCCTGTCTGCTTCTCTGCTCCCAGTCATTGCAATACACACTGTCCCCATCTGGATTTAAATAATTTCCTGCTAGGCGTCTCAGGAGGTGATGCTCAGCTACACCTTGGGGGAAGCTTCTCAAGATGCAAGGAGCAATATCTTTGCACCAAGCACGCAGCCCCTGTGCCTCCTTCGGCCGAGCCACTCTTGGCATCAGCAGCAATGCTCAGATGGGCCTCTGCCATGCTGGAGCAGAGCATCATAGGGGCACAGATAGGTCTGGAACTGCAAATCTCTTAAGTGGTTTCCATGCTCTGGCTCGGATAGAACCTTTCCTAGAGGCCACCAGGGGTGGTTGTAGCAACTCGCCTTTTCAGACAATAAAAATAATCCGTTTTTACACCTTGAAAAAAAAAATTGTAATGTATTTTGAGAGGTTTTTGAGTCCCAAGGGATGAAAAACCAAAACCAAGCCTTCAACATTTGCATCTGCTTCACCAGAAGCTTTCACTCTGGGAGAAGCAACTGATGGGATGAAACAAGCCTAGCAGAAAAGGTCAGAATGCTGTTTCATGGAACTGCAGAATGTCTTTGGTTGGAAGAGACCGTCAAGATCATCCAGCCCAACATTTGACAAATACTGTAAGCTCACCACTAAACCATGTCCCTAAGGACCAGGTCCAAATGCCTTTTAAATGCCTTCAGGAATGGTGACTCCACCACTGTCCTGGTCAAGCCATTCCTGACAGTCCTCTCAGTGAAAAAAATGTTTCCTAAAATCCAGCCTAAACCTCCCTGGTGCAGCTTCTATCCATTTCCTCTGGTCCTTTCACAGTTTACTAAGAAGAGGCTGTTTCCCTCCTCCCTCTGACCTCCCTTGTGGTAGATAAAGAGAATAATAAGATCTCCTCTCAGGCTCCTCTTCTCCAGACTAAACACACCCAGCTCCCTCAGCTGCTCCTCACAGGATTTGTGCTCCAGGCCCTTTTCTGGACACTCTCCAGCACTTCTATGTCCATATAGTGAGGTGCCCAGAACTGAACACAATATTCAAGGTGTGTCCTCACCAGAGCTGAGTACAGAGGGATGATCACCTGCCTATTCCTGCTGGCCACAGTATTTCTAATACAAGCCAGGATGCCACTGGCCCTCCTGGCCACCTGCATACACTGGTGACTCAGATTAAGTCGACTGCCAACCAATACCCCCACACCCCTTTCCAATTTACAGCTCTCTAACCTCACATCCCCAAGTCTGTAGCTTACTGTGGGGTTGTTAAGACCCAAGTGCAGGACCTGGCATTTGGCCTTATACCTCATACAATAAACCTTGGCCCATTGATCTTACCTGTCTACATCCTGCTGTAAGGCTTCCCTACCCTCAAGCAGACAGACACCCACCTAGCTTGATTTGAGAGTCCACTCTCTTTAATGAAGTTTAACAGTTTCACTCTCTACCCTCTCACCTGTGTGACAGCTTTGTCTCCCTCTGGCTGAGGCTGCTGTATGAATCAGACCGTAAAAAACACATCTTGGGTCTCATGTCACATTTCGTCTGCAAAGAGCTTCAGAAGCATTAGGCTGCATCTTCCCAAAGGGCATCTGGATTTTACTTTCCAGCCCTCAGCTTGCTCCCTTTGCAGAGCTAAGCAGCAACAAGCTGTTTCTTGTGAGGGCTGTAAAGAGCTGTGATTAGCCTGCTGCACATATAAGAGGGAAATTAAACCATTTAGTTGTGTTTAGCAGCTCAGCCCCTTCTTCAGGCTCACTCTCCCCTCTAAACACTTTAACTAAACAATGACTAATGAGGCCAATTTGCTGACAATTAATTGCCCCAGGAAAGGACCCCTAATTGTGGTGAGCAAGGTGGCTGCCATAAAGCTTTCAAGGGCTATATGATGGTCAGCATCCCCCCTACCTCTGCCTTGGGGCTTATTAGCATCTTTGTGTTTGTTGCAAAGTGCTGTTAATTGGGAGCTGGGGACAAAGAAATGAGAACTCTCCAGGCTAATTGATAGGCACCTGTGGAGGGCTTTAGTGGCTGCGAAGTTCCTTTGACTTTGGAGAGAAGTCCTGATAGGGTTTTTTTGCCCTGAAAGCCAGTGGCTCTTGCCCATTAGTAGGTGGGAATCTTAATTTTTAAGGTTTCCATCTTAACAGATGGGTGTCCTGCTTGCCAACAGAGAGGGAAGTAAATAGGATGAAGAAACTAACTAATGAGGATATATGGAAGGGGTTGTGGTGACTTTTTCCATTTGTATCCAAGGTGCCCTTGTTGGTGCAAGCAGTTAGAGCACTTAAATGGAGCTTATGGGGTTTCTTGTTTTCAGTACTATTTGCTTCTGTGTCTTGGAGAGATTAAATAGCTTTTTCTGTTTCTTAGGTCTGTAGAGTGGAAACAAGAGTGCTATTTTTTAAATGTATTTTATGACTTACTGGCAAAACTGTTAAGCAGTCTTGTAATTTCAGATTGGGGAGTAGCTGCCCCACAGTGCAAAACTGCATCTAAGGGCCTTTGCAAAGCTTTGTTTGCCCAAAAGGAGCAGTCCTTTGTACTCTGAACTTCATGTGTGTTTATAAGACTCAGAGCCATTTTCCAACTAAATAACCACATCCTTCTCTCTGTGTTTTTCATCTTGCCATAGCTGATCCGAGTTCTTACTCCTGTGCTTCCTATTCTTGTCTCGCACACCCACTCTCCTCCTGTGCTGATGTCTGCTGAGTGCAGCCAATGCAGGAGCCACAAACCATTGCCCCATGCCTATAAATATGGCTTATGCCACTAATGCTAGGCAGTGGATCCTGTTCCTGCCACTTTGTGCCTGTGCTGTATCTAGATGTTCTGATCGAAAGACGGGTATTTGAACTGTTTGAGAGCTGTGGCATGGGCAGTTCCAGTATAAACGAAGTTAGGAAGAGACTTCTAGAAGCTTTTAGAAGCCACCCAGCCTTCAGCATGGGTGGCCTTGATGCTTTGTTACTCCATCCCCCTGCTGGACTCCTGGAATGGTGCTCAGGACCTGGCCTTCTGGATGTCAACTTACATCTCTTAGCCACTGGGCTTACAAAGTCACTGGGATGTTAGGGCTGTAGCAACACTGACTGCCTAGTTCCATAGCTTTAAACAATAAAGCTGATCCAGTCCATCCACGTGATCCCAGGTAATCTGTCAGGAGTTTTGAGGTCTGAAGGGTTTTGGTCATAAAAGGCAGCAATAACAACAGCAGATGTTTGCATGTTCTTGTTTTTGTGGTTTCCTTGCTGCCTCCTGTATGAGGCCCCTGGTTTGTAATAACCACTATAGCGGGGGTTTTTGAGCCACAGTAATGTTTTGTGGAAACAAATCACAAATCACTCGCTTTCATCTCGAGAGCAACAGTGATTGCACTGAGGGACTGCGCTCTATTTTTCATGTCTCAGTCTTTCTTATTATTTAAATTAATGTGAGTTGAAGTTGTCATGAAAGTGAAGGATTGATGGCAATTAACTAGAATGGGCTTGGTGTGAGCAGGTTCTGCTCAAGCCTGTGCTACGTGGTTCTGTCACTGCCTTGCCTGGGAATTCCTCCGCCCTTGCATCCATCCTACCCTGCAGCTGTCACAGCTTTCCCAGCCCAGAATGCCCTATTGCATCTCTGTCCTTGTCCTGCTCTGGCCTTGCAGGCCACCCAATCTTCCAATGGGGGCTTCTCAAGAAGAGTGGCTACTGGTTATTTTTGAGACTGTTATTTACCATTGGTGGTGTGTATGATGAGATGCTGAGCTGGCATCAGGCTTGTCCTGTAGATGTGAAATGTAGAAGAAACAAATAGGAGTTTCAAGGCAGTCTTCTCAGAGGAGATTTCCAATTCTCCAGAATATGTCCCTGATGCGGTTAGGGCATCGTGCCTCTCCAGAGATGAAGTGCTGGGGTACTACACTGTGTTTCCTTTCGTTTCAAGCTCTGCTCCCCATTCAGGGGGATCCTAAGCACGAGGTAGTGGATACCCCATGTTACATTTATACCAAAAGGGAGTTAAAAATCTGGCAATGTTATCTTTTTCAGCAATACTAGAGAGCCTACCAGTGCTTTCTCATGGTCCCTGGAGCCAGAAGGGTCCAGCAGCAGCCTAGTCTCATCTGGAGGGACACCTTATTAGGCTGAATTTGAGAATGTCTGAAAGCACTGTTTAACTGTAGTGCTTCCCCTGCTGTGGGTCTGCAGGCTGTAGTTTTTCCTGTTCTAAGGGTTCAGAAAGGTCAGACACTGAAGAGTTTTCCAGTTGAGGGTCAAAAAGAGATGAGTGGGCAAAAGGAGTCTGTGACACCCAGAAGATCCTGGTTCCTGGAGATTTTTATTCTCAGCAATCCTCCGAACAGCCTGGGAACTGTGAAAATGTAACACAACTCACACATGGGAAAAAATAATAAGGTCAAAGCTTCTCATTTTAAGACTGTCCTAAAAAGGTGTGTGCAAAGTAATGACAAGTGCCAAGGAGGCAATGCTAACTGTTGCTGGTGCTGACAGTTCTGGCATTTTAACACTCTGGCTTGACACCCTGAAAATTAAAAGTCTCTGACTTTTTATCTGAGTGAAATTACTGTCCACTAAGATCCAGTCATTTTTAATGCAAACAGGCTTCGGATTCTAAGCAGGGAAAAAAAAAAACCAAACAAACGAGGTTTTAAATTCCAGGGAAATTATTTTCTGCCCTATTCCCTCTCCTCTAAGCCTTTCTTTGCCCTCTGACCAAGATGGCAGCTGAAAGGAACCGGCCATTATAGTCCTAACAGGATATCAGCCTTGGATGCCCTTTTCTTTCTCATCTGAGAAAGTGGCAAGCCAGATATGACCATCTGGACACATCCTTCTCCTCTTGGGCATTTGGTCTGCATGGTCAGATCTGTTTGTATTTGCTGAGTTTACTTGATCCTCTGTGAACTAAAATGATGTGACGGCTTTGGATAGTGGCAGAGTGTACATGCCCTAACAGCAGCTCTGCTGCTGGTGCCCTGTAGTGACTTTCACTGCTTTCTCCTCTACTATTTTGGCTGTCAGCACACCATTCTGCTAGGACACTGGCCTAGCCTACAGCTCCATCTGCTAGTCCTGCTTGAGCTCAGCCCTTCTTATTCAGTTGCATGGCTTTTTTTTCTGATGCAAATTTTAACCCCTTGAGGTTAAGATAAAAACCCTAGACACGATCTTGCCAGTTGTTCTCCTCCTGAGCTCTGCTTACCCATGTCTGCCAGCACACCAGAGAAGTTGTGCAGAGAGAGTGCTCCAAAGTCACGGTCCTTGTAACTCCTCACAGAGCAGTTAAGACACAACTCTTGTGAAAATACCAGCCTCTGTTGTTCTTCCCCAGACTAAGCCCCTCTTGTTCTCTCCAGTGCCTGTCGGTCTCAGCTCTGAAACATGGTAGGTATTACAGGTAGCTGTGCTGCTGCAGGACTCAGGTGGCCCTTGGAGTTTGCTTCCTGTAGTAAGAGTAACATTTTGGATTTCTGCACCAGAACTTCCAGGGTTTTTCTAGCCTGTAGCTCTGCTCCTGGAGCAGTGGGTCTGTCTGTCCTGAGACATGAGACAGCGGACTCCCCTCACCCAGAGGGACAGAAAGGAGAAGAAGAAGGTGCTTCTAAGCCCAGCAGGCTCAGTGTGGTGCTAGAATCTCAGCATGGTGCTGCAAGCTGCCTCTCTTCTTTGGTGTTGATGAAAACATGAAACACAAAGCCAAAAGCTTCCTTTGGAAGAGGCAGGGTATTATCTTCTCCCAGGTGGGGTATTTCCTTTCTGCTGCCCTTTATGCAGTCTCAGGGTGTGGTATTTGCTCACTTTTGGAGACCACCATCTAATTTTTGTTTTGTACTGCCAGGCATTTGCTGTGCAAACTGATAAAGGGGGTGGAGGCACAGAATGGACCTGTAGTTAGCAAGACTCTCATGAACCTCTCAATATGGTCAGTTCAAATTCTAATTGACAACATCAGGGTTCTCTAGTAATGTTTTGGTTTGTTCTGCTACCTCCTACCTCTTCATACACCACAGACACACTGTTCCTCGCTTGCAGTGAATCACCAATGTAAAATGTATCAGGGCTTCTGCTTCTGTCAGGGGATTTTGCTTTCGGAAGAAAGGGCTGATTTTCTACTATGCTTTGCTTTACCCAGTATTGTGCTGCTATGAAGGTGTTCCTGCTCTGAAATTCCTTCTTTCCAGGGAAGGGGACATGGAGGCAATCAACCACTCTCTCAACATTCCTTGTTTGCTTCACCATGACCTGATCAGCCTTCAATTCTCTCTCTTAAGTGGCAAACTAACTTCCAAGGTCCCTTCTCCTTCCTTCCTGATGCCAATTAGAGCAGATTGCTGAGGGCCTCATCCAGGCAACCTCTGCATATCTCCAGGGATGGAGTTTCCATCACCTCTCTGATGAACCTGTTCTTGACTTTGACCTCTCCAAAGTAAAAATTTTTGCCTCATTTTGAGTCAGAATTTTCCTCATGTTGCAGCTCATGTCTGCTGCTTTTTGCTGTTCACTGTGCACCTCTGAGAAAAGCTTGCCTCTGTTTTCTCTGCACCTTCCCACTAGCTACTTGTAGACAGCACCAAGACCTCCCTTCAGCCTTCTCCAGGCTAAACAGACCCAGCTCTCTTAGCTTTTCCTTGTACATTCAGTACTATAGCCTTCTGCCTGTTTTGGGAAATCTCCAGTGGGCTTGCTTTAGAATGTCAATGGTCTTGTATTGGAGAGTCCAAAACTGCTGTGGTGGTTCAGATGCTGTCTTAAGAAGCACCATATGAAGGGATATAGTCAGTTCCCCCCACTTACAGGGCTACACACTTGCTAATGAAACTCATTGGTCTTTGATGCAAGGGCATACAGCTGTCTCATGCTAAACCTGCTGGACCCCCACATCTTCTGGACTGCTTAGTCCAGCAGTTTCACCCTTTCAGCAAATACTAGGGTGGTTGAAGTTCCTCACCAGGGTCTGTGATCTGTCTAAATCAGTCTTTGTCCACTGCCTCTTTTTAATCAAATTTTTGGTAGCAGAGCAACAGGAGTGACACTATGATATCTTCTGATCCTTATGGCTAAGCTCCCAGCTAGTTCACCACCCAGAGCTGGGTGCACTCCAGCCACTCCTTTGCAGAGAGCACAACTCATTTTCTCACTTTTCCAGCCAGTCTTTCCCAAAAAGTCTGTATCCAGATCGCACAGCACTGCCAGTCCAGAGACCTGTCTTACCATGGCTCTGTGATCCTAATGACAATTCACACTGTGAATCTGCATGAACATCTAGATCCTCCTGTTTTTTTCAACATGATACTTGCATTGGTTCCCAAGCATTTGAGACAGGACTCCAGCTGTCCTGCCTTCAAAAGGGGAATGCAAAAGTATTCCCTGTTGTGTTGGCTCCCAGCTGCTTCCTCACTGCCCTAATGTCATTTCTCCCCAAATCATGGCAATCCTTCCCCAACATGTCTAGCTGTTCCTCCAAGAGCGTTCCGTGGTCATAGATGCTGAAACCTTGGCCATGAGTTTGGGGCCTAGAGAGAGGGGCTAATGATCTGTTGGTTTTAAACAATATTTGTATGAATCCAGCAACACAGCTGGAAGTTGTGTGTTGCTCTCTTCAGGCTTCATTTCTTTTTCCCCACCTAGCTCGTAGGCAGCTTTGCTTCAAAAGGGCCATCAGCCACTCCTGCCAAGGGGAGGCTGCTGTCTGTTTACTCTGTGGTAAGCAAAGCAGAAAATGATGTTGTTTCATTCCTCACTACACACAAATTCAGAAGCTGAAAATATTAAAAAAAATATATATTAGAAGATTCCTTTTTAGTCAAACTCCCCCCACACCCCTGGGATGTAAAGCATGGATGTGAGAGACTGCAACAGCCTGGTCTGCTTGGAGGCCATTATATCACCATGCTCTATACCTGGAGGTACCTGTTCAGGTCTCAGTGAGGTCCTTTTGGCACTGTGACACAAGCTCAGCTACCTTGCAAGGTCTTTAGGGGTCCTGAATGCTTGAGCCATGGCTGGTCTTGTGAATGCTTAAAGACACTACCACGCATTTGGTGCTGTGCCATGTTAGGTGCAGTCAGCCAGAAGCTGATGGAGGATCACCTTGGTTGAAAGATCTTGCAGAAACCTCCCCCCTTTTGCCATCGTGCCTTCCCTTAGCGAACTCTCATTAGCTGAGGTAGACATCCCTGGTTCTTACCATGTCACAGCAGTCACAACAGAAAAGATGCTATCAGCTCTCCAGTTCAATTCCTAGTGGGTTTGTAGTGACGTGAGCAGCAAAGCAGGGTCCTGGCTACTGGTATGGGTTCTATCTGCTCGTGGTAGGTAGGAATAAGTGAATAACTGATACACCCTCTGAGACAGTGCCTTGAGGCCTGGGACCCTGCAGGAGGACATAGAACTGCATCTGGGACTGTCTGGAGTGTGAAAATTAGCAGGGACAGTGCTTGGAGCCTGCCAGTTCTTTGTACATGGGATCAGACAGACAATTTCTTAGTTTATGAAGGCCTCTAAACCTATCCAAACACAAAGCATCACAGTTGCAACTAATACTGTTTCCACCTCAAGATCCTCCAGAAGTCTGGCTAACAAGGTCCAACTTCTTTTGTCTTCACAGTCCCACCAAAGATCTCCAATATCTCCTCAGACATCACCGTGAATGAGGGTAGCAACGTAACTCTGGTTTGCATGGCAAATGGGCGCCCTGAACCTGTCATCACCTGGAGGCACCTCACCCCAACAGGTAAGAGACCTGCAGGAATCAACTGTGCTGGTGAATTGTGAACTGTGCTGTAGTTTCTTTCTCATTCAACATCAGCAGAAAATTTCAGTGGCAATACAGGCAACTGTATAAAAGTGTCAAGTAGGTAAAATGCACTGCAAGTTCATTTCCCAGTGAGATTTCCCAGGCACAATAACCAGGTTGTCCAAGGGAACAAATGAATTTACTTCAGTAGATGCTGAAGTGAAAAGAACTGAGCCTGTAATTCTGGTGCTCATTGGTGCTCATCTAGTTGTCCTAGTCTCTCTTGGTAGTAATGCTCTGTGTGGTGGTGGAGACAAAACACTGCTGATGCCAGAGAGAGGGAAAACGTTTTCTGTTTAGATGTTACACAGAAGACATTCTTTCTGAAAATCATGGCATTTGCTTCCCACCAATTTGCTTTAAAAAGGACAGGCAAACAGTGGCACAGATCATACACTTTCCACTTTGGCAGACAGTCTTCCTTTGCCTTGTGATGTGAGTAAGGAAGGCATTTGATTTGTAAGATAAGTGAAGAGTATGGTGGATGCAGAATAAAGGAGAACTCACCAGCTTTGTTCTGCTATCTAACTGTGCCTTCCATGCTTCAGGACTTGACAAGCTTGGAAGGAGAGTATCTTTTCAGTAGCTGGAATCCACAGGGTTAGGAGCTTGGGTTGCAAGAAAACCTTCACCCCCTAAAAATTTATCAGTAGAGTGGGAACAAGATGTAGGTTTCACTTCCTCTTTGTCATGTCTTTTGAGAAGAACTCTTTACCTTGGATTTTTTGTTTGTTTTTTGGTTTTTTTGCCATTAGCTATTGTTTAATCTAAAATGTGGGGAAAGCATTAATTTAGCTCCATATAAGTAGTACTCTGTGATATTACCATCTATGTAAAGGGTTAAAGAACATTTGAGGTAGGCAGAGCACAATCTTTGCATGTCACAAGCACAAGCAGCCAAGCTATCTACTGTAATTCAGAAGCCAGAAAAAGGGAGAGCATTGCAGAAAAAGAGTTGGAGAGAGAAAGGCAGAAAAGTACCTTGGAACTGAACTCAATCCAAGGGCTGCATCTAGAACCTCCTGGGTTGAGGCCTGTGGAACAGATTTGGGTTACTCAGCTTTGCTCTCTCATCCCTTCAGCCAAACTAAAGTCCTCCTAGACTTTCATGTGTATGAAAGCCAGATATGCAGTTTATTTCTGGCAATACAAAAAGGACAAAGACAGTGAGCAACTGCCAGGAAGAGGTGGGAGGAGCAGACCTGATGAGGGAAAACTACTCCTTTGTGGTATGGACTTATGTGGCATGGACTTAAGTTGTGCCAGGGGAAGTTTAGGTTAGATATTAGAAAGAATTTCTTTACGGAAAGAGTGATCTGTCATTGGAATGGGCTGCCCACTGGAGTGGTGGATTCTCCGTCCCTGGAGATATTTAAAAAAAGACTGGATGTGGCACTCAGTGCCATGGTCTAGCAACCGCAACGGTGGTTCAAGGGTTGGACTCGATGATCTCTGAGGTCCCTTCCAACCCAGCCAATTCTATGATTCTATGATTCTATGATTCTATTATCACTACCTGACTTTCCTTTTCTGCAGGTTTCAGTATTAAGCATCACAGTCCCATTTGCATACACAGGAAAGGAGAACCTATTTTTCTTCACCTCTAATTATGCATATAGAGTCTTATAGTCCTGACATTTCACAGAAGCACAGAATTATCAGAGTTGGAAGGGACCTCTAGAGACCATCTAGTCCAACTCTCCCACTAAATCAGGATCACCTAGAGCACATTACACAGGACTGCATCCAGGCAGGTTTTGACTTTCTCCAGAGAAGGGGACTTCACAACCTTCCTGGGCAGCCTGTTCCAGTGCCTTGTCACCCTCAGAGTAAAGAAGTTTTTTCTTACTTTTAAATAGAACTTCCTACTTTCTGGGTTGTTTCTGTTGCCACTCGTCCTGTCACTGGGAACTACTGAGTAGAGTCCAGCTCCATCTTCCTTGCACCCACTCTTTAGATACTTGTGGACATTAACAAGGTCTCCCATCAGCCTTCTCTTCTCCAGGTTAAAGAGTCCCAGCTCTCTCAGCCTTTGCTCCTCAGAGAGATGCTCCAATCCCCCAATCATCTTTGTTGCTCTCTACTGGACTCTCTCTAATACTTCCCTGTCTCTCTTGAGCTGGACAGCTTATAACTGGATGTAGTTTGTGCTCTTAAGATTTATTTCATATCAAATTTTCCATCTTATTGCTGCATCAATCTTTCAGTCCTCCATTTAACTCTTCTATTCAAGGAGACTTCCCAGCTATGCTGTACTCACAGCCAAACATTGTCCAAGTTAAGGGCTTTACAAGGATGCTAGCTTCAATCTTCAAGAAGGCTCAGGGCCAGTACATAAGATGCATTGCTTAAAGAAGTAATAAGAGTCTTGACCTGGCTCCTCACTTTGGCTGCATGTTCATGTTTTGTGTTTTGGTTTTTGTTTTTGTTTTTTTTTTTTTTCCAATTTTCCCCTCTACTCCATTGTATCAGACACAGGGTTTTTTTCCTGTCTTTTAAAAAGACTCCTCAGAGCAAATCTTGGGAATGGGACTGGGGAATCCCATTCTGACTTTGATTTCAGGGTCAGTTTTCTGGGGTCTGTTGTTCAGTGTTCCAGCATGCACCTTCACACTTCTGTGCTGTGTGTCCCAAAGGTGTTGCCTTGTTAGCATCCATCAGCACCATCTCACCACCCTCCTCAAAATCCATCCCCAGACCTCCCCTCTACAGTGAAGCCTGCCAAGCACCCGTTTCCTGACCAAATAGAGGTGGGGATGGAGGGCAGGCAGTCCCCAGTCTGCCACCTCCATGTCTCACTGCTTGTTGTTCTCTCTCTTTTTTCCCCATCTCAACCCATCTGTTACCTTTTATGCTTACAGAGGAACTACTTTCAGGCAGCTATCAGGTCTTTGTGCAGAATGTCGTCCAAGAGGGCACTTGTCCCAAAATGGGGGACGGAAGGGCTTCTTTTAAATTATTTCCTTGAGGTTGACAATATAAATTCCAAATCTATTCCAGAGCTGCTGCAGTTAGAAACATACTTTGTCTTGGATCCCCCCTTCTCCAGAACTGGAAGGCATTTTGGCTCCACTTATGCTAGTTTTGAAGACATCTGCTATGTATCAAAGCGCTATTTTAGATCATTGTAAAGGTTTTTAAAATATATCACTCTCCCTGGATTTTTTTGCAGTTAAACTCATGACTGCAGAACTGGAAGAACGAGCATTATTGAGCTTTTATAGGAAGTTTTGAATGGACAGGCTGTGAAATTAAACCAGCATTGGGGGGCGAAAGGGCCAAATTACTACTTCTTTGTGCTGTGTTCTCGAGAAGTTCATTAGCAAATTTCTCTCCTGTTTCTTTCATTCATTGACTTTGTCAATACTGTTTGTTGGCTAATTATGTGAGTTAGGACCACAGAAATGATTTATTTCTTCTTGGCTGGGAAGTGGAAGATACAAATGCAAAGGGAAAGCAGTGTTGCTACTTATGCAAAGAAGGCAAGGATGCATGTGATAGTTCATTTAAATGCTGCTGAGCCTCAGGAGTGATTATAGCCCACTCATCTGTCTATATGGAAAATTTAAAAAATTTCTTTATAAAATGCTGTATCACTTGCTTTTCTGGTCCTTCAGTGAGTAGTTGAACTAGGTATTGTTCTCACATCAACTGTAAGACCCCAGGTCCTTAAGCAATCCATAGGAAAAAACTCTCTTCTTACCCTGTGAGTTAGTTGAAAGTGTGGCTGTCGTTGGCTATACCAGCACACACCTGGGAGGAAGGCAGGTAAAGGGAAAAATACTTTATTAATTCTGATGGCAAATGACACCACAGACCTGATTTAATTTAATGAAATTTAATGAAAGCAGGAATGACATTGCTTGAAATTCCTTGCTGTCCACCTCCGTTCCCTTTGAGATGATTGACTGATTTGTTTTTGACAGAGTATGCAGAGACAGTCATCCAAATCCTTTTCTTCTTTATCCATAGGCTGTTATGCTGTAGGACATTGGAAACCTGTTCATACTAATTGTGAATAGTTGAATAGGCATTTCCTGGGAGCACAAACAGGTTCATTAGGTCCTCTCCATCCAGCAGAGCTCTCTTCTGGAATCACTGATCTGCAGCTCCCAGCAGCAAGCCAGCATCTCCCTGCTCATAATCAAATCCCTTTCCTGCAATTCCAGACAAAACTGCAGGCTTATTAAGCCTGCTGTGCCCTATGACTTTTGCCATCCCAGTTTGCTGGGGCAAGCTATGAAAAAGACTGTAGCAGCCCTGTGAACTGGATTTGCCAAGAAACTGTGATTTGTTTAGTTAGAGCAGGGATGGGTATTTGATGATTTCCTATACAGATTGCATGAGTTAGCAGTTGTCAGCATTAGAAATATTTTGCTGAGGGACAGGATACGGCCTCTCATCTCTTGCAAGGGACAAAATCCAGATTCTCCCCTCTGTGGCTTTATACAAAGAATGGCTGTTACCCTGTTATTTTTTCTTCACTGAATGCAGTCACATCAAATTTCCAGTCGTTGCAACACAGACTGAACAAGGTCCCAGCACAGGGCCATGTATCATTTATCATGCTGACATGTTCTGTATGTGCCACCACAGGCAGTATACATATCTATGGTACCATGCACCAAGACAACAACTAACACAGCCAGGAAAAGAATCAGTAATATCATTTAGGGATGGTAGGCAATGCCTGCTTTTGAGGTCATCTTAGTTTTATTTCACATTTTTCTTGACTTATGTTTCTTCAGGCTAATGTGACTTCTCCTTACCCATATGCTGCTGAGATCACAGTCCAAAGGCTTTATAATTTATCATTCCTCATTTCTCCATCTTTTTCAGAGCCATGCTAGGTATCTGGTTGACTGAAAAAAATCTTCCTGAGAAAAATAAAGATTCATATATATTCATATTCTTATCAGTAAACTCACCCTCAGTGGAAGTCCTCCTAAAAATGGCCTCTTGCAAATTGGGTTAGCAGCAATATGAACACACAGTTTTTGCAAGGTTTGCATTGCCAGAGATCTCACTGCCAATTCTTTTTTTGCAGGTGTGCAAAAAAACACAGTAGAAAGAGACAGCTCCTGTCCTCAGCTCGTGCTCAAGCTAGCAGGAAAAGTCCTATTCATGTTTCTGCCCCATTCCCACAGAACGTTGGTGGCTGAAACATACCTGTGGGCCTTGCTTCTGGTTGCTGTGGCAAGTGCCATGAGATTGGTACCCTTGTGTGGTGGTAGTCAGAGGTGGTGGCATGGAGACAAAGCCATTAATTGATCCCTGTGGGTGTCAGGTCAAGGTTGCACAAAAAATTGAGATTTTTTACGGGTTGTGCATTACCAGATGAGGAATAAACAATTCAGCTTTCCTAGAGCATCTGCAGAGCCTGAAACCTGTTTAAAACCACAAGGTATCTCATTCCTGATTCTACTGCCTCAGCCTCACCCCATCGAGGCCATTTGATAGAGAACAGTCTGGATTCCCCCAAATTCCACCCAACAGTCCAAAGGTACACACTTTGGCTCAGAAAAGGAGCTTAGTTATTACAGTGCTAATCACAGTATAAAACCAAGGCTAGAGCAAAGCAGATAAGTATTGATTGCAACACCCAAGTTTCATGTCACAGCATAAAATAAAAGGAATGGGAAGGCTTGTCAAATATGCCAGTTTGATTCTCCCTAGAGGGTACTAGAAATTCTCATTGAGTCTCAGAGAATTTACCATAGCCTGGGAAGTTAAGAAGGGACAGAGAATACAGAAGGGTGCCTGCATGTTCTGTGTAATTGAGATGGTATACATATAATATGTTTATAAACAGCTGTAGAACACATTGCCATGGAAAGTTATTTAAAGATGAGAACTTGGCAAGACTCAAACAGTTTGTGTGTTCCTGAGGATAATGTGAACAAATATGGATATTCTTGTTATTCACAACAGAAATATTGAAAAGGATGTTAAACTTCATGCTTTGAGGCTCAGTTACTGGAGATTGGTTTGAGACTCAAACTGAAAGAGACAGATTATCCCACCCCCTCACTCACTCATGTGTCTTCCTTCAGTGCATGCCAGTCTCCTTGTAGGACTGAACACTGAGTGTAAGGGAAGCAGAGAGTTCTCTGAAGGCATGAGGTTTAAGAAGGCTGTATTGTTCACATGGGCAACTTCAGTCATTATATCCTTTGTTTGTTTGCTTCTTATTGCTGTCTAAGTCTAAAGTCTTGCTAGTACACTTTGCATGGCACAGTAGAAGCAAGTTCAAAGCAGATAACAAACAGAATACCATCAGTGAAAGTCACCAGAAGTCACTCCTGTAGGTACTAGATAGTGATAAGTGGGAAGAGGATTTTCTGGTCATCTAAAGCATTTGGATTCAGGCCATCTCTCTGCTGCACTCTCGAAACCTCAGTAAAATGGTCGTGGGGAGAAGTGCTGTTTTGGAGGGTCTGGGTTGGTTGGGGTTTTTTTGTTTGTTTGGATTAGGGGTTTTTTTGTGTGGTGTTACTTTGCTAGCTCTTCTCATATCACAGTCCTCTCCTCCTCTAACAGTCTTTGCCTGATCAGGAAAGGTAAGATTTGCAAGGTACTTTTTAGACCCTGCATTTTAGGGTGTTGGGGGGCAACTGATGACTTTTAATCAAGTCTATTTTTAATTCTTTTTTGTCTTGCATTTTTAAAATACTCTCATAAAAATGTGGTCTCATCTTTCACAGAGACCTCATCACTGTGCCTCTTATACACTTCCACTTGTTTTAGGACTTCTTCTGAGATGTCTTTTTCTCTTTTGGTCTTGTCTTCATCTTAAACAACGTTATAGAGGGAAAAAAAAAACAGGAAAGGGGAAAAAAAAAAGGATTCTGGCTCACAAAGAGCCTGGGAAACAAGCCAAAGTTTCAACTTTTTCAAAGCTTCTCTAGAAGGCATTCAAAGTTTTTTCTACCTCTGTCTGCTTCCCACTTCCAATGGCTCCATATTTTGCTCTCTCCCCAACAGGCTGCAGGGCTTTGATGTCTTCCTTCTGAGCCCAGAGACACATCCACAGTGCTGAAACCCCTCCTATTGTAGTAGTGCCCCATTCAGTTGCTGTGGTCTGGAATGCTGTTTCAGTACAAATACTGTTGCTGCATGAAGCGTTGCCTGGCAGCTTTGATTTCTCTCTCCTGTCCCATGGCAGAGAGGGAGAGCAAGGCCTTGCAAGTATTTTGGCAGTTCTGAGGAACAGGCAGGTAGAGCTGCTGTGAGGGGGGAATTTGCCCTGCTTCCTTCAGCATGGCTTGGAGGGGAATATCTGGAGTCTTCCAGGCAGTGCTTGGCTGCTCCATCTCTGGCAAGATTTTCTGTGCTGTTGCTGGCAAGATGTGGAAGTTGTGTACCAGGTTAGTGGCCTTACTCCCACGCAGAAATGGTGTTCCTTTTTTCCTTCTTCCAGATGGGTATGACTTCTAGTGTTAGAGTCTCTTCCATGGTATTTTAAAGGCTGAACTTGTTTGTGTCCACATAAAAACTTTCATCCACCTATAGCAGAGCTGTATTTTCACTATGTGCTGTAATACTGCTGTCTGTGCAGTGCTGTACAGTAACTACCTCTGGCTCAGACATCGTGCTTCTCAACAGGGACATTCTTGTGTAGTAGGGGCATTCAGGAATTACTAGCTTCTTTCTCTCCACTCCTTTCATGAGCCAGCCTTGTGTCCCAGAATGCTGGAGGTGGGAGTGAAAACTGAGCACACCAGAAGATGAGAATTCAAAATCTTCCATAATTAATGATGGCAGGAAAAGGAATTGCCGTGCACTGCAGTAAGTAGGATCTCAACAGCAGGTTAATGAGCCTTATAAAATTCTTCACAATTCCCCCAGCACAAACCCATGGAAATCAAGGGATTTGTCACATCTTGGACAAAAAGATGCTCCCTACCCTTCCTGCCATGGTAGATGCTGTCCATCTTGCCTCCTTCCCTACCAACCTTCCTTGTGCTCCAAACCTGCTATCTAGTAGTCTTTTATGCTACCTTTAAGTGGTCAACCACAGAAAAACAAATTATCTGGAAAGAATGCTACTGAGTGCAAGTCACTGGTGGTGTGTGTGTTATTGTGTCTCCCTCTAGTGATCTGAATTCACGAGTCTGCTTTGAGTCTCTTGTGTTTGGAGCTAAATGTTTGGTGACAGAGTTTCTCTGGGTTTACGGGTGCAAAGGGGTATTTTAGGACTGGGTTTGATTTCCTCTGCTATCTGGAGGTCACATTCCCCATTGACAGCTCTGTGTTTACAGCTGTGGTTCATATCTGAAAATTTGAATGTTCTTGTAAAGGTGGAGAGAAGTTGAGTATGAATTAAGGAGAGAAAAGAAAGCACAGCATTTTCAATTTAATACTTTCAATTCAAACATCTTTAAGAAAGCTATCCTTTAGAAGAAAATGGAGAGGCTGCATCTTTCCCCCTTGTAGCTGTAATCTACAAGTACTTTCACTTTAGGAAAGCATATTTCTCACTCTCTCTTCACAGCAGGAGAGGGAGACACTAATGAAAGGGGAAAGTTAAGGTAGTAGGTTATAGCTGTTCCCTGCATTATTTTTTTTTTTTTTTTTCATTTAAAGAGAGAGACTTCACCATTTTTTGTTAGTATGCTGTTATGTGTCTTCAACTCATCTCAGTGGCTTCTCTGACTTCAGTGCCTGACATATTATGCATTGGAGCCAGAGCTGCTGTCTCCTCTTGTCTAGTGAGCCTGGATGACAGCATCTACTGCAGCACATGAGTCCTGCCAGGACAGTGATGTCTGGAGGGAATTTCCCATACAGCTCCAAAGCCTTCACCCTGTCTAGACTCTCCCACACAGTCATCTGACCGTCTCTTGCCTCTGTCTCCAACCCAATGCCAATCTCACTGATGAAGCTGGTTGGCTTAAATATCCCAGCTCTGGTAATAGCTGGAAAATAGCATGAGAGAGAGAACAGAGGAATGCAGGGAGAAGCAAGATTATTTTCAAGCATCTCCAGCACAGAGATAGACCTAGTGCAAATTAAAAAAACAGGTTTGTGGCATAGACATCCCAGACCTGTTTGCTGTGATAACTGCAGCAAGGTCAGGTGTCACTCAGCCTCTTGCAGACTGGAGCTTTTCTGCCAGGTCTGAATACAGGTGTAGTGGAAATGGGAGTCTCCCAGCTGAAGGCAGTGAGCTTTTTTGGTAATGCAAGGCTGCAATAGGCCCTGGTGTTGGGAACATTGGTGCTATTTTCCTTCCTCAGCCTCCTTTCTGTGCATATCAGAGGTGTTTTTCAGAACAACCTTCCTTTTCCTGTCTGAGGAAAAGCATGAGAGACTGAAAACATGATTCAGAGATATTTTTTTTAGGAGGTGGATGTTCAAAATTGTTCTCATCTCTTCTTCCAGCACCTGAAAATTATTACTCTTCTCATGTACTCTGGATTTTTTCATGCATTTTCATGCATGATTTTCATGGAAATCATCCTTTGTCACAAACTTGTAATGAGTGCCCACCACAGTGTTACTGCAGCACTGGAGCAGAGCAGAAAGCATCAGGGAGTTTGGGAGGGGATGGTGTGTGCAGGCCCTTCCAGGGAAGCAAAAGCTACCATCTGATGCAATCTTTGAAGTTCATGCCCAGTTTGGGGTGAATTGAGCCATCTAAAGGATTACAGAGTCACACAGAATCATAGAATGGTTTGGGTTACAAGTGAACTTTAAAGATCATCTAGTCCAACCCATTAATTTCTCTTGGAGCCTTGCTCCAATGGATTCTGCAGACTCTCTGGCTAAAATAAGCCCACCTTTGGGAAGCCATTCTGGGCTCTGTGCATCACCCAGGAGCAGGTCAGGGTGTAAGTGGGATGGCAGAGGTGTCCCCATGCCAAAGCCTTTGACTTCATGGGGAAAACATGATGCTCTCACCACTACAGCACAACACGATAAAGTTGGGTCTAAAGAAGCTTCCAAATCTTACTTTGGTCATATATTGCTGTCGCAATATTCAACCAGCAGCTCTGGAGGTAGGAGGTACCCACCATGCCAGCCTTAGACACAGCAGACAAATTGCCCTCCAGCTCCTCCTGCTGCAAAGACCTGGCAAGGAAATGTCTATTTTATTATTTTTTTTAATGGCAATGACTTCTGCCACAGAATATATAGGCAGATCAGAATTACTGTCATCTTGGCTTTTCAGCCCCAGCCCCTACTCATAACTGTGAGCTCCCCAGCACAGGATGAGCATATCCTGCCAAAAGATCAGCACAAGTTGTATGCAGGAAAAGTATAATGCAGGTAATGATGGCCTGAAAAAGACATTGAGCATGAGAGTTTTCAGTTGTCATTGTGCTGACTGTGGGTGAAAAGGTCACGGAGTGAGAACAGGACCATATCTATGGCAGGCTTTACTGGGCAGCTCATAGAGCTCACACTTTGTCCCAACTCTGTCTCAGGAAGGGCACCAGTGGGAGACGAGCTCGCTGCAGGTCTGAGGTGGGAAGAGGGAAGACCAATGCAGGCTCTCAGGGGGTCCCCAGGCTCCTCATAAGGCTGCCTGTGGGTCACTGCCCTGTTGTATCTGCCTGGCAGAGAACTGACATCAGGGTCATCTGTGTACAAGTACCATAACAGTCACCATATGTCATTAGCACCATCCTTACCTGCTGTGCAGCTTGTAGATCTGTAAAAGCCACCTGAGTATGCAGGTACACACCGCTGTATGCATTATCCGTGGCCATTTTGCTGTGTATTAATTTGTATGTTCACCATGCTAGTGTCTGCAATTTGCTTCACAGGTAAGCTTTTTGATGTTTACCAGCTTTATGCACCAACCTCATAGGTCTGCATTTCCTTAATTGTAGAAATATGAACCTAGCAGTAAGCATGAAAAAATAAAACCAGAGAAGACAGTATCCAGAGTCATATTGTACCTGCCATCCTTTGACTGGGGGGTATGGATCTGTACAGCTGTCCAAAGTTCACTTTGCATGAAACTACACTTGCATGAAACAGACAAAGTATCTTTAATGTCAATCATGATAAGACAAAATTTCAGGAGTTCCCTGAACTGCAGAGGCTCAGATCAGGTTCCAAACTTTGCAGCTCCAGCCTCTCTCTGACACGCTCGCTTGTATCTATTGCATTTATTTCTGCTGTACTTGGGCAACTTCCAAGCAAATAAATAATTGGTTCCTGCTTGTCTCCCCTTCTGCCCAGGGGACTTAAAGTTAATTTGTGCTGACTGTTAGTCTTTTGGTAGGGGCTGCTATTGTGAAAGGAAGTCGGGGCATATATAGATGGATGGTCCTTGCACTGTGAAATTGTAAATGCCCCCATTTCATGTGGAAAGATCTACAGCTACTTCACTGCTGTGAGGAGGATTCCTTGTAGCTCTTGGGAGCTCTTCAGATCACAGAGGTGGAGATAGGAAGCCCACATTCCCTAGGTTCAGCAAGTCCCAGCTCAGAAGCCTGGAGCAAGTGAAGAGGCAAGTGACGCCTTGTGAGAGGCCAGCTTGTGCCTCAAGAAATGCCTGTTTTGGTCCTGGAGTCCTTACACAAACCTGTAAGGGACTTGGGGATAAAGAAAAATCACATTTGCTTTGCAGCATCTCCTGTGTGAGACCTAGGGAAGATGAGGGAAGGAGACTGTTAACTCAAACAGACAAAAGTAATTAGAGGAGTAAAATAATAGATTAATGAGCAGCCAGCGTCAGGGGAACTTATTAATTATCAGTGGAGGATTTCCTTCAGTGTGCAGGCTGGCCGAGGGCATGCAAGATAGCAACCAAAACTCTAGTCCTGTTCAAGAAAGCTGCCAGGGAATTAGTGGCTCCGGGGTGTCTGGAGACAGATTGCAGAGCTTGAGTTAAATGTTTCCTTTGAATCTCATGTTATGTGTGGTTCAGGTAACAACAGGGGAAGAGGGGGATCTGGGAAATGCTAGATGGTATCTAACTGATGTTAATAATGGCTCAATAAAAATGTTCTGATAAGAACACATTAAAGTTGCACAGTTAAGCACTCACAAGCCAGGTAAAGTGAGATTTAAGATTACAGATGTAACCTTAACTCTTCTCCTGCTGAGTGTACCTTAGCAGGCAGCCTCTAATTAAGGGGCATCAGGCTATTTCTCAAGTAATAAATTATAACGTTGGTTAATGCTCTCTTCAGCTTTGGACAGATGCACACAGTGTCTTGTAATGTTGTGTTTGTCTGCAGGGGCCTGGTGGAACACAGTCTATTTTAATTATGGCACTAAGAATACTGTGTTAGTTGCTCTTAAACCAAGCACAGTGGGTCTTAAACCAAATCAACTCCATTTAGACTGCCTAGAGACAGGGCAAACCACAGTCCATACTCTCAGGTCACCATTTCATGCGTCATAAAGCAGTAAGCATGGAAGATGTTGCCATTAGCTGCAAGTAGTGTTGAATGTGAATGTGCAGGCAGTGTTGATTCTAAGGACTGATTTTGACTCCTTTAGGTCAACAAACTATGTTTTTTACCTAGTTGCCTTACTGAAGCATTCAAACTGATTTGTTTGAATCCTGTCCCATGTTTGATGATTCTGTCCCATGAGTCTGTGCCACAAAATATGCCTTTCTTCTGTCACCCAGGAGGTAACTGCTCATAAATCCACTTTTTTCCTTTTAGCACTCCTACATTTACAACTTTCAGTCTCATTGCGTGTACAATGGTTGTGATATAATGGGAAAGAGAGATAATGAAAAGGGCAGATCCATTCTTGGGGAACATTGCAGAGGTGAACAGATTCAATAAGTTCAAACCACACACTGTAGATCTAACATCCTTCCCTGAGAGTAATGCTGAGTCGTTCTCCTTCCCATTGAACACAAAGTCCTTCGAGGGGAAGCCACCCCTTCTGCTGTGTAAGTCCTTGAGTAAAAAACCCTCTGTCCTTCCCTGTGTATCCTTGCTGAAGTTGGTCTTTGATTTCCCACAAGCCTGTATTCATCTCTCTGGCAAACACAGCCTGCAGCACCTCCTGCTTATTCCACTGTTCCACTGCTCATCCTTGCAGCTATGAAGGGACATCTGCTTTGGTTGCATTTGAAGCAACCATTGATCACTGCTGGACAATGAATGTCATCAAATCTCTTGGGCATCTTGTGAGTTGGGGTGCAGATTTGTATGTGTGTTTGAGAGTCTCTAAAGCAGTTTGGATGCTCCGAGCTGTATTTCTTGCATGCATGATGGATCACTATCCAAACAATGGGCAGCAGGAATCAAAGAGTAGAGTAGCAGAAACAGCAAAAAAGAACTGCAGCAACCAGAGATCTGCAGATATTTTTTAAAGTTTCTAAATGTGTATTTGGTTATCCTCAGCAAGAAAGAATTGTGTAGTGAAAGCTGTCCCTTAGAGGCAGATGCAGCCTGGTCA
This sequence comes from Calypte anna, assembly GCF_003957555.1. Taxonomy (NCBI): domain Eukaryota; kingdom Metazoa; phylum Chordata; class Aves; order Apodiformes; family Trochilidae; genus Calypte; species Calypte anna. The sequence continues at coordinate 80,973,835 of NC_044244.1, forward strand.
GCATGGAGCAGAAGCTGATCAAGCAGCTTACATGTGAAAAGGAAAGGTCACATAACCCCAAGGTGGCCCTCTAGGAGAAAGGCATTGGCTGGCCCTGAGGGAACAGAGCTTATGTGCAAGGTACAAGAAAACAACTGAGAGGAGGAAAGGTAGCAAATTTCATAGAAAGCCCCCAGCATAGTGAAATATGCTGATTAATTTCCACAGACCTGCATGGAACTGTAGTGAGTGAAAAATTTCCTCTCTCAGAGACTTTGGGGATCACTGAGCAGAGTTTGTTTAAAAGAAATGAGCTTCATCTGAGAGGTTTTGCAACTTGTGCTAATGAGAGTCTGTCTGTCAAACTTAAGTGGCATCAAGTGGCTCAGAACAAGGGCTCTTGGGCGTTAAATGGTTCCTACCAAATACCAAGCCCATTACCATGATTGGCTGTTATAGCCCTCTAAACGGCAAAAGTGATTAAATTGGTCGTTATGAAACACTAAAGATGCATAATTACGAAAAATAAGGCTTGAGTAAGAGGAGATTTCATCTCACTCATTGCTTTGTATCTCAAGGAAGAATCAATGTAGAAATGCTCTAAAAGCAGCCAAGGGTTGCCCCTTGTCTGGTTTTCTCCTGATAGTCTGGGAATCAGGAATGTTTTTAGAAGTCAGAGTGTTTCTCCAGCCTCTAAGCTGGTGGAGGAGCTGGACACCAAATATCCAAAGTCCCCCTCTCCACATAAGACTGTCCCTCCCTGTTTGGGGAGGCTTTGACTCCCTGCTATGCCTAATTTGGTCTTGTACTCAGCAGGAAGTCATCTGTTCTTGGTGATGTGCCACGGGACACATCTAAGCCACCCAGCTGCACGAAGCAAGGAGGTTTGTACACTTGTGTCCTGTCAAGAGGGAGAGCACAGCCAGCTCTACCAAAGCCTCAGCAGATCAGCATATGGCAGTGTGGGTGGTCAAGGGAGGTTATGCTGGGAAAGGGAAGCTCCAGAAAATCAGTGTTAAAGCAGTAATACGGTGGCGTATTTAGCACACTGGGAGGCAAGACTAAGTATGGAGGGGTTTTCATCAGGAAGTTGCTTTGGGAGGTCTTGAGATGCTACCAATGCTAAGCAAATTCAGCTTGGCCTGTCTCTCCCTCTTGTTTTCTAAGGTGAGGTCCAGCACACATCTTTCCTTGCTCCCCCTGGCACATTGGGCAACCCTGCCTTGTCTGGGAGGGAAAGGTTTCTGTTCTTAGAAGGTCAAGCTCAGGCAGTGCTGCAGTAATGGGCACAGGTATGTTTTCTCCTCCTAGGAACCCCTCAGCATTTCCATAAGGCTGTTCCTACGTGCCATGGGGAAGGCCTTTCTAGGAGGCAGTTGAGCAAAGGTTGATTGCAAAACTGAAGTGTTGGTCACTGGGTACAAGAGGACAGGGGGCACTGAGAATCCATGAGAGTCTATAGGTGTGTGAGGGGTTTGAATAAAGAGCTGCAGAGCTGTCATGCATCTCTGAGCTTAGGGTGTTGTAGGGCTGTTAGGGGAAAGTTCTGCCAGTGAAAAATGGGAAGCCTTTTGCCTTGATAGCAACTCACTTTCTAATGATGAGCAACTCTGAGGATTAGACCAGTGCTTTACACCCTTACTGCTCTCCCAGCCCTGCCTCCTAGCTGGTCCACTACCCCACACTGCTTTCTGAAGCATCCCTCAGATGCTGTTTTCCCATTACAAGTCTGGGATAGCAGCAGGCACAGAGCAGAAGACATTCACAGGGGTTCTCTGGCACAGCTCTCTCAGCTCAGACTTCCGGAAGCTCCAGTGTTTCTGATTTGCACAGACCTTCAGCAGAAATAGACTTTTTATTTATTCATTTTACTTTCTTTTTTAGTTCTTTCCCTCTTTGGTGCCACCTCAGCCCTAGAAGAGTTTTATAACCTCCTTAGAAAGAGTAATAGTGGTGCTGAGTTATGCACATCCTCTGGGGCCCTCTGTTCTCCTTGGGCTGCTGCATTTCTCTCTAGGTGAGCGCTAGCTGAATCCTTGAGCCCGCGTCCTTGTTTCTCTTGTTGAAACTAACTGGTCACAAGGGATATGCTAGTATTGACATTCCCTTATTCCTGTATCTGATATGTAATGTACTAGCAGATCCTACCTGGAACTCCACTGACCATTCATCTTCTTCATCTATCAGTCTGTCTCTGCTCTCCCTCCTTCCTTATGTGACAGCTGATGCTGAGTATCTTTCAGGAAGTTGATTTGTTTGTAAATCAAATGCCTTTAAAAAAGTATTGGACATTGCTTGGTATCAGAGTATGTCACTGAAGGCATTAGTCACTTTTTAGAAAATATTCTGTGCCTGTGTGTCATTTATGGCATTATTCATATCCCAGAAGACAAGTAATGTCATCTGCATATGTACATGAGAGTGTGTGAGCCTTCTAGTCAGCTGATTCTGGTGAAAAATTGTCTTTTTCACCACTAGTCCTGTGGCTGCTGTAGTCAAAATAAAATGGGCCATGTCTTAAATGGAAAGCCAAGTATCTCTGCCTTTTGAAGAGACTACACTCTTCACAGAGATAAAGTTGTAACACACCTCTTGGCACCTACTTGTGCCTCCAAATCTAGGCTATTCAGCCAAACTTGATCTGTCTGAAAAACTGCCTGTGTTAATTTAAACTCAGTTAGAAGCATCCTGAAGAGTTTCAGAACACTCTTGAGGTGCTGAGCAGAGGACAGCTTGTGAAAATGGATTGATTTAATTCCTTAGGTGTTTTTCTACCTTTTTTTCATGGCTTCTTGTACTTTTCACATAGTAGTTGGCTTAAATCCCCAGCTGCACTGGAAAAGATTACTCTCTGTAAGGGTGAATGTTTTTATGAGTCCTTCCTGTGGGGATGCAGAAGTATTTCATTATTGCAGCCCTCTTCCAGAAAACACTGACCACTATGAAGTTCCTTGCCCATATGCCTGTAGGCATTAAAAAAATGTCTACATTTAAAGTTCTTCCAAAAGGTGAATACATTTGTCTATGACTTCCCATATTATTGGCCTAGCTTAGGCTAAAATACAATAGGGTGGTGGTTGCCATTGTCTGTAGGTGGGACACTACAGGTGTGTGTGTAAGGACCCAGATCACCCAAGAATTAAGCTTTCTCACTCAAAAGACTTCTCTGCAACAAGAAGGCAACCCAGTTGCCTCATAGTCCTTAATTTGTGTTCAGGGAACAGTCCTTTAGGAATGTATTACAGAGCTTGGAGGAGAGGATGAGTCAAAAACTGAGCTGGGTTTCACGTGTGGAACCTTTTTCCAGCAATTTCTCATCATTTGGTCTGTAAGCCCCAACTGCATTTCAATCAGTTGATCTTAACAAGGATGACTTTGATGACAAAAAAGTGAGGTGGGGGTGGGAGGGAAGCTCAGTTACATAATCCAAGTTGCTTTCAAATACTTTGGAAAGACCTCAAGCCCTCTTGAAAGTTTACAACCTTTGGTGGTAGAATGTCAGTGTTTGGAATTTTACAGGGGGTTTTACCTAAACAGGGAGATGGCATGCTTCCAGCCTAAATAGGGGCAAACTGTGTCCTGTGACTGTGCTCTTACTTGTTTTGCTGATCTTTGTCAAATCACTCCATTTTGCCTCCATGTTGTCTCTCCCTTTGCCAATTTTTTTTTTTTATTACTTTATTACTTTTTTTTTTTTTTTGATCTAGTGATTATACAGTGTCAATAAATCTAAAAGAGAATGTTGCAAACCTCTAGTTTCCCTCTCTCCCCCCTTAGCCCAGAAATTAAAATTTAAGGCTGTAAACAGAAACCTCTTAGACCTGTCTTCATATGGTATGGCAAATGGTGTGCACTGCCTTTAAAGTACTGGAAGTATGGCCTCATTCAGGAGAGTTGCCTGGAACAGCTTTTCTGTAGGTGACTTTAAATATAAAAGTAGTGTCAAAATACTCATTTTAGCCATGGATACTCATTTAGCTGGTTGGCCTGCAAACCCATAGACCAGACCACCTACTAGCTGTTGTTTATTAGACACTAGTCTAGAAGAAGTGAGGACATGACAAATAACCATGGACCAAAGCAATTCCTCTGTTACTTGACTGTCCTTTTTTTCTGGCCATTTGTAACATAGGCTTTTTCCCTTCCAGAATTCCCCAGGTCAGGAAAAGAAAACGGAGTGAAGTACTCTTGTCAATAGGTCTTCTGTCAAAGCCTTCCTAATTTATATGCAGGCAATAACTAAATGATGCCTGTGGGGAAAGGCAGCAGAGACAGGGCTGGTTGAGCAATTTTAGGCAATCCTTTCCCATAGGCATTTTTCAGTGTTCTGAAGGCCATTTTAAAAGGTACCTTTCCTTTGAGTTCCCAGGTTTGCAAAATTGTGAAGGTGCAGGATTATTAAAACCATGCAGCCCCTTGCAAGTATCTGAAAGAGAGTGCAGCATGTACTGAGGTACTGCACAAGAAGAGCATTTGCTGTCTGAAGATGCTGTTCCCTACAAGGATATGGCAGCCCCCAAAATGTTTGCCTTCCCAATGGAGTTCTCAAGAAAGGGATGTTGCTGAACTGTTGCTCCTCATGCCGGGAGCTAGAATTTCAGTGTCTGTGAGAGTGAAAGAGCAGTAGTTGACAGAGACCTTGGAGCAGACACCCGTAGGGGACAGAAGTCTACCCTACATGATGCCTGTCACAGGCAGCAACCCAGCATGCTGGTGTTTCACAAACAGCATCCTTGAGGACACTGAGAATGAGGCTCCCCCTGCTTCTGCTTCTTTAGTTCATTAAATAAACATTGCTGTGGGACTCAAGGCTGATCAGGCCTGATGACTAAGCCTCCCAGCCACTGGCTGTCTTCTGGGCTTTGTCCTTATCCACTTTCCAGAGCAGGGGAGAGCAAGCCCATACTTTCTCTGCAAATACAAAACATCTCAATCGATTCTGGATGTTATTACTGGTCATATTCCCACCATGCCACAGGGCAGTTGTCACAGATGCTCTCCCCTGTTCAGACCACCACATTGCCCTGGGAATCAGTTCTTCTTCCCCTATCAGTGACAGAAACCAATACTCACAGCCTGTTTCCTCCTTTCCCCCACAGATGCTCTTCCTTTCCTTCACAGATGCTTTTCCTTTCCCCTGCAGATCCTTTTCCCCACAGATGCTCTTCCACCCCCTCCCTGTGCTTAAGATACCTTCCACAGTAATGGGTTCCTCCTGTAAGCTCTTTAATTGAAAGGAATTTCTGTCTGGCCTGGAGATGTCAGGAGGCTGACAGAGACGTGTTTCTGTAAAATGAGGCTTGATCTACAGTGCAATAGGCAGTGTCTGGATCACTGAGAATCCTTCACACTCACTGCCTGCAGCCTGCTTTTCAAGGGGGGATGTTAATTAAGGTGGTTCTGTCAGGGTGTGGGTGCTGGAGACCCCTCCAGCTCAGCTACCAGCTCTCCCTCTGCAGCACCGGCCATTGCTTCTTTTCCACTTGGTGCTTCCCCTTGCCTGCTGTGCCACTTCCATTTCTGATTCCCATCAATTTGAAGCAGAGCCCTGCTGACCCTGCTGACCACTGCTCATACATCTCCCAGCATGGTTAATAATAATGGCTTCTGTGGGAAATGATGGGCTGAGACAGAGAAGGGACATAATGATGCTCTGGCTGGGGGTAGGCAGAAAGAGGAAAGTGAAGTGACAAGCAGCTAAACAGCAAGAAAGGGGTGTGATGATAAAAAACAAACAAACCTGCAAATGTCGAAAAACCTACAGCAATGGCATCTCTGAAACAAATGGGGAGAGACAAGCTTGAGTCCCTGAGGGAGAAAAGAGGGGGAAAGAGAGAGAGAGAGAGGAAGGCAAGCAGAGAATCAGCTAATAATTGAAATGGCATCAGGAACGAAAAGAATTGGAAAGCACAGACAGGCTTGGAATTGACAGGTGGCAAAGCAAGAGGATGAACGACAGAAGGAGAGAGAGCATGGAGGATGGAAGATGTGGATGTAGAATGTGAAAGGAAAAAGTGGAGGGGATGGTATACATGGAGGAACCAAAGAAAATGGATGCAGAAAGTGAGATGGGGAAGCACAGAGGGGCAAAGACCCATGCATTGGCAAAGGAGGAAAGACAGGGGTGACTGAACCAGGACAGAGAAATGAGAGAAAACAAGGTATTTGGGATTAGAAGAGGCAGGAAAGAACACAGCAGTGGGAGATAAAGAGTTAAAGAAGAGCAGGATGAATAGCCCCAGATCTATGCCATTAAAGCTCACCAAAGAGGCCCAAAGAACAGGCTATGGAAACACAGAGCACCTGATGGCACCTCCTTCTCCAGGACTTCATCAGTCCCCATTAGCTGCTTGGGATCCTAGAGTAAATTCCAGAGAAATTCTTTTCATTTGTGAATAAGCAGAGTTTAATTTAACAGGAAAGATTTTGGCCCTGTGCTGGAGCCCCCTCACCCATAGCACAGAGCAGTCAGGTTTGTTGTAGGTATTATCTCCATGGCAATATAATGGCTTCAGCAAGAAGAGCAGCAGGTATCTCTTGGTTGGGCAGATGAGCCACTTCCCCATTCCGTGTTTGCTGGCACCCGACCCTGTGCAGAAAAGATGTTTCCTTCTGTTGGTAAAGCAGATCAATGCTGACATCATGCACCACCAGAGATTTTTCTTTCAGTGCAAACAGTTGCTGCTGCCCTTGGCGCTCATCAATAACCAATTACGTGATCATCTGTGTTTTCTGGCTCAGTACTTTTAACCCCCACACAGAGGAAATCAGAGGAGATGGTTACATTTCCTTTCCCTAATTTCTGTCCCCTGGCTGTAGCTGGGATGAAGCAGCGTGGCAGTTGTTGGAACAGGGATGCTTCTGCTGTGCCACGGGGAGGTTAGCCAAAGCACAGGGCTGAGCTGTGGCTGCCCAGGCAGAGGCATGTGGGCAGATCTTTGGCAGGGTTCATTGCTCTTCTTAGCTGCTCACATGCTCAGTAATTGAAGGCTGTTTTGCGAGTGATCTTCGATGGTCCTTCACTGAAATGCTAGCACTCGTGTCCTGGATTCTGTGTTCACATCTGTCCCTGCCCTCCTGTGTAACACTGCATGAGCCAAGGATCTTTCCATGTGCTCATTTTTTTCCTGAGGTCTCCATGAGACTGACCATGAGAATTTTAATTTTTTTTTTTTTTTTTTTTTTTTTTTTTTTTGAAGGGAGGGAACAGGCATTTATGCTAAACACAAAGATGGTTTAGGGTTGGGTGACAGGTATAAAGGCCTGCACAAATAGGGACCTTGCTTACTTGAGATATTTCACAGTGTTTGTCAAATTGAGTCACCGGGACTCCTTCAGAGTCAGGCACATGAACAAATCTGAAAAGCAATCTGACAAAGAGCACAAACACAAAAATACACATTTTAAAGATCTGCAGCAATATTCATGGAACTATTTTTTATTGCTGTCCTTGTCTCCAGCTTCTTTCCAGCTCCTTAGAAACCACACTTACCCCGCCCACCTTTGCCATTTCAGCTTCCACCTGTGTCGTGTAGGGTGTTCAAATAAGCTCTTGTTCTGTTATTTTCCCAGTGAAGATGAGAGTCATTAGTATCAAATACAAGTGGCTGTGGCATAAAAAAAAGGGAGGGACCTAGGTAAGCCTCCTGGCTGGCATTCTGATGCAGAGATTTGGTTTTCAATTAGATAATGCTCTCTGAAAACAAGGCTGCTGGAGCACATGGGACAATATTGACTAAGGCACAAAACCATTCAGTGGGTGACCTTCATGCTCTCATATGCAGCCAGTGGGGATGCGTGGCGTGTAAATACCACCCAATCGGTATTCATTTGATGTGACTCCTAACCAACCCACACCAGGGAGTGGATGAAATGCAGCATTCAGGTATGTAATATGATTATTAGATAATCTATCAGACTGCAATTCTACAAAGCCAAAGGGTCAACAAGACTGGAAAATGCATTTTGCAGTTTGAGAAGATGAATTTTTGAAGATTAACGTGTCCTCAATATGAAATGGATAAATAAATGCATAAAATAAATAGATCTGCCTATATCAGGGAGGGTGGAACCATGTGATCTTTAAGGTCCCTTCCAATCCAAACCATTCTGTGATTCCATAACATCATGTAACATGGGTGCATGTTACATAACATCATGTAACTGCTACACAGGTGGCCAGCTGGCCCCCAGAAGAACTACCGAATATTTGGACAACCTTGCTCATATTTGGTCTGTGTTGTGGGTGCACGTATGGCATGGAAGCAGAGTTCTGGCCTCTTCACCATTCTCCTGTTGGGGGGTATAGAGAAATTGTGTAATTCAATCCCACTGTTTTTTTAGCCCTTTGAGATGGTGCCCGCCTTAGTGCAATCACAAGCCAGTCTTCTGTTGGTGGTCATCACATTTAGACACCCAGAGCTGGAGAGACGGTAGTGTCTATCCATCAGTCCTAGCTCCTGTGACTAGCATGCCTAGAGAAGGTTTCCAAATGGGCATCTGTGTGCTGTTTCCATCTATGTTTCCCGTTTCCTGTTTAAGTCAAATCACCTTACAGAGTAATGCACATTTTCTCAAAAGTCAACCTTTACATGACCTTTGATGATCTGACTCCCTTTCATTTGGGAGGATGAGACTGGAGGCTGTTACTACGACTGGCTGAAGTTGTGATGTTTAAAGTTTTAGCAAAACACATTCAACTCTTTGCTCCAGAGAGACTACAGTTGTGGTAACATTATAAATCATTAACATCAACCTATAAAATGTGTTCCCAGGCATTTGCTCCACTGCTGCTCATCTCCGGTGTGAGGAATAGCCTATGATGCCAGTCTCTGTCTCTAAGATCATCTGTGTGCCAGTCTCTGTCTCTAAGATCATCTGTGTGACCTCTCCAGTAGCACTGCTTAGGCTGCTCAAAATTTCACTTGTGTCAAACCACGAGGTTTAAAAAGAGAAAGACAACAGACAGAGACAGAGGAGTTTCTGGTTTGTAAATGGATATGATACAGCTTCCCCGCCAAAAAAGCTGGGAACCATTCTTGCAAGGCACCCAGAATAGCCATGCTCTCATCAGTGAGAGCAGCTTTTAAGACAGACAATTTCTTCTCTCACAACTCAAAAAGCAAGTAACAAAAGGTAGTAAATCTCAGAGAAATGACCTCTGAATTTTCTCAGGAAAAAAAAAAAAGCCTTGTTCTTGATGTTCTTGAACTAAAAAATCATAGCTGGGCTTTGTGAAGAATATTCCTTTACATTAAGGGAAAAACGGATGCTATGATTTTCCTGTGGCTAAATTTTTAAGGCCAGAACGGATCATCTAGTTTGATTTCATGCATAGCACAGTCCAGAGAATCTGGCATAGCAATTTCCACGTCAAGTCCGTAACATCCATTGGAACGACAGCCCATCGTTCACAAGGGCACAGGTGGCACCACTGTGGCCTTTCCCTCTGGTCTGTGCATGCACCTTCAGAGAGCCTGAGCACTGCATCCCCTCTCAAGAGGCTCCACTAAACTTGGTGTCTGGAGGTCATGGCTTCCTCCCCTGCTGAACCATGTTGCCTTTCCACTGGGAGCTTCACACGAACTGTGGGGTGTTTGGAGAAGCAGAGAAATGAAAGCTACTGAGGTAAAATATAATCACAGCGCTCCTTCAAACTCAAAAGATGCTCAGATTAGGTTCTGGGGATGGGCTGTCTTTCTTCCAAACTGGTTCAAACTGGCTTAACTTTTCCCTCACTGAAATACTCATGATTTGAGTGCCTTAGGTGAGAGAACTTCACTGCACTTAGGACATCATTGTCAAAGTGAAGGACTGGGGAGGAACCACTTCATCCAAGCAAAGTATTTGTATTCAGAAACTGTTAAAGTGCAGACAGCTTCCTCTGCATGGTCTCAGAGGGGACAAAAGCATCTTCCATTTTGCCTGTTTAGGGAAAGGTTTTGAATTTGAGGATGTGAGCAGAGTAATCAGTGGGTAAATGGGCAGCTGGGTCCTGGGAATGCACAGCTTTCTGGCACACTGCAAACCCCCTGATGTGGAAGATATGAATTTTTTACTTTTCTCATGTATTTCTGGAGGGAGACAGGACAAAGCACTGCAAATAGGTGACAACATGAGGTCCTAGCTCTAAGTAGTGTCTCGTGTAGCAAACAGAAAACTTTATTTAATGTTTGCAAGTTATAGAGGCTGTTTAGAGTCAATAATAAAGGGAGCCAGACAGGGAACACACTGAAGGGTTGCAACATGTGTTTGTATTTTGGGCTGGTTTACTGCGTTAACATGCACATTTTTGGAGGGTCTGAATTCCTATCTGCATGTATCCTAACTTTGGAACAATGGGATCCATTATGAACAACAGAATAGAAATTGGAAAAGAAAATGCAGTTGGATGTGTGCTGTGCCCTGAAGAGTCAGTGATCAGGCAGTGCACAGGAAAATTTATCAAGCAGAAAGAAGTCAAGAGTGAGCCTCATCAAGAAGAGGACAGGCAGAAGACTTTGTATAAGTGGGGAAGAAATTTGTTACGTTAGTTCTTTCAAAAAGAGGTTTTTGCCTTTGGGTACAACTAGGCAGTTGATACATGCTCTGAATTGCTTAAAGAAATGGGAAAACTGAAAGGTATGATGGTGGAAAGTCAAAAGTGAGACTACATTGGCATTCTTGGCTTTGTCTGTTCAGACCTGCTCAACTATTTGCCCTTTGTGGTGGTTTGCTTTTATGGCAAAATGGTGGAGAGCAGGGTGCCTCCTCCCATATACCTAAAGGTCTGAGGCAGCTCCCTGTCTCACAGTAGCCTGTGAGACTGTAAAAGTCAGCACTTCTTTGAAACTGCAAAGTGTACTGACTTGTGAAAATATGTACAGATTTCCTCCTGAATCTTTGGGTTGATCACCACTTAGAGGGAAGAGTAAATTGTTTGACTGGACTTCTATCATCTCACTGGACAGAAATTGCTACTGTCAGGGCTTACTGCTGATATTTTGTGCCTACCCATTTATTTATCATCCTAGGATCTCAGAGTGGTTTATAGTAAGTGTGCTGCCTGGCTGTTAAACCCATGCAATAAGGAGTCATTATTTCTGACTCCATCCAAATTTGGAATGTCTGTCCAGCAAGCCTCTTCCCCCATCAGTGTCTCTGAAAAGAGGGTGTGAGTTCTTGCATCTGTCTACAGCCCACCAGGTCCCTCAGACAGGACATGCTCCTACTACTTAGCACATCTGGTACGGAGCAAGGAAAAGCTGGAAACTGTGCTTTTTTTTTAGAAAGCCCACCTATTCTTTGTTTTCTCCATATCTAAATACAGCTGCATTGGGAGCAATGTGAACAACCGGAAAGAAACAAGTGGAAACTCATGGATGTCCTTTGGAGCTTGAGATGCTCCAAAGGAGCTGCTGTATTTAAACTATGTGAATGATCTCCCAGTAGCCAGCATGGAGACATACTTATAGTTACAGTTATTCCCTGGGTCTGATGACATCTGTGGACCTCATGGGAGAAAGATAGTGTGAGTTGATGCAAGAAGTTTCATCCCTGGGGCAGTCTGGCAGGATCAGGCATTGGAATGGGCTGCCCAGGGAAGTAGTGGATTCTCCGTCCCTGGAGATATTTAAAAAGAGACTGGATGTGGCACTCAATGCCATGGTCTGGTAACTGCAGCAGTTGTGGATCAAGGGTTGGAGTTGATGATCTCAGAGGTCCCTTCCAACCCAGCCTATTCTATGATTCTATAAAGAATAAAGACTCTGGATCAAATGTTTCTGGGTAGGCCCAATTGCACATAGGCATATTTAATACATAAGCTGTATTGGCCTAAACAGGTTAAAATTTCAGGTCTTATTTTTGTATTTTTTTCCACCGTATGACAATGCAATTTAGTAGACAGATTAGAACCTACTAATTTACAGATACAAACTAGATACTACTACTACTAGATACAAAGCTCTTATTTAATTTGGAATTTTTAAAGGGTACTGGAAAATTTGGGAATTAATGTATTTTGAAGACTCCAAGCTTATTAAAATTTGGGATTTAGGATAGGCTTGTCACATGTTAGACAGATGATCTTGAAAGTCAAAAGTAGAAAAGGGTGATCAAGGAGAGATTCATGTTACCATACCAACAAGCCAGAGAGCAGCTGTGGAATGTGTATATTCCCGGTCTCCTAGATCATCTTCTGACTTTGAGGGAGATGTCAGAGTGGTAAGAAATATGATGAACTATTTATGGACCATAGATAATCTTAGTATACCAGTCACATAAAATGGAAGGAAATAGATGATGTGTATGTCCTGATATTTGTAGAATGGAGATTTCAAATCTGTGTCCTACAAATAGTTTTCTATAGCTGAATAGTGATGGAGAATGCTCAATATCTTTGATAGGACAAGCCTGCCACTATTCTCATTTCAGGACATTTTCCTTGCCAGAATTCCTTGCCACATATTCCAGCAAGAGCATTTTGAACAGACTTTTGAGTCCCTTTGTCCAAGTCTCCAGACTGTTCAAGAACATCCTAAAGGCGTATGTCCCAAAAATCATAGAAGAAATTGATGATTTAAAGGTATTTTCAGTGTTAGCAGTGTCACCATGTGTGAATTAGATATATGAGTAATCAATTCTTACCTAAGAATGGCACCATAAACTGTTGGAAGGATAGGACAGCATTAGAAAGACCCTTCGGGTCTCGGAAGCAGAGCATTTGCTTTAAATGATCACCCTCTCTTCAGGTACTGATGATAACTTTCTAATGTTGTGAGTGGGCTATAAACTCTGGCAGGTGTCAGTACTATCCCCAGAAAACCAATATTTATTTGGGCAGGCCTCTGAATCTTAAGGAGTCTGGGCAAATGGGAGTTTGATAGTTGATGTGGAATTTTATATTCAAATAGATGACTTTTATTCTCACCAAGTGGACTTCTGCCATTGCCTCCCCAGGAAAGTGATAAGCATTTATTCATTGATTGATTAGGTAGTGGCTGAAAGTGATTAATTAGAGAAGAGAGGATGGTGGCTTTGGAGAAGGAAATGCCTTTGACAGGTGTTGAGAGAAAAGCATAAAATCTTCAATCCAGAAATAATGGATTAGATGCCAAGAGAAGTAGGAGAGTAATACTTACCTACCTTTGAGAGAGAAGCAAAATTCTGAGTGAGGCTTGTAGCAGGCTGCCAGCAAGCTGAAAACAGAAACAATGCCTGATGACAAATAAGTGGTGCTTATGTTTATTTTAGGTTAAGAGAAACAGTAGAGGTGATTTATGTTTTTTAAGAAAAGAGGATTAATTTTTCTCGGAAGCTATTTCAGTTTTGCAAAATTAAAAAATGGAGCGGATTCTTTGGTTTTATAATACCTCAAAAAGGAGCTTTGAAGAATTTTGTTTCCTGTACATATTTTTATTCCTTATCGCTGAATATGGTAAAATGATAATGCCATATGTACTCTCTGTGTGTGGGTGTGTATTTACACTTTACCCTTCCTAATTTTTTTGGCACATTTCAAATTCTGAATGAGCTAATAACTGTCCAACAACTTCAGAAGTTAAGAAGGTTAGAAAGCTAGAAATAGATTTATATGATGCATTCAGCATCAAATTGAATGGGAAAATGGACAAATGGCAAGAGAGAAAATAAAAACTGAGATGGTTTTGGTTGTTTAAGTGAGTATATTTTTTTAATACACTGGACCTTGTAATAAAGTTCCCTCCTGAAGTATTTTTCATTGTGGAAAAAGATCATTTGAATAGGACATCAGCTTCAAAAAACAGATTTTTCAGGAGTACCCTTCAGCTGGAGTATTTTGTCTGACTGTAGAGGAGAACAACAAGGGCAATGGAGCCCTGTGTGTGGCTTCCCTCTCTGAGAGGCTGCAGTAATTCTGGGAACAAAATGGCTTTGAAAATGTTTAAGGATGGAAATAGACATTATAGTTTACTTCTATATGTTCCTCCTGTAGAACACATATCTAGACCCTTCCAGTGTGCATTCAGCTGTGACACGAGCCTTATGCAAAGGGAGCTGGTATTGAACGAGGTAACAAACCTTATTGTACCTGTGTAAATGTTGAAAATAAAGAGCAAGTGGCGTGAGGAAAAGGAGTATATCAATACAGACATAGCTCTCCTGGCTAAGGAAACCCACACCTTAAGAGCAAGCTGGGTTTATTGTCAGCCAGTGAAGTATATCTGGAGAAAGACTGCAGAAATGGCAGAAAAAATCATTTTTGCATAGCATGGTGGGGCTTGGAATAGGGAGCTGAGAAACCTGAAGTCTGCTTTTGTATCTGACATGGAATACGTGATCCCCTGTAAACATCACCCCTTCTTTGTGCCTCAGTTTCCTCACCCATAAAATAGTTCATCTTTAGAGCACTTTGGGCTGCATGTGTGAAATTCCTTCTGCAAGAGCTAAGCATTATTTCTCCTAAATGACACAACCTTGTGTTCACTTAGCACTTTCCTCTATTACCTGCTCTTTCTTCACTCATAGTTTTCCTTATTTATGTCTTTGCCTCCCCATTACCTTTGCGTTGAAGCTTGCATCTGCATTGATTTTACATCACTGCACAGTGCTGCAGCCATTACAAGTTTACATTTCAGAGAGATCCTTTTGAATCTTTAACCCATTACTCCAAAAGTCCTGGCCACAGGATATCTATCAGCAGGTAGATACCAGCAAGTAGATGACTCCAGTGGTGCCTGTCGTGACAGGGAGTGAACTGACCCATTACTATCAAGGTGAAAGAGCAGCACACTGTGGTGATAGATATATTCCTACAGCTTCCAAGTCACACTTCTCCAGAGCATATGATGCTTTTCAAACCAGTACACTGTCGATACTGTAACAAAATAAAGCACATTGTACTAACTTGGGGAGGTTGAACAGTGTTTCATGTCATGAGGAGACTTCTACCTGTTAGGAAATATGTGTCAATTAAAAAAGTGAGCTCCCTTTCTCCATTACTGTGGCTGTGTGTTGCTAAATCACTGTAGGAGCAGCATACTTGGCTTTGTGTGGGCTGTGGCAGCAGCATTTCCCATTGATTGTGGACATGACAGTCCACAATGGTAGATGGAAGTTCTGGTTTGCTCACTGCTTTCCTGAACATAGATGCCACAGCATACCCTCCTGTCCATCTCATCTGTACTGGTAGCTAGTCAAAATATAGCTTTTCATCTTTTTCTGTCTCCATTCTTCATCCACAAAAGAATATGAGTGCTTTCTTTATTGTGAAACAAATTTTGGTATAGATAGTGAGTGTCTCCCTGCACAACAGGAAAAGAAGCATATGAGATGGATCGATAAGAAAACATTATTCATGTGTCCAATGAAGAGTTTATCTGATGCTCAGAGGTGTTTCAAAGTGTGAGCTTGCTGTTGCACCTCAGTTTTTCAGGCAACTAGAACCAAGCAAAAGGTTCATCTCACATCTTCACCAAAGCCCAGCATGACTCATGTGAAAGTCTTCCTTCAACTGGCAGGAGTTTTAAGGAGATGGCCTCATCTCCATGTCTAAATGCCACCCTTACAAAGGCAAGAATAAAATGTTAGCTACTGCCTTTTTGCCTGACAGAGGACAATGATGTTCCGATGAGCAGTTGAGACACATCATTAGTCTGCTCAGATGAATAGAAAGCCTAAGTGACCTGTCAGTCAGGTTCATGTTGACTAGAAAGCTCTGCAAATGATCTCATCACTTGAACAAAGCAGACCCAAGTCCCTTCACTGTAAGTGCAGGTATTAATAAGTGTTTCTGTGTTAAAGTTGCTGCATAACTTCAATTGCTTTCTGCAGTGTACTAAGGCACAGATTTACAGTGATACTGTCACATAAGTAATTGCTTAGAGATGGCAAGACACAGGAAGCAGAGGAGCAGATATCCTTTCATTTTTGAATTAGTTATGGGACTCACTCACCAAGAGTCCTGACGCTGGAATTACAGTATCCTGACATTGGCATAACTATGTACTGAATCAAACTGGATTCCTAATAGCCTTGCCTAGCTGCCAAATGCAAGGGGGTTGAGTTATTCCTTGCAGAGTAAACGGTGAGACTGGGAAATAAGATATCCTGTGATTAATTTACTGAAGAACAGAAGAGATTCATTTTCCGTGTGCTTAGTCTCAGTGTTCAAGGGAAATTGCTCATGCTCTTGTTCCATTTGAGAATGTGCTCGTTTAGTGAGGATGAAAGCTTGGAGACTTGGAAGTTCAATCAGAGCTTGATTTGAGAAAAAGCAATTTCGAGGTCATCCAAGGACAGATGAGGGTACGCATTTGGATGAAATACTACAATAAAGGACACTTCCTTTAAACTGAGGTACTCCCATGTTAAGTATTAAACAAATCTATTGTTTGGTTTCCCTATCTAAGTCTGGTCCACATTAAAACGTTCACCTTTGGTAGTCCACACTGTCAAATTTTTTATAGGCAGAAGCAACTATTATCAGCTAGCAACTAGAAGCAAGGCAGTATCAGAAATGGACAGAATGTGAGTGATGCTAACTTGTACTTTACACAGTGAGATTTTTAGTACTCGCTTCTGTCTTTGGGGTTGGGGCATGAGAGGAGTCATTTGAGTGATTGTTTTCACACTGATTGCATTTGGTAGATCAGTTACTTTTTCATAATAATCAACATTACTTGTTCCACTGTGAGTGAAAAATAAAGAAACTGCGTGTAAGATACAGTCTGAAGTTGCATTGGTGCATGCCAGCAGCATGCACTAATGGTAAAAATTTTGGTAAAATTTTATGGTAAGATTTGGGAAATCTTATGGTAAAAATTTTGCCTTGGGAGTTTTACACCTGTGTGGGTTCCCACCACCAGTCAGGTGTGGTGACAGAGTGCCCAGGTTCAGCACAGCCAGTGGAGAGTCCAGAGAAACCGGAGTTTCAAGAAACTTGCAGTGCAGGTCCTTTCCGTGAAAGAACTTTTGGCATGATTATTTGTATTCTCAGTGTGCACAAAGATTAAAAATTGGCCACCAGAGATCAAAGAAGAGATGCAAGTGACAGTGTCTCTTGTTTTCTGTCTGGGAATAAGTCTAACTTTGTGTGAGGAACCTACCCCCAAGATCTAGTAAGCCAGGCTTCCCTGGTAAGGGATGTGTCTGATTTACATCCCACTTGCCTTCTGTCCTGGGAAAACGAAACAGGGCTGTGTGATGAGGATGAAATAGCAAAGTAATGCCTAGGCAGGGAGTGCCTGCCTAGTGCTGCCAGTGAATATTTTTCAGTGCCTTGAGGCAAAGCTGTTTCTAGTTGGGAGGGGGAGTGTTGATGTGCTAATTCAAAGGAAATGCTGAGTTCTAATTGCAGTGGAGCTGGTGGAGGGTATGTGGGTGGGTTTAACAATAGATGAGCCACGAGAAAGTATGGCATAAGGACAAAGAGACAGATAAGGACCTAGATTTAAAGAACATTGCTCCAGCCCATTTTACCAAGGTGGTTCTAATTAGGCCTGTTCTTCTGGCCCTCTTCCTTCTTTTCAGTGAGCACATCTGAGGCTGTGCAGCTGTTGTTTGTCCAAGGTAAAATCCAGCTTTCAAGGGGAGCTCATCTCGTTATTCCTGATCTCAGCACTGTAGTTCAGTTGATAATTGTACGGTTGTTTTTTCTCTTCCTGGGTTTCAGTAGGTAATGTATTTAATCCCTACCTTGTATACAGTGAGCAGATGTGGACATAAGAACTGACTCAGAACTCGGACACAGGTGGTGATTTCAAGCATAACTTTTCTAGGAGATTTGAAAGCTTGGAGGCTAGTTTATTGTACAAAGATCACTTCCTTTAAGGTGCTTAAATGCTTCTTGATTTCAGATGCAACAGGGAAAGGAAGTGCCTGACTGGAAGGAAACAGACCAACCACAAGCCATTTCTTCATTATCTCAAGGAAGAAATCCCCTTAAAGAGCTCATTCAGATGAGACTACAAACTAAGGCCTCTTGCCTTTTTGGTGGAAACATGATATAGAGTAGAATAGGGAGTTAAATAGTTTGTCTGAATAGGTGACCCTAGAAAGTTACTCCTGTTCCCTGTGTGCCACTTACTCCATCTTTACCCGTAAAACATGGGTAAAGATATTTACTGAAGATTAGAAATAACAGTTGGACTGGTGTCCAAAGACATTCAAGAGTGTCTCAAACAACAAATTGCTCCTCTTGATGACCTTTTTTATTCCCTCTCCTCAGTACCCACAGTATATAAGGTTTTGCTCACATTAAGGTTGGTGTGTGATTGCTCTTTGTTCACCTGCCTAAATGAGATCGGAAGCCAGGGCACAAGTATGAGCAAATATGGTCCATTTGTAATCATCCTCACTAATGAGGTTCCAGTTCTCCCACCAAGGAGGCTAAATGCTGTCCTGTGACCCAGGTCACCAGTCACAAACCTCAGCCTGCTGGGGCAAAGAGTTTCAGTGTAATCCAGTACAGTGACATTTGTTAACGTTAACTGTTCATTAAAAGATTTTGAGCAGCAGACGTGTTCATAAGGCTCACAGCCTGCTCACAGATAATTCATGAGCATAATAAAAGGATTCATTATTCATGTTAGATCTTTGCCATAAAAATTAAAACAGTTCTAATAGCTCACAGGCATTGGTGCATGTTGGGGAGGTTTATTTGTTGTAATTGTCTCCTGTTTTGAGATCATACAATTTAAGTCACTGTGGGAAGATAAAGCAGTATGGACTGAGTCTTTACAGCTGTCATTAGTGTCTTCATTAGGTGAGGCCTTATGAACACATAAAGTTGTGCCACTTTCACTGCACAGGTGTAGTTAAAGCAGTGCATCACCTCCTAACGTGCATGGTACTAAAGCAGCACTGGTGGTGCAGCTGAACAGGAGCAGGAATATACTATCCCAATATACACAGATATATGTTCCAGACATTAACTCTATCAACATCAAGTTCAAGAGTACTTGTCCCTTCTTTCACCTGTCTTTTTTTTTCTTCTTCTTTCATAACTATCTTCCTGCTGAAGATTGCGGCTCTATATAGGCAGAGGAGGGGGAAATGTGAAAATTCTCTCACCTGCTTTGGTGTAAAGTCAGCTGAGGCTGCTGCTGGCATTTTACCTTAAAGGGAGTAAGAGCTACTGACATGAGCAGTGGGAGCAAGGATTTTAACAATGAGCTAAGAAGTAAAAGTAAGCCTGAGGAAGAGGTAGTGTCTTCAGATGTTAGGTCTGGAGTGAGAGTTGTCTGACCACAGCCTCCTAATCTTACTCAGACTATTTCTATCTGGATACCCAAATTAGTTGTAGATCGGGCCTAATAGCCCTAATAGAATCATTTGAATGCAAGCTAAATGATACTGATGATACAGAAATCAATGAGTCTATCTATCCATTCTGACAGTAGTGCAAGCTGTCTATTGTTGCACATTTGAAAGACTCGGATTATATATCCTGAACAGAAAGCTATACACACTGAAAAGCCAGTGCAGAAATGGGCACAAGAAATGAGCTAGGTACAGCAGTGCTTAACCTCCTCCACAGCCCGTATCCCTGAATGATCAGGTCTGGGACATCGGCATGGCACAGGTGTGATCGTGATGAATGACCTGTTTCTGGGTGTGGATGGAAGTCAAGGCTTCATGATGGTGCTGCTTGTTATGTGGCAAGAGGAGCTGATTCCATTCATGTTTGCCAGAAAGGTTCCAGGGTCAGAATTATTTTGCTTTTTTCTGTGCACACAGAAGCCCAGAGCACTGAGAGATGTAAGACAGTGTGATGCTTTGCCAATAGCACATTGATAAGGTGCAGGTTTGCATACCCTTCCCCACAAAGGAAATCCCTGACAGCCTCACCAAGATGTTTCCCTGTATGGAGGAAATAAGCAGACTAAAGAAAGGCTGCTACCTCCAACCAAACACAGAGACAGTGGAAGTGTTTGCAATAGGAGGTGTGTACTCTCTATGCAACATATCTCACCACCAGTTGAGGCATCTGCCTACCAACCATGAAAGCAGGCCTTCTCCTGCTCATCCTGCTGAACTGCTAACTCCTCTTCAGCACTCAGATCACAAAAGCATCCAGGAAAATATGCTGTCATGCTTGTAGAGGTGGCCATGCACAGCTTTGTGCCTTGAATACTTTTCTTGAAGGTGAAAACCTTATGATCCAAGCAAGGAAGATATACTGCATGAAATGCCGTTTTGTGAGTTCCTGACAAATCATGTTCTTTTCTGAATTTTTGAAGCTATAGACCTACTCCACAAAGCAGATCTGGGCAATTTTATGGTCTATACTTAATCTATAACTACCATCTACACATTAGAATATACCTCCCACCTGGTAGTTCAGACTGGTACATGAGAAGGGCAATATTCAAGTACCATTCCACAGAGGAGTTACTCTTCTCTTGGAAAAACTCCCCTAAGCAATAGCAACTCCTCCCCAGAAAAGGGGGAGGATATAAAATTGCCTAATAGGACAGAAGAAAGAGAAGGAAGAGAAGAAAAAAATAACTCAGCACTGAAGTTTCACTTGAGGAGCTGGCTATTGCCAGGAGCACCCGATTAAGAAAGGTGCCTCAGGAGTCACCAAAATGAGTGATGGGCTAGTCCATAAATCCATAAATTTGACCTTTAGCAAATAAAGGTTGGGTGTGGGATGTATTTGGAAGTTGCATTAGTTTTGTCCCTCACAGTCTGGTTGGAGATGAGGCCTGAGAGAATCCCTGCCTCTTAACCCATGTATTTTTTTTGTATTTTTTTTTTTTGGTCTCTAAAAAATGTCTGCAAAAGACACAGTTTCTCTGTTTGGTTTTGTATGGCTCAGCCATCTTCCAGCTGCATAACAAACAAGGAGGATTTGTGCTGGCTGGGGAAGCAGCATATGTGAAGAGACAGCCACCTGCCCCCTTGTTAGTGCAGCAGATAATGGGAATAGCCTCTCCCTGCCAGGCTTGATCACCAGGCATGCCACGTGTCGGTAGCAAAAGGTACAAGCTTGAGGAGAGGTCACATCATGAGGATGGGGAAGAAAGTCACCTCTCCCCACTCAGACTGTCCAGACAGGGAGAGGGAGGACAGACCATGCCAACAGCCTGGTAAGGGGAGAGACCCACAGCTTGCCCCAGTCCCGCTCAACCTCCCCTGGATCTGCTGCAGCTGAGAAACATCCCCTAGTCCAGCAGAGTCTCTTAAAGGAGGGCTGGTGGTTTATCTGCTTCCCCTGCCAGGGTGGCTTGCACTCCCACTTTCATTTAACTCCTCAGCTCCCTGTCAGTGATGCTCACCTCATTAAGTTACAGAGAAAGAGGCCCCCGGATTGATGGCAGGCAGGTTTAATGTGGCTCTTTCTGAGCACTCAAGTGCAGCATGTAGGAGGCTGCTGGGGAGATATTCCCGCAGGCTCCAGCAGAACTGACTGATTGAAGTTGCACTGAATTGATGGCTAATGGGGGAGCTTTCTTTGATAGCTCTTTCATTCTGGGTGCAGCTGGATAGGAAAAGATATCTCAACATGAGAGAGAGGGGGTTTATTCCCCCCCAGCTCCCCCCTCGCTTTATTAACAGATGCTTCCAGGGCACTCCAGCAGCAGAATGAGATCTGATGAAAACCTAATGATTTAAATTATTCTTAACTCTTTCTCTTTCTGCAGCTGCTTGCTTATACACACCAACTGCATGTAAGCACTGAGGACTAAGTGGGAAAGTTTCAGCCACTGGACATCTATGGGTTTGCAGATGGGTTCTTGGTTTGGGGTAGCAGTAAGTAGAGCATCTAATGCCTCATTATGATGGGTGGTTGGATAATGATAAAGGCTGAGGGACAGAGCTGGTGTAGGAAGACAGGGGGCTGCAGGTCAGATGGGAGTAGCATTAGTGGAGGCTTTAGAGGAGCTTTCACAAAACCTGCTTGTGTTATGTATGTCTCAAGCTACTGTAGCACACTCAGGAAGAAGTATATCAAAACTGATTAATAGAAACTGGCTAATGGTAAGCTTTTTATACCCTCCTCATGGAGGCCTCTGTTCAGCAGGCTCATTGCAAGTATTTTGCTCCTACAGTATCTAACCTTTTAAGCAGATAATTAATTTCTTCCTATTCCTGCAAGTTCTACATCCCTAAAGTTTCTGTCTGCCAGATGTCCCTGCAATCTGTGTGTATCCATGAGCTGACATATTTGTGAGCATACCATTTCTCATTCACATCAGTGTGGGTGTTAGAGAGTCCAGGAACTCCAATAATTTGATCCAGTTCAAGATCATCAGGCCAGACTTTGGCTGATATAAATCAGTGCTGACTTGGAGTGCAATCACTTTTGCTCCATTTGAGGATCTGATTCATAATTTCCAGTCTAGGCCCTGGCATCTGGCTGACTTTGTGGCAGGGCACTAAAGAAGCTGTTTGTGTAGGGCTTGCCTTCTTTATTTCCATGGCTTGACACAGCAGCCATTTGTTTTCAGTGATGTGCGCTGTGCCCCGTCTTAAAATCCTGTGGTAAGTTTAACAGAGGCAGAAAGTAACTACAGCCTTACCTGGGAACTTGGCCATGACATTGCAGTTAAAGCCTCTTTGCTTTTACAGGAAAGAACATGGATGGCAGGGACTTTTATTTGCAGGTGATCAGAAAATGCAGAGTTTTTCACCTCAGAGACAGCAGCTTCACTTTTTAATGTTGAAGAGTGAGAAGCCTTCAGCCATCTCTGAAAAAAGGTGCTGCTCTCATAAACAGCATCCTGTTCTTCAAGGGCAGAGGTGTTTTTTTCTTTAGTCACCCCTATTTTCATGCACAGTGCATCAGAGATTACCTGCTCATCAAGTCCAGGTTGTAAGACAGGTGAAAATGAGTATGTCTGCTTGGTTGGGATCCACAAGAACACTTTGACCTGTGGCATCTACACAAAGCAAGGAGGGCACATCCTGGCCCTCTTCCTTGTAGCTGGAGGTGTCATGTACAACCCCAGTTACAATGAACTCTAATGACATTATTCCTCCTCCCTTTCCCTGCCTGGAAAATGCCATCTGGGCAGGAGAGTTTCCACATATTTGCAAAGTCCCTGGCTAGCTGGGGCAATGTGCTGTGACTCCATGTGGCTGATGCTGGAGGCAGTCCCATAACGTGCTATTGTGGCACCAGTCCCCCTGCCCGACCAGGCTAAGGTTGAGGAGATGCAGGTGAAGAAGGCACTGGTGCAGGTTCATAGCATCTTAGAATGAATGAATGCTAATATGGTGGTGAGGAAATCCTTCATGTGTGAGTTCGATTGGTCAAGTGCAGCGATGTAAGAAGTCCTGTATGCTGCTCCCCTCCTGTCCTCCTCCCTGTTGTGCCCTCACCTTCAGTGAAACACTGTCTACAGGCAGCTACTGGCTGGACTGCTGCTGTCAATGTATCATGGGTGCACAGTGCTCATCTTACAGTGAATGAATGGAACAAAGGCCTGGGCCTGGAAGGGATCTCACAAGGTGGGTAGTCCAGATCCCTGCATAATGGCAAGGTCAGCTCTTTCCAAGTTATTCCTGATAATTGTTTCTCTAGCTTGTTTTGAGAGACACTACACCCTCCCAGGACAATTTATGTTTATGCCTGCACTTTATTTTCCTTTCTCTTCTTCCTGAGGTCAAACTGAATCTTCCCTCTTGCCATTTTAGACCAGTCTTTCTTGTCCTGTCTGCCATGCATCAGATGCATCTGTTACTTTATTCTGTGGGAGTCTTCCTTGCCCGTGATTTCATCACTTTGACAGCCATCTCTTTCAGTCTTTTTTAGTTAAGAAGGTCCCATTGGTTTTGTCTTTCCTTGTAGCTCATGTATCCTATATACCTTGTCATTATCCTGCTCTTCCCTGGATTCTCCAGTTTGTCCACATCTTTCTTGCTCTCACTCCTCCATACTCTTCCTGCTCCAGCCTTTCCAGTGGATTTTCAGTTTGCCAGATAAGTTCATTAGAGATCTGTTGATTGCAACTCAGGCTGATTGTAAGTAATGCACATATGGGAAGGCATTCATGATCCCACCAAATCAACAGATGTCATCTGATGGTCTGCTGATTTCCCATCCTAGGTCTCAAACCTGGAGCTGGTCTGGCAGCCAGTTGTTCTCAGCTGTTGGAGGAAAAGAGGTATGAAACCAGCTATCTGCCCTCTGGCCAGGCCACAGATGGATTTGTGCTACTGCCAGTGCAGTTCCCATCTGCCCCCATAATTTTCAGCAGCTATGGAAGTCATTCCTGGCTTCTACTTGATAGCTGAACCATTAGGCCACAAGTGGTGATGGTTTGAAACTAGAACAAATCTTTTGTGGGTCATCCTAGTTTTGCCTTTGCTGTATGGTGCTCCAAGTATTATTTCATCAGTGGTATACACCATTGCTGCTACTTAGAGAATGACCCCCAAGTTGACCCACCCAGGGTGAGGGATTGTGGAAAACGTATCATAGAGATTTATGGCAAGCCCAGTTATCTTCTTTTTATTACACAAAACCTCCATGCATTTCATATATATTCTCCCAAGAAGACAGGAAAAAAATCTTACTCCCATGGCAAAACAGGTCTAGTGGCAGCCTTCACATGTGCACTTAGCTCATAAGTTCACCACAACACAACTGCACTGAAATCAGTGTCTCATCAATTCATACTCAAATTGGCAGAGTAACAAAAAGGACTGATCTGGCCCTGCTGCCTGTGCTCTCCACAACACTCAGACTGAACCATCTACAGCCCAGCCTGAGTGTCTGCAGACTGAAGGTTAAGTTGGCAAAAAAAATAAAGACCTGAGGTCTGACAAACATGCACATTCTCTTGTTCTCCTTCTTTCCCCCCACCCCCGTCTCCCCGCAGGCCTTCCTTCCCTGAACTTTGGCCAAGTATTGTCTCTTATTTCTATAAAGAGAGGGGTTTTTTTAATACCATTTCCTCTGCTTCTACCTCACTGTAGTCTGATTTTAATGGCCTTTGAGATTCCACCACTGAGATGCTAGACTGGGGGCTTTGCTTTTAGAAGAAACCTTCCATTCAGCTTATTTCTTTTTTCTCTTGCATTTCACCCTCCTTTCTTGCATTTGTGTTGGGGAAGTATTGACTCTTTGAACTCACATATGTTGTCCCGGGGAGAGAGGCAAGAAGCATTCATTCCCTGGCTAGTGAGAGGGTTTGGCTAGCAGATTTTTATTCCTGTCAGTGGGATCTCACAGTTCAGTGCAGGGAGTCTCAGGGGTGAAAGCAGCTCAGAGAAGTTGAGGCTCGAGGTAAAGGATGAGAGCCTGTCTGTGCTGCTGCACCATCTGAGCAGCAAGGGGTGGTGGGTGCAGGAGAGAGGTGTCTGCGAAGCACAAGCAGAGCAGGCAGAGCAGTCAGCTGAAAGGCTGAAAGGCTGGGAGGTGTAAGCAGCTCAGTTGAGCCGGTGCCTGAGGGGTACAGTGAGAGAATATGAACTCAAATCAATCTGCAGAATTAGCCAGGATGCCTGGGCAAAGCAGGATCCTCACTCAGTTCATGAACCAGCACGGGGGGAATTTCTGGGCTATTGGAATCCCATGCTGGGCAAAGCAGAGCAGGTGGGCTAGGGGATCACAAACCAAGCAGCACCTCCAGGGAAACTCATTAATAATAGTAGGTAAGATTCCCAACTAGTGTGTATTGCTCTGGCTGCTCCCAAAGCTGGGAATATAACCAGGAGAGGAAGGTTATCTTTATATCAGAAGGGAGTGCATTGCCCTCCTTAGACTTTCTCTGACAGGGGTGCTCTTGTAGCAGATTATTCCCCTTGCTTAAAAATAAATAAATAAATAAATAAATAAGCAGCTTTGTTTTAACTTCTATTTCAAGTGAAGGAGAAAAGATGCAGCTGTTTCCAGAACTGCTTGCTGTAGCTCTGGTAAATGAGTAACTTACAGACTTCCGGTCTCTCGCATGATTGTTTCTCTTCTGCATAAAGAAAACCTTGATGTTCCGCTTAGGGGCAGGGAGCTAAAGGCATAGCTTTAGTATGGTCTTATCCTTGACTGACTCTGGCAAACAACTCTAGTGTGTTCCTTCCCCCCTTCCCTTTTCTCAATATTCCTGGGTGTCAAGAGGATGACTTCAGTAAGCACTTTCCCACCCCCACTGTCTGGATCACTTTTCCTCTCACCTAAGCTCTGCAGGTGCCAAATCTGGTATCTCCCCCTCTTCTTGCCCTTGCTTCTATGTTAACTTCGAGTTCCTTCTCTGGAATGAGCAGGGGAAGGAGATCTTAGAAAGTCTAGGCTCCCAAGTTATTTTGGCTTAAAGAGTGACAGCCCACATAGAGCACTGGGAAGGGGAGCTACAGATACAGTCTGCTGGGATCATCTGTCCATCAGTCAGCAAGAATGTAGTGCTTTATTCACTTACTGCATCTTCTCATGTCATAAAGCACAGTCCAAATGAAGGCTTGGGGAAAATGAATTTCATACTCCATAAAGAGCCCATTTCTTGCACTGCTGGGTAAGACTGTGAACTTCTTCAAGTGAGCTCTGCTGTGCTGGAAATCAGAGAGACCTGAATGTCTAGCTTTAACTGTGAGCAAAACACCGTGCTCATCTAGGCCCTTCTCTGAACATTGCATACTGAAGTACCTGGAGACAACTCTACAGGCTTTGAAGGCTCTCCTTCACTTAGTAATAATGACAGGGTACTTGTGGAGCACAGGGAGATGCGTTCATGTTCTCCAAATAAGTATGGGATGATTACCCAGGGAGGGTAAAACCAGTAGCTATCCTATATCTATAAAGATTTCATATTGTTCATAATCCCTTAGCACAAAAGAAAGTGGAAAAAAGAGAGAGAAAAACTAAAAAAAAAAAAAACAAACCTACAAGAAACCAACCAAAAAAACCCAACAACAAAAAACCAAAACAAAAAACAAAACACAAACCAAACCAAAACCAAACCAAAACAAAAAACTAAACACAAAACACTAATAAAAGGAGAACATAAACCAGAAACTACATGGGCTACTCCAGTCCCCACAGCTACTGGGTTCCCTGTCTCTCTCTACCATTGGGCCATGACCATGACCAGAGGTATACGAGGGAATTTGGGATATACAGCTTCTTGGGGATCTTGGCCATCTGTCCTTTTTGCTAAAATACACTAGAGCATCCCTAAAGGACTGATGTTATTCCCTGTGACCAGTTCCATCTTTCCCCCTGTCCATTCTCACTCCACCCCCCAGTGAGCATGTTATGAAGGGGTCTGATACTGTACCCACTCTCCTGTGAGCACTTCATCCCTTCAGGTTGTTTCTGGGAGTTGATTAAGCTGTTTGTAGTGATAAAAGGGTTGGAGCAGCTCCTAGAACTGGAGGTCCACATGTAAGCTTTATTCTTTCATTGCACCCAAAGAACACCAAACTTGTCCTACATACAGAGGCTTTCACCTCTTGTGGCCTTTTTCCAGCCAGTTTATGCCTGACCTGCGTCTTAGATACATCTTATTTTGTTGCCTTAATTAGGTTTTTGTCTCAGTGGGCATGGGCCTTTAGGTCACCAGCTCTGTTAAATGTTTGTCAGCTGAAATAAATGCAGCATTATGTGGAGCAGGCATTCTGCTAACAGACAGCAGGATGCAGCCTTGCTCAGAAAAGAGCTCAGAGCTTAAAGATGCCTGCTTCTCCTAGCAGCCCTAGTTTTCAGGGTGGATTTCCTCCCTAGTGGATGTTGTTACTGTTCAGTACACTTGCAAAATCTTGGAGTCTGCACAGTTTTCTTGGCCCTAGCTTTCAATACGAGACTTTCATTAAAATCAGCCGTCAACAGGAACTACTCCCAGATCAGCAGATCTACTGCTGAAAGTCCACAAGCCCAGGGCTTCTCTTGTTCACCCCACTGTAAACCCTTTGAGCCACATCGTGGCCTTTTGGAGAAGGGTTTAAATCCAGAGTTAACACCATAGGTGGTGGTAGTTTATGACTGGCATTAGGCAAGCATAACAGAGATCAGAACCTGCCCATGCTTTTATGTTCAGAGTTACAGCGCACTGACCTTGGCTTAGGTGTGTACAGAGCAAGGCTCACTTCCAAGTCCATTTCCAGTCTCTTTCCCAGGTTCTCTTGTGCTGTTTTGTTTGTGTGCCATCTTCATGGCCCCATTTACAAGCTGCCAAATCCTTGCATTCATTTGAGGATTATCTCAAAGAGGGTGCTGCCTGCACATGTCAGATTTAGCCATTTCAATCTTTCCTGGAAACTAGAGTATCACCAGAACTGGCTGTATGGTATTGCAGGCTCCTCTGGGAGTAAAGGAAGTTGTAGCAGGGTTGGCGTTGGTCTTTTTTCCCAAGTAGCAAGTGACAGGACAAGAGGGAATGGGTCTGAAGGTGCCAGGGAAGGTTTAGACTGGATGTTAGGGAAAATTTCTCCACCAAAAGGGATACCAAGCATTGGAACAGGCTGCCCAGGGCTGTGGTTGGTATTTAGAAGGCTTGTAGATGTGGCACCTATGGACACAGTTTAGTGGTGGACTTTGCAGTGTAAAGTTTATGGTTGAACTTGGTGATCCTAAAGGTCTTTTTCAACCTAAATGATTCTACGATTGTGTGAAAGCAGAGATGCCTGTAGCTGACTGTGTGTATGACAGGAGTGAGTGACTTTTGCTATGGCTGAGCTGCCAGAAAGGCAGACGTGACCATGCTTCAGCTTAGTTTCACTGCCCAGCATCCTAGCCCAAACCCACACTCAGCAGTGGTCCAATCCTGTAAACAGGGACAGCTGAGGCACTGGCACATAGTGTGCATATTCCTTTTGGTGCTGTCATGGAGGTGATAATCTGCACCAGAACAAATGCTGGAGATCATAATGGCATAAATTGTCTGTGATAGATGAGTCGCCTCAGCTCTTCTGTCAGGGCCTGAGTCCCAACCAGCCAAGCAGAAGAACCAGCCTGGGTAGCCTGGGCTGCAATGAACCAAAGACTGGTGGGGCTCAGGGGAAGATGGGTCGATTATCTGCTCACACCATTGATGCATGTGGCAGTTTTCCCCTCTTCAAGTTGTCTCAAGAAAACGTGTTGATTTTTGTGCTTTGGAAAAAACCACTGATTCTGTCTTAGATCTTTAACAGAAATGCCATTCTTGGGCATCTCCATTTTCTCTCAAATTTCTATCCTTGAATAAGCGAAGAAAGAAAAATAGCATTTGCTGAGCTGAACTCCATATACCTGAGAGCAGAGCAGGATTCAAATTGCTGGAGGTCGTGGAGACCACATATGTGAATGCATTTGCATCTAGCCTGACTGGAGAGTGTGTGCTGGACTGTGCAAGGGTAGTGTTGGATGGTGCTAGGACAGGGCCAGTGGGAGGGAGATGCTCCTCTCCTTCTACACAAAAGTGGTTGAAAGAGGATTTGCATGTGTAGCATGCATATAGCTGAAAGTGGAACAGTAATTAGGTGTAAGTGAAGGTGAAGCTGAAAGAGGAATTTCATGTTCTGTGGAAGATCTTTCCGTGTAAGCTATTGTTCAGAAAGGTTATTAGCAGACTGCAGTACAAACTGTCCTGAGCCACACGCTCTGCCTTTGTCTGACTACAGGATTTTTACAAGCCTTTTTTTCTTCGAGAGCTGACAGCATAATGGTCCTGGACAATGCCAAATCATCATCTGCACACTCGCTAGGGAAGCTGGGCTTTTATATGAGAGCAAGGAAGATAAAAACAGGACACTCAAAGCAGGACAGAAATGACTGAACAAGGGAAAGAGAGAAAAAGAGAGACTTAAATGACATTTGCGTGTCTGGCTGTTGTTTTCTTCCCTTTAATTTTTTCCCCCTCCCTTTCTCATTAAATTCTGGATGTCTTGTTCCAGAACTGCTTCGCTTATTTTGTGGGTCTGTGTGTGCAGAGCATGAAAGCTCTAGTTCTAAGGTAAATACCAAGCAGATGCTTTAAAAAATAGGAGAGGGGGAAGCTTAGGGCAGATGTTGTGTCTCCTCCACCAAAATGATTCTCCAGAAATAATGTGTGAAACCTGTTGCATCGGGTCCTTAAACTGGACAGCTTTGAACTGACCAGGACCAAGGGAGTTCCCCAAACTCTTTTCACCACTAACCTGAACTGATGTCTACACCCCAGAGTGAACATCGCTGTGCTGTCCCTATTGAGTTGTATCCTCCCTGCTAGCAGCCAATTTCAGTAGTGAAAAAAGACTTTGGTTCTACACACTGCCTGCTGACTAGGAGTGGCTTAATGTTGCAAGATGCAGACAGAAAGCCAAACTTTTCTAACACACGGGCGTATTAAGAAAGATCAACATTCAGATGCTTCCTTTCAGTCTTGCAGAAGCAGACTTCGAGTGTGTATCTCTAGAGCCTGTGTTCTTCCCCTTCCTTTCCTTATCTCCCTTCCCTGAGGCTTCCTACGCATCCCTCATTGCACGGTTCCTTTCCTAATATATGAAGAGGGTGAACGACAGTCAATCTCTTGCTCCTTTTCTGAGGCTTCCCTTACAAAGATTGCAGAAGCTTTACAGCATTTCTGCTGCCAGTCTGTGTTGGGTAGGAGGAGGATTTCCTTCAGTCGGCGGGTCCCTAAGTTGCCCCAGATACACAATACGTGTTGTCAGGGGTGGCATCTGGCTTTATCAGCTTTGTTGTTGAGAACAAGCTCCATATAGTAACCCTGTCATGCAGGAATAAGGCAACATATTGCAATTTGTGTTGTTAAGCCTTTTTCTGCTGCTTTGTGTTACTAGTAAAGATATGATTGTGTCTGGCATTATGAAGTAATTTAGAAATGTTTTAGGACTTTTTAGCTTACTGTACCAGCCACATTGTCTGCATGCCTTCTGCAGCAAATCCAGGAACCTTTCTAATCTGAAGTTCAGCTTTACACGGGGAAAAGGCAAGCCTGTAAAATAATATCATCCTGCTGCGATGGAAAATCATCACAGCTTTTTGATGTAATTTATCTTAGACTCTTCCAAGGCTGATGTGAAAGGAGAAGGAGGGATTCTTTCCCTGGGTAGGGGTAAGGCTTCTGCTTTTACCAAGGTGTGAAATATCGCAGCATAACTTTGACATACATGCAGAGAACTGGAAATTCTGCCATAAGCAATGGGGCTTTGCTGGGATGGCAAAGAGATGCTTCTCTAGATAGCTGCTTTGCTTTTCATTTGTGGTTTGAGACTGGTTGTAATAATCAGGCTAGGGCATTATGGATGGAGAGAGTCTGGGTGCCCTTATGTATAGCTCTACCCTTTGCCAACATTATTGCCAGACTAGTAGATGAGCTACTGTGGCTGCACTGTCAGAAGATCAATGTTAGGAACCTCTCCCAAGTGTCTGGAGCCCTTTCTGGAAGTTTTTCTGGCTTGTCCTGTGCTTCATTGGGAATACTATGCTTTGCAAAAAGACCCCCAGGTTTGCTTTATTACTTGATTGCGTATGGGGAGCTTATTAAAAATTAATAACAATAGCCATGTAATTAACATTATATTTGTTATCACCTAAGTCCTGTATTGAATGCTGATGTTTGGCACAAGCACTGACATGCAATTAAAAATAATTTTTTAAAAAAGTAGGCTGAATTAATAGTTATCTTTTGCATATTTTTGAAGACTTTAGCAGTACAGCAAATTAGTGGTACCATACTAACTCTTTCTTGGGACTCAGACTGAAATGCAGGAGAAGTTAGTCTGTCTAATTTTCTAAAAGGAGCTCAGTTCTTGCGTCTTTGGGTTCCTGGAGCAGCTCCTTTTCCTTTCAGGCTCCAAAAGAAGGAATAATTTTTCTGGCCCAAAGCATGCTTTTTGACCTTCTGGCCTGACCACAGCAGAGACTCAGAGAGTGGGCTGCTCTTGAGAAGATGCCACCTATGTGAGCTGGGCTGTTTAAAATCTCATCCCTGCCCTTGCCACCAAACCAGGTGGTGGGACTGAAGAAAGAGTCAACCAAGGAAACTGTTCCACAGCCCAGAGCAGGGTCTTCAGTGTCCTACTGCAATGCACTGAATGGCAGAGAGGGAGTCAGCCTGCACTCCACCTTCCCACTTTCTCTCTGGGAGGAGGACTATGATAAATCCTCAGTATTTTGAGGAGGGTAATTCTTGGCTGTGCTGTTATGTGTGCCTCTCAAGCTTAGGGTCATGGCAATGGGGTGGAGAAAGAGTGGGAGAGCAGGATCACCAGTGTATGCCCGTGTCCTCCATCCACAGGCTGCACAGAGATGTCTAGGAGAGAGGAAGTCAAAACAAAAAAACAGTTTCTGTGTCTAAAATGGAGCCAAACAGCTAGATAAGTGTTCAATCAACCAACAGTAGAGCAGAAATCATTCCCCCTGGGGCAGCAGAAAAGGTGCTTAGGAAATGGAGAGACAGGCAGAGAGACAGTAGAAGCTTCCCAAGCATTAAATGTGTTCTGGCCTTTCTTCTCTCACTGTGTGGGGAAGGAGCAGTCCCAGCCTGTCTACAGGTCATTCCTGCTGGGGTCCCTCTTTCTTCATCAGGCTTGTTTCTCACCTCAAGTCTCACCTCATCCCCTGCCTGAAATCTACCATGCAGTTGTCTTCTGCTGGGAATCCCCTTGCTGAGGCTGCTGCTGAAGGCATTCTGGATGGCACACTGGCTGAAGGGTTCCTAAGGTTTAGAGGTGTTTTTTTTCCTTCCCACTTGCCTTCCTCCTCTGATGATCTTGCATTTACCTTTCATCAGCCCAATGGCTCCTGCTTGCAGAAAAGGTAGTGTGCACAAGACAAGCATCCTCCTGGGGAGCCTTGCCAGCTGACATGCTATATATACCAGCAGGAAGGAGTAGGCCAGTGCACTCTTGTGCTTCTGCATAAAAAATAATTGTGTAATATTTTATTTATTAAAAAAACTATTTTTTTCTCCCCTTTTTAATATTGCTATCCAGCTCCTGTCATAGCTCTGTACCAATCCCTCTATTTTAAAAAGTTTCCAGACCACCATTTTTACTGAGCAGTAGAAAAATCAAAACCTGAGGGTGTTCCCACATGCTCTCTGCAGCCTTTCTGGTGTTTTCTGGGACCTCTCTGGAGCAAGCAGGGACAGTAGTGAATCAGGGATTGGGGGAGCTCAGCCAGGTCTGTTCATTCATTGATTTCCTTTACAGCTCCTGGTGTTCACATCTAGAGCAGTTTTCCAAACAGAAACTGGGGGATACACAACCATACGTGAGTGTGCATGGCACTGCACGGGGGTTTGACTAGCCAATATTTTCTTGCAGTAACAACTATGAGTTCCTGGAATTCTAGGAAAAAAAAAAAAAAAAAAAACCAAACCAAACCAAACAAACAAAAAAAAAGCAACACAAATTCCAAAATCTGAGGTCATCAGACTGGGTTGAAAGGAAAGTGTTGCTACCAGACCCCCAAGATAAAAAGAGAGACCTCCCTACCTAACACCTCCCACAGACAGCTTGCAGGAGCTGGGCAGGCCCTGTGCTGCCCAGAGTTTGTACTAGAAAGAAGCAGCTCAGTCAGAGATGAAAAGGAATGTACCGGTAAGTCACAGTAGCTCAAAATAAATTGCTGTGTTCTTGTCAGCAAGTTACCTCTTTCTGCAACCATATCCCTCTCCTCCTGCCTTCCCCCTGCCCCAGATGTCTCATCCTCCTTCTCTCTCTGTCTCTCCTCAAACCTCTTCCAGTTTTGCCTAATGTTCCACTAGGTAGCATCACCTGAGCATACTGAGAAACATATGGCTGCGATTTGTGACTCATTATTTGGAAGTCCAGAGATCAGACCTGCTCCCTGGAGTGACCTATGCCATCCTGTCCAGAAAGGTGACATGCCAGCAATTCTGCCTCCAGGACCCTTCTCTTTCTCTCCCATGACAGCAGTTCTGGCAGGGTTTCTGACAGCACGATGAGATGCTATTGTGGGCAAAGATGGGCTTGCTGTCACTTTTTGTGCTTTCTGTGGGAACAAGAAACTACCTGAAGCGTGTGTGTGCATCTGTCTTTAGTTTCTGTCTCTGCCTGCTCCCACATGCAGACCTCTCCTTCCATCCCAAGGCCTCCCACATGTCTATCTCTCAGTGCTGCTGGTGCAACTGCTCCTCCCTGAGGCCATGGTCAGCTTAGTGCAGTCTGGGCCCAAATAGCCATTGTGCTGGGACACAGATGTGACCGGGGACTGAGGAACTGGTTGCCTCCAGGGTGTCGTTCATATAGCTCCTGGAGCATGTGCCCACATGTGTCTGAGCACAGGGTGTCATTCTGGGGGTCTGCATCAGAACTCCGGAGGAGGAGGCTGCTTCTCCCTCATCTCCTGCTAATCGTGGCTGTGGAGCAGCAAGGTCATTGACAGAGAGGTCAGCGGTTTATGGGGAAGACCATGTGTGCAAAGGACAGCAGGTAAAAATCAGACTGTGGGGGGGGGTGGGATTCAGTATTCCTTTAGCTTAGTTTGGGCTGTTCCTGATTGCTGGTTTGATTTTTGCCTTTGAAACCCCAGGACTGGGCAGAGGTCTAAGCAATATGTCCTGGGCTGTCACTGAATGGTTGTCCTCTACAGCTTTCCACCACAGGAGATACTTGAGCTGTATTTCAAGCTAGACAAAGCCAAGCAGATACTCATTCTGCTGCAGATTCAGTCCAAGAGGAGGCAATGTGCAGACGCCAGCTCTGAGAAGGCCAGCAGAGCTGTGCTGTCCAAGCACGGTCCATCAGAAAGCACCGTAGGGAGCAGCACATTTTTTCAGGCTGAGAAAAGGGCACGCAACTCCTTATTTGCCATATGTCAGTCCAAGATGCTATCGAAGGAGCCATCTGTAGGTCTGTGCCCGGTTAGTGCTGCCTCAGCCTCTCCAAGCAGAAATACAGCACTGGAGTGATGACTACAGAAAAAATAATTATAATGAGAAAGCAAACAAACTGAAAGAAGGGCTCAGGGTTCCCACAGCACTGCACAGTCTGTTCAGGAAGACTATCATGTCAGAGGAGAGCAGAATTTACTGATGGAAGCTGATTTGTGTTACGGAAAGAACATGTAGTGTCATACTGGATAATATCATCTCTTTCTCTGTGTCTGGGTAAATCTCTCAGCTTTTGATTTCCCTTGGCTTATCCTGCTGTGACACTTCCCACGCAGTGCCATGGGATAAGCTCCCTCACCTCTATGCTGTGCAGGGAATGATTTTTTTTTTCTTTATCAGAGCACACTCCAGAAAAACATCGGATACTGGGCTAAACCTACCCTCTTAAGATTTTACTTAGGAAAAAAAAAAAAAAAAACCAAAAAAAAAAACCCCACAATGTAAAAGATTTTTAAAAGCTTAAGAGAGATAGTAGGAGCAACAATGCAGAGCTGTGCTCCTTGGTGTTATCTCCCGGGTATTGCTGGCTGCAGTTTACTGTGGGAGCAGCTGCCCTCAGCCTGCAACAGTAACACCACTGTTAAGAAAAGCCTACATAAATGTTAGAAATTATGTTTGTGACTGCGCTGCTTGTGCCAGCTCAGCTGAGCTTGCCCTGCAAGGAATTACAGGCAGCCATGGCAGCCAGCACATGGAAAGGGATGCAGAACAAAAGTCTCAGCTGGAAACCCCAGAAAGGGTTTGCCTGGGCAGAGGAAGAAGCAGCACAGCCCTTACTGCATCAGGGTAGGCACAGCCAGACAGGGTGCTGAATCATCCCGGATCAGATCCTGAGCAGGACGAGCTGGGAGAATCACAGCTTTCCTGCTAGTGGGAGTAGGTTCTGTGCAGCCTCGTTTGCAAAGTGTTGCTCTCATTGCTCCTCAGTAGGGAGGAGGTGTAAGGCAGCCAGGCGAATGGGGAATGTCTGTCACCACAGGAAGGGGAACCAGGAGCGCAATGCCAAGGGTGAGCCCTGGGAAAGGGCTGTGAATCAGCACCTTACACTCACTGAGACACAGGAGGGTGATGCTCTCTATTGCCAGGCTGCCCATGGCCCCCCACAGCGCACTGCTGGGTGCCATCAGGCAGAGAGGGACCTGCTTGGCCTGTGCCAGACTCGCTGCGTCGTGTGGCCATGTCCTTGGTTCAAGGAATTGTGATGGCACCATCGGAAACATCTGCCCACAGTAGAGAGGATGGGGGAGTGTAACTTGATGTCACCCTGAGCACCACAGGGGCTGTCACCCTGACCAGCACCTGGAGCCATTGCCCCACCTCTGCTGCCTGAGCTGGGCTCTCAGCCTGAAGCGCTGGCAGAAGGGACCCATCCCACTGGCCTGACACTGGAATGAGTGTCCCCTGGGGCACTTCTTTCTCTCCAGTGACTGCACAGGGAGACAAAGCAGCTTGCTCAGGCCAAGCATCTTATTTTCAAAAGCTGGTGCTAAGTGAGATGGCTGTCAGGCTCTCCATGCTCTCCTAGACCACAGCTTGCATCAGGTGTTCAGGGAGCTATGGGAAGCTCACCCTGGGCAAACGACATTGCCCCTTCCCTCTGCTGTCTGCAGCCCTTCCCCAGCATGCAGCACATGCACCTACATCCTCTTCAGTGCTAGGGCAATACCTCAGTGAAGGCACTCAGCTTGGTGTCTCCTCCTCTGCCAGCCTCATCTTCCAGCTCTTTCCTCCCCTCTGCCAGCACTGCAGCTGGAAGGGGCAGAGCAGCTCTTGAAGGAGTAGCTCAGGTACAAATACCCACACAGCCTTTTCAGGGGCAGCCATGAGGAAGGTGGTTTGTGCCCCTCATCCTTCTCCTCTGGCACCCCTGGCTGAAAGAGCACTATTGCATTACGCCAGTATTTAAGAAATAATAATAATTAAAAGCTTTCTGATGAACGTGGTTAATTTCTTATTCTAAAAAGCTGCTAAGGCAGCACCTTTTGAGCATTAGCATATTTGCAAGGTTAATGTAGTGTACTTAATAAGATAAATAATGCTTGTCATGGTATTTCAGGCCAATTTTAAGGGGGGGATGTAAAAAGATTTGTCTTAACATCTCAAGTTTTTGGCTGGTCAACGTGAAGTTAACGGCTGAGCTACTGCTGAGTGTTGAGGTGTGTTGTTCACTTTTCTCCTTGGCAGGTGCTCACTAGCACTTCAGAGGGTTAAAGGAGACTGTCAAAGCACAGATGGCATGGGCTAGCTTGAAGTGGGCTCTTGGTGACTGCCATTATAGACAATATTTTGAGAGGGCATTAGGAAGACAGCAAAGCCATAACAAGCTGAAGAAAAAAGACATGGGATCCGGGACATCATGTGTGACTGGGCAGGAGGCAGCGGTTATAGTTACCTGCAGGAGAGGGTCTGAGGCTACAAACAAGGATGGCAGGCAGATGGTGGCAGTAATAAACCAGTGACTGATGCAGTGGGACCACGAGGCTAGAAGAGGTAGTGGGGGCTTTCTCACCGATGTAGAACTATTTTTTTTTTTTTTTAATGTCCTACTTTAGTCCTGAGCTTAATGCTTTATTTTCCTCTGCACATCTAGAACCAGGGAAGCATTTGAAAAATCCCCATGTAAGACACTATGGGCCTTGGGAGACAATCATAAAACTGCTTCCTAGCTGCCAGCCCTGGGCAAGACTCAGGTAATGATTAGCAGAGAGCCCTTGTGTTCCTAATGGCTTCTCTTGCCTCCTCTTCTGCAGAATGATTGCTTTCTTAGGCATTTTATTAATATACAGTAAAAGCAGTCACATGCTTAGATAAATGAGGCCACAGTGGGCAAGCAAGAGAGAACTTCCCAGGCAAACATTCCAGGGCACCTGGCCTGCTACTCCCACATGCCCTTCCTTTCTCTCCCCTCCTCCCCACAACCAGTAACCTAGACTAACCAGCTCATTATTTTCTCATAATGATGAGGAGAGGGAGGGAGAAACTACCCAACAAAACTGCTGGTATTAGCTATATAGGAAATTAATAAATGGATATGACACACAGATTCATGCCACAGTGAAAGGACAGAAGGATAAGTAGATATTTAGCCAGCTCAGAACACTGGACCAGTATGGTGAAGGAAGGAGGGGTCAGCAGAGAAAAGGCAGCTGAAAGATAAGGGGGTATGTGGGGTGCGAGGAATAAAAACAAACCATAAAGCACAGTGGAGAAATAAAGATACAGTAAAAGGATGAAGGAAGGAGATAGATATGGGTGAAGAATAAGGAGCATGGCTAGAAAGACACAGCAGACAGTTGGGTGAGTCTGGCAGAGAAAGGAATAATATGTTGTTGTAGGTGTCCACGGGGGAAGGTAGTGAAGGGGTGGAGGACCAGCTACAGTGGGTGGATTGATTTTGATGCTAGCTGTATTACAGGTCAAACACAGTCCTCACACCACATCGACTCCACATCTGTTTCTTCTTCCACCTGCCTGTCAGCCCCCCTGCTGTGCCCTAGATTTTTTTCAGCTGGAGCACCTCCACACGGACTGTCTGTCAGCCCTGAGGTTGGGGGGAGACCACAGCATCAGGTGAGACACGTACCAACCCACGTGCCCCACAGCACCAAAGCACCCAGGCTCGGGGCAGCCTTACTGAGGTAATGCTGTAGGGAGCCTGAACTACTCGCTGACAGCCTCCTCTTCCCCTGCCCCATCTTCTGGGGGCAGGGAAGGCAAGTTGGTGGCTGGAAGCCCATCCTGCAAAAATGCACAGCACCCAGTGTTAGATGCCAGGGTAAACCTGACAGGCTGCTGGGATGGGATGGGATGGGATGGGATGGGATGGGATGGGATGGGATGGGATGGGATGGATGTGGTGCAAGCCATCCTGCCACACACAGCCCCTATAAACTGGATGTGGTGTCAGCCTCTCTCACTGCTTAACATAAAGAAAGGCCTTTTGCTGCAGCACTGCAGGCTTGGATTCTCTAGGCATCTTGTTTCTGTGGTTTTAGCCTGTGATGATGGCTTGTGTCAGGCTGTCAGCTGGCTGCCTTATGCTACTGGGGGAGCCATTCCTTCAGCCTGCTCTCTGCAAATGGCATAACTTAGCTGACCCTGCTGTGCTGTAGGGTTTTCCTTCCACCCTGGGCTGCTGAACCCAGACACCAGCCTGGGGGAGCACCGTGTGGTGCAGCCCATACCCCCTGACAGTGGTCCTGCAGCCCACCAGCCACACAGCATTGGGCTGAGATGCACTCATCATCCTCCAGCACGGAGCAGACAGTCATTAACACAAGAGAATCCTACCTCTGCAGGGCTGCAGCCTATTGATGTCTCAGAGCAGCCTGTTAAAGTAGGAAATCAAACCAGCCTCTCACTTCCATTCCAGCTGATAGTTTCCTTCTCTGCCAGGGGTGCCATAAACAGCAGCACCTACAACTTCCAAAGATGATCTTCCCTGCTTGCTCTCTGAGCAACTCTGCATGGCTCTGGCAAAGGCATCCCCACCCAGCCCAGGTGCCAGGCAAGGCAGGAGACATCTCAGTACATCCCTGTGCCTGAGCAGGTAGAGCAGTGGGTTGGGCTGACCTGGAGTTTTGGGTGGGTGGATGCCAGTGTGCTGTGTCTGAGCCTGCCTGGCTGAGAGCTGCTGGCAGCTTTCATGAAGGGGGGAGCATCCCCCTCACTGCTTTGCTGATCACAGTTGCATGGTAACTGTGACTGCACTAAGGGATAAACAGAGCCAGAACCCTCCCTGCTTTTCCTCCTCTCCAGTCTATTGGCACCCATTGGTAGCAGTCATTTGCTCATTCTATTTCATTTTTCTCCACTTGCCTTCCCTCTGCATTTGCCCCATCCTATTTTTGTTCTCTGTAAATAATGCTTGGTATGGCGGTGTTTTGCCATTGAGGAGTTAGATCTGCTCCAGACAGCCACTCACTGAGGAGAGGAAAAAAGGAAAAGAAGGGGAAGGGGAAAGAGAAAGGGAAAAGAAAACGGAAAAGGAAAGGTAAGGGGAAAGAGAAAGGGAAAAGAAAACGGAAAAGGAAAGGTAAGGGGAAGGGAAAGGGAAAGGGAAAGGGGAAAAAAGGAAGTAAAATCAGTGTTTACTCTATATCCTGAGTGCTTGCTAGGGCTATGGGCAGAGCTGGGGGGGAAGATCCCAGGGCTCAGGGAACAGGGATGCTGTGAGTGAAGCCCCAGGTGCCTTGATATAACTTTATGAGGAAAGATGTAAGTAGGAGGAGGAGAAGTGGCAAAGCTGTACAAAGCTGAGGGTTGAGATAACAGAGACTGATATAGTTCAAGTCTGTATTGTGTGCTATGTACTATTTGTCCAAGCCATTCCATCCATGAACTTTGTTGTGCTCTGGATATCGCCCTGTGTACTTCCCAAACCAAGGAAACCTTGAAAAAATGCAAAAGGAAATGAGATCCAACAACTTGAAGTGTTCTGAGGAGGAAGAAAAAGAGCGCATATTCCTCACAGTCACATATAGAACCAAGACCTCCATCACATAGAGGGACACACATGCACACATGCAGAAACCCACAGAACTCTTTTGCAGGCCTAAGAGTTTCAGGAACATCAGATAAATTCACTCTAAAACTCGTTATATTGAGTTCTATCTCTAAGCCTACTTCTTGGCTGCCCTTGCAGAGCATGTTGTCAAGGCTCCAGCAGGTGCACTGCCTCAAGGGGAGGGTAGCAGAGGTTAACAGTAATGTCTGGGAAGAGTTTTGCCCCTTCTGTGCACCATGTATCAGCAACACAGTCTTGAATCTTTCTGGTAGTGAGCAAAGAAAAAAAAGAAAACAAACATATATAGATAGATATATAGAGATATATATAAAATGATAGCTCTTCGCTAGGAAATGGAACCCAGCAGGGGAGAAAATACTGTGTAGATTTGTGAAAGTCTTCACATGTCCATACACTGAAGTGTATTTCTTCTCCATCTCTTGTTCAACCCTGACAGACTTGAGCAGTCTGTTTGAACTCTCAGCTGTTCAAAATTCTTGAGGAGACAGCTGAAGCTCTTTGCTACTGAAACCTTTCTTCCGAAGATTCCAGAAGCCACATAAAAGGAACATCCAAGACGCTTTCTCCTCTTAGGAGAGCAGGCAAACTCTCAGCTACCTCTGGAGCCTGTTGTGCATGCTGAGGCAGACAAAGGGTATTGAAACTGGGGTCTGCTGGCCTGTGGTTGTCCTGCACTGCAGTGAGTGAGGGATAAACCTGGGTTGTGTGAGATGTGCTTGTTCTGTCTCTGCTTGCGAGATTCTAAAGCATTTCTGTTGTACAAGAAACCTTAATAGTACCCGGTCTGATTTTTCTCCATCAGTCCCTGTTTTAATATGTAAGTATACACATCAGTATATATGTCTCTGTATTTGAGTCTCATCTTCTTATTTTACAGGTGTAAGCAGCTGCCCATTTCTCTTAGCTTCAAACACGCAACAGAACAAAAGGTGGATGAGATTTTCTTTCACCTTGTGCATCATCACTAGAAATGTCCATGTTTTCAATGGCAAGATTGTTTCTGCTGGGCATGGTAGGTGAGGCAGATGGAGTCTTCTCTGGTTTGGGCTGAACCTAGTTCCAACACCTCCTGCATGGGCAGGGATATCTCCCACTAGACCAGGCTGTTCAAAGCCTCAGCCAACCTGGCCATGAACATTTTCAGGGATTAGGTACCTACAGTATCCCATGGCAACCTGTCTCACCACCCTCACACTGAAGAATTTCTTCCTAATATCTAACCTAAACCTACCCTTTTCCAATCTAAAGCCATTCCCCTTGGGCTGTCACTACATGCCCTTGCAAAAAGTCCTTC
Source organism: Calypte anna (assembly GCF_003957555.1). Classification (NCBI taxonomy): domain Eukaryota; kingdom Metazoa; phylum Chordata; class Aves; order Apodiformes; family Trochilidae; genus Calypte; species Calypte anna. The sequence continues at coordinate 81,015,374 of NC_044244.1, forward strand.
TCCAGGTTTCCTGTAGACCCCCTTCAGGTACTGGAATGCCACTATAAGGCCTCCCTGGAGTCTTCTTTTCTCCAGGTTGATGAACCTCCTATGTTTCTGGCATTTGAGAAGAAAATTTGCCTTGAAAAATGAGTGAATCATACAGGGAATTTCTTTGGCCATCTCACTTTTACAACTATTTTTTTGCCTATAATCAGGAATTTTAAAGAAGAAGGAATGCCATTCCTGAGCCAGAGGATGATGAGAACCTCAGTTCTAATAAATTTTTGGACACGTAGGTCACAGAATAATGTAATTTCAATGTTCAATTTACTTATTTTTTTAATAGACTTTTAACACTAATCACTGGAGTCTGATTGGTATATGAAGTGTGGATCAGTGAGGGAAGTCATCCTGAGCATGTCCAGAATCAGAGGAAAGTCAGGATCTTGGAAACCAATCTGATTTTACTGCACACAAGTAGAGGTGATAAGGTGACGTATTGACAGCTCTCATGAACTCTTCACCCTGGATGTAAATAATTACAGAGGGAATTGATTTTGAATCATGTTTTTTTATGTAGAAATGTACCACTTAATGAAGTGCAGTGCAGCTTAAGAGTATGGAGTCCAAATCCTGACCATGCTTTGGAAACATATCTCCAACTCATCTCTTTGCTTTGGTTCCTGTTGTTGCAGGAAGGTCTGTGAGCATATACTGTCTTCCTTTCAGGTGAAGGCACACCAGGAGATGCACAGTCACCAGCTGCTAGTGGTGGTCAGAGCCAGGCCAGACCTGGACAGAGCTAGTCCAAAGTAAAACTCTGTAGTGTATCAAGTGAAATCAGCAGGAGTCCAGCACAGTTTTGCTATATAAATCTGTTTCTTTTGCACAACAGTGTTGGCAAAATACATAGAGTGGTCAGCTGGGCTGGACTCTCAGGGCTCAATGACTGAACTTCTTAAAACTAAGCTTCTTTTTGGTGCAATTGTAGCCACCTTGGAAAATATGAACTTGTCCATACAATATTTCGTCTGTTAAGTTTCCCCCAGCATTGACAAGTTCATATTATTTGGACCTGCATGAAGCTATCATTGGGGTCTAGATTTACCACCTGTTGACTGCCTAGGGTTTACATTTATCAGGTCAAAAGTCCTTAATGTTGAACCCTAGACCTGCTGTTCCCCCAGATTCCTTATGCCAGCTGACAGCTGCTCTTTCCCCCTTGTATACTGGCAGAGCCTGGTGCTTTATCTCTATTAGGTGAAAAAAGGTGTTGTGAAGAACCCCCTCTTACAAAGTGCTCCAAACATGTCTGATGCTTTTCCTGGTTACCTGCAGGGAGTTCTTCTGTCTAGGGCTCTTCAGCAGGGATGCTCTGAGGCTCAGCACCTCCTGCTCTCTGGATGGAAAACACTTCAGCCCTTGCTGTGTGGTAGTGGTTGCTCATCCAAGTATCCAAACACAGCCCAGGCTCAAAAACACCCTGGTCATCTTCATTTTCTTATCTCTACCTGCCAGAAATAATATTTGTGGACTCCGATGCCTCACATTGATAGCAAGGATAGCGAGTTACCCTGCCATGAGTTTCTGTGTTTTTCACTCCCCCTGCCCATCCATCCCCTTGCTGCTTCTGAATGTTGCTTCCCATAGTTCAAAGAGCAGTACCTGCCAATACTGAAGGCAGTCAGTACTTTTAAGCTTTGTACTCTTTCTTACTTCTTTTTCCTAGCACTGCTGAGAGTTGCTACTTAGCTGGGATTTTCCAGATAGCCTAGTGGAGTTAGCCATCCAGAGGCAGTGACTTTCTGTGCATAGAGAGCATCTAATTCTCTTAAAGCCCATGGCAAATCCCAGCATTATTTCCAATGCAGATGGCTGCTACAAAGAAGCAATTAGGAAGATAACCAGTATCTTCCCTTCCTCTCTTCCATTTTTACAGCTTCAGGGGGAAATGGCAGTGTTTTGGTTAAAGATAAGTATAAACCAAACCCTAAGGTGTTGACAAGCCAAAATACTTGCGTTTCAGTTTTGAACTAGCATCTAAATTTGTATCTCGGATATGGTCTCTGGCTTTATTTCTTTGAATAGTAAATCATTTTCACAGTTTGAACTGTGAATATAATTTAGCATTAATGTACCGTGTCTGCCTTTGATATGGCCGAAAGGGACAAGTTATGTATCTGAGTTGGAGCAGAAAGACATATCACCATGTGTGCAGGATCTTCACCATCAGAACAGTAAGCCCAGGAATCTAAAATGCAGGAGGCTTATGGAATACTTAGCTCTGGAAGCATAAAATATGTACATACATCTACCAGTAGCTGCCTTACATTACTATATAGATAATGAGAATTGTTTTAGATGTGGAAGAAGGGTGCTGCCTTCAGGTTGTGGAGGAGGTGGAAGAGTGTCTGCAGCAAGAAACCATTTTCTGTGGCAACAAGGTCTCCTCCTGTTAGGAAACCAGCAAGGAAGAGATACTAGTTCTATTTCAAGCTTCCTTCTTGGGTAGAGTGTTCTTCTGTTCTCTTAGTCTGTGGAAGAAGGAGAGAGAAAAAGGTTTTCACTGTGTAAAATTGTTTTTAAGCAGGGGTTCTCAGTCCTCTTAAGTGATGGTCTGCTTTTCCTCCTGTTACCTTACTGGAGAAAGAAGGAAAGAATTAGCACTCCCTAAATCTGTAGGTAGAATTATTTATGGCTGTGATTCATTTTGGGCAAACCAGCTAAATGTTTTATTGGCTATTTTTAACTTTGTACTTGAATCGCAGAGTATATGAAACACAAGATAGGGTCTAAATTCCTGAGAGCAACTTCAGTTCCAAATGTGCATGTAGCCAAATTGCCAGAAACTGGAGAATAGGTGCAGGCAGACAATCCAATTTTTAAAGGATTGAAAAATCTCTGTATTGTTTTGCAGTTAACTTGTGGTGTGAGGCACTAAGGTCAGAACAAACCAGATCACTGAGGTTTGGTTAAGTTTGACCTGTTATTTTTTGATGCAGTCTGTTTTGCTCAAGGCTTGGCAAACTTTGCCTCTTCTCTTTGTTTTGGGTTTGTTTTTCTTGTATTGTTTTTTTTTTCTTTTTTTTTTGAGAGGTCACTATTATAATTACTACTGCTACTGTTAATACTGGTTTGCAGTGGCTTCTTTAGTCATCTGTGTTCAGCTCTCTTGAGAGCAATGAAAAGAAATCAAACTGCTTTTGTGAGTTGTGGCAGAAGAGTGCAAATAGATTGATTAAAAACACTGTTTCTTTTTTTAATTTAAACAGAGCAGAGGCTTGTGGGTAATGTGCATAATGTATGCTCAGTGGTAACAAGCCACAGTGGGGAGAGGGGGAGGAAGCGAGGGAAAGAGAAAAAAAAAAATGGAAGTAGAGCCAGTGTTGTTCTGCCTTTAAACACAAGATTGATTTTACATTTTCCCTGTGTGTCACTTTCATTACTAGCAAATTAATCCTTCTCTCTGAGGCCTGAAACTTATTTCTGGGGTTTCTCATAAGAAAATAGCTTTTGGTGTGCTACCTATTCTTAAACTGGAAGCTCAGGGCTTGGCTACATGAGGAAGGTGCACCCATTTAAACAAAGGTGTAATTTTAAAATTGACCCTGTTATAGAGGTGCACATGGATGGCTTATTTTGATTTTTACTTTATTATGAATCTGCCTATACTGACAGAAACACAGCACTCTTGAAACAATGTGAGAATGCTGAGCAGAGGACAGAAAGCATTATTTCAACTAAATTAATAAGAAGTTGTCCCTTCACAACCATCACACGTTCTTCAGATAAAGAAGACATCTACGGAGATCTGTGGCCTTAACAACCAAGCCTTCAGCAAACTCTCTCAGGAAGAGGTTGTGAGATGTTTCTGATACTGATAACAGTTCATCAGTGCAGCATCCCTTTGGAGCAGGAGGGTCTGCTGGCTACTGCAACCTGTGGGGACCTGGGGAGCTTCCTGGCCTCATAAAGGAGCAGATTTATTGAATGCTCATTTTAAGCAAATTATTTCAGACAATTAGATGGTTAAATCTAAACCTAAAGCTACAACAATATCACAAGTTGAGCAAACCATTTTGATACTGCTGGGTTTCTAGCAAGGGCATCCTCTGTTTTGTGGAGAGGCTTTCTCTTCAGTCCTCAGGTCCCAGTACCATGCTGAGAGATTCAGACGTGCTTTGTTTCTGTTTAAATTATCTGGCATACCTAGACATTAGATCACCTGTGCTCTCACTACAGAAGGGTTTAGGTTTCTATCAGTTTTAGGTGTATTTTTTCAATTTGTACTCTTTTCAGATCCAGGGGATACATGTGCTATTATTTCATTGTGTTGTTGGACATTGGCTGGTTAACAAAACCTGCTGCTGCTGCTTTGCCTGTTCTGATGCCAAAATGAATGATGTCTGATGAAGCAAGAGGGCTGTTCTCATGCAGTTTTGGCTCTGAAAGCTGGAGTGTGACTGAAGAACACATCCTTACCTAGGTTAAAGTTGACACTTTCATTTCTATTTAAGATGAGTGGGAGGGTCACAGCCTGCCCCTACTCCTTGAGGATCACTTGCCAGGTATGGCCCAGGTCTGCCTGAATCTGTGGTACTCTACCATAACGGGGCTGTCATCTGAAATCCCAGTGGCTGCCTAGTATCTGGGTTAATGCAGCAGCAATTTTTCACCATCAGTTGCTGTCACAAACTGTAAGTGCAAGACTATGGTCTTTTGGGCTGACCTGATGTGGTCCTGCGGCTCTGTTGACAGCAGTGGCTGGGAATTAGCTGAGGAAGGACGGAAAGAGGAGCTCCATCTTTCCCACTGAATATCAAACAGCACACAAAAATAGCTGTTTGCAGCCGCAGTGAAGATTTGCTCCAATCAGTGAAAATCTAGCATGTTTTATTTGCCCATGGGTCAGGTGTTTGTTGGGATTTACAAACAAAAAGGGACACCAGATGCAAGGAGGAGAGTAACTGTGTTTAAATGAAAAGGCCTCATTTTTTCTTTTTCCTCTGAAAACTCTGATGGCAGCGTTTCAAGATACTTAAGCTATGTTTCAGGAAAAATGGCTGCCAGCTTTTCCTTTGCTTTGCAGTAGCCAATGCTAACGTTGGATCTGGTATGTGATTAGGCTTCTTAAGTGGTGGTGGGGGAAGTGCATCCACTTATGGAGTTATTGTTAAAATGAGGAGCTTTTGGGACTTCTCTGCAGGAGCTCGAGATTGTTGGAAGCATTCCATCTGATTTCTCAAATGTGCTCACTTACATGCTGGAAAACTGCAGTCTCTACTGCTGCCTTTTGGATTTACTGGGGTCTTGAGCAAGCCATTGGCTTCTCTTTGAGCATGTACTGGTTTAAATTTACTCAGGCATAACAAAGAGAAAGACATGTCCAGGCCTTACTCATTTCCAATGTGACTGACTTAAAGTGAATGGTGCCTGCAAGCATCTGCAGGACTAGTTATTGCTCAGTGGACAATAGCTTGTCAGAAATGTTGGGCTGATTATCTTCTATGTGACCTGTGTGTTTTATAATTGACCTCTTTAGTCCTGCCTTAGCAGAGGAAAATCTTCTTTTTTTATGCTTGAAACAAGTGCAATTCAGAGTGAATAGGTCTTCACGCCAAGACCTAAGACCCAGCTCTGTTTTCTTCAGAATTATTGGCAAGAATTCCCCAAAATTATTCCCTGGGAAGAAGGAATCTCAGTTTGGATGCCTCCTTGCTAGCTTGTTGGTGGCATGGTTTGCTGGTACCCTGTACTACCCAAGGAACTCCTGAAAGAACATGACATTTGAAAGAATTAGTCAATGCAGAAATGTCCCAGAAGCCAACAGAAGAAAGGAGTCCATGTAGTGGTAGGCATGTGGGTATGTGCGTGGGTAAGGGGAGAGACCCAACCCTGGGATGGTTTAGGAGAGCAGTGAGTGCTCTAGTGCTGGAGGAAGAACACTGACAGAGCTGGAGAGCTCTGAGATTTGCCCACAGGAGTGGTTTGTACCTGATTTGGTATAAAGCCTGTCTTTTCCAACAACCAAATGCATCAACACTGTATGCTAGGGAGAAAATAATAAAGGCAAATATCACAGAGATTGGAGGGTGGAGAGGAAGGAGTGTTTAGGCAGGTTTGTTTATCAAGAAAGGAAACTTCACTGGGACACAATACAGAACTACAAGCATATTATCCTACTGCCTTTCCAGCTCCAGCACCAGCTCTTTTCTTTTCCAGGTGAGGCATTATTGTGATAACACTTGCAGGAGGAGGGAAGAAATGAGTCCAAATGCTCCTGTTTGAAACATCCTATCAGTGCATAAAATATGTCTGCGGATTCGAGAATTACACCGACTTCACAACATTAAATTTCAGATAAATAATTTATCTCCTGCAAACACATTTCTGTGCTCTCACACATCCATTTGTTTCTGGGAAGCAGCGGGGGCGATGGGGAGGCAGAAGCGATTGGTGCTCGCTGGGGAACTTTCTGTGGAGCTGCCTGTAGCTTGGGTGTTGTTGGCCACTGGAGGTGGGTTTTGTTCTCCCAGCCACCAGCTCCCACATCATAAATAAAGCTGTTTTGGAAACAAGAGGCACCTTGAGCTAAAACTGGCATTCCTCACAATATTGGCAGATCAAGCCAGCAACTGTTGATTTTAAATGTTTAATGAGCAATATGTTGCTGATTCTGGTAATAATGTTGTGTTTGCCTAATCTTTCTCGGTGTGCTTCCTTCTGCTGTATCACTGGCAAGTTTCCAGGAGAGGAGGAAAGGGAAAAAAAAAAACCCAAAACTCAAAAATAAAAAACAACACCAGGAAGGGTGAGGCAAGGCAGAGAGAAGAGGAAAACTGAACAACTTAAGAAGAGAGGGCAAAAAAGGCAGAGGTAGAACTTAATTAAAAGGAAGAGATAGCAGCAGGATATTGATGCCATGTCAGAGTATTAAACTGGGGATTTCAGAGAAAGACGACTTTTCCCTGCGGAGATATTCTTATTCATACTGAGGGAATTGGAAAAGAAAGGCTGGTTACTAGGAGGAGATGGACAGGAAGAACTGTGCGGAGATGAGCCCCGTATCAGGGAGTCTCCTGAGACAGTTCAGTCAGCTGGTTAAAAGCAGGTGAATTGAAAGAGAAGCAGCATTGTACAAATCAGTAAGATGCTCAGTTTCTTGTCAGGCTCATATAACGCTCAGTCTAAAGACTGTCTCCAGTATGCTGTATTTTTTTCCAATTTGTTTTTGTTCAGCCTCAAAAGCCTGAGTGGTTCAGCATAAGCCTGTTTGACACTGGGTTGTGGGTTGGTTGTAGAGAGGCTTGTGTGCACACACAGGTTTTTCAGGGTACAAAGGAGGCTTCTTTGACCAGTGCAGGTAGGAAGGAACACGAAATGGAAACAGAAAAAGGCTGCTTTTGTGGTCCTGAATAGCAGCTGCTGCTCTCATCCTAGACTAGACCTTCCCTCCACTGGTGTGGGTACTGACCATTGTTTGTTGTAGTAGTCAGAGCTCTTTCTTAGTTTGTACCATGATTTGTGTGCTAGGGAAAGCACAAGACTGAAAAAAGGAAAACTGAAATCTTTTGTTTTCTGAATTGTGATGTTTTGGACAGCAGGATCAAATGCTTCTCACCCCTGCACCTTGGACCCTCCTCAGCGGAAATTATCTAGAGAGTTATTGTGCAAAGAATGTGGATGGTTTCTTTTGTAATGTCTTGACTGGGCTCCTGAGTGAGACCAGGCATTTTCTCATCTTTTAATCATTACCTGTTTGGTTGACATTTAAATCAATGACTGCATGCCAAACACTCACTGCCCTATTAGGAAGCTTCTCCTTGTTTTACATAATGGCTTATTTATTGTTTCCATTGTATATATGGCACAGTATATATTGTCCAAAAGGGAGATATAGATACTAGGTCATGCATGGTGAAGGAGGATTTTTCTCTTTTTAATGAGAATATCTGTTTTGCAATGCTTGTTATATTTTCATTTCCAAGCTGCTGCATACAAACTGTGTTACATAAAGTTGACCACAGGCAAATATACGTATAGAAAAGTGTGGGCTGAGACTCTGTGAGATAGAAGCAGAAAGCAACAGGACACAGAGGATGTGTCTAAGAGCAGCCTTGCCAGGAAAAGGGCAGTCATCCAACTAGGCCACTGTCTCTCCTCTGGAAATAAGAAAGGTTTAAGAAGAAGAAAGTATAGCTGCTTTTTTTAGTGTTTTTCCATCATAGATAAACCATAGTTACCCTTAAGCTACTCGCTCTCTCTCCTTTTTCCTTCCTCTTTTACACCACTGTGATATCTTCTGTTGTTTTCTTGCTTTCTTGATAAATGTCCTAAGCATCAAAGCTGGTATATGCAAAAGACTTTTAATTAGCCTGAGCTTTCCACCAGTGTCCTCAAGTACAAATAGACAGAGGCCCTCATCAGTTTAAATCAAACACATCTTTGGTGGGTCATCTTCAAAGGAAATTTCCAGCTGCCCAGCTTCCGTAAGTTCTTTGCTGCCAACACCTCCCAGTGATTTCTCTCTAGCTGTTGTGTACTCCATCCATTGTAGGGTGTTTCTTTCCTTTTTTTCTCCCCCTCTGGTTCAATTCCCTACAGCTTCCAAGTAGAAGAATGAAGTCTTTTCCAGCCATAAGGCCTGCTATGTCTCTCTTGGAGCAATTGCCGCATGTGTTTGCCACATAGCAGACAACTATAAAAGTAAAACAAAGCTGCAAGTGCAAGAACACTTCTCCTGGATGTTTCTTTAACACACTATCCCTCTATGAATGTTTTTTGTCATTGCAATAGCTCAACAGAGTTACAGTCAGGTTTCAGTCTTTTAGACCGATATACAAATGGAAAAAGGAAATGATTGGAAGAGAAAAAGGAGAATAATAGTGGAAGGGGAGGAGGGAGAGAGGGTAAGAGGAAGAAGTGAAAAGACAAAAAGTGGTATGTGAATTGAAGAAGGATAAAAAAGGGTGAGAAACTGGAAGCTGGTGGGTGTTGGATCAAAAATTAGCAGAGGTGATTCAGAACTCTGGAATGGCAAGGTCTGAGGTTTGTGAGCTCTTCTTGGAAGGGCAGGACCTTGGAGAATTCTATATAATTTCTAAAAGGACCCTTCAGTTTAGGAGCATATAAATGGAGTAGGCTTTATTGTGGATTCTGGTTGATAACTTTCTCAAAGAGGAAAACTCCTGTATTCCCTTTGAAATACAATTTCTTGTCTCATAAATTGAAACAGCTGTGACTGTTCCTTCTGCAGCAGGTTTTTTTACATCTTTTGCCTTTCTTGCTGGGTGTATGTTTGTGATTTAACTTAATGATTTTTCCCTGCAGAAGGGGCCCAGAATGTGGTGCTGTATGCAGTTTGTGATCAGCGTCTTCACACGAGCACAAGAAAAATGCCTTGGGCATTTTCTGCTTTTAGAGAAGAACAAGTGTTAGGCTATTAGCCTGGATCTAGATTGGACTGCCTTTTGTTCTGAGATAACTCAGTAGGAATTTCTGCAGCCTCATTCCCTAGAAAGACTCCCACATAAGCTGGGATTTATTCTACCTCCTAGACTCCAGTCTTGAAACCAGAAAGGCTGCAAGCAGCTCCATACAGACCGTGCAGAAAACAGAATATAGATGAGCATCTCAACAGCCTGTGTTCTTGCCCCAGCCCTTCAGACATCCTCTCCTGCACAGGGCTGGTGATGGGCACCTTAGTGCAGGTGAGGAGCAGTATTCCCACCTGGAAAGGGAAGCAAAACTATCTCCTTCCTTACTGCTCTAAGCAGTGCTAGATACTCTCTGCTAGCATCAACATATCTCTGCCTCTCTGAGGGCTCCTAAATATCTAGTCTTCCTTTTTTTCTTGATTGAGAGCTGTTGGGCTAGTGCAGAAATCAACCTTATTTGATGACTGAGTGTACAGAAGCACAGACAGGTAGTAAAAACTTCTCTGTATCCAGCTCACTATCTGCTCCAAGTTATGGTAGTCAGATTCCTGAATCATTAAGCAAGTGATACATAAGATAACATAGCAAGATGGAAGGACCAGCACAAACAAATGTCCCAAGGAACTCAAAATTCAGAGGATTATGTGTCACCTACAGAAAATTTCTGTTTGGAAAGAGCTCAGGAAAGCTTTTGGATTAAGTGAAAGAAACACCTGAACAGGTATCTCAGTTTCTCATTCCTCCACATCTCTGCAATGGCTCCCTACAAGTGCCTCTAGCAGGAAGAGGAAACGGGTGTAGAAGAAGGCAGGATTTTTCAAATATGAGTGGAGAGCTTGTCCCCCTCATAGCAGACCTTCCCATTATATGCAACAGACGAGAACCTCTTTTGGCAACCTGCATGCTCAGGAGATCCCAGAGCAGCAAATCTATTTCTCATGCCGCATTAGGAGCAGACCTATGGTGTCCAGCAGGTTGGCTTCATCCCTATCCCCTTGTGCAGCATCTTCCTGCCTCCTCCCAGTGTACAGGCTCCCTTCGTGCAGATAGCTGGCATGTGCTGCATGACAAGATGATGGAGCTGGGAGATGTAAGGAGCCTTTGCCCTTAAGAACAAGTGAGGGCACCAAAACTTCAAAGGACAGAAGTGACAAGTGACTGGAGAGGCTCAAAGTGTTGGATTTTTTTTCTCATGATCCACTGAGCAAGCACACTGGCCTCCATGCATATCATGGCTTGTTCACAGCAAGAGGCCAGAGGAAGAAGTGGAAAAGGAATCTATAGAAGGTCTTCCAGGGCTACATGGAAGGTGCTGAAGATAATAGTCTAGATTTCTTGTAGCCCTGGGATTGTTTGGGGGCTAGGGATATGGCTTCTTCCTTGTATTTTTGATCCACGAATCACAACATGGAACATTTTATTAGCTGGAACCTCCCAGAGGACTTCTTTGTATTTGAGAAGGTAGTAATGAGAGCATACATCTAGAAATGGGATGGTAATTACTGGTGTATTTTGTCTGACTTCAATAAGATGAAGAAGGAAGAAAATAAGGAGGAGTCAGCACCAGTTGTTCCTACTCTGTCCCAAACCCTCACTATCGAAGGTTGTTGGAACTTACCTCTCTTCCTACTTACATGTCATGTTCATGTATACGTACCATCTAAGTGTCTTAGACCCTCACTGATACTTCCAGCAGCCTTGTATTGCCTGTGAACAGTGAAATTGTTTACCACAGATCAATACAACTGTAATACATCTGAGAGACTCAGGCCTTTCAGTATGTTGTATTCCCAGCTACACAAAGTACATTCCCTACTGCTTTCCCCTAGGGATTGACCTTGCTCAGGGTTCTGATCACCCTCATCACCCCTTCACTTTTTTTCATCAACCCCATATCATGCTCTGTATCTCATATATCTCTGTCTCATTTCTGTATCCATTTCCTTTTCTGTTTCTCATGAACATTTGTGTCTCACAAATTGTCTTTACACTGTATTTTAAAGTTTTTTTGTGTCTTACAAGTTCCTCCCCTATTCTCTATTCTCTCTGCTTCTCTTTTCTTCCTTCTCCTTCCTGCTTGTTGCATCACCCTGTATATGTGAACTTACACTGCCCTAAAATTATCTTGGCCCCTCTGCTCCTGAAGCAATGAAAAAGTACAGTCTACAGGTGAATTTGCCATTTTTATGTAGTTAACATTCCTTCCCTTCTTCAATTGTACTGCAGTTGCAGACTGCTGAGATTAGTGGCATAAAATCCCACCAGGATATTGACATGAACTATAAGCCAGGAAGTTGTTTTAATCAAACCCAGCATCCCATTTGAAATGCTGGACTTAGAAACACAAGGACAGCAGTTTTGAGAGCAGCTGAAAAATAAGGAAATAAGTGTTTGTGGAGAGGGAGTTTGAAAACCTTTTTTTTTTTTCCATCTTTATTTCAATACTTTATGGTCAGAAGTTGCAGGGTTTGTTTTTCCCACTGAGTCCTTGCCTATACAGAGAGCTCAGAAGGAGTATTGGCATTGAAGAGGTGATAAAAAGGAATTCGATTGGATGGCTTGATTATTAAGAGGGGCTATTATCCAGTAAATGTGTCAGAGGACCTCAATCCATGGAGTGTGGATGATTACTGTGGATGAATTCCTGGTCCTTGGAGGCCAGGTGGGAGGGCATGTTTGTCATTTTTCTCCCCCACCCCAGTAAAATTTAGATCAGCCTTGGATGAGCTGCTCATAAAAATGTCTGTTATGTTGCTTGGAAAGCTGCAAACCAAAGAAAGAATAGAAGATATGTAGAACTATGTGCTGGCCTCTAATACACCAATCCCACCTCTCTCTGTTTCCCTCCCACCCCTCTCTGGTTTCTAAAGAGGCAAAATTTTGACTGGCATCCACACATCAGCAGCATGAGGACAAAGTGCTGACAAGCCACTGCATTCACTTCCAGTGGCAAAGCTGATTAGGAGGGAAAGGTGCTGCATTCGGGGAGGGGTGACTGGATGCTGTGTGGTACCAGTCAATATGCCTGCTGTCAATACAGCCCAGAGCTGCAGCACTGTAAACTACCAGGAGTAAGAGAAGTGGCCCATTTACAACCTTGGTTTGTGCGTATGTCAGCATGAAACGCCAAAAAAGTGTTTAGTTTGTATGTTAGGGTGATGAGAGACAAGGGGAGATTTCTGTCCCCAGCTGGTGATCATTTTCTTTGCTGAAGTATGAGGATTGATAGCACTTGTCACTATTACCTCAGCTAATACAGCTGCAGATGCTGCATTTAATCACACAAACTATGAGGCACAATTGCAGAACAAGGGCCTCTGGCCCGCACCGCTGGAAAACCAAGGGGAGCAGATTCCTAAAGGGCTGCTGAAGAACTGCAATCATCCTGAACCCCTCTGACAGCAAAAATGAGAATGTGTCCTGCTTCTGCACGGCACTCTGTGCAGGAGTGGGTATGTGTGTGCATGCATGCATGTCATTTACTGAGTGCACATGAGAGAACAAAATGAAAGGATCTCGTGCCTAAGATCAAGAGTGTATGTTGGAGAGTGCAGAGCTCCACTGCATATAGAAGAAAGGAAAGGAGTGTTTGGATCAGGAGGATGTGTCCAGTCCCCTTTGGCTATCTTCCATAACACCATATTCCTGACAACCTGCAGCCAACATATCTGCAGCCAAAAGGTCAGTCAAGAGCATTTGAGAAGATGTGGTGCTGTCTAGAAGCACAGCTGCATGAAGCAGGAAGAAGCTTCCATGCAACTAAGACCAAAGCCCTTCAACAAGTTGTTTGTAGTGCAATGAACACAAGCTAGGAAAAAAAAAAAACAAACCACAACAAAAAACCCCCCCAAAAAACAACAGTCAGGAGTTTTATGGCTTACATCATCAAATGGCAGCCTCACTCCCCTTCTGCTGCTTTTCAGGAGTGTTCTAAACCAGTCAATATGAGTTCTCAGCCATTAATGGGGCCTCTTCTCTTTTTCCCCCTCCCAAAAATACCTTGTTGCATGGGGCTGCATGGATGCAGGCACCATTCAACACTTTGGAGACAGGAGGCAAATGATACTCTGAACTACAGTCCTCCAGAAAAGAGGAAAGGGAGGAGCACCCACTCCCACATGATGTGCAGTTCTGTTGCACCCCTCCAGATTGCAGACATACCATGGAACTCATCCTTTCTCCCTACCAGCATTCCCTGTGGACATCCTCACATTATTGTTCCATCATGCTTCCAATTCCACACCCACACTTCCACATGTATTTTCTTCACCATTCATACACTTGGACACACATCTGCAGAGTCTAATTCCTGGGTTTTCTGTCACCCACCTGCATTTCCTCTCATATCCACATTAATTCCAGACTGCCCTCCTTGTGATGCTCTGCATCTCTTGGATATGTGCCCGGCTGGGACTCACCAGTATTCCCCACATTCTCATGTTCTTCATCTCTGCATGCCCAGCCTTGAAACCCAGCTGATAGTAGTTTGGGTCAGTCACATGTGTGTCCTGTCAGACACACATCTGCAGTCAAGTGGTTCAGAATAAAATTGTCATGTATTGGGGTTAAAAATGAATATGCTGGGAGCGTATTTCCTCGCTAAACTCGTGCCTGATAATGTAGCCCCCAGGGGGAAGAGTTTGCCGTGTAAAGACAGCTGGCTTGTGGCTTTCACTGAAGGAGAGTGTGGGGGAGGAAAGTCCAGCCCAAAATCCAGCCCTTCAAATGAAGTAACTTGTCAAGTATGCAACTGTGGCAGAGATCTGAGAAGCAGTAAATTTAGCAGCACTCACTTCCACTGACAGACTGTCATGTGCTTGAAACATAAATAATGGTGGAGACAAATCACTGCTGTTTTCCTATTAAGCTTTGGCCCACTAGCCTCCCAGTCTGCCAGCAGCATTTCTACCTGACCTGCTGGCATGCCATGTTTCAGGGACGGATGTGCCTTCCTGTTGCAGGTTGGGAATTATCGTGCTGTTATTTCCTCAGGTGTCCTTGGTGTCTGGATATTTGCTCCTGAGCTGATGGATTTCTTGCTCTGGCTGTGTGCTGCTGGCACCTCCTCCCTCCATCCAAGGTTGAGGAAATATGGATCCTCTCCCTAGAGGGCTCATGGTTTTGACCTCTGCCCCAAGTTTCTTCCACGTAGCCTGGCAAGGTCATGCTGATGGAGCAAATGAGGCACTGATTTGAATAAGGGAGTAGAGGTGAAGTTTTCCAGTGCACCTGAGTGACTTGAGTGACTTCAATGGCACAAATGCCATTGAAAGCCACTGGGTCTTGTCCTGTTAAAGCATTTAGTGGCTTTTGTAAACCCTGCTTTCAAGCATTAATTATTTTATAACCATTTAATAAAACATGCCATCAGAAGCTCACATTAATGAGAGCACAGAAATGAGAGACATCACTTAATGCTCTAAGTTGGGGAACCAGGAGCAAAAGAACTAAGTGCATTTACCCTTCTTCCCTCTATCTTAGCAGTTTTCATTCCTCTTTCCCTCTCTCCTCAAGAAAGATGAAGTCATGCCGGTAATTAAGGTGGTCTGCTCTGTGTTGGCTTAATTAAAACAGCTCTCATTGCAGTTACAGTTAAAGACACAAGCATGCAGTTGCAAAGGCACTCTAATAAAATCCCTGCCTCTTTATGAGCTCTGCAGAAAGAAGCCAATGAATCCTCAGCATAAAATGGGTGGCTGTTCATGCCTTCTCAGGCTTCTTGGTTGGCTGTAGCTCCTGTAGGAGCTTGGGGCTCCTGCCCAAGCAAGTTGTTTCTCTCCCCAGACAGATGTGTTTGGGGAGTCAGGAGAGAAGAAGTGGATTCCTGTCCATGACAATAACACATGGGTACAGAGCCGTGAAGCCCAGAAATACTCTTCTGATTGACATGATTGGCCATGATCTTCTCGTACCATCAGTGTTACGGGTCATAGAACTTTCCAGTAAGCATTACAAGAAATTTGGGAATTGGGAAAAAGGCCATGAAATGTCTTTTCGGTTTGTCCTTAGACCCCCTCCTAAACTCAGGGGGTAAGCTGGAAGAAGGTAGAAAGGAGTAATTTTGAAATTGTTTCTTCTAATAGTTGTTTTTGACCTCCTCTCTTCCTGGTGTCCCCCTTCCTTTTTCCTGTATTTTTGGTGTATAGACCCTGCCTTACATAGCTGTAAGGCTGTTGACCAACAGCTGCTCTGGCTGTTGGTCTCTGTTGGAGTTGTATCAGGGATAGCTCAATATCAGGGTCTTTATTTCCTCTCTGCTTGGATCTCCTCTGGGACTGTACAAGCTGCAGTATTAGTCACTGAGTAAATGCCTTTCTCCTCTCTCACAGTCAGTGCCTTACAAGTTTGAGAAGCTCCTTTTTCTTTGGAAAGCAAGGGAGTGGCTAACAGCATAGGAATTAAATATCCTGGAACTGAAGCAATCATTCATCTGGACCGGTACCACTATGAATCAACAGCGCATACCTCAGATGATAATATCAGGAGCCAGCCCAATTGATCAAAAGTCCCTGCAATGTGTGAGGCCAGATAATATCTTCCCAGCACACTCCACTCTGCCTTAAAAACCCTGGGATACTTGCCTCGATCCCTGGCAATGCTTCATGCCTGCTCAATCCTAAATCCAGCCATTTAGCCTCATCTCCTCACTCCCTGTACTCCCTGGAGAATATCCCCTTTGCTTCTTCCACCAGGAGCAGATATGGGGGATGGTGTAAAGTGGTCATTGTGTTGGATATAATTCAGAAACACTGCAGCAAGGAGAGTGGTCAACAGAAAAGCAAGCAAAACGATTTTTCAGGGAGCTAATCCACCTATACAAATATTGGCGCCAGGCATCACAACACACTGACATGTTTTTTGAAAGGGTAAATCTTGCTGAGGGGTGGCTTAACTTTTTGACCTCATTTCTTGGTTGAAAACTATGGCTGTGTAAAAGATCAGTGGCAAGATCCAGGCTGATACAGAAACCCCAATCTTTAGGTTTTAGTTGTGAATTTTAGGTGTTCAGAGTAGTCTCCCTGAAAACAGGGATGAGCTACAGGAATTGCCATCTGGCAAAAGCAGAGGAGATTCAGGGACAGTGTGATCTGGCCATGAAATGTTTGGCTCCAGCTTACAGAGAAAGAGCCACAGCACGGGGTAAGATTCTAAGGTAATGCTTTTTCCCATTTCAAGTAAATTTTGGGCAATTTGTAATTTCTCAAGCCTTCTTCTGATTTTCAAACAAAGGGTTGAATTCTATGGGGTAAGTTGAATTTCTTGCTTTTTTTCCTTTTTAATTTTTTTAAGCTAGATTGAAGTTCTGGACCCCACATCCCAAAAAATATGAACAGACATAAGACAGAAGAGCACATACCCATTGTAGTTAAAAACAGGGAAACATTTTCATGGATGCCTATGAAAGGGAACCACTTGATTCTTGTACGATTGTAGTGAGCATGTCTTGGTCTGTGGGAGACACAAGACTCTTGTAAGGAACATAACAAAGATCTTTAAAGATGCCCCCAAGCACAGACCAACCCTATAGTTCCTAGTTTGACAGACTGGCACAGCTGGTATCATTGAGTAGGAACACATGAGATTTTGCTAAGGTCTGAGACTGGCATAAGGATTTTTGGAATTAAACTAGGAACTACACTCTAATCCATCTCTGCTCTTCACTGACGGGACAGAAATTGCATGGTTCAGTCAGACTTCTTGTGGAACTTGCCCCACATGGCACTTGTTGCTGTTGATTTTTTTCTTTGGTCTTAGGAAAGAAGTTGTTTTCAAACTGTGTAGTGATAGTACCATGAATCCTTTGCCCAATATGAGAGAACTTGTAGAGAAAGGAGTACATGAGGCCAAATGAGAGGAAGCCAGCTGACAGAATCACCAGGGACTGTAATGGTTGACTGCTTGCTGTTGTATTTTAATTGTCTTTCATAGGTTTTCATGACATGCAAGAAAAGCCAGTTCCCTGCATCAGCTCTCAGCTTGCATTACCTTCACAGTGGGAAACAAACACCAATTGATTTTTTTTTTTCCCTGATGCTGTTCCTCTTGCCAGGGGCAACCACTGGCCCATCCTCTTTGTGTAGGTGGTGGAAGAAGCAGACACAGCTCCCCGCAGAGCTGACCACACTGCTGAGGGTGAGAGATGGGTGTGCTGCCCTCACTGTGTGCACATCAAATAAATAACCCCTCTGCCCAGGCTGCGAATCTTTGTCAGACCTCCTGTTTTCAACCTCCCATTTATTAGCTGCTCCAGCACGGTGCTCTCAGCTCTGAGGGCTTACCAACTCTTTCAAAACACACTCAAAGATCTGGTGTTGTCTCAGTGATTGACCTAGCTGGTGACACCTTCTACCTCACGTTGTTGTTAAGTAGCTTCCGAAAGGCAGCGGGCAGAAATTTGGGGATGCAGAAACAGTGAAACTATTGGTTTGTTCCTGTTTATATGTCAGTTTTCTTGGCAGTAGAATTGAGGCTTAATGCTTGGTAGCATAGTCATGACAACTCACATTGCAATATGCAACATTTAGGTAGTATAATATTGTAGCTGTGACATTAGATGACTTAATTTACTGCCTGATTCATAATTTACTTTACACATTAGCATCACAGCCAAGTTCTGTTCAAGAGCAATTAATCTATCAAAAAATACTGTTTGTGTTCATTAAAAAAGTGTTAGCAAATTTGCTTTTAAATTCTCTAAGTAATTTGGAAAGAAAAAAGTTTAAAAAAATAATTTTCTTTGACATTAAATAATTTTTTTTAAACTATATCTCAAGGCAGAACATTAATTCCCTCTTTTGGTTGACCAAAGAGGAGAAGAAGACCTCTGGTCAAACATCCAGTCTTTGACCAGAAGCAGGGCTGGATTTTATTTTTTTTTTTTCAGGGGGCTGTTCCCTTCTTTCCTTGTGTTCACATGTGGATTTTGAATGGAAAAGACAATCAGATGTTGAGATGCAGTAATATATTGCACACCCCCACATTTGGGGTTGTGTGTGTGGTACTTTATGAAATTGAGTGATGAGGGGATGGAAATTCAGAGGTACAGCAGACCTGCTGTGGCTGCTTCAAGCAGATGGCCCCCACTGACATGTACCCTTGGCTGGGATGTGAGCTGTGTCAGAGCTGTCAGCTCTTGGCTTCGAGCTCCTGGGCAGAGACATCAGGAACAGTGAGTTGCCCCAGGTGGTCTCTCCTGCTGGGTTTGGTCCATGCTGTCCCTCAAGACAGCGCAGAAAGGTGTCATTCAGTCTGAGGAGGCTGCTCTCAGCCTAGAAGGGGTTTTTTTGCATGCTAGTTTGTAGAGAAGACAAACCAGGTGCCTTGAGTTGCCAAAGAGTGGGTGTGAGTCCACCTGTGCCTGATTAGGACAGGCCCCTATTGGGCATGAGCAAGGCCAGGGGGCCAATAAAGGTGGAACACACACCCACAGAGAGGAGCTCAGCTCACTCTGGTGCGAGGCATGGAGAGGCCAGCAGCTCGTCGAGCCTCTGGAGCAAGAAAGGCTCTTCCTGCCACACTTCTACCCTGGAAGTGCTGTGTGGTGGCTGGAGTCCTGGAAGAGACCAGCAGCTCGTCGAGCATCAGGAGCAAGAATGGCTCCTCCCGCTACACTAGTTGCATGGCATTTGGGGAGAAAGTCCCCACAAAAATCACAGGCTTTCTTAACCCTGACCATGCCAGCAGGCACCCATGCTGCCCCTCAGGTGCAGTCCTTGGCACATGAGGCATGGCAGCCAGCTTTGCACGTAAGGAAAGAGTGCAGTCACTGATGAGCTCAGTCCTGTGGACACCAGGGAAACCATGCCAGGGTGTTTCCTCCTGATCTGACTCATTCTAATTCATGAAGCCAGAGCCAGGCCAGAGCCCTCCCTGGCACTGTGCTAGTTTTTTTGTTTGTGTGTAATATCCACAGACCTAAGAGCATGGGAGGTGTGAGGCCAGCTTAAACAATAAATACCCCGCTGTGCCTTGCTGCTTAAACAGAGTAATTACTGCCTTACTACATGTGACCCCTCTGTTCCCGTCCCTCTGGCAGTTGTTATTTCATAGCTCCCTTTGCACAAGGAACGTCTGTGCCTCTCTCTGTGCCATACATCTCTGTTTGCCACTGTCTCGCCTCCTGTCTTTCTCACTCACTCTGTCTCAGTGCCTTTCTTTTTGTCAGTAGCTGACTACCATTTTCTCTTTTTCTCATCACTGGAGACTATTTCTCTTTACTTATCTGTCCCAGCCACTGTTCCTCTCTTTATTCCTCCTCTATTTTTTTCTCAATCTTACATTTCTCTCATAAAACTTCCCCCTTTTTCACCATTTCCACGCTAGTTTTTCTGTCTTCCCTCCTCACTGTAGCATTGTAGCACTAGCTGTGCCTTTACTCATCTACCATCTGCTGCTCTCCACTCATCTCGCTCCTACAAGAAAGCCTCTTCAAATAAGGGACAGAAGAAAAATGCCAAGCTCACTGGAATCTGTGATGACTGAGGAGACAGAGACTGATGAACAGAAACTTCAAAGTTTTGAATTTAAAAAAAACAACACGTAGCTGGAGGTAGAACAAAAATAAAAGACATGTCAAAGGCTCCCCTAGCTATTTTTGTTTTTCAGAAGCCCATTCCTGGGGAATGTAAAGTCCAGAGTGAAGGAGGAAGGTTAGGTGAGCAAAACCTTAAACAAGAAATGGAGGGTGCTGCAAGAAGAAAAACTACAGTTCAGCATTGGAAGTTGCTATACACAAAACCACTTCAAATTACATTTATTGATTTGCAGTCTTTCTTATCCCCTTGCATTTTGTTTTAGGCAGAGAAGGGCCTAAAAAAGATGCATAACCCTTCTGCTCTCCTGTCTTCACATCTACAGAGAGCCTTGGAAGAAAAAAACCCACAAAAGCAGAAGAAGCAGAGTATCCGATCTCTTTCTCCACATGCTAAATGCAAACAGATACTTACAGTGGGTCCGAGCTTCAGTTTAGTTTAGGACCACAACAGCATTAAAAAAAAAAACAAAACAAAACAAAAAAAAAACAACTCAAAAAACTTAAAGTAATTTCTGCATAAGAATGAGCCGAGTGTTGGATGCACAAATAGGAGAGTATGGAGCAAAATGTGGCTGCCACCTCTGGTTCCAGACTAGCTTTCCCTTTGGAGATGTAAGGCACTAGGACTTACAATTGAAGACCTCTCTGGTAGAACAACTCATGGTTGAACATATTGGTGGTCCCTTGATGACCTGAAAGAGCTGTCTGCACACAGTACAACTGGAGTGTTGTCTGAGTGGCATCATTTCTAGAAAAGGAGAGTTAAGGCTTTAAGGAAAGAGTGATGGTGTGTGGCAGTGCATGGGGCAATTTGGGTGCAGGTGGGAAGGACCCATAAACATGGGGGAAGGGTGCAATCCTGCATTTCTGCACAGGCAGTGTGATTTATATATATAAAATATATAAAATGCATAATATAGAGAGTACAGCATATAAATATTTCTATATCTCTCTCATATATATACAAGAACAGAGACAGGGTAATGATGTGCAGAGCCTGTGAGGTTGTACAAGGAGCTGTCTCCAAAGGGTTGGGGTAAGAGGAGAGCTTCTTGCCACCAGGCTAGCACTGCAGAGCACGTTTGTTGTTTGGGTTCATTGTTTGCTTTACTGGGTCCAATTAGGAAGACAAGTGATAGGAAATGTGGCTGAGGCAAGTGGGCCTTCAAAGCCTTTCTCCTGCACACATCAAAGCTCTCTCCTACAGAGCTTTCTGCTAAAAGGGCTCTTGTCAGTTCCGAGCAGCAGCAGATGCCTGGCTCACTCTGCTCAGGGTTGTTCCTGGTTGGTTTGATTGTCAATCCTCCCAGGCTCATGCTCTCTATCTTTAGCCTCCAGAGCAGAAATCTCCTCTTTCTGATTTACTTTAGCTGGGTTAAAGAGCTACAGCTTGGCAAGCCAGTGCTTAATGGGGCTGCAGAAAAGAAAAAAAAAAGCTGACCATGAACATGTGAAAAAACCTGCAGGGAAGAAGTTTGCTTGGAGTCATGGGAAGGGATACTTTGCAATGAGAAAAGCTGTGCTGCATGAGGAGTCATGCCCCTCTGGGAAACTTGGAAGACCCCTTGCTGGGAAGTGATTGTACTGAACCAAACATAACAGCCAGAGGACAACCGTTGTCACCAAGAAAGGTTTGGCAGTAAGGTCAGGATTTTGTCCCTGGATTACATGCTCAAGGCAAATGTCTTCTAATGGGAATGGGGTGGCTCACTTGCCAGGAAGCTGACAGTCCCTCTCTTGACCTGACAGAATACATTCATTGTTATGGGTACCAAAGATCATTGTCCAAGCTTTATCCCTCCCTGCTTTGATAAACTGCATAGTGACAACAATCAGCTCCCTGCCACAGCTGGCTCCTTCATGGAAACATTTGTGATTCTCTTGGTGTATAAAGCTCTGTTCCTGCTCCCTCAGCTCCCACCCCCTCTTTGCCTCAGAGGTTAGAGTTAATATGACTCACCTAATCTGGCTGCCAAGGTGAATTAGTGAAAACATCTCTACAGCTCTGTGCAAGATATCACAACCTGACATTTTTCTGACACACCGTGATACATCTTTCCTCTTCCTGATCTGTACTATGACACCTACATTTTATATAAATACTGTTGTTTAGAAATGGTTAATGTACTCTTAGAGAGGACAAGGCTGCAAGCAAGAGTCTGTCTTGCAAGTGAAGAGTAGCTGAGTTCTTGTAGCAAAAGGTTGATGCCCAGGGTTGAAACAGGTCACCAGCACATGGACAAGTACAACGCTACCATTATTTCAGCAAGAGCCTGTCACAGAAATTTTGCTGAAGTGTCATGCTCATACCTGTGTCCTAGAGCAGGGCAATGAGGAGCTGAATAGGACTACTGATGTCTTTTGCATGCCCTTTAAAACAGAAGTCCTCCCTGTCACTCACAGGACAAAGGGAAGTGGCTTGAAGTTGTGTCAGGGGAGATAAAGGTTGGATATCAGGAGAAACTTCTTTACAGGAAAAGTTGTTAAGCACTGGAACAGGCTCCCCAGGGAGGTGGTTGAGTCTCCATCCCTGAATGTGTTAAAAATCATCTGGATGTGGTGCTTGGGCACATGGCTTAGTGGTGGGTCATCAGGAATAGGGTACTAGGGTTAGGACAAGGCTGGACTCAATGATCTTGAAGGTCTTTTCCAGCCTGAGCAATTCTATGATTCTATGACTCTATGATTCATTCCCAGAGAGCTGGGCAAATCAGGAGCTCATCAGCTCTTAGGAAGGGCTGTGTTTAACTGTGAAAGCTCTCCTGATGGACATGATACACATTTTAGGCTTTAGATGCATGCATATATGCAGAGAAAAAGTTGAAAAACATCTTCTCTTCAGAAAGTATGTACCCTTTTAGGATGGAGCTCCATTGATGTGCTTCTCTGACAGACAGACTTAACAGCACCCTTAATGAGGGTGCCACTCCATTAAAGCTGGTGAAGTCACCCTCAACCCTCTTTTCTTTATGGTGACAGTCCTGTGACAAGGGCAAATTGCAGGAGAAGCAAGTTCCACTTGGAATGAACCCTGTGTATAAACAAGGAAGAATTGCAGAGTAAATTATTTGCAAAGCAGAGGCAAATTAGGTTTTAACCTTCTTTGTGAGTCTTCCCCTGATGTCTGATTAACTTTCCAGTCAACTGGCTGACCTACCAATTGGGAATAGTGCTATGAAAGGAGAGGTGTTGTTGGTTGAAAGCTAAAAAGGGGAGGTGGGATTTTCAAAAAGCATTATTAGCAGGTAGCAGTATGTGATAAGAAGATCTGGGAATTAAAAAGAGTTTCCACCCAAAAATGAATCATGCTGTGGGAAAACCACAAACAATGTATTGACTGTACAGGCAGTGGCACAGTGCAGAAGTTGCGATGCAATCCTGAATCTCTGTTCAGCCATGGTAACACTTCATCTGAAATACTGTGTTCAGTTTGGGGTATTGCACTGCCAGAAATATGTGAATTTGTCAGAGGTCTAAAAGGAAAGAACAAGCATGACCAAGGCTCTAAAAAAATGCTCACCTACAGGGGAAGGTTGAAAGAGCCTTGGTTCAAGGAAAAAAAAAAAAAAAAAAAAGAAAAAAAAAAGAAAAATTACAACTGAGGCAGGAACACAGGTGATAAAAGGCTGTTGCAGAGAAGAAGGGAATGATTTGTTCTTTTTGTCTATAGTGGCTAAGACAAAAATAATATCTTTAAACTACAGCAAGCGAGACTGAGGTCAAACTTCAGGGAAAATGCTCCAGTGGTAAGGACAGCAAAGCATGGGAACAGATCAGGTCTTGAGTGGCTGCAGATTCACTGTCGCTGGAGGGCAGAAGATGGCTGTCTCCCTGCCATGACCCACGTTTCCTGCCTTGAGGATGGGGAGTGGGGTAGATGGTGATTGAAGTGTCTTCCAGTACTATAAGTCACCTAACTCTGGTCCTATAGGGGTTAAGGTTTCCTAACATATTCATGAGTTGCAGCAATAAAAAGTACCAGTGAAAATCTCACCCTCCTTCCTACTCCTCTGACTCTTCATAGCTTCAGCCTCAGTTCACACCAGAGGATTGAGAGTTGTGTCCTGGTACACTGGGTGGGTATCAGGAGCCAACTTTGCCTCTTTAACTTGTAAAACACACCATTGCCATGCAGACTTTTAGGGGGGTCTACATTTAAATAGTTGTAGGGTTTAGACATAGCAAGGAAATTTCTGCTCACCTGAACATCTTGTTGGAGCTGGAAAAGGGATGGCTGGGTAGCCCCAGTGAAAGAGAGGGGAAACCTCATCTTGGCATCAGTTTAACAGGTACAGTCTCCATGACAGGGGATGGTTTTCCCCTAGAATGGTTCTGAAAATTGCCTGGAGAAAAAAAAAAAAAAAAAAGAAAGCAAAAATAATTGTGGAAGGGACAGAGTTCTGAGCAGATTCTGAAGTTGCAGAAGTCCTTATCTCTGATGCCAAAGGGAAATGCACACAGCTAATACTGACAGTGTGGGCTGCCAGCCTGACCTGGCCAACATGCTGGAGGGACCCTATGCCTGTGGGGTGGGATTCATTCCAGGTGGCTCCATGGGAATTTTATCTCCAGAGATGGGGTTTACCCACTGCTGCCAAGCCCAGGACAACAGCTCTGTCTTTGCTAGCACTATTTGGACTTCATCAAACAACCCTAAGTACCTATGTGAAGTGGGCAGGGTTTCAGAAGTGCTCGGCATGCATGTAGCAGATAATATCTTCTGGGCAGAGAGTTGCTTTGGGAAACCTGACCACTCTCTGAGGAGCCTGAATGGTAGCCCTTGTGACTTGATGTGTTTGGGGTTTTTTTAAATCTGGCTTTTACTCTTTAAGGGTTAGGGCATGCTTTCTCTAAACATACATAGGCACACAGGTGGGCCTGTGGCTTTGCATGCTGCATCCCAGTGCTTGCAGCCTTCTCAGAGAGGGGAAACATCTCCCTTTACACTGCTGCCAATGTGGTTCAGATTCCTTCCTGGAGGAGCCTTATTTTTACATTGGAAGGAATAGGGTAGATATACCAATAACATTTAATGCTTCTCTGGCACCTTTCATCCAAAAATTCTAATGTGTTTTACATCAGTTAACATCACTGCCCTTTTCTGACCCAGAGGTGATGGAAGAGGGGGGTTATTAGCTGCAATTCAGAGAGAGAGAGCAAGGCAGTGACTCACCCAAGGTCATACACTGAATTAAAAGCAAGGCCACAAACCTCCCCTGATTCCTGCCCCCGGCTGTAACCCTGATGCTCAAGTTGCAGCTTTCAAAACCATGTTAGCGAGGCAGTGTGGTTTAAATATGTCATTTCATATGTACAGTAGATCAGGGATTTGTGATGATTATTAGTCTCCATGGATCAATTTACACTTTGTTTCTCTCAGTTTGGCTGTCTTTAACGGTGGCTTGATCTGATCAATGAGGCTTCAGGGTGGTGGTTGCTCTGAGAGACAGGAAGATGTTTTTCACAATTTTGCAGTGGAGAAAAGGGTGCAGGCAGTACAGCACCACAGCTGAGGATGCAGCTAGCCCTGAACCAGCCCATCAACTACAAGCTGCATAAACTCCTGGTACTCATCATGACACCAGTGAGCTTTCTCTGGTCTCACGTGGTGGAGATTTTGCTTCTTGGCCTGGACAGCCTTTGAGATGCAACACTTTCATACTTCCTGTGTGCTTCCTTCCAGATTTTCAGAACTCCAGTGTTCCATAACTAAATAAAATGTTAGTATCTTGCTGATATGGCCTCTGAAATGACTTTAAAGTCACTCATGACTGTTGTTTATTTGCAGAATTCCTGCTATGATTGTTCCTCTATAGCAATTAAGCAGAAGGCTTCCCAAATCCGAATGCTTAACAGAGCCACTATCTGTATTTTTCTGTCCAACCAGGCAGAGAGTTTGAAGGCGAGGAAGAGTATCTGGAGATCCTAGGAATCACACGAGAGCAATCGGGCAAGTACGAATGCAAAGCTGCCAACGAGGTTGCCTCAGCAGATGTCAAGCAAGTCCGGGTCACTGTGAACTGTGAGTACATGGCAACTGGAGCGGGTCAACAGGGAGAGCTTTGACCATGGGCAGGAGTGAGTTTAGGATAAATATTGAAGGCTTTCTGTGTTTATATTATATTGTCTGAAATGGGGCGAGGTGCTGAGGAAACTACCTGCAGTCAAACATTTCTCACAGGGTACAGCTTGTGCTTTAAACCTGGTTGATGTATAAGACAAGGAAGAAAAAGAGAGAGAGAGAGAAAAGAGAGAGGAGCTGTGAGCTGCCCGTCTCCCCTCAGAAACGCTGACGAGGCCTTGTTTTCACTCATTGATATTCGGGAGAACAGTAGCGTGAAGAGAAGCTTCAGCAAGACTGCAAGAAGAGAGAAGGGAGGGTTTAGCCAGCTCAGAGCAAACACAGGCCTGCCTGCATCTGGCCAGCTCAGCAGTGCCTACATGGGTATCACTGCCCAGGGGCTGGGGGATCATGCAGTAGAGGCATGTGTTAAAGGGTGCAAAAATGTCATTTCTATGCTGGTTTCAGGTCATCAGCATACAGTTCCTCTCCAGGAACCAATACAGCACAAAAATTGCCTTGACCAAAGGATATGGCAGCCCACCTAAAAACACCAAGAAGCACAGTTAGCTGTGTGGCTTAATATCCCCACCTATATGAGTGGGGCATTGATGCCACCATCCATAGGATCACCCATACATATTTCAAAAAAGATGTCCGCTTCACTCTGCTGATGTGCTTCTCTCATAGTGACACAAGATATTTTAGACTGCAATTACTTTTGTAATCCTACCTGTGCATATGTCGACCTCCATATTTAAATGCCTCATATTTGGCACTGGAGTGATTTAAAGTGCATATCCCCATTTACCTCCTCTGCTTTCTGCCCTGGGGGCTAACACCTCTGCATCAGGGATGGAGGAATGGGAGTTATATCCTCTCCTGAGCTTCTTCAGCTTATACACTAGAGTATTAACATATAGGCTCACTGCAGCACCTTCAGAAGCCACAGAGGTTTTTATAGTTCCCTTAGAAACTGAGTGGCATTGGTTTAATATTGGCTGCCTTGTGGGCCAAATTTGGTATTAATGTGAAACTGTAGCAGATTTTCTGCAGTAAAACTGTTGAGATTTTTTTCATGTCAAAAACAGCTGAGTTTACAAACCCGAGACATTCCATGAGAACCAACTAATATTTTCAAATATTTATGTGAAACAAAATTTCACTGATGCTTTTAACATGGTTGAAACAGATTGTTTCTATAAAGTCAGAATGCTTGATTTTGACTTAGTTTCAACTCAAAATAACTATGCTACAGTAAAATCTTAAACATTTTTACTGTTGGGATGTATAAAAACAGTGTGATAGAGTGTTGTAATAGTATTATGTAGCCGAATATGCAATGTAATCAACTTAAAAATTCTTTCAGGACAAAGCTTTTCTTTTGAAACAAAAGATAAAAATTACCAGGTCATGAGGTCCATGCATAGGGGAAAAAAAATAAGTCCTGGGGAATGGAAGCTGGACATTTTCATACCCTTTTTTTATCATGCTTCCTTAAGCTACACCACAAGCAGCAGAGAGAGGGAGAACTACTGTAAGTCTGAAAAATGGGACGTGCCCAACCTCAGGAGCTTCCTGACCATTTCTTAGCATCCGCTGATGCGTAGAGCACACAGCTTGTCAGCCTGGATTCTTGCTTTGTCTCGGTCTGACACTACCACCTTCAGGCTTCCTGAGTAATGGCCCTTGCGCATCACAGGCAGGGAAACTGAGGCCTGAGGAAGAGTGGGGAAGAAACAGCTAAAGGACACTGGCTCTGGGCTCCCACAGCAGCAATCTTGGGGTTAGCAGTGCCTTAGCAAAAGTGGTGGCAGCTGATGTATGGCCTCTCCACCTGTCTGGGCTTTATCCTTTGAAAAGGCAAAGAGGGTGGCCAAGGCTGGGCTTACTCAGAGCACAGTTCCTTGGCAGCAGCTTGGGGAGAACAAGCCTGCTGGGGGCATTTCTAGGCCCATGGAAATGTACTTGTTAATTTTGTGATTCACTCTTAGTGCACGATTCAGTGAAATGGAAAGGTTTGTCTTGCTGCAGACTAACTGAAGAAGATACACTGCTTTAACCAAACAATCGAAGAGGGATGCTTAAAAAAATCACCTTCACTATGCTTTTATTACCCCTCTTCCTATCCAAATTAAAATATTTAAGTGAACCCACAGCCTTTGAATGTAGAATCCTATTTATGTACACTTATTAATATTTATGATGTTAGAGGGCGCGCTGCAATATCCCTAAAGCCCTGCATAAAATCCTGATTAAGGTCAGGGAAGGGATTGCATTGAGATAGTTAATGTGTTCACAAACAAACTTCTTTCCATAAATTTTCCAGAGAAAATAATTTTTTTCTTTGACTGACACAAGCCATTTTGATGCTTCTTTTGGCCTTCGGTGCTGGGACAGATAGAGACAGCAGAGTTGTACTCTGTAGATGCAGAGTGTGCTTTAATGGTAACTTGAGTCTCAGCAAAGCAGCTGTCTGAATTATAGCCCTATAATCTCAGAGTATGCAAGTATTAGTGATGAGAGACAAGGCACTTATTCCCCAGTCCTTCTCAGCAGCAAGGTGGAAATAATTCTGCCTTTTAGCATGTAAAGCTTGTCACTTAACATTTTGAACACAACTCTGGGCCTGAAGATGCCTGCACCTAGGTAGCACTGAGACCTGGATCCAGCAGAGCACAGCAATAAGTTTCCCAAGTTTCTTTTGCCCATGGCACAACTCTCAGACTTCAAATGTGGGCTGAGGGCAAGCTTCACTTACAGCAATCATGAGCAAGCCCTCTTGGAACCTGTGACAAAGCATGATGTCCAGGGAGGTGTGGGAAGGATTTGTAACCTTAGACAGCTGAAGGAAGTGTCTCAACAAGTGGTCTGGCTCTCAAGGTTGAACCCACAGCTCTGCTAAAGCTCTTCCCTTTGAAGCTATGAATGTATTTCTGTATTATGCATGTTGCCTCAGTCCTTTACATTCTTATTTTAGATTCAACATTAGACATAGAGGTTGTATGGAAAATAATTTTCATGCTAGTATTAAATTCCTACTTTATTCCTTTTACTTTTTCTGTCTTTCTTTACCCTTGATAAAGTCTTTCTCTCATCTTTTTTTTTTTTTTTTGTAATCTGATGAGCCCATTTGAACTAGAGATCCGCAGGTAAATATTCATAAATTACAGAAGTCTGTCATTAACCTTAACTCTGCTGTGTATGCTTGTGAATTTATGACAGAACTTTATACATAGTCTTGCTGAAGAGTAGCACATGTAAGGAGTGATGCTAATGAAGTGTATCAGGGAGAGTTCAAAGAGCAGGTATTCTCCAGAGGAGCAGCAGGGAGTGTATACCACAGCCAGCAGCAGGCATCAGCCTCCTCTGGCCTGAATGGTTTGCATCTGGATATTTCAGTCCACCTGGAAGTGTGTGAAGTGACGATGTGTTTCCTTCCTGCAGACCCTCCCACCATCACAGAGTCCAAGAGCAATGAAGCAGCCACGGGGCGACAAGCCTTACTCCGGTGCGAGGCATCAGCAGTGCCCACGCCTGATTTTGAGTGGTATAGAGATGATACCAGGTAAGACCTTTAAGCCACCTCTTCCCTTCTCTTCTTTTCAGACTACTCAAAAGAGGATACTTAGAGAATCACCCATCATCCTCTCCAACTCTTCTCTGCAAAACAGTTGCTCTCCATGGACCATATATGTCACAATGGTCCCACAAAATTTGTCAGAGCCGTTCTGGGCCTGTCAGTTTAGGAAGGATATCAAGGTCCTGGAGCAGGTCCAAAGGAGGGCAACTAGGCTGGTGAAGGGACTCCAGCACAGATCCTATGAGGAGAGGCTGAGGGATCTGAGGCTGTTCAGCCTGGAGAAGAGGAGGCTCAGAGGAGACCTCATCACTCTCTACAGCTACTTGAAAGGAGGCTGGAGCCAAGTGGGGGTTGGTCTCTTTTCCCAGGCAACTCTCAGCAAGACAAGAGGGCACGGTCTCAAGTTGTGCTGGGGGAGGTTTAGGTTGGATATTAGAAAGAATTTCTTTACAGAGAGGGTGATCAGACATTGGAATGGGCTGCCCAGGGAAGTAGTGGATTCTCCATCCCTGGAGATATTTAAAAAGAGACTGGATATGGCACTCAGTGCCATGGTCTGGTAACTGCAGCGGTAATGGATCAAGGGTTGGACTTGATGATCTCTGAGGTCTCTTCCAACCCAGCCAATTCTATGATTCTATGATTCTATGACTTGAGGAGGCAATCCCTCCCTGCACTGGGAATGCTGAAAGAAGTGCTGAGGATGGAGGTCTTGCCTTTCAGTCAGTTAAGGGCCAATACAAAATGAAGACATCAATAGTGATTGCTGTTGATGTTTATGCATTAAGTAGCCCATGGTGCAGACAAAAAAATAGGCAGGGTTTAGTCTCCAAGCAGGTAATGCCATTCTAGGTGCTTTCATCTTGGGGAATAGCTGCTGAGGTGTGAGATTCCCCCATCTGTGACACCTGAGTCCCTCAGATTTACATATGAGAGAAAAGGTACCTGTCCTTTATACTTGAGCATTTATCTGGCATTGAGAAGGTGGTGTTTTTATCTTAACTTTTAACCTCACCCATATGTACAGGGGTTGGCTCAGCTTTGGTAGGTATATGCACATCCTGGAACATACGAATTGGTGTGTTCCACTAAAGACCTTTTGTTCAATTACAGACTAGCTCTTGGGTGGCCATGGTGTGTTAATTTCCAAGTGTTCATCAGTGTTTGGTACAGTTTTTCTCCCTTTACCATGGCTTTTCTTGCTTCTCCACAGCATTACTGGTGGCATTTTACCCCACTACACTCCTTCCTTTCACTCCCTCCTGCTTCCCATCAATGCCTTCTCTGATCTCTTCTCACATCTCCTTCCTGTCTTTCTCCATCCACAGCAGCCAGCTGGACTGAATGACTTTGATTTACTGCCTGCCTGGGCAGTGATTTCCTTCCCCATACACAACCACCATTGCACTAGGCACCTCTTCTCCTGTCTTCCCAGGATAAACAGCGCCAATGGCCTGGAGATAAAGAGCACGGGGAGCCAGTCTCTGCTGATGGTGGCCAATGTCACTGAGGAACATTATGGGAACTACACCTGCGTGGCTGCCAACAAGCTGGGAGTCACAAATGCCA
Organism: Calypte anna; assembly: GCF_003957555.1. Taxonomy (NCBI): domain Eukaryota; kingdom Metazoa; phylum Chordata; class Aves; order Apodiformes; family Trochilidae; genus Calypte; species Calypte anna. The sequence goes on from NC_044244.1 coordinate 81,046,540, forward strand.
GCCTATACCTTTACAGTAAGTATGGGAGAGGGTGAAGGGAAGTCTAGATTGGTCTTGCCAAGACCAGGATGTGTAATAAGCACATGGTGACCTAACCTCAGGAAAGCATCTGCTTGCCACCCCTGCCTCCCCAAACCTGCAGCCATGAACTGGCTTTCAGCACTCTGCTTCAGATATTCCTACTTGCCATGAAACACACACAGAGTTAAATGAAAAGGTTTACAGTCAGGCCCTATGGGCTGACTTTCTTAGCTGAAGTCAGATTTTGTTAAAATAATAAAACTTGTTTGTTTTAAAGCTGGAAACAAAAAGCTCTCTAGAATGACAGCCCCTTTAATAAGGAGACAGAAGGCCAGGGCTCAGAGGATCTGTGACAGCTGAGAAATGACAAGTAACACAGAGAGATGGAGAGAAGTAGCTAGTGAGCCTGAGGAGAACAAGAGAGAGTCAAGAAAAAGAGAAATGAGTTTGAAAATGGAAGGGAAAGAAGTGGGAAAAGACAGAGTGATTTAAAGGGGCACACCATAGGGAAAGTGGGGGAAAAGTTAATCAGCAGATGAAATACAGAATAATATTCCTTGGATCACATTCTGCTACCCTTCAATTACTGAGTCTGTCATAGTGAGTGTAAATAGACAGAAGCTGGGACCAGATCAAACTCTAGAGCAGAGTTACCTGCTGGTTCTGAATTCTGCAGCTGATTCAAATCTAACCCTAAAGAGAACCCTGCCCCTCACCTGCCACCCACAAACACATACAAACTGTGGCCTATTCAAAATGCAGCTTCTAATTCCAGGTCCAAAACACGGGTTCAACTTGAACCATACACTGTTACTGCCACCAGAAATAGACTGCATCAGAATGACCCACTCACATGGATGGACACATAGATGCAAAAGAAACTTACAACTGTATTCCTCTGACAGTCCCAAACTGAATTAAAACACTCAGGCCTTCATGTCCTTTTAAGCAGAAAAAAAAAAATAAGCTGTGTAAAGCAGCCTTAGTTTGGGGGCACAGTTTAGTCTAGCTTCTGCTGTGTATGGTCAGATTATTCAAATCACCAGAAAATCAGTGTTTTGTTTTGTTTTTTTTTTTAACAGATGTAGTCCAAAAAGATAAATCCATTGGTTTCTTTGTTTAGTACCGCTGGATTTATTTCATGGTTGTTTGAATTTGTGCAAAATTTGGATGTATTCTGTGGAAGTGTTCTTCTAAAGAGGAGATATTACCATAAAATAATATATATTTGATTTCTTGTAGAATCACAGCACAAAAAGCAAATTTCTACTCTGAAAGTCTTTTCACTCCTTTCTTGTGACTATCATGAGACTCAAATAAAATCCTCAGGCAGCAATCTGCAATACAATTTTCAAATACTCCAAATTTGTTCTTGCTGATATTAATATAATGCTAAGTTTAGAATCCATTGTTTGGAGCTGATTTCTAAATTTTGCCCTCTCTGTTGGTTCCTGTTACACAGATGAGCTGAAATGCATGACTGAAACAAAATGTAAGATGAAATTTAGTAATGTGTGTATGCACGTGTGATTTTACCAGGGGGGTTCATTTTGCTAGAAAAACATTTTGCATCACTTCAGAACTTCACCTCAAAGGATCTCAAAGGATTTGCTAGCAATGAATATTTTAACATTACTAATTATTTAGAAATTGCTGAGTGTTATTAGCACCATTTTGCAGTAGGAAACGAAGATACAGAGTGAAGAAGTGGTTTACTTATGGTCATAAAATGAGTGGCAGAACCTGAAAGAGACCCAGGAAAATCTTGCAGAGTTTTTCTTATCTATTCCAGGAGGAAATATGGCAATATGGAGGGTCCCATCTTAGCCTCTTTCTGATGTGTATGAAGACTTTCAAGTTGTTTGATTTTGTTTATCATTTTTATGTTAGAAATTCAAGATCTGTTTAAGCTGGAAAACACTAGAGAGCTTCAGAAGAGCCAGAAGAATGGAGGAGCAGGAGCTAAAAGAGATTTGCTGATTTTCATTGAATTGTTTCTAGCTTTTATTTTTGTTGCTTAGTTAATCCCTGTTTCTTCAGTGTGTAATTGCTTCATATTGTTTCAGAAAAGGTCTGTTCTCCTTTTCGTTGGAAGAGAGGAAAAAAAAATAATCCAAATAGACTACATCTGGTATTTCTAAGGTTAAGAAATCAGTGGGGAAATGAGTGAAATTAAACCAGCCTCATAAAATAAAGAAAGCAGCTGAAAAAAAGTACAAGTCAAAATGAAAAAAATGCTATAGTGATCACATGGTAGCTGAAGTAACAGCCACACACACACAAGCAGGAAGATAAAGCAGTGCCAAGTTTTTGCAAGGTACAGCAGATACTCAAATACTTGGGAGTGTGTGTCATGCCTACAATCAGAGATTTTATTTCCTTCTCAAATAGAGAACAAGCTCTCTGTAGGGCAGCATCCCACTAGGGAGGCAGTTCCTCAATGTCCCTTTGCAGCACAAAAAGAATGGCAGCCAGGAGTGAAGAAACAGCCAGAGAGTTTATAATGAGGTACTGGCATCTGTGCCTGTGGTGAAGGGCAGAAGGAGAGCTAGCAAAATGATGTGAAAGAAGAGTTTAACAATAGACAAAAATGGGTGACTAGCATTACAGGAAATCTCAACCAGCATTGAAAAGCTCTCAAAAAGACCAAGTGCCTTAGATGTCAATGTTGTAGATAGAAGATGCATTAAAATACAAAAGCAGCTCCCTTGAGCTGTATGAATAGGTAGCTAGTGATCCTCCTTAAAGGATGTAGTAGAGGATTGCCTGCTGTAGGGGGAGGGATTTATATGTCTCACTCCTGGAGACTATGTTTACAACATAAAAATTGCCATACCAAAGGTCTGTGTTACTCAGGAACCTCTCTCTGACAGCAACATTGAATATATTTGCAGAGAGGGTACTCAGGTATGGTTTGATGTTACAATTGCTCTAATAGCTTCCTGCCATCCCTTTCTTCTCACTCCTTTTGCTCACCATGTTCTCTGCCACATGCTTTTTTTGTTTCACTTTATCTGGTACTCAACGAACAACCAACCGAGCCAGTTCAACCTGCTTGAATAGTAAAAAAAATAACCAAGCTTTACCACCCACCCTCCAAAATGACCCCATATGTTTTTGATAGGTGTTTTTGGTGGTCTGAGTTGAATTAGTTCAAGGAAGGGTTTAAAAAGCATCAGAACCCATGCAAGTAGTGAAGCAGTATCATACATCTGTGGCTATGAGGAGCTGGGAGGCAGAATGATGTTTTGCAGCACTGGCGAGTCAGTAGGTTGATTTAGCTCTGCAGAGCCTAGAGTTAAGGTTTGTAAGCCTCAAGTACAAAATACTAGTAGACCTAGGAAAGGGTCAGTAACATAGATCTCTGTGAGAATGATGTGACAGAGAGGCCAAGCCAGAGATGCAGTCACAGAGCAACAGAGGTGAGAAGTAGTGCTTCAATTGAAGCAAAAAGGGATTTTTTTCACTAAGTGTATTAGGAGAGAGGAGAAATGTTTTCATTCCACTCAGCTAACAGAGTGCTATGAAAAGCATTATGAGTAAAAGTCACAATTTATATCTTAACATGTGCCACACAGAAGTGTAAATATATGCATATATATACCCGAATCTGCTAGACAAGCATGTGGATCTATAGGTTTATCTGTATGTATGTATGCCTACGTTTGCATCTGTGAAGCAAGCACACACACACCCACAGGCACACAGAAGCAGGCACAACACCTAGTACAATCTAGAAAGGCAGAGAAAAGAATTGAAAGCTCTCCCAAATCAGTTGACTTCTGCCACCTGCAGAGCCAGACCATCCCAGAGGATAAAACAGGAGACAACAGGGCAGCGCCTCACATCCTTATGCAGTCCTGCTGGCTGAATTATCTCAGTTATAAGAGACTGCCACCTCAGCAGGTCCCCTGCTGCATCCTCTGCACCCTTCAGGGAGCGAGGAGACGTGGAGGTGAATCAGCAGCTGGCAAGGCCCATGCCAATTAGAAGCAGCAGCAAGGCAGGTATCCCACTCCTGCCTTACCCAGAGACCTCAGGGAGAGTTATTGTTTTCAGCCCAGCAGTTTTGATCCCAGCAATTGGCATGTTCCTAAAAAGAGCTGGCCCTTGCCTCTAGCTTGTCATTATTTGTTAGTAGCCGGGCAGCAGCACTGGCTGCCTGCAGATGCTTGCACCCCATCTTCCAACTCCATCTCTGCCCTCTAAGTGTTTGCTGCATCTAAGTGTTTGCTTGTGGTGGTTGCTGCTAAGGTGTGGAGCTCTAACTGTGGCCAAAATCTCTCTTGAGTGGCTCTTAGTGCAAAGCCTGCGTTTTCCCAGGGGTTGTCAGTAACGGGGAGACTCCGGAGAGGAGGAAAGCAGGTAGGGTGACAGGGAGATGGGGTAAGGCTGAGACACTGCTAATGAGCTGGGATACAGCAATAAAGGCAGCAGTCAGGGTGTGAGGGGAATAGGGGCAGAATCCTTGATAGGAAGCAGCATGATAATGAGGCCGTAGTGCTCTCCTTGTGCTATGCAGTCTGCAGCCTGCTGCGCTGGAAGAAGGTAAAGGGGAGTTGAGTTATTTAACCAAAATGGATAAGGAAGAAGTCATGTCAGCACAACAGCCTGCTTTCGCAGAACAATAGTCCCCTGTTGCTACATAAACACAGAGATCCAAGCTAGCTATGTGTTTTCTACCTGCTGTAGATACAAACAGCTCCATTACCACCATGAGGGCAGGAGATCTGCATGTGTCACAGGGATGGGCTTGACCTGCTGCATCTTCCTGGGCTCCAGGGAGTCTGAAAAAAAGCTGTTTGCACCAAAGGTGCTGTAAAAGGAGCACTGGCCTCCAGATAGCTGGGTCTGGTTGATCAGAGAGTAACAGCTGACTACCAATTGTCCATCAGCACTGATCTTAGCATCATCCTCACAGGTAAGCCAGGAGACAACTTATTGTTCCAGGCCTATCAGTTGTTGAATGGTAGCCTATCTCTACAGCCTAATGTCTACCTACTGATCAGTCCCTAGGTGAAAACTTGTCTCAGTCAGTACAAGGCATTCAGCAAGCTCTAAGGTAATGAAGGAAGACCCACTGATCAGAGTCAGGCCTGGGGGAGCTTGTATTCTTGGTTCTGCTCCTGGCTTTGCCAACAGTTCAGCATTTGACCTTGGGCAATTTACTTCCTTGCTCTGTACTTCAACTGTACTGTCTGTAAAATGGAATTAACACTACTGTTGGCCTGAGACTGAGGTCTCTGACACCAGTGTCCCTCAGTGTCTATGCAACTCTTTGAGATCCTTGTGTGGAAGAAGCATAGCGTGAAGCCAGCAGTGACATATAACAAAGTCCAGCTGTGGCATGTAATGAGGACACATTGTAAAAGCCCTATAACCAAAACAGCAGGGTCTCTGTACAACTAGGGGTGGTGAATCTGCAAAAAACTCTGTTCCCATCAGAAGACAAAGGTTCAAAAGAAACAGAGTGCCCTTGGGGGTTCAGCAGGATGACTGCTCCCATGCTCAGATCCCCAGGGGACCATTGTGGAGTATGTTCTGGGGAGGCAGCAACTACCCACGGAGGATTTCCACAGCTCAACTCTCTGCCAAGACTAGCCTCCTGCCAGAGGTATAGTTAAGAGGAGCTGTAGTGTGATGACATGATTGGTCTTGAAAGTCAGAGGGGAGATGTGGCCCATCAACTCCAATTACCTTCACTGCAGGTGCTGAATCCCATTTGCTGTCTGGATATTATTTGTTTAGTTTTTCAAATGACTTCTCTCTGACTCCCCGTCCCAGGGGATGCTGATGTGTATTAGGTGTGTTGCTAGCAAAATGCTCTGCATATCAAAGCTACTCTAGTTCATCTAATTTGGAGATGGACAACTCCATCAGGTTTGTATCTGCTGCTTGCTTGGTGTGAAAAGTGGCTTGTCCTTTTCTCCTGCATGTTGCTTATTGTTTTTTTTCCCCCCTTAGAACGAGTTATACCCACACTCCCCAATCCTTTTCCAGGTCAGTATATGTTTTATGTTGAAGTAGATCTTTAGCTGGGTCATTCTCCATCATCCTGATAAACACTCAGATCTAGGGCTGGGCAAAACCATTCTGAAATGTAGGAAAATAAGGGCTTTCCCTTCTTGTCTATGTGTCATTTGGTCCCTTCTGCTTATCTTCTTCATCCTTTCCCCCTCCCTTTTTAGAAAAACAATCAACTAAACAGCAACAAACTTTAGCCAAGCTTTGAGCAATGACCTTGTGTCCTCACTCAGGTCTGGACAGTCTTCAGTGATGTTCATTTTGTTTGCAGACCTATTCCTAACATATATGTCAGTCTTTGCCTACATGGTCTGATTTGGATCGAAAACATAAGCAGACCTCAGGTTTTGCAAAGATGGTGGAAGGGAAAAATGAGAAGGTGAAAATTAAATCACTTCCAGGAGTTGTTTGGGTGTGGGGTTTTTTTTTGTCACTCTAGTTGTGCAAACTGAGCGAACTTTGTTTTCTCATTTCATTGTCACACACCCCCAGGTCTACCAGTCACATAATGCTGCATTTGAGACAGAGAGCATGAAAAGAGGTGCAAGTAAGGTGTTACTGTCTGCTTTACACCAAGGGAATAAGGTGTGAAGGCAAAACAAGGTCTAAGTATTTTTGTATCTCGGTGCTGCCCAAGCATGCCTCAGGTCCAGGCAGCATGACCCCAGAGTCCATATGACACTTGGGGTTTGGATGTGACCTTTTGAGTCTAAAAAAAGTCTTCCAGAAAGCAGGCTACAGCACTCGAAAGCAATGTTTGAAACTAAATCAACAATAAGGCAGCCAGTTCCTCTATTCAATAAAAAATTTTGGCCTAGAGCTCCCTAGTGTCTTTGTTTTACTGCCAGATGATGAAGATGCACTCAGCTCACGGGCCTAAATAGTTCAGAGGCCTAAATAGTTAATATCTGTGTAGAGCTTTGGGGTAGAGTGTTATTACTAACCCATGTTGTTTTGCAAGAGGGCAGGTTCCCAAGTAAAGCACCTGCAGGTACTCCCATGAAAAGAACAATAAATGCTGGGTGTTACACCAGCTCGCTTTAACTACTCTGCCTTTTTCAAATCAAGCTTTGCTTTTGGCAACTTATTCAGGCTTAGGATGTAGTCACAATTGCCTATTTAAAAGGCAAATCCACAAATACAATTAAAGAAAAATACCTACCAAAAGAAAAAAAAAAAAAAAAGGAGGGGGATAGAAATCAAGCTACCATTACAATTAAATCCTAGGGAGTGATTTGTAAATAACATTCAAGGTGCTGAGAAAAGGAGTAAAGTACGCCATTGGGAACATAGTGTGGAAAAATAAATCTAATTAAACACCATTATTGTATGTATTGCAAATGAAACTTGTGCTTGGATATGAAATTAAAGTTGCTAAGGCTTTTTGGAATGTAAGGTTTTGAGAAGTTTTCCAATTCGGTGTGTTCTTTTTTAAGCAGAATTGTCAATGACAAATATTTTTGTCTGATGGAAAACTCTTTTCTTTTAATGAATGCTTTTCATATATATCCTTAAATTGCATGGGCAGGCAGTTTTAATTTTTTTCATAGCTAGCCCTGTTTACAGCTGGTTTTGACTTAGTAGCCCATTAAGCTAAATGATAAAGCAAAAAGTGCAAGTGAGCAAGGCCAGGATTTCCATACCAAATACCCCTCCTAATGAAGCTGCCAGAGCCATTCTGCACAGCTTTAGTCAACTTGTTAACACACTTCCCCCTGTCTTTGAAGCTGTTATTTTTTTTCCTTTTAATGCTCCCCAGTCTTCTGAGATTATTTTGAAGGATATCCTGCTGTGGCATCACTTCTGTGAGGGGTCTTCAGGAGTTTGTGATACCAAGTTCTGGGATATCTCCAGTGGCCCAGGATGTACAAAGAGGATTTCACAGAGTAGAAAAGTAGAGTTTAAATACTCTGGACTGCATTTGTTTTCTGAAAGCCCCTACCGGCTTCTCCAGTGAGGGCATTCAGCACAGATGTTGGCACTTACCTCAACATTTGCTTTTACTTTGATGTTCACCTTCATAGAAACATTGGGCATGAAGTTTTCTTCCCAGACCTCTTTTCCTCCCTATGAGCTGATGTTCCGAGATGCTCAGTTTTCAAATAAGCCTCTCCTCAATGACCAGAATCACAGCCTCCTCCCTCTTTCTCCTTCAATTTCCATTTCTCTTAAGCCTCAGTAACACTTCCCTGCCCAGTGGGGTTTTGAGAATTAATTTAAAAGGAAGGTGTTTTGAGATGAAGAGCACTGTAGGCATTGCTATCATTAGCAAGCTGCTGTGGAAAAATCTTGCTTTCAGGCAGACTGGAGGATCAGAAGGAGATCATTCAACTTAACATCATGGGACTGGGGGTTGATGAGGCAGTTTCCATGATTGAGTTTGATGAGGCTGGTGGTGCCCACTCATTCAGCTCTCAATGCACTTGTCCCTGGTAAATTTTCCAGGCCTCCTGATAGTGCAGCTAGGCACTCAAAATGCCCTGAAATATCTTCTGGGATGATGCCACATCATCGCATCTTCCTGTCTGCATTGAAACATCACATTATAATGGGATGACACAAGACCTGGCTGTCACAAAGGAGGCCTTACTGCATCATCAGGTCGTTTTTCAAAAGAAATTTCTTCTGGAAAAGGAGAGTTTTCTCGTTTCACACCACACTTGCCAATGCAGGGCAAGTGAGATCATTATTGAACATGAAAGGGGCTATCACAATTATGGTGCTTGCTCCATCTCTGCTCTCCATCATGTCTTACTCTTAGCCCTTTGAACATGGAGTCCCTCCCTCCTGATAGCATATAGTGTCCATATCAGAAAGTCTTAGCTAGACTGGTGGACTTCAAAATCTGCAAATATTCTTCAGAGATTTGTGATGAGGATTTAACACAGATTAACCAGGGGTTTTCTCAGCACTGTTAGCTTGACAGCCCTGGGAGCTCTGCAAGGGAGATGCCCTGTGTTCTGGAGAGCAGCACATCCAGAACTATCCACAGGGCATCAAGCATGCCTGTCCAAGGGGCCTGAGCAGACAAAGTCCAGTCATGGCCTTTAACAGGGTGGCAAAAGATTTATAGCAGTAGTGTGTTAGTAACTCAAGGAGGGGGAGGGAAAAGGAGAGAGCAGCTTTGTCTTTCTGCTAAAAGGCTCACTGATTGGAGAATGACCCTGTCTGACTGTAGATTATAGCTAGTCTCCATTTAGCTGTAGCCTGTGTAGCCTGTACTGTCACTAATGCCTTCATCAAGTGGGTGGGAGCTGGGAGGGGAAGTGAGAAAAGAGGTATTTGTTTGGGTTTGATGACCAAAGTGGGAAACAGAGAGCATCTTTCTTTCTAATACCCTCTCGGTCCTCTTCCCTCTCTGTGGGGATTCTAGCTGTGGAGAAGAGAGCTCATCTGTTGGCAGTGGTCACCTCTACCCATCCCTGCTCCCCTTTTGCTTTGTTTAGGGCATGGCCCTGTCAGTCTGCTGAGCAGGCAGCTTTCTGTCAGTGGGATCTGCTTTGGCAAAAGGATGAACAGTTGAATATTTCAAAGCTAAGGAGAGAAGCATGGGGGAATAGATCTGAGAGTACTGACTGTAAAGGGTTAATACATTATGAGGGTTTGCTGACTAGGAAGTGGTGTTTGGGTGGTCCACAGAAACCAGCCCTCCCAGTACCCCTGAAGAACCCCTCTGACTGCAGACCTTTTCCTTGAGGCCAGTGGTACTTTCTCAGCTGGGCCCCAAGAAGGGGTCAGTGAAAACTCAAGCCTTTGCAGCCTTTGCAAACAAACTAGTTGGAAGAGCTGGGGAACCTGCAGGATAAACAGCCCAAAATAGCCACTCTTGTACCATCATGATCATAACATAGAAATGGTCAGCAGAGAAAAAATAACAGCCATAGGGACCAAGTGCAGGAGGGATGTTTGGAGCCTTGATCATGTCCGGTATTTCCATAAATTTTCAGGCATTCAGGGACTGTAGTTCCTTGTCATGCCTCAGTGGTGTGTGACTGACTACTTGGAGCATCCCTAAAAGCTGTCAGAGCCTTGGGCAGCAGCACCTCATAAAGCCCATGACCCTGGGCAGGAAAGCACTCTCTTTGCTTCCTACTGGTGGTATCCAGACAGATTTCCCAAAGAGTTCATTCTTCATTTGGTGAGTGCAGAAGGGGGTGACTCAGCAGGGTGGATGGTCAGGCAGGCCAAGCTTCTCTTGCTGTTTAGGGTCAACGTCTGTCTCTGCCAGCTCTGCAGGCACTGAAGGCTTGGACTGCATTGGGTGCCAAGCCTGCAGGGGCTCCAGGCCAAGAGAACAGGAAGGACAAGACAGGGTGAAGGCAGATGGCCACCTTCATATTAATTGTTACTTGGGATTTCAAAGGGTTAAAAGTGAATAGAATTAGTCAGAGAAGATGATGGTGTCTTCCGAAAGGGGTAATAGGTATATAGCTAGAAACAGTATCTTTGGGAAAAGAGAAATGCCAAGAATTATTTCTACTACAGCTGCTGGCTTTGCTTGATGGGTTTTTCTGGATGGCAACAGACACTTTCTGTTTGCTAAAACTGCTTTAAAAAGAAAACAAAGCAACAAAAAAACAAATCCAGGCTACTTCTTCCCCCCAAAAAAGCAAGAAAAAAAATAGCTCTCTTAAAGAAAATAGAGACACACAAGGGGAAAGAGAGAGAAATGGTTTTATTGCTTGATCTTTTTCTGTACTTTTTGTTCACTAATTTTAATTTAGATTGATTTATTCCAAAATGAGTCCTGGGTTGCATATATTTGCATAACCCTCTCCAGCAGCAATGAAGTGGAGAATCCAGCAAGTGAGGAAGAACAGCAGCAGAGGGTAGGAACTGAGACTGGAAGTCCCAGAAAGATATTTCTCTGAGCTGGGCCCTTGCACTGGGATTAGGAAAGCATTTCAAGGTCTGTGTAGTCACAGGAGTGTCTTTGCATGCATGCAGAACAACCCTGTGAAACAGAGGTCGGGGGACAGCAGTCAGGTGGGAGAGTGGAGGCTGAGTGAAACCAGTGGGGGAGGAAAGAAACAACTGCACTGCAGAGATTATAAACACACCCGTGGAAGAGCAACTGCTGTGGAAAATCATTTGTCCAGTAGGGACACTGATAGTGTCAGCAGTGTAGCGTGGGCAGATTACACTGCAGAGCAGAGCTCAGGCAAGCTATAGCCCTCCTGAGACAGATATCCCCAGCCCAGAGGATGCTCGTAGTCTGATAACATCTGTATGTTAGGTGAGTTTCCCAAGCCGTCAGCTGAACACCTTCCCCCTGAAGGCAATTTATACCCACTGCACAGCAAATGTACATAAATCCTTGCTCTGTCGCTCTCTGCTTCCCATGTTGAGCTGCCAGACAGGATGATTGGGACTGAAGTGGGGAGGTCAGGGAGGAGGAGGATGAACAACCACTTTTGTCTTGATTTAACTCTGACACACACAAAAAAATTCCTCTCACCCCAGAGAGTAAATGACCAAAGAGTAATCCCTACCTTCTTCTTCCTCCTCCTCTCTCTGCCATTTCAAGTGTCATACCAATCAAGAATTTGCCTAACATATTGGCCTCCCCTCTGGTTATTGTCCCAAGTGAACAGTCTCTCCACTCACTAACCCATGACGGTAAGTTGGTTTGGGAAGCAGGAGGTTTATCTTCCCAGCTCAGGCACTGCACCAGGCCTGCTCATGAACTGGTTGCCATTCAGTGTCTGCTTTGCTGTTGATAAAGCACATTACACATGGCTGGGCTCGCATGATTAATACAGCTGTCTGAGCGCTCTCTCTAAAAACAAAAACAACTGGGAGAAGGGAGGTGTGGGATTTGGGAGAGAGGGGGGGTGCGCAGGGAAAAAGGCAGTGCTTCCAAAGAAGTCAGGCTTGCAGAAAAAGCGGAGTGCTTCTGGCAAGCCTTCCCTCCTGTGGGTGAGCAGGTCTGTCAGCAGAGCTCCCCTGTGAAAGGGAAAGGCCTAATGGCAGGATGAACAAAGGAGAAATGTGCTTGGCCCTTCCCCACCATCACCTGCATGTCCCTCTGCAGTGTGGGGAAGGTGGGAATGGACAGGAGCAAGGAGTCAGGCTATGGAAAAGGGTATGCTATAACCAGAGCAGCTTCAGTGAGGCCTGGCTGGGCAGTCTCTATGGTGGGTGTTACATTGATGGATGAGCACACTCCTGAGTTAGGAGTGTGGATATGCACAGTACCCACACAAACCCCAGCTTGGAGGCACATACCACAGTCACTGAGCAATTTCCAGGCACCCTGGAATACCTGAAGGGTGAACCTAAGAGGCTGCAGGCATCTTTTCCATTGCGCAAGTTCATCCAGCTGAAGGCCATCTCAGCTGCCTCTGTAACCTGCAGTAACTTTTCCCTTTTTAATTACTAGTCTGGGAATGGGCTGTAGGGACCCACTATGGCTTTCTGTTCCTGCTTTCCTTCCTTGGCCATGCAAGCACTGATAGGGTGTTAAGGTGACCAGGAGTCTCACTCTGGAATTGCACACACATACACACACCTCTACTTGGGTGAAAACTACTCCATGTAGTATTTGCTTAGGCCACACACTTCAGATACAGACACCATCAAGTGGGCCCAGCTTGACTCCCATGAAATCTCTAATTCACTGAGATGCTGAGAGAAGAACAAGATACAGATCCCATACTTCTCACTGTTCACAAGCATCCCTTGATGAAGGCTCACTGAAGCCTCCTCCTAGCTTATTCCACTCCTGGGCAAGGAGGGATGGGGACAAGGGTTGTTATCCACTAAGCTCACTGCAAGAGAACCTTCTGAGTGCAGTGGTAGCCCTTAAGAAGACCCCAAGGACAGGTGGGGGAGGCACCATGGCTCAGGTACTAGAGGAAGAAGACAGGAAGGGCAGAGGCAGTGGTACAACTGGATTTCAGTACCAGAGCAACCTCAAGCATGCTGATCACACTCCACTCCCCATTTAGTTCTTTTTCTGTTCCAGTCTCCTTTCCAATCCCCCCTCAGTGTGTCCCTCCCTCTTCATTTCTGCTCACAGCCACTCAAATCTTTCTCATGCCAAATATCCAGCAAAGCTTGTGGAAAACCATAGCAGGGAGGAAGTGGGTAAACGGACAGAAATAAAGCTGATGCAAATATTAATTTTTCAAGAGGTTCCAGAGCCTCCAATTAGCAAACTGCTTCCTAGGGCTGTATGTGCTCTGGGTGAGGGGGGCTATGCTGTTTATTCCCTACTGAGACACCAGACTGCATGCTGGCATCACCTTTGTCTGCTGTGCTACCCACGTGCTCACAGAGGTGAGCAGGGAAAGGATTGCTGTATGCTAGGAAGAAAAAGCTCAGATGTTGCCTGTGGTGGAGGCTGAAAAATCCCGTTCTGTGTATTTTTTTTATGTTTTGCTTGTAGGATGAGAATCTTTACAAAATTATTTGAAGACAAAGCAGTTTTAAGTAACTGATTCTGCATCAGTAGTTTGCCAAGTGTTATTTGTTTTGGTTTTTGCCTTTTGTTGCTTTTTTTAAAATCTACAGCTGCTATGGAAATGGAATATAACAATTTTTCAGCTGTTAAAAAACTTTGGAACTATTTGATATCTACAGGACAGATCTGGTGATGAAAGATTCGTGTAACCTTGCAACATAGGTGGTCTTCTAGCCACCACCAGCCTCCCTGGCCAGGGTAATGGTTCAATTGTAGAGTATGATTACTGCAGACCACTTCCCAGATAAATGGTGTAGGCAGCTAGCTCTTGAACACCACCACCTTCTCAGTAAGATACTGAGAAATACAATTTCAGGGATATTCTTTCGACCTCAGGGAAGAATGGGCGCACTGCATTAAAGAATGGATTTTTCACTAAGACATGAGGTATGATAGATGAATACTTAGTACACTGTGAATGAGCTCCAAAACACAGGGAAGAACTGTTCAATGCTAAAAAAGCACGAGCAAATTCTGAAATACATTAAACTATGTGCTAAGATTGATAGGCACTAGAGACATTTCCTTAATCTTGTTGGAGAGTTGCTGGAGGGCATCCTCCCAAGTTTACACAGTGGTACTTCCACCTCTAGAAAACCCAGAATGTTGCCACAGTCAAGTCTTAATTACAGGAGCATAACTGGTAGTGAGAATGGGTAATGAACAATGTCGTTTCAACATTAAGAACAAGGAGTAAAAAAAATCATGTCTTCTTCTCAAAGAGGAATGAGGGGACGACGCAGGAAAGTAGTAAGAAAAAAGCCCCCATGAACCCTAGTAAGTAGAAGCTGCTAATCCCTAAAGCCTCAGAGTAGAGTGCAAAGCCCTGGAAGAAAGAAATTAATAACTTTCAAAGTATGACCTTGAAAATGGAATTAACAGTATTCCTTCCTTTTAAGCCTTCATGACAATAAAGATTTCATCTTCTGAAGCTGTGGCAAGAGAGTCAACAGACTAGAAAAATTACTTCCTGTAGAAGAGCTGGCAAGTGTAAAACCTAAGACCCTTCCAGGCCCCAGGGAGTGAGATGACAGAGACCTTGCCCTTGCACCTTCTTCTTTAGAGGTTTTTCTTTCTCATTCTTATCACAGACAAGTCCCCCTAGTCCCATGCCCCCTCCTGGCGTCACTTTCATCTAGAAACTCAAGGGGACTTATTGTCCTCTTACACCAGGTTTTACCTTGCATTCTTTGACAGGATCCCATGGGCAGATTCCCCAAAGCACAAAACGAGCCTATAGCTCTCTGATGCCCTTTGAAACTTCTCTATGGGCTCTCCCCTGGTGATATATCAAGCTCAGCACTGCAGATATATTAAGCCCTTAAGTCTTGTAAGTAAGAGTAAAAACCGGCAGCCATTGTCCCTTTTCCTGTCACCGGTTTGGTTTACTCAGATGATGAGACCCAGGACCCAAAAGAAGGTCTAAACTGGCGAATATGGGTGTGAAATGTGTAGATGGGTGGGTGATTTTCTTTTTCTTCTGGGTATCAACCAGAGATGCGTCTGCTCTCTGCCTGTATCTCAAATAACCCCTTATTAAAAGGTCTGTTGGGCACCTTGAAAGGCGTAGGTTCAGTTTCTGCTGATGATGATCACAGTGGTCACATCATTTAGAGAAGTGCCTCTGTGCAGCAGAGATGACTTGAGGATTTGCTTGCAGATCTGACCTGGTTTGCCAGTTCACCAAGGGGTGGCACGGCAAGGGGTGGCACAGCCTCCATCCCTGTCTCTTTCAGGCCACTTCAGGAGCTTTGCAAAATGAAACTGGAGGGAGTGAGGGGAGAGAAGGGGGAGTATCTGTGTGGGTGAAGCAGCACAGGCTAGAAACTTTGCCAGCAGTCCCCACAACCCCTGCTTCTTGGTGCTGTAGTGGCTGCATGTCTCGGTTTTGATGGGGATGACCAACCAGCAGGTCAGGTCTGCTCCCCAGAGCAATTTTTCCGAAGATACCACTGCGTAGTTGAGAAGAGATGCAGACGGGTATGGATCCGAATCGGTGTCACAGAACCAGAGCTGTGTGCCGGAGGCAGGAGCAGCTCAGGGCATGTAGAGCCATCACCCTTTGCCTCGACTGGAGCAGAACCCCAAGGTTTTCCCGCAGGTGTGCGCAGCCCCTGACCCCGAGTGCCACGGCCCGCCCCTGATACTCCCAGCCCGGGGTGGAGGTGTGGGCCTTCCAGTGCTCTCAGTCTGTGATTGTTTTGTGGTGGTTTGGTGGGGTTTTTTTGGTGGCTTTCGGCTGCCACCTCGCGGGGAGGAGGCGATTTGGTGGCAGTGGCTGCGGCTCCCCGGATCCGTCCCGTCCTGGCCCCGCAGCTCCTCTCGCAGGAGGCGGGAGGGCCCTGGAGCGAGACCCCGGCCCTGCGGAGGGGCAGCTGCGGGGGGAGAGCAGGGCAGACGCGGCCGGGGGGGGGGAGATGTGTGTGCCAGCCGCAGGGTCTGTGCTCGGCCTCCGGGGCGAGGGCCAAGCTGGCAGCCCTTTACGTCCCTGCACATCCTGCACCCCCTTCACACCTATTTGCTGGTGTTTGAGCCTAAACAGCTGCGTAGGAATTCCCAGTTTTCTTTCTCTTCGAGTTCTTTCCGGAGCTGGTACTCACTCCTTGCCCTTGCGTTTCTGGTACTAACTCCTGCTTCCCATAAACACCGTCATTCCCCTGTCTCCCACCATCCCTGCTTCCCTATGGCCTGATCTGAGTTTAATTTCCTCCCTTCATCTCCCCTTCTCCCAGGATTTGTTCTCCTTACCTGTATACTCACATCAGCTCTTACATTTCCCCATCCTCACACTCTCTGACACCTCCTCCTTTTGCCATCTTCGGTATCCTGAGCTATGCATGTCCATATTGACATTTCAATTGAATTTTTGTCTCTGGTATTGTTTCCTGTGCTGTAGCTCTGAACTGGTACAAGTGCAAACCTTGTATCTCAGTCCATATCCCTCATCACAGCCACCTTTTCCTGTGCTTCAGCCCTGCACTGGTACAAGAGCAAGGCTATATCTCCTCAGTCCATATCCCTCATCACAGCCACCTTTTCCTATGCCTCTGGCTTTTGTATATATCACCTCCTCACGCAGCCCCCAACCCCAAAAGGGCACTTAAGGCTTTGAGGGGCCAATGGCAGCCATGAGGCAGGGCTACCAAGGAGCCTTCTGATCTCAGTGACTGCTGCCTCCAAGACTGTGCCATTCAAGTAGCACTATAAATTCAAGTTTTGTAGGCAGAGAGGAAAAGGGCTTTTTTATTCATCCCACAGAAGTCAGACCTCAGAATTCTGCTCCCCACTCAGTGATTTCTGCATCTAGCCTCCTCTCTGGAGGCTGAGTCTGTGCCAAGGAAGAGATACTGCTGGAGCCTCAGTTGCACAGCCTTGGGGGGCACCATATCAGATCCTCTCACAACTAAATTGTGTTCCCTTCAGCCACCTGTGTAGCATCCCCTGAAGACTCAGTGATAGCTGTGCCCGAGGTCTGGTAGAGAGACTTGCAGCTCTGCAATTCAGGACTTGAGCATTCAGTGGCCACCAATCTCTTGACGCTGGGTAGCCTCTTTCTTAACAGTTTCCTTGACAAAAACCTTACCTCTTTCTTTCCTAGGGAGATCTGAATACACCGCAGCTAATTCTTTCCACTCTGAGCAGTTTCCTTAGCCTGTCTCTCAAGTAGTCAGCAGAGGACACTACAGAGCAAGGAGTCACTGACTTTTAATCTAGCAGGTTCAGGTAGCAATTAGTAATAGGCAGCGTGCCAGGCTTCTGTTAATGCCAAGGTCCTGAAGTCACAGGAGAACATAACACCCAAATTTAGTACTACTGCAGGCAGCTGACTGCTACTGTACTTCTTAAAAGTTGAGGGAGGCTGCTGCTATGGAAGTTTTCAGGCAGTCCAAAAGTTGCTGTACCGGTTCATGGAAGAAAAAAAAAAAATGGATCTGTCAGGGAGTGCAGCTTCTGCTTTCTCAGGCTGACTCTGAAGCACCAGAGGCAGGCCAATAAGATGTGTGGTGGCCATGTGCTCTCAGCTGGGCCTCACTCAGCACCTGCCAAGGACAGAACTGAAAGCTAGACAAGACCCTTGGACTGACCCAGTAGAGCTGGTCTTTTCTTGTGTGCTTGTCTTGTAGTCAGGGTGGTTTTGATAAAAGGGGAAGCTCTTGACTTTGCAGTCTTGCTGTGGTTTGCTGTGAACACTTCTCACTCTACCATCTCACCCAAGCCCTACCATCCTTCTTGCCTTGTCTTCCCATACACCCTTCAGAGGAATAGGAAAAGGTCATGAGTCACCACATACCCACACAACCCCTCCCTACCCCCCCCAAAACCTCAAAACCCTAAACATTACAGCTATACCATGCAAACTAGCATACATACCCATGTCCCCCATGGTGAAACCCAGGCTAGCTGAGCTTCCAGTCCTCCAGGGAGGAGCAAGCATGGCAAGCCCAGCTATGCTGTGCCAATTGTATGGGGGGCCTAAAACCTGTGAGGGGACAAAGCACTGACCCCCTGAGGTGGTCCCAAGGAAGTCATCCAAGATGTGTGAAGTCTATGGGGACACCCTCCCCAAGAGTGTTGAAGCAAAATAGTTTTGTGTACCTATTTACCTTTTTTTCTGAAAAAGGAAATCTCCGTACTGCTGCAGGGCTCTGAGCTAAAGCATCAGAGCAGAAAAATGCTCAGGTACGAAAAATGTTCTTTGTACGATTAAAATGAACATTTTTTTTTCTCCTCAAGCTTTGCTTTCAGATGCAGCAGAAGTATTTGGGCTGCTGCTTTTCCATTTAAAAAGAATGAAATCAGCCCATGGGATTGTTCCACCTGCCCTGTTGTTGCCTGTGAAGTGCTAAGCAAACAGGTCCTTGTACTGGGAAAGGTCAGGCAGCCTTGGCAGCAGCAGGTGCCCCTGGCTCTGCACATGAATCTGCTGTAGCTCTGGCAGCACACTGCACTCAAGAGTAGGCAGAAATTCTTCTGCTTCATGCTGTGTGGGTTTGCCTGCAGGGGAGTGAGGCACCAGGTGAAATTGCTGAAGTGCCACACGACATGGCCTCGCAACCCCTTCTACATCCTTGCGTGAAAGTGGGGAGATGTTATCCCAGTAATGTCAGCAAAAAGCCCCTTGGAGCCTCTGTGTTGTGAGGCTGGTGCATGGGGCTGTTAGATGCAGGAGCAGAAAGGTCATGGTGACACAGTTCTGGCTTTCCCTGGGTTAAGTTGAAGGACACTGCTAGGGTTACCCTGCCCTGGGGAGGGGAGTGGGAGAAGGACTGCACATGTTTACCTTCAGCCCTGAGAGAGCCACGGCTCTCTCAGTCTTGTCCAAGGGTGCCTTCTGCATGAGTGCACCCGTGCAGAGCATGCATGCTGAATGCATGGGCACAGTCAAACCCTCAGAAACATGGGACACAGTGTCCTGTGAGGCTGTTGCAGCATGGCTAGGAACCCTGGCAGAGGCCAGCCTGCATCTGCAGTGGGTATCTAAATGTCTCCTATTTGGAGCAAGGAAGAGAAGTGCAGCTGTTTTGCCCTTGCCAATTTTCAGTCTTTTCCTTCTTGATTTGGTTAATGTGATCTGACTGGGTCAGCCGTTTGGGGTCTGGGGTCCCTTAAGGGTTTATTCGCCAAATGCTGCCAGGTATTCATATTAACTCATCATCATCAGAAACCCAATTTCCTTCCCTGGCTGCGGTGGAAGAAGCCCTCCCACCTCCTCCCCCCCTCCCCTTCAAAACCATTGCGTGGTCACGAACTTCGCAGCGCTGCCAAATTGCAGGGGAATGATTATCCGGGGAGATTAGCTTGCAGAGCGAATTCCTAGGACACAGGCTGAAGGTGACAAAAGTGGGAGCCAGCAGGAAAAGCGCCAAAGGGCCCCCGCTGAAAGGGGTCGTCGCTTTTTAGCTCTTTTAGCACCGTCAGAGCGCGGTGTTCGCTGGGGGCGGGGGTGTCTGAGCTCCGAGTCCGGGGGCAGGAGAAGTTAGCCGGGAGTTGCTCAGAAGAGTGCGGCTGGGACGCAGAGGGAGTTTCTAGGGGTCTGGCTCAGTACCTCCGGGTCCCGCCGGGACCGGGCGGCTCCGATATGGGAAGGGATGGGGGGGAGGGCGGTGAAGGCGGTGGCGGCCGCCACCAGGAGGCGCCGGAGACCGCGGCGTCGAGCGCTGCTGCTGTATGGTCGAGGATGGGGCGGTGGGGTGAGGGGTGATTCAGTAGTAGGGTCACAGGATGGTTTGGGTTGGCAGGGGCCATAACGACCACCTAGTTCCAACCCCCCTGCATGGGCAGGGATACCTGCCAATAGGCCAGGTTGCTCAAAGCCCCATCGAACGTGGCCTTGAACACTTCCAGGGAGGGGGGCAGCTGCTACTTCCCTGAACAGCCTGTGCCAGTGTCACACCACCCTCACACTAAAGAATTCATTTCTAATGTCTAACCTAAATCTACTCTCTTTCATCTTAAAAAGTTCGTACATGTGTGTGTTGGGGTGCAGATGTGCATGCCCATGTGTTCATGTTGAAGGGCTGGTTCACCTCTCCTGTGAAAATAGGCTGAGAAGGCTCCAGGATGACCTTATAGCAGCCTTCCAGTACCTGAAAGGGCTACAGGAAAGGTGTGGAAGGAGTTTTCACAAGGATAGTGATAGGATAAGGGGAGGCTATGGCTTTAAACTGAAAGAGGGGAGATTTAGGCCAATCTCACCACCTCACTGGCATGTTGCAGGAAGCTTAGCAGGGAAACCTGAGAACATGTAACTTGCACCATATTTCAGCTGTGGAGATGGAAGGCTTGGCTTGTCAGATGTTCTCAAGCTTTCACACACAAACTCACGCAGAGCAGGAGCTGGTGTGACCCTCTCCTAAGTCCTACATCGCACCGTGCCTTTTGTGTACTCCCTTACATCCAAGTATTGCAGCAGGTTGTTTCTACCATACCATACATCTGTCTCCCCCATCAAGCACACAGAAGTGGAGCCATACCCTTAGACCTGTTAAGGCAGCAGTACCCAGCCAAGGCCAAACATCCCCCTGCCTCTGCTGTGCTTGGTGTGCATTGCATGCCTCCATGGGTGTATGTGTGTTTGCTTTAGTTGCATGTTCACACTAGAAGAGTGGCAAGAAGGATGGTTGCCATGTATGTATATGTTACATAAGTGTCGTAGACATTAGACAAATACTGTTTTCGCCAAATAGTAAAAATGTGATGGATGAAACCTTTTTGTAAGTAACACAGGGTGCTCTTTATTATATATTGGGACAGAGGAATCATGTTGTGGGACTTCTTCACTGCCAGTATGGGATGCAGGTATTCCCAAACAGCCTCCTCACAATTACTTCACCACAAAAAATGCTTTCTCTGAAACATAGGTCAGGTAGGCATAGTAGCTTAACTTAAAATTTTTTCTGAGCTCTAAGGAGGAAATTAATTCCTGTCACCAAACAAGGCATGAAAAAACAGTGTTGTAGGCTTTGTGTGACAAGCCACAGAAGACCATCAGGGACTAACTGAAAAAAAGAAACCAAAGATGGAATATAAATTTTCCACACAATTTAGCACATATTTGATAATGAAAGAATAGAATTGGGTCACAAACAGACAATCTAGTAAGTAATGGGCTACATTAGGAAGAAATCACACAAATGAAAGCATTACAGAATTTCAGGGGCTCTGGGGACATCCTTCTTGGATTTGCTGCCTTTTAGTCACTAGCTGGAGTTTAATAGTGACTGTGCTGCTGAGCAAGCCTGTGGTACCTGTTCTCCACCCAGCAGAAAGGGGCTTTTTTAACCTGGTAAACTCTGCAGGAAGTGAAAGGGAGCAATGGCACTTCGGTCTCAGGAGGCTCTCCTGAACAGAGCCTGTTTGTTTGTTTGATTGTTTGTTTGTTTCTTGGGTCCCCTCTGCCACCAGAAATAGCTCTTCTTGGTAGCAAGCATGTCATCTTCCACAGCAGGATCAGTCCCAACGTATAGACTCATTTCAATCTCTACACTTCAATATCTTGCCACATTTTTTTTGTATAAAACACCGTATATTACACACATTTTTATATACATGTATATAAATGTGTATGTGTGTGTGTATATGTCCATGTATACATGCATACACACATCTGAATACATATACATGTACCTATACTTGTATGTGTGCATGCACATGTATACATGCATATACATTTCCATATATTCATATATTCATACATGTACATGCACACGATGAGCGTGCAGTTACAAAACCGTAGCCACGCACACCTCCATGCCTCACTACAAAGAAAAGGCTGCCAAGGCTTGGTATTGCAGGGTGAATTTAAAACAGCATCACTGCCTTTAAAGCCACCCAGAAAAGGGGACCTGTAAATGAGAGGATGGATGAGAAGATGTCAGGAGTGTCAGCACTTAATATTCCTGGAGCGAGGCTGCGTTATTTGTTGCTGCGGCAGAATGTCCCTCCCTGCCCCCCCCTCAAACAGGGACCCCTTGTGTGCAAGTTCCTTTCCCACCCTTTAGAAAAATCAGCCTCCCTGGCACGCCCTGCACCTCCACCCCATAGGTGTCCTGCCACAGGGCCATAAATACGACAGCCCACGCCCCAATTAAGAAATAAATAATTGCAGCACAGCCCCTGGGTGGGTAGGCGGCCGCTGGCTGGACCTATGTTTTATTGATCGGACCACTGTGATGAATCAGCCCCTGCAGAGATGGTGTCTGGCTGCAGACAGGCACTAACCACTGCACAGAATTCCAAGAAGGACCACCATCCCAGGGCCACAGCTGGGAAGGTGTGGAGTGGGGCTGGTGCCTGGGAGTGGCACCATGTGATGGTGTGAGCCGTGGCTCTGGCCACACAGCCAGCAGCTCCCAGCTGCAGGGACAGAAGGGGATGGGATGGGATGGGATAGGATGGGGTCAGTGGCTGGGGCTGAGCCTTCCCACATGCTCCAGACCCTATTTCTCAAGCCTGCTTGAGGGTGTTGCTTTGGGAGACCCGCGTGCTATCAGAGCATTGGGTGGGAGGGGTGGATGCTGAGGAGCTGGTGGGCAGCTGGGCATGGATGGCGGCTCAGCTAAGCAGGAGCAGCCAAGGGGCAAAGCGCCATGTTCCTGTGTGACCCATCTCTTGCCCATCCCTGTGTAATCTTTGTCTTCTTTTCTCTCCCTTCTCGCACCTTGCAGGACCCGGCACAGGGAGAGTAGACAACGGCTCCATGAGTTTGGCCGTCCCACTGTGGCTGCTGGCAGCGTCCCTGCTCTGCCTACTCAGCAAATGTTAATACAAATCAGAATTAAAAATAATAATAATAATAATAATAATTAAAAAAAAAACCCAACACAACGACAACAACAACAACAACACACAAAACAAAACGCGTTATACAGGAGACAGAGCGAAGAGAGGGGAGAGAGAAGAAAGAGGAGAGGGGGAGAGAGAGAGAGAGAGGACTGTTTCTTTCACAGATTTTGTGTGTTCAGGAGCAAAGAAGGGGGAGAGGAAAAATTACAGCCAAGAATACTCAGCAACATTTAATCTGAAACCTGACAAGCCGGCTGTCAAGTCACCGACTGTCTAAGAGGCAACACAAATCGAGGGAGAGAATGGGGCACCAGCAAGGATCGCGTCGCCAGAGGATGCTGCTACGTCAACAGCCCAACAAAACTCGCAAAGCCAATCAAACAGAAGATCCTCTTTTCTTTTCTCTCCTCCTGCCTCTTTTCCATACTCCCTCACTTTCCTTCCCTCCTCCTCTTTTTTCTGTGGAAAGAGGTCTTTGCTTCAGTGTCTGTAGCCACTTACCTTTTGGATGCCCTGGGTCATTTTTGTGAGCCAATGCTCAGTCAGTTCATGCTTTTGAAAACAAACAAAAAAAAAAGTAAAAGAAAAAAAAAAAAAGCCACAAACCAGAGCAAGTCACCTGAAGCTCTCAGCATACTGGTGTCCTGTGAAGAACCCCTTCCTCTCTTCACTTCACCCTGCTCTCCTGTGAACCCAGCCCTTACTAAACTCTTTCTTCCCCTGTTCTCTTCTTCATGCAACATCATGCTCACTGGCCTGAACTAAAGTTATATCAGCTCTACTGAAAACATACTTTTCTTTTTGTTAATCCTCTTCCTCTCCCCCCTCAATCTGACCAGGTGTCTTTCTCCTGTGTATGCCTGTGTGTGTGCGTGCATGCGTGTACATGTGGCTCTTGCTCCGTCTTCTCTCTTTCTCTCTTTCTCTTTCTCTCTCTAAGCATGCAAAAGGAACAGTCCATGTGTACATATGCTCATCCTGCTGTAGATAATGTCCTGCCTTGTAAGTGTAAGACAAGATGCTGAGAGATCACTCAGGCAGAGAAGACAGGTGAGGAGAGAGGGGCAGCTACAACACAAGTTTGACTCGTGGCTACCATGCTTTCATGAGTCAGTCTGCACCCTTGTTCCGCCTTTTTTTCTCTCCCACCTTGCAACCTGTCTGGCTCTCAGCCTTCAAGTACCAGCATAGCAGTCCCTGCTATACATGAGTGCTTGCACACGTGCATGGGGGTGTGCACGCATGTGCATTTGTCCAAATAAGCAGAAGAAAACGTGACTCCAGCACTATGGAGTGCAGGGTGTGACCACCCACTCCTGAGGAGGGGAGGCTGAGCTGGTGGGATGTGAGTGATGAGACCTTGGACATGACAGGACAGCCATTCCTGTAGGTACAGCGTGTGTGTAGGAACAATGCCTCAACATGAAAACCATGATCTGGTCATTCCTACCCATTTTGGTAGTCATGCAAAAATAGAGCCAATACCTTCTTTTTGTTGTTGTTCTTACTGTCCTCCCTATTATAAAAGGCAACATATGCTATATAAAGATGAGAGCGTGTGTGTGCGCGCATGCGTGTATGTGTTTTGTACACCACCTCTACTACAAAGCTCACTTTGCGATTCCACATTTGAAACTCATAGGATCAGAAAATGTCCAGAACCTGTGAATCTAAGAAGAAAAACAAATGTCAGGGCCAAAATACTGGGCTTATAAAGGCGCTTAAGGTGGTGTAGCAAAGAAGTAGGCAACACAATTCCCCTTGCTCTTTTCTCATTTGAAGAGTGCTGATCTTGCTGAAAAGGGCTGTTGCTTGCCATCACACTTCTTATGGCAAAATTACATGTGGAGTTGCCAGCAGGAGATATTCCAATGGCTTCTGACTGAGGAGAAGGAGAGAACAGGCTGTGAGAAACAAGGTTAAGAAAAAGCTGAGTGGTGGCTGGAAATCGCCACGCCAGCAACAGGTCTGCAAGCAGTGGGAGAAGCCAAGTTGTACACTGCAGTGGCTGAAGTGCATGTGTGCAGGCAGGACCAGTGGGGAGAAGAATTCTGGGTGTCCTGGCCAGTCATGAGCCCTAGCATCCCCAGCAGCAAAGGTGATAAAGCAGGGGGCTTTATCAGGTAGCCACACATGGGGGTTTTTTTGTTTTGGGAGAGAGGGATGTGCAGTGAGGCACTTCAGTCATCTGACAGAAGTTGAGTGACCATCCCACAAGAGTTGTGTTCTGTGGGTGCTTGGCACCACTGAGCTTTTTAGCACCAGCAAGCTGATTTTTTTCATCTTTGCCCTGTGAACAGGCACAGTAGCCACACTCTTGGCAGCCATGCCCGCATGCTCTGGGAGCGAAGGGGGAAACAGCTGGGGTTGGCAACTTCGCAGCACGCAGGAGGGGATACCCAACGGGTCGTCTCCTGCCAGGAAGGAAAATGGGAATTGCTGCCTGTGAGCCTGTTCCCATCTTTACACGGCTGGAGCACCAAGGGCCAAGGCCCTTTCTCTGCAGCTCAGCACAGCTTTCACCGTGCACTGCGGCACTGCTGGTGTCTGCTTCCTCTCTGCTGAGCTCAGCTGTTTCTCCGGCAGCAGCAGCAGCAGGCAAAGGCAATTAAGCAAGCAGGCAAAGGCTCCTCACAGGCAGTCAGAATGAGCGAGGAAAATATAAGTCAGACTCCAGAGGCTGAAGTCTGTGTGATGGCAGACTTGCTGTAGATCTGCTGTAGATTTGGATAGTGGTGAATTATTCTCCTCCAGGCCCCAAAGCCATACCTGGGAATGTTGGTGTCTTGATGGAAGAGGGGAGAGCTAGGCACCTGTGACTTGAAATCCACCCAAAGTATCAAGCAAGGGACGTCTACCCCCTTCAGAGATAGGGTGATCATTGATGGGGCTCGTGCATCTCCTTTGGAGACTGGTGTGCTGTGGCCCAGGAAAAAAAATGCCTTGTATCCTTCAGAGCATTCAGACACCTCATCCTCATGCCTACCTCTTGGGAGCGTATTGTCGTTCAGTGTCTTAGTAACAACTCCAGATTTCATGCTGCAACAGGGCTCCTGAAGCCAAAGCTGCACACCCTCCAGCACACTGGCACAAGGGAAAACCACCACATTGCTGCCATTTCTCATTCTTGGTGCTGCACCTATGCCTGGTTTTACTGTCACAGGCTTATTACTAGAGAGTGGGCAGCCTGCAATCACTTGCTGTCACAGGTTGTTCCTAAGGGCTGGGTCAAGCCCACCGTTTCCTTTAGGTTGAGGCCTCTCTTTGATGTCTCCCTGGTTGCTCTGGTAAGGTCTGTCCTGCGTGTTGTCCTCTGCAGTGGGGTCACTCCTAGGTGTTGGGCTCACACACATCAGAGCCCTATGGTGTGGTGGTGGCCACAAGGCCCGGCACCCGGCCTTGCATCTTTCTTGGTGTGAAGGAGTTTGGAGAGGATATTTTCCAATGTGTCAAGACCCAGAGGCTTAATGGTTAAAGGGAAATACATTATGAAAAACAGGACACCCATATTTTGAATCCATCTGCCTATTACCTAGAGGAAACAGCCACAACCCTGGTGCTACGATCTGGTCTTGCCTTCAAGACCAGGGCAGATCCTGTGCCTCTGTCACGTGGCAGTGAAACAGGGATAAAGCCAGTTATTAGCAGACCTGAGAAAAGCTTCACATCCTGGAGTATGTCTGTTATCTGCAGCAGTGCTGGGAGCCCCACTCCTGGCAATGTCTGTTTCTGGCAGGGCTGGGGGAGTCTTCAGTAAGCTGGAGCTTAATTTAGTCAGAGAAGCTCATCCTTTGAGCTGCTGAGCGTGTCACTGGGTGCTGTGAACAAGCCCCTGCTTCTCCTGAGCAGGGATTGCTCAAAGCATCTGTTGAGAGGAGAGCCCAGATCAACACAGAGAACCCAGGCAAGGTCAAATGCTTTTTCCCCATTCTCTTTCTCTTCTCCTTTCTCTTTGACAGAGATGTTGCAAAGGGTTTTCTCATGTCTCAGGCCCTTTTCTCTGAAGCTGTTTCTCCTCCTTACATTCATGTTCATGTTGCTGTCTTCCCCTCCCAAAAAAGCTGCACTCTTGCTTCCTGCTGCTTCTCAGCTGGTTGGGGACTGGGACAGGTGGGAGTTTGGAATGGGACACCAGTTCCTTGAGCTTGTCAGTGTAATTGTGTTTGGTTGATGGAGATTTAACATTTAGTGTTATAAAAAGAAATGAACAAAATTGAAAAAAAAAAAAAGAAAAGAAAAAAAAAAAGGAAAAAAAATTGTATTTCTTCTACTGGTTTGTAAATATTACAAGAGTTACATGAGATGTCTGGTAATGTCCAAGCAGAGGAACAAAGACTTAGATTTAATATATGGCCCCATACTTGGTAGCAGATTTCTAACCCTTTTCAGATGACCAAGAGGAGGGGTGAAGGCAAGTCTTTCTGAAAGGAACTGGACAGGGGAAGAGCAGCCACCCTGAGCCACATGACCTCCATGCATGACTGTAGCATGTTGCCTGGAGCGTGTGTCTGGTCAGATGGAAAAGGAAGCAGATGCCTGTCTCTGAATGGCTGGGAAGGGCGACGTGGGACACTCCAGCCAACACTTCTATCTTGGCAGCTGTGTTCATTTTTGTTTGTTTGCTGCTCTGCAGCTCGAGGGTATGTTGCTCAGTGATGCACCCCCCTCCTACCCCTCCTTCCTGCTTTCTTCACCAGTGAAATTGTGTCTCCCCATGCTAGCACCAAGTGCATGTTAACGTGCCATTCATGAAGATTTCATTGGTGACATGCATTGTGTTGAGAGTTAGTCTTTGTCCTGCACACATTTCTCATGCCACTGACTGTTCACCACTTGGGTAGATCTCTCGTGTACTGCTGCTTGCCTGACTTTTTGGTCAAGATATATCCAAGCCCCAGCAGTTCTTCTTAGCTCCAGGTGCAACCAGATCATGCGCCCAAGCCACTGGTCTCAGCAACCCCATTTTGAAAGTCCAAGCTTACAGCATGGATAAAGTCACCGTCAACGTCACCGTCTCCAGGCTGAGTGCAAGCTGCACATCTGAAAGAAATTTGGGGAAGCAGCAACAAGTCCTGGTGATTCTGGAGCATTTGGGAAAGAGGATCTGGGAAGTCAGAGGAGTCCTTCACAGCCCTGCCACCATGTGATGTTTCAGCTCAGCATTTGTGCGGTGCTTTACACCTTCACCCCTCCCTGATGAGGGCACAGGGAACTGGCTCTTCTCCCATCCCCCTTCACACCTCCACCTCCTCTCCTGCACACTGACCTGCAGCCCAAATCATCATGGTGCTTGATATGATGTAGCAGCTGACACCAAGGATGGATAAGCAAGACAGCCCTACACAGGACATATTAGGGGGTGTGAGCAGTTCTCTCTCTCTCTTTATTCTGATGGTGCACAATCTTACTGCTTCTCTGACTTGAGTACACAAAACTTCTTGAGTCAGGCATGCCAGGAGCAAACTGTTCCATGGAAAGAGCAGAACCTCAGACAAGGAAGTGGTGGAGAAAATGGATGGTGATTTCCAGGATGTGATGCCAGTGGAAAAGAGTAGGGATGAGTGATCTTCATCATCCATGCACAGAATTCCCAGGTTCACCAGTGAGGAGACCATGGCCTCCCAACGCTAGTCTTAGAGTGGCTTCATTTCCAGTGGGATGCCCAGAAGATTATTTTTCTTAAGTGCATGTCTCCTGCTGACTAAAAGCTGTGTTGCACCATTAAAACCTTTCTCTTTTCCTTCTTGTAACTTGCTAGAATGATGTTCAGGCAGCTCCTACAGATCTTCCCCCACAGATTTTGCTTGATGGTTGGTTCCCATTAGGGCAATATGTAGTGTTTGCTTGTTGATTCAGTCACCATAACAGGAAAGGAGAAGTCAGCTTGGTGAGGATATGTTGGTATGGTCCTCTGTATCTCTGTGGCTTGGGGTGATGTGTCTGAGGCAGAGAGACCAGCCAAGACAGGGTTTGGGAAAGAGAAGCAGCTCTCCTGATTAGTCCAGACAAGTAGCAAGCAATGGGTTCCTTCACTTGTTGCAGGCCCAGGTTAGCTGGTGCCACAGCAACTCAGCCTCCCTGCAAGCCTTGTAGACATTCCTGGGCAGAGGAGGGGGAAGGGGCAGTGCAGGTCAGGAGGACACAACTGCAGCACGGGTCAGAGGGCAGCATGCTCAGCAGGGCTCCTTGGGCA
This sequence comes from Calypte anna, assembly GCF_003957555.1. NCBI lineage: Eukaryota > Metazoa > Chordata > Aves > Apodiformes > Trochilidae > Calypte > Calypte anna. The sequence continues at coordinate 81,075,528 of NC_044244.1, forward strand.
GCACTGCTGGGGAAGGAGTAGAGATCCCATGAAGAAGTACCATTCCCAGGTAGGGCAGGACCTTCCTTCCTGGCCTGTACTCCCTGGGCATCAGGCACTCACCTGGCTTCCTGGGCCATGCACACTATACTGTGACGGGCCTCAGTGAGTGCTGCAGTGTGAGACTGGAATGATTCCAGCTGTGCCCTAGGAACAGATGTGTGGATAACATACGGGCCATGGATGGAGACAAGGACCAAGACCAGCTAGGAGTCAGCAAGTGAGCAGGGCATCTCCCAGGTGGGTCTGTCCTCTGAAATTACAACACTTGCTCCCCATTTTGACCATGCAGAAGCACCCCCCCCCTCCACCCCCGTGACCTCCAGCACACACATGCTACAGTAGTCCTCATGGCTACCATACAGGTGCTCTCCTTTCCCTCACCCTCCATCACACACACAGCCAGACACATGCTCCTTCACTTGCTGCCAACGATGGCTCTGTCTGCCCACACAGCCACATGGCGACCACCCGAGGAAACCAGGAGAGAGTGTGTGAGGGAGCACATGTGTGTGCCAGGAAGGGGAGGAAGGGGCCAAGAGCAGGACCCTGCCTCTACAGTGCCACTGTCATCTCCCAGAATCTTTCAACTTTCCCAGCTGGAGCCAAGTTTCATCCTATAACCTTGAGAATGAAGGCCAGTCCCTTCTTCTTGCTACACGGTGGGGTGGTTAGAACTCTCCTCATTAACAGTGTTATATACATATAAATATATATATATATCTATATCTTTATATATATTTTTCCCCAGCACTGTAGACATGAGCTGAACTTCTCTTTAAGGAAACGAGAAAAATGGCCATTTTATTTTTTGCCATTGGTTTGGTTTTGGAACTAGCTCTGTGAAACAAAATTATAAAAGCGCAAGTGTGTGTGTAAAAGAAATGATCAACAAAAACAAAACAAAACAAAACACAACACAACACAACCCAAGAAATGAATGAGCAAAACCCAGTGATGGATTAAAAAAAAAAAAAGAAGCTTTTTATTTTTTGTTTTCTCAATGTATTTAACTTCTGTTATCTCGTTTCTGTTTCTTTACATGTATGAATGCTCTGCTCTTCTGTGATCTTAAAAAAATACAAAAAAATACAAAAATTAAATAAACGTGAAAAGGAAGTAATATTTCTTCATTTCCCCTCCCTTCCTTGCATACCCTGGCTTGGCTTCTCTCTGATCTTGCCTAGTGATGCCTTCTCAATCCACCCAGGCAAACCACGGGCTAAGCTGCCCCTTCCCTCACCTTCCTTGGCAGGGGGAAGTGGGAGGGGGCTGAGGGTGGTGGATGACCCCTGGCAGTGGGGTTCCTGGGGTACAGTGCCTGGGGGTGAAGGGAGGATGCTGGCTGTACAGAGGTGTGAGCTGGGGCTGCCAGAAGGACAAGGGGAGTGCAGAGGCTACCTGCAGCTGGGTGGTATGGGCAAAACTGCAGTGCCTAGCCCTGAATCCAGGGCTTGCCTGCAGCTCTTATAAATAATCAGGGTTTTTTTTCAAATTTAATAGCATAATTGTGTGTGGGCATACATGTGCAGGCACATATCCGGATCAGGGCTGCAAACCCAGGAAAAGAAGGGCAAGAAAGCAGGTGGAAGGGATGAACTGAGCCTGAGTGGCACAGGTGAGCATGGGACAGACGCACCAAAAGAGAGAACAATGATGAAGAGGCAGAAGGAAGGCAGTGGAGAAGGAGGCTGGAAAAAGTAGCCAAGAAAACAGTATGACACAGCCCTGGAAACACCAGGGTTTATGTCAAGGAGGGAAAGGGAAGGTAGGAATGGAGAGGGCCTGGAATTTACAGCCAGGACAGCCAGGAAAAGGGGGAGAGGGTCAGGAGTCTTTGTGCCACAGGTACAAACAGGCATGCAAATAATAAAATCATGGAATCATAGAAAGTTAGGGGATGTAAGGGACCTCGAAAGATCACCTAGCCCAATCCCCTTGGTCACTGGGATGAGAAAAGCCATGCTTCTAGTGCTGTTCATGGGTGCTACCAGGTCTCCACCTCAGTGTCTGCTCTGAACACACCTGGAGAAACCTTCAATGCCTTTTCACCTCCACCATTGTAGGCTGAGACTAAAGGCAAGAAAAATGCTGGCAGCACAACCCCTCATTTCATTAACATTTTAAATGGTTATTTTTAATGGTACATTTAACTAACACTAACCTATCCATGGGAAGAGAATTTGGCTGTTAATACTGGTATCTGCTTAGCAAACTCAAACTTTGCATTTGGTGAGGCGTGAGCGTAACACCAATAGTACTGCTTGCTAACAGCAGACTCATTAGCATTAATTGCTGCGTTTACTACCACGAAGAGCTTTCTGTATCTCTAAGAGCAGTTATTAGATGTACCCCATTATCACTGGAAAAGGTGCATAGGTAATTACTAGCAGTGATGCAGACTTTCTGGTAAGTGAAAATCAAAATTCTTGGAATTTACTGTAACTCAAAACTTCGGGAAGAATAAGAAAAGCAATGAGATGTTCTGGACACTGTGTTCTTCATCTTTCCTCACTGGAGAACTGTGCATAAACATGGCTAAATTGCAATAGGAAATGAGTTTAAGGGTTATGGTGCTCAAAGGCTGCTGGAAAATGTGCATCCATAAAACTACCTTGCAATGCAGCCAAGGCTGGCTTTGGCTATCCAAAGCAGGCAGTCTCACAGCAGTCAAAAGGCTGGGTTTAGAGAGTTAAACTGTGATGGATGAAACACTTGATCAGATTTGCCACAACCGTGCACTGGTTGGCACTCTTAAGATTGACAGGACTTGTCACTTGTGTCCATCAGCAGCCAGAATCCCAAGGCAGTGTATTTTTCTTAAGAGACACTATATTTTGAGATGTGAAATAGGGATTTTCTTTTCATAGGATTTCTCAAAATGTGACACTTCAGACTGGGTTATAAATCAAGACACAAATGTTGCAACTTCTCACAAAGTCTGTGCCCAAGCATCCCAGAAGCATGGGCCGTCTTTGGGGGGCTCTGGCATGGGATACCTACAAGAGCTGGAAATTGCAATTACTTGCTCCCAGAGAGATACCTGTACCTAACACCTTGTTACTTATCTTCTGTCCATGTTACAAACTCAATCCATACATGGTGTGTGTGGTGCCTGTAAAAACTTGGGAGGATGCTGGAGAGTTTGAGATTTAAACAGTGCTTTCGGATGATTAATACTTTCATAGTATATGGTTTGTAGAATATTTACCACTTCCTCTTCAAAAAGGCTGCCTTTAGCTTAAAAATCACACAATGACCAGGAAGCTAGAAGAAGAATGTTTGGACCATTTTTCACAGAGATGAAGGTGCTAATTAAAATTTAGAGTAGAGTGGTCGGACATTCCAATAACATTGGTGATAAACCTGATTTCAAGTATTTTAAAATATTACAACTAAAATGCGAAACATCAAGCAGGAATAACGCTACCCTGCCAGATGAGAGATGCCCCAAAGTTGTCAGAGGGCTGGAGGGCTGCAAGGCACCCCTTGGAAATCACACCTCTCCTTTGATACACTGTTGTCACTTCCTTGGGTGATGATTTTTTTTTTTTTTTCCAGCTCTGTGCCTGGGACTTGAGGCTTGCATTACCCTGATACCTGTGGTGAGTGGGAGCAATTGGAGAGCAATGGGAGAATTTGTGTAAATCATTGGTAGAAGTGGACTCTCCCATCTTCTTCTGCCAGCTCAACATGTGGATCTGTGTTTCCCATCTCTTGGAGTCAAGCCTCCGAGACTCAGTCCTCCGTGTTGGCCTCATCCAGGGCCGGAGCTCCTGAACGGTGTCACCCAGACATAGGGGCAGTGTGAATGCACCAAGCACTTGATACGGGTGCAGGAATCCAGCAGAACTTCAGTCTCTCACAATGCACCTGGATTCCAGCCCTGGTCCCAGATTCAGCCCTATGTGATCACATGTAGCTCTAACACTTGTGTTGACTTGTTTCCTGTAGATACCAGAATTGAGAAGGGTTTTATTTTTGCCCTGTTGTTCTCTTGGGTTCCCTTTCAAGCACTGAAGCCATGCACTTGGTCCAGTATCAAGATTTTCATGGGGAATAATGTTCTAATCCCCACTGCGGGGAAGTGGCAGAGTCAGGATCTAGAGATGCATGTTGGTATGAGAGAAGTTATTTTGGTTTCAGGCCAAGAGGATATGGAAGTACAGGAAGCAAGGATTTTGCTGCTGTTTCACTCCTTGCCACCCACCCCACACTCTCTGGGCAAGTCAGAACATGGCAAGTGAGCAAGCTGACAGCAGCTGGCTTCCCCTCCATCTCAGACATGTGCCACCCCCAAACCCACCTTTTCTCAGTGTCATGCAGGGTCAGAAGAACCACCAGGGTTCCTGGCAGAGAGGAAGGAGGTCCTTTTAGACACTGTCAATAGGACCCCTGCCTCCACCTGGCTGCCTGGCAGCCAGCACATTTTCACTGCCATCCACCAGGCAGCACGCAAAGAGCTCCTAGAGGTGCCAGAGCCAGCAGCAAATAAAAGACTGATCCAGGCCATAAGAGGATATAAGGGTGACACAACCATCATTACTGGAGAAGCTCCACCTCAGGGACATACTGCCCACTCAAAGTGGCTTCAGTTGGCACAGGTCATAGAAAACACCATGTGTTTTGCCAGAGCACCCATAAGCTGACAGTGAGCTTGAGAGAAGACAATGCCTCCTCTCTGCAATGTGTTTTGGGAAGGCTACTCAAATAAAGGCTGATGTGCCCATTTCTGATTCCATCACCCATTTGTAGGGTGGTCTGAGAACTTCTACTACCATAAATCAGAATCATAAAATGACTTAGTTTGGAAAGGACCTGAAAGATGAAGAATACCTCTCAGACCATCTCACTGGCTGCTGTCTTTACTGGTTTGCATAGCAGAGCCAAAAAATTCCCATTCCTGGCCCCAATGTCTGTGTGTTGGTTGTCTTTCCTGTGAAGGAAGAGCCCATCACATCTTTCCATGAGTGTTACTCTAACAATCCTCAGGTCTTCCTTCCAGCACAGCCTCCTGTCACTGATCAAAGCCCTTCTCCACAGCACAGAAAATAAGATGTCCAGAGGCTCACTGCTGAAGTCAGCTGCTTATGGTAGCCCCCGGTGCACCCCTGGTACCCCAACACTGTGAGGGGCCTCTCTTGCTGCAGCTGAGGCAGAGCAGAGAGAAGTGTTGCTGTTTTCATCCATGTTGGGGCTGGACAAGGCGCCATGCTCTTGAAGCAAGTTGTTCTTGCTGGTTAGTGGTGCACTGCTCTTCTGCAGGGCTTTTCCAGGGCAACAGCTGTCACAGGCGAGATGATGACAGGCATCAGGGCAAGCCTCCCACACTGCAGGATGGGGGTTCCAGCTGACACGGCCGTGGTGATCCTCAGCATAAGCAGCACTGGGTGGACTTCTGATCCAGGCCAGGATGCCATTGGCCTTCTTGGCCACCTGGGCACACTGCTGGCTCAGGTTCAGTTTCTTGTCAATGCAGACTCCCAGGTCCCTTTCTGCCTGGCTGCTCTCCAGCCACTCTGTCCCCAGCCTGTAGCGCTGCATGGGGTTGTTGTGGCCAAACTGCAGGACCCGGCACTTGGCCTTGTTGAACCTCATCCCGTTGGAATCGGCCCAGCTCTCTAGTCTGTCCAGGTCCCTCTGCAGAGCCCTCCTGCCTTCAAGTTGGTCCACACTTCCTCCCAGCTTGGTGTCATCTGCGAATTTGCTGATGATGGACTCAATCCCTTCGTCTAAGCCTTCGATAAAGGTCCAGGGAGGTGATTCTGCCCCTGTACTCAGCGCTGGTTAGGCCACACCTCGAGTACTGTGTCCAGTTCTGGGCCCCTTAGTTTAAGAAGGATGTAGAGGTCCTGGAACAGGTCCAAAGGAGGGCAACCAGGCTGGTGAAGGGACTCGAGCACAGGCCCTATGAGGAGAGGCTGAGAGAGCTGGGGCTGTTCAGCCTGAAGAAGAGGAGGCTCAGGGGAGACCTCATTGCTGTCTACAACTACCTGAAAGGAGGGTGTAGCGAGGTGGGAACTGGACTCTTTTCACAGACGACCTTCAACAAGACAAGAGGACACAGTCTTAGGTTGTGCCAGGGGAGGTTTAGGTTAGATATTAGAAAGAATTTCTTCACGGAGAGGGTGATTAGGCTATGGAATGGACTGCCCGGTGAGGTGGTAGATTCTCCGTCCCTGGAGACATTTAAAAAAAGACTGGATGTGGCACTCAGTGCCATGGTCTAGCAACTGCTCCGGTGGGTCAAGGGTTGGACTAGATGATCTCTGAGGTCCCTTCCAACCCGGCTAATTCTATGATTCTATGATTCTATGACTTCTGTCCCACTGTTAATGGGACAGAAATGGGACCATATGCCTGAGCTCATTCAGGCATTTTACAGCCAAGTGATCTGGCAGCACATGGCTGTGGGAGGGATGGGCGTGCAAGCATGACCTTAGGTTGCTGTCTCCCTGAGGATGATGCAGGGGGTGCCATCTCTCCAGGGAACTGCACCTCTTGGTGTGGCAAGGGACCCAAGGGCTGTGGAGATGACATGAGGATTTGTGCTGCTGCCTGCAGAGAAGGATTTGCTTCCCAGGGGGGCACAGATGAAAACCCCTTGGTAAGGAGTAGGCAGTTGAAGAGCCAGATCCTGGCTCCAAATAAACCCTGAATCAGAATGAGAGGCAAGGACTGCAAGCTCACAGGCCATTTGCAATGCTATCCAAAGCTCTCCTTCTCTGCTTTTCTTACCCCCATTGTCTAACTGAACCAGAAATAAGGAAGGAGACCAAATATAGAATAATTTTGGTTGGACCTTTAAGACTATCAAGTCCAATATTAACCCAGCACACTGCCAAGTGCACCACTAAACTATGTCCCTGAGCACCACATCACAGAATCAAGCACAGAATCACAGAACCTTAGGAGTTGGAAGGGACCTCAAGTGAACATCAAGTCCACCCTCTCCTCACCACCAAATATCTCCAGGGATGGAGATTCCAACACTTCCCTGGGCAGCCTGTTCCAGTGCCTGGCAACACTTTCAGTGACGAAATGTTTCCTACTATCCAACCTCAACCTCCCCTGGCAGAACCTGCGGCCATTTTCTCTTGTTCTATCACATGCTACCGGGGAGAAGAGACTGATGCACCTCACTACAGCCTCCTTTCAGGTAGTTGTAGGGAGTGTAAGGTCTCCAATCAGTCTTTTTTGATTCAGGCTAAACAACCCCAGTTCCCTCAGCCACTCTTTACAAGACTTGTTCTCTAGACCCTTCACCAGTTTGGTTGCCCTTCTCTGAACTCACTTCAGCAGTTCTCAAGGTCCTTCTTCTAGTGAGGGGCCCAGAACTGAACACAGCACACAAGGTGAAACCTCACCAGTGCTGAGTACAAGGGCACAGTCACCTCCCTTCTCCTTCTGGCCACACTATTACTGATGCAAGCCAGGATGCTGTTGGCCTTCTTAGCCACCTGGGCACACTGCTGGCTCATATTCAGCCAGTTATTGACTATCACCAGCAGGTCCTTTTCTCTAGGCAGCAGACATCTCTGCAAAGGGGCTGTGACACTTGGAAACAAAGGTTTGCAACTGGTCTAAAGCAGCTCCGTGGCAGCTACTCCAGACAGTGATGTGTCCTCAGGCAGTGAAAGGATGGGGCATCCTGAGGCAGCCAGATCAGACTAAGAGGAGGCAATTGCAACTGAGTGATAGTAAGGTAACAAACCAAGAGACACTAAGGAGAGGGAGGAAAGAAAAGACAATGGAGGCACTTCGTGCCTCTGGTGATAGTTGAGGCAAATGAGGGAAAATTAGCACCAAGCAGATAAATGGAAACTTTCAAGAGGGACTGAATGAGTCAAAATAGCAATGAGAAGCTCCAGAGAAATGAAATTTTTATCTCCCAAGGGATCCGGTGCTCCTGCATATTCCCTTGTTCCCTGTCTACACCTCGGTGCTCTTCCTCTCTGCTCTTTTGTGATCTCACTTTTATATAAACACTATAGCTGAGGAAACATATACTCAGAGCAGGAGGGTGAATTTGCTTTGATGTGACTCTTCCTACCACCTCTTAAAATTCATATCTGCAGCTAAGAGTTCGTGTCTGCAGCAAAGGTGAACAGGAGGAGGAAGTCATCGCTATGCTGGTGGCCAAAAGCTGATGTTGTGCTCAGCTTCACATAGTGTGAGAAACTGGGATGGCCTGACCATGGCTAGGATCAGGGAGGTTTTGACGTGGGGAACAAGGATAGTGTCTGTGTAAGATGTTTTTTCTCTTGTACACCAGAGGGAACAGTCCCCTCTCTCAGCCAGTTGGGTAATTTCATTTAATGAATTGCTCATCTCTGAAACACTGTCAATGTCATTGTATTCCCACCCTGTCTCTGTGACGTGGTTGGTTTTTAGCCTTGTGCCCTCTTGCCCTAAGAGACATAAGCTTGTCAAGGGTGGGAGAAAGAGGCACATGTCATGAGGAAGGAGCCTCTGTGTTGGTCTGTGCATGCTTCTGCACCTGGTGCCCTCTCCAGGGCCATCAGTGACCAAGGAGTGAGGTTTGACAGCCAGGCCTGGAGCTTTGTGTTCATCCAGTCAAAAAAACATAGTCATTTGGGAAGTGGCAGCTTACAGTGTGGGACTCAGCTGAGACTCCTTGTGTGGGAGGAGTTTCTGCTCAATGCTTACAATCATCAGGGATTCATAGCAGACACAGACTGGTTGCTGCCAGATACCTACGTAGTGAAAATCAGCATTATCATCAGAGTCTACTGTGTTGGCCACTGAGCTTCTCTCCTACATCCAACTTATTATATGTAGAGCCTGTCAAACAGGAGGGCTTCATCCATGTCATATAGTGACAGGACTCTCTCTGCTCTTGACAGGTGCCACAGAAGCAAAGGGCAGGTCTGATGTGTGCGATCTACTCTGAACCCTGAAAGTCCTGCTGTCCCCTAAGGGCAGGGGGGGAAAATCTAATTTTCTGGACCCTCCCATGTAGCTGAGCTGACCTTTGCACAGGAGAGGCAGCCCTTGAGAAGGGAAGCCTGGGTTTTACCTGCTCTGTGCCCCTCCTGTGCCTACAATGGGACCTGTGACTCTGGGCTTTCTGGTTCCCCTGATGCTGGATACACTTCTACATCCCTTCAGTGTTAGCAAATGACTGTGGACAAACCCACCAGCAGCACAGGCAGTGGGATCCTGCTGAGAGGGGCTGAGTACAGGGACTGAGTCTCAGCCAGGGGCTGGAGTGTGCTGGCAGGTACCCAGGCTGCTCTAATAATTTCCTTGTAATAAGCACACTAGCTAAAATTGAAGCTAGCCTCCAGACACTTTATAAACAGGTAAAAGAAGTGTGGCTACCAAGGGAATTGTTTGATGGGTGCTCAGCTCCCTTGTTTTCTATTCTTATTCTCTTCTTTCTCCATGATTTGAATCTCTTTTTTACCTTTATTGGTGTTAGGCAGTTAATCTCATTGCAGGCTTAGTGTTTGTCTCTCCTATTTCTGTTTCTAGCGTGTGATTTTGTTGAGCAAGCACGAGCCATTTGGTCCACATTGATTATTTATGAAGGTGAGAACCTTTTATCTCAGCTGCTTAGTAACTTAACAGTGGTGTAGAAAGTAGCTGCACATCTTGCAGGAGCTGGGAGACAGGGAAGGTGGCTAAGGTGCTGCAGTATCTGATAGAAAGGGAGTAGAGGAGGAAGACAAATCAGGATGAACTCACTTTAAAGGGTGATTTATCTACTATGCCACCAGAAAGCAGGGGTAAAACAATATCCTTGGGATTTGACAGAGTTTTGCCTTCACCTTGAAGAGGTGCTAAGAAAATACCAGCAAAGAGTGAGGCCCATTATTATAATTTCTAACGAGAAGAGATGAAAGCTCCAGTAATGACTGCAATGAGAACATTGCACCTCTGCTTGTGATGGGCTGGAAGCTCATCCCTCACCCTGCTCAGGCAGATGCTCCACAGTTGCCTGGGTGCTGGCTGTACAGCCTGACTGTGAGTGAGGGCAGAGCCAAAGAGAACAAAGGATTTCTAGTTCAAACCTTTCTGGGAGAGGCGTTGTAGCCCTCTGGTGAGGCTGTGTACTGTGATTTCTGCAAAACCAAGCGAGTCACGCACTTGTAATGGGTCACTGGCACCTGGTCAGGTGGAAATAGAAAATGAGTTTCCCTCCCCAGCCCCTGCCATTTCCTAGCCCAGCCTTTTGTATTTTCTCTCTTCTCATTGCCTAGCTGCTCACATTGCCCTATACTAGTCCAGAAGATGGGAAAAGCAACACAGCTGACCAAGTGTTCCCAAAGAGATTTGCAGAGGAACACCCCTATGAAATAACGCACGGCTGAGAGGATACATTTGCAGGATCCAACTCAAAAATGTAAGGCTGGCATTCTGGAAAGGTGTTGTTCCTATACACACAAGTATGAAGGAAGGCAATTACACTGCATGTTGGAAATTGCTCTAGTGCAAAACAAATAGATCAACACTAACATCTGAACTGTTTTATGAATGGAGATGCTGTTAAGAGTGTACTGCAAACAGGATAATGGAATATCAGCTCAAACTGCACATTGCTGTTACTACTAAATTGGAATCATGCACAGAGTTTAATATAGTTCTCCTAAAAATTTCTTGTCACTTCTGCTCTTCCCTTCATCTAGCGACAGCTGAACCTGTCAGATTCCAATCTGTCCCACGGCTTGCAAAAAATGTTTTATGGAAAAAAATATTTTATGGGAACATAAATTTAAATGCTGCTCCAGCATCAGTGCCTTTCAGACTAAAAATGTTACAAGAGCTGCCTTTCAGGTGACCAGCCAGAATTCAGGATGCTTCCTGTGAGGAGAGGGGTAGAGCAGTCTTTCTCCTTCTTTAGCTGCAGTTCACAAGCGTGTGCCATGACATTCTTGGGTGGAATGAAAAGAGTGTATCAGGAAGGCACCCACAGTCAGCCAAGGAAGTACATGGGTCTTGAGCCTGGTTCAGCAAAGGAAGATTCCCCATCATTTATGGCTTTTTCCATCACAATCAGGGCTGCAGGGATAGCTGCCAGAGGAGGCTGCTGTCTCTGTGGCAAGGATGCAGGACCTCGGCCCCAGTGTGAGCTATCAGAGCCAGCCAGCCAAGAGAGAAGAAGATGCAGCTCTCAGGGTCCCTCTCAACTGAGCCATCACCCGAATGCACACACTAGAGGTGGGTTCTGCTGAGCTGAGGCTACCCACGAGGCTTGCTGAACAAAAGACAGATCTAATTTTCCCCTCCAACAGTCTCAACAGCAGCAGACAGCAGGGCTGATCCATCCTGAGCAGCACAAGGATGCTTTGTTGTGTCTGACATTCAGGCTGCACAATTCTCTGGCTGCCCCATCCCACACCCTGCAGCACTACAGGGGTGCTGCCTCCCCCTGAGCCCTTTCTTTCGCCACACAGTGCACCCCCAGCCACTGATCCAACAGGTGGTTCATACTCCTTCCACCAAGGCCTCCGAAAATCCTCCTTCGCTTTTCCTGTCATGCCACCCACACCCATGTCATCAGGTGGCAAGGCTGCCCAGTTCAGATGGTCAACACTGTGTTGCTGGTTTAATGACACTGGCATTTAAATCTGGTTATTAACAAAAGCAGAAGTGGTGGCTCACAGTGCTGGTTTGCAAGCAGAGACCTTGCCCGTGGCAGAGCCAAGGCTCTGTGCACAGCTGAGCTGGTGCAGAGAGGTTACTCACAAGCAACCCAGACAGCTAAAATGCTGCTTCTAGTTCAAAATGTCACCTTACAAGCTTAATAAAGGTGAACTGAAAGAAAGCCATAGTGTACATGTGCAGACTTCCCTGTGACTAGCAAAGGCTTATTCAGAGCCACAAGGGTGGGAAGTGCCATTCAGGGATAAACAGAGGTAGGCAGAGGTCTCCCAAGGCAGTTCACTAAGCAGGGCATTCACCTGCAGAAATAGCCCTGAGATGCTTTTTCCCTTCTGGATATTTCCCTTACAAAGACATTCCCCAGAGATCATCCCTGGAGACTCTTTTACCTTTACAAGACAGCTGCCTTCATGACATGTATTTTAGACAAGGCTTAAAGGTATGCTTTATTCCCATCTTCTTCCCAGCAGAATAAATACTTGGGAGCAGGGCACTTAATGATCTGATCTGCACAAAATTCTGAGAGACAAACTCAGTCATGTGCTCTGCCACAGCCTCTTCCCACCCCCTTGGGCAAGTGACAGAGCCCTGCTGCTCATCTGGGAGGCAGGTAACACAAAATGTCTTGAAGCCTTCACAAGCCTGAGCTGTAATAATCATCCTTTGCATGATGTTTAAGGGGTTGTGAGGATAACGGTGTTATCTGACAGATAACTGACAGACCCTGGGTACAGAATGCTAGTAATACTGTGATGCTAAGGCTTGCAGACATCTTAGGTCTGGAGGCATCACCAGTGATGTGAGCTGGTTTTAGTCTTGGCATTGCTAACATCAGGTTTAAATGTCTAGAGATGAACAGCCATTTGGGCACCCTGATGCTGCTGGAGCGTCTTACTTGGGAATAAACAGCCACGAGCCAACAGCCAAGAGCCTGTGTAAACAAGAGTCTGGTAATATGAAAGATCTTGAATAGCTCATAAATTGAGATATAGAAGATCTGCTCCCCCCCTTGCTTCAGATCAAAATGCTGGTTTTATCATATCTCTGTTTCAGGGCACATCTGACACTGATACATGGGATTTGTATTTTAAATAAAGGGAGACTTCCTGCCATGCAATGGCCAGTACAATAGAGACAGAAAGGGGTTCCCCTGGTTCTGGGCGCTGTGGTCCCCAAGCTCCACAGGAAAGCAGTAAATTAGAGAAGTGAGACCTTAATGGCCCCAAATGCTTCCAGTCTGTGTACTCTTGTGACATGAGCATCATGTGAGTTTTGGTAGTGCAATGCCACAGGGAAGGAAATTAAGACGGCTACAGTTGTGTGAAGAGCCTAAGCCTTGTCAAGTTAAGAGAGGCAGAGGCACAGAGGTGGAGCCTGAATCTTATCTTCTCAGTATCTCTGTGAAATCATCTGAGAAGTTATACTGTGGGGCTGATACTAAGTAAACGGATAGAAAGTCATGGCCATGATCTTTGCTGATGCCCACAGCCTCAGTCCAGAAGATCCTTCAGAAAAGTTCTGGTTGAACTGTTGAACTGAGCCATGGTTGGTGCTCTTTGTTACAGAAAACGCACTTTATTACCTCAGAGAACGCTTGCTTTTCTTATCTCAGCAGTGTGTTTTCTGACTGTCTTAGCTAAACCAAGCAGTGCTGTTCCTAAATCACTCAGATTCACTGCAATTGCCTATCTGCTCCGCACCTATATGTGCCAGGGTGAAACCCATGGAAAGAAAAATACCATAGCGTCACACTTCTTGGTGCTTAGATTCTTGATTTGTGCCTTTTATATAGACAGAGTTAATTGCCAGACAATGGACCTGGAATGTTTAAACCTTTGTTCTGGCTTTGGAACTGGGGTCATTCATGTCTCTGTCCTGCATGGAGAGAGTGCTGTAAAATGGTATAGACAGCAAGTTTCACCCTGAGACACTCTCTGTGTCTGCTCATGAACCACCACTGCTTAACAAACTTCTTTATTTCCAGGCAGGGCAAGATAAATAAATAACCAGACAACCCAACAGCTCAGTTGTAAGGACTCAAGCTCTTGATCATGAGCAGTGTTTGGCAGAGGAGGAAAAACATGCAGACTCATTCACAGAGATGCTGTGTGGAGCTGCTGTGGAAGAGCCTGTGGGTGTATGATGAATGCTCAGCAATTAAGCTGATTCTGGGTGCGTTGATTATAATTTCAGAGAGACGTGGAACATCCTGTAAATGCTTCCATAAGCATCTGACTCTCAGGGAACACACACACACACACGTGTGTGTCTGTGTGTGCATGGGAGGGGAAGGGGAAGCAGCCTGACAAGTGTTTTGTGAGTAAGAATAAATAGGTGCTGTTGTATTTGTGACTGGGCTTGGCTTTTTAATCCAGCAGGGAGGAACCACAGGAATTTGTACATTTATAGTCCTGCTTTCTGTCTCTGTCAGCTGGACTGAACAAGTAATTAGCATGAAGATTTTGCTCTTTTCATTCATCCAAGTACTAGTGCAGAGAAAAGCCAAGTGGACCTGGGAGCCTCTTGCTGAGCACCTCTTGTACTTTTTGCTGTGATAGCACTGGTGCAGGAATGATCTGGTTTATTAGGGCACTATCCAGGTTTCACTACGTCCTAGTGTAGTCTGTGGAGTCCTTGATAAAAACTTACTTAGGACTTTAAACTGCAAGCTTTAGGGCTTCTGCAAGAGGTTTGAATCTGGAGCATAGATTTTCACCTCTTCCCACTTCCAAATACATACTTGGGTTTGGTCCTTTGAGTACACATCAGTTGGTTAGACTATTAGTGCCCTGGTTTAGGTACCTAACTGGTTTTGAAAATGGCAAAGTGGAGAGACAGAAAACAAGGAAATGGAAGTTGACATACCTGAGAAAGAGCTATTTAACATCATGGTGAGATGTGCTTCAAGTCCAATTGTCTTTATTGTGTGCAAGGTGGGGATGCTGCTGATGATGCTTTTGAGATCCCACCCATCCCTGATCATTTAGGACATTTCATACAGCAAAGTGCAGCAGCATTAATTATTACACCCTTACTCCACTCTTCCCATAGGGCTCCTTCCTGTGTCAGGTACTGCAGACAGAGCATTCTAAACCCAGCACGCTTCTGCACCCTCTCATTGAAGCTCTGGACTTTGCTTGTATCTTGGCACAGCATTAGTGCTGAGGCAAGGAGGAAAATAATTGCCTCCAGGCATTTTTTGTCAGCCTGTGTGATTCTTACAGAGCTCCTGGCCTTGCAGATTACAAAGCTGGACAGGGAGACAGACGTGGGGTGTAGTATGCGTGTGACAGGGGTGGGGAGAAGCAGCTCCAGACAGCACGCTCTGCTTAATTGGTTTCCTTCCTTTCCCACCATGTATTAATCACCTCCCTATGCATGGTGCCTGGGGCTCATTTTGAGTCACTTTGTGGGCCCAGTGAGAGGGACAGGGAGCAGCTCAGGAGTGGATGACTTTGCAGCAGCCTCTGGTCAGAGCCTCATGTCCCTTTATCTGGCTCCCTGGCTCCCCAGCAGGGTACTTCCCACCCAGTCCCTCTTCGATGCTCTCTAATGGGGAAGGAGGTGAGCATGAAATGGACTGCTAAAACCTATGAATATTTCAGAGGAAAAAGTCAAGGGACTCCATTAAATCCTCTTCAGTCTCAGCAAATGGAGCTGGGGGGGGGGGGAAGGGAGGAGGCTGGTGGGAGCACTGGTTAATGAGAATCTCCAGTGGCATTCAGGCCATGTCAGGAATGCAACTTCCAGCCCGATGCTTTCCAAAAGCCTCCCTTTTGCACTGTCCCCATAGAGCCACCCAGCATTGCTGCCATTTTCTCCATCTCCAGACAAGACCAAGTAACTCTACTGTTGTTGTGTGCCTGTCCCTACATACATGCTCAACATTGACCATCTGTCTTACCCCAGTTATCCTCAGAGCTGCCTCTTCCCATTTCACACTCATGGCATGCCAGACTCCCCCTGAGCTGCCCAGATGCCCTTCGACTGGCTTCTTAACCCAGTTCTCCTATAGCAGCCCATCACCTTTACACACATTGTTTACCAACATTCCTCCCAGCTCATCTAGCATCTTTGGGATGAAGGGGTTGAGTGCTTCCTCAGCAAGTTTGCAGACTACACCAAGTTTGGTGGGAATGTTCATCTTCTTGGGGGTAGGAAGGCTCTTCAGAGGGATCTGAACAGGCTGGATTCATGGGCTGAGTTCAAGGGTTTGAGGTTCAGCACGGCCCAACTGCTGGGTCCTGCATTTCAGTGACAACAATCCCATTCAGTGCTACAGGCTTGGGGAGGAGTGGTTGGAAAGCTGTATGGCAGAAAAGGGCCTGGGGGTGTTGGTCAACAGCTGGCTCAGTATGAGCCAGCAGTGTGCACAGATGGGCAAGAAGGCCAGCAGCATCCTGGCTTGTGCCAGGAATAGTGTGGCCATCAGGAGAAGGGACGTGACTGTGCCTCTGTACTCAGCACTGGTGAGGCTGCTCCTCAAGTGCTGTGCTCAGTTCTGGGCCCCTCACTACAAGAAGGACATTATGCTCATTGGATCAAGTTCAAAGAAGGGCAAAGAAGCTGGTCAAGGGTCTGGAGAACAAGCCCTGTGAGGAGAGGCTGAGGGAGCTGGGATTGTTTAGACTGGAGAAGAGGAGGTTGAGAAGACCCTATTCCTCTCGAGAAATCCCTAAAAGGAGGCTGTAGGGAAGTGGGTGCTGGCCTCTTCTCTCTACTAAATAATAATAGGACTAGAGGAAATGCCTTGAAGTTGCACCAGAAGTTTAGACTAGGTATTAGGAAGAATTTCTTTACTTATATAGTAGTCAGTTCCTGGAATGGGCTGTTCAGGGGGGTGGCGGATTCACTAGCCCTAGAATTATTTAAAACCCATGCAGATGGGGCACTGCAGGACTTGCTCTGGTGGGCATGGTGATATGTATATTTAAATTTTTTTTAGAATTTTTTTCACCTTATTGGGAAGGGTGGGGATGTTGATGGTTGGATGCAGTGATCTTAGAGGTCTTTTCCAGTCACAACAATTCTGTGATTCTCCCCCACCCCTTACCAAACCCCTGTGCTCACCACAGCCTTGTTGGGAGGGCATTTCCCCCCCCCCCTCAGCAAAGAGCTAGAGCAGTGGCAGCTTTCAGAGTAACAGCCAGACAGAGCCTGACAGCCCCATATGTTCCAGCAGAGACAGTTCCTCCCTCTAATGGGCCCAGAGGAGCACAGCTTTCACAGATTCAGCGTGGAAGTGACAGGCTGGAAAGCCTTATTAATGGGCTTTCCACCAGCCAGGGGCTGCGAGGCGGGGAGAGCCAATAGCCAAGCAGCCTGGCTGTCCCATCACTGTGGGGTAGAGCCAGCCCCTCTCAGCCACCAGCATCCCACCCTTGCCCATATGCCAGTGCTCCATGGGGCTGAGGGAGCCTTCCTTGCCCTCCCCTCGGGGATGAAGCAGGGTGGTGATGCCCTCGAGCTCCTTGCTTGTTTCCTGTTGATCAGTGAATGAAAGATCTATACGCCCTGTATTGCACTCTGCTCTTCCAGCCCTACTCCTAAACATGCCCTGTGAGGTGCCTGGCACCAGGCTTGGATGCCCTTAACATCCTGGGGATGGCAACTCATGACTGTAGGTCTCCTGTCTCTTTGCTACTGAGAAGTGGTGGGGTCAGGAGGCCAAAGAGCCAGTGCTCAGAAACACATCAGTCCTTTGCTTGGTGGTGGTTTTTAGTGGCTTCTAGAGCAGGTGACCTGTCATTACACACAGGGCTACTCCCCAATAATTTCTCCTCCATGGCTTCCAGGAACATTGGTTCTCCATGTCCAAAGCCCCCAGTAATTCCCTTGTTACACACCAGCAACTCCTAAGGATCTATTGGCTCTGGCAGTTTCTTAGCTGTTGCTGTTTTCTTCCTGAATCTGCCTCAAAATGAAAGAGACCCAATAAGGAAAGCCTCAGGCCCTAGGGAAACACAAAGAAGTCTCAGCCCCACAGCACTCACAATGGACTTAAACACGAGCTGCTGCATAGGCAGGATTCTTACGAGGCTCATCAAAATTGAACCACAGATGGATTAACTGTGCATAGATAAATGGCCAAGGATGGGCACACCCAGTGTAGAGGGGGAAAATAAAACCTTTGCCATTAGACCTCTCCTCCAAAGAGAGGAACTGCTTTTCCATCTCTGGGTCAAGGCCCTGAGGATGGCCATAAAAACCTTCAGAAGATGACTGGCTCGGGACACAAAAGGAGCATAGTGATGGGCTCAGTAGAGGGACACCTCATCAGCAATTTTCAGTTCACCCCAATTAACCCTTCCTTGTTATCCACACAGTGATGACCTGTACTGCCCTTCCTCTCTCCCACCACAGATAACAAGTCTTATCTCTGTCTCTTGGCTAAGCATCCACCCATTGCTCCTGAAGTGCTAATTACATGTTTCCCATAACTTGCTTAATCAACTCCCATAATTAAATTAAGCACAAAGCAGTGCCTTTCTGCCTGTACCCAGCTTGTAGCTTGGGTTGCAGGCTGGTGCATTTCCAGAGACTGATGTACTCCAAGACTATTTCTTCAGCTATGTCAGTCTATCTCGTACAAGCTACCACCTCTCTGCAAACCCCCAGAGACTGCAGTGCTCCTTTAAGAGAAATGGGATTTTACTTCCTTGCCACTCTTATTCTTCATGTTCACAGTCCTGTGCCAAGCTAAATGAAAATTATTTCCTCTTTAATAAACAAAAGTGCCCCCACATGGGAAAAAACAATATTTTAAATAAACACAAGTGCTTAATTTCTTTTGTCTGGCTTTTTCTGTCCATCTTCAGAGCGCAGCAGCCCCCATCAGTCTGGATGCAGTTCCACACACAATGGTAAAATAGGGCAAAGTGCAGCAAGTGTGGCACTGTGAATGTGTCATACAGGGTGTTTCATGCTGCCTGCTGGGTAAAGGATAGCAGGCTTAGAAATATAAGTGGCATTAGGGGAGACACTGGTCTGGTTTTGGCCATGACCTCAGGAGAGCACAGAAGGCATTTTCAAAAACCAGGAAATCCTGAAGCTCCTATTGCAGTTTCCCCAAGCAGAGGAGGTCTCTCCCAACCTGGTGTGGGCTAATGCAGAGGAATCTTCAATTCCACAGGAACTGCAAACGTATCACTCACTCACACTTCACAGAAGCTTGGTAAAGGCTGTCGGTGTAGCCCTTGAACGTAAATGGCAGTCTGGAGGGAGTTCACCTGGGCAATGGGAATCCAGCACCCAAGGTGAGTCACTGATCATTTTGTACAATTTAGGCAGAAAGTTCCAGCTCACAGTGGCATGAGCCCAACACTGGAAATCACACACAATGAGCTTTATAAAGATAAAAGAGTGCACAGCAGCCTTGCTGCCCCAAGACAACCTTGGAGGGAGGTATTTGGCTGCCCCTTTTCAGGTATTTTGCCCCACTGAAGCAAAGACCATCTGCCAGGGCTGAGCCCTGCAACCCAGTGCTGTGCCTCATTGAAGCCACTTGATTTTGAATGCTAAAGACTTGTTTGCACACAAGATGGAGTCCACGCCTTTTTTGGAGAAGCCATGGGGCAACTGATGATTACATGCAAGAATACAGACATCTAATTGTATAATTTTCATTTGTAATTTGGCACTCTGTCCAGAACCAGTGTGAGGTGCCGAGGTCTGCTCTGTTTCCCAAGCAGCTCCTTGGAGTCTCATCCAAAATTTCCTGGGCCCTCGCTAAGCCAGCAGCTGTATTTCAGAGATGAGCTGCAAGTGATTTCTAAATAGTGGTTGCAAAGCTTCCTGGGATGAATAGACGGGATAAAAAATTTTTTATTTCAACTCTGCTCTTGAGCTGCTGACAGATACTGCACAGGATTAAGTCAGCAGCCTAGCACAGCTCGAACAGCAATTGATTCTCTCTTCATATTATGTTGCACTTGGCACAAAGCTAATCCTGAGGGAAAGAACTTGGTGGGACTTGTCAGGTGCTGAAATATGTATTTCTATCTCAAAAACTTCTGGAGTTTCCCAGTGAACTGGTGAATCTTTAAATTCAGTGAGGAATTGTATATCTTTGGATACACTTGTACCAGATTGCCTAATTGTCTAAAAAAATTAAATCCATGTTGTACTCACTTTTCCTTAGACCTGCCGAATGCTTTCCTGAGTGGTCGCACTCATCAACTTTCCCACACCCAAGCAGATTCCCTTACTGGGAACATCCCAGCGGACAGTATCATGTGGACATTTTGCAGATGCATGGTGCTGAAGCACAGCTTTCTTTAGTCCAGCCTCGTTTTGCACAGTGTCTGGAAGGCCACACGCCAGTCCTTCTTGGGTCAAGAACATTTGTGGCAATGCCTGTTTTTTATTAGGTAAGTACCTAGACTTTTTGCATCCTCTGCCTCAATAGCTACTAAACTACATTAAAAACATACCAGATGTTCTGGCCTTTCATTTTAATATAGCTCTTTACCCAGATAGAAAAAGTAGAAAATAGGTTTTTATGCAGTCACAAAGGACTTATAAGTAGAAAGTGTTTCCTTACTCAGTAATAGAACTTGACTGAGAAGGTTGAGGGAGAATGGAATGGGATTTTTTGTAAAAGCATTGAAAACCTACTCAAGGGGGAAACTTGTAGGAGAAAATAATTGCACACAACTACACATATCTATAAGTGAGAGACTTTATTTGAACCAATTTTTGAAATACAGACATCTGTATTATTCTCACTTCTCGGGAATGTTTTCTGCTCATTTTTGAAGCTTGCAACCTTAGGACAATATTCAGGACATATGTGTACATTAGATCTCTGCAGATGGACACATTCATAATGCACAAGTACAATGAGTGAGAGACTCTTTCCAGATCCTCACACAAGAGCATCGGAAATGGGCCGCTCTAATCGTCAAGTTCTGCTCTTATTAGCTTCTAGACACGTCACAGTTCTTGATACTCTCTAGGCTGTAGCCACCTTCTTCAGGCCCCGATTTACTACTGTGTTACTTCAGCTGTATGCCAGTGTAACTCCTCAAAATAGGGCTTAGGTGATGCACAGGGATGTGTTTTGTTCATTGGGAACAGGTATGAGCAGAAAAACCAAGCTATTGGATGGAAGGTTCACCTAGGATTTTCTTTTGTGAGAGTAGGCTAGGTCTCAGGCTGGGATTTTTATTTTGGAAGTAACCAGTGGTTCTGGGGGTGTAATACTTGACTCTTGATGTCCAGAGTATACAAGGGACCTGTGGACTGGGTCCCAGTGAGGTGTCTCTCTCAAGTTGGGCACTCCAGACGTGAGCCACTGGGGTTGCTAGCCTGTTCTGCTACCACATCTCGACCTTCACCTCTTCTTCCAAGTATTGCTCAACAGAGGAATGTAGTAATAAAGCATTGTAGGTAAGAATGCAGGCTCGCACATGACCTGAGATCAACACCCTGAAAAATGGATAGAGGGTAGTGCTTTCAGGATGACCTAAATGACTCGCCATTTTCAGTTCCATTTTTTAAAATGGATGAAGAATCTGAAGCCTCAGACCCCAGATTCACTGCAGAGAGGAGTTTGGAGATCCTTGAGCATCTGGGCTTTAGGAGCTTACAGCACTTTGAAAGCCAGTGAAACGTGCACTCAGGTGCCCATGTCACTTAGGTTATTCTGAAAACTGTACCCTATATACATATGGGTAGATAAGGGGCAGACTTTCACAGGCACAAGTGGCAGTTAGACATGTAACTCCCATTGATTTCTTTTTCCCCCTCGGGGACCTGGAAAATCCCCCCCCCGAGGAGTTGAATCCTCCTCTCGCATTATTTTCACACCAGATTAACACCACTGGTTCCAGTGGAGCGACTCCTGAGTTACCCCAGTGTGAGCGAGAGGAGAACCAGTCCTGAGGTGCTCTAAATTTCCAGTGAAAGTGCTAATGTGGCAATGCAGAAAAGCAGGGAATCTGAGCACAGGCCTGGAAGAGGACACCCACCACCACCTCCCGCATCGCTGAGCTGCAGGTGACCATCAAACGAGCCAGTTAGCCAAGAGGGGCCACAGAAACATTCATTCAGACCCTTCCTTCCACCTCTGCAAACCACAGCTGCTGTTTCCTTCCCAAGACACCTATGACAAACACCAGACCTTCAGTACAAAGTCTCGCATGCTAGTTTGCTATTTGGAGACCACAGGGGAAAAAAAAAAAAAAAAAAAAAAAAAAAAAAGGAATAACTCCCATGGGGAGTTTCGTATGAACTCCCTCTTTCTTTTTTTTCTTCTTTACTTTCTTTCTAAACCCCTCTTCTCCAGTCATGGCCATTTCTTTAATTTAGAGTAACATGTTCCCCAAGTGATGATGTTTACATTGTCACCATAGGCAAGTTCCTTCTAGCTAAGGCCTCTCACGAATCTGCATTAGGGGCTTGGAAAACACTGGGTCTGAAGGGATCTCAGCAGGATGCCCTTCCCCTCCCTTTGGAATGTGGCTCATGTTGGAGCTTCTTGGCTGATGCAACAATTGCAAGGGTTGTGGGGTTTTATGTGCTATCAATGCAGACAGTCTGTGGATGCCACAAGCACTGTAAAGCTGACCAAACTCATGCAAATTATCTACTGCATTGATGGGAGGTGTTAGGTTGGGATTTTTTTATAATTATTTTCCAAGGTTTAGGCTAGATGAGGTGAAATGTCAAGAGCTGGCCTACAGTTGGTACGAGCATTCAGTACAGATGGGATCTCTGTCGTATCTTACTACAAAGGCATGGGAAAAGCCCCTCTTGCACTCTGAGTTTCCACAGTGCTGTACATGAGGTCAGGCACCATATTTCCAGTGTGAATCATTCTAATATGCTCTTCCCTCTCCATACATAAAGTATCAATCACAGAAGCCTCCAGGCAGAGCTGCATCCTCTCTAGAATAAACTCCCTGGAGAATTCTTGTTGCTCTGTTGCATTAGTAGTAGAAAGCTCCAACTACTCTGCTGGGTACTCTTTGCTTCACTACTTCTGGGACCTCCTGCCTCTCGTGTTGCTCACAGCTCACTTGATATCCTGCTAGTAAAACTGTTCCTCAAATACCCTTGTTCTCTTTCCAGTTTCTGTCCCATGCTACATCCTTTATACTGTTTCCTTTATCCTTTAAAAATCCGGATGAAGAGGCAACTCAAGGAAATCCAAATGCTTTTCACTGCTCTCTTCCTGTACCCTGAAGACAGCCCTGCTTCCTATACAAATCTCATGTATTACACATTAAACCACTGCCTGCTCAAGGCAAGGTTTGTCTCTGTGCTCTCTCTCACGCTCTCTTTGCCCTGACTTTCTGGCAGGATCAGGACACGGTACAATAAGAAAGATAGGGGGTGCTCGGTTACAGCTAATATTAAGCTGTAACCAAGAGAGAGGATAATTAGTATTTAAATTATTTAAGTTTGCAGTTGGTAACCACATACCCCACTCTCTTTGTGGGGGAAAAAAAATCAAAACACAAAACCCAACCCTTTGTTCTCTAAGCAACATGGCAAAGTATGTTCTTACATACGGTGACAACACACGCGTGATGCCTCAGCCATCAGCCGTGGGGGAGGCAACATGCAAAATACAAAGATAAAATATCCCTGGGGAGAGAAAAATGTTTCTGTTTTTTGAGGAGGGAGGAAGGCCTATGTCCAGGAAGACAAGAGAGGCAATTTTCTTGTTCCTATAAAGTTAAAAATAGTAACAGTAAAGTGGAGACAAGATGAGAAAAGCTTGGGGTCTGAAGTCAGAAGAGCAGGGAGACCATGAGGTCTTTGCAGAAACAGGCAAGACAGTCCTTAAGAAAACTCTTGTAAATGGTTATGACAGGAGATGAGGCTAAACAAAAAAACATGTTCTTGCCTTCCTGCCTCCTCCCAAACAACACTCCCACAAATCCTGAGAACTGAACCTCAGTTCTCTCAACTCAAGTGCTAGAGACACGGGGCGCCTGCAATGTCTGAGCTGGGCTGGGCACTTTGTGTGCTACAAACAGCAAACAGCAAACATACTCTCTGCCTCTCCTCTCTACACCTCAGCCCCCCGTGTCCCTCAGAGCGCTCCCCCTCCCCAAACACCACCCACCCCCCTGTTGCTTCCACGGCAGCAGCGGGCAGGGAGGTGAGACCTGACATACGGTCCAAGCAGTGCCTGATGTCTGCGCTACATTTGCTGAATTGAGGTCAGGCTGGAAGGTGTCTCAGGGTTTACCACCCATCATGACATGGGAATATTAGCATATATATCGTTTATGAAGTATGACACAATACCTATCTGTCAGTCAGCCCATCTTTCTACCTATTTAGTCTGTCTAATCTACTTTAGCTAGCTACGTTTCACTATCTCTATCAATCATCTATTGCTCCATGTGGTCTAATTTCTTCCGGTCTCTCTCTCATCTTTTTCACTCTAATCTTTCTTACTCTAGCTATACTCCCCTCTCTCTCCCTATCATCCATCTATCCACTCGAAAATCTTCCCCTTCCTCTCTCAAATCCCTGTTTTTAAAAATCTCTGTCCAATCTCTCTCCCACTCTCTCTTTCCCTCTCTCTCTTTTTTTTTCTTTTCTTTTTTTTAATTTTTTTTTCTGTAATCTCCCAGTCTCTCTCTCTCTTATTTCTACACAACACCAGGAAGCACGAAGAAATGAATCCTGATGCATTTTGTTGGCACTTCCAGTGAGTGGTCTATGTTCAAACTGATCATCTCTGAGGAGACACCAATCATCTTTTCTCCCTACTTCCAGCAAAGAGATGGAGAAGAACAAAGGATTAGGGTGGGGAGGGCCCTCTGAAGGCCATGGGGCTGCCACTCCAAGCATCAGCCACCAAGGGATGTTGGGGCTGTCAGCAGACCCATCTTTTTTTGGCGTTCCTGCAATGAAGCCATTTTAATTGTGGCCCTGCAGCATCTTATGGTAATCCTGCAGGGTACACCGGCTGTCATTGCCAATGCAGCCAGGAAACCATGGCAGGAAAGCACATGATAATAATCAAGGTGGTGAAAGAGCAATAACTGGGCTTTTTTGAAAGGTCACTTACTACTGAATACATTTTAACTGTTGGCTCTCATAGCTCATAAACAGAGCAACAGCTCCTTACGGCTGCTTAGGCTCAAGCCACACATCCTGTTAGTTCTCCACTGGGTCTGGTGGGCCTGCAGTTCAGCTGTACCAGGGAACATCTCACACCCTGTGGAAAGTGGTGGTGGAGATGGATGAGGTGGTGCTCTGTGGAGGAAGTCCACAAACAACAGCTGAAAGCCTTGGCCCTCATCAGAGCAGGGTGAACCATTGTGGGTTTCACCAGGAAGCAGGAATGAGGTATTTCTCAAAGTTCATCAACTGGCTCTTACATCACCAAGCCTTGTCCTGCCCACCTGACTAATTATTCAGTGAATTGGCCCAGTCTATTCTGCCAAAACAAAACATTTTTGGAGGGCCACACTATGCTGCTAAATGACTTCTCCAAGTCCAGCCTGATGGGGTGAGCATCATCTTGCTGCCAGGGGAAGCTCATGGCCCTTGGTGTACCCCTTGACAGGGGTCAGACTTTAAACATGGACCAAATCTGGTCCCTCTGCTGGCTTACCCCTCCAAGGTCACCATACTTCTAAAATTCAGGGCCTGGAGGTCTCCTAGGGGGCTGCTGATTTTGTTGTTTCCTGAAACTAATTTTGCTACTTTTGTTATTTGTTAGCCAGTGCTAACACCTCACTCAAAATCCAAGCCTGCTTCCCTTAAAAACCCCCTCAGCAGTGCCAGGGAGAGCAGTCTGTCACTGACCAGTGGCCAAGAAACACAGCAGGGCCACACAAGAAGTGTCCTACCAAAGACCACAGGCCAGTAAGATGTGCAGCAGCATAAAAATGCGACACGGTGGTATTAATGATCATTATTCTCATTTATTATAATTATTGTTCAGTTTGAAAAAGGAGCCTGGAGCCAAGCATTATGCTAATTGGCACATTTTTTTTGTTGTTGTTTTTGATTTAGTTCTGAAAACAAACTGGGGTTTAGTAATATTTTTCATTCATTTGTTCGTTGGGTTTGGTCTTTTTTTTTTTTTCTTTTTTTCTTTCGTTCATTCCATCACATTGAAAAAGGAAGAAAAGTAATTTATTTTTTTTCCCCCTCTTTTTTTAACTCACTCAGTAAAGTCTGGACTCCTCGGATGAACGTAACATTGCACACACACACACTTGAAGAAGAGAGAGAGGAGAGAGAGAGAGAGAGAGAGAGCGCTCGTGGTGGGCAGACAGACACACGCACGCGCCAGGTCAAAGAACTCTGATACAGTGCAAGAATTTTCCCAAAATGATTGGATCATCATTACCAAAAAACTCGCCATAACAACACCAAGAAACAAAGAAATGTTTAAGCCACACTGTTTGACTGGGATTTTTCCTGCTTTTTTTTTTTTTTTTTCTTTAAATGTTTGCCACACAGAGAGAAAAAGGGTTTAAGTGGGAATGGGAGAGGGATGGACAGGCTCACAGATGTGAGCAGGAAGGGGGAGATCAAGATTGGGGTGGGAAGGAAGGATAGAGGATAGGGGGAGGGAGGGAGGGGCAATGGGGAGTCATTTCTTAATGTTCAGGCATTTTCTTGGTCCGCCTTGCTCTCTTCTTCTTTCACCTCTTCCTGCTGGGCACTTTCAGTAGGTTTGGTTTCTTCTACAGCATCTAGTGGAGAAAGAGATGGTCCAGAGTTAGTCAACTATGATCTAGAATATCCTGCATGTGCACACAGCCATCGATGGACTGCGTGGCTTCAGGATTCTCACTCCCCAGAGTGATCCAGGTCTCCGAGTCTCCGGCATTTCTGCAGCATGGGAAGAACACGCCAGGGTTCAGCATAGCAGACAAACATGTGTAGCTCTCACAAAACACCTCTAGCCCCAACAGAAAGCATGTGCAACTGGGAGGAGCTGCCTAGCTCACTGATGATGTGGCAGGCAATCACCATTTATCTGATCAGGTGCACTTATTAGGCTCTTTGCTTACCAGTTAGATCCCACACCCTTTGTCTGAACTGGCTGACTGTGCCAACCAATTTTGAACTGTTACCCCCTAATTACTTCTATGGATCCTCCCAGCCAAGACCTGAAGAGGTCATGAAGAGAAAATGCTGCACACATATGAAGCTTTCAAGATCCAGAGGGCAAAATATGATAGCCTGTAACTCAGACTTCTCTTACACTGAACATAGAGACCTAGAGAAATGTCCCCACCCTTCAAGAACAGGAGACTTCATGCAGGAGGTTGTCCTGTCTCTCCAGTTTTCTGGGCTCTCCTTTCAAAGGCAGAGTTGCCCCGGGGAGGATGAAATGAGTGTAACTGGAGGCTGGGCCTGCCTGTCAACTAGACACCTTATTCTGGCACATTGGTCACTGTGTCCCTTCACAGCGATGAACTGGAGAGGGGATCAGAAATGAGAGGACAGCAGAGGCAGCCAAGAAGGACAAGGCAAATGGAAGGAATACCTCTCAGGATGGAGTGATCTTACTGCTGGGTCCAACTAGTTTGAGACACCATGGCCCCTTCATGGCAGTAGGACAGTCTGAATTGCCTCCATGTTCCTGCTGACTATCTCTCATCATCTTTTGGCTACACTGACATGTTACTGGGTCACTTCCAGAAACCCCACTAAGGCCCGTACACTGTTTGGATTACTTTTTACAGGAGAAGGTGGTGGTTCACTGAGGGCTGCAGGCCTGCAAGGAAGAGTAATGCACAAGGGCCTTGGTGCACTGTAGTGCCTGGTCTGCTCTACTACCATCTCACCCTCTGGCATGTCACTGACACCCTTCCCACACACACATACAGACACATAGACCGTGGAAAAGTCAAGCAAGTAGCATCATTCCAGACTTGGGATAAAGAATAGAGGAAAGAAACAAGTGCTGAAAGTCTGGGATGGTGTGGGACGGACCCCATGATTGATATGTCACATACCTGAGTGCTGGCACCCAAGGTACCTCCAGAGCATTACCGTATCTCTCATACTCTATCATTACTGTGTCTCCCACAGTCAACCAGAGTGGACTATGGGGTCCCTACACAGCTCCTGACTTCTCTGATGGGCTATCAGGTGATGTTATACCAGCAATAAAATGGACCAGAGACTGCTCTCTAGCCCCAAGGCCAGCTGGCACCACATAGCTCGTGTCCATATGGCTAAACTCCAGAACATGGCGGCTATGTCTGGGAGCTGTCTGGGGCAAAGCTAGTTGGTGTATTTAAAAATCATAGCATGTTGTCACCTCAACAATACGCAGGTCCACATGTCAATATTTAGATTCTGAGGACTGGCATCCTCACACCCATTCTTACTTTCAGTGAGAATCCTAATTGAAATGTGGAATTTCCCTTACTGATACCTTTTATGGATTTTGGCCTGGTCTATTTGATGCCATCAGATGGCAGACTTGTATTTGCTTCCAATGTTGGCAGTAGGTGCTGCATTCTTGCTCCCCTCTCCCCCTTGGCTCTTTAGCCTAGCTTTTAAATATATTCTTAGGCACCACTTGTATATGGATCACTTTTAAGGTGTGTGTAATTGCCTACCTTGAATCATTTTCATTAAAGGCCTTCAAATATTTCTTGCCTTAGTAAAGTCTGACTATTGATTTTCCAAAAGGAAAAAGACTGTGGGAATGTCCCCAGAGCCTGAGCCCCTGCACCTGCAAGCCCCAGGTCAGCAAAAAACATCTGTGGACTTCTTTCAGTTGATACTAAATAGCTAAACAGAATGTCACTCAAGGAATCCTTTTATATATGGTATAGCTACAGCCATGAACCAAAGACAAAATAGACTACTGATTAAAATAGGATGTAGGTATTGTTGCCAACTTGCCCTCATTTTCTTTATTTTCCTGGATGACTTGATCACAATCCACTGAGGAGGGAGGGGAGGCCATTTAATCCTCTTCTCCAAGGCAATTATAGCAGGAGACACTTTGAATTATAGAGCTGAGAGTAGAATTATAGTGCCTAAATTTGAGCCAGAAGACAATCGTTAGCCAGCAGAAATTTGATAAGGCTCTGATAGATCCTAGTAAGGCAGCATTTCTTTTCTTTTTTTTAAACGTGGGAGCAAAATAAATGAAAGAGCTACATAGGATAAGCAACACGGCTTATGGAACACAAGCCTTGACATGACATTTCATTATGTTTAAAACTTTCTGTGTCTTCCTCCTGAAAATATGCACAGATTTTTTTTGCTGGCAGTCCCTGAAGCCCGCTCAGAACAGCACAACAGAAGGGCTTGTAATGCAGCAAGCACAGGGACAGCCACTGGGAGGTCCTGAGTACCTGCTGTGATGCTGAGTGCCATGGCCAAGCTATACAAACCGCTGAGTCTCACAGATGCCCTGGTGACATCAGCAGCTGAAAGTGGGGTCCAGGTTCTACAGTGGTAAGCTCCTGACAGTTGTCCTAGCAAGATGGGCAGAAAATCAGGTTGCACTCAAAGTGGGGGAGCTGGCAACCTCAGTGACACAGGCTTAGCTCACAATTTTTGCCATGCCATTCCTGCACGTAGGATAAGAGGGCACATTGAAGCACCATTTGCTGACATGTTTTGCTCCCCGTTGGCTCATCACAGTAGCAAATAAAACTTCCAAGGAGTGCCTGTGGCCCCTAGAGCTCCTTGGCTGGCAGAGGAATTGCATGGGAATGCCTCGCTGCCCCCAAGCTCATCTCTGGAGAGCAGTGAGTGGTAGGCAGCTGACTGAAGCAGGCCTGCAACTGCACTGATTTCTGTCGTGGCTGAAGTAGCCTGGACTGACTCTGATGTAATGGAGAAACAGAAGGGATAAAAAGTCACTTCACCACATATTCAAGTCAACAGAAAGGAATCATAGAGACCATAGATGTATGGCAACCTAGAGCAAATTCAGCCACTCTCCCTCGTTTTTCTTGCAAAGCATTCAAGTGGTAAGGGGCACTGTCTGATTTTCTAACAGCTTTAGCAGCATTTCATTCATCTTTGGGATGAGGGAAAAGAAGCAACCTGGTGTTATATTACAACTTTAGCAAGAAGTAATATGACAGAGGATAAAAAAATCAACACAAGAAATGAAGTCCAAGCTGTGGTACTGCTAAACCACAGCAGTGAAAAGAAAAGTGTTCTCTCTGAGCAATGGAAGCAACACAGCACAACCCTACTGACATCAGGACCAGTTAATAGCAATTTCTGATTCAAGAGGAGAGCTGAGATGGTTTATCTGACTCACCCTTCCCCAGTTAGTTTGATGCAGGTTATTTCTGCAGTATGTTCTCTCTGTTTTTCTACAGCCCAGTTTTCAGTTTCCCAGTAAAGGAGGGCAAGTTATCCCCTGTTGAGATTATCAGATAGATAATCTTGGGATTCCACACATCAGACAGGATATTTCTTACATCACTTTTTACCTAATGCTAGTCTTTTTTTCCCACTTCCTTGAGCTCTGGGCTGTTGCACCTTTTTGTACTGTACAGATACATTTATACAGGCAGAACTGCATAATTTTGGTATTTTATGTTCATTTTCCACTTTGCTGGAATAGGTGTTAAAAGTGACTAAAAAGCAGATGATAATTCAGGGAATTTAGGCAAAATGTTTTTAAGGAACGAAAGTGTTTCATCTTGGGTAGCCAAACTTCCACCTGACGAGAGCTGCCCCCTTCCTGAATATGCCAGCACCATGACATCTGCTGCAATACCAGAGCTCCATGTGTCCACTTGTAAAGGAGAAAACAAACAGGAGGCAGTGAGTTATTTCTTCAAATGGATCTAGACTGGGGTCCAGGTGCACATGAAGAGATTGCAAAATGGGAAAGTTGAAGTGAGAATGGGTGGACATCTCACCTAACTCCAGACACCTACACAAAGACACCTCCAGATGAACTTCTCACTCACTGCTTCCTTTCTAATTAGTGAAAATAAGCATAATATTTCTAGGACTCTGTTAATGCAACCTATTTAGATGCCTACTTTGGGATAAGAGTGGTTGCAGCCTAGGAACACATACATATTTTGCAAGCCAAGGTGGAGGCATCCACATTCCTTCTAGAGTAGAGCATTCCAACCACAGAGCAAGAAGAAGGGTCCAGACTCGCAAAATGAAAATATAGTATGTGTACGCACAGAGAAAACAGAATAGAAGGGGACACTGAGCTGTAATATGAAGCAAAAATCTGTCCTGAAGGACCAAGCAGAAATGGCTAGGTCAAAAAGCTAAGAAAAAAAAACAAATCCCAAAAAAAGACCACCAACAAAAACCACACATAGTTTATGCTTTCAGTCATCATCCTCACAGTTGTTTTAATGCACATCAGTCATCACTTGCACTGTTCCTGGTTATTCTGTTCCTGTGGTCAGTCCTCTCCAGACACAGCTTTGATATTTGTTTTGCAGCTTTGCCTTTTGTTTCAATGTTTTGAAATCCATGCCACAGTCCAAAGCATCCTATAGCAAGGGCTAATTCTGCCAAAGAGATGGGCATTTGTCAGCTGAGCTGCCACCAATCTCACTTTAACCCAGCTTCCTGGATGGGGCAGCCAAGTTGAGAAACCTTTTGGACAGCATCACACAGAATAACAGAATCACAGAATGGTTTGGGCTGGAAGGGACCCTGAAGAACATCTTGTTCCAACCCCCCTTCATGGGCAGGGACACCTCCCTGGGACACCAGGTTGTTCAAAGCCCCATCCAGCCTGGCCCTGAACACTGGCAGGGAGAGGGCACCCACAGCTTCCTTGGGCAGCGGGTGCCAGTGGATCACCACCCTCATAGTGAAGAATTTCTTCTTGATGTCTATCCTAACATATTCTCAGTAGTCCCACTGTTATCAATTGAGTTACTTCAGATTTACTCATACATTACAAAAAGTTACCCACCTTATGCAACATGTTGTTGGTGCAAGCAGTGCAGACATTATAAGATCATAGTAGTTGATATCTCCTGTACTTCACAGAGCTGTCATGTTCACATAATACCATAGGTAATAAATACATTTTACAGTGACTAAAGAGATAATAGGGAAGCTTTAAGCTCTGACTGTGGAATTGCCTAAGTGACAGAGCTGAATACCAGAGGCTGAAGTGCATTTGCTTCTCTGCTGAAGGGCCTGTGTCAGAAACATGCTTCATACCTACAGATCTGACAGGTACCAAATAGGGAACTGCCTTGCCTATGGAAGAGAAGCAATATGGAGGTGAACTACAGAACCTTCCTGAAACAGGGCCTTAGGGAGTTCCTGTCCCTCAGCACTCCAATTATTTCCTGGAAAGGGTAAGAGTCATGTTTGTGAGCCCTGCTGGGGAGCAAAAGCCTCCAACATATGCAGCTCTGGTTTTCTGTAAAGCTGAAGCAGGCACGCAAGCAGCAGTTTTGCTGGATGGTGGTACTTCCAGCTGCCTTTGCCTATGCTGTGCTCTAATGGCTGAGCATGCAGGCTCTTCTCCAAGTCTCTCCACTGCCCTACATTACTGAAATTAGGTTGAGTGGATTTCCGGGTAAAACACTGTCTCTTGGGACATGCCCAGCTCCCGTCTGACTTGCCAAGATTAATTAAATCAGAGCAGACATCAGCTTATGACCATTGTAGCAGCAACCTCTCTGCTGATCGTTTCTTTTGTGGCTGGTGGCTTGGGTTTTGTTTTCCTTTTTGTATCTATTCCACTGCAGATCTTTAAATTACCACAGCTGATGCCAAGAGAAGAGAAATTGCGCAAACACTCTGGGATTCTACTACAGAGGCAGTGATTTTGTTTCTGCTGCTTTCCCACTGTTTGCATAATTATTACTGATATTGATTGTGCAGTTAGAACTCCTCTTGCCTTCATGATAAAGTATCGCCCAGATCTACTCAGCCACTGCTTTTTCTTAGCATTTGTCATGCTCACTCCTTTTTCACTCTTTCCTCTGCCAACTATGGCTTGGTCCTAGATGGAACTGAAAACCTGTGCCTCATCCGGTGTCCTCTCTGCTACCAAATCTTCATCTGGGTTTTCCTGTCCTGTTTTAAGCAGACCTCTTGTGCCCCAAGAGATGACTCTTTAAAGACATTTTTTGGAGGGTAAGGAGCACTGGAAGGCCCCATTTCAAAAACCCTGATCTGAGCCTCTCTTAGTTTTGATGACATTTGGATCCAGATTTGGATCCAGGCTTCACAGCTTGATTCATCTGTCCCAGTCCATCTGTCTTTCTAGCCAGCCAGAAGCTGATTCCAGGCAGACAACAGTAGGTCTGAGACTGCTGAAACGAGATGCACTTCAAGTTCAGAGCTGTTGCTTACACATTTCTTGTCCTGAGCCAAGTAGGCCCATTGCAGTCAAACCTACAATGTGTCATATGCAGGACTAAAATCCTATGCCCTGTCCACTCGTTACTTCTGAAAACTGGCAGAATTATGCTGGCCCAGCAAAACAATGAGAAATGGAGGAATTGGATATTTCAGGTGAGTGGCTGTGCCTGGTCCAGAGGACTGACTGGTATGATTTCTCCAAAATGCCAGGTGAATCCCTCACTTGCTACAGGTAAAGGATACTCATGGTACTGCATGGTTCCTGTGAGCTCTGTGGGTCCTGATGGGAACACGGTAACTGAGAGATCTGAATATCCCTGGCAAACCCTGCAATGAGACAGTGAGGAGGAATGTTCCTACTGAATGTAGCAGGCAGGAGGTCCAGGGAAGTTGGCCAGTAATTACTGGAAAGAAGCAGGCAAAGAAGCCTGTTAAGGGTAAAAACAAACAAACAAAACCAGCAAGAAACAACAAAAAACCTAGAAAACATTAATATGACCACAATACATGGTTGTTTGAGTCTTCTGTTCCTAGACTGCCTTATCTTTGTTTCAGCATGATGTGCGTCAACTTTACTTGGTCTAGCAGAGAGAAAGAAACAACTTCTGCCAGTCCCATGGTTTGATGACTTGGGTCCAAGCTTGGATGGTTGCCTCTTCTCCTGATCCTGCTAAATCCTCAGAGGACAGCCAGCCCCAGTTCTGTCGCCCCAGCTGCCTTTGCGCTTTGTCAGGCTGACGAGCCAGTGGCTTAGGGATTTTCTTTCCCTTTCCACCTGCCTCACGCCTTCCTTCTCCCAGCACCACCATGGAAATCCCACACTGCATCGGCATCTGTGTGTGCAGGAGATGGAAAAGAAGGGATTGGTGGGAGGGATGCTCAGGGCAGTGGGGAGGGGGTGCAGAGGGGAGTCAGGCTCATAGTTCCATTGCAAAGTATCTTGCAGTGTCTAGACACCAGCTGCTGGGTTGCCATGGAAACTCCCCAACTTTGGCTGATGGTAAGGAGGAGTGAGGTCTCCAGAGAAATGGGAGTGGTGGAGGAAGAGGGTGGAGAGAGAAAAGGGAGGATGTTCCTTGTGAATGTGAGGTGTTAACCCACCTACAGCTCCATTTGCAAATATTTTTGCTTCCTGGAGAATGGGAAAGGAGCAGCTCTCCTTTCTTCCACTGCTTTCTTCCACCATTTCCTTCCCACACCCATGGATGTAGCCAGGCCTGAAGACATATAAATTATTTGCTTACTGCTGGCTGGTCATTTATTTCTGCCTTTCTGCACTTTTGACCCAAACTTCCTGTGTACAGTACCTATAACTAGGCAATTTCAATCTAGCTAGAGCTGAAAAAAATTGGGTTTTCAGACAGTGAGATCTCCTTAAACAATTCCTCTCTCTTGGCCACCATCACTGCTACAAGCTTCAGGGAGGACAGGGTTCTCCCAGATGGCAGCAGTGTGATCTGTCACAGTGCTTCTGTGGGGATGCTTAGTTACACCAGAAAGTGCTGAGGAACTGAGAGGCTATGTAGTACCAGTGGTTGAAGGGGATGTAAAAGAGCCCTTTTGGGATGAGAATGCCTTGGAGAGACATGTTTTGTGCTATTATTGAGTGGCCTCCTGACAAACAGAGTCAAAGGTGCTGACTTCAGCAGACTCCTACCGAGGCTCCACTGTATTTACATCCAGGAAGCCTGAAGTGGACTTGTGCAGGATCTCCCCAACCATGAGCTGGGGTCAGAGGTAGTCTCAGTTCCAATCAGGTTCTCAGCTGCCCTCACTTCTGGAAAGGGGTTCCAAGCTAACAGCCTCCACGTCCCCCCAGATAGGGTGAACAAGAGTTAAAGAGTCTCTAGACACTCAGACCACATTTTCCACTGACTGAATTTCCAGCAAGGTAGTATACTGATCTTTTTAGATACAATATCCAGATTGTACTGGACACAGAAGATAAAACAGGATGTAATATCCAGATCATACACTTATGATGAACCCAGAACTTTGTGAATGCCAAAAGCTGTCTCCAATATAAGCTTCCCAAATTGCTATGGGCAACCAGCAATATAAATATTTACATGGTCTTTTCATCAAAGCAATGGCCTAACTCATAATCATGGAGGTATTTTATCCTTGTGAAATTCCAGCGAAGAAAGAAAAAGCTTTTATCTGCATAAAGTGAGCAGTGTATGAATATCTGGGCTACGATCACAATAAAAAAGAGCCTGTGGTGTACTCAGGAGGCTCAGCCACCTTGGCTTTTCATTCCAGCATCTCAATCAGCCACTCTGCAGGCAGCAGCACTTTCATAGGCGTGATGCTTTGGTCCTGTGATTTCTGATATTCCCCAAAGTCCTAATCTCAGGCCAAAACTGGAGGTGCAGCAATCATCTCAGCAATATCCCCCCAATTCAACCATCCCAGAAAGGCGGGGAGAAGATTACTTCACCGAGGAAAACCTGCAAACAAATAACCCACAAGTTCTTTATTCTTCTTTCCCAATACTGTTGGTTTCACTTGGGTTCTGTAGACCAGAAAGGCTACTCTTTTAATTCCTTATATACCTTGTGATTCAAGCAGCTTGAATGTTGAGGTTTTTACTTGCTTCCAGATGTGCATTGTAACAGTTGGCAACTGCTCTTGGTGTACGGAAAACAGGATGTCCCCATCTCATGTAACAGTATTCTTTTGTCTCACCTATCTTTTCCCCTTTACTGGGTTAAATTTTGGAGGATGTCTTAGAAACACAGGGCATGTGAGAAGACAGAAGAACAGAGTCTTGATAAGACATGTCCATTTATTCTTCAGCCTCTCTAGGGTGGCTGCCCTGTGAGATCATATGGGAGAAATCAGAGGAAAGATAAGAAGAAGTAGAAATACCCTGAGCAGATCCTGGCCAAGCAAGCAAAATGAAACCTCATTGAAGTAATTGTTAGTGATTCCTGTATAGCCATGATATTTCTAGCAAAACAGTCTGAGACTGAAGCTTACAGCATCTTGGGGATGGAGGTTTGGGTTTGGAGAGGCCTGGCCTGGCAGATGCACAGGGAATAGCACAGCAAGTGGCAGAAGTTTGATAGACAGATCAGATCCTCTGAGGTCTGCCCATTTCACAGCTCCACTGATCAACCTGGCAACTGTAGTAGCCTCAGTAGGGGGATAAAAATGAGCCCAAAACCATGGCAGACTGCTGGCATTCATGCACCGATGATCCTAAGATAAAGAGGGTTAAGAAGAGCAAGGAAGTGTGTGGCATTCTAGAGACTGGGTTCTTCTACAGCTCCCACCTCATCACACAGGACCAGCTGTGAGGCTGCTCTCCTCCCTTGACCCAGTGCAGCTGTCCAGGGAAAAGAAGCCAGAGGAGGAAAGATTCCACAACTGCAGCAAAAAGGTCTAGAAATTCCTTCAGTGCATACAGAATGAATGCATTGCTCCTCCCCTTGTAGTCCTCCCCCTTCAGCTGTCACTATCAGGAAAACAAATTGCTGCAGCTCTTACTACAAACCACGCTCTCACCTCCCTTCCCCCAGCCCAAAAGACATGTGCCATTCATAAGCTGCCTGCCTGACTGCTGGTCTCCATTATTAAAGCCTAGAAGGCTGATAAATTGGGGATTCATGGAGCCTGCAAGCCTCCAACAACCGGATTGCCATGGAAACCAGAGGCAGCCTCCATCTCCAGAAGAAATGACATCGATCTAGCTAAAGGCAGGGAATTACAATCAAGGAGAGGGTATAAAATGTGTCTTTTTCTTCCCCGTGCCACCCTCCCATTTTGAGTTTAAATGAAGGAGAAATTTCATTTAGAGATGGTTAGTTTGTTTCTGTCCTTCATCATACACCAAGGCTCTGAAAATTGGATGCTAAAATGAATTAGGTGCCTGTTGTCAGGCCTTCCATAACTGTCCCCCCAGCAGATGCAATGCCACCACCACCAGCTCTTTGCATCAAAGATATAACTAATATTTCCCATACGCACAGCTGGTGTACACACACGTCTGATCCTGGTGTATTTTGTGCAGAATGGGCACTGAAAACAGCTGCTGCTCTCTAGGAGGCTGTTCAGGCTTAATGCTGCGCTGACACTGAAGGTCCTGGGAGCCTTTGCTTTTCATTTCAACAGGAGAAGGCTACACACACATGACAACCTGGCCAGAGGAAGTGGCATTTTAAACTATGAGTGCTTGTGGGGAAAGCACATTTTGAGGCAACACGGAGTATCATTGCTGGCACAGACCAACCCTCCTCTCCTCCCAAAATCCCCTGTCTAGAACTCCTTAGCCACAGCTCTCTAGGAATGGGAAGACCTGGAATCACAGCACTCATCCTGCAAAGCTGAACAACTTCCCCAGATCATATTGCAAAAGCCAGATCCTGGCTGTCTCATTCCCCGGATGCAAGTGAGAAATCCTAAGGGTTGAGAGGTAAAAGCCACAGCTTGCCTTAAGGTTTGGAGGTCAGACTGCCCAGTCACCTCTTCTGCCCCAAGAAATCTCTGTGAACAGAGGTATGGTGATGCTTGCCCAGTAAGTTCTCAGCCCTCAGGGAAAGGAGGGAGCAGGGCAGCCTTGCACCTGGTACTGACTGTCATCAGAGAGCCCAGATGCACAGCAGGAAGAAGGAGAATGGAAGATGACTGGAAAACCTTCCATGTTTCTAGCAGGTGTTCCTTGTGAAAGAGGCAGCACCTAGCATCAGTAACTCCACTTTTAATTCAAATCTGGGGGTGTTTTGCTTTTCTTGTTTGGTTTGGTTTTAAACAACCTTCTCCCAGCTTGGGTGAGATTTCAGACTGAATTTTCTGAGTGCTGTACCAAGTGAACTGGTGCAGCTATCCCACAGTGGCCACCTCAGTTTATTCATCTTTTCACACTAATAATTCAATCAGGAATGTAATAAATTTGGCTTTGACATGAGGGCACCTCATGGGCAGCTGCAAATGCTTAGGAAGCCTGATAGGGGCACCTCATGCCCCATGCACATCTGGCCATGCCATCATGGCATGAAGCCAAGCTGCATCATCTAACACCCTGGAGCAGCAGGGATGTCCACATTGTCATTGGCAACGACAAAGCTCTTCAGTGCTATCCCCTGTGGTGGAAAAAAGTATCCCAACACAGTCCTAAGACTTAGGGCTTTGCTGAGCTAGTCTGTGACAAGGCTTCCCTCCATCATCACACAAATTTTCTGCACTGCTGTGCCTGTCCCCTTGCTAACAGTACCAGCTCAAGGTGGCCCAGTCTCAGCTGTGGGGACAAGCTGTAGCTGTCTTTCCATTATCTTATGCATAGCCAGAGTTTGCTATGAAACCCAGTTCTGTACAGGTCCACAGAGGCTGAGTAAACACAGCTCCTACTTGCAGAGTTTTTAAGGTTTTGGCCAAGGTGGAGAAGCCCATATGTTTGGCTTGGGTACCCTCATTTTGAGAACAGATGTCACAGAAGAGGGCCTTGTCTGAAGCATGAACCCACCAGGCCTGAGCTGCACTGAAATTGCACTGAGGCATAGGAAGTGGAACCCCATGATTTTGTGCTCATGTTGTTTCCCCTGATGCTCCAGATGATTTTATTTGCTATAAAAGTCCTTTGCTCAGGTTTTGGCTGATGGTCACAGAGCAATCCTGTAAGATGTCCATGTGAATGAGCACGTCTCTTTTACTTTTCCTCTCCTGCTGGAGCTGTTCCACTTCCATAAATCATAAAATATTCATTGGGCCAGAGGAAAACATTGACTCTGTAGACTGGTGGTGAGGGCACTCATCTGGAATAGAGGAGAACAAATTCCACATCCTGGCTCCAGCAAATAATAAATAATTTATGCAAAGTGGAGCAGCTCCAGCAGGAGGGATCAGGGGAACCTTCATCCAGCAGCCCAATGGCTTGCTTGCAAAGCTCTCTGGATTTCAGCTGCCTGGTATGGGGCATGAGCACATTTTGTCTTCTCCCCCATGCAGAGAGGACCTTACCCTCATACGCTAGCTACTCTAAAAGCAGGCAAAATCTTTTCTTACTATTTAAGTCTACAAATCCCATCATTCCTGTCACGGGTAAATTATGTTTAGCTTTGACAAATTAAAGGAATCTTTAATAAAATTAAAAAAGAGTTTCATAGAAAAAACTCCAGCCCAGGACTCAGAAGCTCTGCATGGAAGTACTTTGAACTGCAACTAGACTTGACTCCTCTGCTTCATAGAGACAGATGTGTATGTGTTTTGCTAGAAACAATGAGAATTAGTTGCATGCTACAACAGTTAGGAAGGGCTGGACTTTTCTCCTTGTTCCCTGGTGGAAAAATCAGTGACTCCATTCATCTTTATCACAGACATTTGGCTTCAGCCATGAGGAAGTTTTCTAGCTGGGGGCACAAAGAACCATTTTCTTTCTCATTTTGTGTCTCCTTATTGAGTGCAGTGAAGAGTGCTGGCTTCATATCTCTTGAGACTGAAGTCTGTTGCTCATCCAGAGAAGTGGAGCTGCTCAGCAGCAGTGTTGTGCATTTCTTCCCCATGTCTTCCTGCTGGGCCTCAGGTGTGTATGGGCTGTCTTGTGTCATGCTCAAGAGGTTCAGTTCAGTCCCTGCACCTGGCAACTTGTTTAGTCACACGGATAAGTCTCCCAGTGGAGGCTTGGCAGCAGTGCTAGGAAAGGTGTGTGCAAAGAGTACTTTCATCCCCTAAATTCAGCTTAAAGGCATGTGCCAAAACTCTTCATGCTGCTGAAGGATCTCTCAAACACCCACCAGTTCCACTGATTTGTAAACCTGCATCACCCTGCGTGTCCATGCCCTGTGGTGAGACAGGGTGCAGGACTGAGCAGGTGTAGTACAGGGTTATGGTATCTAGGTGACAGTCATGCCTGCACACTGGCAACAAAGCTAGCACTGGCTTTTGCTGTGCTTTCACCACCTGGATCCCTGGTGTACTGGCTGTAAAATGGACTGTGAATGCAGAGAACCAGAGGGCATTGCTGCTTATATAAATTGTAGCAGCTCTTCTAAAGATAACCTCAGAACAGCCCTCTGATCAAACCTTTTGCAGGTGGAGGTTTCCAACCCTTCTGACTGTAAGAGAAAGCGAAAGACCAGCATTGCAATATTGCACTGAGTCTTTCCCAGAGGAAGACACATGCTGACCATTTGTGAGCAGAGCTAAGATTACAATGACAGACTCATTCAGCTCACACATCTTTTTGAAGTGCAGTAGGGCAGCCTCTGGCCCAAGGTTTGCTCTCCTGTGGTAGACCTTTTGCCTGAGCACTGATGAGTGAAGATTACTCTGAATTGCTTACAACACTGATGCTGAAATCAGAGGTGGAATTCTAGCCTTACATAAGTTAGTAAGGGTTAGATTTCAGCCCTGCAGCTGCAGCTATAGATGGAGAGTGTTGCCTCCAAATAGGCAGTAAAAGATGGGAGGAAGGAGGGAGGATAAAGGGGAGCGTGAAACAGAAATTTGGGGAGGGGTAACATAGGGTGTCCAAGATGCAGTATGTACTCCTTCGTTTCCAAGCCCACAACCAGTGAGGGGATGGATCACCTGAAAACTAGGCAGTTACGGACTTACTGCACACAAACTTGCATTCATACCTCCCTCCTATAGGCTTGTGTCATTTTCAAATCAGTGGGTTCCTAAAACCTTTCAGAACAGCAAAGGGGGTTTTAGAAGTACTTTCCATCATTTACTTTATTCCATCTTCCATCTCTTCAAATAGTTATCTAGTAAGCTCTTAGAAATATTTTTCACAACTGCCAAGATGGTTCTGCCAAAGTCAGAAGAACCGGGGAATGCTTCTGCAGACTGGTCAGAGCTCTTGTTCCTTCCCTCCCATCCCCTTCCCTGTACATGCAATGCACTGTCAGCTATGGTTCTGCAGCACTGCACCACCTTAGCATTGGGGTTTGGATGCTCTTCCAAATGTCAGACAGATTTTCTTCTTCATTAAGCCCTGTAGGTTACAGGTCATGTCCGGTTATCATTACTACCATTCCCAATTACTGTATTTTTCTGAAGGAAGATGAAGAGTTTCAATAATGCCTCCCACCTTCTCCTTTCTTTCATAATGAAAAGACTCGTGTGCTACTGCCCATAAGGTACAGCTGGAAAGTGTGTGGTCCTTTCAACACTGGATAATTGGGACCTTATGACCTTCAGCTGACTTATTTACATGAAGCCTTGAGTCTCAATTTTGCTGTCATTAGGAGGTGGGCATTTTCCTTTACATCTCTGGGACCTGTCCAGGCTTTCATAGTTCTCTTCCTGACTGCTCCGCAGCCCTGCAGAGGGCTGTCCAAGATGAGCTCCTGGCTGCCAGGACCTCATCTGAGATTTTCAGATCTCCTTCAGTGTCCCAGGCTGAGAGTGATCCCATACTTCTTCACAATAGCAGCACTCTCCATGATACAGTTTCCCCCATACATTATCATTAAGTGTCTCCTCTATTTTCTGCCTGAAAGGCATTCAGCACCAACAGAGAGGGAAGCTGGGGATTGAGGAAGTTCTCCTTTAAGCCAAGCTTGCAGCATGAATGTAGTCTTGAGAAATATGTTGTGGCTAGAGACCTGCTCAAACTGATCTTGCATAAATTGGTCTTTCACAGGTCTGAAGGTTCAGAACTGGAGGTGGAATCTATTCCACAGAGTGGCTTGACTTGTTAGCCCCCTGTCACTGCCTATATTTCCTTTGGTTCTCTTGGCTGCTGCCCAATCTCACAGACTATCACATGGCTGAATAGAGTACTTGTGCAGTGCCTTTACAAAGAGCAGAGCTCCAAAGCCCACAACAGACCTGGATGTCATTGCTGTCATCAGTGCTCATTGGGTAGCTGTCTTCAAAAAGCAAAGGTGTTGGTGTGCATAAGAACTGGGATGTGGAGAAAAGCAGAAGAAATATTACCCTTCTGGAAACACATGTACACGAGTAAAGCCTTTTCTAAACTAATGGGCATAGTGTTTGTCACTTCATCTGATAAAGGACAGTTGCAGATTTAAAAGGAGTGCAGAGAAAAGCAACGAAGATGCTAAAAGACATGGGGATCATTTAACATAAAAAGTGATCTAAGGCATCACTTGTGTGTTCTTCAGGAAAGAGATGGACAGCAAGAGCTATGGCACTATGCCCTCTGTGCATATGTGCATACTTATGTGATGCTACAGACAGTAATCAATGGTATAAAGTAGGGTTGTCAGAAGCTTTTGCTCTTTCTGTGACATAACACAAGTACAGAAAGATATTTAAGGAAATGATGGCTCACCCACTTCTGAACTTTCCAGCCATGCATGGTACAGTTAGTTGGAGAAGGGGAAACTGTTGACACTTAGTCAAGCAGATACTATGCTTTTTTATATATCTCATATAAAACTACAGTTAGAATTAGTATCAATAAAGATAATACAACATGCTTTAACTGTGACATTAAACTAAATCCTAAGCAGCAGAGGACAAGGATTAGTCCTACTAGTAGAGAGGCAGTTTTCCTCAAATCTTCCCATGGCTGTATTCAGTGCTAGCCTCTGCAAAAAGCACAACAAATGGTTGTTAGGTTTGATGTAGATTGGCAATTTCTATGTTCCTCTACCAGTTATTTGCATAGACCCTTAGGAGTACAACATCACCTTGCCAGAGTCCATGGAGTTGCCACAGCAATTGGAAGTGATCACTGCACTGCCACTGATAATCCAGTATTCATGCACCTATTATACAGCTCAAGAAATTTTTAAATTATCTGATCATGCTGACCTGGTGAACTTTCCCAATCCCTTTCCTCTGCACATAGCAGTCAACTGTACCACAGAGTCAGTACTGCTACCCTTAAAGTACTGCTCCTTGGAGCTGTAAATCTCAGCTGATACTCTGCAAGCTTATATCCATCTGAAAAGTTCAGCCTACTTGATCCTAGTGTAAAGAGATGAGACTGGTGATGGTGCAGAGCACTGCCCACAGCTACAGCAAACAGCTGACACTTAAATTGCATTGTACATCTGTACTCTCTCCACTGGTCTGCTACATCAGCCCTTCTCCACAGAAAATTTTATTATTATTTACAGCACAAAGCCTTCCTCCCACGTGGGGATTTCAGAGCAGTTTCTGAAGATGACCTGTGTGTAGTTGTAGTGGACCACTGTGGAAAACACTATAATGAGGAGATAGAGATTTTGAGCAAAATCTAGGTTGTAGGGAAATGTGCATTAGCATCAGCTACCACTATGCAACTATACATATGTGCCCTTTAATAACATCATGTAGTGATAGGAAAAATTAGGAAGACATTTTTCACTATGAGGGTGATGAAACACTGGCACAAGTTGCCCAGGGAAGCAGTGGCTGCCCTTTCCCCTGGAAGTGGTCAATTCCAAGTTGGATGGGGTTTCAGATAACCAGCGGGAGGTATCCCGGCTCATTCAAGAGGTTTAGAACTAGATGATCTTTAAGGTCCTTTCCAGCCCAAACCATTCTGTGATTCTATGGTTCTGTGATTCTATGAGCACATACTGGGACAGCAGAGTGCACTGCCTTAAACAATACCACCTGTAAGTACTGCTTGTAGGAGCTCCGTCCTATGGAGATGTGTATGCATAACACCTTCAGCAGACCTTGATGTACCATCTGGCAAGTTCACTACTTTACAGGTTCAAGACAAATAGCTTTGTTCAGTTGGAAGAATACTATAAAGATATGAGGAAGAGTGAGGTTGGCCAACATCCTCATGAACAGGAACTCTGTGCAGCATGTCATGTCCATGAGGAGAGGGCTGATACTGAAAGAGCTGTGTTTCCCAACATCAGAAGGGATAAAGGATTACTGTCACCTTTCCTATAACTTCCATTCTTCATAAAATAAACCAATTAACCAGCTAAGTGTCCATGCATTACTTACAGGGGTCTCAAAAGAACTCATACGTTCATGTTGCAGAAAGTGGTTAACCTGCTCTCCTCAAGAGACCTTTTCCAGAGTCAGCACACACCTTGTCATAGGTAAATATGCCTAGTGACACCCAAGATTTCATTAAAAGAGGTCAGATACTGCTTCACCACAGGCCTACCAGCACAGTTCCCTATACAGAGGAAGATGCATCTCACTAGAAAATAGCAGAATTGAAGCACACATGGGACCAGACACAGTATTTCACTGCAACAGAGAAGGAAATCCACCTGTAGCAGGTAGTGTGTAGGTTTCCTGTTCTCTGGAAAATTGTGACATCCCACTTTCCTCACCCTGCCCCTCATATGGCTATTTGCACCAATATAAAGCAGGTAGTGAAATACCTACGCAATCCTTATACCCATGTAGACACAATGCAAAGATTAAAAATTTCAATACAACTGAGAACTAGGCACATACTTTGACACCTTCCAGCATGTTGCAGGTAACCTGGATTGCATCTCTATTCTGATTTTTTTGCTGGAGTAGTTCAATAGACAAGAAAATGCTGGCACGCTTATATTTACTCCCTTTGGGGCAGTCATGGGAAGACTAGTGTACTTGCATCTCTTTCCTCTACTACCAGATGTAGCAGCAGAGATAAGCTTCCATGAGACAAGAACTGCAGTGAGGGTGTTCTGCCTCATGCCAGCTACCCATGAGCCAAGACTAAAATTCCTCACACAGGTTGTGCCTTTACTTGGTACATGGCAACAGACAGTCTCTCTTTCCAAATCTTTATATAGCCAGTGATCCCTAGGTGCAGCAAGAAGTGTCCTTCCAGTACACTGATTGAACTGAAAAAAAAAACTGATTCAACCTGAAACGATAAAAAAGGATCCACTGGGACTTGCTCCCTCTGAGGAGGTAAAGAGAAGATGGTGCCTTCCAGTGCTCCTTGCTTGCCAGATACAGGTCCCTGGGGGAACTGCTGAGCTGCTAACATGTAATGCAATTGTCACCTGCATGATTTTTCATTTCAGCTGTGAAGTTGCCCCACTGTAAAGCTATTTCATCAAATGGGAGAAAGCACTCTTCATTTGTCAGCAAAAGAAGATCCAT
Source organism: Calypte anna (assembly GCF_003957555.1). NCBI lineage: Eukaryota > Metazoa > Chordata > Aves > Apodiformes > Trochilidae > Calypte > Calypte anna. Next base: position 81,120,444 of record NC_044244.1, read on the forward strand.
TTGTTTCCTTAGGCGTAATTTAGTCTTTCATATTTTGGGGCTTTGTTGTATTCTTACCTGACAACCTGAGAGTTCTTTTGATGTGATAGACAAATCTGGAGGTTTCTTCCCCCAAATCTGGGAAAGTACAAAGAAAATCTCACACTGTGTGACATTCGCCTCCTCTCCTTCCCAGAAGGCACAGAGTAGCCCATCTTTTTCTATAGTCTGCCGTGCTAATGTTGATCTCACTTGGAATCTGTGCTAGCGTAGACTCTTTCCAATAACTTTGACGAACACTCTCCAGATTTAAGCCAATGCAACTTAGACTAGAATAAGTCTCACTCCCTTATCCAGATGTAATGTATAAATTCCCTACTACCACTTTTGAATTTTGTTCTGTTGAGCAGGTTGGCATCATCTAAAGGAGCCTTTCTGAGCTTAAGAACAACACCAAAGAGGCAGAAGTTGGATCATTAACAAGAAGGCCTATAAACATGATTTTTGGCAAGGATGCTCAGATAAGAGAATACCTTCTTAGCATGCAAGTCACCTACCAAAAGACATGAAGAAAATGAAAAGGTTGTCCTTCTCTACCACTGAACAAAGCCCGCTCATTTAATGCCTTAGCCAGATCGGAATCCATCTACATTTTCCATCTGCTTTTTCCATTTACTATTTCATACAATGAGGATTGCTTAGAAACTGTCCTGACGTGCAACTGGGAATACCTGGGGTTCCAGATCAACTAATACTGGATACAGCACAGCTGTTTCAAGCCATTTCCTAATCCATTACCAACAGATAGGTAGGGTATGTGGAACTGAGTAACAAGGAGAGCTGAGAGCTGTCAGGGAATCAGCAACTGGTATGAAGAATCACCTGGCCTCTCCTCCACTCCAGAAACAGTAAATATTAGGCATTAAAAATAATGCACTTCTCTTCATCTGGTTACTTATTCCTGTCCCCTCTTCCTATCTTTTTTGTCCTGCCCTTAAATGAAGGCAAAAGTCTCTTCTGGGTATAAATGAAATGCCCTTGCTTTTTGCTTGTGTTTGCACCAAGGGAGATATCGACAGATAATACAATACAGCCATTGTAGTAAAATTCAAGGCAGATGAACATCACTGCACAAAAGCAGAATGGTCAGCATGCCCTATGGTAGTAGCAGCCAAGCATGCCATGGCAACCAGCCAACCAATGACACTGGCTAGGAGCCAATTTGATTTATTTTTGGCAGCCTGACACTGCACAGTACTGTGCCAGCCTTCGACCACAGAAATGATAAGATGACCTCTGAAAGCCAAGAGGGTGACTTCTGGGAAAAGGGGACTGATGAAGCTGAAAGAGGATCTGTCCCCAGACTGGAGGAGGACTGGAGTGGCAGATGTTAGGTAGCCCTCCCTCCCATTTGTGAATGACCATTGCAGCCATGCCATCAACCACCAGTGCTGGGCTTGCCTGGGGGATGACTGGGAGAAAGATGGAGACATGGTGGATGTCTTGAAGTCCATGGAAAGAGTATGTACCACGAGAGAGCAGTTTAGAGTTGAGAGGGAATAACAGGATGGAGACAGGAAAAAGAATACGTGGGGTTTCCCTCAGGAAATATTTGCTGTCTGTTGGAACTTTTATACTGTGATTCTGCTCTTTTGTGGCATATTCTTTCAGGAGAAATCAGCTTACTACTATTGACATTGTGCTGTAGAGTATATGCAGAACACAACCCAGCATCCTCAGAGAGATGGACAAGAAGGCCTATATAATCTTTTTGGCATTTCTTTCTTAGATGGCTCTGGGGGCACTTACCCAGCTGTTCGGGTTTGTGATTGGAAGGCTGATATCAGACTGGAATAGGAATTTAGGAAAAAATCTATATTCATTAACATTTTAAAGAGACTAGCAGTTTGACTGCAGCCACACACTTTCCATGTTTGCTTTCTGCAAACATTGGTTAGCTTGAGTATTACAGCATGCATACTGAATAAGTATAAATAGATGCACATCCTGGTCTTAAACACTCAACCACTGGAAATGAATTTTTAAATATAAATTTGATTGTAGATTTTCCAACTTGCTCTGCTGGCTAGATATTTACATAAGTAACAGTATCACGTGCAGATGCATAATTAATCATGCATTGAAATGGCCACTTCAAATGATGTGGCCATGAATGGTTAGCCACTTCAAATGATGTTAAAGCCAACATGAGCATGGGGAAGATATCTGCAAATAATTTCTAATACTGCATAAAAATAAACCATTATTTGATGACTGGTGACTCAAAACAGATAAAATTAAGCAAAGTAAATAGCCTGCTACTACAAATTTCCTACCTCTACCCATTAGAGTAGACTAATCTGAATAAGTATAGAATGTTAATTCAAAGCCAAATCACTACTCTTGTTTAGGAATGAGGCATCTAAAGTCTTAATTAAGAGTTAATTAGCATTTGTTTTCCTGTGTACAGAGGACCTCTAAACACTGATTCACTCTGTCCTGGTTTTGCCAATGATGTTTTTATACCTTTGCCCAAGCATGAAAAACAAGTACAGCATGCAACATACCTAATTGGATTACATAGATCACAACATTTATTTTGTCACTAAAGTCATTACACAAAGTAAGAAGAGCTAGAAACCTGAATAACAAAAAGTCCACATGGGCCATGCAATTTCAAGAGTTATCTCTAGAAATGTTTTAAATGACAGGGGGTAAAACCAGCAACCCTTTGTTCCTGTGTACATTGAGATTAGACTCATACTCCAGAAGGCTGATCTCCTTGCTCATACCTTAATCATAATTATTCTGCATGAACTCCTTTTCCAGTACTTATCTGTCCTTTCGGATGTCTGTTCTTCTCTATCTGGTCACTATCTTGAGCAGGATCAAAGTTGCCTGAAGCTATGAATCTAGGAAGTCTAAATAGAGAGTGGGAATTGCAATTGTGGAAGAGAAGTAGTGGACCAAATGAAATGAGGAGAAACATCAGTAGGTGTAAGCCTGGATGCTGAGGCTCTGTCACATTTACCTCGGGCTGTTCATGACTATCAAGGCGATACGCCAACAAACTGATGAATGCAGAAAGCTCTGAACAGCCGAACGTCTCATGAATGTGCAGGGCAGCTGTGTTTGGCACTGCCTCTTGAGTTTCATGTCATGCCTACCTCTGATCTTACCTCTTTTTGTTTTGTTTTATGGTCTCTTTCTGAAGGAAGGTAAAGAAGAAGAGCAAAAGTATCCTCAGGTCTTTGATGCACTTTCTGCCCAGCTCGGTACCACAATCCATAACCAGATCTTCTTTATGGTTTACAAACACTATGCTTCTGTCAAAAAAATGCTCACTTTTACCTCTTAAAACTTTTCACCTCTTCACAGGGGGCTTGTTAGGCAGAACTGCACTCAGCCAAGACCAAAGAATTGAAAGCACCTCCTAGAGTGACTGTTTGCATTCATCCCTCTCTTCTGACCTTACTCACTGAGCTGTCAGGGCCTCCAATCTTCCCTTTCCCTTCCTGATACTCTTACCACATGGCTGTGACCTAGCTGAAACGTGTAAAAGCTTCATGCAGATATGGCTTTCTTGGGCTACTCCAAGTACAGAGGCTAGAAGTATTGGTGTGGATGAAACTATAAGCCATGCTGATAACGAGATATTCCTGACTAGGATGTGGTTGCACCAGATCTCATTCATTCGCAAAGAGATGGAAGAAAGATCCTTTTAGCTCCTTCTTGACCCTCCCACCAGCAAGGCTAAACAGCCTTCTGCAGTATGAGAGTGGTTTTGTCTTGTGAGACTTTCAGGTCAAGCTGGCAGTCTCTAGTGAGCTGATATCAGCTTGAGCTGTTTTGTTGCCCCAGTGGAGCTGACTGTTGTGGTGTAACAGGCAAGGTTCATCGCCCTCTTTAGCATCTACAGAGCTTGGGGAGATCTCCCAGGTGCCTCCAAATTCCCAGCTGGATGATACTCTATCACCACTATCTATCACTCTATCACCATGACAAGGAGGGTGGGATGGCACCTCCACCTAGAGGAAAAGGAGCCTTGAGAGAAGGTGCAGTATTTCCAAAAGCTGATGGGAAGCACGGAAGAGGGTATTAAGGAAGAACATGCAACTCCCCCCACCCCTAAAGCCCAGCTGGGGAGTTCCCTTGTTAACCCCCAGCCTAAGCCCCGCACCAGCTCTTTCTGAACGACCTCAGGTGTGCATCCCCAAGAGGCCAAAGGGAGGTATCCATTTCTGGAGAGGCCCATTCCCCAGCAGGGCTTTCACTCACCTGTCTTCTCTTCGGTTTGGCTGCTCTCCACTGTCTCCATTTGGGGTTGCGCTGTTGCCTTGGCAGTAGCATCCTCTGCGGCAGGGGTGGCGGTGGCAGTGGTGTCAGCAGCAGGCACATCGGCTTGTTTAGGCTCCTCTTTGTCTTGGGCTTCATCAGCCTTCAAGGATGGCGAGTTATCAGCGGAAGCTTTAGTGGCACTTTCCGTTTCGGCGGGAGCGGCAGCAGCGGGCTTCTCGTCCGAGGAGGAGGAGGCAGCAGGAGTGGCAGCCTGTGGGGCTGGCTTCTCTGAGCTCGTCTCGGCGCCTCCGTCCCCTTTTTTCTCCTCGGCTGGTGCGCTGCTGCCTTTGCTGCCCTCCTCCAGCTGGGCGCTGTCAGCAGCGGCCGCTTCTGTGGCAGCGGGAGCCTCGCTCTCTTTGTTCTCGGCTGCTCCGCCGGCGGGGCCTTCCTCCTTCTTGTCGCTGGCATCGGCCTCGGATGCCGGGGCATCTCCCTTCTTCTCCCCCTTGAGCTTTTTCCTTGTTATGTGTCCGCGGAAGCTGGCCTGGATTTTGGTGGCTGCCTTATGAGCTTTATCTTCTGGTTTGATGCCATCTTGCTCGATCTTTTGGTCTCCGTCCTCATTTTTTTCAACCTTTGGAGAACAAGGGAGGAGGGCAGAGGAGGAAACAGGGAGGAAAGTTAAGATTTCTCCAGATGCAGCCCAGGCTCTGGCTTCATTGGTAAAGTCCCACCTTTCCCTCCTGCCTACCAGTGACAATTTTCAAATCAGCCTTTGCATTTGGTGTGGGCTTGAAGCCAGGTGGCTCTAATTTCATCCTAGGGCTGGACAGACACAGGGGATTTGTAAAAGGAATTTAAAGCACCTCATCATCTCTGTCAGCAATACTGAAAGCACCTTGCACCAGCTGAGTTGTCTCTATTCCCATGATTTATTTTCACATCCGTTTTGAAATATCCCTTTTTTTTTTTCCCTACTAATTTTCAAAACACTCTTCCCAAAAGCAGAATTTCAGAGTCTTTCCAAATCCACCTTTGCCTTCAAGCCTTTGTTTATTTTTAATGACACCTTATTTCACAGGTGTGTGATTCCAATGACACCAAGTGTTTGGTCCTGTATAGATTTTTGGCTCTGGATTACCAACAAAGAATAGTAGTGCTGCCCACCCCACCACAGCTGTGTGCTGTCAGGCATACACAGATATTAACAGGATGCACTCCTCACAAATGCCTTGCCTGCAAGCACTCCAAACACTTTGCTCCTGACTCATGGTTTCAATGAAGGAATAATAGGCAGATAGATATCAGTCTTAACAGTCTCAGCAGATTATTATTATTTCTCTGACTACTGGGGAGAATTCAGGCTTGCAACAAAGAACAGACATTTCCCTTTTTTTTATACTTATGCCATTAATTACAGTCTTAAATGAGACCAAAATAGAGCCTGTGCCTTATGCTGGGCTGCTGCAGACAGATAATGCACTGCTTGTAAACCCCCACTGAATCCACAGGACATAGCATGCTTCACCCCAATAGTTTAGCTGCCCTTTGGCAAGTAACAGCTCAGCTGCATATTGATGATAGGACACTATTCTATTAATATTCCCACTGGGAAGCATTCAAAAGAGCTTCTCAGAAGCAGGGCCACTGCCCTCTTTGCTGTCTGCACCTGGTTTCCAACACTGGCTCAGGTCACAAAAGTAAATGGCATGGCAGAGAAAATCAGCAAGTTTTTATTCCTGGGTGGGAAGAGGAAAGAAGCTCCTTGGGCCACTGCAACTGAGAGGCGTCATCTGGAGAAAGGCCCAGGACCAGAAGAGCAGAGAGAAGGGACAGCCTATAAATACATTCAAGAAAAGCACAGCAGCAGGTGTAAGGAAGAAGACACTGCAGAATGGCACTAGAAGTACCATACCTGTGAAGAGGGGGACAGAAGGACTGGCCCACTGGCAGCAACCACTGGGAAACAGACTGGAAGTGATCATTTCCACAGTGTGAGACAGGGTCAGGCACACACGTGTGAGCCAAGCTGTACCACTGTACCAAGCACTTGGCCACTGGCATACCAGAGGTGGTACCCACTATCTCCCCTTGGGTCCCCATCCTAGGTGCGCACCTAGGATCATCCCCCAAGTAAACAGGGGTTAACTTGAGCCAAGTATGGTGGCCAAGGAACAAGCAGCTCCAAATTATCAAGGAAAAGAGCAGCTCCACAAAGCTGTGGAAGTGGTGAGGATGGATGGGTCTGTATACAGCAGTCTGGGAGTGAGACTGGGCACCAGGGTGCTTACGTAGAGGGTGACTGAAAAAGCCTGTGAATGACTACACAATATAAAATATTAATACACAGATTTCGGTAGAGTTTTCATGCTCCTGACCATGCCCAGGATTGTACCTATCACAGGGCACAGCTTAGCAGTTACATCTACACTTCCCCCGGGGTATTAAGCGAGGTGATATGGAGAGCAGGCTTTCATCTTCATTTGAGCTTATCAGAGAGCAGGTGATGGTTATGTGTCAAGATGATGCAAGACATTCACATGCTGTAATAATTTATGCCTCTTTTGATTGCATAGCTAACTTTGTTCTTCAGCATCTGGCCCATTTCAGCCCAAGGTGAGGGAAACAAACACAGAGTACATTTAAATTAGCATGTTCATCACCCAGCTGCTTAGGCAAATTCTGCAGCTCACAGTTAAGTCCTGTGTTGCAATGGAAACATAAATAATAACTGGACTAGCAAGTATAAGGAGAGCCTGAGTATGCCTGGATTACACTGTAGCCCCAGCAATGTGAAGATAAAACTAGTTACTCCTTTATATTACTTTATAACACTTAGGACCCTAACTTTGACTCTGTCCCTGAGGACTGTGGCCGATTTCAAACTGCAGCAGGGTCAGGAGACTGGAAAGACAATTTATACATAACCACAAAACCTTAAAGTTCCAGCCATACGCTTGATTTCACTCCAACATCAGTTGGAGAGAGATACAACCAGTCCAGAAGATTCCTAGAATGCACTGATGATAACTTCCTCCTCCAAGTGACAGAGGAATCAATGAGGAGAGGTGCCATGCTAGACCTTGTACTCACCAACAGAGAAGGGCTGGTAGGGAATGTTAAGCTCATGGGCAGCCTTGGCTGCAGTGATGATGAAATGGTGGAGTTTAAGATCCTCATGGATCAAAAAAAGGGCACACTCTTGAATCCCTCAACTTCAGAAGAGCCAATTTTGACCTATTAAGGAACCTCCTTGGTAGGATAGCATGGGACCAGACCCTGGAAGGATGGGGAGCCCAGGAAAGCTGGTTGACTTTAAGGATCATCTCCTTGGCACTTCATCCCTAAAAAGAAGAAATTAGTAAAAAGACCAGGAGGCCTATATGGGTAAACAAGCAACTCCTGGCCAAAATCAAAAACAAAAGGGAAATCCACAAAGGGTGGGAACAAGGACAAGTAACCTAGGAGGATTGTTTGTGAAACCAGAAACCAGGTTAGAAAAGATGAAGCCCTGATGGAGTCAAATTGTGTAGGGACATTAAAGACAACAAAGGTTTCTGAAGATATAACAGAGAAAAATAAAAATAAGAGAGAATGTGGGGCCCCTACAGAGGGATCCAGGTCATCTGGTTACTGAGAATATAGGCTGAAGTACTCAATGACTTCTTTGCTTCAGACTAGACTGGTAACCACTTGAGCCACATCACCCAAGTCATACGGGGCAATAGCTGGGTCTGGGAGAGTGAAGAACCACCCAGAGTCAGTGAAGATCAGGTGCAGGAACACCTAGAGAACCTGAAAGTGCACAAGTCCATGGGACCTGATGAGATACATCCACAGGTGCTGAAGGAAGTGGCAGCTGATGCTGCTAGACCACTAGACACCATATTTGAGAAGTCATGACAGTTTGGAGAGGTTCCCACAGACTGGAAAAGGAGAAACATGTTGCAAGACGAACCTCTTTTAGGGCACGGCGCTCCAAGGTCCAAACTGGTGTTCCAGCAGAAACTCACGAATAGCACTCTGAGTCTATTGCCCTCAGGGTCAACTAGCCTGGATCAGGGCTATTGCTCCAAAAGCAGCTAATCTCTCTGCTGGCTTGCTCAGGAGTGATCTGAGCCTGTTGGGAAGCTCACCTTTTATTGGCCCTCTAATCCTGCTCATGCACAGTTAGGGCCCACCTTGATCAGGCACAGGTGGGCTTAACACAAGCTCATGCCCACTACCTGGTAATTAGTGGCACCTGGTTGCCTCATAGCACTACAGAAACATAACCCCCATTTTTAAAAATTGAGCAAAAAAGCCCAGGGAACTATGGACCAGCCAGTCTCACCTCTGTGCCAGGTAAAATCATGGAGCAGATCTTGCTGGCATCTGTACTAGGGCACATGAAAAAGAACAAGGTGATTGGTGACAGTCAACATGGGTAAATTGTGCCTGACAAATATGGTGGCCTTTTTCAACAGAGTTAAAGCTCTGGTAGATACGGGAAGAGCAAATGGCGTCATCTATCAGGACTTTTCCATGGTGTTTGACACTGTCCCACATGACATCCTTGTCTCTAAGATGGAGAGTCATGGATATGATGGATGGACAGCTTGATGGATAAGGAGCTGGCTAGAAGGTCACACTCAGAGAATTGTGATCAATGGCTCAATGCCCACCTGGACACCAGTGGCAAGTGGAGCTCCTCAGGGGTCTGTTCTGGGTCCAGTAGTGTTTAACATCGTAATGTCCATGTCAGTGATATGGACAATGGCATTGAGGGCACCTTCAGTAAATTTGCTTATGGTACCAGGCTGTGTGGTGCAGGGGATTCACTTGAGGCAAGGGATGCCATCCAGAGGGATCTTAACAGACTTGATAAATAGGCCAGTGTCAGCTGCATGAAGTTCAACAAGTCCAAGTGCAAGGTCTTGCACCTGGGTCAAGCCAATCCCAGGCACAATTACAAGATGGGTACAGAGTGGGTTGAGAGTAGCCCTGAAGAGAAGAACTTGGGGGTGTTGATTGATGAGAAGCTCAACATGAGCTGGCAGTGTGCTCATACAGGTCAGAAGGCCAACCATATTCTAGGATGCATCAAAAGGAGCACAGAGAGGTGATTCTCTCCCTCTATTCTGCACTTGTGAGACCTCACCTCAAATACTGTGTCCAGTTCTGGTGTTCCCAGCATAAGAAGGATATAAATCTGCTGGAACGAGTCCAGTAGAGGGCCACAGAGATGATCCAGGGGCTGGAGCACCTGTGCTACAAGGAGAGGCTGAAGAAGCTGGGATTGTTTGGCCTGAAGAAGGGAAGACTCCCTGGGGACCTTATAGCTGCCTTCCAATACCTGAAAGGAGCCTACAGGAAGGCTGGAGAGGGACCACAAATGAAAAAACATTAATGAATGTGACAAAATTATTAATACCTGGACAAAGATGAAAACTACTGACTGGAGATCTCTCTTGCCATTGGCCTTGGTGTTCTCATACCCAATATACCTGCTATAGTAGCCAGGGTAGCTATTATGAACTCCAGACATGTCACCTTGTTACCTGGCCTATTCAGCTCTACAAAAGTTTTTCTTTTTCCCATTGCCTGCAGGAAAACAGGGTGCAGAAAGCCATAGGGTTGCCTCTCCTTCCACCCTGACAGATAAACTCGCAGAGAGCTGTGACTGCCAGACAGCCCTTTGCCTGGCAGGGAATGGGAGAACAATTTTTCTCTCCAGGGAGGTCAAATTGAAAACTCTCACCTGCACCTATGGCATTATAGAGCTTTAATTTTCCTTTGCTATTCTAATGCAATCATTGTCCTGCTGTCCCAGTTGGGATGACATCAGTATGAGTCCTTGCCATATCACCAAATTTGCAATCACAAGATGTATTTCCAACAGGATGCACTCAGCATAATTTCAGATATGAAAGAAACATAAATCTGCGGCAGAGGTGGAGTTTTAGGTCATGGATGAAAAAAAAAGTACTAATAGTTTGTCTGTGCCAACTGTGGCCCTCAGAAACACCATTTCTATTCAGTCCCTACCCACTGAATCATCCCAGGCATTTGAAATGTCTTATTTTCAGGCCTGCATCTACTTCTGGGGTAGGACATGGCATCCCTATATTATGTGTGTCATGTTGTATAACAATGGGTTGGGTGAGAACCAAATTGTTCAGAGGGAAACTTTGCTAACACAGAAAAAGACAAGGGGTCTTTATCTGGGGATTACTCACACAGCACATAAATCTTAATTAAGGAAGCTGATCAAAAATAACCTGTATACAATGAAGCTCCTGGAAAGCAATTTATCTTTCTTGGAAAGCTAAAGAGTGAGTCAGCCCTGCCAGGATGTATTCATGAGCATCTCAGTGGAAAACAAGAAATCTGCCTTATTTATCTGCCATGTGTTTATGACATCTTGGTTGTAGTATTGTGGTTGGAATAATATGACTATTATTACTAATGTTTGTACAGAATCTCGAGCTTTCAGCCAGGATTCAGGTCTGGTAAGGACAGGTTTCATACGTTAGTATTCCATCACCCCCACCCTCCCTTTGTTTACACATTTATGTGTAAAGTAAACTCATACTAGGACTTAATATTGACATAATCTTGATATCTCAAGCGTGCGTGCAATGTGTTGTCATTTTACGCAGCCTCTGTTTCATTTAGTGTGAAACAAATGTTAGATCTTTCAATGACAGGACTTGAAATTACTGAGATATGTGAATACATAACTATATGGATGTATATAAGGACATGTATTGTCCATTTTTGTATTCAGACCACCCCCACATATCCACCCAAGGCAGCATGCAAACCTTTGCCTTTATGAAACACACTGATAAGCTTTAATGTCTCTGCACTGTCTACAACATCTTTCCAATCCTAGAGGGGTGATCCTGTCACCATTTCCATCTGCTTGTCTGCCACACCTCCAGGTTTCTAGGACATCCCTTCCCAGGCAGAATGTTCCTGTAAGTAAAACCTTCTTAGCTGTCACATAGCTGAGAGAGTATTAGATAACATGCTAATGTTTAAGATACAGCTGGAGCAGAGGTTAGTCTGTAGGTACCAGGAATCTGGAAACTGCATAGAGTCATGATTCCAGAAGATTTCTAGTCTCTGGTCACCCTTCCACCTTCCACCTCCACAGCTTACAGAGGGCTCAAAATAAAGTAAAGAATGAAGAGAGTGCTAGTGTGACCTCCTGACCCTCCTAAATATTCCAGAGGCTGATACATAAGGAGAGGAAAAATTGAGAAGCTAGGTGTTTTCCAAATAGTCCATGCATTTGATGCCACACAGTGAGGCTAAGGGCAAGAAAGGAGGGGACTGACTGCTTTGGTCCTTGCTTGCTGTTTGTCCACTTGTCTCTTGTGGTGTATCTGGCCTTGGAAAAAAAATTATATAGTTTTGCATTTTGGATGCTGGGATGGAGAGATCAAGAAAGAATTTGCTGCACCACTGAAAGACCTTTCAATACTACATGGTGTCCTATGTCCCTCTCTACAGGTCTCCTTTTCCTGATGTATCTCTGCCCTCCAACATATAGAAAGTGGCAGCCTCTCCTTAATGTTCATCCTAGGATCAGGCTTCTATACACTCAGCCATCACCCTGGTATCCCACCCCTTTCTGTCCTTAGATGGGAGCTCCTCTTTAACACCAAATCCCAGAGCCCTTCGATTCACACTGCCACCTCCTGGTATTGTGAAACCCCTGAGTAATGAGTTCAGACTTAGGATTTACAGAGTTTTCACCAGAAAAAACATCAATACTGTCCAGAATCTGGACATATATAGGACTAGTGTCAGTTATCAATAATTTGCTTTACAACCCCAAGGAAATATGCTACCCAGTTATTATAGAAAAAACCCAACCAGTGGAAAGATATGGGGACCTCAAGTCATTCCTTTCTCATGACACTTGCACCAATGTATATGAGTAAAACTTTCCTCCAGTTAGCTAGGTGAAGTACCGCTGTAACAAGTAATCATCTGTGGTACTTGTGAGGTTAAGCTGGGTCTCAGCCCATGCCCTAGTCTTGACTAGAGCACAATGTATGTTCCTACTCAAAGTCACATGGGCCCAGACTCACACAGACATTTAGGCACCTGACTCCCATTCATTTCACAGGACTGAGTCACCTCAGTGCTTTTGTGGATCTGACAAATCATGACCTGATTTGTCTCAGAGATGGCATTGAAAGAGCAGAATGCATTAGGAAAAAAAAAAAAAAAAAGGCCAGCTGTCTCCCCAGAAGGAGTGAAACATGGACACATGAGAGAGAGAAAAGTCTTTCACGGCTTGAGAAGTGAGGAAGCAATTTAGCACAGAGAACAGCTTTTTTTAACCCAGTTAAATGGTGTGAAGACACCTGGCTAGAGGATGACACTTCTCAATACAACCTGTCTGCAAGGTGAGGAAACAAACAGAGTTCCTTTTTTCCCAAGATGAGTATGGTGATGGTGGGTAAAATACCCTTGAGAGAAAAAAGGTTAATTCATCTCTCTGAAGGCTTATGCAGTATGGTTCCCCAGAGTGTAACTAGCAGGATTTCAGCTCTCCAGTTTCAAATCCTCTAACAATGAATTTTCCATTCTTTCCTCTGTAAGATCCTCTCACACGTAGGAAATTTCCCCGCTTTCTTACAGTGCCTGCCAAGGAATAACCTAATGATGGTCAGGCAGATGGATGGATGTTATTCACTTGTGTACAGTGAATGAAAACAGAAGTAGAAAATAATCTAGAGCTAGACCTATTTACATATTTTCGGTGTGCCTTCTCAATAAACCCACTATACTCTCCTAACCTATTTTGTGACTCTCCCTTCTGTTTGTCAGTCTGTTTCTATTAAGTTAGTGGTCAGTCATGGTGTCATCTACCGCCTTGAAGCTCCTATGGCTTCAGATGTTAAATGGAGAGAGGCACTCAGTACTCTCTATGCTGCCTTTGCTGGCTGGGAGAAAAAAAGAAGAGCCTTTACCCTGAAGGTGATGTAAAGTGGCTGATGTCCAGGACTCACACTTTCTGGAGGAAAGTGGCTTGTGTACGTGAATGAGGAAGAAGGATTTTTCTTGTGTCTGATCTGGGCTTCCTGGAGCACTTTGGTAGTTGTGGGGCACAGGATGCATTCACTGATCTTTCAATTCAAAGCACCCAAAGCCTCAGAGACAGAACTGGCTTGCAGCTTGCCAAGGTGGGGCTTTAAACAGGTAATGTCAAGGGCATGTATGTATCCTGGGGTATGGCCTAACTGTGTGAGGGCATTTGGGGGCACATGGTCTGGGTGGACTGTGCTGAAGGCCGTGGGTGTTTGGCAGAATCAGCATCTGTGCTTTTGCTTCAGGTTGGAACCTGGCACATCCTGAGCTGTCAGTTGTGCCTTAGTCCCTTTTTTGGAGGGAAGTACTCGTATTGCTCCAGAAGGAGGCAGCCAGCAGGGGTTCAGATCAAGGGACCAAAGCCTGGACACAAAGCAGGAAGTTTTCCAATCTGACAGTGTAAATCCACTCCCAAAATAGAGCATGTTGAAGAAATTCAGCTAAATGAGCGGGTGAAAAATTTCCCTTGACCTATGTTTTCTTTGGAAAAGTCCATTCATAGAATATGTGATTTCTGTTGCAGATGAGCTTAGACAGAAACACAGGCTTTGATGTCACTAAACTAAAGAGAGATTTTATCCAGGCTCAAACTACGTGGTTTGTGTGGTTCTGTTCAGTAAGTTCTGGCAAGGATGGTTGTTGCTGTGTGAATTATTTTAAAGTAACACCTTCAAACTCTAAATCCCATGGTCTGTTGACCATGAGCAGGTAATGGAGTCCTGATTTATTGATATTTCTCCTTCTTTAAATTTTCTCTCTCATTTTGTTGTGTTTTTTTTTTTCTTGCTCCCTTAACTTTGGACTCTGCAAAAATTTTCAGGGAATTCTCCTTAACCTCTGGTGGCTCAGAGTCCCATGAGGACTGGAAACATTTGCCTCTGCCATGGCTGCAGCCAAGGGCCAGAAGATAATTTACAGCTCTGACTTGCTTCCCTGAGACCTGATGGAGTCAGCTGCTGAGCCTCCCCAGAGCCCAGGGTTATCCAAGGCCTCTAGAGCCATTTCCACAAGAAGCAACAGCTTGTGTCCTGCAGCTCCCACCCCATTTCTTCCATGGGAACATGGGGCTGCACTCAGATCTGGTGATGGGCAGTATCCCTTTCTGCTTGATGGGTAGATACAGCTCAGGGCTGTATTTATTCTAGTCGTACTAGTAGGATTTTAGTTTATGTCACTGGAAATGAGGGCAGTTACCTTCTGAGAAAGCATTTACATGTTTGTTAAACAAACGAGCAAGGCACAGACTAATTTCTAGTTCCTTGGGAGGATACCTAGAGGGTGGGCTCTGCTACAGCAGCAGCAAATTCTCCTCCCAGCACTGCCCATCAGGCTTTGGCAGCGCATTGGTGGGCAGGGAAGAGCAGACAGGGCTGAAACTCAGGCTGGGTAGAAGGGGAACTACAAGGAGCTGGTCTGGTAAGGCAGAAGGCTAGGGAAGGGACAAGACAGAGATCAGATCAGAGCAGAGAAGGAAAGGAATGACAGAAAAGGAGAGAGAAGAACTAAGGAACCAAATGGAAAGGAGAAAAGGAGCAGGGGAGAGATATAAAACCTGTCCACAGCCAAGGCACTGAAAGGAATAGAGGCAAATAAATAAGAGGAATGAGGAAAAATATGTGATACTAAGAAAGAGAGAGTGCAAGAAAGAGAGAGAAAAATCACTGATCCGCATCTGAAGGACATGACAGAAGGAAATACCAAGAAAAAACAGGCAGCTAAATAACCAAGCAGGGCCTCTTGAAGCAGATCTGCATGACTGACTGTGCCACAGATGAAAGAGGTGTTGGCAGTGTTCTTTTGGCCCATGCTACCTCCCTGCACAACTCTGGCTGTCATTTCCATAAGCACTGAGCTAGCAGTGATCTCATGGTCCATGTGTCAGCCTCTCAACAGTGCCCTGGTGGGAAGCTGGTCTTGTCAGTAAGCAGAATGATTTGGATGTGGGTGAGTTAATGTGTGACAGCTTTTCCGCTTCCCTGCTCCTTCTCCATCCTGAATAGAGAAAGAGGGAAGTGAGATGGAGCAGCTTCCTCAAGGCTGCAGGGAGATACAGAAGAGAAAATCCAGATGGGGAATGAAGTTTGATCAGTCCTTTGCTAGCATCTCTGTGTAACTCTACTTGTAAACAAGGCAATGCTTATTGTGCCCTTGAAGCCTGAACTTTGGCTGTGGTGCTGCTAAGGAGGCAAAGTGCTCTCATGAATATCCTATTCAATTATAAGAGACCATCTCATCATCCATGCTCATGTCAACTATAGCTTCAATGAAGAAAATGCACTGGCTATGCATGAGCTTCTTCTTGTTTCCCACACTGCTCTGCAATAGACTTCTGCTCCACAGAGGATCTGGACAGAGTGTTTCTACAGGCCTTTCACAGAATCACAGAATGTCAGGGGTTGGAAGATTATTGAGTCCAACCCCCTCTGCCAGAGCAGAACCAAAACTAGGGCAGGTCACTCAGAAATGCATCCAGATGGGTCTTGAAAGTCTTCAGGGAAGGAGACTCTACAACCTCTCTGGAGAGCCTGTACCAGGGCTCTGTAACCCTTACAGTAAAGAAATTCTTCCTCATGTTGAGGTGGAACTTCTTGTGTTCTATTTTGGACCCATTGCCCCTCGTCCTATTACAGGGCACAAGTGAGAAGAGATTGTCCCTTCCTTCTTGACACTCAGCCCTCATATATTTATACAGATTAAGTGGATCCCCTCTCAGCCTTCTCCTCTCCAGATTAAAAAGCCCCAGGTCTCTCAGCCTTTCTTTGTAAGGCAGGTATTCCAGTCCCTTATCATCCTCATAGCCCTCTGTATTCTCTCAAGTAAATCCCTGTCCCACTTGAACTGGGGAGCCCAGAACTGGATGCAATACTCCAGGTGAGGTCTCACCAGGGCAGAGTAGGGGGGGAGAACTTCCCTCGATCTACTTGACTGACCCAGACACTGACTGTGTGCATCTCCAGGTACTTTTTTCTCTAGCTTTCCCTGACCACTCTCTCCACCCACTTCAACCTCAGTGGTACTGTTGGTGCTGATGTTTGCTCCACAGATAGTCTGCAAGGTGGATGACGGGTCTCTCATGTCAGCCTGTGTTGTGACTCACCACAAGCAATAGATAAGACATAGGCTTCTCTTAGACCTGAATTCTTCACAGCAACAGCATGTCTTGGATGCCAGAGACATTATAGAAAACCTCCTGTGAGTACACTCTTGATCTACATTTTTTTCTCATTCCTTTTATGTGTTTAAAGTAAAAAGAGAGAAAGAAGATGAGATCCTGTATCTCTTGCCCTCCTTACTCACTAATTCAGGTGAGAACAGGAAGAGTTAAACCAACTCTTAAGATATCAAATATAGGAGACAGGTCACTAGTCCCACTATGAACTCTTAGATACTGCTGATTTACAGCAAAGTGCAAGAAGACCTATAGTATCTCTTTCTATTCTTCTTATCCCAAAGTTTGTAGAGCTTACTAACAAACAGTTGTACCGAGATCTTGCTGGAAGCTCAGTGCCAAATGCAATGATGGATGGTGAATGTGGCATGTAATTTCATTGAGTTTAATGGCGTTTTCCCAAAGGAGAATTTTTACAAGACTGTATTCTGTTGCTCCAAAACTACTTGTGAGAGGAGACATTGTTATATTCCACAAGGACTCTGAACTCAATAGAATTAGTATTTGCAGTGTTGCAAGCCCCTCAAATGCATGGTATTGAAGCAAAATAAAGCATTGTGCAACATTTAAGCTGTGCTCTTATCTACTCCATCCTGTCAGTGCAGGATGAGAACACCCTGAAAAAAAGGTGTAAGTGTCTGTTGGAATCTGAAAAAGTCTCCAGAGGGGACCTCTATGACATAACTTCTTTCACCCATGAACTTGGACTTGACTGCCTGAGACTATGCCCAGTTTGTATAACCTCAGTGAGTTCCAAGGTCTGTAAAGCTGATGAATCGGGCCTGTGATTGCAGCTGTCACTCCTGACTGGCCCAGAGCTGAAGGCATAACGTTGTGCCATACCCCTCTCCCATCCTTCAGGTAGGGTTGTCACCAGAGCACAGACATGGCTTTGATTAGAAAGATCCTTCAGGGCCACAGGCAGCGAGCTGAACATGAGACTCAGCTGCCTCAGGGTTTAATCACTTATTCTAGAGACTGGCACTGAGCTATGGGAAATGCACATGTGGCTTCAAGCCATTTTGTTTCCTACTTTGCTCCTCTACTCTATACAGCCCTATTGAAAAGGGAGGAGGGGGGAAGCAAGCCTGCAGTGCATGCTGCTATAGAGTCTTTGTGGACACTGTTAAGTTAATGCTATAAAGACCTCCAGCCAACAGGAACATGTTGAATAGATGTGCTAGGGAAAAAAGACACAAGTGTCTGAATTCCCCAGTTACAAGGGCCAGTATATCACAGCCACATTTAAGTAGTCAGCCAAAGCTTCTCTTAAGCTTCCTGCCTTAGGAGAGCTGTTCTTTCTTTCAAAATTATTCTTCTTTTTTTTTATTTTTTTTTTCCACTCCTTGGGCTTCCCATCTTTAAGTTGTTATTTAAAAAGGGCTTCAATAAGCTTTGAACATCTTGGTCTTAAAGTCTCCTGGCTTTGTTCCATTCTTCAGTCAGGAAGCATAGCAGTAGCCTCAAAGCACATTGTAATGTCTTTTCTCCAGGCACACAGTTTAGACCACTGTGTATCCCATTGCTCTGTAGCACAACCATACTGCATACCCTCCCTGTGGAGGGCTTTAATCAGCAGTCCCCCTGGAAGTCAAGGGAAAAGGGACCCGTGGTGAGGACAAGGGAATGGCTGGGCAAGGTGCACAAGACCCCTTCCACTTCTTTCTGCTCTGCTGAAAATGTGATACAGAAAGAGCGTTTTTATCCTGAGAAGGACTTTTAAGTCCTTTTAAGAACCTTCTTCCCTCAGGATACCCATGCAAAGCCAGACAGAAAGCACTGTGAAGTATGTACAAACCATCTATCTAACACCAGAAAATGTTCAGTGCTTCTTCTTCTGTTAATAAGGCCTTGCTTGTATTGCACAACTTTGTCACACACTGAAAAGCAAATTACTAGAAATCTCCAGGGTCCTCTAGGTCTTCCCATGCACTGCAGTAGGGCTGATTTTCTTCATCTTTAACTCACCCAGCAAGACCAGTGCTTTTCACCTGCCTCTGGACATTTTTCCCAGAGATGATTCTTTGAGTTTCTCTGGCAGTTTATTTCTTAACTACAGAGGTCCTCCCAGAGTTTTGGTCAGCCTGTGCATCTTGTCTATGTTGAGAACAGTTTGTTTCTTCTCTCTTCTTAATACCCCTTCATGTATCAATAGCTCCTACCTATCACACCACACTTCTTTGCCAGATCATTCTTCCTAGCTCGCTTAAGCCCTAGTCAGAGATCTTACTTAGGTTACTGAATTCACACTTTTTCTACTGAGAAATGACTAACATGTCTCCCCAGCTTAAATGAATAATGAAACACTAAATTCACAAAAATAATAATTAGCAATATAGCTAAAAATAAAGTAGTGCGTGGATCAGACTCCCAAAGGCAGTAAGAGAAGCTGCAGCCATGAAGATAGATGGTGCTGAAAATAGCTAAGCACTCAGGGGAAAGGAAAAAAAGAAAAATAAAAAAGAAAAACAAAGCTTAGGGGAACTTATGAATTTATGAATGGTCAAGTGTCCTATAGATAAATAACAATCCACATAGATTGTTGAACACAGTCCTGAGTCTATGACTGCTCCATTTGCTCTCAACATACCCCAAATGCAATTCATCATATTTAGGCATTTTCAGCAATGTTGAGAAATTGAATAGTTGGGTATCTTGAGTTAGTACAGTGGTGTTTTGGAAGCAAGGTGGCCACAGGGTTGGCTCCTTTGAGAAGCTGCTGGAAGCTGCCCAGGGCCACTCCTGGCCCCACCTGGGCCCAAGGCAGAGCAGATATGAGAAGCTGGATGTGCCTCTGTGAGCAACATATTCAAGAAAAGGAAAAAGGACATATAAAAAGGAACCCATTATATAAAAAAAAGAAAAAGGACATGAAGCGCTGAGTAAAGGATGAAGTATGAGAGCGATGTCAAAGAGAAGACACCAAAGTCAGTGGAGGGGAAAAGGTGCCTGAGCAGAGATTTCCTCACAGCCTGTGGTGAGATGGCAGCTGTGCCCCTGCAGCCCATGCAGAAGCATGGTGGAGCAGTCCCCGAAGGATCACAGTGGGATAAATGTGGATTTGTAGCCCCTGAAGTGTCACAGGAGGGCAGACATGAAGGAGCAGCCTGTGCAGGATCATGGAGAGGGGCAGATGTGGATCTGCAGCCATGGAGGACCCCGTGGCAGAGGAGATGACTGCTCCCGCAGCAGCCGTGACCCTGTGGAGCAGCTCCTGAGGGACTGCACCTGTGGGAGGGACTCATGTCCCAGGGGTTCCTGAAGGGCTCTCCTGTGAGAAGGACCCCGCGTTGGAGTCACAGAAGAATGTGTGGAGTCCTCCCCCTGAGGAGGAAGGAGTAGCAGAAACACCATGAGGGGAACAGACCCTAAACCCACTCTGCCCCTCCCCTGTGCCCTGAGGAGGAGGCAGCAGGGAAGCAGTTCAAGTCTGGAAAGAAGGGAGGGTGGGGAAGAAAGCTATTAAGATCTGGCCATGTTTTCTCTTTCTCCTTGTAGATTAAACTAGGAAGTTTTTTCCTTCCCAAGTTGAACCAAGCCTGTTTTTTGCCTGTACCATAACTCCCCATAATTGGGGAGTGAAAACCTTGCTGTCCTTATGTCAACTGACAAGACTCTGGGTGGATCTCTGGGTGTCCTCCCTGTCCCACAGTGGGGTTGGGGGTGAGTGACCAGAGGCCCAGTTGATACCATCTGGTCCTAAATGTGACACTGGACCAGGCTAGGACAAGGAAGAAGAAAGATGTCAAACACTTTTCAGAAGTTCTCCACGAGTTTCAATCCAGGCACCTGTTGTCTTGCTGGTGAGCTTCCTGATGAAGGAAGAAGTGCCCACTGTGAGAAGAGCCAAATGCATGAGGATTTATGATGATGACAGCTGTTATTATTTCTATATCCTTGGGATATATCGCCCTTGAAGTGCTGGGAAAGGAAGCCATGAAACAAGCAACAGGAGACAAAATAGGAGTGTGCTCAATGCAAGAAAGGGCACAGTCAGCACACTGGTTTACAGAGGAAAAATAATTCAGATATCAGCTTGCTTTCTCCTAGCACTGTCTAAAATTATAGAGCCATTTCTTGGTAGAAAGACATAATTCCTATTTCTTCAGGAAGTCACAGACATAGGCTGGTTCTTGCCAGTCCAATTATTGACCCATTAACTATAACAATACTAAGTCCTTCATAAGACACATCATTGAAGTTAAGTAAATTGTACATTTACTTAAACGAAGTAAAGATTCAAGAAGCAAACAAAGCAAAGTATGCCAATGTCTACCATGGCATGAAAATGTGTTCAGGCTTTGTCATTAGTTGTATTCTGCCTTTCAGGTGATCTGGTCCCTCAGCCAGGAAGACACAAATCATGCGAATTCCAGTAGAGTGAATGATAAACTATCTAAAATTTTAGCCTAGGAGTGCAGAACTGTGTCTTTTCTTTTCTTTTTTTTTTTCAGTATCTCTTTCTTTTGCCTCCATCCCAGTCAGATAGAGCAGTTCATACTGTATAACTATCACAAACTGCATGCCATGAACACATACGTACACATATATATATACATAGTGGAGTAAGTGAGTAATTTACAAGAAATCCACTGCCTGAGGTCAGTTTGCATAACCAATTTACTATATCCTGCTGAAATGATATCAGAAATGAAGCCTAGATACAGACTATTTTCAAACAGATTACATTCAACAAGACTCATTTGATCTCTTCCAGAAAGAATGAGTTACAAATGCACACTTTCAGTACTGTTTCCAACCAATTACTAAGTCAAGGTTTTGGGATCTTCCTAATCCTTAGGAATATCTGAGAGTACTCAGAATTGGAACACCTGTTGGGGCTTTCATGTAACTAGTACTTTGATCTCAATGTAAAGCAAAGGAAAAAATTTTCCACCCATATTTTGCATTGGTGGCAGAAGCAATTATTTTGAAGCCTGAAGAAAATATAACCAATGCCCCCTGAGATGCCTGCTTTCCAGACTGTACTCCCACTGCACCTTATAAGTATTCATGAAATAGTAACATTTTAGTACACATTCATATGCTTTAGCACCAGTGGATCAACATAAACTTCATTGAAAGAAGAACTAAAGGGCCAGGTTTTAACAAAAGATGGTGGAATCTTGACAAATGCCTACTTGCCTAATCCTATTGAAACCAATGTGAATTAGGCACCAAGGCTCTTTGAAAATCCTGCTATGCTCCTGCCTATATAAATCTTACACTAGGACAGTTCTGTAAATTACCTGATACCACCCTGCCACTGTTTGGAATTAGGCTTGTAAATTCTTGCTAAAAGACTGCAAAGCAAAACAACAGGGCTTGAAGATTTAAAGGGCTGGTAGCTAATCTGGATATTTGAAGCTTAAGAAAGTCAAGTAAAGAGATTACTCTTAAATCTTGGTCCCATTTTTTTGCATTTGCAAGCTGGGGAGTTAAAATGCAGGAGGAAGAGGCTTGGCAAAGGAGAACAGAATCTCAGGGTTAGGGCAACCAAGAGATGGCTGTCCTACAGCACTGCCCTACCTTTGTTGCTGAATTCCTGTTTTGCTGTCCCAGACTTTTCACAGAGTGATTCCTGATGGCATGTTCTGCAGCTCTGAGTAGCTTGCTTTAGATAGACACCTTGAGTCTGATCTGGAACAGTGCTGAGCACTCAGAGCTGCAGTTGACAGTAATGGGAGATGTTTTCAGGTATGCCCAGTTCAAAACCAAAACGTCAAATAAAAGCCAAGTCTTGTGTTTCTCAAATTCAGCACAGAAAATTAGAAAGTCCTGCTGACCAAACTCTCTCCTTGTCCCTCAGTTGTCCATATGCAAAAATGGACTAAAAATACTGAGTTATCTCAGATGGGTCTTGCAAAGATTTACTAAGTAGTTTAGGGATCTGCTCAGAACCACAAGGCAGCCCTAGGGAAAGTGAGTATTTCTGATTTCAGAGCAGAGTTTGCATAGTATTTATTGAGCAATGCTGTGGAGTCACATGCTGACTTATTATGAAAGAACAAAATATTGAATAGCATGGTCATTAAGTGAGCAATGTCCATTCTGTAAACTGAATGTGTTAGAAATCCCTGGAGAGAAAAATAAAAAGCATTCCTGTTTGTAGAAGTGTACTGAAGTACTCACAAGAAGAGACCATGTTGAGGTTACATAGACAACTGCATTTCCAGTATTGGTTAATTTCCTAATACTTGACTTACCAGCTTTAAAAAATTTCTTCTAACATAGTTTCACTGTGGTCTTCTTCACATGTATACTAGCTCATGTTGCAGTGGAACCCTAAACCTATGTCCACTCCTAGTAATAGGGATAATCCAACTTTTAACCAGATTTCACTTTCTAGAATACAGTTAAGTAAATCATGGGAGCTCAAATCTCTTGGCCTCATGAGCATCTTAAAAAAAAGCAAAATTCCAGTGTCCAGGAGGTGTCAAATCCTTACCCAGTACCTTAGATGAGGGATATTTAAACAAGTAGGTCCTAGGCAGAAACCAGCATTGGCTCCTAAGGATCCTAGCACCCAGTGTGGAATGGTGTGAGGTTGGGTGCCCTACTAAGTCCCAAAGCTTACTGGGAGCTGCTGGCCTCGGAAGCACCTGAGAGCTTTCTCCCACACAGAGATTACTGACAAAAAAGATGTCCTAACATCATCAGTGTGCTGTCAGTAATATGTTCTGTCTCCATTGTGAAATTCATACTTCAGTTGCTCAGTAACTGCCTGTGGCTTAAAAACCAGAAGTTGGCCATCCTTGAATTAGGTAAGGCAGGATTATCAGTGGAAAATGGAATGCTCTTAGCAAAAATAAATAAATAAATAATATACAGTAAGTCTCATCTGGAAATTTAATGAGTGCGCAATTACTGCCCCTAAAGATTTAATCATTTAATATGTACAAAAAGCTACTGAACAGAGAATTACTTTGTTTAAGGGATCAGTTATATCCTTGCCTAGTTTTCAGAAACTTAATGACTACCCTGCAACATCAGAGCTGGAATAGCAGGCGTGCTTCAGGGCTGAAGCACAGGGCATTGATAAAAGCGGAGCAAAGGAACGACAGAAATCTTGTTCAGCATTTTCCTGTGCTCTGTGTAACTGAGTGCTATTTCACTGCCACTGGCAGCAAACTGACCTTCTGTTTACACCACAGCACTTGAAACTTGTGCTTTTTAAAACCTGTGCCCATCTCCAATTCTGATTAGTTTCTCCAGGCGTTTATGTGCTGCTCAGAGTTTTCGCAAACAAATTTCCAAGCAGCAGAATTGCTCTGTATGGTACCCCTCAGAGGTAATCAGCATACAGTGTCATCTGCTGTGCCTGACAGCAGGAAAACCTTAAAGGCAAGTACCCAAGAGAGAAGTTGAAAAAATTACAGGTTGGAGATATCAGCATCGATGGTACCATACTGCGTGAAGCTGAGATGCAACAAATCATATGTGAAAGCCTGGAACTGAATGGGGGTGGATAAAAGGTGGCAGAGCAACAAGGAAGGTATTTTGCTCTCTGCGTGGACAAGCCAAAACCAGAGAAGAGAAAGGGAAGAAAGCAAGCTCTGCCAGTGGGGCCACTGGGCGGGATTCCCTTGGTAAGGCCCCTTCAGTTCTGGAGTGGGTCCTTGCAAGTTGCAGCATTATCTGCTGTGGTCAGTGCTTCTCCTTCAACAGGGAGAAGAAGCCTGTGTAGCCACATGATGCTTCTATCAAAATCATTTCCTGACATAGTTTATTGCCTTTCCTGCCTCTTCCTTTATTGCTTTGCTGGGGTAGAGTACACTTCCATGAAAAATCCAGAACCAAGAGGCTGCCCCAAGGGTAGGCTGAAATCCCATCTAATTTGGGACCAGTAAGGATTACAAAATCTCCACCAACCTCACAGATGCTAACACAAGACCTACATTCCCAGTCTTCTTGGCAAACTGAAAAACATACATCAGGTTTGGCTCAGGCAGACAACCACACATTCACTTTACCACAAGGTCTCTTTCTTCCTTACACTGACAGCCTTTCTCTCTCCATTCTTAGCTGACAGAGGAACTGCGTCCTTTCTCCATTCCTGCCAACAGGACCTTCTGTTCTGGCCACCTACACCATCTCCATGAAGCATCTCTCTGGATCACTCAGCCTTGACCATCAGCCCTATCAGTCCTGACAGACAAAGGTCTAACCCCATAGAACCAGAAGTCTCTCAAGCTGCCATGGAGGTCAATCTCAGCCCTCAGGTCCTCAAAACAGGAGACAGGGTAACTTCATAGGCTTCAAACCATGACCAGCAATAAGATTTGGTGGGTTTACAGGATCATGTAATCTCAGGACAACAGATTCTTCATGCTTACAGCATGCTGATGAATTGCTTTTTTTCCCAAGGCTTCAGAACTTCTGCATTGGGTTTTCTGCATTTTCATTTCAGACTCTGCTAAGAAAAATTCTCTCTTGAGCATGCTAGTCTGCTCTGTACCCTCCTGGAAGAAGTAAACTTTCTTCTGGATATAATTCATAGACACAGAGGCCTAAGAGGCAACGTGCCAGTTCAACAGCAGCCAACATGAATATCAATGGTGGGAAAAATTCCCACATGTACCTGGCCAGAAAATGGTGTCCCATCTTATGCACCAGAGATTTGAGAATGGCAGTACAGACATTCATGGTCTCTACAATAAAAAACAGCCACATATTCAGATCAGGGAGAAACACCAGGCAGACTCTTATTAATACATTTATGGCCATGTATCACTGAGGTCCTTGCCTCTTCCTGGACTCCCTGTTAAGCCCAATTCGAAGCCTCTGACCTTTTCCTTAAGCCCATCCTGGTCTGGAGCTTACATTCCAGATAGACTGCCTCTCCTGGTGAGCACACAACCTCCCCACCTGGAGATGTTCCAGGGCAGAAACAGAGAGCCTGAACTTCATGAGAACACCACAAAAGCCAGGACATTGAACCTGTGATACCACAGACATTTTTGCTTCCACAGCTTTCCAGCTCAGCCCTTACTCAGGCCCATGGAGTTCTGGAGGCAGATAAGCACCCCATTCCCACAGACACAAATATAAAGTGACTGCCAAATAAAGCAAACTAACAATTTGCGTTATTCAAGCAATTTCTTCCGGGTATGGATAAGACAGGGGAAGAAGAGGGGAATAAACCCATACTTTTTCTGTTGTTTCTGGATTAATTCATGCAGGGCATGTGAATACTGGTTTAAAAGCTATTAGTTATATACAGAGAAACCAGGCAGAAAGACTTCAGCAGGTAATTCCACTTTCTTCAGTGCCTCAGTTTGCTCACATACAAAGGGAATAATAACAAATGTGTTACAGGCTTGATTTGTGAAGGATGTAAACTGATATATTCTGACATTGGTGAAAAGTGTAGTTATCAGTGATAACACATTAATTTTTGCCAATTATTTTGCAACCCATCGGTCACAGGCTCAAGTAGAAAGTAGAGTGACTCATATTACATAAAAAGCTGTCTTCTAAGTATCTTTCTGGCCACATGGTAAAGGCTGAAGCAGAAAATGTAGAATGGAGACTACCTCTGAAACTTCACTCTGAAACTCCCTTATGCATATGCTTTATAGTAGTCTTTACCATTTCTTATGTTTTCTAGCAAGCCTCCCCCACTCTAGCTACTACAAAGGTTAGGCAGAGCTCACTGAGTGGCTACTGGATTCAGTGATTTCCCATTGTCCTCATTTCAGGCATGGCAAAGTGCCTTATTTGCCACACATCATTCAAATGCATCACTGCAGAATACCAGTTCCCTCGTGGTCTTTCTCTATGGTGCTATTTTTCCATCATATCTCAATGCTTCACAAGCCTTAATGGATGTTCTCCCAGGGAGGTAGGTGAGGTTGTTATCTCTGGTTTACAGACAGTGAAAGCAGATGCAAAGAGACTAAGGTCAAAATGGCCAGAGCTCCCACTAATTTTGGGTCCCTAATTTGAGCTGCCTTGGATTAGCATTTCCCCAGCTCCGTGCATGTTGAGAGCAGAACTCCATACAATACTGGCTCTGCACTTCTGCAAGTCAGACCCCAGGTGTTTCAGACTGAAAACCCAGAAAATGAGAACACACCAATTAGTGGCCACCCATGGAAAGCCTCATTTATATAGGTTTTTCATGTCACATAGGAACTCGTGGCAAGAGGCAGAAAAAAGCCTAATTCTTCAGGGCAGTATTCAATTGCCAAAACATGAGACCATTCTGCTTTTGAACAGCCCCCTGCCCAATTCAATACATAACCTTCATCACTGGCAGTAACTGAAATAGGAGATCTATAGAAAACACCTTAATTTATGGAAAAACTAATTCAGTCCCTAACTATATTCCATTCTGTGCACTGAATAAGACAGAGATCCTATTGAAAAATGTATGTACCAGGATTTAACCTTATAAATAAGGACTACAATCATTATGCCCATAAGTGAGAGAAGAAAAATTACAGATGGATAGGCAGCCCTTTTAATTAATTCCCTGTATTCTAAGTGTTTGACTTTGAAAACTCAATGTATGCTTAAGTGTTTAATCTCTTATTTTAAATACAGAAACTAAAAGGGAAGAAAATAGGAAATTTCTCCATTTGAAATCATAATGGCATTCTCTTTCCCTGTATAATAAGGAACAACTGTTCCTTATTAAATGGCTGCAAAACTCTTCACACTTTCAAAGCTTTATTTCTCTAATCTCAACAGATAGACAACTAACAAATTAAAAAAAAAAAAAAAAAACAAAACAAAAAAAACCAAAACCAACCAACTGTGTCTATTTGAAGAAGATCCCTACCAAGAAAATTCTTATCCAAACAGGAAAAGCTCAGCCAAAATTTGATATAGTTGAAAAGGTTGTCTTTGACTATTACAGTTTATCTCATCCCCCAAAAGTTGGGTAATCCTGACTGTAGGCAGGGTGTCTTGTTCCCCCTCTTGTATTGTGTAAAGGCTTTGGAATAATTGAAGAAAGGGTATCTTCCTGGGGTCTTGCTGAGGGCTGCAGGGACTCAGCACATGGTAATGGAAGATACCACAGGTCATTTTTAGATCTTCTGTATTCTCATGCAACATGTAGCTCTTCTGCTACATAAGAACATATCCAGTGAAGGTGAATATTATATCTCTGCAGTATGTTTTATTCAGCAACCACTGAGACACATTATAATGGGAGCAGAGGGGATTAAGCAGAGGGTAAGCGTTAGTAGGGGTTCAGCGCTCCAATTGGGAATTTCTGAGTGACTGCTATACAAATGCTTTGAGATAATTCATGTCAGGCAGGTAGAAGAAGCCACCAACTGATAAATCCCTTGTAGTAATTCTCCCCTGAGGTTGATGAAAAGGGAACCTGAGTATGGAGTTCCAGCAGATGAGCATTCAGAGTACAGAAGTTGGAGTCAAACCTAGGAAGAAGGTGAGATGCCTTGCAAAAACCATAGTCTTAAGTCCACCAGAAAATATGGGGAGAACTAGGAACCTCAGTACCACAATGCACCAAATAAATGCCTTTGGAATCTGACTACAGAAAATGCTGAAGACAGAGTGACATCTAAACTGCCTGTGTATAGGCAGCTTGCTCTGGTTATCAGGAGTCATCTTCTGTTTTGGACTCCAAGCTCCAAACCCTGCCCAGGAAGAGACAACTATGGTTCCTCTCTAACAGCATGCAGCTTAGATAGATATTTCTCTGGCACCACAGGCAAAGGACTGTTTCTTCCCTAAATTATAGGAGATGTTTATTTAACTCTCTACTGTAGCTGAGAAAATCTCAATTCCTACCTTCCTCCTACAGATGACTGCTTAGTGTAAGCTGCTCCTAGCTTTTCCTGCTTCAGCTCTTAGGCCTTTTTGGTGGAAGAATTAAATATGCATGAGTCCAGAGACAGAGCACAGAGGTAAATACAGCTTTATAGCCTTCTGATTAAGCACTCTTCTGCAAGAGGACATATAGAAATAGGACTGCTTCAGTGAATATTTGATACTAATAATACAAAATAGTGTTGAGAGAGCACAAGAGACCATTTAGTCCATCCTCTGGGCCAGAAGTACCTCTTACAGCCCTTCTGTGATTGGAACTGCCATAGTTCCAGTGCAATCTGTTCCAGTGCATCACAGTCCTTTTGGTCTCTTCCTGAAGTCTGGTCTGAATCACTCTGGTGGCCCATTAAAGGCCATTACTTCTTGTTTTATCCACCCTGGACAGGAAGAACAGATTATTTCCCTTTTATTGCACTTGCCAGACTAGCATCCTGACCCCTCTCAGCCTTATTCCTTTTAGGTTAAACAACTCTAATTATTTCCTCACAGATTTTATTTCCCTTGACCTCCAGCAATTCTCACTCAGTCTGCACTGTCTCTCACTGGACCACATCTCAGAGTGCAGTACAAGACTAGGACTGAGACTTATGTGTTCTCATCAGAGATGAAGGCAATTAGCCTATACTCCCATTTGAACAGTCTGGTAAGTTGATGTTTTCCTTTTTGACAACAGAGTGATATTCTATATTAACATTGAACTTGTGGTCCACTAGAGACCCTGCCTCCCTTCCTGAAGGATAGCTAGCTGGCCTTTTGGCTTCCATGAACAACTGGCTGCAATGTATTAATCATTTCCATGGAGAGGACTTTACATTTGCTCTTATGCTGGTCAAACCATTTTCCTTGTCGGACAAGTTTGTCTTTAATTCTACTTGTTTCCACCAGCCTATACCATATTCATGCCATCTGCAGATATTAAGAATTCCATTTTCTCTAAACAGTCATCCAGATTTAAATTCAAATAGAAAGAGCAATGTATTTAGTGAAAACATGAAGCACCAACAGTCCACAGCTCAAGCTTAAGTCAAGACACTCAATATTCTTCTGTTTCCACAGGAAATCAGTAAGAATTGATTATTGAGTATGACTATCTTCACCAGTTCTGCATCCCTGATATAACGTTTTCCTTTGGACCACGTTTCCATGCTTCACTTATGATAAAAGCCTGTGAGATGATGCCAAAATCCTTACAAATGACAAGGTATGATAGCTACTTATTCTGTATCCACAAGGCTTGTTTTAGAAGAAAGCTAAATTAGTTTGGCATGATCTTTTCTTAACAGATCTGTACTGGCTCCTAATAATCTCCTTTATTTGATAATTT
Source organism: Calypte anna (assembly GCF_003957555.1). Classification (NCBI taxonomy): domain Eukaryota; kingdom Metazoa; phylum Chordata; class Aves; order Apodiformes; family Trochilidae; genus Calypte; species Calypte anna. The sequence goes on from NC_044244.1 coordinate 81,150,092, forward strand.
CCACCATTGATGTTCTTTTTTCTTTTTTCTTTTTTTTTTTTTTTTCAGGAAAGTTACAGCTAAACCATAGTAGTCTGTAATTTATTAATCTTCTCATTACTTTTCAGCCTTTTGACACCTCACCTAGCCCTCAAAGCATTCAAAGCTCATGGTTCAAAGATGGCTTCCATCAAATTTGAAGCAATCATCTTACCTCAGTACATCCTAAAACCTTTGTACCTTCCTCCTTTATGGCTACTTTTAATTGTTTTAGCCATCAACTAGCATTTGAACATGTTACTGGAGACATGCAAACTGGGCATAAAATGCTTTGGCCTTCCAATGATGGATGACAAAGCTTTAACCAAAGCTCTACCCTTCATGAGTATCATAAACACTAAGGTAGAGAGTCATTCTCTTTTTCTGGTCCAACTGATATTTTATTTGCCTGTGCAAAATAGATCAGCGTCTCCAGGAAACACTGGTTCTTTCTATAGCTTAATAACACATTCTTCTGGGAGATGGGGGTACAGACCTACTCAGGCAGAGATGGTATATTCACCACGTCTATGGAAAGAAATATAATACAAGTGTTTCTGGTTAAAAAGTAGGCAGTATATACCTTTCCTCTTGGATGCATTCTGTGTGGACACTTGACCTGTGTGCTCTCACAAATTTACCTTTTTTGGCTGTGTAGGGAATGTAACAGGAAGAATACTTGGTTTGTAGATCCCACCAATAGCTTAGCTGTTGGAGAGGTATTGAGCTAATTATTGCTTATAGAACTAAGCATCATCTATGCATTCCAGCAAGTGGCCTTTAAATGTCTAGTGTAAAGCAAAGATGATTCAGGGAGTGGAACATCTCTCTTATAAGTAAAGGCTGAGGGGGCTGGGTCTCTTCAGCTTGGAGAAGGGTGAGGGGCCACATCATTTCTGTTTCTAAACATGGAAAGGGCAAGTGTTAGGAGGATGGAGCCAAGCTCTTCTCTGTGATGTCCAATGAGAGGACCAGGGGTAACGGGTGCAACCTGGAGCATAGGAGGTTCCACGTAAACATCAGGAGAAACTTTTTCATTGTAAGGGTGACAGGGCACTGGCACAGGCTGCCCAGTGAACTTGTGGAGTTTCCTTCTCCGGAGACATTTAAAACCTACCTGGACATGTTCCTGTGGGACCTACACGAGGTGGTCCTGCTCTGGCAGAGGTGTTGGACTTGATGATTTCGTGAGGTCCTTTCCAACCCCTAACACTCTGATTCTGTGTGAAAATGTTTACAGGTGTAATTGTCTTAGGACTTCAGGTACCTTCACAGTAAGAAAGAAAGGAAATTCTGAAGTTCTGCAGCCTATGACAGCCACACCTAAGAAGGTAGCTGAACTCAAAACAATCCCTCATTTCTCTGTTCAGAGCAATGGTAAGATACTGTGATACATTTCAGACTCCTCTGTCAGCCACACCCTAATCAAAATCAATTAAATACTACAAAATAAGGCATTGTCTCATGATATATCTTCCTGAATTGTGGAATCATATGACTCAAAGGAAGAAAACAAAGAACATAAGGAAGAATTAACCAAACTTTAAAGGAAGATTTGCTGAAAGTTCCTGTAAGCCATTTGGGCTCATTATTCACTAGTTTGTCAGCTCTTTTCTCTTCCACAGAGTCTTGTACACTAGCATCATAATGGAGGGTTCTTTTCACTACATATCTAGTTTTATCAAAGAAGAGGGAGCTTCAGGTATTTATTCACATATTAGCTTTGCTAACTATTCTCTGGAACTTATCCAGCTTCTGTTTACTTCATGGAGGTTTCAGTTAGCTTTATTTCTTCAGTTATTTTGGAGGGACATTTTTTTTCCTTGTGCCATTCATCCTTTCCTTAGGATTTAATATCTTCTAGTTGGTATTCTGACTGGAATTTATGATACAAGGGAAAGGCCATTTGCCAGATCCTGTGCTTTAAGTGAGACTGGTTGCATCCTTATCATTCTTTTGACTGCAATTTTAACAGTCAACAGTAACATCAGTTTTCTCTTGCAGGGGTCTGTCCTCAAATATATATGGATGCCTTGAAGTTCCTCTGGGTATTCCATTGGAAATGCAAACAGCAGCAAGGGTTAAAAACACTGTTTTTCATCTTTGACCAGGCAAGGACAGCTCAGAATCCACTTCTTTGCAAGCTGCCAGCCTGGCTACTCCAACATAAGCTAAAAATTAAACTCTTCTACCTAAAGAAAGGTTCCCCAGTTCTGAGGGACACAAGCACAATTTCAGTGGAGCTCTCTAACCTATACTGGAGTGTCCATGTTGAGGACAAACTTTTGGTCCAGCTTCTAAAGCCCCCTTTCCCTCAGTTCCCCACTGTTACACTGCTCTGTTGTGCCAGTACCACCTCCCAGATGTATCATGCTTCTCAGGCACAGTCAAGCAGGGGATGCCCTCCTGGCATTTTCTCAGCAGGTGATTTCCAGCAGTGGACTTCACTCTTATATGAAACTAAATGGTTGCAAATCTTACTGTCAGCAAATCAGCAAGTAACACTTGTTTCTTTATGTCAACCTTCCCAAACCTAGATGATTTTTGTTAAATTATTTATAAATTCACCACTGAAGACCTCAGTCCTAAGGCTGTGGGCAGACAGAAGAAGGAATGATACAAGGAGAACAATGGTCAGTTCAAAACTATTGTGGTTTACATCCTGCTGGTTTAAATTTGAACTAGTATGAATGACTGGCATCTTGTGTAAAAGAACAAAGCATGGCAAAATGCTGCCCCAAACTGCTCACTCCTGAGTACTTAACATTGCAGATTTATAAGGTCATTAGATAGTATTAATAAAATAAATCTATTAAAAAATATGATGAACTGGATGTCAACTGATAATAGTCTTAATTATAAGAGTAATAAAAACTGCAAAATATTCTGAGCTCCACTAGTTCTTAGAAATCATCCCAATTCATTAAAAAAACCCCTGAAATTCCTGAGACATTTCACTCCTAGGCAACTGTGAGAAGAGTTGAATAAAACTACCTTCAGAGCTAGGTTCAGATCCAAACACACTCCTTTACGCCCTTAAATTATAGGGGTATTCAAACCAAGTGAGTAGGGTTCTTTTACAGCCTATTAGCTTTACTAATTTTCAGCGCTTACAGAGAGGTGTCTCTTACAGAGAGAATGTTTAAATATTTTGAGATGCCCCAGCTTTCTATAAATAGAGATATACAGTGATTATGACTGGAATTAATTCAACAAACTTCAGAAGATGAGTAATGAATGGGACTGACATTTACTGGTTATCATTAAAAGAACGTAAGTACATCCTGGCTTCCCTTTCAAGGCATCAAAGCCAACCAACCTTGGTGGGAGGAAGGCAGGCCCAGGACATCCTCTCTTGGGCCACAAAGACAGCTGGAGCACAGTGTCTCACCCAGCGGTGGCATTAGTAGCCAGGGGACAAGCCCAGAAGAAATCTGAACCCTCAAGAAAGCAGGAATGTTGATACTAGGTCTGTACTACATGCACTCCTCCCATGGCAGCCACACCTCTCCACAGCCATCTGCTGGGAAGGGCACCCTTACACCCATGCAAGCAGCAATGCAATAGGTGAAGATGCACCACTTTGATGTCTCTGCTTACAGGTGCTCATCTGCAGAAGCTGTGACAGCTGCCTAGGTAGAGGAGAACTGGAGGAGCTGCAAAAGTAACTGGAAGTACAAAGGAGGAACCTATGTGGTAGTTTTCCCTCCTGCCAGCTTCCTTCCTGCTACCAATGCCAGGAAGGGTGAAGGGAATAAGACCCTGGTGGCAGAGGCTGATTCTGGCAGCAGGAGTCCCCAAAAAGCACAGTCTAGTAGAGGGCTGGTACCCAGCTGGAGGAGAGAAGCAGCAGCAGGAGGACTGCGTGGTCAAGGGAGCAGGAGGAAGGCAAGGAGCAGAACAGATGGGGAGAGGGAGACAAAATGAGTAACAGGCAGAGACAGCCAGATCAGTGTCACTCCAAAAGTATAAATTCCTTTTGTTATATTAAAAACAAATCACTGTTTTCATTACACAATTCCTCCACCCCATATACATATTGTAAATTGCCACAGGCTGGACCATTCTGATGACAGAGAGGAAGTAGCACACTGGTGAATAGCAGGGAGAAAACTAAGTTGTAGCCCTACTGTCAGGCTCTGGCCCATATTAATAAAGCCGGGGTCCGGGAAGAAAATCAGTGGTTTGTGTTAAAAGAACTCAAGTGGCTAATAAACATCCCAGCACTGCAGGAGTGACTGAGGATGGATAAAGCAATGCTTTGACTGTCTAAAGCCCCTCTCACCTGAGGGCTTCTGAATCCATTTTTTTTTATTCCCAACACATTAATAATTTAGTTTCCAAACTGAAAAAGCATCTTGCAGAAACAGCCATGACAGGCAGAGAAACTCTGCTTCAATCAAGTGAGAAAGCAGGTTAATAGCACTGGTAGGAAGAGAAACCATCTCTCCTGAAACCAGTTTCTACATACTAACTACTGGCCTGTGGTGCTTGCAACCATGAAAAGCTATGGAGTTTTACACATACAATCAGCAGGTGAAAAAGAGCCCTAAGGAAGTATAAACATCTTCTCTGCATGAGGCCATCAGAACTCTGAGATTACATGTCACCTCCTGGCGTGCTCAGGAGGATCTTGGAATTACAGATGAAATGGATGGATTCTAGACTTCAACTTTGGACTTCAGATGTTGAAAGGTGTTTCCCCCAAGCACCTCCTCGGGTATTCCCACAGCAAGGTACTGTGGTGTTTCCAGAAGCAAGGCATGTGTTCCTTCCACTGGGCCTTTCTGGATGACAGACCTCCTCTTCCCAGCCTGGCATTCCTCTGTAGCTACTCAGCTACAGTTCCTGCCTTACGGCTTTCCAAACTCAAATGTAGCCAGGTAAGGACTGCTGCCAGATCTATCCCTGAGACTTGTCAGACTCACAGCAAACAGGGGAACTGCATAGTGTTTTCCAAAGAGAGCTGCCATCAAAAGGTTTCCCATCCTCAGGTGTCTTTAGCCTGGAACTGTCACCAGAGATATCATTCATTCTCCAATCCAAATAAAGCCCTCTCTCTCTAAAGAGGAATCCCAAAGCAACAGGAGAGATGCAAGTCAGTTATATGCAGGAGGAGGAGACTACAGGAGAGTTGTACAGAGGGAAGGATGCATGGGCCAGCCATGCACAGACCAAGCAAATGGTAGTCAGCAATGCAGTACTGAGAGTGTGCACAGCCAAAAGCAGAGGCAATCCTCAGGCTATGCCTGCTGTGTTATCTGTTAATCATAGAATCATAGAATCATAGAATCATAGAATCATAGAATTGGCTGGGTTGGAAGGGACCTCTGAGATCATCAAGTCCAACCCTTGATCCACTACTGCTGCAGTTACTAGACCATGGCACTGAGTGCCACATCCAGTCTCTTTTTAAATATCTCCAGGGATGGAGAATCCACTACTTCCCAGGGCAGCCCATTCCAATGCCTGATCACCCTCTCCAGAAAGAAATTCTTTCTAATATCCAACCTAAACCTCCCCTGGCACAACTTGAGACCGTGCCCTCTTGTCTTGCTGAGAGTTGCCTGGGAAAAGAGACCAACCCCCCCCTGGCTCCAACCTCCTTTCAGGGAGTTGTAGAGAGTGATGAGGTCTCCTCTGAGCCTCCTCTTCTCCAGGCTGAACAGCCCCAGCTCCCTTAGCCTCTCCTCATAGGGTCTGTGCTCGAGTCCCTTCACCAGCCTGGTTGCCCTCCTTTGGACCTGCTCCAGGACCTCAATATCCTTCCTAAACTGAGGGGCCCAGAACTGGACACAGTACTCGAGGTGTGGCCTCACCAGCACTGAGTACAGGGGCAAATACACAGATCCCTCAGCTTATACATCCCTGCTCAATAGGGCATGCCTCGTGTTCTCTGCACGTGGAGCAGACAGGAGTCATTGAGGGGAGCACACGCCTCGCAGCATGAGGCCAGCAAACCCCAACAGGTACACACATGGTTGATTTATGCCATGCAAAACTATCAGTCTGCTTTCATTTCACAATGGGCAAAGGGCTCAGGTCACCTTTCCATTATCATGAGAAAGCCTTACAACTTGGCAGGCACCAGCAGTGGGGAATATCTACTCTCTGGGAAATAGGAAGAGGAAGACATAATGTCTTCACAGAGTATCTACCAGATCCTGTGATAACGTCGCAGAACCCATGACAGCTGACCTGACATGAGAGTAGACTTGAGGTGGTATTTCTTTGCACTTTCCTCTTCTAGTCATCAAAGCCACATGACTGGAGGAGGGGTCCCTCGCATCCCTCATCCCCAAGTGATGCCCACCCTCACAGCATGGCATGGGCAAAGTCTGGAGCTACAGCTCATTTTCTTATACTGAAGCAGCTCTCAAACCATTCAGACACCCTCAGCACTAAGTCAGGCCAAGCCCTCAGACAACGTGTGTCAGTTCCTCAGCTTGCATATGTGTACCTAGCCCAGCACAGGTCGACAGGTGAATAAAGTCATCCCTCTCTAGCAGGGATGTCCCTACATACCAGTGGATACTCCCTGACTGTTTTGTGCTGGCACTCTCATTCAAGAGCAACTTGCAATAGGCTATTTGGATCATCAGACTGGTTTCTTTTGCACTAAGCATTACCATTGTCCTTCTCCCTCTGGAAACTCTGCCTGCAATTAGTTCCTTAGGAGGGGGCTTGTCTGTGCCATTAAGAACAGTTACATTATGCGAGCTAGGAGAAATCAATGTCTCTAATAGTCAGAAAAGGCAGTGGAGGAGGACAGGGTGATGGGAGGGGTGTTTCTCTGGAGACACCCTTCTCAGGAGAAATCCCAGAGGTAAAACCCCAGGAAGAGGAACAGTAAGGACCTGGAGTAATTAAACTTCCATTCATAAGCTGTTTACTGGAAGAAAGGCAGGAACTGCTCTGTGTCTCTGAGAAGCAGAAGCAGTAGCTAGATTCTCCCCAGGTGCAGATGAAGTGCCTCTGCCCTGAAGTCAATAGTCTGTAGTGATTTATGCCACACGGGCAAGGTGTGGAGGAAGGAGGGGCGTAGATGGACACCTTTCCTTTAAAATACCCCTTTTCCTGTCTCCACACCAGTGTTTAAAGGTAAGACCATGCCTTGCAAGTTTTGAAGAGCCTGGACTATGCAGCATAATTATGTAGTTCTAAATGAGGTCCAAGACATTTTAATATCCTGAAGCAAGAAAACCTTAATTCTGCATGCTTCTTCATCGTTTTCTCCATTTCCCTCTTCCTGTATACCTCTGCAGTTCCTGGAATGGCAAGACACCTCGCCGGCTGGCCGTAATTGCTAGAACAGCTCCCTAATGCTTTCTCCTTCTCCAGTTGCATTAAACCACATCTTCAGAGGTACAGCCCTGTTTATTCATGCTACTCGTGTGGAAGGGGAAAGAAATGCAGACTGCCTCTTTCCCCCCCTCCCTTCTTTGATTTGATGGGTGTGGCAGGTTTAAACCTTTGCAGCCGCTGGCTCTCCAGCACTGAGGTGAGGAGGAGAGGGCAGAATGAGATGGAAGCAGTTGGATATGGCTGGTGATGAATGAGACTCATCTCACCCACAAGTGGGAAACCTGCTCACGGGTTATTGTTTAAACACTCATGCAATCCAATACTAAGCACATACCCCCTTAACGTCCATCTGTTCCAGTATATGATGCATGCAACACTTGCATTTCTAGCTACCTGTCTAACTGTCCAGTTCTGCCAATATCTGACCACATCTCTTGCTGTCAGTAAAGGCTTAAGTTGAATTTTTCAGAAATTGCTTGACCCGGGCTTTTGGTTATGCCACCTTTTAACTGAGGATCTTGTGGGCACAGATTCAGAGCTGCCATCATCTGTAGGCAGAAATGGCAACATCAAGCTATGTTCATCTCTCATGGGTGGCCAGAGTCAGACACTTCACTCTTCACATTGGCATGGCACCCACAAGAAAGAATAATCTGCAAGGTCCAAGTGTGTGAACATACTTGATTTTGAGGGGTGGGAGAACAGACACATACAGGCACACCTAGACACAAATGTGAAGAGATTTATTCCACAAGTTTGTAATTTCAACATTTCACTCTTTAGCTGACAGAAAGGCGGGACACCAGGGGCTTCCCCTGAAAAATAATTTGAGGAGAGCTGTCTGTCTTTTGGGAAGGAAACTCCTGCCTGTGCTGAAGAAACCCATTCCATCTTTTTCTCTCTATGAAAGGTCTGGGTGGGGACAGAGAAAGAACACAAACTGAAAACCGAGTTGTTGTGGTTTTTTTTTTCCTTTTTTTCCTCCAAATTAAAGCTTCCTCTGATGTATCATCAGCTTCGCTGAGCGAACTGCTGTATTGCCAGTTTGGCAGTAGTGGTCTGTGTTCAGCTGGGCTCTGAGCCCAGGAACATCCACCCAATATGCACGGGCAGGCACACTCAGGTTGCGTGGCTCCGTGAGGATCAGAAAGCATGTGTGAATGAGGGGATGTGTGCTCGTGCATATATGTGTTGTCCAGATGCGAGCGAACGGCGAGGGGAGATGAGTGCTGCACATGCACGCGCAAGGGGTGTGTACCATGCAGTGGATTACTGTACTGGGGGGAGAGAGGACTATCTATGATCAAGATACCTGCATGCCGTGCATTTCTAAATATGCCAGAATACAAAAAGACAAAAAACAAACCCACAGAAATACAGAGAATGTTATTCAGGAGCTTTAATGCCCAACCTGTGATGGTATGGGCAAAATTACCCCCCTCCTCCAACAGCTCTCTTCTGCCTCCAAGGAATCCTAGAGCTACCTACTTTATTTTAGAATTTGCTGGGCACTTCCACCCACTTCTCTGTCACACTGCCTCTCTGTCTGCCTTCCTTCTCCTCCTCTGCTCTTTTCATCCTGTATTTGCCAACTGAACATGCTCTGCTGGCTGGCTGCAACGTGTTACCCCCACCAGCCATCGCCACCTCCCTCCGGATTTTAGTGAACGTATTATTAATTGCAAAGCGTTTGAAAAACCTGCATGGTGAAAAACACAGGATGACGCAGGGTCTCTTTCTTTTCCATTCACCTGCCCCTCCCCATTATACTACAAAAATGTTCCTTCATTTGATAACACACACACATCCCCATTCAGAAACACACCTTACCCTGGATTTCCTTTCCACACGGTGCTGTTCTACAGTAACTGGAGTAACTCGTGCCAATGTGTTACACTATTGCTGCAGAATACTGCAGTGCTATATTGTAAGAGATATATAAACATGTGCATATATAAAGCAAGTAACCAGAATGGTGCTGTACCTATGACCGAGTTGAGTTTTGTGCTGAGAATAAGGACCAAAGCTCTTTGTCACTACCTACAAATCTGTAATTCAAGGGAAGTTTCCAAAATGCCATACAAAGGTATCTGAGGCCAGCTCCTGCCTCAGAGTCCCAACTGCATAAATCCAGCATCCTCCTGAGAAAGTTCAAGAGGGTCAGCCAAAATAGGCTCTCTTAATCAGGAGCAGGTTTGGGCATTCACGCAAAATAAAAGGAAGAAGGGTGAGGGGGGAATGACCAAAGTAGCTTTTTCTTCGATTTCATTATTATTTTGTGCATTACGAAATGCACCTGAGCATCCCAGTTCCCTGAGAGGAAAAGCAAGGAGATACCAGTAAGGAAAACGTACTGGTTTCCAACAGGTTCACGCTCTAAGCTTCTCTTATCCCACTCGAGTTCAGAGCTAACAGAGGCGTGGTCCTCTGTCTCTTTACCAGCTGGTGCACAGTTGTCTAACTGGTTGTATTATGAAGGGTACTGCAAAAAGGTTGACTCTCCCGCTCCTCCAGCTAATGCTTTTGTTATTAATTAATTGCATTTTTCACAATACCATAGGTTGAAAAATAGCTTCAGGTTAATTCTTGCTCAGACTGTTGTAGCATAAAAAAAATGAATGCACCTGTCCTCTGAGCCACCACACAGCACATGCACATAAAGCATCTCCCATTCATAAGAGCCAGGAGCAATAGAGAGCGTTCTGACCAGGGATCAAGGCTCACTGGGCATCCTTTCTTTTTTGGCATAAGATGAAGAATTGCTTCCTTTATCTCTAAGGTAGAGCCAGATCTCATCACGTTTCCTGCCAGTCGCACACACACACACACCCCACCTCCCATCCACACCCTCAGAACCACAGACAGAAAATCCTAGGCAATACATCTGCCCACTATTAAAAAAATAAGAAGAGTGGGGAGATTCTGGTATCTCCCCAAATGTGGACGTAGGCCACCTCCCTTCCCCACATCACCAGCCCCAGAAAGGCAAAACAGTCATGCTGAAGGGTGTGAAAAGACCCTTCCGTCTCAAGATGCTAAAGAATTGCAAAAGAGATGTCCGCTGAAAGCAGCTGAAATTTCCTCCCCCCTTCCCCCAACCTCTACCCCAGCCCCTCACGCACTCAGGCAGCCACGCATCCCACAGACACCCAGGAGCCTGGGAGATTTCTTAACGGAAAGGAATATAAAAATCTTCAGCTCTACCTGTTTTGTTCTTCTCATACAGCACAGCATGATCGTATTGTCCCCTTCCTTCCTTCTTCTTCCTTCCTTCTCCTCTCTCCTTTTCCTCTTCTCTCTCTTATCTCTCCCCCCCCCCACCTTCTCCACTCCCTCCCTCCCTCCCTCTCCCTCTCTCTCTGTCTCTCTCTCTCTCTCTCTCACACACACACACTCACTCACACACTCACACACACACACCAGGGCAGTTAGCAGCAACTGTAAGGTCCACAGCTATTGCTCATCACACATGCACACGCTGCCTCTCCCTGCCTCCCTACCGAACCCTTCCCAGAATTGTTCACCAGCTCTCCCTGACTCGTCACCTCCCCACCCCACCCCCACCCCAGCAGCCACCACCCCCACTCCCCCCCCCAACCCCCAAGTCTCTTGCCAGCCTCATGAATAATTAAAATATCCAATCTGGACCCAATTACCCGACGACTTTCCCACTGTACAGAGGCGACGGGAGAGAGGGGACACTGCAGAGCGAGAAGGGGGTGTGAGGGGTGGGGTGTGTCTGGGAGGCATCGGGCAGGGAGGGGGGGCCCGGGAAGGTGGGGAACCCCCAACTCCACTGGAGCATCTGAAGCCCCCAGCACCCAGACACTGACAGGAGTGGGATTTGTGCGTGAAGAAAGCGTGGGGTGGGGTGGGGTGGGGTGGGGTGGGGTGGGGTGGGGTGGGGTGGGCAGGGAGGAGAGAGGAGCGAGCAGGGTTATTGCCATGGCAGGCAGGATATACAATGCACAGGTGACACACCGTACGTAGGAGCTGCAAGCTAAATGGCAATCGGAAAATGTGTTAAAATGGCTCTCAGAATCCCCCTCCCCCTCGGCAGCACACCCGCAAACATATATGTACATAATGCTGCTTCATATGTGCAGGCATAAACCCTGTGTGGTGAACTTCTGCAATGCTGAATGGGACAACTTTCTCCCTTCTTCCCTCAGTCCATCTTATAGCACTTCCCAAGGCACAGAAAATGATTTAACAGAGTATTTAAAATGATTAAACAGAGTTTTGGGGGTTTTTTTGTAGGAGAGCTTCAAAACCTATAGAAATTATCCCTTTCCCTTCTGTATAGATTTCAATTAATTTCAGCACCCAGGTATTACCTATTGCTATTGAGCTCTGCCTGCAAATAGCTGTAAATTATTATAAGGAAGATGTTCATGTTCACACTTAGCTGCCCCCCGTGCACGTGGGGGAACAAAATTGTCTGGGTTTGCATACATAGCAGATCATGGCAATACAGGAGCCTCAGCAAACATTAATGCGCACATGCACACCCAAGCACACATCTAGAAAGTTATAACACTGTGTTTTCTCAGAATATATTTGAGTGGGATAGCTATATCTGTGAAAAAGTGTGAAAAAAATAATCCAGACAACAGTTAAACTAAAGTATTACGATGCTGAGCATGTTAAAAATATAAAAAGACTGCTGGATTTTTAGGGTTTCATCTACCAAAATTCAAATTTAGCTTATTTTACTTACTGTGTCTGGGAGGCACAGTCAGATGCTGTTCTCTTTTTTAGCACTAATGTCACTACATCAACTTCTCTGACACACCATGAAGCTACTTCTAATTTATTTTTAATGTGAAACTGCCTGCAAAAGAGGAAAAAAAAATGTCTTAAGTTATTATTAAGACCTTTGCTCTTTCAATATATCTAAATACATTATTAACACAAATATTCACACACGAGTACATGCTTATGCAAATAAATTCACACACAGATACAGTTTCTGGAATACCCCTCAGCGCAGACTCCTACATAATCATATTCAGTTGCTATGACATCACTGCAGTTCCCAGTACCCCATATTTTTTTAAAGAAAGTAAACAGCATTTCAAAGATGATCTAGCTAGCTAGCTACAGCTGTATGTAACTTAAGGGAAGTGCCCTTTAGGGTTAAGCAGGAATCAATGTTATTCCTTGTGTTACAGTCTAGAAAAGGGAAATAATGATATGATAATGACATTCAGAGAAGATACTAAACTGGGAAGAGTTGCAAACATCAGCTCATGCAGAAGTACACCAAAGGATTAGATAATGAAAATCTGATTCAGCTTCAGAAAATGCATGCAAAGAAAATGAAGGCAAACTGTGCAATCATAAAAGAAGACAGGTAAGAAGCTCAGCAGAAGAAAGCAATGGGCTTCAAGTACAGGGAAGCAGCCTGTGACATACACCTCCGCTGGCAACACCATGCCAAGGCACCAAGGAGTAGTGCAATGGCACTTTGGAATAAGCCTATGTGATTTATGAGCCTCTCCCCCAGCATGAGGAGTTTCTGAGGAGCTCAGCTCCATAATGAAGTTTGTATGGCTTGGGACTCCTCTGGTCAAACCTGCATGTTCCCATCTGTGAGTGTCACCCTGGATTCCCTTTGGTGACAATAAGGAGAAATGGGAACATTTGAGGGTGTGATTCAGATCATCCTAAAGCAGAAGCCTAAACTAGGTCAGACAAATCACACTTCAGACGTGTTTTAGAAGCTTGCTTTCTTCCCACTGACAAGGCCTGTCTCAGGGAACCTCCCTGCTGCAGGGAGCCCTGCTGAGGAATGCCATCCCAGCCCCCATCTTTCCCAGACACCCACCCGGAGAGGAGCAGGCTGCCAGCAGAGGGGCTGCCTCGGTGCTGCCAGACAGAGTAAAGCCACCTTCCCCTCCATACCCGAGGCAGCTGCTCAGCACCATAAGTCAGAGCCAAAGACAGAGCCATCTCTCTTCATGCCTGGCCCCATGAGCAATCTGCACTCTACCTTTTACTGCAAACCACTTTTGCCACGTAGAGAAAAACCCCTTAATAGGTTCCTCATGAATGTAGAGTTAGAGGTGAGCGGCCAGTCCACGGCAAGTCACATCTGAGTTTCTTCTGAATTAATCTTCTTACGTAGGAGGGCCATAAGCTGAGACCCAAATTTTCAGGGTATGTCAGTTCCTTTCTTTCAAACCAGGACCCTTTAAGAATATTTAAAAGTTGGCCTTTAAATTCCTTAGCCAATTGTATGGTTCTGAAAATCACATCCTAGTATCCATTGCCCTACTATTTTGGCTATGTCATCACTTCAACGTGTAAGGTAAATTATGTGGTGTTGCAGAAGGGGGAAAAAGGACAAATCCACAGCAATGAAAAGGCCAAAAGGGAATGAGAGGAAACTAAAGGCGCAAACATCAGCCAGGCTATTACATCAGAAGCAAAACTGAACTGAGGAAGGTAAGGGGATCTCCATTCCTTGAAGCCATGAAGTCAAGATGGGATGCTTTCATCCAAATGACACTTTTGTCTCTCCACTGCACAGCCAACACTGGCTCGTTCAGCACTTCTTCAGAGTTTCTGGATAACACTGCACCACGCAGTGTAGACATGCCCTGAAAGGCCCCTTTGACCTTGGTTTTTGAGTCTATACAAATAAAAGGAAGAGCAGTTCCAAAGAATAACATGAATGGGAGACTAGGGATGGGGGCTGGAAGGGAGGGGTGAACAATGACCACAGATTTTAAAAGCTTCATCTGTGAGACTTCAATAAATGACAGTTAAGAAGGTGGAGAAGTGTGATATTTTCAAAAGCCACGCACGTCAAGCAGGCAAAGGAATCATTTGGACTGTACATAACCCACTGTGTTGTGTATGCTGCATGTTCCTTCACTGTGAAGGAGGGTATGGTTTATACAAAATAATTATTAATATGACTCCTTTAATTCAAACCCATTTTTAATTTAGAAGGGTCCAGATCATTTCAAAGTAACAAGACATAATGGTAGTTGTTACAGCATAGGCTGAGAAACACAAACCGGTGCTTTTTCCCTGTTTAGTTCTGCTGCATGGTTTAGCAGTGCCTCCAGTTACCCCAGCTGCTCAAGGTCCATACTGGTTCAAAGCAAAAACATCTTCAGTTCAAGTTGTAATTTAGCTTCAATAGCAACAGCTTAGGTTCTGTTTCAGTTTGAAGAACCACCTAGTCCCAACCTGCTTCTGGAACTGTAATCAGGCTGATTCCCCAGACAGACAAAGATAAATAAAACTAAGGAGAAGGATGACAGTTTGCCTGTGGATGTCCCAGTGGTAAGTATGCTAAACTGAAGAGGCGTCTCCTTGAGAGAAGTACCATGAAAGTCCTGTTACTAGGGATATTTACAGCTTCAGTAAAAACAGCACTGAAGTGAGTGACTTGCTTTCACTCAGAGATAGACTGGGCTTTCTCTTTATTTGTATGTTCCACATATAGTGGTAGCCGTGCCTTTTGTTAGCCAACTTTTATGCTCAAAGGGAAAAATCCAATTTTAGAAAGATTTTTTAGGATCCTAATTTAAATAGGCCTTCCTGAAAATCCCACTTGAATTTTTAGTCTTCTCAGTAGGTTTGCAGCTGTGGTGTCATTTGGCCCCAGTTCCAATAACCTATGGCTTCATGACACAAAATAGTACAGTGCAAAACTATGACCAAACTCCTAAATTATTCAGACATAGTCATGAATCTCCTCAGAGGAGTACCCATTTTTCAGTATAAAGATCACTTCTGTCAATTTACCTTGGATTTCAGTTAATCCTGAACTATTAATAATAGAAAAGGAAAACGTAGCTTATTTTGACCTAAGACTGTCCATGTACCACAGGCTGAATGAAGAGGCTCTAAACCCCTGATTTTCAAAAGCCACACCACCACTTACTCTTGCAGAGAAGTCTTCAGAAAATGCCAGTCCAGGAATCCTCTAATTTATTCAGTGCCTTTAATGACTGCTCAGTTGCTCATCTTCTACAACACTGAACACACAAGACATCAGCACCTGTTGCCCTCATGCTAGTCAAAGAGATACTCACAGGTGCTCAGCATTTATTCCCTGTGATTTCCATTTTCCTTCCCATGCCTGCACAGCTGGTCTTACAGCACCAAAACCACCTGACATTACAGTAAGAAACACAGTAAGAAATGGCCTCTATAATTTCCCTGTTTTCATTGCCCTTAATAAAAACGTGTGTTCTGTAAACAGTGTGGCATATACAAGCTGGAATATCTGAGTGGGAGCAAGGGTAGAAAGATTTTTAACATGCACAAAGAATGGTTTGTACAACCCCCAGGTCAATGTTAATTATTATTGAGCTTCAGCATCATCAAAAATGCAAACACAACCATTAAATCCCAGCACAGCTTAGTGCTGAAGACCGTAACTCCTCAATAAAATGAAATCTCATCTGCTTGTCTGTCAAAAAGAAAAATGTCATCACAGAAAGCAGTCAGCTATTATTCTCAGTGTAGCTATAGTCTGCCATGGAGGAATGTGATGCTTTACAAACCAAAGCAAAAATGAGACAGGATGACCCAGGAAGCCCCTTCCTGCTTCTCCAGGGACCCTTTAGTATCTGTTGTTTAATAGGCAGCAGTTCCAGGCTCAGCAAATCAAGATTTGAACGAGAATCAGTTGCAACCTGGAGGTCAGCATGGGACAATTTACCCTGCTTTTCAGGCTGGCTCCATTCTGAGTCCTGGAGTGCCACGTCAAGTTGCTGTCAGCATCGAGTCTGGCCACCTTACAGTGTCACATGGGGGACGTCTACATTGCTCCATGCTGTGTGGTGTGAAGTGACTGGGAGGGAGATAAAGGCTAAGGTTGGCCCTACACACTAACTTTGGGACATGACTGGAGAAGAAAAGTCCATCTCCATACTGTACAGCTTCTTCAGTGATATACTGCCATTTCCCTAACTGCAGTGCTGAATGTGGGAGCTGCACAGTGACACCAGTATGATGACATGACAGTATTATGGCATGAGTGACAATTTCCTGAGCCTTCTTTGGACCACCTGGCCCTGCTCCACACCTGCCCACAACTCCTATCATTCAAGCCTGAGTGGGGAGGGTGATCTGGCTGCTCCAGCACTGGGAAGGTGGGTGGTCAGGGACAAACTCCTCCTTCTTCCTTTATGTCCCCTCAGGTGACTGCACTCTTCCTTCTCTCCAGCAGAACAGCCAAGCTGAGCAGACCAAAGCTGCATGTGAGAAGGTGGTACATGGGGTATCATGAACCCAGGAAATGGGCAAGAAGAAAGAAAAGCTGAAGAATGCCCTTACTTGGCACTGAAGTGTCAGTCGTGAGGTAAAGTTTCCAGGGATGAAGAGCACCCAACAGATCAGATCTTCTCTAGGCTTCAGACCATCAGGAAAAGGCATTAAGAATTTCTAACTGTGGCCATGCTTCACTCACAGGTGACCAGGCTATGCAGGATCACAGCAGTGTACTCCACAAGCCACAACAGTTAAAGAACATAGGAGGATTATTTGTGTTGGAGAAGTGGGAAGTAGTGATCTAACAGAACCCTTTCACTTGTCCTGAGCTGCACATGAGGGAGTGTGAACAGCAAAGATCTAGCAGGTACTAAATGGGCAGAAGATTTTTAAGCATCCATCTGCCTAAAGGCTACAAAAAGCAACTCTCCTTGCCTTGGCTTCATTTAGATTAGCCACAAGATGCACATTGAAATAAAGAGGAAAGCCCGTATCACTCCGTCTGTCAGGAAGGCATGGCATATGGAGAGGGTTGCTCCCCTGCAGTGGGATCCTCAACACAAAACTCACTGCATCCAAGTAATGTGGAAGAGCTCCACAATGCAAAATGCAGAGCACAGGGCTTGGGCAGACAAGTCTGTAGTTTGGTCTCAGAACTGCCAAAATCTTGTTACAGCTCCCTTTAAATAGAGTCCTGCTAGAAGCAGGAGATGGACTCAGTGGTTCTCATGCAACCTGATATATATGAATTTCAGGTAGGGACTGCAGCACTCTCACAAGATAAAAAGTGCTTTATTTGGTCCATAGGATCATCAGTACTGAAGAATGGAGCATTGTATTAAGATTCCCATAGCTCTGATTATCATCACCTCACTCCAGCAGCACCAGAGCTGTGCTTTAGTGGGTGTGTGCCTTAAGAAAAAGTTCTCTTACAATGCCAGAGTCGCACCATGCCCAGCCTTCATAATAGTGCCCTGGTACAGCAGTTATTATTTCTTTTCCAAGACCTTACTGTTAGCCACAGGATTTCACCCTGGAGGGCAGGAAACACAGATGGAATTTTATTAAGAGTCCAGGACTGTGCAGGCAGGAGTCCAAACCTGCTGCCCCATGCATGAAAATAGTGATGCAGTGAAAGGCCCTGTTTTAGCTCAGCTCCACAGGATACAGGGCTGTGTTTCTGCAGCACGTTTTTCTGAAGATTTAGAAGCCACTCCAAGCATAATGGCAATTTTCTTTTTTTTTTTTCTGTGTAAATCTGAGGGATTAGAGAAACTTTCTGGAGCCTAATCTCTCCAGGCTGTTATGCAACCCTCCTCACTACCTGACAGAACTGTATTATACAACACAAGTGGCACACACCCTGCATGCTTGGCACTGCGACATGGTAGAAAAGCCAGTCCTGCTTTAAGCCTGCTGCACCCCTTTCTTTGCCCTGCAATCTCGGTGCACAGTTCCTCCATTTTGTTCCATCCCCCCAGTGTAGTCACTGGCCACGACTGCCAGTCCTCTCCATCCAGTAGGCGAGGCACAACCTGACACAAGCAGAGGTCAGAGAGAGTTTCTTAGTCTGAAGAAGTTAGTGCAAAGCAGCAAGGGAGGTGACAAGGACCCTCAGCCAAGCACACAGGGAGCTTTATGTCTACTCAGGTAATGGCAGAGATGGGGTGCTCAGTGGGGGTGGAAAGGTCTCCTTCAGATGGAGAGAGAAAGGAGGAAAAAGGCATTTGTTGACTGCCTGCATCAGGGAAGACAAGTATGCTGATCATGATGGTCTTCTTATAGGTGTTCATCTCAGTGGAATCAAGTAAAAATTTATTTTAATATTGTATGCTGTAAAATGTGAAGGCATAATTTTTCCTTGTTACCCTAATTTATTCAGCCAGAGAGGAAAAAAAAAAGTTCATTCTATGTTTGTTGTGAAAGCTAAGCTCAAGTATGAACAGTGTTCCATAGTAAATGATGGAGAGTTTGACAATCTTATCTGTATCTTATGATCATATATTGAAAGGTTCTATTGTTAAGAATAGATAGAAGAGAACACAATTTCAGCTGCTTCGGGAACTGTAATTTTGAGCCTCCTCATTTAAGAGATCTTTTAAAGTCAGGGAACTGTGCTTTCTCAGCATATCTTTTTGCATGCTATTTCCCTGGGTACTTTCTAAAATTGAAACAATTTCTTAATATTAGAGCAGCCAATTATATAGGTCCAGCTTTCTCAAAGTTAGTCACGGCACAGAGATAAGCCTGGCATAGCAAGAGCAGTCCTGAATTCTGCCTAAAACTTTAAATATAATTAATTTCCTTCTTGAAGTTAAAAAATAAACAAATAAATACACGATCAGAGAAAGCAAAAAAAACCAAAACACTGAGCCCTCAGGCAACACCAAGCACAAAGAGGTAATAACCCTGCAATGTCAGGTAATTTCCATATTACACACGATACACACCAGAGCCCCCTGCTTAGCTGTTAGCCACTAACACTGAACAGAGAGCAGCACGGTCACTTTTGTTCTTGTCTTAAGCTGAACAGTTACCAAGCCATGGCTTGAGGCACTGTGATGCCCTCAAGGTCTTCCAGCATTTCCTGCAACCACTGGGAATTAACAGGCTAAAACTGAGCCCAACAGGGAGAGGAAAGTTACTGAAACACATTGCTCATTTAGTATTGTTGCTTGGAAGCTAGTGAAGGTTATTAATTCTTCGATCTTTGGTGAATATTGCCTTCTTTGTATGTTTAGTCATCCAAGAAGTCAAACTGGTCTCCCAAGGGATACTGAGCTACTGTGTCTGACTTAATTTTGATCATGCTGTGCCCACTGAAAATGGGATTTTGCTGAATCTGCCTTTTCAGCATCTCATCAGACTCCTGCAGTCTCATATTAGGTCTTCTTCACACACACACAGTTCAACCTCACTGGCCTGTAATTTGTCTCATTGTTTTCCAGGACACCTCTGAGTCCTTTCTGTATAAGTACACTCATCTCACATCTTAGGAAAAATAGGAAATGGTTTTGTACTCTGAAAACTTAAGTCAAGTGCAGCATTAGAGCTCTATTACACCACACACACACACACACACAAAGTAATTAGGAAGCACTTGTTTTTCCTTCACTGATATTAAAACTGACTTTAAATTCTATCTTCCTGTCACTTCCTCCGAGTTAGTATTGAAGAAACCTTTCTGTCTGTCTTGTAGCAGTGAGGTCACCTGTCTATCACAGTTGTGCTGAACATGTCACTTCACCTAATCCAAGAATTTCAAAGGAGTTTTACAAAGACTCTATTAAAAGTATTAAAAGGCATAAGATATGGTAAATCTTTCTGCCCACTCCTGCAATGTTAAAAAGTGGACACAAATTCCACTCTGGAGTCACACACAGCTTGCTTTTGAATTACAAAAGCAAAAGTTCACTAGCCTCTTAATTTCAATAAGGATTTCAAATGCTTCCATTATATCCAGTGCAATTTTGTTTTTATAAAATGTATCCAAGCATCCTAGTAATAAACTCATATATTTATTTTTTCCTTTTTTTCTTTTTTTTTTTTTTTTTTTTTTTTTACTGGTTAATTATTCTGCTGTGAATTCTCTTTTATTCCTTCTTCTTAGAGCTTAAATCTATAGAAGGATAAAAGATAGGACTCCTTAGTTTACAAGTCTTTTTCAACTTTGGGTGCAGATCTACTCCCCCTCAGTTTTTCAGATTTCTTTGCAACATCCCATTGAACCTTGTCCAATTATACTCAAGTTGAATTTTTGCACATTTCTTTCCCTCCTCCAATCACCCAGTCAGTCAGGGACCTAGGAAGATCTGCTGCTTTGTTCTGGTTGTAGTGTTCAGTTCCTCTTAAGTAAAGTTTAAAGTAAAGCAACACTACCTCTTGAAAAATATGTATGTGTTCACAGGCTTTAGGAAACAATTCTTTAACAGGGAGATATATGAAGCTGAACAACAAACAACCCTCTCTCGATGTGCATACATGTATGCACTGGCGTCAGCATTATCCATTTTCCTAAAGCTCAGCTTAGAGTTCATTTTATTTAAAAACTCTACATTTGCTGCAGTGTTTAAAAAGCACTCACCCCTTTCTTTTGTGATTTCAAATAGTTCCATATCTTTTTTTTTTCACTGCAGTGAAATACTGCTCCTAACATGCTCCAGAAACATGATGAATTTACTCCAGTTCTCCAATTACCACATTCCTAAATAAGAAAAAAAATCTTCAACCATCTTTCTTTAAGTTACTTTGAAATAAATCATAGTTCTTCTTTATTATTAGTCACAGCTGAACACAGCCATGGTTAAGGTAATTAACGTCACTGTACGTGATGACACTTTTGAAATGTCTCAGATCTGATCCTTTTGAAGTCACATGAAGCAAAACTCTTTCTTATTCTTACAAATTGGCACACAGTATCCCCAAATCTAAGCCATGATAGTAAAATTTCCTTTCTATTTTACTTTCTGAAAACTCTCTCTGATAGAGCCATCTCCTTGAACTTGCATGGTCCCATAGTTTGACTCCTGTAGCCCCTAATAACTTTTTCTGACCTAGCTATAAGGGAAGAAAGAGAATTGTCCATGGTACATTCAGAGCTAAATAGCTGTTAATTAGTCAGACACTCTTGGCCTCAGAAAGATCAGAGCTGCAAACTGCCAGAGGTTGGAAGAGTGTCTGGGGTAAGCATCTTTGCTGTTTCTATCACTTCTGCTTTACATCCCAAGTTTTGGCTCCTGAAGAAAGAGCATGGACTAGGTGGACCTTTGGTCTGCCCAAGGATGGCCATTCTAAAGATGCCAAACAGACTGAGTGATGCGTGAGTTTCCCTGCCTTTCCTTCACTGATTTGAACCTTTCTCTGTTCTCTACTCAGAGACAAAGTTTGTGAAACATCTGGAAATTGAACTACCTTTGTAACTTCCGACTCCTTGTTTTACATGGGTGAGTTGAAGTCTCCTCTTGACAAGAACAGACATTCTCAGACATCAGAACCACCAGCATATCACATAGGTTTCCTTGGTAATGTAGTGCACTTTTAATATAACTTGCTCCACAGGTAAGTTTCCAAGCCCATGACTACAGCATTTCAGACCCATCAGAAGCTCCCCATCCTACAGCAGCTGTCTGCAAACTTATTTCTTCTGCAATTTCTGGATTTCCCAGCTCTTGCTGGGCAGCAATATTTAACCAAATGTTGCAGTGTAGGGCTCACTTAGCCAATGGCATGTGTGATGACTGTGATGCCAGAGAACTGCAGTGTTAGGGCTAACAAGACTCCTCTAGGCTTCCCTACTCAGCAGGAAGCAGTTGCACAGCCATGCCAGTAAATTACAGGCTTATCATTCTTCATTCACTCATCAGCACAGCCATTCAGCAGAAACCCCATGTCCCTATAGCAAGACTATAGAAAAGTAGTTGCTTGAACTGTACCATGTGTTTTCACTTCTCCATACTTATTGCCCCTGCTCAGTATCTTTGCTGCATGGTTATTCAACAGATGCCCTTTGAATAAGAAGCATGTGGCACAGAGATGAGCAGAAGACGAGGCAGTAGAAAAGAGCAGCTTAGGAAGCAGTTGTGCAAGGCTTATTATAAAGGGCAACCAGCTGATTCATCAGTGCCCTCCCCAGCAAGCCATGCCATAGAAATGCTATTTTGAAATTAGCCTTGTGGAATAAGAAGGATTAGTTGGCAATGGTGTGCGTGCTTCAAGTGTGAATATGTAAAGTCTTCTTTCCCTAAAGGAAAATAGTTCCTTTCCCCTCCAAATGCATGGTGTATGGTTTCAACTCAATTTATGATGTGTGCCCCAAGGCCATTTTTGCAGCCAATTCTAATTTAAGAGAATAGGCAGTATTTTCATTCTCTAGCACTAGACTGGACTGGCTTGGACTTTCACCCGTGCTGGAGGAAGAAGGCAAAAGAAAAAGATGTTATAACGCAGCATGATAAGAGACTGCAATAGGAAGAGATAGGAACCAGGGTTGTCTCCTTTTGTAGGTCTTGCAAGGAAAAACAGCCGATCCATCAGGCTACAGACTGCTGTGTTAGCATGCAGTGAGGTTGAAAGCACAAGGCAGAAATGGCTGTCTGGCTGCAGTGCACCTATTGCCAGCCCCGTCATTCAGGGCTGTGCAGACAAGATAAAGGTTTATTTTAGTGCCCTGACAGCTGACAGGAACTTGTCATATTGCAGAAGCTGTTGAATCTCTGTCAGGGAAAGAAGGGGAAAGGAAGAGAAACCAAAGCAATCACATACTTGGTGCATGCTTGTCTAATCTGCTGGGGGGCAGGAGATAAGGTGAGGTGCCTCATGTATTCTGTGCATCCAGCACCAAGCACAAAAGGGGTGCTAACATATACAAGAAGTACACAGCAGAAAAAGGTGCAAGAATTATCTGGACTGAACTTTGTTCCGTGCTGTACTAGCTTTTCAAATGACATGGGGAAAGCTATCGCTGTTGGGTATGAGGAAAACTGCTCTAGGATTTCCCTGTGACTTCCCCAAATGGAGAAGAATCTGAGGTGGCAGGATCCTCCTTGCAGAATCTTCCTTAGGTTCCTCCTAAGTGTAGGGTTCATTCCCACAGCTCCAGAGAGGGATGGGGCATGAGGAAAAGGAAACAAGTTCTTTTTCTTTAGGGAAAATTTTGCAAATCAGTAACAATTCTTGTGTTGGAAACAGAAACACTGTAATTTTTTAATTAAAAGTTTCCGGAGAGAGCATTCTAATAGTGCATCAAAGGGGGGAAAAAGAATTCCCCTCCTCCCCCCAAAAAGGCAAAAAATCCCACCCATTAAATAGTTTTGGCTAAGTTTTTGTGTTTATCTTCCTATTTTTAGTCACATGATTTTAGACACACAGTCACTCTACCAAGTCTTCCAACAACATCTTCCCGTACTTTTAGGGGAATTCCGGCTAATTCATCACATAATGGATTTGAAGGTGGGAGCACTGCTGTGTCACTTCCACTCCCAGTCAACATGCAGCCTTCCTTACCATCAAAGTCAGTAGAAGTGTCTTGCACAGTGTTCTGCATCTTATCAAATCACACCTATGAGCTGCTCGTTCCTTGAGGCCGGAGATCTTCTTCAGACAACATGAGGTTCAAAGCTGAGCAAACTGCTGGAGCTAGACAGATGTGTTGTCTCCTTTCATCTGTTAATACAAATGCAAAGAAAAAGAAAAACCTGTCCTGGATTTCAGTGGCAGTCAGGAATACGCTCTGGGTTCAGATCCAACAAGCAAGGCCTTGGAATATAGCACCCCTAAAAACAGAACCTGGATTCACTCCTTCTCATTGACATAACATCTTCTTAATGTGCCCCGGGTTGTTCCTCGTGTTTCCTCTGGCTTCACTCAATAAAACACCTTTTGAACAAGCACCTTGCCATCTTAGAAGCTGAATGAATTCAGTCTGTGCCCGAATCACTGAAGAAGTGTAGGAAAGAAGGCAAAACAAATCTGCCAGCATGGCTGGAAGAGCTTATATTGCCTTGGCTGGCTTCACTTCGGTTTCCCTCTCCAGCTTCTTTTTATCAATTGCTATACCAATTTATCCCCAAGGGTGTTGATCCCAGAACAATACACTGCAAAGATGACTACAGAAGAAGAAAAGAAAAGAAAAACCTGTCACCATGGATGTTATGGGTTTCAGCTTTTCACATTTAATCCCTTAATTGGTCTTCCTGGCAAGACAAATTTGATACTTGGCTTTATTGCTTCATGGATGAGCCCCATTGCAAATCCCATTGGGATGAAGTTGCAGGCATTTGGCAGAAAGAAGATCCTAGCAGCCTCTCAAAAGCCTATCCAGAGAGTTTCTTGCTGACATCACAGTTTCTGTGTGATGTCATAAAGCCTCCTAGGAAACAAAAAAAACAGTGAGACTTCTGGATATTTGGCAAGACAGTGGCTAGCCCTTAGTCCATTACTGTATGCATCAAGCACTACATCAAAGGCAGGTTTGGGTCTTTGCTTGCAGCCAGAACATCGATGAATACAAAATACAGAATAACAAGTTTGAATAGGCTGTATGCACAATAAAAAAATACTGTAAAGATACCGAGTGTGTGGACAAGAGGGAGAGAGTTCAATAGGCTGTGTGCTGATAGGCAGACCCAAAAAATGGCTTGGCAATCTGAGCAGCAGTCTCTTTTGAGGGTACAGTTTTGTCTTATGAGAGCATACAAGTAAGCTGCTTTGGCACCTCCAGGCTAAACATCTCAATAAAATTTAATCTCCCGTGCCCCGGGGACAACAGAGCTTCTTTGCATTCTAAGTAAGCAGCCCCTGAGGTATGAGAGAGAGAAAAACTATTTTATTTAGAGAAAAATGAAACACAGGAGTTCTGATTCACAGCCGTCTTCATTAGTGACTGGAAGCTCACTCTTCTCTAGGAGAACAACTTAAGTCATTTCAGTGAGTTCCCTTCCAAGATAGGAGTGTACTTTCTTCTAAGTTAAGAAGTTTCTGCAGTCAAACCTGGAGATTCGGAACCAAAAGCCCTCCTCAAATCTGTCAATTTGTGCTGATGTAAGTAATGAGGTATTTGGATCTTTCGACCCGTCATCATGGTGTATGTGCAATGAAAAAAGAGCAGATTAACACCAGTGAAGCTAAAAATAAAAGCATCACCTCTCAGTCTGGGCCTATTGTGGTTAATGCAAGGGGTGGGGTAGGACTGGTAGGGCTGTGCGTCCATGGTAGATGTCACCATGGCACACCCACGCCAACATCTCCACGGAGACACAGCACATTTCTAGCTCCTGCATCACCAACTTGTTGCCAAGGAAACAAGAGGATGCAAAAAAAAAAAAAAAAAAAAAAAAAAAAAAAAGGAAAAAACGATCTCAATGACATTCAATTTTGAGACAGAAACCCCTGAAAAGGATTTTAAAAGTGCCTGAGAAGGAAATGGAAATTGGCCTTCTAATTACAGATTCTCAACCAACTCCTTTTTATTCTCCCATTATTCTGTCTGCTCACGTCACTGTCTTCCTGCCTTTCTCTGTCTACAGAGGTACAAATGCCAGACATCAGTGAAAAGAGAATCAGAAAGAGCTTTCCTGGAGTGATGGAGAGAAGGGAGGGAGAGCAGGGAAGAAGGTTATTTGGTGCAAGTGACAGTGGAGATTCCATAACTCAAAGAAAGGCAGTGGACAGAAGCTGCAGAAAGGGAAGCATGGAAGAAAGAGTGGGAGTGAAGGTTTCTGTGAGCAGGGGCTATGTGCAGTTTGTAGGTGTGGGTGTACACACACATATCTACACCCAAATGCATGTGTATTTTTATACATGCAACTGAGAAGACACATGTGTTTATAGATGTATAGCTAAATCTACATTAGATAGTAAAGAACTTGAGTTGTGCACCCTCCTCAAAAATCGTTGTTTACTTAGAAATCAAGTAGTTAAACACACAAAACAATCTTAATTTTGATTATTTTCATCCATTTCAGTGCTACATCTACAAGTGCTACAGAAAAGCTACAAATCTACATCCTTTTTTAAATGACATCCAGCACTTTCTTGAAAACACCTGACTCTGGGAGCTGGGGGTTTGCAGAAAAGTAGCAAATACAAAGAGAATCACAAGACAGTTCTGAGCAATGGCAAGCCTGGCAGTAAGCAGGAGAGCACACAAGAGGTCCCTCAGATGCACCTGCTACAATGTGCATGAGGGAGTATAGAGGTGATGATTTGTTGGGTGTATTGTTGGAGAGATACAGCTACTGTCAAAGTACAGCAGTGACAGGTTCCACCAGCTCTGAAAACAGCATGGTCCACAGTTTCGATGCATTAGCTGTCTGGGGGATGAGCATAGAGAAGATTAACTGAGTACATATCTGCCTATCATCTAACTTAAGCACGGGAGACAGGGACAGTATCATCATATGACAGCACAAAGTGGCACAGACATATAATAGCCATCCTGCATGGCTAGAGGTATGGTTTGCATTTGGTTTAGAGCTGAAACAAACAAAAGAGCTCTGTCTTCACTTGCTTCTCTGCAACATTCACAGAGTCTCACCCCTCTTCACGCCTTGAGTCTGTCATCAAGCTTGCAGCCAGAGGTGAGATGGCTGTAGGCCAAAAAAAGGCAAACTTAAAAGAGAGAAGCTAACTATTGCTGAATCACAAAGAGGGCCTTACAGAATGACACTTAAGGATCCCCATTAACACCCAAGAAGTTCATCCAGTCTGAATACCCACAGAAATCATGATTTACGGTTTTTGATAGTAAAAGCCTGACAGCAATAAGGTTTGGACTTCAACCCAGGTAGAGAAGAACCAGAGCTGGCCAAACAATATATACCCTTGTGCCCCCTACCATCTGCTCCTTGCCCTTGGCAGAACCTAAAAGTCTCTGCACTTTGAGGCAGATTGTCTCCCCATTGCTAGAAGCAGGTGTGAAGGTGCATGCCGAGTGCTTCTCTCCACACCTGTGTGGTGACAGTCCTGGCAGTCCAAGTGCTTCTCCTAAAGTTGCTGTGACATGAAAGTAATGAGCATATAAATCACAGTTGTGGAGAACACAGACTACGTGCAGATTAGATGAAGCAAGTCCTGACCTCCACTGCTTACTTCATGAGTTAACTTGGATTATCCGATCAACTCAGAGACTGTAACCAGGAGAGGATCTGGAGACCATCTCTCATGTGTATGTAGCAGTATGAAAGCACTAGAGCACGAGGAGCCCAATTACGTAAATAATTATGCCAAGGTCAGATTCAAACATTTTAAGCAGTTGCTGATGGTCCATTTCAACATTGTTCCTGAGTAAGGTAACAACAGCTAGAAGGACTAAACAGATGACCATGGAAAGCAGCTTCTGCTTTTGGTGTCCAAGTGCTGTGCTGCCTTGCTGACTTAGCCATGGAAGCAGAGTGCAGCGGGGTACATCTTTAGGAGGCATCTCCACCCCATAGAGTTATAAAGACAGCGGTGCCTGGCATTGAAAACTAAATATGGGTAAGATATAGGGAAGCAGAGGCATTGCTGTCAAGATGCGGGAAAGGTCTAAGTGAGGGGGAAGGCAGTAGAAGTCTTGTTTCTTCTTTCAGCACACAAAAAGAAGTATCTTGATTCTCCATCATATGGCTCAGTCCTACATTGGCATATCCAAAATGATACCTTTTGCCAGCACAAATAAGAACACCATTCAGGAGACTACCTTCTGAATAAAAAAGAAGTGCTTTTAACAGGCTGTTCAGATTCACAAATTACTTGTGAAAAGGGATGTAATGCATTCTTTTTTTAAATGCATGTTTATATCACAATTTCCAGCTCCTGAATCACCAGTATATGTTCCTGTTCCCTGCAGGGAAGGATTTTTAGCAATTTGCTGTTTTGAATGAGTTTATCATGAAATGCCCAACAGGTGTCATTAAAATTTGCTTTGGGAAAAATACAAGTTCTTCTATTTTTTTATTTTTCTGTTTGCTCCAAATGCTGTTCACATTGAACACTTATTCCAATTGACTTGTTTTTTCCAAGAGATAATTTTAGAAGTTGTATTTCCCTAGATATAGTTTTGCATCTTCAACACGTTTTTGAAAAGCAAATTTTAAAAGCCTAATTGCTTTGAGTGAAAAAGTACAAAATGCTCTAGTATATTCCAGATTCTTGTAAAATGTCTCTAAACCACTTGCAGTGGTTTCTTCTGTAAGTAAATCGGAAGCAGAGTTTACAAATTATATAAAATACATCCAGACACATGCATATATAGAAACATACATGCTATGTTATTTTACACGTATATTTTCATTTTGTTCAGTAGACACAAACTGTGACTTTATTATTTTTCCAAGGACCCACAGAATGACATTCTTCTAATATAAACAGTGTAGGCTCTCTCATTCATATGCATACATACACATGCATACATACTGTAACACACTGAATATCTAAAATGTACACACACTTAACCTCATCCTGTAAACACACAGAAACAAATCTTTTTAGCACCAGCACAACTACGCACACACACACGCACAATAAAATCTTTCTAATATAGAGGCCCTGGAAAATTTTATCGCTAATATGGAAAATTTTATCGCTAATACCTACTGTCAGTCCTTTTTCTAACACAATGCAATCGCTCACTCACTCTTTCTCATACACACAGACAGACACATGCAGTGTAATCTTATCTCTCTCAGATTCAACTGCAGTACCTACATTATTTTCAAAACTGCATAAACACTATCTCCCTGACATTTTCATTTTTAGACTTCATCATTCACAACTACCCAAACATTTGCAGAGATTCAGGGATTTAGAGCGAAGTCCTTGGTGATGCAAATACCTGTGTCCTCAGGTAAAGATGTCTTTTCTGGCAGAACTTCATTTTACAAGGGAGAAGACAAGGTAAGCAATGTTTCCACTTTGGATTCAGTATTAGTATTAGTTACACAGTGCTTCTTGTTATGATATTACACCACCACCAAATAATAAGAGCCTTAAATAGCTTGATAAAAAAATGTCTGCTAGATCATAAAAAAGGATTATTTCTGTATCACGGTAATTGTCAAACACTTCATTGATACGTTCCATGCACTGCAAGAAAATTACAATATGCAGTTACACCAGTATTTCCTGTGACATGTAATATGCTGTAGGCCCTGAGATTTCAAAAGAAAGATGTATAGAGGAGGTTCCACCTCCACTGAAGCTATTATTTCTACAACAAAAGTCTATGCTTAAATCACTTGTATTAGCAGAATTGTTCTAATGGGAATATTAGATTAATGTGTGCCTCTGTGAGCTTCTTTATACAATGGAGAATGGCAACAGTAAGAATTAGAGGATGCAACGCAGAGCACTTCTCTTGCACATCACTGATTCAAAGCCAAGATTTTTAGCTGCCAGTTTTGGGGGGAACTCTGCAAAAGTGAATTTCATAACCTCACTCTGATTTCCAGTCTCCAAATCGCCTCATAAAAGAAACTAATCCTAAAATGAAAATGCAATGAAGACTCTGGAGCTGATGATGAGCTATTTCTCAGAGTAGGTAAGGGGGAAGATTTTGCAGGGCCATGTTGGGCTACAAGGAATTTTTCTACCTCCATGCAGCAGGTGTTAAAGGAAAACTTCAGGGGAAAATGTAATTTAAAAAAATCTCAATAAACCAGCTTCAGAGGCATTGTCTGAGCTCTATATAAGCACCCTTGGCCAAACACAACTAAGGTCATGTCCTTGAAATTACCATCTGCAACCTGCAACTTGTGGACCATGGACATGAACTCTGAAGACTGGTCCTTCTTTTGAGAATCTGCTACAATAGATGAACATCTGCAATTGTAGACTGAATTACTTAGTGAAGATGCTGTCATAGCCCCTTGTCGGGCCTGGGTCTCAGCTATCAAGAGAGCATCTGAGGAATGGCATTCACCCCCTTCTCCTCAGACAGACGGAGGACGCCGCATTGCAGCCACTAAGAGGAGACGCCCTCCTATGAGACAGAATCGAGAGAAACAGAAATCAGCAAGAGGGACCCTATGGGTAATCCTGTGTGAGTGTGGGGAGGACATGAAAAAGTGGGACAAAAAACCTACTGCTGCCCTACAGGACCGAGTGATTGAGTTGATAAGTAAGCCAAAGGCAAAAGGAGGTCCTTCTAAAAAGATGGCTGCTCAAGTCTCCAGTGTAGAGTTACCCAATCCAAAAATGCTGGTGACTCCAGATCCCTGTACATCAGGTGTGAGTACTGGGGATGCAAGCTCCAGTAATGCACATACTGACAATGCTGTATGTGCTCAAGCTTAGAGGTGCCCTGCCTCCAGCCAGGTGGAGGAGAGGGACAACCGAATCTATTGGATTGTGTGGATTCGATGGCCTGGCACATTAGAGCCACAAAAGTATAAAGCCTTGGTGGACACTGGTGCACAGTGCACCCTAATGCCATCGAATCAGAAAGGCACAGACTCCGTCACTATTTCTGGAGTGACGGGGGGATCTAAAGAACTGACTATTGTGAAGGCTGATGTGAGCCTCACTGGAATAAAGTGGCATAAACACCCAATAGTGACTGGTCCAGATGCTCCGTGCATCCTTGGCATAGACTACCTCAAGGGAGGTGATTTTGAGGACCCGAAAGGGTACCGCTGGTCCTTTGGTACTGCAGCTATTAAGACTGAGAATGCAGAATGGCTGCATACTTTGTTTGGCCTTTCAGATAAATCCTTTGTAGTGGGATTGCTGAGGACTACAAACCAGCGTCTGCCAACTGCTACTTCAGTAGTGCATCGTAGACAATATCGTGTCAACAGAGATGCTGTGGTCCCCATTCACAAGCTGATCCGGCAATTAGAGAGCCAAGGAGTGATCAGCAAGACTCATTCACCCTTCAACAGTCCTGTATGGCCAGTGAAAAAGCCAAATGGAGAGTGGAGGCTGACAGTGGACTATCGTGCCCTGAATGAGGTTACACCACCACTAAGTGCTGCTGTGCCGGACATACTAGAACTTCAGTACGAGCTGGAGTCAAAGGCAGCCAGGTGGTATGCTACTATTGATATTGCTAATGCATTTTTTGCTATTCCTATAGCACCAGAATGCAGGGCACAGTTTGCCTTCACCTGGAGAGGTGTCCAGTACACTTGGAATCGACTGCCCCAGGGGTGGAAACACAGTCCTACCATCTGCCATGGACTGATCCATGATACCTTGGAAAAGGGTGGAGCTCCAGAACATCTACAGTACATCGATGACATCATTGTATGGGGTGACTCAGCAAAGGAAGTCTACGAGAAAGGTAAGAAGATAATTGAAATCCTCCTAGAGGCTGGTTTTGCTATTAAAAGGAGCAAGGTCAAGGGACCTGCACAAGAGATACAGTTTCTGGGAGTTAAGTGGCAAGATGGACGTCGCCACATCCCAATGGATGTGATTAACAAAATAACTGCTATGGCCCCACCAACTACCAAAAAGGAAACTCAGTCCTTCTTAGGAACTGTTGGTTTCTGGAGAATGCATATTCCTTTTTATAATCAGATTGTGAAACCTCTCTATGAGGTTACCCGGAAGAAGAAAGACTTTAAATGGGGCTCAGAACAACAAGCTGCTTTTGAGAATATTAAACAGGAGATTGTGCAGGCAATGGCCCTTGGACCAATTCGAACAGGGCCAGACATCAAAAATATTCTTTACACCGGAGATGGAGGTGATGGTCCTTCATGGAGCCTCTGGCAAAAAGCTCCAGGAGTGACTCGAGGCCGACCTCTAGGATTTTGGGGTCGAAACTACAAAGGCTCCGAAGCCAACTACACAGCTGCTGAAAAAGAGATATTGGCCGCATACGAAGGAGTTAGAGCTGCTTCAGAAGTGATTGGTACTGAAGCACAGCTCCTCCTAGTGCCACGATTACCTGTACTAGGTTTTATGTACACCGGTAGGGAATCTTCCCATCATGCTACCGATGCTACCTGGAGTAAATGGATTGCTTTACTCTCACAGAGAGCTAGGATAGGAAGACTTAATCG
Source organism: Calypte anna (assembly GCF_003957555.1). Classification (NCBI taxonomy): domain Eukaryota; kingdom Metazoa; phylum Chordata; class Aves; order Apodiformes; family Trochilidae; genus Calypte; species Calypte anna. The sequence continues at coordinate 81,182,137 of NC_044244.1, forward strand.
TCCAGGAATTGTAGAAGCAATAACACATTGGCCAGAAGGCAAACACTTTGGAATGCCACCAGGAAAAGTGGTAAAACGGGCTGAAGAAGCCTCACCATACGACCAGCTACCAGAGAATGAAAAATGCTCTTTTCACTGATGGATCCTGTCGTTTGGTAGGAGGCCATCGAAGGTGGAAAGCTGCTGTATGGAATCCTACACGACTAGTTGCAAAAACAGATGAAGGAGATGGTGAATCAAGTCAATTTGCAGAGGTAAAAGCTATCCAATTGGCTTTGGACATTGCTGAACAAGAAAAGTGGCCGAGACTTTATCTCTATACTGACTCATGGATGGTAGCAAATGCCTTATGGGGTTGGTTAAAGCAGTGGAAGCAAAACAACTGGCAACATAGAGATAAACCTATCTGGGCTGCTGAACTTTGGAAAGACATTGCTACTAGGTTAGAGAAACTTGATGTAAAAGTGCGTCACGTAGATGCCCACGTACCTTCATATCGAGCTACCGAGGAACATCGAAACAACCAACGAGCAGATGAGGCTGCTCAAGTGTTCCAAATAGATCTGGACTGGGACCATAAAGGTGAACTGTTTTTGGCCAAATGGGCCCACAATGCTTCAGGTCATCAAGGCAGGGATGGAACATATCGATGGGCTCGTGACCGAGGGGTGGATTTATCTTTGGACTCTATTGCGCAGGTTATCCACGATTGTGACATATGTGCTGCAATTAAGCAAGCTAAAAGGTTGAAACCTCTATGGTATGAAGGGAGATGGTCAAAATATAGGTATGGGGAGGCCTGGCAAGTCGACTACATCACATTGCCTCAAACTCGCCAGGGTAAGCGCTATGTGCTTACAATGGTGGAGGCAAGTACAGGATGGCTGGAAACATATCCTGTGCCTCATGCCACAGCCCGGAACACTATCCTGGGCCTAGAGAAACAAGTCTTGTGGAGACATGGTACACCAGAGAGAATTGAGTCAGATAATGGAACTCATTTCAAAAATAGTCTCATAAATAATTGGGCCAAAGAACATGGTATTGAGTGGATATACCATATCCCCTATCATGCACCAGCCTCAGGTAAAATTGAAAGGTACAATGGTCTGTTAAAAACTACCTTAAAAGCAATGGGTGGTGGAACTTTCAAAAATTGGGACAAGCACTTGGCAAAAGCCACCTGGTTAGTTAATACCAGGGGTTCCATCAATCGAGCTGGTCCTGCTCAGTCAGATCTTCTACACACAGTAGATGGGGACAAAGTGCCTGTGGTGCATGAGAAGAATCTGCTAGGGAAAACAGTTTGGGTTTATCCTGCCTCGGGCAAAGGCAAACCCATTCGTGGGGTTGCTTTCGCTCAAGGGCCTGGACACACTTGGTGGGTGATGATGAAAGATGGAGAAGTACAATGTGTACCACAAGGGAATCTAACACTAGGTGAGAATTCCTAATTTCTGCTTGTTTAATTTAATCAGTAATGCATAGACTCTTTGGGAGTCATGAACTTGTATCCCACCATAACTACTGTTATGTGAACTGTTGCATAAACTAACAGTGTTCTATGAGTGTTTTTCAGGATGATTTTGTGGTGATGAAACCAGAACTAGGTTCATCGGCTGGCATCCAGTAACTTCCTTGAAATTACCATCTGCAACCTGCAACTTGTGGACCATGGACATGAACTCTGAAGACTGGTCCTTCTTTTGAGAATCTGCTACAATAGATGAACATCTGCAATTGTAGACTGAATTACTTAGTGAATTTTAGCACTGAGAGATAGTAGTAATTTGTGTATAGATGTGTTTAAGGATAAGAGTTAGTAATGATTGGAGCATGACGCAAATGGTATGGAATAAGGGGTGGAATGTCCTGGTTTGGGCCAGGATAAAGGTGGTTTTCTGTTTCTGTACTTTTGCTTTTAGCTAAGTCCCTTGTAAGTAGTTGCATTTGCTGAAATTAACAGCAAGTTTCTCATGCAGTGTGTGTGCTTTTAGGACTGATAACACTTGATGTTTATAGTTACTGCTAGAGACTGGTATGCAGAGCCAAGGACTCTTATCAGCTCTAAGGAAAACATTTTACCCTCCAGAAGGAGTAAAGAGGTCCCACCTGAACCCTCCTTTAGGGAGGAACGGACAAGATAGATGCCAGAATTGACCAAACAGAGTATTCCATCCCATATACGTCACACTCAGTATAAATTTGAGGCATCACGTGGGCCGAGCCAGATCTTTTCCTGCTTCCCTTCCTTCTCGGCATCCTGGAAGGATCCTGTCTGTTCGTGTGCCTGTGGTCCTGATCCGTGCCAGCCCATATCTGTGTGTTCCTGCCTCCAGTTCCCGACTGCTGCCGACTCCAGGAGTCCAGCCTGGACTTTCCCAGGGCTGCCCTGCAGCCTCGGTGGTGACGTGAGAGTTACTGGGGGAGAGGGGGGAGGAATGTGGTTTCCATTTTCCTGTATATTTGTATATATTTAGTAATTTTACCTATTTATCACTACTGTTTCATTAAAGTTGTGTAGTTTAGTTTCCAACCCATAAGTCTCTCTTCCTTATTCTCTCTCCTTTCTCTATCAAGGAGAGAGAGAGATTAATAGAGAGCGTCTGTTATTCGGTTTAATTGCCGGGCCAGTGTTAAACCGTGACAGGTCACTAACAGGCAGTGACTTACTACAATTGCTGGTAAAATGCTACTTTCAAGACGTAAGGTGTATTTTCCTTATGACTTTAAGAGCACCTTCTTGGAGATATGGGAAAGGAAATACCTTTGTGGAGCCCAAACTCACAAATAAAAAAGATTCATTGAGGGATGGGAAAGTTAAAAGCAGCTGTCCTACCACCTGAAGGGTTTCCTTTTATGGCCTATGATACTGCTCTGAGTGACCTTGCTTTGAAAACACTGTCTGGTTACCTGTACCAGTGCAGAGCCACTCAGCTCCCAACAGAAAGTCTGCTGAGTCAGGACCAACTGGGATCCCAGGCACTAGAGTGGAGGGATGAAGGCAAAGAATAGGATCACAGAATCATATGGGTTGGAAAGGACCTCTGAGACACTCAAGTCCAACCCTTAATCCACTACCACTGTGGTTACTAGATCACATCCAGTCTCTTTTTAAAAATGTCCAGGGATGGGGAATCCACCGCTTCCCTGGGGAGCCCATTCCAATGCCTGATCACCCTCTCTGTAAAGAATATTTTCCAAAGAAATTTGGTATACTTAATTGAAAAAATTGACATTGAGTTTCCAAGGAGAGACATCATATCCCATCTTAAGAGGATGAAAGGGTGGAGCCTGAAGAACTGTTCTCAGAGGGAATGAGGGTGTAAGTGTGGTACCCCTGGCTTTGGCACCCATAGATAGCACAGCTGCATTGTCAGCAGTACTGAACTGGTCACAGGAGAACCCCATGCCCAGCAGTAAAGCTATAAACCTGTTGGAAGTCTGAAGCAGTAGTTTCCTGACACTGCCAGGGCAGCCTTCAGGTACCACACAAATACCTAAAGCCAAGCACGTGACAAAACTAGACTACTTCTAACCACTTTTGACAAAACAGAAATTCACTCTAATCTACTGCAGGAAGCCCCTATCACCACAGACCTTGCAAAATCCATACAATCTCAGCCTCTTTCTATCCACAGAATTGATAGAGTGGGAGCAGACGCCCCGCAAACTTCCCACATACACCACATACTCTCATGTGCCTCCTGCTGTCCTGCCACCTGAAACAGATGCCAAGTGTCCACAAACCCATCTGAAAGGCTGTTCACAGTGCTGGCACGCTGTGTTGCATTAGAGTTTAAGAGAGTATTTCACAAGTAGGACTCAATCTCACTCTACCCCTAAGGCAGGAAAGCATCACCAAGCCCCTTTCTGCAAGTGAGAAACCACAGTCCTGATATAGCATGGGGGCTTCCTGACCCCTTCCCTGAGGTATCTGGTAGCACCTGGTCATTGCTGTCTGAAAAATATTCTCTAGAAAATAGACTGGGAGAGTAGTTCAGTTGCCCTCAGCGGCTTCAGATATTTTGCCCTCTCTGAGAAAACTCCCTGACATTAAATACTCTGACATTAGGGATTTTGATCATTTTGAATGCTACTTATATCTCATTCCATCTTGTGAAAATGTGGTAGGCCTCATGCTGTCCCGTCCCATGAGAGCTGCTTGACCTTAAAACCCTACATGCTGGTTGTGAGACAGATTTATTTCTTAGAATCACCTCTGACACACTTCATCAAGTCTCTGAGGACTTGTAGGGAAATATCACCTGTGGGTTAGTCAGCTCATTTGGAAAATTGTCTGCTCAGCATCTACTTGTCATGGTGTCTTGACCACTGGTTTGCCACTAGGAAAAAACCTGGTGGTTTGAACAACTGGTTTTCCATAGTCAGTGGTGCCACTGTCACTGCCATCTCCATCTCAGCTACCTCCTGACCTTGACATTGTTCCTCCAAGCAGGCCCTGCCATCAAGCTTTCTGGGTAAAGCTCTGCGTGGAGTCCTGCAGCTCTTCCATTTTTATCTCTAATGAGATTGACCCATGGAGGCCAGCCCATTGAGGATTCAGAAGAAAGCCACTAATCAAGTTGACAGAGCCACGTGACAAAGCTTCTTCCTCTCTCTCTTCCACATTTTCTCTCTTATTTTCTTAATGTCTAATCAACCTAGTTATCTATCTTTCTGTCACAATAGTAGTTAAGTAGATCTTCAATATTTCAAAAATAGAAGCAACCAACATCCTCGTTTCTTTTCCTTCCCAGGCTGTAGGAGGAACTGTTCAATTATTTTTTTTTTAGGTGGCATGATTTGTTTGCTTGTTTATACCATACATGTAAGTAGGTGTCTTACAGATATATGTGAAGGGCTCAGTGAGGGAGGGCTAGGCTGAAGAGCCAAGCTGTGCATTTGTTGCTGGGACTAGACAGATGCATGACCTTCCATAGCTGATGCAGCATGGACCTCCACAACATAACACAGCCCCTGTCATGGCTCGGTCTCCTTTTAGCTCACCCCCACCAGCAAATCCAGTCAATCACCATGGATCAAAGAGATTTAGTGGGAGAAGGAAGAGGCAAGAGCTGCAATTATGTCATTCTCAGCTAAATCAGTTTTGCCTGTCCTGGATAAACAACACAGAATCATCAAATTTTCAGGGTTAGAAGGGACCTTTAAGATCATCCAGTTCCAACCCCCCTGCCACGGGCAGGGACACCTCCCACTAGATCAGGTTGCTCAGAGCCCCATCCAGCCTGGCCTTAAAAACTCCCAGGGATGGGGCTTCCACCACTTCTCAGGTCAACCTGTTCCAGTGTCTCACCATCCTCATGGTGAAGGACTTCTTCCTAACTTCCAAATCTAAATCTAACCTCCTTGAGTTTGAATCCATTCCCCCTAGTCCTGTCACTCCCTGACATCCTAAAATGTCCGTCACCAGCTTTCTTGTAGGCCGCTTACTGCCTGAACAACCAAACCTAAGGCAATTGATGTAGAAGTATATTTTACTAGGTCAAGTGCTAGAAGTGAGAGGAAAAGACACACACAACTCCTCTTTGGGATGGAAGCAGAATGGAGTGAAACACTGAGAAGATCTTTGCAGAAACTTTGACATTTTCAGTGCTCTGATATATGATAGAAGCAGTTTCCTGGGCAGTTTGCTTTTTGAAAAAATCATTTTTACAAAACTGCCCTAAAAAACATTTGTGACATAAAGTATAAATACCCTAAAATATTTTGCTCTCATCAGTGACAGATACTCCACTGGCTCCTAACAACCACATTTACTGGAACAGCTTTCATCCTTTTAACAGCTCTTCCTTTCTCCACATACCATATGTTGTGTGCAGATCCTGTAAATAGAGAGAGCCAAAGGCAGTACTGAGGGTCTCCTGCCATTTTTAAAACTCATCTACTACTCAAGGGATAAAATAGTATCAAACGTGATGGCAGGAGTTTCGCAGTGAAAGGACATGGCAGAAGATTGTATTTAAGTTGGGGGAAGATATTTCCAGCACTGGATTCACTGGAAGAGTGTTACCTCTATCCAGATTGCATAGCCATTTGGGGACTTCACAGAGTGCTGAGATGACTCTTTTCAGGTTTTAGAATAAACATTATGAAAGGGGCAGGCTCTGTTTAAGTTTGTCCAATTGAATACAGATGTCTTTCAGGACTGATTTCCAACAGATTTGTCTGTTATGTTGCTAATAGCAGAGTCACTGTTCTAAAGCCCTTCTTCAAACGTACGTGTATGTGGGAGTTGGGACAGAGAGGAGAAATGAAAGTGAGGTGTTAGGTACTGGAAGGACCCAACAGTCTTGCAATGCTCATTTGGCTAGAATCAGAAAAAAATGAAATAAAACAGGACAGCAGAACTGTTCCCCCAGTTGGATTCACATTCCAGGTGCCTATGAGACAAGAAGACTACCTCCTTAAAAGTAACAGCTGATTTAGGGAGCCCTGAGCTTCAGAAAGACTGAAAGAAAGTGGGTGCTTTAGCTGTAGCATAGCTGTAATGAACCATCCTGAAAAGTCATTATAGTGTTTCAGCACTGGGATGTCAGTGGCAAACGATCTGCATGTGATTACAGTCTCTGTGTTAATGTGTCAGGACATTTTCCCTTCTATTTGCCACGGCTTTCCTTAAAGCTATGGATTTCTGGAAGTGTTGAGCTACTGCTCTGCAATCCCTAGGCAACATCACATCAGAAACCATGTCAAAATGTCCTCCTACAATGTAGACCAGAAGCAAAAGAAAAGCAACAGGAGTTGCACCCAGAATTTATTTCAAATACAGGCATTTATGCCAGCACTGGAGGGAATACATCCCAAATCACATATGCCAGAGGGCCTCCATTAGCCCTTTCCACTAGCCCTTACTAGGAGAGTAACACTTCCTTGGGGAGAAGGCTCCCCTTCTCACTGTCTTTTTCTCCCATGCTCTGCTTCACTAAGAGAACAGGCTGCATCTTTCACCAAGCAGAGGCTAGTCAGCAAATCCCTCGGCAGACAGCAGACAGATTTCTCCATTTGCTGGCCCTTATGTGACCAACTCGTATAGTCCAAAGAAACGATGATGCAGATGCTAAAGATGGCAAGACATTACAGTGTAAACAAAAGCTCTTATGGGATCCTGACAGCTCCACCACTTAGATCACTGCACACTGAAAGCAAAAGTGAGATCAGAATGCTTCTGTCCCCATCCCATTTGAAATCCCAGGTAAGATGGCTCATGTACGCATGAGATCTGACACCAATGCCTTTCTTCTGAGTAGCCAGCACTGGCTCACAGACCAAGAACTCAGAGAACTTGAGGCTCTACAGTCCTGACAGCATCACCAATATTCACATGGAAGTCTGAGCATCACTACCTGCAGCAAAATAAAACATTAGAGCACGGGTCTCTTGGAAGAGCATGTCTTTCCAGCTCCCTGCACATTCTCCGGGGCAGGTAGAAAACAAGAAACCAGATGATAAACAGCACGGTGGAGCAGTGCATGCAGCCCCCACTCTCCTTCTCTTCCCTAGGCGGCATGCAAGGGAGGACGAGTGCAAGGAAGAAGGCAGGCTGGCTCCCTGATGTGAAAGCCCTGCTCATAAAACTCAATTAAGTGGATTACAGATGAGCTCATTCCCAGTGGTGGGTCACATTCCATTAGAGGCAGGCTGGATGCCAGGAGGACTCAGCGCTGCTGGGATGGCAGCATGGTCGGCCCCACTGTCCCTGCCTCTGATCTCACCACATCTGGCAGGATTTCCTGCCCTGAGCCCTGCCACTGCATGGCAGGGTCATTGCTCATCCCTGCTCCCGTTCCCAGTGAGAGAATCAGGGGCCAGAGTTAGGTCATGGACATGGCCAAGCTCTCTGAAATGTTGTGGTCTTGGTCAGCAATATAGGAGAGGAAAATCTGAGGAAAAAAAGAGTCAAGGGGAGCGAGGGGAAGGTGTGAGGAAAGGAAGGTTCTGTGAAAAACAATGGCAGAATTCAAACAGGGAAGGATAGTAAGAGGCAGACATATAAGCTGGATCAGTGGTGTTTTACGTGAAAGTGAGAGCAATGAGAGCTCATCTCACTGATGCCAAAGGCTTTTTCACAGCACAGGTATAAGATTACAGCATCAACTGCTGTACAGATGTATGTAGACCACCTACACAGTGCACTTCAGCACTCCTGAATGTCTGTGTGTTTGTATTTGGGGAACAAAGAGTGTGTCTGAGGTAAATCTGTGGGGGGGAAATAACTGTTTTTGGAAGAGAAAGCAGGGAGGGAGAAGAGAAGGTGAATGAACCCGTGAAGGGTGAGTGTATGTGGGCATGAGGGCAAGAGAAAGCTGGATGAATGAGCGTGTGGGTGTGTAATATATGGGCTAGAGTAAGTCAAATGTTATAAGCACCTGCAGGCATTTGGCCAGATTTGAGACTAACTTTGACTTGCTTTGTACATCCCACTTTGCTTTTCACTGTTTGCAAACGTTCCTGGCAGCTTAGCTTAATTCGTACAAATAGCAACCAGCCGAGAGCTAGCCAAATATGTTGTGAAGTAAGTTGAAAAAGACACAGCTTTTTGTGCAATCCAAGCAGCAGGGGCTTTGTACCATCTGGAACTTGTGTACCAAGTCCCAGGCAGAGACCTACAAAGGAGATCAATCTAGTTACCTCCCCATCATTTGCCATCCCACGTGAGGAAGGAATACTTCAGACCAGTTGCAGAGTGAGACATGCTGTATGGACAATGATCCTCACAGGGCATGGGACCCACATAGCGCAGGCATCTGCTCTCCTGGCACAGGACACCTCAGTATCCACAACCTCAGAGAGAGCGTTCTGCTTTATCGTAGAAGGACTGAGAGGAAGACAGCAGCCTTATGTTTCATTCCCTTGTGTGTGACAAGTTTGGCAGTGTGAGCCAGCAGGTTTCTTATTTGTTTTAGCACCAGTTTACTGGGCAATTTTGGAGAACACCCATTGCCTTCTCCACATCTCTGTTTCCTAAGATAAAAAACATAGTAGTAATGACACAGACATTAGGTCTCTTGAACAAAAGCACTTTGTAGATGCAAGTGATATTCTTCTGCACTAGCTGAGCGTGATTGCCAAATCTCCTTTGCATTCAGCATTCAGCAGCAGCATTCAACCCTTGAGCTCCCAAGAAATCCAAGCCTGAATTGCACGAGCTCCAACTCTAGGCTCTCTAATTCTGCTGGTCCCTTCAGCAGATCATGACCCAGGCTCTGACTGGCTATCTTAGGACCTCCAGCATAATTCATAAAGCCTGTGCTAGGTGGCAAGGGAACTCAGTCCTCTTGGCATGTTACAGATTGTGCTGCCCTTGGTAGCATCACCATCTGGCTGTATGTCTAGAATATTTGAATCCAGAATATCTGTGGCCACACTCTTCTCTTTCCCTGACGTGGTGCCAGAAGAATTTAGGACCATACACAGCAGCCAGAAACATCAGCCCCCTTGTCTTTTATTCTGCTTTCCCCTTCCTTCCTGACAAGCTTTTCTTTATCAGTGTTACTCTTTCTGCTACCCTGACCCAAAGGTTTGTTCCAGCAAGTGGTGAGTAAACTGTGATGAGCTGCTTCCCCCTTGTCTTACTACTGGTTCCTGTAATGGCTGACAGTAGAGTGCTATATTCTCTTGTCTGTGTGCATGAATTACCTGCTCTTTCATTTCACCTTCAACAGAAACAGAATGACCTGCCTGTGCAAATAGCCCCTCTTCCTTTAACTAGAGGGAAGGCAATATATTGCCTCTCTAGGGAACTCGAGAGAGAAAAAAAAATGCTATCAGGATGCCAAAGTACTATGTATAAAAAGCCTTTTCACCTTAATAGTAAATATATCAGGTGTTGTCCCAAGAGATGTCACTGAACCACAGCCAGAAATGGTATGGTTCTATCCAGTGTTTTTCCTTCCACCCTCTCTTCCCCCCTCCAGCACTCTTCACTCCACAAGTGAGTGTATTTCATTCACTGTAATGGTTCAAGGCACTGCCTGCAAGGAGAATCTTTTGTGAAATACCACAGCTCTGCCTTCTAAACCTTCCAGCTGAATGAGAATGAACTGCTGTGCTTGCCACAGCATAGGCTACACAAAAATTATGTTTGTGTTTAATTACACTGAGTGGTTGAGGCCACTGCCTTATTTTGCTCTGGGATGCATTCTTCTGAACAGCAGCCAGGTAATTCTGCTGCTGACATTCCCACAGTGTAATGTGGGAGGAGGGGGGGGAAGGGAGGGGGGGCTTTCTGTCAGCTTTAGCTATGATGACTTTAACTGAGCTGGGAGGGGAGGAGGAAGGGTGATGTCTCAAAGGTTGAGGCTACGTCAAGCAGAGATCCCCCAGTGCAGTGCCAGAGGGGGCTGGTGGATTCCCAGGAGTGTAGGTAAAATTCTGGTGGGAATTTCAGTTGGACTGTTCCTGTGCAAGAACAGGTGAGAGTGAGAAAAATTATTGGAAAGGGAAAGAAGGCAGAAACTGGAATGGGGATCCCTCAGGACTACAGGAGGAAGAGAACAGTCAACAAGAGAGGCCAATACCCTCAGCCATAAATGTTCATTTACACAACTCAGTCTTTCTCCAAGTGATATTGTGAGCCTGGCTTGGGCAGAGCAGGGTTGGAGATATTTCAGTACCCCTTGTAGCTACTGCTTATTTTGCCTGGAGTTGACCATGGGTACTTTTGCCCAGGTAACTCCAGAGCTAAAAACAATTTAGCCACATGTGCTTGGAGACCCAATCAATTCTGCTCAGAAATGAGGGAGATTAACCTCAGTATCATAGCATGCTAATATGTCTAATTTCCTTCCAGGGCTTACACCTCTGCATGGGTAAGCACAGATACATAAGTTCATCCAGTGCATTCTGAAGTACTCACAGTCTACTACTGCCTTACCAGCCTCATTAGGTAGCTCATCCATTAGTGTTTGAGTGTTTTCACCTCATGGGCACAGTCTTTCATGGTGCAAGCAGTTCTTATAATCAAAGGCCTCTCATCTTCAACAAAATTCTCACAGAATGCTTTAAAAATCTGACATTACTTCCACCAGACAAACTTCATTAATGGTAACCCTAAGGAGACTTGGATAAGAGAAAATCCAGTGATTTTCTTTCTTTTTTTTTTTTTTTTTTTTTTTTTTTCCCCCTGATCCCTGATTCAGAGTCTTTCCCAGGTATGAGAACCAGAGTCTCTCAGAGAGAGAGTCTCTTAGCCATAGAGCTACCCTCACCTCAGTTTGACAGGCAGCAATAGACAAATCTGGCAGTGGATCAGGGAGATTTGTTGTCACTCTTGTTGGAAGACACGTGTGAGCAGTATTTTTACACTGTTTTTTCCAGGGCTCTGGGGGGAATACTTAGGACTTCCTGGGGAGTTTGTATGGCATAGTAATAACTTCTATCAGATCAAAATACGATGCTGGTAAAAAAAAAACCAAAAAAGCCAAAAAAACCCCACAAAATACCAGGAAAGCTCTTTGCTCACCTGGAGATGGATGCTCTGCTGCACTCGCTGCTGCTCCATGTTTTTACAAAGCTCCTTTTGGAAGGCACTGCCTGCAATGGACACGAGTGTATACTCGTGGTGTCCTTCCTGTGTATGTACAGCCTTTGTGTGGGCACCAGGCTGATCCCAATCAATTAATTTCATGGGCTTATATAGAATTTTAATACAGATTGTTATCCCTGGCCTCAAATTGTAAAGCCAGCTGTATTTAACCCACAGGTCTCACGCCACAGATCCCTGGGACCGGTGCCTTCCCACTCCAGGAAGATGCAGCATTGCTCGGTCACCATGGTGACAAGCACTTTTCTATATGTTAACCAGCATCCCAAACTCTGCAAACTCAATCCTGCGTGAAGACCAAGTCCCTGTATTTACACAAGCAGTTTCGTTTTGCCTGTGCTTTGGCTGACCACACCAAGCTCCATTCTTCAACAAGCACCTTCCCACACCCTGTAACCCAGCACTGGAGCATTTCCGAGATGACCACAGGACACATCAGAGGAGGCAGACGGGCTGACCTGCTGAATATTTTAGGAGAACGGCCAGTGGTTTCCCAAGCCTGCTGCAAGAGAGCTCCTTGGAGGGTGCAGTCGCAGAGCAAACCCCAGGCCAGAGCTCTCCATGAAAGGGTCTGTCACTGATACGCCTGCCATCGTAGCATCCCCACGCCTTCTTCTTCTTCCTTTCCCTGTCCTGCAAGCCCTATCACGGCCCCGAATTACGGGTGCGGACCAAGCCACCCCTGACTCGGTGCGGGCGGTGCGTGGGGCGGGAGGCGGCTGGGGCTGGAGTGAGGCAGGATGGCGGCCAGGCCTCAGGGCGTGCAGCCGCCCCACCTGGAGGGTGGCAAAGGACCCGGAGCCACCTTAGCAATTCCGGGGCTTCCTCCCGGTCCTGCGGGGAGGCCTCTCCCTTACAAGCAAAGAGGTTAAGGCCGCCGCCCTGCACCGCCTACCCCTCCGGCCGTCTCTCCCCGCCCCCACTCCCCCCTGACGTGCCCTACGGACCTCTCTCCTCCTTCCCTACCTCCCTCCCCTCTCCTCCCCTCCGCCAGGGCCTCCCCTTCCCCCCGCCGGAATCACCATGGAAACCATCTCCCCGCAGCTGCCGGCTGCGCCCCGGCCGCCGAGGCGTCGCAGGGGAAGGCGGTGTCAGGCGGCAGCCGGCGGCGTGACCTGCCCTCGGGAGGACATCTTCTTCCTCCCTTGTACGGAGACAGTGGGTGGCTGCGGGCTCCGGGCGGGTCGGACCCTCCTCGGGAACAAGCGGGATTGTCCCGCCTCGGCACAGGGGAGAGGTGGCTGAGGCAACAGGGAGTGGTTGAGCCCACCTTGAGCTGCGGCTAAGTGGCCACAGTCACCATCTTCATGTTCAAGTGCCGGATCCTGAGCTTTGGCCACAACAACTCCATGGGGAACTCCAGGCTGGGCACAGAGTGGCTGAGAGCAGCCAGGCAGAAAGGGACCTGGGAGTCTGGATTGACAGGAAGCTGAACATGAGCCAGCAGTGTGCCCAGGTGGCCAAGAAGGCCAATGGCATCCTGGCCTGTATCAGGAACAGCGTGGCCAGCAGGTCCAGGGAAGGGAACTCAGTGCTGGTGAGGCCACAGCTTGAGTCCTGTGTCCAGTTCTGAGCCCCTCAGTTCAGGAAGGAGATTGAGGTGCTGGAGCAGGTCCAGAGAAGAGCAAGGAGGCTGTGAAGGGATCCAGCACAAGTCCTGTGAGGAAGGGCTGAGGGAACTGGGGCTGTTCAGTCTGGAGAAGAGGAGGCTCATCTCTACAGCCCCCTGAAAGGAGAGTGTAGTCAGGGGGGGATCGGTCCCTTCTGCCAGGCACCCATCAGTAAGACAAGAGGGTATGGACTTAACCTCTGCCAGGGGAGGTTTAGGTTGGATATTAGGAAGAAATTCTTTACAGAGAGGGTGATCAGGCATTGGAATGGGCTGCCACAGGGAGGTGGTAGATTCTGTGTCCCTGGAGGTTTTTAAGAAGAGACTGATGTGGCACTTGGTGCCAGGGTCTGGGAACCACAGTGGTAGTGCATCAAGGGTTGGACTTAAGCTCAGAGGTCCTTTCCAACCCAGATGATTCTGTGATTCTGTTCAGCAGTGGGACTGCCCTGGCCAGGCAGGGAAGGGCACTTAGGCACCAGCGTTTTCCACCTTGATGCAGTTGCCAAGGTCCCTGAAAATGGGTGAAGTGCAGGCTGCCCAGGCAGACTGCACACCTGCTGGCCCTGAATGGGGATGTGGAACCGAGTTCAGGGCCTGGCTCATCCTCAAGAGAAAGACTTCCAGGTTGAAAAGCTCCTCAGATGTGGCACACATTGCTACCAGAAGCCCCTCTGACAAATGTGGCAGAGCATCTCTCATATGAAGACAGGCTGAGAGACTTGGGATTCTTCAGCCTGGGGAAGAGAAGGCTCCAGAAAGACCTTAAGAGTGGCCTTCCTGTACATGAAGTATCACATGAGTCCAGAGCAGAGATGATGAAGGGAGTGGAACATCTCCCTTATGGGAAAAGTCTGAAGGAGCTGGGTCTCTTCAGTTTAGAGAAGAGGAGAATGAGGGGTGATCTCATTAATGTTTATAAATGTGTAAGGGGTGAGTGCCAGGAGGACAGAGTCAAGCTTTTCTCGGGGGTGACTAACAATAGGACAAGGGGCAACAGTTATAAACTGGAGCATAGGCAGTTCCCTGTAAATATTAGGAAGAATTTTTTCACTGTGAGGGTGACAGAGCACTGACACAGGCTGCTCAGGGAAGTTGTGAAGTCTCCTTCCCTGGAAACATTCAAACCCCACCTGGACATGTTCCTGTGTGACCTGCTGTAGATGACCCTGCTTTGACAGGGGGGTTGGACTAGATGATCTTTCAAGGTCCCTTCCAGCCCCTAACTTTCTGTGATTCTATGATTATGTGATACTATGATTCTGTGAAGGGGGCCTGCAGGAAATATGGAGAGGGACGTTTTAGAAGGGGGTGTAGCAGTAGGACAAGCGGGAATGGTTTCAAACTGGAAGAGGGTAGATTTAGGTTAGTTACTAGGAAGACATATCTTAGTGTGAGGGTGGTGAGACACTGGAACAGATTGCCCAGAGAAGCTGTGGCTGCCCCCTCCCTGGAAGTGTTCAAGGCCAGGTTGGATGGGGCTTTGAGCAACCTGGTCTAGTGGGAGGTCTCCCTGCCCATGGCAGGGGGTTGGAACTAGAAGATCTTAAGGTCCCATCCAACCCCAAGCTATTTGATGACTGTGTAACCCTTGTGGCTGCCCCATTTTCCTGTACTGTAGAGATTTCCATTATGGTCTGGGCTTCCCTGAGGAGATAATCCAAGGTTTTTCTCAGATGTGGCAACTGTCCTCCATCCATGGGAAAAAAACCCTGTCACACTTTTTTTTTTTTTTTTAATTGGGTCCAGTTGACCTAAGATACAGACCAAAACATAAAAGCTGCATTTACTTGGGGTTGTGACACACTCTCTCTTTAGAGTAAAAGTTTGTACTAGCCCTCCTGGACCCCTCAAGACCTTTGGATCCCTTCACTCAGTTCCCCTGTGTCACCACACAGGCACATTGCCCACAGCTCTTTCAGCTCCCTGTGAGAGAGTTGTGTCATGCAGCACAGGAGGGAAGTGGCTCCAGAAGCTTCTGCAAAATGCACTGGTGACAGCAGATCCTGTAGGAACAGGCCAGGCTATGTTTTCATCATTGTGCCAGTCTGTAGAGTTAGCCTTGTGGCAGAAACATATGCCAAAGGATGTCCTGAAAGTAGGTTGAAACAAAACTCAGCTTCACTGTCTTACCATCCATAGTGAATCATGTCTTTTTTCTACCCTTATCTCAAACACACCTTCCTGGCTAGTGAAATATCATCTCCAGTTTCAGCTCTGAGAGACTCATTACACCTGTCCTGCCTGTGAGGTTAAAGTAGAGCCCCAATTTTGGACTTGACTATAATTCTGTTTTGTTCTGTCCCCAAACCTGTCTTCTGTCCTCATCTTAAACAATCTTAAATCTCACCCTGACCTCACTTTTGTCCCTTATTATATGGCTGATGAAATCTTTCTGCTCGATTTCTCTGTAATGTTTCAGTGTGTACCCAACTAGCAGTTATACATCAGACTTTAAGAGGAGGGTTGCTCCAGACCCATAAGCTGCTTCTGAAACTAAGACTGCCTTTGTACACAAAGCTAACCTATTGTCTGTGCTCTTCTGAATCAAACTGATGCCTGTTGGCCTTCAGATTTCTATCCCTGTGTTTTCTCTTTAAGGATCTCTCCCTCTTACCCATTTCCTACAGTTTGAAGCACAGGGTCTCCTTCTTTAATACTGTCCTCCCAAATCCTCACACTGGAGGGTCGCTCCCCACTACAATACAGCACAGACACTGCAGTTGCTGTTTGGTTTCACCCAGGTAATATCTCTCCCTCACTGCCTTATTAACTATAATTATTTAACTAATTATAGTTAATAAGATAACATATAAGATCTGATGTGATCTAATAGGCATGGCTGTTAGACACAAACCTCCTCAGCTGCAAAACTATGTATAATTGCTGACCAGCTCTCTTATGCTTCTCTCATATTTTTCTTACTACACCAGGTAAAGATGACCCTTCCTTCTTCCTTCTTAGAACAACAAATTTACTCATCATTCAAATATATAAGTAGCGAAGGCAATAAATATGCACACTAATGGACCATTGAGGCTATAATTTAAATACACACAGAGCCTAGGATATTCAGTCCATGTTATGTGATGTTAAGGCAGTTCTCTAGCTCCACAGTCCAGAGTAAAGGTATAGATAAGACGGAGGAGTGCTAAGAGTTACACTGGACTTCTCAAGTCTGCTATACCTCAGTAACTATTATTTGATTGTCTAATCAATGACTGCACCTTTTTCTTTAAAATGAGATCATAGAGATCTGTGTTTTTATGACTTTTGCAGCTGACCACAGTCATGAAACTTGTGTGACCAGAAGCAGCTCCAATTAGTGCAGCAGGCATCTGGAAGCCACCAAGTTGTATATCAGCTGTGTAACTAAGTAATTTGCTATTTTCAGACATTAGACCTCAGGTCTGACTATTCCCAGAACCTACCAGGGAGCTTCATTACTGAGCTGGTCAACTAGTAGAAGGAAGAAATACAACATGAAAAGAAAGATGAGCAATTAGGTTGCTTTGTGTGTGATAAAATCAAGCTTTGTTTGGAGCTTAAAAATCAATCTTATGAGGATGGTACAGGCAGAAAAAAATTCAACCCGTGTTAGAGCTAGAATATGAACGTGTAGAAGAAAGAAGGCTTGTTCTCCTTTTCAGCCTGCAGTTTTTGCAAGTGTGTATGCAAGACCATCTCAGTTCCTGACAGACATGATGTGTAACATACATCATTCCTATATTTTACTTCCCAGGACCTTTTATTGTCCCTCTATTCCAAATTCAGAGAAAAAAGCTCAGAGGGATACCAATACACCTTGTTGTCTGTTTTCCCTGCCACAAGCCACAATCAGATACCAAGAAATGGCCATAACCAGTATTTTTTTGTCCATTGAAAATGTAGGGAAATAGTGGGATACTAGTCAAGCCATCTGACATTCTGGGTGATGGGACAAATACCTGAGAGATATTTTGTACATGTAATGATGTACCTTCTTGGAGCCTGGCCTATTTTCAGGCTTAGTTTGCCTTCAACTTAAGGTAGGTAAGGAAAAGGGAAGATTTTAGCTCTCTGGATCCCCTTCAAAGTTGTGTTAGCCTGTCACTTATGACTTAGGAATCCCTCTTCCTTTGTAGCTGAAGATTAAGTTTACCATGAAACAAAACACAGCTTTTCTTTTGACACATGAGCCAATCCCCAAAGGAAAGCAGGAGCATAGGAATGACAGAATGTGGAACCATCAGCATTACACCAGCAGCTTCTTGGCACAGATGAAAATCAACAGGAACAAAAGTTAAATGAAACCATCTTTAATTAAAGCTGTGCTGGATCCTCTGTCTTTTACAGCAAACAGTCTCAGCTGTAAACACAGCAAACATGGCACAGGGATAGCAGGAACAGAATATACTATTGAGACCAAGTCTCACTTTCAATGGTGATTCACAGGGGCAAAGGAGGACAAAATTAATATATGTAGGGTAGAAAAACTGACATTGCTGTGGAAACCATTTCACTTCATGGCATTTTAAGTCCAAACTGTAAATTCCTGACAATGAATCAATGCAGTTTGGTGTTATTCTAATATTACAGCCAGCCCAGAGTGGGCCACGATGACAAATACCTTCCAAGCTATCTCCATGCAGCAGAAGTCCCTACCATTTCAGCCAAAATGCCCATAGTGACAGTATGTGCTTTATGTGGTTCGGCTAGGAGTGGGAAACTTGATCACATAAACTTCGTCAGCATGAATTATGTCTTTATTATATTAAATTGTGCCCTGGCGTTCACCCATCCACCGCATCACAGCCTAAGCAAACACATAATACCAGCCTCTCTGCCAGAGCATACAGGCATGGGGCAAAGTTATGGTCGTTGTGAGGCCTCTCATCTCTGAGCCTGTCTAATTTGGTCATGACTGACATCTCAGCTGTCGTGTCTCATCAGTGTGACTTCCCCCTCCCCTCCCTCATTCTTCAGCTTTCAGGAGGTAGGCGCTTGGTCCTGTGTCTGCTCAGAGGAAGCACCGTGACCTACACGTCTGCCCCTGACCTTTAGCCTGATCAATAAAAACTACAAATTGGTCTTTTCTTATTGTTGGCACTTTAGTCATAAAATCCCTATTGAGATGGAATGAAACACTGAACTTTATGTCTAAGCGTCATGAACATATTTCGAGGCAGGGGAGAGAGAGTGGCAGTATTTCAGTCATCAAATATACAACCCTTTTTTTCCTCTCACTCTCAGTGCCGCAATCTTGTGTGTTATTTATGAATCCTATGGAACATCCTTATTGGTTTTACATTCACATGTTTTCCCAAATATTCCAGAATGAGGAGAACCTCAAGTGTCCTTTATCAACACTTTCATTCTACTATGAGCTTTTCATAACCCTTCATTTTATTATTTTGCTGCTTAGAGATGACTGTATCCAGATCTCTGGAAAGCCAGTGTCCAGATCTGACTGCCTCCTAAACAGATCGCCTGTGATACCATCAGAGGAAAAAACACAGACCAAAATTCCTAGAAAAGTATCTTTTACCTTTGCACACCAGCAGCCGTGCAAATGAGGTGTGGATAAGATGCAAGTGTAATACTCACGGTTCTGCTTCTGTTTAGAAGGACTTTTTTTAATACTCTGTCAGGCCTAACACAGTGGAAGATGCAGAAATTGCCCCATTCCCAGTGCAGACAGGAGCTGCTTTTCATCTGAGTTTGCTAAAGGAGCTTTAGACAGTCTCTCACATGACATGGACAGTGCAGCCAGGGGAGAGACAGCTCACACCATCATATTCTCCTTGTAAGCTCACCCATAACCCAGAGACAGCCTTTCACATACCACATGCACTTAAAACATGAAACATGAAACACAGATAGTGCCACACTTGTTCTGCCTCAGTGGTTCTTGAGGAGTGGATGTATAAGGAGGCACTAGGGAGAGGGAAGAAGCAACAGCCATTCCCACAAGGGAAGGGAAGTAGAGGAGTCACAAGAGGTGATCCATAAGGACAGCCATTCCTACAGTAGGATGGTGGCATTCCTAGAGGCAGAGGGAAGAGGGAGAAGCAGTAGGAACCACTCCACTGTATGGAGCCGTACATTCAGAAGGAAGAGGGGAAGAGGCATTACTTCTTGCAGAGAGGAGCAAAGGGGTGTTTGGGAGGGGACAGTAAGAGTTTAGCACTAAATGGATGTGCTTTTTTTACCAGTATTTCTGCTATCAGATGTTTTGTTGCCATCACTGCAGAGGCCAGGCTGTACTCAGGAAGGGAGCATGAGTGGACATGGGATGTGGTTGTCTTGTTAAGTGTTGCAGCAGTGTCAGCAGACCTGATGTTATGTTTGCATTAGGGCAGTAAACAGTACCCAACCTCAATGGCTTAGGTCTGAAAAAGCATCTGAGGGGTTTTTTTTAATTATAATACGAAGAGCCTTTATCAGAAAATCAGAAGGGCCTTACCATGGCTATAAAGCTGATAAGTGTATTACTTCAAACCCATCGCAGAACAATGCAGAGGGAGGAAGGAGGATGTACTGCACTCTTTTGTGCACAGCTTGGAGAATCTTTTCCATCCTCTTTACTGTGAAAACACTTGTGGAACCACAGGACTTCTTCATGTTGGCAAGACAGTTGTGTATATAGCATGCTCTGCTACTAGTTAGGTTGGAAACTGGGTTTTTTTGCTCAGCTGCAGTACCACAGAATGGCCCTGAATAACCTCCTGTGTCATGTCAGGGCTTTTAAAATCACAGCAGACTCTTTTTAAATTCCTTTTCTTATAGCAAGGCCACTCCTTATGCCAGTGAGTGTTGTTGCCATTGTGTCCATCCATCCATAAAATAGTCAGATTCAGTCAATAAGGTGGACCAGAAGATCAGGAGTCTTTCAGTTCTTGAAAGCCCAAGAGGAGTGGTATGAAAATTGTACCATCTCCTATATGTCTCTCTGATACTGCTGTGCTTTATAAAACTGATGAATCTGTAAACATGATTTCCTATCCCTCAGCTTGGAGGAGAGGCCAGAAAATACTGTGTCGGAATTGCAGCACAGTGTATGTTTGAGGCAGGCAGGTGGCAGGTTCAAAGTGGAGCAAAGAAACATGCTCCTTTATGTAATGCACAATTAAGTCCTGGAGTACCTTTTTTTTCAGAATTTTATGGATGCTGGAAGTTCATATAAGTTTCAGAAGTAATCAAATACTGTCCTGGAAGAAACAAACATCAGAATCTACTTGATGCAGCTCTGCTGCTGTATTGTACAGGGAGGTCTTAAGATAAAACTTGCTGGAGGATGGAAGAATATAGAAAGCAAGGGTTGCTTTATGCTGGCCCTGCTCTATACCCTTACCATGGTATCACTATTGGCTGCTATCAGAGGCAGGACTCTTAGACTGCAGAGAATGGGTTTATCTGCAATAGCTGTTTTTATATATTCTTTCATCAGGTTGATACTAGTGTCTTCTGGGTTTACAAGCTCATCAGGGAAAACCCACCTTTGGGAAATGGGCTTTTTCTAAGGAGACTTTTAGTGACATTAGCTTTTGGTGACACTGAATCTCTGTATCTCCTTGCAGAGATGGCATTTGCATCTTCCATCTTTTTTTTACCTTTTATCTAGTCTGCCATATGATCTTAGTGTGGTAAAAGAGATCAAGTCTTTATTTTACTGTGTACTGCAGAACCCTATAAGAACACAGATGAGTTCTTCCTCAGAAGAACTAGATGCCAAAAAAAAGAAAATTTAAAAAAAATAGAAGTGGCACAGCAGAACATAGTACACAAACTGGAGAGAAGCTGGTCTCATTAAAACTGTTGGAAAAACAGTTCACTCCTCTTAACTCTCAAATGAAGCCCCACCAACCTCACATGCCATGTTACCTGGTCCAGTCCCAGTCTCATTTTAAGTCCTACCTCAGAACACTTCTTTACTATTTTCTTTAGTGGTTCCTAATTTCATGTCTGGTAACCCTTTCCTCCAGTAAAATCACCACTCTATGATAATGAACAACAGCCCAGCTTTTGGTAGTGGATGTAGCTCTGTATCACTGTGTCTATCTTCTTCCCTTTTACAAGGCCATTCAGGACCAAAGGGGTTAAATGGTGTAAAAATAAAACACCAGTAGGGACCAGGCCTATCTGCACAATACATTTCAGTACATTGAAATACATTTCAACCAATGTCTTCCCATCAGTTTCATCTGTAGTTCATGTCTTGCAAAAGGATTTCAGCACTGGCTTGCCCAGTGACAAACTATTGGAAGAAGTGGCAAGAATATAACAGGATTTTAGTAGAAGCAGTGTTTCATATTCCAAGTTTCAAAAATGTTGGCTGGTGTCATATTTGAACATGCAATTTGAAGTACTCCATATGACATAAAATACACTGCATACTAAAAGATTTGTGTTGGAATTGATATAGTCATTCTGAGTTCTTTACTCATATGGTTGAACTGTGCAAGGAATAAACATTTCTGGTACCATATTTAGAGTATATTTCATTGTAGATGAGTAGATGCTATCTGTTCTGGTGGCAGTACTGGGGATTAAAGGCAGTTTACAAAATGCAGAAAGTGTGTGTTAATCTCTGACAGGCTTATCTCTGTACTAAACTGCTTCCATAAATCACAGGACTAATGCTGCTTTCAGTTACACCAACACACACCCAGTAACTCCAGTGAAATGTTAAGATACATAAATTACAGGAAAATTGATCCCTTGTAGTGTCAGTATTTTTAAACTCTCATCTTTTCAATAGCTGGAACACGTGAACACTCCAGATTGTTACCTACTTCACCAAGTTCAGTTTTGCTGGAAGGCAGCTCATGATACACGCTGATTATATCCAGGAGAAGCAAATTCCATAGGCCCATTATGTGGGGTGATTTATGGGCCATGCATTGTGACTGGATTTGGGGTGTTTGTTCATCTTGTTTTTACAGTATATTGCTGGTCAAGTCATAATGGATGTTATACTTAGACCTGTGGATAAAATATCAAGTTCACGGAGGAAAAATAAGAACAGAATTAACATTTATTTCATTTTTTGTTTGTCTCTGCTGTTCTTACACACTCGAATGTCAAAATACATTTGCTGTATCCTAATCGACATCGAACTGTCCTGCAGGAACACTCACTATTCTTTTATTGTCAGCAAAACACATTGAAACAGGGGTATTAAACATCTGGCCAACATACGTTTATGTGGCCCAAATGGCATATTCAAATTCTAAGTATATAAGAATTCCTCTGAAAACAAACAAAGAAAAGTCTTGCATCTGATCTGGGAGAGAACATACAGCATACAAGCTCATATAACTAGAGCAGTGGCTTCTGCCTGAGAGAATGCATAGGTTAAAGCAGTGCCTGAGCAATGCAAACTCCTGTATTCTACCATTAATTGGATTTTAAGTCTAATGAAGGCACTTAGTCAGAATTAACTAGTTGGCTGCTAAGCCCCAGTGACTGACAAAGAGACAAGCTTAGGACTGGAGATAAGGCAAAACCTGAACATTGCCAAAAAGAAGGTAATTTGTAAAGAGAAAAAGAGGCAAGAGAAATATAAAAGAGCAGGGATCAGAAATAAACAATGGTTTGGAAAGGACACAAAAGGAAAAAATGTGTGGCTGCGTGAAGTGGGCATGTTTTCACTCCAGTAGAGAGGTCTTTCAGCTGGGTGGAGGGGGTAGGACCAAAGAAGGAGATGCTATTTTCAGCTCACAGAGGTGTGAGAGCAGGCACAGCTCAGCTCCTGTGAGGCTGACTGAGAGGTAAGTTCCTGGGCACAAGGTTGCAGCCCTGGTAGCTCAAGGATTTTCAGTTTCAGTGGATTTTCCTGCCACCTGAACTTTAAGGGTAAAAACAAGTGAGTTCTGCAACAGTGCAAAAGGGCAAGGAATGAAGTTCCAAAGGTTGAAAAGAGGGGGAGCTGGGGAAGGACTGGGGAAGGACATTGATGACTTTAGGTGTCATCAATGCAATGGAAAGGACAGTAGATTTCAAGAGTGCAGGCAAGAGCATGATCATGGGGTTTTCAGTTCTGCAAGACCCCATAGATAGGTGATGGGGTCTGCTCCAGTTCCCTCACCATGTCTTCCTCTGATGCCCTTTAATCCTACCTTAGGCCCTGAAGTCCATTTCCGACTCACACCTTTCCCTAAACCTCACATTTTCCTCTCAAGCACGCACATTCTTTCTCCATTCAACATCTCTTTCAGGCAGCTGTCATAGGGATGAAGGCAGAGGGGCAGAGCTAGGAGGGTGGAAGTGCTAGAAAAAGAAGAGGCTACAGGTGCAGATGATTGTTGTTGATGCTGAGGACAGCAAAGGCAAGGTACAGCTAAGGCCTCTTCAGGCATGGACACCAAGGGACATAGTTATCCTTTCAGAGGCTTCTTACAGCATCCTGAAATCACTCTAATATGTCCAGTCACATGGGAGTCGTCAGGATAAGGGCTGCTTCTCCAGAAAACATGCATCAATGGGGAAGATGTAAATGTGGGATCCCCTTAGAAGACACATCCTCTGTAGCAGCTGTCCAGGGGATGCAACCTCTCCCCCAACCCTGGATGCAGCTGGCTGGCAGACAGGCAGGATGCTGGAGGGGGACACTGCTGGGAGTGCTGAACAGGCAAGGTAGGAGATACAGACACAGTCCCAGGTGGCAGGAGGTGGGGTGACACAGAGGGTGACTGATGTGTGTCATGCATGAGCTGGCAGGGCTGCCGATTCTCTGTCTGTACAGGGATGAGCAAAGCACAGGTAATACACCACTTTGAAAAGAGACAAGACTGAGAGTGAGGTCAGTTTCACAACACAACCAGACACATAATTCCCACCATGAAAGACAGCTCTACACCTTTATGCAACATGATAGTCAAGAAGTAACTTGGAAGTAAATAGGAGGAAAAACATCTATGATCACAGTGCTATCACAGAATTCAAATATCGGTATCTGCCTCATAAAGTACACTGTCCACTTCCTTTTTTTTTTTTTTTTTTTTTTTTTTTTTTTTTTTTTTGAAAATGGATAAAACCTTGTCTTGTTTTTTCTTCTGTTTTAAACTGGAATAACTATATAGAACTGGAATAACTGTAATAACAAGGGAGGTCTTGTCAGATGGTTTAAACATGAGGTCTTATAGGTTTATGTAAGTATGTGCCCACTTTACAAATTTAGATAGTGTATAGGTTTAGAGAGTAACAAAATTACTGGAGTGTGATGACTTGGGGTCCAATTTTCAAAAGCCCTACTGAACATCTTAAAAGCTTGCATTGTATGTTCCAGAGTAACTTCACTGCTTATGATGGGAGACTGTGGGTGATGAGGAAATGGCTGCTATATGAAGTAACACAGGTTTGGTTTCTTTGGGGAGAATTGTAGGTGAAATAGTAACAATAGTAGCAGCAACATCGATAGTAATGGTAGGTTAGCTGTCCTCTAGCTGACCTCTGGTAACTACTGCAGTGGTGCTGCTGCTGCCCTCGGTTGCCCATCCTCCCCTCTGCCAAAGCATCGCTCCCGCAGAAGCAGAGCCAGCAGAAGGGGACACGTGCCCAGGTCCTTTGCTGTCCCTGCACACAATCCTCAGTGGCTCTGGCTGGACACGTGCTGCTGTGAAGTGCAGCAGTTGAGCACACATTTTCCTGTTCTGCTCAGGAGACAGCAGCCTCCAGCAGTGATGTGGGCAAGGTGTGTCAGAACAGCATCCTACCCATAGAAATCATAGAGATTATTTTTAGCCAGAAGAACAGGCATCCCTGTCCCATGTCTGAATGCTTCCCGCAGGATTCTCACACTGATGGGTGTCTGAGAGCCTTTTTTGTTGGGCAAAGCCCAGCATTTTATTAGGGGAAATAAGCATTTCCAATGAAGCAGAATGAACAACCCTTTATTAACCACCAGTGGAAGTGTTAAGAGTTAGGTGCAGCCCCCATGACTGGTTGTAACCAGACCTTAGTTCAGAAATTGTTGCCCTGGAGTGTGCCATGTCCCACCCTGTCCTGAGTCAGCCATCACCTATGAGCTGAGATTGAGCTCTGCCCAATGCTGTGCCTGCAAAATGTCCATGGCTCTTCCTCTCAGCTGAAAACAGCTGTTGCTAGGGAACTGCTTAAAGTCAAAAAGACAGCAAAAGATGAGAGGAGAGCAGTGGCTGAAGGATGGCAGACCAGAGGCTGCTGAATGGGAAGGCAGAGGGGGAAGGGAGGCAAGAGAGTTAGGAGAAAGGAAGGACCAAAGAGCATGTGTTGAGAATTGTTTTCCATCTTGCCAAAGAGCAAGAGTTCTTTTCCGGATTGTGTTTTCTTAAAAAGGCTTCCCTTGGTATTAATTTAGTTTTTAACATGCCTTGGGGTGCAAGGGGTAGAGGGGTGTAGGATCACTCTTTTCCTTCAGTGTGCTTTCACATGATATTTTGTACTTAACTCAGTTATCAACCCGCTCTCCGTCACACTCATAATAAAAATTACAACTCTATTTTCACTCTCCCATACTCTTAGGGATTTCTGTTCTTTTCCACTGTAGCATGGAAATAGAGGTTGCACATAATTTTATTAATTCAGGTGACACTAAAACAACAGTGTTTTTTTGTCATTTCACTCAAAAATTTCCTTCTTCCTGGAGTTAATAGGGTGCTGACAGGAGAGACATCAGGGTTACAGAGCTATTCACCCTACAGAGCTACCCTAAACTCCGGTCCAGATCTGCTTTGTGGACCTAAGGGTCTTTTTCAAAGTCAGTTGAACCCAGCAGCAGGCTGTCCTGATGTGAAACTAACTCTGGTTTAGGCCAGATCACCAGAAATCACTGTTAGCCCATAGCTCATGCCTAAGAGATGTCATTTACATTTGCATCTGGTGACATTTGACTGCCCATCAACGTGACTTGACACCATTAGAGTGGGTACAGCTCTCTGAATGGGTCCAAACCATGGTTCACACTCTGGCATTAGATTCTCTCAAAAGTTGCTTCGATGTCTCTGGCACCACACTGTCTATTTATGTGGGCTGGAGTATAGTAAGTGATGGTGTTTGAATCAGAGTGAATGCTAATTGTGAACAGTACTAATACTGTCTAAATAGTGAACAAGTACATCTTAAAAAATGACAAGATCATAATGTTCATTGCTGAACAGAAATAAAAGGAAACAAAAAATATTTGTAATTTTAAAAAATATCAGCTTCATGTGGGTAAAAGGGCTGGTAACAAGATTTTATATATATGTGTATATATATATATATATATTTATATAAAGTCATTAAAGAAAATAAAATAAGCTATGTGTAAAGTTTCCAAACTCAACTGTGGTTGCAATACCTTCCAAGGAAAGCCATGGCCTATAATAAAAAGCTCTGGTTTATTGGTTTCAAATACTATATTGTATAATTGACTTATGGCAGGGGGTGGTGGTGGAATAGGTAGTATTTCACTGCCAAGCATCTGGTCCAAAATCAGCCTTGGTTAGCAGTGATTGAATGTTATTAGTGTTTGATGGGTCTCTGGCGGAACCTATGAAATGCGTCAGAGGTTTCAGGGCACTTCCTAGTGGACAGGTGCCCATCCCACTAAAACCACAGCTCTTTTGGAGCTGGTTGCTTTTGCTCTTATTGGCAATCTCCGTGGAGATGCTCACGGCTGAATGGAGCGTGGAGCAGTCCCCATGCTGGTATTTCTTCCTGCAGAGAAGCTCCACTGGTCTAGGTAGAGTAAGGAAAGCATAATGCAGGTGGCCTCCTGTTGCTATCTATTCTGAGGCCAGAACGAGAAAGTATTGTTCAGTCTTTGGACCAAAGTGATAAAAGAAGATTACTAAGCTTGCAAAAGCCCATTCTTTCAGGAGAGAAAACAGGGAGGATTTAAGCCCTACATTAGCGCTTGGTCTCTTGTTCCCACACTGTCAGGCTTTGAGAAGGAAAATTCTGTTTGTTATCTTCAGCAATCTCTTCTGCAGGACGTAAGGAGTTATTGTCACTGAGTTCTTCTGTAATGCTTGCTGTTCTTTGTGGACAGAGCTGTGATTCATCAAGAGACATAAGGAGGCACAAAATAAAATGGCTGGGTAGGAACCATGTCATTTTCTGGACGTGGAAAGCTCACACCACTCTTCCTGCTCAGTGGCAGGCAAGAGGACTGGCCTCTGGAAATAAAGGCTCTTTGGCAGATCAGACTCAGTCTTTAAAAGCTATTTACAGAGCTCCATATCTCATGTTTTTCACTGACATTTACCACCCTCCTCCTATAGCTTCTTGGCAGGCTAATAAATCCACCTGGCTTTTGATGGCTGTCTGTCAGGCTGCTTCCCCCAACCATCTCCAGGCCCCTGTTCATTTTCCTCAAAGAGCAGACACATCTTCTTCTTTGTTCCTCCATTCATTTGTGCTTGGCCTTGCAGTGTCTGCCAAGCAGGTGAACATTTGAGCCTGTTGTTATCCTAGGCAGACTGTGCTATGTGGCTTTTTCATTAACCTTTGTGCTGCCGTAGGAGAAATGCACTGCAAAGACAGAGGGTGAGTCAGGGACAAGGTTGGAAAGGAAGACTGACCCAGTAGCTACCGTGTAAGAAGATCAGGAAAACCTTTGATGCCATGAAAATCTTCAGGAAGTCATAAACCAGATGCTGGACAACAACCAAAAGACACAACCCTTCTGATATTCAGTGGGATCTTCTAGTAAGGGAAGCATTTGCACAGAAAACTAAGCCACGTGCCAGACTTGTGACTACAGACTGGCCTTCTCAAAGCATTCATCAGACTCTTCCTTTACCCCAAAGCAGCAATAAATGACTTTGAACCACTTCTCTGAAGGGTATTCCATTAATGATATAAGCCACATGGACAAGTGAGCTTCCTACCATAGGCAGCATTTGTCTCATCCTGAGAAGTGTCTAACAGATGGAAGCAAGATTATGTGTAGCCACTTGTGTCTGCCCTGTGACTATGGAGGAAGCCTGAACTCATGGTTCTAAAAACATATACATGTTTTTAGATAGCTAATCTCATCTGAAACAAACCCTTTGCTTAACTGTCTGAAGATGACAACAGGGTGATTTAAATGATGAAAGCAATGTTTCATCTCACTGCTGAGGTTGCAGTTGCCATCAGCTTTACTATTTCCTAAAAGTAATTAAGATATCCTAATATTATCCAGCTGGTCAAATTTGTTAAAAAAAAGAAAGATGGGTTGAACTAGAACATGATTTTTTTATGTCCAAGAAATTGTTCTCTGGGACAATGGAGTCTGAGTAATCTTTGAACTGGAAAGGAATTGAGTTGGTATTAATTGACTATTTGCCTTTGTCCTGAGAAGATAGAAAAGTGCAGCTGTAGTTGCTGTAAACAGGAGACAACAGGGGTATAAACCAGTAACTAATGGAAGGTTTATTCATGCTACTAAACAGACTAACAAAAGGGTGGTGCTTTGATCAGATGTGGCTGAGGCAAGAGCTGACTGAGAACAGCATCGTTCTAGTCAGAGTTATGGAGACTGGAAGAGGAAAGGGGGAGAGGCCCTGCAGAATGGCAGTGGTGGCAAGGCAATGTTTTGTAACAGAGAGGGTCAGTGAGGCAGAGACTCAGCACTGAAGCAGAACAAGTGAGCATGATTCACTGAGTGAAGTTGTCTGAGGTGTCTTTCACGTGCAGAGACTAATACCAGAGGAAGACAAATGAAGAAAGTTGCAAGAGTGGCCTTACAAATTCCAAACAGAAATGCCACATCTTGACACATGAGAATAGAAAGTGAGCATCTACAGAGTCTTCATCACCCCACAACAGTTTTCTCTGTGTCTTTTGAAGAATTCCCCTCTCCTCACACCTGGAAGTTGGCAGCTGTCATTTTCTTTTCCAGTTCTGTTGAGCCTTCCTTCCAGTATCTGTTCCCCATCACCTGTCCCATCCAACGTGGTCCCTTCTAGCTAGCATCTTCATGTCATCTAAACTGCAGTTTCCCTTCTGTGATGAGGAGGTGGGCAGCTTAACATAAGAAGTATCAGAAAGAGAAGATTTAATTCCCTTATTTCCTTGGAGCAAGTTAGGCTCCAGCTCGGTTGAGCTTTTTGTCCATCTTCATGTTCTAGTGTCAATCAAAGTTCTTGGAGAGGAAAACTCTAGAAGTACAGTCTGTGGGAATTTCAAACATAAGTATATTTATTTCAGTCATGGTCACGAAAGGCATTTTGGTTGGTTTGTTTTGTTGGGTTTTTTGTTGTTTGTTTTTTTTTAAATACAGAATCACAAGAGGAAAATGCAGTCAGCATGCAGCAGTGTTAAAAGCTGTGGTGGTGCTGTGGCTTGCCACATTAAAAAATGCTGCAGCGTGGTAAGGATGGACCTCCAAAGCAATACAGATGGTACTGAGGAGCTGATGTCCACATTTACTCTTCTCAGGGGGTTTAAGTTTGTCTCGCTGTAGTCTGGCTCCACAGGCTGAATGCCCTTGAGCAGGTATGTTTCTGAAACCAGTGCTTCCATTTAAATAGGAAATAAACTAAATGGGAACAACCTGGAGATTTACTTCTGAAGTGCAACTTTGCGCCAAAATAAAATGCTAATTTAGACACATGATACGTGGCTGTAAGTGTGACACCCCCACCCCCTTTTATATAATAAAAGTAATGTTGTTCATTCAGTCCAAGAAAAGGGGCATTATTAGCTAGAGGGCATTTATCTGCTCAAGTGTTAGGCACTGGCAATTGAGGGTTGAATACATTTAGAAACATTAACACTTGGAAAACATATAAGAATTCCCTAAAAAGAAACATACCCTATGCTAACTCTACTCTCTTTGCTTTAATGATCCACCCACATCCAAAATGTTGCCTCCCTCTTTTTTTTTTTTAATCCTTCTTTGGACTCATGCCACAGAAACTTGAAAAAAAGAGTTTCTCCTTTGCATTACGTGTGGCTGAGAGCCCTTTGCTAAATGCTGAGAACCCTCAGCGCCTGCTGACTCTGTTGAAAACTGATGGCACTCAACACCCTGTAAAAGAGTGCACAGACTCCTGCCTGTTAGCAAAGGATGTGGAGGGCAAATGGCTGTGTGGGTGTGAGCACGTCTACAGGGAGCAGAGGAAGCAGCTGTGTGTGAGAAAAGAATGACCAAGGAGAAGAGTTGTGTGTATGTGATAGGGAGAGACTAATACAGTTAAAATTGAAGTGATAAATCATACCTGAGGTCCCTCTTGGGACCTATAAATAGGAAACCAAAAAGCATTTCCTTCTATTTATTTTATAAGTGCTATAAACTTTATCAGCTTTTAGTATTGGAGACTCGTGCAATATTTATGGGCTGTTTACTTTAGAACTTATTCAGAGGCTAGCATCAGGAGGCTAATGAAAAAGAAAATTGGGATGGGTAAAGGAAAGAGGGCTTTTCCTACAGCCCTGTAGTAACAAATGCATCACATCTGAGTTTCTTGGCCTTCTTCCCAATGTCTTTTGCTCCAAGGATGCCTGTATTTCTCTAGCAGGTACTTACTCTAGGCTTCACAGCTCCACAGGGGATTACAAAGAGCATCTCTTATTGGTTAAAATATAGAAAAACTTGTTCAAGAATTCCTGAGGGGACTCACAGAGTGAAGAAGGAAATTGCACAATAAGACTTGAAAAGAAGGGGTGCCTTGAAAAGTGTTCCAGAGATTTGGACAGACAATGGTACGTAAAGGTCCTTTAAATGGACCAAGATCAGCCTCAGTTGTTCTTCAGTTGCAATAGAGAGTAAGGCCACTGCAGGGATGCCCTTTTACACTGGATAAGCTGATGGCAGTATTTTTGGACTGATTAGTAGGTCTGAACAAAAGAACAAGCTCCTCATCCCTCACAAAACTCCACACCAAGCACAGTCCAAATGTTGTATTTGTCTCTGAATGTCTGGAAACATTATTTCAGCTGTCCACACTTCTGCAGTTTCAGAGATGGCTTATCTCTGATCTTTTCTTTCAAATGGAGACAGCTGTTTTCAAAGTGAGTTATTGTTGGTTTGTTATTTTTGTTGGCTTTTTGTGTGTGCGTTTTTTTTGTTGGTTGGTTTTGTGTTGTTTTTTGGTTTTGTTTATTTGTTTGTTTTATTTGGCTTTTTTTTCCTGTTTTGTTTTGAGGTTGTTTGTTTGTTTGTTTTCTTCCCAGAGACAGTTAAAATCTCTTCAGATTTATAGCTGGGTAAAAGAGCTTTCCAGAACCTGCTGCTATGTATAGTCCTTCTCTTGGAAGTAGTTTCATATTTTTCCCATAAGAAAATGTGAACACTCAGAGGCCATTGGGACCACTTATATGAGGGAATTCCCCCAAAAAAGCTGTGAATACAAGCCAAAAGGAAAAAGCTCTAGAGAGTACATCTTATGGGAGATGTGGAGAAGGCACATACACCAAAGGCAGC
The DNA here is from genome assembly GCF_003957555.1 of Calypte anna. NCBI lineage: Eukaryota > Metazoa > Chordata > Aves > Apodiformes > Trochilidae > Calypte > Calypte anna. Next base: position 81,213,667 of record NC_044244.1, read on the forward strand.
ATCAGCAAAGCACAGGGACTTGGTGCTGCTTTTGCTGTTTCTGCGCACATCCAGGGGATGAATACTGGGCAGGGAGAGAGCATGACATGAACAGCTCACACATCTCAAAGGCAACTAAGGTAGCAATAGCTCAGTCTCTTCACCACTTCAAAGAGTAGTTTAATTTGCTATTTGTAAATACCTTAAGACGTGGGGCCAGTGCTTACAGGGTCTTCTTTATGGCAGGGAAAAAATGGGCCAAAAACTCCTAGCAGGAAGCTAGAGGCAGAGAAATTCAAACAAGAAACTAGACTTGTTTTTTTTTTAAAACAAATATAAGAATGAAGTTGAATAATATGCTGACCTTGGCACATATTTAAAATCCTCAAATCAAGATCAGATGCTTTACTGGGTGATACATTATTTTAACTACACAGTAGTTGTTGGACTCATTATTGAAAAAGGTGGAGAAATGTCTCTGATGTGTCATATGAGATTAGTCCCTTCTGTAAGCTTGTAAATGAAGAAATTACTGCTGTAGATGCAAAATGCTGTCTTTATTATTTGATTACAAAGACCTTATAAAAAATAATCAAAACCACAAACCCTTCTATGAAGGGATGTTGTAGTGCTTATTGTAGGCAGCATGGTTTTTTGCCTGTAGACTGCCTGTATAACCTGGGTAAAATTTTGGCCAGTGAGAGTTATGCCTTGAACTTCATTAGGGATGAAGTTTAAAATGTTGCCTCTGTTAGCAACTGTCCATTACCTTCTGAGAAACTTCCCACTATTTTTCAAAGAAATTCAACTGTGTAATGTCTACTTATCACCTGGTGTCTAGCAAGTTTTGTGTCTAGCAGCAGGTTTTGTTCAAATCCTTCAAAGAGCCCTGGAACAAACATTTAAGGATAGACTCATGGCAACCTGTTTTAAATGTACTATCTTACAAGTTTCTGCTGTTGATTCTGCAGAAAACTCTGACTATGTTATTTTTAAAACAAAATTTTACAGATTAATTTTTATATACTTATATGGAATTTGTCAAAAGAGCTGAAAGAAAAAAAACTTTAGAGTAAATAAACCACAGTATATGTCTCCTAGGATTTTATGTCTAGACCAGAAAGTTCTGGAATAACAAGAGAGAGGGAAGAGGAGGAAAAGAAGGTTTTGTCAAAGGATTTAGAGCCAGCTTTATACCTAGAAAAGGCTAAAGGAAAATAATGATGACCCATGGTTCAGCTACTGTAAGACAAAGGTTCAGAGAGGGGAAAAGGTTGGAGTTACTGGAAAGAAGGTGATTAAATGATTCTGCTCTTTACTGGCCTGAGGAAGATGTAAGTGAATATGTTACTCTTGAAGCCAGATTCAGGATAGAGATGATAGGACCAGTCCTTTCTGGCAGACAGTTGTAGCCACAACATAAATACTGATCTGCTGGAAGATTAAATCAATAAAAGGCTACGTTTTCATAAGTGGAGTATATGCATGTTATTAATTGAAACAAGACGAAGCAACTCTATTGCATATCATGCTGATAAATTCATAGGAAACTTTTCACTTTTAGTGCAAGGAATGACATGAAGGAGTAAGGAATTTATTTCAGATCCAATGTGAACTTGGGAGACTCCAGACTTAGAAGCTGTTCTTCCCTTTTCATTCCCATACTCAGAAATAAAACATCAAAAGAGAACATACAGGAGTTGTACTTTGTCCAGATGAAAATATGATACCAGAGAGGTCCAGCTGGCAGCCTCAAGACCAGAACCATTCTTCCTTCCAGCCCACCATGTGTCTTTTGAGGAGGTGGGAAACAGCTGCCTGGGAAGCAGACTAAGAACCAAGAACCTAAGAATCAAACACCTTCCCCCATGGTTGTGAAAAATGTGATGATTAGAGCTGCACATGCAGGAGAGGATGGTGCTGGCATCAAGCCTTTTCCTTAGCTCATAGGCTTCTACCAGCAACCTGGGAGTTCCTCTGAAACCATGAAAGACATCTGTGATCTCACCCTCCCAGCTGTGGAAGTAGATGCTCAGTTATGCTAAGAGGTTTAGCAACACTGAAGAAATCCTGAAAGGGAAAGCAAAAAAACTTCCCCCACAAAAACAACAACAAAAAAACAAGCAAAGAAGAAAAGCCTGCTAAAAAAATTAATTTAAAAAAGGCAAAATGAAACAAAAACAACAAAAAAACCCAACTCAAAACCATGAAAATTAAAGACACTAAAGACAACTGAGCAGACTAATTATTTTCTTCCTTCAATGGGAGGAAGCATGGGTTGATTTTATTTTAAAAAAACCTATGAGTCCATGCCAGACCAAAGCATATTACCAATCATTGTGTAGCTGTTTGTCATTACACGCACAGCAGCCAGGTATATTCAGCGTAAAGTAACTTTCTTTGGAATAAGCCAGTAGCTCAATCTTGACTGACAGTTACCCATCTAAATCTTGTAGCTGAATGAAGCTTTTTCTGCATCTAGGACACATCCAAGAGCTTGAGCTCACATCATGATCCTTTTCTTGTTGAGATACCCAGATGGTCTTTCTCATCTGCCTGGTCAGTATACAAACCTTGTCTTTGAGATCTGCACTCCTCACAAAGCAGCCAGTGAGATCAAGAGCTATCTGGAAGAAAAAGCAGGCAAAACACAGTGGTGAGGGAGTGTAAAAATAAGTCAGGAGAGACCAGGCACTATTTGGGTCCTTCACAGCATGTAAGGAAAGAAAATGGCTACAGCCTGTGACAACAAGGTCCTTGAGTGTCCCTAGGAGACTGCAGATGCAGTTCACAGAAAACAACACCACAGAGGTCTGCTCTGCTGCTGCCTCAAGGTAATCTTTGTTTGCTCAGAGGGCAAGAAAAGCCATCAGGAAAGCTTTGTCCATTTAAAAAGAAGATAACAATGATTTTCAAGTGCTAAAACGGGACCTGCTGTGATGGGAGAAGTGGCGGTGGGGAGGTGAGGATTGCTTTCTCACCAGGTGACAGAAGCATAAATGTCAATGGGCATTTCATTAGAGGGAAGGAAGGAATGTACAGACTAATAAAAGGCATGATGCTGACGGTGCCTTCTCTCAGCAAACATTTCCAGCCCACTCCTCTGTCATACAAGCAAAATGTACTGCCACTATGGAATGCATTAACCCTTAATGTATTGTCTGGGGCCCAGGGAATAGCCATTTCTATGCAAGTTATGTTCAGCAATAGAAAGACAAGATTTGGCTGCAGGAAGAAGGCTGGTCATATCCTGCCCATTCTGCCAGAGATCCCTCTTTGCCTGTTCACCCAGCATGAGCTGATTTTTTTTTTCCCCTATACCTATGGTCTTACCCTGCAAGCCTAGAACCAGTTCTGTCCTCAGAAATTGAGGTCATTATCCTCAGTGCCAGTGCCTCGTTGCAGGCTCTGATAATATGCCAGATCACCCACCCCCAGCCCTATTTTTCACCTCAGCTTGATGTGGTTCCAGGTGGCTCTCAAGCAAGTGCTCAGGCACTACAAATGAAGATGCAAAGTGGGGTAATCAATACAGAGCCCACAGCAGACCTCATAGCATAAAGACAACCACACATTAAGCACATGATGATCCACAGACTTGGGAACTCTTGACATTTTGAACACAAAAATCTTTTCCCACCAGCTTTTCTTTTCATAAGTCACAGCCACTCCTCTTTTACTTGATGCCCTTCTCCAGGTGCAGGGTATATGTGGATGTAACAGGGATACCTCTTTTGGAAAATCTATGCCAGCTTGTATTCTTTGCTCCTTGTTCCCACCTTCCCCCTCCTTTCCAGGGGCTTCTTGTCTACCTCTCTCCTGCTGCTCTGGGGAATGCTAAAGCTAACACCTAATTAAAGTGGTTGCAATTCCCCACGGGAGCAGTGGCGCCAGGGCTTGAAACTGTCCTATATCTGTGTCCCCTAGAGACAACCCAGCCACCTTTCTCCTCACTCCTTCTGTCACAGACTTGTCTATAGTGGCCCTAGCAGGTTTCCTCTGTGTTTACTCATCTGTACTAATCTCTCACCAGTGCTGCAGGCAGGGGATGGGGAGGTCACTCAGGAAATCTCCCAGCCCCAAAAGACAGTAAAAGAAAAGAGCTGTGGGGGAAGCATGAAGCACAGATACAGCTCTGCCTTGTGCTGTGTTCACAGCTGATGCCTAACTCATTGTACAGTGCCCACTACTCAAATGACACCCAGCATGTGATCCTCTTGCTTCCCAGATTAGTGCCTTGCAGCTGCCATGCCCATGTTCATGCCCTCAGAATGGCCCACCTATGGCCCATCCCACAAAGAAGCTCAAATAAAAAGCTGTCCCCCTGCCTCTCCCCAGGCACTTTCTGCCCACCACATCCAGCCTTTTAACATGGCTCTAGGGCAGCACAGAAGCATGAGGGCATCTTTTGTGCAGCTCTGAGACACTGCCACTGATCAACAACATCACTTGTCATTCACAGGTACACCAAATCACACAGGGCCCACGTTGTGGAGCTACACACAGCGCTGCAGGCAGGTAGCACAAGGAATGATGCTCCTCAAGTCCACCTCAAATGTCTCTTGAAACAGGGAGACTCTTCCCTGGCAGAAGGCTCCACAGCTGCCTTGTATACCACCATCATCATTGTTATGTCCAGCCCAGGAAATGCACCAGAGATTCTGCAGAATTTAACCATAGTTGCCCCCTCTGCATCTGGTGTGTGATGCATGGCAGACCTCGTCTGCAATTTGAGCTTCTCCTCTCTTCAGTGGGAGCAGGCAATACAGGAGCCAGGGTCAGCTGCACCCCAGTTCTCTGAACTAAGGAAAACTCAGCTAAAGAGAGGCCTCTCCCAACACATTCCAAAATATACACCCACTTTATATGTTTTCTACCTTCTATGTAAACCCTCATCAGACATGCATATATAATCACAGACATGGTCAAAATCATCCTCACATACAAATGTGTGCATGAAACATATATTCTTCCCATCGGACACACACAAATGCATACACAGATCCACAAAGAAAAAAAAGTGCAGAGGCAAAGAAAAATCCTATGAAGGTACCAAGGTCAGATGGTGAAAAACACGTTGCCTCACAACCATCCAAATGACTTATGTGTAGTTACAGAAAATCCAGTGGCAGGAATGCGTATTTGTAGTGATGTTTTCCAAGTAGGAGTGACTACAGAACTCAGTCTTATTTGTAAGAATAAGGCAGACTTTACACAGCTGAACATCCTGCAGAGCCAGCTCAAAGCTCTTTGTTGGTGTAGATGAATTTCAGTCTTGCCACCTCAGGAAGAAGCAGCATGGATGAGTGCTCCCTGACCAGAGATGACAAGCAGAGGGCAGAACAAGAGCTGAGCTGGGATTGCTGCCTGATGATGCCAGGGGAACTGAAATCATAGAATCATAGAATCGGCTGGGTTGGAAGGGACCTCTGAGATCATCAGGTCCAACCTTGATCCACCACCACTGTGGTTACCAGACCATGGCACTGAGTGCCACATCCAGTCTCTTTCTAAATATTTCCAGGGACAGAGAATCCACTACTTCCCGAGGCAGCCCATTCCAATGTCTGATCACCCTCTCCATAAAGAAATTCTTTCTAATATCCAACCTAAACCTCCCCTGGCACAACTTGAGACCGTGCCCTCTTGTCTTGCTGAGAGTTGCCTGGAAGAAGAGCCCAACCCCCACCTGGCTACACCCTCCTTTCAGGTAGTTGTAGAGAGTGATGAGGTCTCCTCTCAGCCTCCTCTTCTCCAGGCTGAACACCCCAGTTCCCTCAGCCTCACCTCACAGGACTTGTACTGGAGTCCCTTCACCAGCCTGGTTGCCCTCCTTTGGACCTGCTCCAGGACCTCAATCTCCTTCCTGAACTGAGGGGCCCAGAACTGGACACAGTACTCGAGGTGTGGCCTCACCAGCGCTGAGTACAGGGGCAGAATCCCTTCCTTGGACCTGCTGGCCACGCTGTTCCTGATACAGGCCAGGATGCCATTGGCCTTCTTGGCCACCTGGGCACACTGCTGGCTCATGTTCAGCTTCCTGTCAATCCAGACTCCAGGGTCCCTTTCTGCCTGGCTGCTCTCAGCCACTCTGTGCCCAGCCTGGAGCTCCCCATGGGGTTGTTGTGGCCAAAGTGCAGGACCCGGCATTTGGCCTTGTTGAACCTCATCTCATTGGAATCAGCCCAACTCTCCAACCCGAGAAGGAAAGACAGCAAATACTGCTCCCAGGGAGACTGTGGGCACCCAGGCATGGCCACTGGCTCACACATTTTGGCCAAGTTACAGGCAGCTCAGTCTCCACGTCTCTGACACAGAAAAGTAGGCAGAGGAGGAGAGGCCGGTTTGCTGCTGCCAGCAGTCTGCTGCCCTAGGCAACTGCTTGCTTTAGCTGTGCTTAAAGCTGGCAGTAGTCACACTGGCCTTGAATAAAGCTGAGGCTCTGGGGACTTGGCTGCTTTGGAAATTGTTAGCCTGTATGCTTCTTTCAGCTGTGACAGGCAAGGAGACAGTGAGGCAAGGAAGCAAGGAGAACCAATATAACTGAAGTTGCTCAAAATTTTCCGTTCAATGTTCAAGAAATTGCTATGGCAAGGAAGAAAGGCCTGCTTAGAGATTCGACATGTCAGCATCAGAAACTTGCTGACAGATGTTTTAGTAGAAAATACAAATGAAACAAGAAAAATGGAAAAGTAATTTAATCAAAATTTTCAAGGGAACGAGTTGAGTTTTCCTTATTGATTGCTGCAAACCAAACTATTTTATTCCATAACCAAAATGGCCTGGCTGACAATAAAATAGAAATTTTGAGTTTGAAGGGCCATTATGGTACCTTATGGGGAAGTACAAAATGTCTCATGCTCCTACTTCACATTACCTCCTGGAGTCTTCAGGTGAACAGTCTGTCCCAGGAGACACACTGGTGTCAATCAGAAAGATTCCATCACCATTGCAGCAGTGTGCCACAGCCATCACCAGCAATGATGTCTGGCTGGGGTGCTTAGCTCCTAAGGGAAATGAGACAGTCTTCTCTCTCTCCCCAGAAGTGAGGAAGATTGAAAAGACAGGTGCAGAGCTGCAGTGATAGCAACAGGGAAGTGAAGGTCCTTCCAGTTAAGACATTTAGAGCTGGAGGCTTACACACTGTTCCACTGAAGAGTTAGTTTGCAGCCATATACTTACCCACAAAACTGGGACCATCAACAAGCCTATGAAAATAGCACAATGTTAACCAAAAGCTTATGTTTGAAATAATGAAAAAGAAACCAGCGTAACTATCATCATCCCTTTCAAGCCAAAGGTACTTTAGGAATAATTAAGGAATAATTTGCTGTTGTTTCACCCAATAAGGAATCATCGGAATTGACACGTTAGAACATGTTTCACGTAGTGTTTAAATACATATATATCTTCCTATTATAAGATATATATGTCTTATAATATATATATATGTTTTATACATATATCTATATATATATAGATATAATTTGTTCAGATCAGGAGTAGAAATGGATTCAGGTAGGGAAAAGACAGTTTCACCCCTGGTAATGATGCAACATGATAGTCTATCTGTGACTTTTGAATTTCCTTACCTGGCAATGGTTGGGAGTTGGAAGCCTGTTCTTGGAAAAGATTGCTCACTAATTGCTCTCTTCCCTGTATTCTTCTCTCAGTATTTACAATTGGCCATGCTGAATACCTAAAAATGAACAAGGCAATTTTACTGCCCAAGCCAAGGTGTCAGTTTTTAGGTCATGCCCTACTGCACAGCAGGCCACCAGCACTCTAGAACATGTGCTGTCTTCCACTAGAATGAAAATGTCATCCAGCATCAGCTCAGCCAAATGCTTTCAACTGCTGGTAAAAAATGCAGTGATATGTCCTAATAATTCCTGTCCCAATCCTCACCAAGGAGTAACTATAATCTCTCACCAAATCGGAACATAATCTGCTCAACAGGGAGCTAATAAAAGAAATCCAATTCTGAGGGGAAGAGTGACAAGAAAAATTTAGACAAATAAAATATTAATATGAAAAAGATGTGTTGTTCAAAAATAGCCCAAGCTGCTAATACATAGTTTGGAGTTAATTTCTGGACAGCAACCAAAGCAGCCTGTCTAGAAAGGGACTGTAGAACTCACACTTTCATCAAAGCCTTGAGTAAGAAAGACTTATGGCAGAGACTTCAGCATTCTTGTTGCCTTATTCTGTGTGAAGCTGTGCAGAAAAGAAATATCCATTTATTTACTGAATAAATAGTCAAACCAGAATAAGATTTCTTCTTAAAAAATACTTTTCTTCCTATGCAGAGAATGAGTCATCTCAATAACCTGAAATCAGAAAAGAAGATTGATTCTACAGGAAGGCTAAAATATCTCCAAATAAGCATCTCCTAATGTTACTGCTCTTCAAAAAAACCCACACATATTTTTGCCGGCTGCCCATTATTAGTGCTACTGCCATTGACAGATGTCCAAAACAGAGACATGTCTGGTGAAAATGTACTGACTTCCCCAACCTGATGCCTCTGTCTCAAGTTTCTGCGTAGTTTCATGCAAAAACCAGAGGGAAGGGATGCCATCCAGAGGGACCTTGACAGGCTGGAGAGGTGAGTCCATGCCAACCTTAATGAAGTTCAACATGGCCAAGAGCAAGGTTCTCCACCTGGGTTGGCACAACCCCAGACAGACACAGGCTGGGGAGAGAACCTATAAAGAACAACCCTGAAGAAAAGGACTTGGGGGTGGCAGTAGATGAGTAGCTCAAAATGAGCCTCTAGTGTGTGCTGAGAGCCCAAAAGGACAAACCACATCCTGGGCTGCATCAAAAGAATTATGGCCAGCAGGGAGAGGGGGGTGATCCTGCTCCTCTGCTCTTGTGAGACCCCACCTGGAATGCTGCATAGAGCGCTGGAATCCTCAGCACAGGAAAGATACAGATCTGTTGGAGAAGGTCCAGAGAAGGGCCACAAAGATGATCAATGGACTGGAGCACTTCTGCAATTAAAACAGGCTGAGAGAATTGGGGCTGTGGAACCTGGAGAAGAAAAGGCTCTGGGGAGATGTTATAGTAGCCTTCCAGTACCTGAAGGGGCAAAAAAAAGCTGGGGAGGGGCTTTTCACCAAAGAGGTTTGTAACAGGACAAGGATTAATGGTTTTAAGCTCAAAAAGGGTAGGTTTAGGTTAGATATTAGGAAAACATTCTTCACCATGAGAGCAGTAAGACACTGGAATAGGTTGCCTAGGGAAGCTGATGCCCCGTCCCTGGAAGTGTTCAAGGCCAGGTTGGATGAGGCCTTGTGCAACCTGGTCTAGTGGGAGGAATCCCTGCCTATGCAGGGAGGTTGGATCTTGATGATCTTTAGGATCCCTTCCAACCCTAATCATTCTGATTCTACAAAAATCCTATGTGCAGAAAAAGGATTAAATTTCCAATCCCTGTATCAAAGTGTATGGGACCAAATACTCCCTTTCCCACATTCCCATGCTGGGAGTCACGACCAGCCTATAAAGAGAGGACAGAGATGAGCTTCCCATGACTCAAGGACAACCTCTACCTTGTTTTCCCTATGAAAATGTGACCCTCACCACTATATTCACTGCTGGTTTTTTCACCCAGCAAAATTGACCAACTCAGTCATTGCTGCAGCATCTTTTGAATGTAAACCCTGCAGGGTCAACTTCTATTTCACAGCTAAGCAAAGGGACTTGGAAACTATGGTGCTGTACTCATAGACTGTAGTCGGCACCAGCACCCCATATACCTTCAGAGATTGCTGGGATGTAATTTGGCCCTAGACATCCTATCCCTTCTTAATCTATTGCCATGGATTTCCTAGGCACAATGCCACCTTTTCCTGGGACAGTCTGATTTTTTTTCCAGCTCAACGAGAAGTGATTGTTTCCACAAAACAAGCAGGTAATAGTGGTGAAACCTGAGAACAGGTTGCCCAGAGAGGTTGTAGATACCCCATCCCTGAAAACATTCAAGGTCAGGCTGGACAGCACTCTGAGCAACCTGATCTAGTTAAAAATGTCCTTACTCACTGCAGGGGTGTTGGGCTAGATGCCTTTAAAAGTCTCTTCCAACCCAAACTATTCTATTATTTTATGAATATTCTAAAAGTAACAACATACAGACTGCAAACAGATTCCTCTCTCCTGTATTTCAGAGGCGCCTTCTGAGATTTATTTGCTGTTGCCAAGACCAGTCATGGCTTGCTGAGACATTGATGCCTTATAGGACTATTGACCTTACTATTTCTTACCCAATGTGGGACATGAGGGATATTAAAGATGGTAACTTCTAATAATAACCACAGTGGAATGTACAGCACGCTAAAGAACATCCCGTACAGTAATACGCTTCATTGCCAATTGTAGGCAAGGCTGAGTTTGTCAACATAACAACTGCTTTGCTCACACAGAGACATGCCATATGTTTTTTTACAACCAATTATCTTCTCCACAGCTAGAACATGTTCCCCTACTAAGCCAAAACCTGCAGCTCCTGGTCCACATCAAAGTCTCCAAATGCACAGTGTTCTGACAATTATGTCCCACAGGGCCTTTGTCCAAGGAACTAGCAAGCCCCAAAGACCATCTGTGAAACCCACCAAATCAAACACATCTGAAAGAAGGGGAGAAAGAGCTACCATCTCCACAGAAAGAACCACTAACAAGAAAAGCACGTTCCTTTCCTCCAGCTTCAAACCAGAGCATGCCACGAGTGCTGTGACAAGGGAGCAGTGACCCACACGGAGGAGTAGGGCTTGGTGTCAAACTCTGCATTACCTGGCACTTCCATGCCCTCAGGACATGCCAGTCCCCCTGGGCTACTGGTCAGCTGTAGCTGCAGGACAGAAGAAGCCTCTCTCAAGAAACATCCATAAGGCTCTTTTTACTTTGTAATCAAACCTAATTTTAAAGACTCCAAATCTGCTGCAAAACTGAACTGGTGCTTTCAAGACTATCAGAATTAGGGCTGCAGGAAAGGCACAGAAGTACCCAAGATTGAAAGCATCCTGCTATAGAAAGAGAAAAATGTGCCAACCATAAAAAATCTTCAAGCAACTCCTTGAAACAAGGTTGCACATTCTTTTACTATCATCACTGAAAGAAAGAGGAACATAAAGCAGAGATATATTGACCAAGGCAGAGACATAGAGTGAAGAAGTAAGTAGTCTTACCTGTATTCTCCACACCTTGTCCCTGAGAGAGTGTAACAAGCACCCCTGGGGTGGCAGAAATGGTGAAAAGAGAATGGTCTCAGGTAACATTATAACCACAGTGTGCTGAAGGGGGCATTGGTGGCTCATAGAAGATGAATGCAGGGTGCTGAGCAGAACGCACAAGGGCTGATGTGCCACCCAGCACACCACAGAGGAGCTTTGTCTGAGCTACCCGCTGTGGTGACATGCTGCAATCTATGGAGAGTCTTGCATGGCTTAAAAAAGCTAGGAGCTTTGTCACTAAAGTCATCAGGAGGGGGAGCAGCTCCAGGGAAACACAGCAGTGAAATCCTGTTCTCACACAGGGTCACCACAGAGAGATGTCAAGCATAAACCTTTTGAGTGTGGCTGCCATCTTCTGAACTGTTCTTCTGCAGGTGGTCAGAGGAAAGCACTTTGCTCCAAAGGGTAAGCAAGGCTGGAACTAAAAAAAAACCCAAAACATAGATGCAGCTACTATTACAAACCAAGCAGAAAGGCCAAGGGTTGATTTTTGATTTGTATTCTCTCCACCGATCTGTGACACACTCTGACCTCTCCCTCTCACCCCTGACCTCTGGCAGCTGGGTGGAGAATCAGTCACTATCAGTAAGGACACAGTCATTGGGGCTGTGGTCCATGCAGCATCCTTGGGATCTGAGCACTCTAATTCCCGGCAGCATGTGCTGCAGGTCATGGTGCTCCTCCCTGCTGGTCATCCATCTTCTGTGGTTCCTCAGCAGAAAGGCCATTTGCTGAAGGGTGCTTATGTCAGAAGGGTTCTTGTCATACAGTAGGTTGGTTGTCCTAACTTGGCTGCTTGCTGTTGCCTCATTTTTTCTGATGGGAAGTGGAAACGGAGACTCCAACTTTGCAAGTCTGCTTCTCCAGTAACACTGAAGGGATGAGACCCTGTCCATGAGTTGCACAGCATATGCAGAGCTCCATAAATGTTGTTCTGTCTTATGACTGAGCTTTGGCCAGGCCAAAAGCAGCTGGGACCATTCGACTGACTTCTGACTGAAGGAGAAGTTAATCTCATCAGAGGGTTCAATCAACAAATGCTGACTGCATTTCCTCAGAGTCTGCCATGGTCCCCTGGGAGGGGCAGTGGGGACACAGAATTGAAATGGATGCCTTGATCCCACTGCAGCCTCTTCAGATTTGCAATTCAATTCAATAAAAGATGGAGCTGGCTGCTGAGCTGCCTTTGAAAGGGTCAGAGGGTTCAGAAGCAGCAGGAGGGAAATGGAGGCAGGGCATAAGCAGAAGAGCCAACATTACTCTTCTTCTTCCAGAGTGAATGCTCTGTGCCTGGGGCAGGAGAAAGAGCACTTCTCTGATTGAATTACCAGCAGGACCAGCAGAATAAGCAAGCTCTGGATGGCCAACACTCATACAGTTTAGCAGGCATATATGTGACTCAAACCAATTGAGAGGAGGGGGCGTGGAGGAGCAGCACCTTACAGTCAGAAAACCTTTGCCCAAGGAAATGAAAACAAGTTTTCTTCACTTGTGTCCACATCTCTGTTCTATCATCTTCAAAGCACCCACAGCTTTCCATGTTAAAACCAAAGACAGAGCCAGTGTGTTATACCAAAGCATGAGAACTGAGGTTTTGTATTAATTGCAAGGGGCTGCAGAGACACCAAAATACATACTGAAGTGTGCTAGATCCTTTAACCCTTTGCCCTCTAATCCCTTGAGAGGATGAGGCATTGCTCTAGACAGCACTGCCTAATTACTGAGTGGCTGGCAGGAACTGCAACACTATGATGACATGAGCAATCTAGTCTGACAGAAGAGGACCTGAAAAGCATGTGGACGAAACACCTTGATTTAACTGCCCAAATGTACAAAATTATACGTAATCAAGGCCTCTTCCTTAAAGTTTTAATTTGTCTTAAAGTTTTAATTTGTCTGTCTTGCTAAAGTTCAGAAGATGCTAATCACAATAAGTCACAATTATCTAATACAGTGCATCACATTACCTTGGAGTACAGTTCAGTACCTCATCCATGATGACAGAGCCAGAGCTATAGATTGTCAAGACTAAGCCTGTGCTAATCTGTATGGTAAGGAATTTTTAAAACACACACTTCATTTCAAGTGCATAGCTCTGGATCAGACAAGGAGGTAGCTGGATGTGGTTCTTTGCCTGCTGTTAGGAGCAGAATGGAGGCAGAATGATCCTGGTGGATCTTTCCAGCTTTCAGAACTGAATCTTCCACAGATCCATTTCTTTCTCATTCTTTAGTCCCGTCTTTATTTTTCTTTTTTTTTCTTTTTTTTTTTTTTTTTTTTTTTTTTTAGTTTTTTTTTCTAACAGGACTTGCTACTCTGCAGCATCTTTGCACTGTGTGTCTTCATCTAGCATTGCATACATCTCTTTCCCACAAGTTTTCTCAGGAAAAACTGATGGTAACAAGAAGCAGACCTATTAATGCTATTTTGCCCCAGCTCTCACTTTCCAGTAGCAGCCCATCCCAGAAGAATACATAGGCACTAAAGGGTGAGCTTCACCCTGAACTTTGGTGTAAGGGGGGGAGCTGTAGGATGCAACACTGAAGTGTCTATGGTAAACACTTTGTGCAAGACCAGGTATAAACACAAAACACTTCTAGAAAAGAAGGAAAGGAAACCTAAGACTGGTTGTTCTTCACCAGACACTTGTATTTATCACTCCCCCAAGTGGGAAGAGACTTGCACCCTAAGGCACAGCTGTCTTAGCCACTCCCACCAGCAAGAATGGAGCACATTTTCTGCCCTTACCTACAGGTCTTAGCAAGGCAATTTCTTGGTTTCTTCTCTGCTCTACAGTATGAGCCTGGAAGCTTCATACAGCAGATTACAAACAGCGTTGCTTAGGCTTTTACTGAGATGACAAGTCACAACTAAACTAGTCATTACCTGGAGATAAAACTCTCCCAGCCTTACCATAACTTCTCTTAAAAGCCAAGCAGGCAAGACATTATTTTTCTTCTCTTATGCACTGATATGCCCAGTTCTAGTCTATTTCACAGCAGGCTCTACTCAAGTATTTAATGGATAGGATTTACCTGTATTGCAAAATCACTTAAGAAAGTCATCCATCTTTGCCAAAGATCAAGGTCAAAGCCAGGTCTTCCTCCATTTTTTCTGTTCATCAGGATTAAACTCTCATCTTTTCAGAGCCTTCTGGCTGAGGCAGCTTCAGCAAAGTGCAAATTCCAGATGCTCTGATGTCATGGATTCAAAACTCAAATACTTCAATTTTCATGGCTACATGCTTTCCGTAACTTTGAATTTGCTTTGAACTTTGGGTTTGAACAAACTTAGGAGCTTCAAGTCATAATAAGTGAAATTTCATCTCTGTGGGGAAAAAAAATGTTCTCTGTGGATCAGACATAAAATCAGCCTTGGGTTCAGTCAGAAAGGTCAAATGAACTTCTTAATGAGCCCTACCTGAGTTTTAAGCTCGTGCTGACATCTGAAACTGAAATTTCACTCTATTTCAGGTTCCATTTCACATTTTCATGCACTTCTAGACCTCATAATTTTTAACACATATAATTTGGTTATTACTCTTGGTGTAAAAAGCAGATATAAATTGTATCAGGAGAGAAGAAAGAGGCCAGGCTCTTAAGTCTCTTCTCCGTTAATGAACTTTGACAAGGCCAGGTCTTTTCCATAGTATGGTGAGGTCATTTCATTTGTAAAGTTGAAGTTGCAGATGTCCATATGGTAAAGCTGTCTCAGGTGGGCCTTGATCCTGAAGGCTCATCAGGATGGAGAGCCCAGGGCTTGATGGAGTAGTTATAGGTGATCACAGGTGCTGGGCCCACCTGTGGGGTGAGAACTCTGGGGCAAAATACACTGCTTTTTGGGCAGAAGGAGATACATCCCCTGAGACCCTGTGAAGCTACAGAGCTCTGTACAGATGCCAAGGTGGGATGTCAGCCTGACCTTTTTTTCATATGCCGAACAGCACAAGGGCTTGCACTCACAAGGTGAGAGGGCCATGGCTGTCTGATGCCAGCAGCATCCCAATGGGATGATAATGTGGCTCTTCTCAGTCCATAAAAACAGGAAGAGGCTCCAAACTGATTTCCTCTGCTATTTCTCCCTAGCCTTGTGCCACTTACTAGTGCGAAGGTAGGGAGTTAAATCTCATAGCCCATTATAGCCTAACTGACAGGTTCAGTAAGGGTATTTTCTTCTTTTTTTTTCTGAAAGCTATTGCACAGGATCATGTGACCTGCATCTATGTAATTTGAACTTGAATGATACTTAAGCAGTGAAAAAAACTCTGCTTCTCTGATTGCTTCAAACTGAGGGATGGAGGGGGCATGGACACAACACAAGAAAATGAGAGGCCAAAGTTTAGCCACTGCAGTTTCAGTTCTCCTGTCCAGACCACGTTTGCAAACCAAGCTATCTTCTGCTTTGTCTCAAGAGATTGCCTGAGGTGCACAAGGAGCTGTGTGGTCTCTGCTCGCAGAGATCCAGCTTGCCTGGATGAGGTCTTCAGCAGCCTGATCTGACTGGTCCTGTTTTGAGCAGGAGGCTGGACAAGAGGCCTCCAGAGGTCTTTTCCCAGCTCCTTTATTTTCTGATTCTGTGATCTTTCAAGTTGTTTCAATGACACATTTCTGGGCAAGAAAAGAAGTGGAATGTAAAGGGCTTGTTATAAACATATAAATACATCTAAATATATTTAAAATAGATGTATTCTCCCATATAATAAACTCCAATCTTTTTAGAAGAATGAAAACTCTATTTCAATTGAAGCTGTTGCATGTCCTTCCTGCTTACACAGGTCAGGTAAAATATTCAGCAATGTCTCATGTCTACCTTTTTTCGTTCTAATAATTTTTAGCTAGCTCAAAACAACTCAGATATACCATGGGTCTAAAGTTCAGAGCCAACTCACTATTAGGATCAGCTATTGCCTAGAAGCTGTTATTCAGAAAAGGTGAAGGAACTGGAGAGAAGAAAATTCCAATTAAAAGTGGGAAGTGCAGAGTACAAAGAGAGATTGTGAAATGGTGACGAGTGAGTACAGGAAAGACAAGCAAGAACTGTCAAATAAGCAGCAAGAATGTAAAGAGATGGAGATTTTAATAAAAAAATAGGTGATAACTAAAGCTAGTCAGAATGTAGGCTTTTTCCCTCTGGGAACATTTTAGCAAAAATATGGATTGCTATGCGGTCTTTCCCTGAAGATTCACCGTAAAAAAAAAAAAAAAAAAAAAAAAAAATTTACCCAGTTTTAATGTTCCTTGGGAGAAAAACACACCAGAAGCAGACTATATGGGTAAATAACTTCATATCTGAAAAAGTAATTGCAGAGACCTACAAAGCTACAGCTGAGATTAGCCTCCTTTCTTCTGTTCTTTTCCCCCACCCAAATAATTCTTGTCTTTCGCTTGTGTTTTCTGTGGCCACTGATGAAATCTTTCTTACAGTACTGCAAAATGAGCTCTTCTATACACAGCAGCAAGGACAAATAATCCATCACCTGCAGCTCATGAAATACTCAGCACCAGACAGTCTTACAATACAAAATGCTGACTTCTAATTTTCCCTAACTTTCAGCCTTAGATACAGATAATGACACATAGACTGAAATAATTCACATGGAATATTTGCAAAGCAGATATTCTATGAGAGAGAAAGTCTGGGGAAACTGCAGGTCCCACACCACTGGTTTATCAAAAGCCCCAGCATGTAATGTTTACCAGTCAACAAACACACTTGTGTTCTCTGGAGTAGGAGGGGATGGCTGAAATCAGAATTTAGCTTCAGCCTGAGTTTCCTGCCTGTACTCCCTGTGCCCTGCTCTTCTTTTAGCATTAGCTTAAGATTGTGCCATTCAGACACAGCAGCCTAAGGGAATGCCCAGAGCAAATAGTAAAGATTCTTCTTACAGTTTTGCAGAATCATACATCAAAGATGAGCATCTCATTTTTGCTTATAGGACCCTTTATGAAAACGGTTGCTAGGATTATTCCTGTGGGTTTTTTGGGGGGGAGTGGTTGTTCTTCTCATGCAGAGGAAATGGACTGGAGAAGCCCATGTCATGCAGTTCTCAAAATATTTGAGTTTCCAGAAGGGAGTACAGCAGGGACTATGGGCATTGGCTCTGGGAGGGAGGAGGGAGATGAATGGATTTGCTCATACACTTTGTCTCCACACAACTCAGCCTTGTTTTCTTCACCTGAAGTGGCATCCCTATGCCATGCACACACTAGGTTTCAATAGACAAAACTGTCCTATCCTGCAGTCACACCCTCCCTTATCCAATCATTTTGGTACTCAAAGCCATTGCACCTCTATTGCAGCATTCCTGTGAAGAGAATGAATGTTGCTGTTCAACAGATGAACATGAAAAACAAAAAGACAAAACATTGTAGTAGTTCAGATCTGAGACAAAATTCAGATGCTTAGGGGATTTCCCTTGCCAAATCAATGAACAAACAAATAAACAAACTCTATTTTTTCCTTACTTTGGCTCAGGGAAAGCATCTCATCCAATTCAGAAGGAAATGTTTCCATTTTCAGTAAGTTTACCAGAAACAATGTGAATAATAGAGTAGAGGCAGATACTGCTTTATTCAGCAGTGCGGTGTTAAAACACAAAGCACAGAGGGGCAGCTTTCTCCTTCTGACAGACTGGTTAGAAATAGTTTCTCCATTTTAGAGCTACCTCCTCTGCTACAGGAGGTTCTTGTGTAAGTTAAGGTCAATCTTCACTTTGCTCTGCTTTGTACTACACATGTGATGCATGTAGCCAACCTTTTCATAAACCCCATACTAAACAGATTTAAATAAGTTATAGAAAGTGGAACAGATCAAGCAGGAGGGAATAGAAGAGGTTAACCCCAGAAAATCTGGGGCAAGAGTATAATTTCAAGATGATGAGGCAACAAACAGATGTGGCACATGGGCCCACGTGGCACCTGGGTCTCATCCTCCGGTTTAGGAATTTAGCTTCTTACTTGTAGTGTAACGAGGCAACCAGGTGCCACTAATTGCCAGGGAGTGAGCATGAGTTTGTGTCAAGCCCACCTGTGCCTGATTAGGACAGGCCCCCACTGCGCATGAGCTGGACCAGGGGCCAATAAAAGGTGAGTCCTGAAGCACAGGCTCAGCTCAGTCCTGAGCATGCTTAGCAGAGAGGTCAGTTGCTCTCAGAGCACTGTATTACCTTCATTGCGCCACTAGCGCTCATTGCCCTCAGGGTGAGGCTCTAGTGGCGCAGCTGTCCAAGCCGCAGTACTGCAATGTCGAGGCCCCGGGTTCGAGACTCCTCAGAGTCTCACCCTGTGGGCAATGAGCGCTAGTGGCGCAATGAAGGTAATACAGTGCTCCAAGAGCAACTGACCTCCCTGCTAAGCATGCTCAAGACTGAGCTGAGCCTGTGCTTCAGGACTCACCATTTATTGGCACCCTGGTCCTGCTCATGTGCAGTGGGGGCCCACCTTAATTAGGCACAGGTGGGCTTAACACAAGCTCATGCTCACTCCCTGGCACTTAGTGGCACCCGGCTGCCTCGTTACACTACACTTACTCTTTTTAAAAAACACTAACCCCACCAAAACCAAGCCCCTTTTGTCGATTCAGCAGATTTATTAGTAATTATTGCATATCCATGGCTGACTTCATGCTTATAAAAAAATAATTTACCAAAAACAATTGGTTTAGCCTCATTCAGAATTACATGCTAAGCTCTTTGAATAAGTGATGGCACTTTTGAGATCTAGTACAATCATCACACAGTGCTATGCTAAAACTCTAAAATTCATCATGGCCTCTTGACACTATGCTGATACATTGAACACTGGGAAAGTTTAAAAACCAAACCAAAAAACACATGGAAAAACCCCCAAACCATATCACCCAATCCCTAATGATGAGTCTGTACTTGAATTCTTCACACTGTTTATTCCAAGATTTTTCGTTATGCCTAAGAGAGCTATTAATGCAAATGCTACTGACATTTAATAAGTGTAGGTTAACTTGTGTTCTAAAACTGCAGTGAAAATCACAGCCTTAGGGAAAGGGAACAGCAAAAAAAAAATCACCTTGGGAGCCTTCAGCAATATTAAGACTGGCATCCTGAGGCACTGAAAATGGCTGAGGAGCCAAGCAGTGGGAAGTGCAGCATTTAAACCACAGCTCACCAGCACCAAGAGGCAAAAATTCAGAAAAAGTAAATGAAAATATTCATTGTGGCAAGACTGCAGGGCTACCCAGGAGCTGCTTTTTGGGACCTCCAAGCCAGTCACTACAGGCCCTGGAAAACCAGAACTTTCTCTATTTACCCTTCCTGTGCCAGGAAATAAGATGGATGGGAACCAGAGATATCAAAAACATCTTGGCAGCACCAAGAATTGGTGCTCCCCATCCAGCACCAATTCTGCCCTTGCTCATCCAGAGGAGGTGGATGCTGTTTTGCCCATTCTCTGCACTAGCTTTCTGAAAGCAATGAGATCCATTTCAGTTTTGCTTGTAACTGGTTTATTTCCACATTGTCACTGTTCCCCAGGAATCTGGCTTTCCTCGTGACACTTTGTTCTTTAATGACTTTTTTTCTGGAGCTTAAAGATAGTTACAGAAAAGGGTCTGCTAGGCTATTGTGAGTAAGTGAACCTCTTTAAAAAGAACTGTTGGCAAAAATGAAATAAAGCTATCATCTGCCATGTTGCCCCCACCCCATGCTTTCCAAATGTGTTTTATCCAATCTGAACTGTCTGTATCTGAGAGAGTTTAATGTGACCAAATCTGGGCCTGTTGAATTATGTAACTCTTGAGATCTGGTTTCTGCACTCTGCAGCCATAAATCTCCAGGAGTATGTCAGGGAAGATGTGCACAATGAACTTCGATGTAAACTCGAATGTTCTTTTTTTTCGATTTTCCCATACGAGTTAAATTAAAAGTTGTTAAGCATGGGGTTTTACATGCAAGGATATACAACGAGATGCTGGGCTGTGTTCTATGTTCATACGCAATTGCTGTATGGGGAGTAATTGAATCAATGAAACCTATTTGCAATGCTCAGCCAGCATCTGCAAGGACACCAGCTGAATTTTGAGAATGAAAGGTGAATGACCAGGAGTGCCAGTCTTGTGACCCACACAGGTGGAGCAGCTTGAGCATCAAGCTGTATGAGAATCAGTGCTTCTCGAATCTAATTTCAAGCAAAGAATTCCTTAGAAAGAAAAAGAAAATTTCATTTTGCAGGACTCAAGTAGTCCCTGAACTCCTTATTGATACTGGCAAGCAGGCTGAAATATTGCCAGTAGAATTTTAGCTTGGTTTCTAAGGAAACAAGATTGTTGTAAGTACACAGGAGTGCCTGTGTTCGTGCATGTGTCTGTACATTAGTCTCTTGGATGCCCTTCATCTCCAATAGCTTTTGAGTTCATTGGCTGATTACAAGCCAGCTTTGCTGAAGGTATTGAAGGTAAAGTATTCTTACAAGTGTCATGAAAATATGTGATCACATAAAGGCTTCTCTGTTCATTCCGCAACTGAGAGAAAGGCTATCAAACCCACTCTTTTTAGATTTCAGGAATCCATGATACTGGATGCTTTACTTCACTACTTCCACAGATCACGGATCTGGTTGGTTTACCTTGTTGAAATATTGCCCAACAATCACTGCTTTAAGCCCCATCAAAAGCAGGTGACCCTTCCAAAGAGGCACTCAACACAGATCCACTGTCATGGCTTAACACCCACTGACAAATATAACTCCCTCTCCCCTCCTTGCCACTTGGTTATGCTCCCCCCTCGGTGGGATGGGGGAGAGAATCAGAAGAGTAAAAAGTGAGAAAACTTGTGGGTTGAGATAAAGACAGTTTAATAGGCAAAGCAAAAGCTGCACGTGTAAGCAAAGAAAAACAAGGAATTCATTCTCTGCTTCCCATGGGCATCTCCAGAACAGAGCTCCATCACATGTAACAGTTAGGAAGACAAACAACATCACTCTGAACACCTTCCTCTTACCTTCTTCTTCCCTCGGCCCCCCTTTTATATGCTGAGCATGATATCATAGGGTAGGGATTATCCCTTTGGTCCCATGTCCCCTCACTTTCTTTTGCATCCCCTGGCTACTTGATGGTGAGGTAGGGTGAGGAGCAGAAGAAGCCTTGATGCTGTGTTAGCACTGCTCAGCAATTGCTAAAACAGCTCTACATTATGTGTTTTCAGCACAAACCCAAAACACAGACCCATACCAGCTACTGTGGAGAACATTGACTCTGTTCCAGTAAAAACCAGCACACCCACACTGAATGCAAAGCAATGCTGGCAAAAGGATTATGGACAGAAAGGGCTGGACAGAGCCCTGTATTGCATTGCCTGGTGCATCATCTTTTGCAAGGAACAGGGGGGCTGAGTGTATGCTTGAGCCTTAGC
The DNA here is from genome assembly GCF_003957555.1 of Calypte anna. Classification (NCBI taxonomy): domain Eukaryota; kingdom Metazoa; phylum Chordata; class Aves; order Apodiformes; family Trochilidae; genus Calypte; species Calypte anna. The sequence goes on from NC_044244.1 coordinate 81,235,261, forward strand.
AGAGTGAGCTTCAGGCTGTTGGACTTCTTCACCCGGGAGCATGTGGATTATTTGACCAAATCACCTGACTTGGTTGCTTTTATTATTGCATTTCATCTCCATGCTGACTCTGCTCTCTAAATATATACAGAGATTGTCTCTAGGAAGGAGGGAATGGAGGGCGCCAATGAAGCGGAGATGTGCTTAATGCAGACACCATTAATAAATCACTGATAGTTAAGATATAGATTGGGTGATGGGTGGCAGATGGGAAGGAGGAATGTCAAATTGCTTTTCTCATATAGATTATTGGATTAACAAGGAAGCAGCGGGCATGTGGCAAGCCAGTGTAACAAATTACTATCATAAAAAAAAAAAAAAATAGAGCTCATAGCAGGCTGGTAATAATGCCATGTCGACCATTAGCTCTCTGGAGAGGTACTTAAAACACAAAATCCATCTTCTGGAAAAGAGATGGCCACTGGAACAACAGAGTGAAGGAGGCCCCAATTTACTTCTCCTTTCCCCTCCACCTGCCTTGGATTTCAGGGCTCATGCAGGTGAAGCAGGGTGGCCAACAGCAGCTGTCATGAGCAATTACCATAGCTTTTAATAAGCACTGCTAATTATTCCTTTCCTCCCCCCTCTGAACAGGATTCTGTCCTCCTCTGCAGCATGGACAATATTGGCATGAGACCAGCAGACAAACAACAAACAGCTGGACTGATACTGATCTCAGGTCCCAGTCCTGCTCCATCTGAAAATCCCATTCACCTTAAACAAAACCAGATCAAGTCTTAATTTTCCTGCTGTTCCACTTGCCAATTGCATGTGCCCTGCCTGCAGTGCAAGAGTTACACACCACTGTTGTGCTGGAGATAATGCCTCCTAAGAGCATCAAAAAGAGCCTTAACTTGGTTTATGGTCCCTCTGTCAGATCCTTCAGTGCCTTCCACCAGCAGCTGGGTATATCTGTATGCAGGGATCTAACATAGGGAGAACAATGGACTGCAGGTGTTATGGCGATAACATGCACCTTCTAAAATGAATACATTAAGTAAAAGTGCAGCTGTGAAAATACCATGCTGAGCAGAGAAGGAATTAGCATAGAATAGCATAGTGTAGTCTAGTATACCTAGTTTGGTCACTTGTTTTTTACTTAAGGGTTCAGTCACTTGGTCCCAAGAATTTTCTATTCAACTTAGGCTGGGTCAAATCATGTGAGCAACCTGATCTAGCTGTAGGTATCCCTGTTCACTGCAGGGGTCTGTTTGGCTTGTGGAAGAAAAGACCAAGGGAAGATCTTATCAGTGCTTATAAATATCTCAAAAGTAGGTGTCAAGAGGATGAGGCCAGACTTTTCAATGCTGCCCAGCAACAGGTACAAACTGGAGCACAAGATATTCCATCTGAACGCAAGGAAAAACTACTTTATTTGGAGGGTGACAGCACTGGAGCAGGCTGACCAGAGGAGCAGTGGAGTCTCTTTCACTGGAGATACTCAAAACTCATGTGGACATGATCCTGTTCAGTGTGCTGTAGGTGAACCTGATTTAGCAGGGGAGCTGGACTAGATGATCTCCAGAGGTCCCTTCCAGCCCCTCACATTCTGTGATTCTGTGATTTTCTCTGAATCCTTTTCTTCTGATCTGTGCGTGTGACAATCCAGGGTTTTAGAAAAGCAAGGAGCAGATCCACTCCTGTGGCATCCTCTGGTGCCTCAGCCACTACCCTCAGGTCCTACATTAACCCCTCTCCACTCCCAGCCCTGGGTCTGCATCTTCACTCCTTCCCACTGATCTGATCTCAACCTCCCCTTCTCTTCCATTCCCTTGCCAAGCTCCCTGTGAATTCCCTGTCCCTTGGTCTCCACCCTGTTTGCTCCACTCCTCCTTTGAGACAGTCCCTTTGCCCAATCAGTCAGGCTCTCTAAAAGCCTTGTAATTTCATTTAGCTTCCAACCCATTGGCTCCAGACTGATTTGGCCAGAAGCCTTGGAGGGTAGGATGCAGAAGGGCCAGAGAAAGAAACACCAGGAGGAGAACCATGAAGAGGGTGCTTTCCTAGTTTCAGTGGTCAGCCTCCATATCAGAAAAAACACTGGTGCTGTTATTCCTCACAGGTCATTTTCTTGGTGAGGCCCACAACAAACTGAGTTGTATAGGCTGGGATGTCAGAAGCAGGCTGGCAAGGGCACCAAACACCTTTCTGATGGATCTGTGATCCATCAACTTTTGCTTTCAAGGTTGTTACCCAGTGGTGTTACCCAGAAAATTAGAACCCTATTAAAAATTACACACGTATGTGTATGAGTGTGTTCCTCCATGTGCACTTTTGTGTGTGCACTGATGTTTCAGGACTGGTGGGACCAGCGTAGGGCTGTCATTACAGCCACGTCACAACCTTCCACAGGCGCCAAGGGCTACAGCTCTCTGTGGAAACTCTAATCCCTGTGAAATGAGATCTGAGTTCAGTTGTGTTTTTTAGGAAACCCACAAAAAAGAGCAGAGATCCCAAAGCTAGATAGAAAGGTTTAAGAAGCTAAGAACAGCAATGTTTTATCAACACAGACTGCCCCTGGCTCTGCTCCCCAAAACCGTCAAGCTGGCTTTGAGGGTTTGATTCTGGAGACACAAGTTATTTGTATTTTCCACCCACCTCTGCATCAACACACACCTCCTCTGTTGGCTCTCCTTTGTCAGTTTAAAAAAAACAAACAAGCAAAAAAACCCCAACAAAGCAAAACAGGTAAAAATAGAGGGCAATTTCATCACCTACACATCTTTCCCTATATAATTTATCCTGCACAAATGAATAGAAACGTTGGAAGTGGCTTAAAGGTATAATGGAGAAGCTGTTTGTCCATCACATGCTTAAGGGAAAAAATAGCAACACCACCCACTGATTATGCAGACAGTATTATAACTTTACATATACTACTGTGTGGAGTGACAGTATGATGATACACCAGCTGAGTATTCATTTACTGGCTAATCTATAGCCCAGATCATTACTCACTCAGCTTTCAAAACACAGTTCTGGCCTGGCTCTGACTGCTGTCACAGAGTGAGAGGGTGCTAGATCTAACCAATTCCCATGCAGAATTTCACTGCCATTATTGTGGTATTGGAGTCACAAATTTAGGGAGGGCTGGAATAACAAACCCTTGATTTCTGTTTTTCTGTCTACTGCATCTGGGTAGAGTTTCATGTCCAGTCCATCCAAGCAGCTCCACATCTGCAAAGAACTGGGCACTTTCAGTTCCTTGCCCTGAGAGTCACACTTGCCACCAGTGTAGTGTCACCTGCTGTTACCCAGCACAGTGGTGATATCATGGGGACAGGTGATCTCACCAACAAGCATCAGTCTGTGGCACAAGCTGATCAAGTGCTGAAGTGTTAAGTTAGACCTGATTTAAAGAGAAAAAACAATGTACCATACCCCAAATGCACCCCAATTCTGTGCTTAGTAGGAAACACGGGTATTTCAGCAGATGATTTCATCTCCTGAGATGCAAAGAGAGCACAGCACCCAGTTATATAGGATAGAGGGGAGAAAGGAATGACAAGATGGGCATGGGTACAAACTGGGGGGACAAAAGCCTGGAGAGCAGCCCCACAGAAAGAGATCTGGGGAGTTGGTCTGATCATAAGTCAAATATGAATCAGCAGCATGGTGTGGCAATGAAAAGGGCCATCCATGTCCTGGGGTGCATCAACAAAGAACAGATAGCTGGTTAGGGAGGTGACTGTCCCACTCTACATGGCAATGATGTGGCCACAGCTTGAATTCTGGGTGAAGATTTGAGTGTCTTAATACAAGAAGGACATCAATTGATTGGATTGTGTCCAGAGGAGGGCCACCAAGGTAGCCTTGCCTTGAGGACAAGACTTACAAGAAGCAGCTGAGGTGAGTTGGTTTGCTCATCTTTAAGAAGAGAAGGCTGAGGAGGGACCTCATGGCAGTCTATACCTTCCTCAAGGGGGGCAGTGGAGGGGGAAGTGGTGATCTCTCTCTGGTGACCAGCAATAGGACACAAGGAAATGTGATGAAGCTGCATCAGGAGAAGTTGACAGGAAAGTAGGAAAAGGTTCAAACACTGAGAGGGTGGTTGCTCACAGGAAGAGGCTTCCCAGAGAAGTAGTCCCAGCCTCAAGCCTGTGAGAATTCAAGGAGCATCTGGACAACACTCTGAGACATATGGTTTAGCTTTAGGTAGCCTTGAGAGGGGCAACGATACACATTACTCTTCTAACTTGAGATATTCTATGATCCTGTGATTTGTGTTTCCCCTGAGACACTGCTCACTGCTCCTGTTCAGGGGGACATGTCTAAGAAAGCTGATGAAATTAGAGTTGTGTGCTGGAAGGAGGTGGACTTGACCCATCCTTTTCTGCTTTTTTGAGATAAATCAAGCCTTTTGCTGCTGAAAATTCTCAGTGTGGTAAACTCCATTTTCTGAGTGAAGAATGTGTTTATCTGAACTATATGAATGTATTTACTCCAAGGTCACATTGTCAGAGAGGAAATGCCCCTGTTTTGATGCCCTGACCCGTAAGAAAGATTGTCTGAAGATAGCATATGGAGTCCTGAGCCAGTGCAAAACAGCCCATTTATGTCCAAGAGGAGCTGACAGTGCCTGGAAAACAGCAAGGGCCACTACAAACATTTGATTTGTAAGATAGAATAAAATGTGTCTACCAAGCCACTGAGGTGCATAAAAATATGAAATCACACCAAATGTATAAGAAATCTGGCTTCTAACATATTGGCAGTGTTCAAATAAAGACTTCAAGAGTAGCATCTAGAAAAAAGAAAAAGAATCCTGACTTCTCTAAGCCTCTGTTGAAAGCTGTTTGTCCACCTATGAGGCATGGGCTGTCACTGCCCTCTCAGGTCACTGCAGGTGGCTCCAGACCTGAGGGTCTTCTCCATACCTTCTCTGTATCTGTTAAAAGTACCCATTGCACCTGCAGGATTGAAAACATGTAGTTCTCTGTGCAGAAAGCTAATCTCTTGATTTTTATCCTTTAATTAACTGGATGCCAACTGGAGAGTACAGGTGTTTGGCAGTTTTGTGAGACACACACCACAGAGTCAGCAGCTGCCATTATATTGACTGAAACTGCCAAATGGTCCTCACTTGTAGCCCAGCACAGAGGACTGTACTGGGGGTGACTCAAATGCTGTGACTGTGCTGCAATGAGATTTTTGGTCAGCCTTAGCTGTGGAGGAGGACAAAGTTTCAGGCTGTTGAGCCCCAGCAAGTCTAAGAACTGGGTTCAGGATACAGCAATACCAGCTGTGTTTCTGCCCCACATCTCACCATGACAGCAGGGATGCCCCACAGCACTTGTGCCAGCATCTCTGCTCCCACAGTCTCTCCAAGCCCAGAGAAAATCAGTCAGAAAAGCAGCCTCACTGGCAGCATGTGGCAGCAGCAAAGGCCATTCCCCAGCTGCCACTGTCCCAGAGTCAGGGGTGCATCACATGGGTTATGGCATCAGGAGAAGGAAGGAGGAAGAAGACCATTCATGCTCCATGGACTATCACAAAGGTCTGCAAAATGACACAGCATCCCTGAATCTCATTCCCAGCAATGCTGTGGCCATACACTCAAAGCAGGTTTTGGCAGCCTGTGAAAATGGGACAGATGGGAATGGATCTGAACACCACATCTCTGGTAGCATCTTGTCCAGAAACTGGGCAGCCAGGAGTGGCTTCAGGTGAAGAAAACACTCAACTTTTAACACAAACAGGCTCCCTTCTCTGAATGCCCTTCTCCCTTTCCCCCATATGTCTTGCCTGCCTCGGTTTTTTCTATAGTGGGGGTTCTTGGTCTGCAGGTGGGAGGTAGCTGCTGGGGACTGCAAACTGGATGCAGTCCTGGATCTATTTCCAGTGCTATGGCCCAGGCGACCACTTATCTTCAGCTTTAGGAGGAATTATCTTATACACCAGGTTTAATAAACATATAATATATAATGTTAATACATTACATATATTATATATAGTATATAATAGATAATAAATATAAAATAAACAGGTGCTCACTTAGGCATAGGACAGCTACACATGGAGGCAGTGGTGAGACCACGAGAGGACACTCATTGAGCATCCAGGCTTGATCTTTCAAGGGAGGCTTAAGAAAATAATGCATCCAGCTCCCATAAAGCTCAGAAAACCCGTACCTCCTGCCAGGGATGAGATCTATCATGCACCCACAGAGTTTGTCTGCAGGAGGCTATGATGCAGGCGTAGCTCTGACAGAACAGCAGGGTTCCCTGGCAAGGCCAACAGAGCTGTGAACAGACAGCAAGGTCTCCTTCCCTACCAGCCCCCCCAGCTGATTAGCATGCTGAAGAAAGGTTTTGCATGTGCGAGATATCTGTAAGGCCTGCTGCCAGCTTTTTGCCAAAGCACTGATTTTTTGTGATGTGAGTTATTGCTTTCTTCTAGAAATTATTGATAATGCTTTTGGATGAATTACAGACATTTAAGAATGAATTAGATTGTATGTGTTTGTCTCTTCCATCGCCTTTCTGTTTCTCCACCACAGGATCTATGGCTTTGAAATGTTGATACATATTCATTACAGCTTCTATGAATTGAAAGGCATAGCTAAAGGGAGAGCTCAGATCAACAAGAATGTGAAAATGGCAATGAAAGCAGGATATGTGTCTGTAAGCTCAGTGAGTAAGCAACATTTGAGCAGTTAATGCAAGAAACAAAGTACCAGGAGATCAGAAACCCGGTCCTGGTTCTGCTACTATATCTGATGGCTGTGGACAAGATGTACCTTTGCTCCCTCAGATGTAGGACTGATGCAGCAATACTTACCAGAGCTCTAAAGCATTATGCTACATGAAGGCAATCTCAAACTGGTGGCAAAAGCAACTTTCCTGTCATTTCCAGATGTCAAAGTGATGAATCCAATGAGAAATTCTCTGGGGAAAAAAAAAAAAAAAAAGCCTTGATCAGATACCTTTTCACCTTCAGGTGAAAGCACCCTCTGCTCATAGTATTCAGAGCAGAGCCTCAGTGGCATGTGTTGCACAGGTGCTTTTGGACAGCCATGGGTGCATATGCATGCTGGGAGCTTACACAGAGACAAGTTTTATTCTGTCTTGTTTTGAAGAGTTTTCAGCCCAAAAATGTTCAAACAATAAGGAAAGAAATTGGAAAGATCACATAATCACAGAATTACCTTTGTTTCCAACCAAGGAAGACCTTCAAGACCAAAGGCTGGAAGACCTTCCAACCAAAGACCTTTAAGACCATCCAACCACTAACCTAATACTGACGAGTCCTTAATTAAGCCATATCCCTAAGCACTATCAATTGTCTGTATCAATCAAACACATCCAGGAATGGTGACTGACTATTGCCCTGGGCAGCCTGTTCCCCTGTCTGACAACCCTTTCAGGGAAGAAATTCTTCCTAACATTCAGTCTAAACCTCCCCTGGTGCAAATTGAGCCCATCACCTCTTGTCCTGTCACTTGTAACTTCACTGAACAGACTGATCCCCACCTCACTACAATGTCCTTTCAGGTAGTTGTAGGGAGTGATGAGGTCTCCTCTCAGCCTCCTCTTCTCTAGACTAAGCAACCTCTGATCCCTCAGCTGCTCCTCATAATACTTGTGCTCCAAACACTTCATCAGCTTCCTTACCTTCCTTTGGACACACTCTGATGGCTCAATATCCTTTCTCTAATGAAATACCATAGCTGTTCCTGTAGGCTGGGATGTGGTGAGAAAAAGCAAATGAGAGATGAGAGGCCATTGCAACAGTGCCACTGGGAAGAGAGAAGCAAACTATCTTGGTGCCAGTAGAGTGGCACAGTGTCAGCCCTGTCATCTGGCTATTTTCTCCTTTTCCACTGCAGTTCCTTGTATGCATTTCTTTGATGTGAAGTTGTGTCTGACACTAGGAGGCATTTGGCTACTGGCCTTCATTTAGGGCAAGACAGAAAATCACACTGGGTAGGGATTCAATCGTTTATCTGAAAAAAAAAAAAAAACCCGACACCCTCCTAGCTGAATTTTAATCAGAACTACTGAGAAATTTTGAATTTTAGCAAGCTGGCATTTTTTCGATAAGATCAATGCTGCTGAAAAATTCCCAAGCAGGCCTGGCTGTGACATCTGAGCAGTCCTGCCTTTCCCTGGCACGGCTTCAGAATGCAAAACTGTTGCATTTGGGACATCTTCAAGCTCTTGTGTGAAAGCACATTCACCTGTTAAAACTCTGCCTAGACCAGTCATTTAATGCCTTTCCAGTCAAGGCACCACCTGCAATTTCTCTCTTCCTGAGAAGCAGTTTGTGTTTCTGGCAAAGGCTGGTGAAAACTTTCAAATAAACAGCAACAAAGCCTCAACACAGAGCAGGCTGAGTACTAGCAATGCTCGAGTAAGCTTTTTTCTTCCAGCTGCTGATGCTAAGATGTCTCAGATATTATCCCCAGAGAAGAAAGAGTAGCTTGCAGCTTGCTCATTTTCAAACCTCTCTGCCAGGCTTGCCAGTGAAAGAGGGAGAGAGTTTCCAGTAGTGGAGGCACTTCTGACACTCACTGATGGAGTAGGAACTGGACTGGGACTAAGCTCATTTCCTATCGACTGACAGCCAGTCAGCACATGATAGAACTTTGCATTCCCTGCTTGTTGTGGGCTGGATTCGTATTGGCAAACTCCATTTGTTAAGGCTGTCTAACCCATTACTAAACTGTTGATGCCAATACATTAGTCCATCTCCTGTGAGGATTCATTTTATAGTTTTTATGATGAACAACCCTCAATATGAAATAGTCAGGGATAAAAAGGTACAAAAAAGAAAAAAGCATACACAGAAAGAAAGCATAGCTCTGTTTCTTGATGCACAAAGATCCGTCTCTGAACTCTGGAAACATGTGGGCTGGGTTATGGCTGCCATTAGATTTACAAAGTAGACTTTCTTTTGCCACCTACAGGAAGGTCACATCTGGAACACAGGCTCTAACCATCATGTGCAAAGAGGGATGTGCACCAGGTTCCCAGGATCCATAGCTAGCTGCAGTCCTTAGGAGCACTCTGTGAAAATGAGTAGGGTTAGGGCTTGTTTTAGTCAAAGCCAGAGCCCTTGCTACCCCTGGTGCCTGACCAGAAGAGGTCAGGTAAGAAACGATTCTCAGACAAGCAGACAACCTTATACATGAGTGCCTGAGCTGAGCACTTTGCCCATCTGCGGTAAAGCACAGGGTACAAAATAATATTCTAACTCACCTTATCATAAGTCCCCAGAAAGCCTGAGGGAGGACATCATGAGTAACTCAATAACCTCATCTCATAGCAGAAGTCAAGTGTTAGCCCCCAGCTTTGATTTCTTCCAGGCTTCTCTTGGGTTTTTTCCTCTGCCCTTGATTTGCAGGTCCCTCTTTCTAGGGTAGAGATTGCAAAATCTGTTTGCTAACATGAATCAGTCAGAAGGCACAGGCCAGACACTGAGCACCATAAGCTAGTTTAGTACCACAGGGTCATGGCTCTGTCCTAGTTTTTACACTGCAAGAGAGTGTGACCCAAGTGTGGTGTTAAGCTATGAAATTCATTGCTTAATTTGCACATATATTGAAGGGCTGCTCCTTAAGCTGTTCAAGAAGCAGAAACTAGGAGCAAAGGAATTGTGGAGAGTTGACCCTACTATCTAACTGATGGGATGCCTTAAGACAATACCATCTTGGTTTCTCCCACACAAGGCACAGAACACCTATTTAGGAATCCTTTCTTGAACGGGACTAACAATGCCCCAAGTGTTATTACAGACACTCCTTACTGAGGCCATACCCATGGCAGCTGATGTTCCTTCATCAACCATCCCAAATAAATCAGTGGTTTTGACTTACAGGGGCAAGATATTTGTTTGATGACAAGCTGCTTTAATGTGGCTTCCATCAGCACTTTTCTCCCAATATAAGGAGAATGTCAGAAAGATATCATCAGTGGTTTAGGGGGAGATGAATGCTGCTTTTCTATATTAATAGCAGGACAGCCACCATTCCCACCTCCTGGTGTGAAGGACCAGAGGAGTCTTAGTCACAAGGACTGTAGCACCAGTGTATGCACTTCTATCAACCGTATCATCTCCACCAAGTTATTTTCTGAGGGTAGATAGGAATACAAGTGGGCTGTGTATTCCCTGCCAATAACAGGCCACCTGATTTCACATTGCTCGTGTCTGTTATCTCCCAGGCCCAGAACACTTAGGAAAACAAACTGTGACCTGGAGCATGGACAATAGAAGGGAACATAACCCTGAATATCATTTCAACTGGCAAGCCAGGAAAGGACTTTAGTTTGAGAATAGATGCATCTGTAACAAGACAACAAGAGGTTCCTGTAGGAGATTATGGCTCAGTGGCATGCCAAGCACTAGAGCTGCAGTGGGCCATCACTGTAGGGCAGGAGTTTCCAGTTCCTAACAGGCCAGTGTAGTATAGTCCAAGGCAAATACAGACCCCACAGAGGACAGTGCAGAGTACCAAAAGGCTTAATTCAGACTTAAAACTGCAGTGCAGCTCCTTGCTGATACCAGAGTAGGTAAGAACATTAAGGATAGGGGAGTGAACTCCAGGCCATTAGAAACAGGGCTGGTAAATACAGGCTACTGATAAAAAGAGCTAGTTGTTATGGCTGCTGTGAGAATGTATTGCTGTGGGCAAAGATAGGTGGCATAAGAAGCAGTAAAATAAATCTATCTGAAAGGAGTTCATTGCCCATGCTAGAGTGCCTGCATATGCCAGAGCCTGGATCTGTGCTGCTGGCTGCCTTCCCAAACCAGTGCGCAATGAGGCAAAGGGGAAATTACAAATATATTTCCCTGAGATTCTGGCAATGAGGGGACAAAATAGGCACGGATTTTACTCAGGAGGGAGTATTCAGCAAGGTTTTTTTTACCCATTCAGTAAGCCACAGAACCAGAAAAGATAGCAGTGTCCTCCCCTCAACAATTTCACACCACCGGTGCTTGTCTCCGGAAGGTTGGTTCAGACTCATGAACCTGAGCTTAGGGACCTAATCCTCTACTGCTGCTTCTCAACAGCACCTCATTTCCAGTGTGCAAGAGGAGGACAGGAGGTGTCTGAGTTTGAGCTGCCTTCAGCTGAAGAAGATGAGTGGTGTCACTCACTTCGTTGATGCTCAGGTACCCACACACTGTCACCACCTCTGGCCTCCAGCAGCAACCAGTTTGTCCCTGATGGCAAAGGCTGTACTCCCAAAGTGCTAAAAGCTGATTCCAGAGTCTTTGTTGTGTCCCTCCTGATGTTATGTCCACTCATGTCCATCATCCCTGTGATCAGAGCTACCTGAAAGAAGAGAGTCTTCCTGGTGGTTTCAAACTTCAGTGTGATGTATGGGTGAGCCTTAAGGCTGTGCTCACAGCTCTCTGTAATCCAGGGTGGGTCTCTTTCTTCGCTTCTCTTGGGCAGATCAGAAAGCTAAGATGTTAAGTTATCTGTAGCTTTAATTAATCCATACATGTTCTTTAATTTATCCATGTATGTAACAGTAATTTCTCTGAATTACTAACACAAGATCAGTTCTCATTATACTGAAGACAAAAGTTGAGCCAGGGCAGAACTGATTTTCTTTATACTAATTTTAATTTTCAATTAAGTCCCTTCTAAGTAACTACACTTTCTGAAATTAACAGTATCATTTTCAGTCAGTGTCTGCTTCTGTGACTGGTAATGCTTGATGTTTAGAGCTATTGCTGGGTAGTGGTATGAAGAACAGCTGTTGCTTATACTTACTCCTATAGAAACCATGGTCACTTGCTTGTTTCTGCTTAACTTCTTGTGCACTGGAAATGGAAGAGTGAAAAAGGGTCATACCTGTGACCATCAGGCAGGGAGGAGCAAACAAGACTGGTGACCAAAACTGACCAGATGAGGAATTCCATCCCATATGAATGACACTCTTTAGAAATCTGAGGGATCACAAGGGTCATGCTCCCTTTGTCTGTAGCCAGGGTCCTGGGAGGACTCCATTTGTTCACCTGCCTTGGATCCAGAACAATGTGTTCCTGAATCCATGCATTCCTACATGCAGTTCCCATATGCCACTGACTCCAGGAGCCCAGTCCAGGACATTACCAGGGCCTTCCTACACCCTCAGGGTTGACTGAGCATTACTGGAAGGGGAGCCTTATAGTGTGTTTGTATATATTTGTATAGATCTCATTATTTTCTTTTCCATCATTATGTATATGCTAGTTTCCAACCCACAAGTCTCCCTTATTCTCTTTCCCTCTCTGAGAAGAGAAAAGGGTAAATAGAGAGCATCTGTCATCTGTTTAATTATTGGCCTGGCATAAAACCTTCGCAGGGTTCATTCCTAATCCCACTTTTAAAATCAGACCAAATGAAGTTTTATATCGACTGGTTTTGAGCAAGGAAGTAAGTCATCAGCAAAGAAGCAGAGGAGCATGACTATCTATCTCTATCTATCTACCTATCTATCTGTCGTGTGTGCATATGTGTGCATAGATTGCCTCTGAAAGATAAAATCCTTCTGTATGCTAATTTTTCTCTTTGAGTTTCCAAGACAACAGTGTTTTCAATCAGTGCTGTCCCCATATAACTCCCTGGTCCCTTCTCTTCAGAGACAGTCTCATGTTTTTTAAGAGCGTTATTTTTTTTTCTGTTACTATTTTTTTCTGTTACTTTTACATATGCTTCTAATCATCCACATTGAACAGTTCTAGCTCAGAAATCTGTGAATATCAGCAGACAGAAAAGTTTTACCAGAACAAATTGTGATGTGACCCTCCAGAGAGCATCTGGTGTAATGGTCCAACATGTACATTCTTTCTCCATGTTGCATGTAGAGTCATTTATATATTTATTTTGCCAAATAAGCACTCTCACTTGGCTATGGGGCGAAAGTATGTCCATGGGCAGGCACTATGCTGTCACACTGTAAAGATCACACCCTAACCTGGGATGCCTTTTATCTAGAATAACTTGTTCTGCATCTGTATCCAAAGGTATTCAAAGGCATGAGGTCTCGTTAAATTTGTACTCTGGCCAGCACCTCAGTAACAGATATCAGTGGTTGTGCTCACAGCAATTAGTAGGATTTAGCAGCATTTTTCCTGGTGCAATTGCTTAAAAGGCATCACTTTTGCACAGGCAGGTAACAGCAGATATGTCAATTAATTTTTGCCATTGTCACTGCTTATCCTCAGCAGTTTGAAGTTTCTTGATAATACAGCTATGCCAGGAAAGTCTGCAAAAGCCCTACAGCGGTGCCTATATCTTTCCCCACTTTCCACTGGGCACAGGATGTCCTTCTGTCTGAAGTGCTCACCTGCTGTGAAACAAGGCTGAGGTCTTGTTTGGTTTCTCATTTCCTGGGAAGGTTGTTCTCCCTCACCTGGCATCTCACCTGTGGGAACACTTTCCTAATTTTTAAACTATAGTCCTTACTATTGTTTCCTTAATTACCTCTGCAGGCATCAGTCCAGGTCCTTTCTTGCTTAGCTGAAAACTCAGATTATTTACCAGTTGCACCACTGTCTCTTTCCATGTATCTCCTTTTCTTTCCCACAGCAAATATTGCCATGAAAACTATTTTTCCATAGGGAAACTGCAGCAAAATACTCCAGGAAATCAGGATCAAAACAACATCTCTAAATACTGGTAAAGAGGTAGTGGATCAGATTGTGATTTGAAGGAGGCTTCTTCTCCACATTTGCTAGTAACCCTTACTCCTCATCAGTCCAGAAGATCAAACTTGCTCTCTACCTGATGAGACATAAATGCTGGTGGGATATAAGCTAGTGCTTATGAAAGCAGCCCAGCTCCCAGGTTGTTACAAGAAAGCAGAAGAAAAGAATTAATAGCTTCACATTCTGTGAAGAAACTGTTAATCAGATGTTCCTGCTTATCTTTTTTCCAGGTTTTATTTTCCTGCTCTTTAAAAGATAAAGCAGCAGAAAATCAGACCCCAGGTCCAGGCCTGATTTCAAGCAATTTCGGTTTGGTGCCTTCAGAAACCTATCCAAGTTTGATAAGGGCACATGCAGCTCTGAGAAATCCCCTTGGAAAGGGAGTCTTTCCTCCAGAAATCTGGGAAAAAAGCTCATAGTTAGTGTTGAGTAAAAGTGAAGAAAACCAGAGATGTTCCAAAGCATTGTCTAAAGGTCATGAATAGCTGTAGAGGTAGACGAGTAATCAGGAGCAGGGCTAGACATTGCTCATCAGGACTTGTAGCCAATACTGGCTCTAAACTGGAAGGTTTAAGCTAGACATTAGGAAGAAACTCTTTCCTGTTAGGGTGGTGAGACACTGGCTCCTGTTGCCAAGGGAAGTTGTGGCTGCCCCATCCCTGGAAGTTTTCACAACCAGTTCATACAGAACTGTGGGCAGTCTGGTCCAGTCAGAAGTGTCCCTGCCCATGGAGGGTGTTGGAGCTCGAGGACTGCTAAGGTGTCTTCCATCCCAAGGTATTCTAAGATTCTAAGATTGACTTGCTGTGGGATATGGGGCAACATGTGCCTCAGTGTTCCCAGCCATGAAATGTACACAGCAAGTTACAGGAAATCTGAAAGATTTAATTCATATTTTTAAAATCCATTGTCTCTTCTGCAAAAATTGTTACAAATGGACAAAATAACTTTTTTGTCTAAGTCTTACACTCTCAGTGATGTAGAAATACTGCAAAGATGAAAAGAACAGACCTATTGGGATGTCCGGAATTCAATCTGGTCTTAAACTTGGAATACATATCTTTTATTTATAAAGTCATTGACTTGTGAATTTGAGAACTATTTTGGGAGGTTGTGTTCCATTAGGGCTCAGGGAGAACAAGGTTTTGGACCACAAGACATACAGGCACATGCATATGTCCCTTTCAGTTAATCACCTCAGTTAGGACAGATAGTTATATTTACTTTCTACCAATAAACCTAAAGGTAGCTAGTGTCAAACCACAAAAAGGGAAATATATGTCATCATCAGAAATCCTTAACCATACTGTGAAATTGACAACAACAGAAAATCACTCTGGAAACCTCTATCACCCTGAGAAAATCTTGATCTTCTAGTACAATAAACAGGTTATTGCAGCTATCCACTGTTCCTGCAGACCAGCAAACAATCACATCAGCCAAGAAGCACACACTTCAGCTTCTCCTTCAGTTCCCAGAAGTGCTGTATGCTGTATGCTAAGAGCAAAATTACTTTGTCTGCAGGTGCATACTTTAAGATAGCACAGTAAAAATCTGTGCCTTAACCTAACTTTGATTACGTGTATTCATAAAGTACAGGAAATCAAATACAAAGAAAAAGATAAATAATAGCAAATAAAAATGAAATAAATAATGAAATTCTATGATCTCTAGACAAAGAAAAGCCTCAATGTGCAGCATTATTGCACAGCATAGGCCCAACTGATGAAAAACTGCTATGTGGGAGCAATTTAGCTCACCTCCTTTGCCAGTGTTGACTTGAAGAAGGATAGCTGAGATCAGGAAGAGGACAGCTTGATTCTCAGCTTCTGAGAAACAGCATGCCAATAGCTATTTACCTGAGGCAACAAAGCTGTATATGAAAAGCCTTTTCTCAAAGAGGGCAAAGCCCCATCTGAGGACACTTCTATAAGACATGAGCTGTCTGCTTTCTACAGCCACACGACTTTATGTAGAGCATCTGGATTTACAAAGTATTTGCCTTGTTTGTTAACAGTCAGTTTTCAAATGTCAGGCTCAAATTTTAAGAGATCTAGATATTTTTATTTAAGACTTTAAGGCACTTTTTAGAGTTCAAGAGCAGATTAAACTGTCCTGTAGATATGAAAAATCCTATACTGCGGATGGATTTTGTCTAATCACACTTCAGAAGAGGGTCAGGCACAACCCAAGTCTTCTGTTAGTCCTGTTGACACCTGGCTGTCACCAGCAAGTGCAAAGGTCTGTGTAATGATGCTGTCAGCCAAGGGAGGAAACAATGCACAGTGCAAAATGGCTCACAGTGAGTTGCTTGCAGCTACACGTACAGCTGGCAGCCACAAGAAGGAAGCATGTGCTTGTTGTGTGATCCTGAATTTACTACTATGGATTAACATATTTTTTCCCCTACTCTTGCCATAGCTCACTAAGGGATTTACAATGGCATGTGAAGACCTCTTTTATAAGTTGCTGCCTGTAGCAGCTAAGACACTGAAAATCACTAAAGGCAAGCTGAGTTCTGCCTCAGAATTTTAATGCATTGGACATGTGGGATTTTACATTGGGAACAGACTTTTACAGTCCCTGTTAAGAAATCACAGTTGAAACTTTTGACCAGATAAACCCAACAGTGTTAACTTTTACACTAAGCATCAGATCATGCCAGCATTTCTGATGTAATAATTACAGATGTAATAATAAGATCAGCTATCCTGGGTTACATCAAAGGTCCATCTAACCAGAAGCTTCTGTCCAGCAGTGACTGGACGAAACTACTTGGAGAGTGCCTGTCCTTAAGAGACCAATTATCAAATGTATATCTGGAATATCCAGAAAATCCTGACGACACCTTCTAACAGCCTGTGACTGAGCCATCAATGATACCTTTACAACCCTCAGTAGGTTCTCCTTCTATAAACTAGACCAGAACCTTCTGGAGCCCATTTAAACTAGCATATAGCATCTACAACATCTGCAACAAAGATATCCATGCATGAACCACACGTTCAGAGAACCACATATTATTAATGGCTCTGTTTCTGCTTCTGATGTAATGCAGTGTCCCCTGCTTGTCCCACCATCAAGAAACCATCCTCCTTGACATTAGTGAAAAATCAGATAGCACCCTGGTTCACACCTAGGCACAGCTCTCCCACTAAGTGCAGAAAGCCCCTAAGCCACCCATGCTCATCCCACAAACACTTTAGCCCTCAGTTTAAACTCGGAATAAAATCCAGGCCCAAGGATTATGAAAGAGTAGAGTCCTCACAACTGACCTAGTTCATTGCAATCTTTGACTATCCTTGTGGATAGTGCTTCTTTACCCCTCTTTGGCACCCTACCTTAACCCTGCAGGGATCTCAAGTTCCAGAACAGGACGTGCCTATTACCACAAGAGACCCCAGTGCCAGCCACCCTCTGTGGAGTACTTTGAGGTTACAAATGAAAAGTACCTTTTACTCCATCATGTGCCTCAAAGTCAAAGGCTTTTGTCCTGTGTCTCAGCTCCAACATGCCCTTCCTGTGTGCTAAAGGATGCTGACTTAGAGCCAGAAAGGGAGGGAATGTTACTGGACTGGAATATACAAGGCAAGCAGGACAGTTCCCATGTTAGTAAGTAATGAGAAGGATTCTCATCAGTCTCTTCAGTCAGCTTCAAGGCTGAGTAAGCTGAGCTGAGGGCTGAGCAGTGAACATCTCTCCCCATCTTTATTCACAGATCAGCCTAGCAGAATTCAGTACCTAGAGTGAGGTCTACTTAAAAGGAGGCACTACTGTGAAAAGTTCAGCATCTATACTCATTTGCTCCCCTCAGGCAGAATAAAATACAGATCACTGAGTCCATCCCATGCCACAGAGCATGGTCAGTGTTTGTGTAAACCTTCCCTAACAAATGATTGTCCAACCTACTCTGAAAAACCTTTGTTGCTGGCAATTCCTGCGGCCTTCGTAGGCCACTTATACCTGGCCTCACATACATATTCTTTAGCCTAAAAACTTATCCTGGTGTTTAGCCTAAGTGTCCTTTACTGCATTTTAAGCACAATACTCCTTTTCATGCCCTCAGTGGAGAAGACAACTATTTTATTCCCTTTCTCTTAGTAGCAATTCCCATAGGGAATTGTTCCATGTTCTTAATGCTTCCCTCTAGTCCCAGCCTTATCTTCTTTAGCCCAAACAAACACAAGTCTTTCACACTTCCCTCACAGGTTGTGTTTTCTAGACCTCAGATAGTTTTTATTCCTCTTCTCTGCTGTCCACACCAAATAGCATGAAATTCTGGCTGCAGGGCTGCAACAAGGCTTTACCATCACTGAGCAGGCTGTGGCCTCCCATCTTACATGCCTTTTTTTTTATAGCCTAATATAATACTTGATGCCTGCTCTGCTTTGGGGGTTTTTTTGGCAGTGTGGAATTTACAGAATATGCATAGGACCTTTGGTTCTTCCCAATGAGACAAATAGTTCATACTTGAAGAGGTGACAAAATACTGAGACTCAGTATGAAAAAAGGCAGAGCTTGTGGACTTATGTCTTGGTCTGGGGAAATAATTATTTCCTTGTACAATTTTCTGGCTCAACTAGAACACTATATTGTATTTTGAACACTGCATTGTATTTTGGATGCTGAAAGCCAGGGATAGATTTATAGCATTAAAGAGAAATTAATCGAAGGACAAAAAAACCCCATAAAGATAAAGTAAGAGAGAGGAAAAAAATTAAAATATTAATTCTCTATAATTTAATCAAGCCATATTTTCAGGAGAAGATTACAGGCTTTAAAAAGCCTCCAAGATGGAAACACAAACAATGCAATGGTTTAGAGTATTAAAGGACAGCAAGCAGATGGTCTAAGCAAATGCATCAACATCAAATTAATGAAAATATCATTTCAGCACAACATGAGAGAGAATGGGATTTATTAGGCAGTGGAATAATTTTCACAAAAAATGATGGAAGTGCCAGTAACTGAAGAGTTTGAAGCCAGGCTGGACACAAGAAGTATTCAGTCAATGGCCAGGGGGAAGGAGCAATTAGAACTACATCATTATCTCTAAAGCCTAGTATTCCTGATTTCTAATAAGAAAATGTTTAGATTATATATATTAAGGGAAAGGCCCCTTCACTATGTCTTCAGCCCAGCTGATGGAAAGGCAAGGAGACTAATCAGAAGCTCATTGAGATGAGCAAGAATCCCCTTTCTGAATTTGAAGGAATTAGGGAAAACTCAAAGTGAATTACCTCAGGATTCCTAAGGCAGATGGCAGTTTTTGTATTGTCTAAGCTTGTCACACACAAGAAGAATTTTCTACTGATACACCAGGAGCTGAGTAAAGGAAATGTGACAGTAAGGAAACAGGTGAATTTTTTTCTCCATTTTTGCTTAATCATTCATTTCCTGTGAGCTGCACTCTCTGGTCCACTGAAATGGTCAGCTGAATTCAAGCTGAATTTTTCAAATAATTTCACACGAAATGAGAGACTAAGGCAAGGAAAGAGACTGTGTCACTGGTGAGATGAGTGGGACACTTCCAAATTTTATTCATAAGCTCATTTCATAAATGGTACAGGAAGAAAAACTTGGATCCACTGAAGTGTCACAGCGGAACCCACCAGCTATCCTCCTTCCCAAGCAGCAACAGCATCTTCTAAGTGCAGAAATAGTGTCAGGCCCCAGCACAGTAGGAGTTTGAACCCACATAGTTTGCCCTCCCAAAAAGAAGGGCTTAGGCACCAGACAGAGATACTCTGAACTAGGCCACTGCCCATCTTTCCACCTGCAGCTGTTCTGCTTTGCACTGAAATGTGGAGAGGGAGAAAACCAAACATTTTTGTCACTTGACCCTCATGTAACAGTCTCCTCAGCAGCAACCAGAACATTATGTGTTCTTGCTTTCCCACAGCTTGCTCTTGACTTTGCATCATCACTTTGCAAACCAGGGCAGGGTTTACAGTAGTGCCTTGGCTCATAAACAGCCTGGCAAAATGTAAGCTGTGCTTTTAAAGCCCTGTAGGTTTTTTGGTCCACTTCATAGAGCAGCTGCCAAAAGACCTGTGCTGTCAAAACCAGTAAAGAGGGGAAAAGATGCCAGAAAAGAATGATAAGACTCTGCCAAAGATGGGGGAAGAGGTATTACAGTCTCACTGATCAGCAAAAGATGTTTAACCATGGGAATGAAAAGGAAAAGTCAGAGAAACCTGGAAAAGATGGTGACAGAAAAGAGATAGGTGTGGAAAGAGACTTTGTACTCTCACACAACAGGGCCTGATGGTGTAGTCTGAGTCCAGAGAAGGGTGATGCACCTCACAAGCAATTAGCTATCAAACATGTATATTCCTCCAACAGCTGAGCAAATGATCCATCATTCCTTCAGCTTTACCAAAATGCAGTGTGTGACATACATCGCACACCTAGTAGAAGTAAAATGGTTTTTTCTATAAGAGTGACAAGGAGAATTAGGATTTCCTGAGGAAAACCCCAGTCCCTGCTACTTCATGCTCTGTTTATATATATGCAGGCTCACATGCATAACCTTCATGTCCTGACCTGCAGTTAAGACTGAATTACAAATGATGGGGTGGCAGTCCTTCAGAGACAGGCCAAGACAACGCTGCATTAAACCAAAGCACAGAGCACCCCAAGCCTGACCTGTCAAGTGATATCACACTCATCTTCCCAGAGCAAGGCAGGGCTTCGTAACTCACTTCAGGTGGTGACTCTGAGGACATGGACATCTATGCCCTGAGTGAGCTAGTTTGGTTTTTGTCACAGGTGTTTTATTTTTTTTTTGGCAAGAACTGCTGGAGTAAAATGATGTTAGCACATCAGCAGGCTTGTCACTCCCTCCCTGTCACATCAATCTGAGAGTCTCCGTGGACCCAGGCTGCCTTGCCATGTGTCTCAGCATGGGAACAGAGAGTCCCTTTCCCCTCACATTGCTCATCCCCGTTGTGAATGAGCAGCTCAGTTGTTCTGCTACACACAGCAGGAAGGCAGAGGATGGAAGCCACCAGGCCCTGCTATGCAGAGGAGAAGCTCAAGGCATTGCAGAACAAGGGGGACAGTGAAGCCACATCCTTCACTATGCTTTTGTTTGTAATCAAGGCTGATTCCAGACAGTATATTTAATCCATGATCCCCAAATCTCAGGTGAAAGTAAATAGATTAGCTTTACTGACTTCAGAAAAGCCGGAGCAATTTACCTTGGGTGAGAATCTGATTCTTATCCTGGTCATTGTTTACTGCATGTGTTTCAGCATACAGCACAAAAACATGATTTGTCAAGCTGACCAGGGGTCAAATACGGCTCTTTGGATGGAGGGAAGCAGCAGAGATGAATCCAGGCAGTATAACTTCAATGTGCTGTGAAAAACACAGTGTCCAGAGGGAATGAAAACCCCAGGAGGAAATGAAATCCTTGTGTTACCTCATGTGTAAAACACCCCCTGCTTCCCAACCCAACCCCAGCAGCTGAGGCATCTTTCCTACCAGTACAGCTGATGGTTCCCTGGGTGAGGTCAAACCAGTGTAGATCCTGGGCACAGCAGAGAGATGATAAGCAGCCCTGCAGGGCACACTACAGGAAGCGTGGAAGGTTGTCAGTGAAGATCTTCCTAATTAGAAAGTGGTCAGAAGTGCACAAGCACACATAGATTCCCAGTCTGAGGGAAGCTGCTTTCCTACAGGCAAAGGTGATGTGTAAAAGAAAACCATCTCACAGGAGATAGCAAAGGACACACCAATGGATGGCAGGTGCTTGTATGGCACTACCAACTGCGGAAAAACACCAGTAAAGGCCAAGGAAAAGCCTGAAGTCAGAAAAAGACAGGCATATAATGTAAAAGGCTTCTGGGACCACAGGCGAAAATACTGAACTCAGGATAATTAGGAAACAAGAGAAGGTGTCAGATAATGAGTAAAGTGTTACCGCACTGCATCTAGGAAATCCACATAGCTGGGACCTCATAAAGCAGAAAAATGAAATCATCAGGTCAGGTAATGTTCAGCCTAAAAGATCACAGTGGGGTAAATCCCCTGTAGCAAAGGACAAAGAAGTGGAATTATGGAGAGCCTACAGTTCTTAATTGGAGGTGTAGTGCTAAAGCAAACTAAAAACTTAGGGGCTACAGGGCACACACTTTTGTGGGATTAAAACAAAACCACATGAAAAACAACCACAAAACAATCTGAGCTGCAAGGGAAGAGATGTTTTCTAGGATGCGCTGGTACTAGGTGTTCTGTTGCAGAAAGAAGTGTCATAGAATCATCCAATTGTTTGGATGGCACCTTAAAGATCATCTAGTTCCAACCCCCTGCATGGGCAGGGGCACTTCCCACAAGACCAGATTGCTCAAAACCCCATCCAACCTATGTCCTCCCCAAACAACCCTTCTTGGGTATCATAGATGTTGCACCCAAACCACATCACAGCTAGATCCAGCCCTCATGGGGACACAGACACAAAGAGGAGAGAGTAAAGGGAAATCTCTTGGGGAAAAGAGCAGAGGAATCCCATGACATAAAACCAGCTTGAATAATGTAATCAGAAATGCTTGATAGGAAAAGACCAAATAGGACCTAATAATAGTCTCTTAATGGAACAATTTAACTGCCTGTAATTCTGTGCCCTGGTCATTGTGTTCTCCCAGCACAGGAGTTTGAAGGGCTTCGTAACAGGCCCTCAAAGGAGGTTTTTATAATGAGTGATATTTCATAGGGACTCAGTATGGAGCAGATATGCTGAGGAAAACAGGAAAAAGGAAAACGTAGGATACACTGAAAAATTGGTCCTCAAACTGGACAGTCACTGAGCCATATTACTGCTCACTGTAAAGCAGCACTAAAGTCATTGGCCCTATCCCATAGGCTGCAGTCAGTTGTGATTTTAAGAGCTGATGCCATTCAAATTTAATTTGACATCTTTGGCAAAGGTAATTCAGAGTATTTTGTCTGCTCACCTCCTCTGTGATCAACTGTTTCCCCATCATGAGTAGAATATAAGGGTCTTCCAGCACAATTTAAAGGGAAGGCCTGGATTCAATTAACTGGCAGAGAAAATGCTTTCTCTCTCTCTCTCTCTCTCTCTCTTTCTCTCCACTTTCCTTAAGACAGTGGCTGTACTTACATGTGAAGGTCACCTGCAGCATGGGATTCAGGGGAAAGGTGCAGAGAAGGGGACCCCACGCTGAGGCAGCTGCCACCTCAGTAACCTCAACAAATGCAAACATCAATTGTTCAGAGAAAGGCAACTGTTTTAAATGGGTTAAAAAATAAAGGCTGGTTATTTAATTTAGCATACATGCTAGGTGGGTCAATATCTATCATTCTCTCCCCATCCTTCTTCCCCACCCCTCAGGTCTCTAAGGGCAGAGGTTTAAGCCCCAGCTGAGGAAACAGGGCATGCTTCATTTAGCAGCACTGCAGCAGGGCTGCTGGGGATGTCATGCTTCTGATGAGACATTAAATCAAGGTAAACACTAATCTCATGGGCATCACTGCCTAAGAAGCACAGGAAGAAAAAATTAAGAAAAAACCTGTATGGCACTTGGGCTTTGACCTCTCACTCCAGTGTGACTCCTCAGAGTGAGGAAGCTCAAATGTATGTGAAACAGGAGCTATGAAGTTTTCTGACTGCTTGCTTGTGGGGTGTTTAATTGCTCTAGGGGAAATTTACCATAAAAATCAAGGGGTTGTTAAACAAAGTCTTCATCAACAAGAGCAAGAAAACAGTATCCCTGGACCCTATTAAGCATGCAAGCTACAAGACTATCCTCTCTCCCCCTATAACCTTCCTCTTCCCTCCCAGCACAGAGGTGCTCCCCCATTTCTCATGCCCTGACCATCATGGACCATTTTTCCTAGCTGATGATTTCAAACCCTGCTACAAGGTTTGTAGCTCAGGTCAGGCTGAACTTGCAAAGCCATACAATACCTAATTTCTTTTACGGGTAAGAAACAACAAGGAAGACAGCTGCAGTATTTCAGCCTATTCTTCCCTCTTTCCCAATCACCTCCAAACCCTCTCACTGCAAAGACATGATTTTCTCTTTGAAACAGTAACCTGGTAATTGCTGGAATTCCTGAGTGTAATGGCTCAACAATAATTACCTCTTTTTTCACACTTTACACTGATTCTTTTTTAATAAAATTGCTGCTCTGTGTGGGAGACTGAGCTGTCCCAAAGACAAACAAGGAAGGAAAGACTTTATTGTTACCAATATCCCTACAGAGGCTTCCTCACTTTGGGTGTGAGTGAAGACAGAAGAGGGTAGCATTTCAGATCCTGTCTAGATAAATAAGCAATAAATTAATTGTATTGCCCTTTCTGATTCCCCTCATTTTCTTTAAAAACAAACAAACAAATAAAAAAAAAACAAAAAATAAAAGAACAGAAATTCAGCCCTGCTGTATGTTTTATTACAGGTCTCAGGCAAGAGATCACATCCAGCAAATTCTGTAACTGATCATTCAAAAATAGAGATGAAAATGTTGCAATATTTAGTCCTAGGCATCTCATTTAGTCTGAGATCCAAGGGACTCTTCCAGTAGCTTTTGCTGTCCCTGGTGCAGTCCTCCTCTCACTTTGATGTCAGCAGGTGTCATAGTCAGAATATCCTACACAGTTCACAGTCAGTTAGGAACCAGCACAGGTTGCACAGGGAAGGAGGAAGCTGTGATTTGACAGCAGGTGGAAGAACCCTCACTCCAGCCCCTGTTTGTTCCCTGGGAGGTGGTTGTAAGATGAAGGGAAGCTACCACACAGGCTTCCAACTCCATAGCAGGTAGGCTTGCAGTGACAGGGCACAGATACCCCTCTGCCCATCACACGTGACAAGGGTCAGTATGTGACAGCGTGGGTCCAGTGCAGGAGAACCATCAGGATGACAGGCGTAGAGCTGCTTCCTCTACAGAGGGAGGCAGAAGGGCCAAAGGAAGGGAGAGAAAAATACACCATTTTAATATTTTGGGTTGTAATTTTTGATGGGTAAAAGATAACGCAGAGACTTTTGATACCATCACTTTGCAAAAAGACAAACAGTTCCCCTCAGTCTGCCTCCATCATGTTGAATTAACTGGCAGAGCTAAAGCCAAAAGCAACTGATTTCATTAGGCTTACACTAGGGATGAGTTTCTCTCTGCATACCAAGCAAGTCATTGTACAAGTTTAAAAGTTTCCTTAGGTTGAGTCTCTTCAATTACTTTCCCACCTCCTCGCCTCTCTGAACTGCTTAGACAGGCTGTATTAACCTCTGCAGGTTACACATTCTCCTGGAACTCCTCTATCTGGCTTTTTTCACCTTCCAGCCTCATGAACTACTTATCCAGCAATATTTACCAAGTCCCAAGCTTCAGCTCCCTGAAACCTTGCTGTTACCACAGGTTCATTCACTTCCTGAGAGCCTCTCAGCTGGAGCCCTAGCAGCTCATACCTTAATTCTGCCTTTTGGTTTTTAACTTAATCTGCAGAGGACTTTCATATGCACACATGGCCCCACTTCAGAGACTCTGAAATATCTTTCTCCATCCTGGACCTCTCCACAATCTTCATTCTCATGTCCTTGTCCCCCAACACCTTTTTAAGGCTGGCTTATATTCATAAAGCTCCATGCCAGAATCTTCTCCACTACTTGTACTGCTTTCCCATTAATAAGACTTCTGTCCTCACATAATTTGAGTCTGGACCATCTCCCACTGCAGAATGTGGCTGATATCTTTAGCACCATTCTTTATTCTTTGCATCCACCACATTTACATCCTTTCCAGTCCCACCAGTATTTTGTGAGCAGTAGAATTATCTCCCACCTTGGTGGTGACTGTAATTTTTTCCATCCTTCTAGTCATCCCAGTGCATGTAATGGTCTGCTCCAGGACATCCCACCATGCCCTACTAGTGCAAGATGGTGGCTAGAATAACCAGAATGTCAGGCAGTAGAGAGGCTGATGTGATTTTCCGACATGCTGGATAAACCACAGGGGAAGCTTATGAAACCCCTTGGGAAACCTGGGCAGCTTTATGCCTCTCTCCAGTGACTCCTCCTGCCTGCCTCGGAGCAGTCAGGTGTTTGACTTTGGAAAATCACTGACCAGTTCCCTCGGGAATCATGCCCAGGTCTCTCAGGACAGGGGGCTTGGCTGAGATATAGGTCCAAGGATCCCCACATGGAAAACTCAGATGCCTCCTCATTCCCTCCTGCCGCTGCCTGAGAAGGATATCATGAAACGATTATTTACTGCTGCTTCTGTGAAGTCTTTGCTGCTAGGTTTGTAACAGCAAACTTAACACACACGCATCCCTAGGCTTATCCACCCCACGGGGACTCAAGTGCCTTTCAGGCATTACGTGTATCCACGGCTGCCTTTGTATTAGCCAGAGATGACAGGAGATGGGGCTGAATGAGAGCAAAAGCGTATTCACACAGATCTGCATTACGTGAACCTGCTCCCCCCCGTGCCTCTGCACGCGTGCTCGGGCTCACAAAAGCTCTGGGAAGTGTGCCCTCTCTCCTTCTACACCAGGCACAACCACACTGTCCTTCACATCCCCTCGCCTTTCCTCTCCTGGCAGCTCCTCTCCCATTCACATCCGTAGCCATGCCCATGAACACGCTCCCTGAACACAGACACGCTGCTTTTTTTTTTTTTTTTTCTGTCTTCACCGGCACTCCCACTCCTCCTTCACAGGCGCTCCCTTTGTCTCTCCTTCCACAGACACGCTTCATCTTAAAACTAACCCACCCCCCCTGCCCAGGTGGATCTGGCCTTGAGCTCCCAAGATGAAAGGAACTTGTTCCTGCCTAAGAAGAAATGTTACTGTTCCTTTTGAAAAATGTTTTCTTGTGATTATTTTTTAATTTTCTTTTCCGATGAGCCACTCGATGGCAGAGGCTCAGATCACCTTAGGGTGCAGACAAGGTGGTAAGGTGGTCCAGAGTGCTTTTACGCTTCAGAGTAACAGATCCTTCAGTGAAGGATCAGGATCAGTCATTTATTAGGAGTGTAATAAAACAGCCTGAAAGCTTCGTCACTGCACTGCAGCAAGGATTGAGCAAAATGAGGCTTCAGAGCCCTTTTGCTGCTACAAGAGAGAGAAATCGTGCCGGCGCTGCCTCCCAAGGGCTGCGGATGCCGTTGCCATAGCAACGCTACATCTGAGTCAGAACTATTAAGGATCACCATGGCAACAAGTGTCTCACTTGCCATTTCCAGAGAGCTGACTGGGTTTGGACTGGAACCATCACACCACAGGAAAGGGACAGGGTGGGAACCATCATCCAGCAGACCCCATGACATGGCCAATGGCACCCTGACTCCCAGGCCTAGCTCCCCAGGGTGCGTCCTCCCAGACCCAAGGCCTCCTGCCCCAGCAATGCCAGCTTTGGTGGAGCCACAGTGTTGATGCAACTGCCTCACAGCTCAAATGGGAGCAGGCTGAGTGTCACATCCCCACACCAGTCCCAGAGGTGAGGCGAAAGCCGGGTTCAGGGTGGTTGTGGGGAGCCAACTCTCCCTGTAAAGCATCTTTGAATGAACAGGGTTTTTTTAACCCGCAAACTCCAGACAAAGGAGGAGACAAAGCTCCCTGCTGTCTGCCAGCTCTCACCCTCCTCCCCTCTGCGCAGGAGCCTTCATGCTTCTGTGAATATTGAGCAGAGACAGAAGCCCCGAAGGGATTTGCATTTCACACTTGCCAGCAAATGAGCAACAGGAAGATCACACCGAGACCCCAGCACGGTGCTACTATCAGTGTGTGCACTAGAAATACACTCACTGCGAAGTCTGAAATTGCTCCTTTCTCTCTCTCTCTCTTTTCCTCTGCGGAGAGGGACCAGGCACTCACTGTCATCATGGTCACAGCATCAGCAGCACTATGTCCATCACTTAGGAGGACTGCTGAGCTCCTGGGGCAGTCAGTGGATGGAGTGGCAGAGCAGACCTCCTCCCTGCCCGCCCTGCCAGGCAGCCAGACACACGTGTGCATCCAGAGAATGGCTCTGCATCTTGCACAGCAAGGTGGATGTCACTTCTGAAGAGACGAGCAGTTCAGGCTCATGCAGGCAACATGCAGAGCTACTCCAGAAACGCACGCAGGGCTTTTAGCACCAGCATTTTGTCCCCGTGGAATGTTAGGTGTGTGGAGCACAGACTCTGGCCTGCAGGGGTAGAAAGGAAGCACTCCTGAAAGGTCCGTGCTGCAGTTCTCTTCCCTACCGTGTCCAAAGTGATTCTCACCACTCTCCTGCTGCAAGACCATCTGAGATGCTGGCAACACAACTCTGACAGAAAATATGTGGAAATTTCAAATTTCTGATCCCATGCAAAGCATTAAGCACTTGTAGGTACTGAGACTTTTTCTCACCTACCTTTCTTTCTAAGTATTCAGTCTCTGTTCTACCCTCCACACAAACTACCCACATGACACCTTCACATGAGCTGGTACAGGAATAGATACCCTACAGGGCAGCGAAATTGTAGTTTTATGTGACAAATGATGCCCAGGTGTCTGGGCTCTCCTGCTAAGAGACCCTTAATGTTCCAGCATCCCTTCAGCCCATGTTCTGGATAGACATCTATTGATAAAGCCTACAGAAGAACCATTTGAATCCTTCAGCCACTGCCACCTCCCTGGAAAGGAGAAACCGTGCAATCCATATATGTCAGAGCCAGATGTGTTGGTGGGTCTTTGATGACTGGGACTGTGCCAGATCATCTCTCATTCTGCCCTGAGCCAGGGGGACAAGCACAGACCAGGATGTGGCATGCAGCTTTTTACAGGGCCAGGTTTTCTGATCCTGGCACCTCTGGTGTCGTTTGTTTGGTGTAATTTTTTTTCTCATGACACACACAGCTCTGTCAGACTTAATGATATCTCTCTTTTGTTACCAGATAAGAAGCAACAATCCTCCTTCCTCCTCTTGCGTCCTCCCTCCATGAGTTCCAGTGCACCACACTGCCAGTCCCTATTCAGCACACCACTGACCCCTTACAGGCCCAGACAAACATCTGCTATTGGCTCTTTTTTTCCTATAAAACATTATGTTTCAGGAAACATGAGACAGAGTGAAGTGCTTGTTGCTCCCTGTTTGTCACTGCTCAACCCACTTTTACCTCTGAGCTCCTTTAAGCTGAGCTGCAAAGAAGCTTCTTTGCTGGCAGCCCTCTTGTCTTGAGCTGCTGCAATTTGAGTGAGCCAGTCTCTTGAGGTGTTTTCAAACTGTGGTAACTAAATTAACCAAGCAGTGACAAAGCCATAGCCACTGCAGATCAAAGTACTGGTTGGGAAGACCAACAGCAAACATTCACCTGCAAGCAAGAAGACTCTCCTTCCACTTGGGACTTTGAAAATGGACAAGCAGGGAGCAGTGCACTCACAGCTGGTACCAAAACCAGATAGGAATCAGATCTTTATGGTTCTTGAAAGATTGCAGCCTGCTTTCCTTGAGACAAGCTTCAGGAAGCATCAAGGTGGGGATGGCAGCAGCCAGGGCATTGGCGGATTCCCATCTTTCACACCATTTCTCTGCATGTTTCCTCAGTGCCATGGGTCGAACTAAGCTGAGTGGAAGCTTTTGCCTTTAATAATGGAACAGAATCATAGAATCATAGAATAGAATCATAGAATTGGCTGGGTTGGAAGGGACCTCAGAGATCATTGAGTCCAACCCTTGAACCACCGTTGCAGTTGCTAGACCATGGCACTGAGTGCCACATCCAGTCTCTTCTTAAATATCTCCAGGGACAGAGAATCCACTACTTCCCTGGGCAGCCCATTCCGATGCTTGATCACTCTCTCTGTAAAGAAATTCTTTCTAATATCCAACCTAAACTTCCCCTGGCACAACTTGAGACTGTGCCCTCTTGTCTTGCTGAGAGTTGCCTGGGAAAAGAGACCAACCCCCACCTGGTTACACCCTCCTTTCAGGGAGTTGTAGAGAGCGATGAGGTCTCCTCTGAGCCTCCTCTACTTTAGGCTGTACACCCCCAGCTCCCTCAGCCTCTCCTCATAGGGTCTGTGCTCAAGTCCCTTCACCAGCCTGGTTTGCCCTCTTTTGGACCTGCTCCAGGACCTCGATATCCTTCCTAAACCGAGGGGCCCAGAACTGGACACAGTACTCGAGGTGTGGCCTCACCAGCACTGAGTACAGGGGCAGAATCACTTCCTTGGACCTGCTGGCCACGCTGTTCCTGATACAGGCCAGGATGCCATTGGCCTTCTTGGCTACCTGGGCACACTGCTGGCTCATGTTCAGCTTCCTGTCAATATAGTTCTACGGAAAAAAAATATACCATGATAATATTTGTCCTTTTCTCCTGTTTCTGAAAAAGTTATTTACCTCCCAGTTCTTTGTATTTTCTGATTGTTCATAAACCATTTGTGGTTTTGTTACAAATTTTTCTCTTTTTTTATATGAAAAAGAGAGAGGCAGAGTCATGATGAAAAGTTCTTGCCCCCAGCAGCAGTGCCATCCCACTCCCCAACAGTGAGCAGGGAACATGCACTGTTCCTCTTATTTCTGTAGTCATGCTGGCAGGGCTCACCCTAGGCTTGGTATAGGAGTTTGAAGTTCTTCCCCACCATGTTCCTTCCCATTAATTAATTCATTTTGCCATAAATACATGGTGTGCACACCACTGTCAGTAGAGCTGGTGGCTTCCAGATATGTGCAGATACCTGGTTTTATGTCTGATTTAAAGTGGGCCATGCCAAATTCTCTGCCTCAAGCCAAGACCTAAAAGCCTTAGGATGAGGGGTCTTTTTGAGTAAGTGGGTAAGCAGATTAAAAAATCTTTATCATAGGCTCCTAAGTCATTTCAGAAAAAAAAAATCTTCACAAAACATCTTTCATTTATCAGAGCAGAGATGGGGAATACTTTCTACATAAGGAAGATTTTTTTTTTCCTTTTAACAGCTAGGTGTGTTAGTCCTCAGAGTGAACACACCTACTAAGTTGATTAAAGGCAATTCACTATTCTTTCTCTGAGATTTCATTTCAGGTAATCTTTCTGCTGACAGCACTATGTCCAGCAGCAGCCCAAGAGGCTGCTCACATCATTCTTTCAAGATCAGCGCATACACGCTGTCATAACAGGCCTATAAAACACCATCTTCTTTCTTTTTACTAGGAGGAAGAAAAGGCCAAGCTCTACCCAAAGTCTCAAATCACTTCCTGACAGATTTATGGCCAAGCATCAGGCTTCACCCTCTTCCATTCTTCAGACAGAAAGGAGAAATTGGGGCCAAGCAGGAAGTGATTGCCGACCCTCTCCTGCTCTGCTGCTGCAGTCACACTCCCAGCCCAAAGTGTGTGAAGGGCCAGTGGAGCTTTCAGCAGAGATGTGCAATAGTGGTACCAATATGTGGCAAATTACCATCCACTAATGACAGAATGAGGCTGTTCTCACTTATGAGTCACCTGTTTTTTTGTTGGTTTTTTTTTATATATTCCTCATGCGTTTGTTTTCTTGTATTAGAGGAATAACAGCATACCCACTGTCCAGAAAGCTAAGTGCTTCAAAATAGCTCTCACATGGTTCTGGCTTGCTCAGAACCTGCTCCTACTTCAGCTGTCCCCAGACCCTTTTGACAAGCTGGAAAGCATTGGGTTGTGTCTAGGAGTAAAAGAGTTTGTCTCACAGCAGGAGCAGTGTCTGGATCCCAAATGCAAGGGCACAGAAGGCTGGGGGCAATAGGAGCAGCACTTCATCCTTCCAGCTTTCAGCTGTTTCTTCCCATAAATGTTTGCCTTGCTCAGCTCCTGACAAGAAAAGAAATACCACAGGGACCAGCTGGCATTCTCCCACTCCTCCACGGACACAGCCACTAGACAAGCAATTTCATGTGCCCACGCAGGGACTGAGGGAGCCTCTGCAGCAGGCTTGGCCTTCTCCCCATCTCTGAAACACACCTGACCTTCAACCACTGCTCAATCCCAGGACAGCTTTATAGGGAAACAGCATAACTGTAGCACAAGCCCAAGGTGTAGACCAGATCAAGGTCTGTTCTCCTCAGTCCCTATGTTTTCCCCATGGAAAACTCCTTTGACAAAGGGATGCTACTGGGAGGCTGTCAGCAACTCCAGGATACCCACGTACAGGGATTCCTGTGCATCTGTTTCACTAACTGGGTTCTCTTCCCTGACCTTTGTGTGCCAGGGAAGAGAAAGAAAGAGGCAAGGAAAATGTCCTGACTGGTGGATATTTTTTGTTGCTGTGGCTGAGTCCTTGCTAAGTACTGACTAAGGCAAGCAAGCTGAAGGATTTAAAAAAGATTTTCCATTCAAATCAGTACACAAAAGCTTTACTACCAGTCTCAGTTCTGGAAAATCATGTCAGGCTCCATCAGAATCATGACAGTGGCTTAAATCATGAGTTTAAAATAGACGTTTTAGCTTATTATTATTTTCTTGATGGTTTCTGAATCATTAGGTTAAACTGGCATCAAGTTCTTAGTGTTCCTCCATGCCAAAAGCTCTAAAACCCATTCTAAAAATATTAATAAAACCCCTATGATCCTCAAATGGTCTCATTCCTCTAGAATATAACTTGTTATGAAAAAAAAACCCAACATACACTACTGTAAGATCCCTGCTAAACCCATGAAATCTTCCAACTTCTTTCTTCTCCTCAAGGGTTTCAACTATATGTTTTATCTGCCCATTTCTGCCAGCAACAAATACAATCTAAGCAGCACAAAGGCCGAGTTTACTTTTAAGAGAAAGTAGCTCTGCCAGTTATTTGAGTGTTATTTGGCAGAGAGCCCAAAGACACTGCTGATAACCCTCCTATCAGCAAACTTCCAAGCTACCATATTGCCCACACACTCCTTAGGATCCCTCTTTTTAATAGACCCAGAAGATCCCAACACAGAGGTCCTTGTCCCGATTCTGGATGAGCTGTCTCCAGACCCAGAGGCAGCACTGCTCCTCATCACTGCAGTCCTCACATTTTAGACACCCACCCCAAGGTGCCAGGGGGGAGCTGGGGTACTGTGCCCAGTGGACACGTGGGTCCCTTGGCACCAGTTTGGGGTTTTTGCTCAAAACCAGTGCAAACCCTCAGCACTGCAGGGTGGAGGCTGAGCTGTGCACATGCCCCTCTGGCCATATTCAAAGGATGATTAATGAGAATAATGTTGCTTTTGGGCAGGGGCTGACCAGCCACAGCAACCACAGGAATTTGCTGAGCGGCATCAGCAACCCCAGCAGGAGCTGCTGCTCCCGGATCCCTACTGACAGGCAGCGATCCCTGTGGAGTGGCAAAGCTGCAACCTGAGCAGTTCCTGCCTGGGTCTGGGAAGAGGGGAGGACTCAGGATGACAGCCTGTGGCCAGCTGCCTGCATCCTGTCAGAGCAGGGGACCTGATGTTTCTTCCAACAAAACAATTCCCAGAGACACTGCCTGCCACCAGTGGCCAAGCACCCTCCTTTAGGATGCCATTTTAAGGCATCAGGTAAGTATTTAATCAGACCAAGGGGCACTTCCATCCACTCTCCATCATTCCTTATGTCTTTGAGCCCCTCTTAAAGTGGTTTTCTTACAATCTGCATAGGAATCTATCTTTTCCTGTAAGACTCAAAAAATGTCACAGCCAGATACACAATAGTGACAGGGAGGGAAGGGGGAAGGATGTGGATGAGGACAGAAAGGAGGCACAGAGACACACAGATGGTGGACACCATGCAGTGACCCAGTTTTCTCTTTGTGCAGCTGAATCTAGTTGCAGCATCTCAAGCTCTAAAATCCAGAATGCATAGGAGTCAGGCAAAGCTAAAATTGCCAGTTATGTCAGTGAAGCCAGAACCTGGTGGTGGTGGCAGTGCTGGATACCTCAAAAGGAAGGAGGACAAACACCAATGCAGACCTCGAGCACAGTTTCCTGACAGCTCCTTAGGGACTTGAGGCCTCCGGTGTAAATTGTGATTTCAGCCCTTACTTCTCACTGGGCTGTCATTGGGTTCCTTTTCCTTTGGCCACATTATCTCCTTGCAGGCTGGTTGTACCCCACACAGGGTCCCTGGGGTTGCATCCTCCCTGCCACCACTCTTCCCATCAGGGAAGCTCTTAGGAAGGATGGGTTGGCATGTTCTGCAGCAGTGGTGCTGTCCCCAGCAGATGTCAGGCTCACACCTCAGTCTTGAGGGTAAATATCAGGGCTCAGACTGAACAATCATGATCATGGTTAACTCATGCTCATCCAACTCTTCTGCAAAAAAACTATTTAAAACAGAAGAGTGAGAGGGCAGGTTACCTTTCCAAGGTAGGTCCCCTGATCAGGGCTATACCAATTCACCCTTTGCTGGCTACCTGGTACTTGCATGGGCAGAGATCAGAGATCTGCCACAGGGCTTGGTAAATTCTGGTAGACCAGGGTAGCACTGAGACTTAAGCTGGTTCCAACATCTGGAGCAGCTGAGGGAAGGACCCCTGGGAGCTTCGAGATCCAAGAAGGGCTGCGATGCTCTGCTAGTGGATGCGAGCACTGGAAAATAAGCAATGCTGAGACAGCCAGCTGATGGAAGCTAATAATGCCTGCCTGTCAGGGGAACTATCTGACAGGCAGACAGCCAGAGGAGGGGAAAAAACAGCTCACTCGAGTCCATGGACCCATAACTGGGTTATGGAGCTATGTAATCCACTTAAGCTCTAACACTGTCCTGCCTCCCTCCCCCAGCCTTTACTCTCCTCTCCTGTATCTCTAATATTCAGAAATGTTTCCTCAAAGCTTTGCAGGAAGTCTTGACAGCAGTTTAATTTGATTAGCCCGAGCTGCAGAGTTTTCCCAGCGGATCTCAGGAAACACAGAACTACACATGCCCCAGAAACCTGCAGGGTATTGAGGAGTTCATGCAGCATCTGGGGTGCAGAAGAGACCTGCTCTGTAAGGGGGCACATGCGCCAGCAGAGAGACAGGGGTGAGTTTTTTAACCTGCATTAAGAATTACATGCAGATGCTTAATGCAGTTTATTCAAAAACAGCTGTCTTTTCCATTATGTGTCATTTACCCTGGGAGAGATGGGAGAAGCACAGGATGCAATAGGCCTCTTAGATCATCTAGCCCATCACCCCACAAATGAGGAATTAATCCCATTAAGGGCCACCGTTGGCTTCGGTGGCTTCAAGATTTGGTCCTAATTGCACAAACACAAAGCCATAACAAGTCTGCAGTCTGACAGAGGAGCTTTCTGCTTTACAGGACATATATTTTCTTTAATTAAAGGGGATTATCTGCATTCTAATATTAAGTAAAATATTTTTAACCTCTGTTCTCACTTTGTTCTTACATCCCAATGTGCTGGATACAAGCAGGAGGTGAGAATGTGAAAAAAGAATAGTACTATGAGATCAGCAATGCACAGGCATATCAAAAAGACAGGTCCTTGCCCATGAGGGGATTATAATCTAATTTATTATATGGATTGCAGCAGTGCATCACAAGCAAAAAAAAAAACCTACCAAAACCAAAACCAAGCCAAACCAAAAAAAGCAATTAAAAAAATTCATTTTGTAGGAAGGATTAGGAATGTAGCAGCAAACCTTGATCAGAAAAGGGAGGGGTCCACTCTGATTTTCATGTGCTTTGGGATGAGCGAGCCACAACAGATGAACACATTGTTGGCTTTGTACACACGTTGTTTGCTCTCTAATTATTAATTTAGAAAGGACATTCAGTCAGGGAGGAGAGTGGATGATAACTGTCCCTGAGAGCTGCCTGGAAAAAATTAATAAGAACAGATTTATGGAATGAGAGGGTCAGAGTCCAGAATATTGTTTCCTGCAGACAAGGTACAGTTGGGAGAAGGTGGAAGAGCAGTAGGGGGAAGAGAGCAAGGCTGAATGCACTGACAGTATCAAGGATGCAACCAGTGATGGACCACAGGGCAGAAAAATGTGTAAATAAACTCTTTAAGAGGAGGACAAGAATGTCAATAATGGAAGGAAAATGCAAAACACAGAGAAGGAAAGCACAACTGGGGAATCAAGCTATTACCACTGTTTCTTCCTCCACCTGCATATTGCATATGACAACTAAAGGCTCAAAATCTTTGCTTAATGATTAAACCTATAGAAAACTATAGCAACAGTAGCAAGAATAGCAAGGAATTACCAAACTCAGCTTGCATTTGGAAATTTTCAGTCAGCTTTGGACTGACCAAATTTGCAATTTTTGGTAGATACATCCAGTCATCTCATCCAGTAAAAGT
This sequence comes from Calypte anna, assembly GCF_003957555.1. NCBI lineage: Eukaryota > Metazoa > Chordata > Aves > Apodiformes > Trochilidae > Calypte > Calypte anna. The sequence continues at coordinate 81,271,144 of NC_044244.1, forward strand.
GTGTCTCATCTTTGATCAACACTAATGGCTTTCAGTAAAAGCTGATTAAGTCATGCTATAAGATTGGAAAGAGCATAAGACAAGTCCCAAGCATGCCCTCAAGCCACTCTGAGGGGAAGAGAGAAAAGGATCTTACCCTTAGGAAGCTATAGGGGATTATTTCATCTACTGCAATCTTTAATAAGACTATCAATCAGCCAAGAGGGATGTTTATCCCTGTCTCCCAACATATCATTCAGAGGCATTGATTCCCCAGACACAAGCAAATAATGAATTGTTCTTTGAACCAAGAGGAAAATAAGGCCCATCTAGTCACCACCTCAATCAAAATGGAAAGCACCAAATCTGAAATATAACCCAAGGCAAGACAGGGGAGCAAAACAGATTAAATATATGTATAAATGTTTGTACACAATAAAATGTGGGATTGGAACAAAAGAACAAACTGTAACAAACCTAAAGGATAATCTGAGAGATTTCTCAGGGTTGCTAATGGGGTAGATGCATAAATTGTTGCTGATATCTTCTGCTGAGGATCAGCAAAGTGAGTAAAGCAAGGAGTGGGAACCAAGACTCCAGAAATCAGAATTGTTTCTGCTGCCTCACAGCAGTTAAACTACTCAGAGATTAAAGGAAACCCTTAGGTTTCAAAAAACAAAAAACAAAACAAAAAAAAAAAAAAAACCCTGCCCTTCATTGTTGTAGTTAGATAAAAGCTTGGAAATACAAAGCAATTGCACCCTGGAGGCAAGTGAAATGAACTTAAACCTTGTTATTTCAAAATACATTATTAGCTTAAACTCTCAGGACTGATCTCTGTGGGGACAGCCACTGGTTTTGTGAATGCTTAGGACTGAGAAAGAGATGCTTGGAGGAGGGAAAAGGAAGGCTGCTTTCTGCACACCACCTAGACCAGGTGAGAAAGAGACAAGGAGAAGAAAATATGGAGGTGACAGACATTAGAGGCATTTGTCATATTAAAGAAGCATCTGTGATACTTGTAACATCCTTAATCATTGTTTTGGTTCTTTTCTGTATTTTCTTGTTTCTTCTAAACAGTACTCTACAATTCCTAGGGTCAGATCATACCCCCAAAACATCTGTAATAGTTTATATCTACATGTGTGTGACATTATACTTTAGTGTTACTCTTCAGAAGTTTCTATACATGGTATATTCAGTTCTGTACTAATTTTACAGCAACATTTGCAAAGATAATATCTTGCCTTTGTTCACAGTGGAATCTTTGAAACTTTCATTTATAGGCACCATATAAAGAAATAAACTGTGATGTTTCTAAGCAAAAATAGCTTGGACTGGATTAAAAATGATGCAGTTATTGAGCTTTCCAATGCAAGCACTGCTACTTCAAACTACAGAGAACAGTGTCCATTAGTGGTGTATTCCATATTACACCAGGAAAACGTGCTTGAGACTCAGACCAAGTTATTTTATTTTTGAGTTAATTTTTATTATTGATGTGTACCTTTTAACAGTCCTGGTGATAACATCTTCATGTATAAATGGTCAAATCAGTGTCTGTAATCCTGAAGTGACAAGCCATTATTTAAATAATCTTTATTCAAACATTAAAAAACCTTGTTTATTCCCATAACCTTATGAACTGTGCTAGAACAGCCTAAGGAAATCAGCAAGACAAGCTGTTGAGAAGTAATATCATTTGTTAGACCAATTTATATGGTTAGAAAAAATAATAAAGCTTTCAAACACACAAGCTCTTCTTCTTGTCCTGCTTTCTCCATCCTCCTTCCCGTCCTTCACTACCCCTTAGTCCCCCCAGTACATCAGCCAGTATAATAAAAGATATTGCAACTCCCTACAAACCTTACTTTATTTACAGAGATAGGAACTTGTGATCAAGTAAGATAATGTGACAAGCAGGGCTGGCCATGCATGCAGACTGGATCCTGAATTATTGAAAGGCAGCCATGTGGCTGCCACCCAAGCAAAAAGATATGAACAATAAGAGAGGAAGTCAGAGGAGCAGCATCTATGTCCATACGTCTTTCATCTCAAGTACCTAACTTTGATTTGTATCCATATTTGATAATGAATTGGTGAAAAATAGGGCATATGAGAGAGTATTCACTGTCTCTGTGCATGAGCTCACTCCCCCTGACTTTTTGCTGTTTGTCAAACAACTGAGGGAAACAAAATTGTGAATCAGTCAGGATTTGGCCTTTGTTCCTACCCATGCCTCTGGGTTAGACCTCAAGATGATGTAAACTGATGGAAACCTACTGTATTCACATGGGTCTGCTCACTTATGCCTACTTGCTTACTTATCAGATGTTTATGTCTTACATGATCAATTTTTGCTGTACTGACAGTTAATAAAAGATGTATTTATGTAAATAAGAGAGAGCATGTTGTCCAATGTTATGCCTGACTGGAGCTGATTTTTAAAAAGATGGTTCTCTCCTCAAAAAATATCATTTGAAAGACATACAGACAAGTGTTATGTTTGTTTTTATATATTGGGGATTCAGTTAAATGAAAAAAACACAAAAGCTCTCTTTTTCTCTCTCTCTTTTCATTTTTTAACAACAAATGTAAACTTGTTGTAAAAACAGTATTTCCATTTGGCGACAAAGTTGTTTTTTCAGGTTCTCCTGGAAAGCATTCAGACTGGAGAAGGTCTTGGATTCCCAAAGGCTTTTCTAATGCTTTTCTTTTTTTTTCCTTTGAAATGTGTCTGTTCATCTAATGAAAGATTTTGCAGCCTAAAAACCTTGCCTCACTTACACCCTAAAACATTCACACCACTTCTACAACAGCTCATAATAGCTATTTGCTAAGGATGGTTTATTAACTGCAGCCAGGGTCTAATATTCACCATCTTCAGGTACATATGAATTACATGTGTGTTGCAAATGCCTGAGAGCAGGCAAGACCAGCTTGTGTTCCTCCCCAAAAAGGGAAATTATGAATCAGTCACAATATACAGCTGCGGCATAACAATAGCTATTGTCCTTTCATTTTCTGTGACAACTGGAACACAGGCACTGAACAGCAGGACAATGGGGTTGTGTCAACATGCAGGAGGATTTCAGAGTGCTTACAGATATGAGTCATCCCCCTCTTATTGAACAGTAAAACCTTTGGTGTTACAAGAGTTTCTCAGGGGTTTATTCTCTTTATTTTTGTCTTAATTACTTCATCCCACCATTTCAAATGCTGTGAAAGGAATGCATCCATTGCCTGCAGAAAAAAATCCCGTATCTCTCCAGGGAGAATGGTCACATTTCTTGAGGCATTTTCATTTGACTTATTAATTCTTACTCCCTGCCATACATACACACAAAGCCACACTTAAATATGAAATCTTCTACTAGCATTTCAGATGAAAAAACTGTTGTTGAGACAGAGCAGGAGGCAAAGCTTTGGGCTTTGTTATAGATGTATACATTAGCAAAGGCATCTGCTCTGACAAATGCTTTCCAACATGTTGAGAGTTTTGACCTCTCCTATATATTTGTTACTACTCTGTGCTACTTGTTACTCTGTAGTGCCTCTGTCTTTCCTTTTAGGCACTTTTCCATTATTGTTTTTAACAGAACATCTTGTGTCTCTCCTTATCATTAAAAGAAGCATTCATCTCCCTTCCCTGGCCCTTGGGGATTTGAATGAGAGTGTCGCCCTACTTTTTATCCTTCCCTGTTACCCAGTGCACAGTCACCATTTCTGAATACAGTTTAAGATAACTGATTCTGTATTTGGTAACAATCTGGTAGAATTTGGCACACTACACAGGAGTGAGGTCATTTGGTAGAGGAGGGACTCTGTGGGGATCTGTGGCTGACTTGTTTGTTATTAATCTGCTCCTCAGAGGAACTCTTCTGCTGTTTTAGCTTTTTAATCCAACAAATATTTTGAGTACCATTCCTTTTCTGGAGAGATTATTCACTCCATTGGCCTAAGTACTGGAGCTACAACCTCAGAATGATTTGTAGGGCTGGAAAGTGGGACTCTGCTTTCACTTGGAATCTGTGTTTCCTTGCCTGTTAGAGCAAGCACATCCAGCTCTTTGTGGGCTTAATGGTGGCAAGGAACAGACGCAACAGGAGTCATTTTGCACCAGATTGTCCTTTCCCCAGTTTTGATAACACATAGATTCTCCCTCCCACCCATTCACCTCATCTGCTGCTCATCTGTCTTATCCAGCTAACAAGCTCAAAGCACCTCCTGCCCTGATCATGACCTTTTATATTTAAGTCATTACAGCGAGGCACTTGGAACACACTGGGGATATGGTGAAAGCTGATCATACAAGAAATACAGCAATTGTCCTGCAGCCAACTCTGTCTAGATCCCCATCCTGCTTTTATTTGAGTCCCTGCCATGGTAAGTATTGAACTGGACTAATGCACAGCAGAAAGCAAATGGGTATTGAAGAACCACTCAAGTTTTATCTAGCCACATATTAAATGATCTTGAATTTGGGGCAATGATGGACAAGAGAAGAAAAAAAGGCAGCAAAGGATCTGCCTGAAAGGGCGTTGGAATCGAGCTGTAGCAGTCAAATCTCCATGCTTATGTATGCGTGTTGTGGAGGGAGAGGGGGGTGCACAAAGAGAAGGAAAGCCAGGCTGGGGGAATATATCTGTATGAGCTAATCTATTTCTTGCTTTCCTCCTCCCCTCCCCATCTCCTTTTTTTCTGCCTGTCTCTCCTGGGAGATGACTCACACCTGCTCTGCCCTGATACTACCATTTCCTATCATAAGCACACAGTCACTCTGATGTCACCCAAGCTGTTCTGTGATAGATCCCTGCATTGCTTACATCTGTTCTTTGGTGTGCAGGATTCAAATGCTGTGAGGGAGAGGATGCCCATAACTCAGCCCAGATTCATGAAATCCAGCCACCCACCCATGACATGCTGATGTCTTGATGGCATCATGGGCTACTGAGTGCTTCAGCCTACCGGCAACACTTTTTCAGAGCAGCCCTCTGAATCTTCTCTTTGTCAGAGAGATGGTCTTTACTAGAACCCCAGGCAAAACATTCACCACTTGATATCAGGTCCCTAGATAGGTACACTATTGACTTTTCAATTCTAAAGGTCTTTGTCACTTCATCCGAACTTATGCCACCTACATCTCCCTCCTTAGCTAAAACATACTTTGTTTCATGTATATAAATAAACACAGTGGCATTCTCTAATGCCTTCTCTGCAGTACCCCAAAGTACTTTGAATACATCAATGGATGAAGAGTTGGGACTCCATCACAGTGTGGGCAACCACTATTTTAATTTACATTTTAGGAAACTAAAGGCATAGAGATAATCAGCATCTTCCCCAAGGCTATGTAAGAAGTTAGAGACTGAAAATTGGAAGTTAATGACTTCCAGCACTGTATTTGAGACTCAAGACCATTCTTCAATTCAGTCAAAGGAATGTGAAGACATTTTACATCAGTCAGTTCTGCAAAGTTTCACACCTTCAAGTTTCTCTGTGAGTTTCACATTCAAGTGAGTCTGCATATTTTAGGGACATTCAATGATAATATCTGAATTTAAGTACCTTTTTTGGCTCAAAGCAGGGGTATGGACTGAACAAAAGCTAAGAAAATCTCAGAGACTTCTGGCTCTCAGTGCCCACTGAAATATCACAGAGGACAAGCTTCACATTATCCTCGGTGTCACTAAGGAGGTATTGTTCACCCTTACTATCCTGTCATTCACTTGTCTTCTTTGATGGGTACACCTAAAATACCCATCATTGTAGTATCCAGAGCTTCTCACAGATATTATCAAAGACAAGGAAGATGGTTTGACTGCGAGCTGTCAGAAGCAGCAAGCTCCCTATGTGCATAGATACTGTACTTATCCAGCACATACCCTACAGCAGACAGGTAGAATTATCTGAAGAAAATGGGAAATGAAGGCATGACGGATTTCCCTAACTACGAAGAGGTTTTCCTTCAGATATGATCCCTGTACTGTGCTCTGACAGTTGCAAGCTTAAGGCTGATCTCCAGGAGAAGCCGGATCTTAGATGTGAGCCTTTCACAGAGGCAGCAAAAGCTCCTGGGACAGACTTCCTGGGAATGTGAGTGCCCTCTTCAGCCACAGCTGTCACTCCAGTTCTTGGGGCATGGTGGGCAAGCCAGCTGCCCATCAGAGCAGGTTTGACCTAATTTTTGGAAGCACTGTGAACCTTTACTGACATGAACCCAGACTTGCAGGCAGTCAGGAGGAAAAGGAATTTCCTTTGTCCTTAACACAAGAGTCAGCCATCCTTTTGCAATTAAAATAATTGTGAGCATATGTCTGACTGCTTGCATAAGGCAGTAAAATTATATCCACAGTTGTATTTCACTCTCGTTTTCTTTACAAAAAGGGATACTGACATAGTGTCTTGCCCTTCCCCAGTGATATTTTCCCTGTTCTAAGAGGGACAGGATAACAAGAAGAGTTAAACACAGGTACCAAGAGGACTTGTACATTTATGAAAAGAGAAGGATGAATATTCTTCTTTCTAGAGATTTTTATCTTTGTTCAGTTGAACCATTCATTGTTCCAGATGTCACTGGAAGTCCCAATAAAAGGCCTATTTAACATAGTTTTCTACAGTTTTCTATAGTTTTCTGCAATTCATCAGTCTCTCACTGAACCCCCGAATTTATACTCTTCCTTCTTGCTGCTTCTCCTGCATGTCTGTCTTCTTCCTATCCCTTTGTTCAAGCCATCATGTACCTAATTCCACAGCTTTCTGTCCCCTGCAATGTTGCTTTGATATTTCTGCTTCAGATTTTGTTCTGGTGTTGATCAGCAAAGACATTTGGGAAATGCAAAATCTGTCCCATCCCTCCAGTCTGATACTGATCACACTGAGCAGATGGGTCTTACAGCTCCCTTTACCCAGCTGCCTCAAAACACTGTGGAGAAGCAGTCAGGCACCATTTCTCAGTGAGTAGCAGGGAATATGGTAGTCAAGAAAATAACCCTTTGTAGTCCTGGTTTCTAACCATCTTCCAGACATTTTAGGTCTGGATCAGCTTTTACCATGCTCCTGGGCCTGCAGGCTGCATCTCAGTGAAACGAAGCCATAAAGAGCTGGCCCAGTCACTATCCACCCAGCATTGGGATAGAATCATAGAATCACAGAATCATTTGGGTTCGAAGGGATCTCAGAGATCATCAAGTCCAACCCTTGATCCACTACTGCTGCAGTTACCAGACCATGGCACTCAGTGCCACATCCAGTCTCTTTTTAAGTATCTCCAGGAATGGAGAATCCACTACTTCCCGGGGCAGCCCATTTCAGTGTTTGATCACCCTCTCGGTAAAGAAATTCTTTCTAATATCCAACCTAAACCTCCCTCTGCACAACTTAAGACCATGCCCTCTTGTCTTGCTGAGAGTTGCCTGGGAAAAGAGACCAACCCCCCCCTGGCTACACCCTCCTTTCAGGGAGTTGTAGAGAGTGATGAGGTCTCCCCTGAGCCTCCTCTTCTCCAGGCTGAACAGCCCCAGCTCCCTCAGCCTCACCTCATAGGGTCTGTGGTGGAGTCCCTTCACCAGCCTAGTTTCCCTCCTTTGGACCCACTCCAGGACTTCGATATCCTTCCTGAACTGAGGGGCCCAGAAAGCACTGGCCACAGCTGCACTTAGATGGCCCTCTGAGACTCTGAGGGGCTCCCAAAAGCCCTCCCACACAGCCTGGGAGCTCTTGTTCACACTTTGCTGATAAGTAGCAGGGACTTGAGCTGCCCTTGTGTCTGCTCGTGCAGTCCATGATCAGAGGGGCTTGCTGGGAAGCATTCCACTCTGCTTCTCCAATATCAGTCACCTGAGGTCATCCACGGCCACCAGAGAGATGGAGGCTACCAGGGCAAGTCTGGGTGACTGCAGCCATTGCTGAAATGTGGTGCTCTAGAAAGGTTAACAGATACAAAAGAAGACACTAACATTTGTGGGTTTGCTAGGGGAAGTCTCAGGCATTGGTACAATCGATGCTGAGATGTGCTTCAAGGCACAGAATATCACAGGAATATCTCCTTGCCCAACCCTGACCCTCCTGCTGCCAGCCAAGTATAGCCAGTACAAGGCATCTTTCTCAGGTAAGCAGTGTGGAGGCACTTGGCACACAGACACAGAGCTCAAAAGTATGACTAGATACTGATTTCTGTCTGTCCTTTAGGGACCTGTTGTCTGTGTTCTTGAAAGCACCATTTTGTTTTGCTGTAGCACTGAAGATCCCCTGTGCAGCAGCAAGACAGTCCCCATTTGCTGCCCAATCTGACATTGCCAGATTTTACTACCCACCTGCTACACACGCAAGCTGACACATACTCATGCCCCTCAGCCCCTCTAAACTTCTAATAAAATCTTGATTAACATTTAAATGCCTCTACTGACCTGCATTTACACCAGTCAATGTTCCAAAGAAACCTAAAGCTCCAGCTCGAGGAAGATGGAGCCTGTCCTAAGTAATCTAGGAGTCTTCAACATAGAAATAGGACTGTAAAGTAGCAAGTGCCATAAAGATGTCAGACACACACTGGCTGTTCCCTGTCTTTCCTTAAACAAGAACCTCAAGGACCAAGTGAAGCCAGCAGGCATCTGGTTCAAAAAAAAGGAGGTCATTTCTCCCCCAATACCCAGTTAAATAGAACTCCTTGCTACAAGGCATGCAATCAGCTTAAGTACCTTCACAAAGCAGCCAGACAAGCTGATGGATAAAAAAATCTGTGTGCACAGAAATGAGTCCTGGTTCAGGATGTCCAGGAGTTGGAAACAGAGATGGAAGTATAGTGGAAAGTATAGAGGAAAGTATTATACATACTTTCTCTTTTCTGAGGTGCTTCTATAGGTAACCACTTTTGGCCAACAACAAAGATTGCATACTGAGCCAATTAAAGCATTGCTCTGACCCAGTACTATTGCTTTTATATTCTTATGTCAGTTACAGGTCTACAAAATGGAGATCAGCAGCTGCCATTCTACCACCACAACCTGTTGCTGCATCAGGAAAAGTGAGGAAGTATCCAATAGAGCTAAAAGCATTATTTTCAGAAGAGCATTATAAAGGGAAGGCAGAAGGAGAGCACACCTCACACTCAGAGAAACAAGCTGAATGGAATTGCCACATGGTACAATGCAAGGCATTCCTCCCCTTGTGAGGAAACCAAAGTATCACTTTAGGTATGGCTCACTCATAGAAGGAGATACAACTGTGCAGCCCAAAGCCATTGCAGAGATAACTTTCCACTTCCATAAGCTTTGAAAAAAAGGAAAAGAAAACAAAAAAAGTAAGCAAAAAAAAGCTTGTTTTTTCTGCAAAGGAGGATAAGCATCCATATCACAGAAAAGCACATGCTTTTAGTTGGAGCACCTTTAGTTACAGCTCCCTGGGAGAAACGAAGCCCTAGAAGCATACAGAAAGAAATCCACAGCTCAGTAGAAGAATACCTGCAGCTAGGAAAGCCAGTCTGTGATAAAACCCTTGGGCATCCCATGTTTTGGTATTTCCAAGGGGTTGAAAGGAGACTGCATCAATGGTGTTTGTACTATATTTGTGTTGTATTAGTTTCATGTGTCTGTCTTCTGCTGGTGGCTTGTCTGGACCAAATATAGGAATCATGCCCTGACTTCTGATACCTTAATACCTTAATACCCAGCCAGCACGGGTTTAGGAAGGGCAGGTCCTGTATGACCAACCTGATCTCCTTTTACAATCAGGTGACCCACCTGGTGGATGAGGGGAAGACTGTGGATGTGGTCTACCTGGACTTCAGCAAGGCCTTTGACACCATCTCTCACAGCATCCTCCTGAAAAAGCTGTCAGCCCGCAGCTTGGACAGGAGCACTCTGTGCTGGGTTAGGAACTGGCTGGAGGGCCGGGCCCAGAGAGTGGTGCTGAACGGGGCTGCATCCAGTTGGCAGCTGCTCACCAGTGGTGTCCCCCAGGGATCAGTGTTGGGCCCAGTTCTGTTCAATATCTTCATTGATGATTTAGATGAGGGGATTGAGTCCACCATCAGCATATTTGCAGATGACACTAAGCTGGGGGGAAGTGTGGATCAGCTGGAAGGCAGGAGGGCTCTGCAGAGGGACCTGGACAGACTGGAGAGTTGGGCTGATTCCAACGGGATGAGGTTCAACAAGGCCAAGTGCCGGGTCCTGCACTTTGGCCACAACAACCCCATGGGGAGCTCCAGGCTGGGCACAGAGTGGCTGAGAGCAGCCAGACAGAAAGGGACCTGGGAGTCTGGATTGACAGGAAGCTGAACATGAGCCAGCAGTGTGCCCAGGTAGCCAAGAAGGCCAATGGCATCCTGGCCTGCATCAGGAACAGCGTGGCCAGCAGGTCCAAGGAAGGGATTCTGCCCCTGTACTCAGCCCTGGTGAGGCCACACCTCGAGTACTGTGTCCAGTTCTGGGCCCCTCAGTTTAGGAAGGATATTGAGGTCCCGGGTCCAAAGGAGGGCAACCAGGCTGGTGAAGGGACTCCAGTACAAGTCCTATGAGGAGAGGCTGAGGGAGCTGGGGCTGTTCAGCCTGGAGAAGAGGAGGCTCAGAGGAGACCTCATCGCTCCCTACAACTCCCTGAAAGGAGGGTGTAGCCAGGTGGGGGTTGGGCTCTTCTCCCAGGCAACTCTCAGCAAGACAAGAGGGCATGGTCTTAAGTTGTGCCAGGGGAAGTTTAGGTTAGATATTAGAAAGAATTTCTTTACCGAGAGGGTGATCAGACATTGGAATGGGCTGCCCCGGGAAGTAGTGGATTCTCTGTCCCTGGAGATATTTAAAAAGAGACTGGATGTGGCACTCAGTGCCATAGTCTAGCAACCGCAACGGTGGTAAAAGGGTTGGACTCGATCATCTCTGAGGTCCCTTCCAACCTAGCCAATTCTATGATTCTATGATTCTATGATTTAAAAAGAGACTGGATGTGGCACTCAGTGCCATGGTCTGGGAACTGCAGCAGTAGTGGTTCAAGGGTTGGACTTGATGATCTCTGAGGTCCCTTCCAACCCAGCCAATTCTATGATTCAATTCTATGATTCTATGAATTGTTGGATGAGATAAGAATTTATGCTGCCTGTCAATACTGACTTGATCTGTGTTGGCATTCCTCCTGGCACTGAATTTTATGTTACCTGGGTCATGTGTTTTCACACATGCACTCAAGGTTAAACTGATCTCCAGGTTCAGGAGCAGGGGATGTCTGCCATTGGTCAGCCAGCCTTGAACCACTTGGTGTGACAGCTTTGGTTTTTTCCCTGTAAGTTTTCTTTCAGTGTTGTGTTTTGCTTTAGTGGTTATTTGGGGTTGTGGGGTTTTTTTATTTTAACAAATGCCCTACTATATCAGCAACTTAGCCTACTAATGGTGCTGACCTGCCTTCCCATCCTCTTCCATTGAACATTTCAGTAGTCTTTTGATCTTATAATAGGTCATAAGTTCATTGTTAGGATATAGGGATTTTTATTATTGTTTTAAGTGGAGCAGATGCTCTGTAAAACTTCCCAAAGTAGACCTCTAAGTCATGGTTGTCCTTTCCTAGGTGTGGTGCTGGGAACACAGGCATTCTTCCCACGTCAGACTCTTTGTGTCACTGCAGAGGCACAGCAATGACATGCAATGGAGAAGCTTACTGTCAACTGCAACACATATGTTTTGAGGACTCATGAATTTATGCTGGCAGCTGAAAGGGTTCTGTGGGTGTCCTGAGACTGTCCTTCAGAAGAGAACAGAAAGGTTTTGGTTTGAATCCAGACTGCTCACAAGTTTCACACTCAGTTCCTTTATTATCCCTGTGGTCCAACATGCAAGTACCAGGCACCCACACTCCTCCACCTCATTCAAAGGTCTCAGCATAATTCACATCTGTTCTGGATGTACTTGCAAGGTTCAGGACAGGGAAATGATTTTGTGAAGCTAAACGCTAACATAAGGTAGAGGCCTTTCCTTCAAGCTTTTGTCTGACAGATCCCTCAGTATCTACAAAAGTTCTGCCTGCACACTGGCGGTCAGCCCTGACTTGACAGAACTAGAATTGGAGATTCTAAACTGGACTGACCTAAACTGGACTGAAGTGGGCTTGACTCTGCAATGCATGCTCAGGCTATGAGACTGGCCATTCATCACAGCCCTCAAGATCTGCTGTTAGCAGTGAAGGCCACGCAACAACCTTCCTCTCTTGCTTATGTGCAGCAGCTCAGTATAAAAGGTTCTGTGGTCTCACATCCTCTCATTTGTGACCCAAGTCTCAAAAGTTTTTTCTGAGGTGACTAAGATGGTTATAACCAGAAATAGAGAAAAGACATCTTTTTAAAACTGCAAGGTCCAAGTCTTCTTCCCCATTTGCTAAGAAAAGAGGCAGTGTGCGCTAACTTTGTGATTTCTTCTAAACAACCACAAATGCCATTCCCAGAGCTGTGCTTGGCATTCACCCCATGCTCCTTTTCAGCCACTAGACTTCCCTCCTTTCCGTTTGATTTTTCCATTATTGTGCTATTTCTGGCCACTCCTTCAATTAAAGGCCGTGACTTTTCTTCCTGAGAATCAAACAAGCTGCCACATTTCATTAATAACAATTTCCATTTTTTTTCCCCCAAGAAAAGAAATGCTGTCTGGAAGACAAAGGAAAGGACCTCTCACATAAAAGTGGAGCAGAACTAATGTATTTACTATATTTGCGTATTTTATTATTCCTTGGAGATGTATTAGTTTAACAGGTTTATTTATGGTACGAGAAAAGTTAAATATTCCTTTGTCCTTGGGATTTACATGAACTGGTGCAGTGTGAGATTCTGATGGCTTTAATGAGGTATTTGTCAAAATACTCTCCCTTATAGATTTTTTTTTTAATTTAAATACCTTTGGGATCATAAAGGATTGTTTTACTACAATACTCTGCTTCTGTCAGAGGCTGTGTGAGTGGCTCATAATATCCTGTGGCCATATTCCTTGTAGACATCTGACTTCCCACGTGGAGCAGTGAGAGACAAAAGCCTGAGGGACCCCTTGCAAACCCTCCCCTGATCCAGGATGGAGGGGGGTGATAGAAGCCTCGTGCATCCTGCCTGGGTCCTTGGGACTGGATCCAGGATGCTGCAGAGCTCATCCCATAGTCACAGGTCCCCACACCTGGAATTAGGACACGCAACAGGTTTTACCCAAGCTGTTAGCATAAAATCCTCCAAACCAAGTCATCTCCTTCCCCAGTTCCCAGGGTGGGAAGAAGCAACTTAATGTTAGGAAAGATCTGGTGGTGTTTGGTGGTGCTCTGAGGAAAGAGTACCCAAGGCATGACATCCTGGGCTCTCAGCATCCTTTGCAACCCACAGAAATCCTAACGCCTAGGTACAACCACAGCGTAGCTGTCAGAAGGTCCCAAGGGGTAGGTTTGCTGCCACTGGGACATTGTCATGAATGGAGAACCAAGAAGAAAGCTTTCTGAGGGCATAGGGAACAGGCTTTTTCCTGAAACTCAAGCCAGAAAGGAGGAGAAAATGGAAGGAAGATGGGAGCAGGTTATTTAAGATGTGCCAGTCCCTCTATTTAAGAACACAGATGGAGATGAAGGAAGGAGACAACTATGTAACAACACTATTTACAGGTATGACAAATCCTTCCCAACTTCCACATATCCTTTATTATGCAAAGTAAGCCAGATGGGGAGTGAAAATTAGAGCTAGTTAGGGATACCTTCATTAATTAATTTTTAATTCAGTAATTCTTTTGCAAATTAGAGAACACTGAAAGTTTCTTCACCAGAAGAAAAACTAATTCCTAATTATCAACTTAGTGGAGTGAATCAATATTTACCTCAAAACATTCTAACAATATACATAAACACATCCTGATTCTTTCTCAGTCTGTGTGGGTGTTGATCTCCAGCTGTGGCTCACTAAGCACAACCTGGGTACTGCTTAACTCCTGTTGATCCCAGGAAGAGATAACACAGACTCAGCTGGCCCCAGAAGTCAGTACTGAAACCTATCAAACCCCCATGCATTGGTGACTGGTACAGAACCATTAGGTACAGCCGAATTCCTGTATGAAGTGCAGTACCTAAAGTGGCACAGAAAAAGGTAATGCAGGTAAAAGACATAGTTGTGATTGCTAGGTTCTTTGCAGGTCTTTTATCACATAGACATGAATTGAAATCACCTTACAGGATGTTGACAGTGTTAGGGTTGTGCTGAGGTCCTTTCTTCAGCACGGTTTCTTTGTCACATATCTATGGATTCCTTTCTGGCAAACTGATCAGGAGCTCACTAATGATGATGAAAATCTTTTCATTGACTTAAATGGACTTTTGATCAGGACCCACAAAGTCAATTCTATCAAGTTTTGACTAATTTTGAGTACTCTCAGTTTTCATTGAAATGTTAGTAGTCAGCATCTATGGAGTTGCGTTATAGATTGGAGCTCTAGATGTACTGTGACTTGCAGTAATTTATTTGTTTTTCAGATGACTTTTCCAAGGTCATTGGAATTATATGTGATTGGATGGACAAGAGAGGCCATGTCTTTGGACACAATACCTCCCTTATCCTTGCATTGGCAGGAGAGGCAGGATCGATCAACAATGTCACCAACAGTGATAGACAACAACAAAAAAAAATTGGTGCAATATTATAGAATCAGGTTTCTATTTACTGTAGGACTGTTACAGCTCCTAAAATATTCATTCAATTTTTAATAGGTTATCTGTTAAGCTAAAAAAAAGAGTAAAAATGAATGAAGTTCTCTGAAAATAAATAAACACTCTTGCTGAATGGAAGCTTTAAATTTCAGAGTACATAGCTAGCTTTTAAAAGCTGAAGTGTATCCATTCATTATTTATAACCACTTATAAATTTTAAGTAATCTGCTGCAAGTTATTACCTAACACTTGCTTTTCAGTGCCCAAAGCATACTTGCTGCTTGTACACAGTTAGTGAGATTTTCTTCAGTGAGGCAAAGGAATGAATCAGCCCTCTTGGTGGGCTGAGATCCTCCAAGCATCAAAGCTCCCACTGGCCATCTCTAATGGAGATACAATGCTTCTTACAAGCCTTGCACCCCTCCCATCTGGAGAGGATGCAATCTGAAAACAAGACAGATCTAAGTTATCCCCTAAGTCTCTGCTGTGAGATGAATAAAGCATCTTTTGCTAGTAATTCATTCCATCCTAGGATAAATAGGGTGAATTAGTCAGAGGCGGAGGAGGTGCTCTCCCATCCCTTTATGTTGATTGTAGGGCAAGCCTGGACAGCTCATTTATTTTAACCTTTGCTTTTTAGGAAAGAATTGTCCATTTATGGCCTCATCTAAGTGATACTCTTAGCAAAGACACAAGGACTAAAATAGACAGGGTTTCCAATGATCTGCACAGTAGAGGTGGGTTACTAGGATGTCATTTATCCGCAGATACCAAAGCTCCCAGTCCCCCCTGCTCCAACCCATTCAACCTGCACCCTGAACTGAGTGAAACAAAGGACTGCATCCCTGGACTTGGGCTTTTGCACATTCTTCCAGTCTTCTTCACATTTTAAAATGCTTTATGTCAGTACTCATCTAACCCCACAGGCTGCCATTTGGTCTCTCAGGGACTGCAAATGTGAAGTCACCCAGACACCCAGGGAGCAGCACTGCCTTCCTCAGTTGAAGGCCAGCACTGACATTCCCAGCTATGCCTTCTTTGCTCCAGGGAGAAGATGGGAGCCATGTCTCATACTAGGTACAATCAATAGATGCCTTGGGGTTCAAAACAGACATAGTGGGAAAAATAAGTTATGATCACTCATATCCTCACATCTTCCCAGCTGTATTTTTGCATCTTGACTGAAATACCAAAAGACTTGACTGCAAGAGAGTAGAGTTGTACGTTGTATGTATTTAGCATGCAAGAAGGCAAAAGCAGTGCCTAGGAGTTACCTGCTTTCATTCATTATCATCTTTGATTGCCCATTTAATTCTGAAAAATATAGACAATGTTGTCTCCAAAACTAAGTCTAAGAAATGGAGATAATCTCTCTTGTGTGAACTCCCTGACATTTCTTTTTGCCCTGATCAAAAATATGAAAGCAAGCTTGAACTGCCAAGGAGAGAAGCAGCTGCACTGATGTCAGAGCTTCTCCAAAGACATTTCCCAACAGGTCTGGAAAAGGATTACACTGTAGCTGGTAACAGTAGGGGATGCTGATTTTCAAATCCCTTTTATTCAGCACTTGTGTCAGCGTTTTCATGCGTGTTACCTCTGGGCTGAACCAAACATAAATCTCTGCTTACTGGTTCTCTCATTAGCATGCATGAAAAAAAACATTAGCAGAATGGGCATCAGCACTGAACAACAGCAATCCATTTATAAAGCATTGGGAGGCAAACAGGAGGCAGGGAGCAGTGGAGACTGACACACAGACCCAGTAAGGCTGCTGCTGAAAACCTGGGCTTGGTGCCGAATGTCAGGCTGATGTCTAGAGGGTACAGTGTGTTACAGCCAGTGGGTCAGAAGCAGGTACAGGCACTGGAGTTTAAGCCTTGGAAACATGGGGTGGTTCATTATCCACTGGGGAAACAAACTTTCTTTCATGCAGGATTTCCATCTGCTTCTACATCCAAAGAAGAAGTGATGTGGTCTTTTCATTTTTCACAGTCTCAAACCAGCCCCTTTAGGAATAAGGTCCCAGATTATTTTTTTTTGTCTCTTTGATGGTGGCTGACTTCTGTACTTGAAATACATGGATGTTCTAGCTCCTCAGAAGCAGGAGGGATCACCAGCAAAGCAGGGAATAAGTAAGAATGTAGGTTCCCCTGCTGTAGAAAATCCACTATGCTGAACCAGTGTTTCTTCATACCATATCTTTACTGGGAAAGCTTAGGCACCTGCAAACAAAAGATCTGCATTAGGAGTCTTGCAGACATTGAGAACAGAAGTTTCATATGTGCCTGTAACTGTGGTGGCTGGACTTTCTCCTTTTATGCAGCAAAGCTCCTGCAAACAAGGCATTGTACCAGACTCAGCAGCATATTCCATATCACTAATGACATGGGAAGACTGAGAAACTGGTGTCTTATCAACACCATGCCTTGTGTTAAATGAATGACTTGTATCAGAAATAATGCAAGAGGATTGTTGTCTTGCTCCCATCTGGGTCCTCTGCTGTAGCAGCAGAAAATGCTTTTCATGAAGAAACATTCAGCTCCCCAGACAACCTTTTTGTTGTTTCGTTGTTTTTTCTTAAGATGCCAGAGCATCAAGCCCTGGTTACTTTCAAGTTCTTCTCCAGTCCTTTGGGAAACGCTCTGGTGAAGAAGTAAAGCAAACAATACTGGGAAGTGGTCTCCTCCACAGATGATCTGATCATATGGAAATGGAAAGGCCATATATCTATTCTTCAGTGGAAGGAGTTTGTTTACTGGGGAAAATGCTTGAGATCCAGCATTTCAATCCACACGTTTCCTTCAGCCTGTCATGAAGACCAAAACAGTTTTCTAGCTGAATACCAATGACTTCATAATTCCAGGAACCTTGAAAAAAGATGACAAAGATGACACTACAGGATGCTAGGGAATGCCTACAGATTCCTTCAGTGAACTCCATTCAGCTGAGGTCTGGGACAAGTTATCAAACAGCTTACAGCTTCTTTGCTTAACCTCTGCCTGTGATGAACACTGAGCCCCTTAGAGGTGTGATTACTGTCATTTGACGTTTCATGCTTCTGATATCACTCCAGGGGAGTGTCACCCCCATGTGCCCAACAGTAAATAAGTACCTCATAATTCAGACTGCATTTTTAAAAGCAACCAGGTGTAACACTAGGCACATCTCTCCCCTGGTATTACTGGCTGCAGAAACTGGCACATTTTAACTTCATTGGCCCACTGAGCCAACAGGTTTGTATGTAACACCTTTTTATTACCTTATTTTATTAAACTTCTGTGGTGGAGATACAGCACAATATCCCCACAACATTTTTTTCAGCCAAATCAGCAGATTTTAGCTCTCCTCTGTGCACCAGTTGAGCTCAGAACCCCATCCTTCAGTACCTGAGTAGATTCTTTATTACCTTACACTCAGAAAGATGAATCCATGCAGTACAGCTATGTGTATTTTGTGGGGGCAGGCTTGCCTTATCACTCCCAAACGATATCTCTAGACAAATACAGGCCCTCAGGCTATCTATGCAGGTTGCCTAATGTCCCATCAGCATCACTTTTCCCAGAGAAGGACATTATCTATGCATAACAGCTTCCACCAACAGCCTCTGTGTAGCTAATCCTCTTGTCCTACTACATCTCATCTTACTAAGCTGCCATTAAACACAAGTTAAACACAGTTCCCAAGAATTAAGTTTGGGGCTTGTCCTCTTTGGTGTTTCCACCCCAGAGTCCTTGCAGTGAGAGGCAGGAAAAATTCCTCCACTAATATTTGTGCCTGGCCCACCCTTGTTTCCATCCATCCATCCATCCATCCACCCATCCCTCTTGAGCAGGTGAGCTGGCCATTCCCAGGGAGGGCAAACAAAAAACTATCTTACCCCGATCAAAAACAAAACAGAAGGGAAGGGAACTGAATTTTCCCTAATTTCTGATTTTGTTTTTCTAAATTGTGTGCAGTGTTGCTGCTCTCCTTGGAGGTTCAGCAGCAGGCCAGAGAACTGGGCAATCCTGGGGTGAATGCAGTGAGATGATCCCATGCATCTCCCTTCAAAGTCTGTGGATAGTAATGGAAGAAAAATCTGGACACTGTATGTTTTCCCTCTCCTGTTATCCTCTGGCTGAAAAAACAAAAGAGTGCAACACCAGTCTGTTGGGATGTGTTTTATGTATTAGGATTTTATCCTGGAAGACAGTAGAAGGATCTCACTGTGTATTTGGTGCCCTCCCATGATATTCTAATTATGGGATTTCTTACTCTAGGGAACCACCAAACATCTCAAGAAAGCTGTTTTGCAGCAGAGCTGGGCAGGTCTGGATTTCAACAGCTAAATGTAACTGCTGGTGAGTATACAGTAGGAATCTTCCAGCTCTCTTTCTTTCCTTTATTAAAAATATGTGACTCAGATGTACAACAATTCCTACCATGATTTTCTGTCTTCCTAACACCAAAGCATCATCAAAGTGTTGAAATTGCCACTTTCCAGTAGCTTAATTGGTCAACAAGATGAGCTTGTGTTTCTGTCACTTATGAATTGTTCTCCTCCTTGCACAATAAATCCATTCACTGTTTAGGATACATTTACACTGATACTTCAAGACCAATTTGTTTTCAAGAATGAAGCTAGAAGCTGGGAATGTTCAAACTGGCTGCAAGAAGGTGCATTCAGGCCCTGCACCAGATGCCTTTCAGAAAAGGCAACACAACTGTGCTGTAGTTGTAATTGGTTTTAATTGCTCCAAAAGCAGACTGCTGACAAAGGAGCAGGTTTTTTCCCACTCCATCCCTTGTCCTGTCACAAGTGTTTATGGGGCACAAGGGAGCTGAATCACAGACTGAAAATCAACCCAACCAGGCACCCAAGTTGTATTCAGGGTTGCATGGATGCCTGTGCTGTCACAGAGCTGGGCTGGGAGCACATTGCCACGATGGAGCAGAGGGGGGGCTTCCAGCCTCCACTTCAGTTACCTTCACCAATTAGGAAACCACAGTCTGAAGGAAACCACCCAAAGCAACTACTAGGAAATTCTGTGATTAAAGGCTTTTTATTGGGCTTTAGCAGCAAAGCCGAAGGAGGAAAATGGGACTTTTGTTAACCCCTTAAAATCACATCTCAGAGTAGCTTCTGCTCCCTTTCCTACCAGAGGGGGAAATTGGGGTGCCTCACAATGTGGAGAATATCCTGATTATCTGGCATATTTGCCTATCAGCATCAGGGCCTCATTCAGCTGTGCTGCATCAGCTCTGTTGGGCCTTTAGACACACCTGCCAGGTCAGGACCTGCCAAGGAGGCAGCTCTTCCCTTTAATCATGTGCAATCCCAGTCAAGGACCAAGGGTTAAAAGAACAAGTGAGCAGCTCAATCTGTTTCAGTTTCTATACTGAGCAGAAGTTTAATCCTTTATTGGTAGTCTGAGCAATTAAGGTATATGCAAGAAACATCTGTAGGACCTTGAGTAGCAAGTTTATGTATGGAAAGTCCACTTTGTGAGTATTGCTTGCACTGCTGAGTTTTTTGGGTTTTTTTAAACTCTACTTTTAGATTCTAAAGCTAGAAATGTTTGCCTACTATCTATAATATCTAGCATTAAAGATTCATATGATACCTGCCTAGCAAAATCTAAATTCCTCATTTCTCACTTAGAATATTGGTCCCAAAGGCATACATAGGGTTGTTTTTTGTTTTGCTTGGGAAAAAGCAAAACAAAACAATTCTTTATTAAACAAGAGATATATCTACCTTGGTTGGCATTGGATTGATGGGTTTTCTTTCCTAATTGATTCTATTTTCTGTTTCCTGTGTTATAGTGAAATATCAATCTGCTTGCAATGGAATGTCTACGTCTTTCTTCAGTGAAAAATTAATAACCTTCTGTTAATAAAAACAGAAACAAAAATACCTCTTCTAATATTAATATTTGTAATCCTCCTTTAAAAAAAATGCATCCGTGCCCTCCCACATACTCCTCCTCCAGGTTCTAAATTAATTATTGGTGATAACAGTGCCATCTCTTGCATGAAACCTAAAATGGAGTTTCTGACCATTTATAGTCGTTGTGATTCCTGTAGCACTCTTGTAAAGAACTGGTTCTATGAAATCTAATGTCTACTTGAACTTTCCCTTTAGCTGGATATGTAGTTATTTATCAGCTTTTAACTGCAATAATGTAGTCTTAAGTGCCATTAAGTAACCATGTTCTGCTTTGGAAGTGCTTATGCTATAAGTGTCTGTGAGCTAGATGGTTTCCTACAGAACTTCATTGGGAATTTTGGGGTCTGGGAAGATGGCACTGTATAAAGCACTGCTTACTTCATGTATCTTCTGAAGAATAGAAGGGGCATTGATGTTTCCAGTTGATGAAACTCCATAAAAAAAGAGATCCTGTTCTATGCAAGTGTCCTGGTTTGGGCCAGGATAAAGGTGGTTTTCTGTTTCTGTACTTTTGCTTTTAGCTAAGTCCCTTGTAAGTAGTTGCATTTGCTGAAATTAACAGCAAGTTTCTCAGACAGTGTATGTGCTTCTAGGACTGATAACACTTGATGTTTGTAATTACTGCTAGAGACTGGTATGCAGGGCCAAGGACACTGCTTTCCTCAGCTCTGAGGAAAATATTTTACCGTCCAGGAGGACACAGAGGCCCCACCTGAGCCCTCCTTTGGGGAGGAACAGACAAGATAGATGCCAGAATTGACCAAACAGAGTATTCCATCCCATATACGTCACACTCAGTATAAATCTGAGGCATCACGGGGACCGAGCCAGATCTTTTCCGGATCTTTTCCGGATCTTTTCCTGATCTTTTCCTGCTTCCCTTCCTTCACCCGGCATCCTGGAAGGATCCTGTCTGTTCGTGTGCCTGTGGTCCTGATCCGTGCCAGCCCATATCTGTGTGTTCCTGCCTCCAGTTCCCGACTGCTGCCGACTCCAGGAGTCCAGCCTGGACTTTCCCAGGGCTGCCCTACAGCCTCGGTGGTGACGTGAGAGTTTATTGGGGGAAAGGGGGGAGGAATGTGGTTTCCATTTTCCTGTATATTTGTATATATTTAGTAATTTTTTCCCTATTTACCATTACTGTTTCATTAAAGTTGTGTAGTTTAGTTTCCAACCCATAAGTCTCTCTCCCTTATTCTCTCTCCTTTCTTCATTGAGGGGAGAGAGAGATTAAAGAGAGCGTCTGTTATTCGGTTTAATTGCCGGGTCAGTGTTAAACCGTGACAGCAAGCTTGTATTATTTTAGTGAACAGAGAGTCAAAATTAAAAAGCTATGTAAGGGAATTTTAATAAATAGGGAACATTCAGTTGATATGTACTGGGAGCACTCATTGAAAGAATAGCCTCTTTTAAGTGTTAAGTGTGCTTAAACAATGAGCTATCGATGTCCTTTTGTCTGCAAGTATTAGCTAATAACACAAAATGTCAATATTGGAACTGGCAGTAAAAACCAATGCCCAAGTCTGTGCTTTAGTCACCAGACCATGTGGCTCACTGCTGTGCAGAATGAGATGCTGTAAGGGATGGGGATGCTGCAGTGCTAAGCTGTCCTGCTCTTTGAGACAAACACCTGACTAAGGTTCCCCTGGGCAGTGTCTGAGGGGAGGTTCAAGGCACAGAAAAAAGATCAATGCAAACCAGCTCATCAAACAGAGGCACTGCCCAGGGTCAGCAAGCAATAAGCAGTTACTGGGGGGGATGGGGACTGCTGGGGTGAGCAAGTCCTCACCCCTGCCCACACAGTTGTTATGTATAGTGAAGCCCATCTGCTTATCTAGGATTCACTGCTCTGAGTGGGATGTGATTATGTGGGGACAACAGCAGAGACACCATGTTGTGTTGTGGAGGCCCCTCCTGGGACAGCTTCTTGCTGCTTCCATACAGAGCATCTAGTTTCTGCAGGTGTGCTGGCTTAAGGGCTGGGCTGGTTTATCTCAGGTCAGTAAACAGAGAGGCACGGGGTGGGGGATATTTTAAAAGAAATACAAGCAATTACCCCATGGCCCTACAGAAGACATGCCCTCTGTTAATACTAAGGGACAAATAAGTTGTGAGAGAGGGCAGGACCCATTTCACACGTGCATGGCTGTCAGATCCTCTGCTGATCACAGTGTGTGTTGTGTGTCTGCCAATGGAGTAAGCAAGTAATTCTTTAATGCAGCCAAAGGGGATTCTCTGTAGGAAAATATCCCTGTGGTTACAGTAGCTGTGCATGATGTAGGGGAATCCAGACTCTAAGGATGCATACAAAGAAGAAAACCTACTACTTCAGCTCTGGTCAGGATGAGGCACTCCGCTCAGGCACACAGACAAACAAGGCTAAGCTTGGAAAACCGTGATGTGCAGGTTTAAGTGTCACCTACATAGGGATGCAGTTGTGTGGTGTTCTCATTCCCTTTCCTGTTCTGTTGAAAAAGCAGTGGGGTGGATTTGTCTCTGGGGTTATAGCTTTCTACAAGCAACACCATGAATATCCCAGTTTTGGAAAACAGTGCTAAAGGCATCTATGTTCCTCTGGAGGGAGCTGAAGAAGCTTACAGTATCAGTGACTGTGTGGACGGGGGAGTGTTGGATGGGAAAGGTGATTAGGGATATTGAATCATATTTTTCATAGAATCCGAGAATGTCGGGTTGAAAGGGACCTCAAAGACGACCTGGTCCACCCCTTCTAATATTGTTGTTTGTGATATTTCCCAGCACCCCGTCTAACCGAGACTTAAAACTTTCCAAAGTGGGGGAATCCAGTACTTCCCCTGGGAGACTATTCCAATATGTGACAGTCCTCATAGTGAAAAAACTTTCCTCTTGTATTCAAGCAGCACCTCATCAGGAGCAACTTGTGCCCATTGCCTTTGGTTTATCCATGTGACTCCTTGTAAACCGGGAACCTCCATCTTTTTTTTTAGCTGCCCTGTAAGCACTAGAACATTGTAATAAGGTCTCCCCAAGCCTTCTCTACTCAAGGTTGAACAGACTGACCCAGTTTTCTCAGCCTCTCCTTGGATGGCAGGAGCTCCAGTTCTCTGATCATCCTTATGGCTCTTCTTCTCTGGACCCTCTCCAGCCTGTGTGCATCCTTTTTGTAGAGCAGAAACCAAAGGTGGATGCAATACTCCAGGTTCAGTCTGACAAGCATCGAGTAGAGTGGAATGATGGCCTTGTTGATGTAGCTCAGCATCCTGTTGGGTTTCTTTACCCCTGCAGCACACTGTTCACTCATGTTGAGCCCGTTGTCCACCAAGACCTGCAAGTCCCTTTCCTCAAGGCTGCTCTCTAGCCAAGGAGATCAGAATCTGGACTGCACTCCTGGGTTATGTGTTCACAGGTTCAAGACCCTGCACTTCTCTACACTGAACTTCATAAAGCTCCTGCTAGCCCACTTATCCAGTCCATCTAAGTAATCCTGGAGAATGGCTCTTCCTTCTGGAGTGTCAACCTCTGCACTCATATTGGAGTCTTCTGAAAAATTCATCAGGGTGCTCTTGATCCCATTTTTATACCCATGTACTTCTGTTTAATTGCCACTGCAGGTTCTCCAGGTTAATACTGGATCTGCCTAGTCACAAGTCTACTTTTCAACCTGTCTGGCAAATGTTTTACTGCTGTTCTGTGTTCTGCCAAAAGCTTATTGGATATTAATGTCACTTCCTGTGGTTTGACTGAACTATGTCCCTTTAGCACTTTTAAGAAAAGCAGGAAAACCTCTGATACCATTTACTTTCAGCACACTGAACATCTTTGCTTCCCACTGAAATAAGTCTGAGAGATGCAAATCCTCACATTTCTCTCAGTGCTTCACAGAAGCAAAGTATATCTGATGACCTCTGCCCTGATCATTGCTACAATCCGTACAAAAGGTAATTATTGGGTGGGTGTGCATTGCCCATTTTTCTGCTAAAATCAGTTAGAAGCAGAGTGCTTAAGGAAAGAAAAAGGAGTGGGGGGTCTTTCCTTCTCTGGGAATAGAAAACATGTCCAGCATCCTCTGTGGCCCCAGCAGGCACAGGGTGCAAAACCAGCACTATTCTGCTCAGCTTCTCATGAGACTGAGCTCTGAATGCTCCTGGCTGCTTTTCAATCTGCAGTCACTTCTTCAATAGACCTGGTCAAGCTTTTCCTAAATTGTCACTTCATAGTTTTCAGTTCAGTGCTGGGGTTGTAGTGACTGCAGTTGTCCTGGAGAGATTTTCTTTTTGTCCTTGAAACCAGCATCCAATGTCACAGTGACAGTGGAGCTGAGAGCCAAGACTTATATTGAATAAAAGTGGAAGTGTAGCACATTTGCATCCTAGTACTTGCTGACTGTTGAGTGTGAGTAATCGAGAGTATAAACCAGTGCTTGGCCTTTGTGCATGCAGTCTAGTGGCTAGGATGCTTCTATCCATTTTAATATCTTTTCACTGATCTTTGTATTCCTTTAGCTGTCTAGATTTTACTACCACGGGCATGGTGGTATAAATTCTGCTAATCTTAATGAACTAGACACTGGTCAGAATGACAGTGGAGGATAGTGTCCCCAGTATGGTCTGATAAATGCTAATCTTGTCAGCTCTCACCTGTGTATTTTCAGGGCCTAAGTCTTTCTCTGTTTTATGGAAGTATGGAACTGAACCAAAGAGATGACTTGGTAAGTTGTGCACTGTTTGGGTGCACAGTGGCTCAGTTTGACTGTTGCTTGAAATAGTTCTAATCAAAATGGTGAAAGCACTTACAAACTTAAATATAGCAGTACTCAGAAATTGAAGGATATGAACCTCTAAAAATCATCAATTTTCTTCTATCTGCTAGAATAATTAATCATATCTAGTTTAAAAGGATCTTAAAGCATTGTACAAAAGAAGCTATTCTCATTTTTAACCAAGGCTGGCAGAAGGGCATGGGGTGAAATGGTGTGTGTCAGGTCAGTAGCAGAGCTGGTGATAAGACCTTCTCTTGCACAGTGATGTAATGTTCTAAGCACTAGATTCAACCCACCCTCATCTACTGCTGTAGTTGAACTCGTCTTCAGTGAGAAACTTGCATTCTTAAAGGCTTGAAACTGTATAAATAACATGTTGCATTAGGACTGTAAATCAAGTGCCATTTGCATGAAGTTATATCAAGCAAAAGCTTCTGCTTTTTTCCAGCATAATCTAAAAGAGCTTTATTGATGTCCTGTCTACCATCTGTGTTACATATGAACCTTGTGACTCTTAGTCTTTCAAGCTCGTTAATTAGGCCAATAAGAAGCATACCACAGGAGCTTTGAAATAAAATGCTGGTGGCACATCTTTGCCAGCCTGGGCTTGTTCTTTTTGCCAAGCTAACAAGTGAGTGTTAGTTCCCTGGACAGGGAACCTTTCTGTGATCAGCCCCTGTCTACTTTGGGGTGTGGTGCAGCAGTAGCCATTTGCCTTTCCTCTTGCTTTCTGACCTGTTGCAGGGGGAACCTGGGCAGGGAAAGGCTTTTGTCTATATTTTCCCTTCCTGGGGCACAGGCTGGGTTTTCCAGCTGGACCACACCTCCACTGAGCTCATCAGGAGCTCAGCTCTTGAAGGCTTCTAGATACACAGACAGTACAAGCATCAGCGTGAGCTTCTATGGGCATCCACCTTAATGAATTACAGAGGTATCTGTTTAGAGGAGATGCAGCTCTGGGAAACAGAGGCCATCATTTAGTACACAAACCACTGCTAAATCCTGGGGTCTTTACCATTTACCAGCTGCTCTTTCTGAAGTCCAGCTTTGGTATTACTTTTGCATGAATATACAATAGCAACAAAAATGCAGAGCACCTGCCTGCTTGTTCTTCTGCCTCCTCTCCACCACCATCACCTTGTAATGTAAAGCTATATGGTCTGAAATATTGGTGCAGCTGCCTCTCCTGATGTGCCACCACCTGGGAAGGGAGACTGGTTACCCGGAGACTGCCACGCCTTCTCATTGGGATAACTGCAGACATAGGCAGCTCCGGTTGCCACACCAAGAACTGGCTTGGATTTTATTTATAGATGTGTGGTAAATTGTCCTCAGTAACTCTAAGGTGTAAATCAGTTTATCTCTACAAACAGACACTCAAAGTCTTAAAATGAATGTCTGTTCTAAAATGCCATCTGATAAAGCACGCTTTTTCCTAGAGAGATGTGTGGACAGGCAGCTCCCTCCTCCTCCTCTGCTTTCCCAGTTGAGGGCGACTGCTGCCCTCTCTTGGCTACAGAGATAAGCTATAGTTGCCACCAGAAACTACCCCACAGGGGCTAGTATTTCTGGCTACTGTTGCATACAGAGGCAGGAGGTGGTGATTAGCAGGATTCCTGATGCACAGCATCACTATGCAGATTCCAGACTCCTAAGTGGTGTGGTCCTGGTAGGTCATCCAGTGTGTTTTGTAGGGTGGCTGGCAGTGTATGGTACCCAACAAGCTTTGGTGTACTTGGATCCAAAGTGGTCAGCAAGAAATACTGTAATCTGTGGAGTTTTTTCCAGCATTCCAGGCAAGAATGGACTGAGTGTAAGAACCACACTGAACAGCAGACCTTGCTCTGCCATGCATGTAACTGCAGTGTTGAGGCTTCTAAGGAATTTATCACCTGGGAAGCAGTTCTACCCTCCAGTTTCCAGCAGAGTCTAAGTTGACAGGACTTCTGTCATTAAGTCATTTGGGATCTGCTTAACACTACAGTCAGATTTCCCTCCTAGACAACTGCCTTCTATAATGTTCCTGCTTTAGGAGGACTAGAAGTAAGACAAGACAGTTTGAGCTCTGCTTTTTTCTTTCCTTCTTTTCTTCCTCTGAGCTGCTCTCAGTGCTCAGCATCCCTTAAATGTCAGAGGAAGAGTGAAGTTCCCCATAGAGTTCCTTCTTCTCCTAAAAGCACAGTTGCTAATTGAATTGAAGCCACACTTTGGGGACAATGAGGGGCAGATGTACCCAGTTGAGAGATCTGGATGAACTTAAATTTCTTATGAGGTGTGAGCAATACGAATAAGTCATTCAGGAACCTCCTGTGAGAGGACAAAACAAGCTTAAATATGACACAAGGCTATAAAAATTACTTATCCCTCTTTCCCAACTTAGTTTAATGCAGTTTTGCCTTGGTGAGGTGTGCTGATTCTGGCTATCCTCAGCATCTCTTGGAGTAAAAATGTCCTTGGTTTCATACTGGAAAGCCCTATGTGTTACTTAAAGTTCTAAAATCAAATCAATACATCAAGGAAGCATCTTCTGTTCTAAAGAATCCCAAAGTTTTACAGATAATAAATCAAAACTTGTACTGGGGAAACTGCTGTAAAACTTACTTTTAAGCTAGTCTGAATAATCATAGAATCATAGAATCATAGAATCCTTGGGGTTGGAAGGGACCTCGAAAGATCATCTAGTCCAACCCCCCCTGCCAGAGCAGGGCCACCTAGAGCACTTCGCATAGGAACGTGTCCAGGCGGGTTTTGAATGTCTCCAGTGAAGGAGACTCCACGACCCCCCTGGGCAGCCTGTTCCAGGGCTCTGTCACCCTTACAGTAAAAAAATTTTTTCGAATATTCAACTTGAACCTCCTATGCTCCAATTTACACCCATTACCCCTTGTCCTATCACTGGTCACCACTGAGAAAAGCCTAACTCCATCTCCCTGACACTCACCCCTTACATATTTGAAAACATTGATGAGGTCACCCCTCAGTCTCCTTTTCTCCAAACTAAAGAGACCCAGTTCCCTCAGCCTTTCCTCATAAGGGAGATGTTCCACTCCCTTAATCATCTTAGTAGCTCTGTGCTGGACTCTTTCAAGCACTTCCCTGTCCTTCTTGAACTGAGGGGCCCAGAACTGGACACAATACTCCAGGTGCGGCCTCACCAATGCAGAATAGAGGGGGAGGAGAACCTCTCTTGACCTACTAACCACACCCTTTCTAATGCACCCCAGGATGCCATTGGCCTTCTTGGCCACAAGGGCACATTGCTGGCTCATGGTCATCTTTTTGTCAACCAGGACCCCCAGGTCTCTTTCACCTACACTGCTCTCCAGCAGGTCAGCCCCCAACCTATACTGGGACACCATGTTGTTCTTCCCCAAATGCAAAACTCTACACTTCCCCTTGTTGAATTTCATCATGTTTCTCTCTGCCCAACTCTCCAGCCTGTCTAAGTCTCTCTGAATGGCAGCACAGCCTTCTGGTGTGTCAGCCACTCCTCCCAGCTTAGTGTCATCAGCAAACTTGCTGAGGGTACATTCTATACCCTCATCCAAGTCGTTGATGAAGATATTGAACAACACCGGTCCCAGTACCGACCCCTGAGGGACTCCACTAGTCACACACCTCCAACCAGATTCTGCCCCATTGACTACAACTCTCTGACTCCTTCCTTTCAACCAGTTCCTGATCCACCTCACTACCTGATCACCAAACCCATACTTGATCAACTTATCTACAAGGATGCTGTGAGAGACAGTGTCAAATGCTTTACTGAAATCAAGATAAACCACATCTACCGCTCTTCCATCATCTATCCACCTAGTAATTTCCTCATAGAAGGCTATGAGGTTAGTCAAACATGATTTACCCTTGATAAAACCATGCTGACTGCTCTTGGTGACCCCCATGTCCTTGATATGCCTGGAGATAGTGACAAGAACAAGTTGTTCCATCACTTTTCCAGGGATGGAGGTGAGGCTGACCGGTCTATAGTTACCCGGGTCCTCCTTCTTGCCCTTCTTGTAGACTGGAGTGACATTTGCTATCCTCCAGTCCTCAGGCACCTCTCCTGTTACCCATGACTTACTGAAGATGATGGAGAGTGGCCTAGCAATGACCTCCGCCAGCTCCCTCAGCACCCTTGGATGCATTCCATCTGGACCCATCGACTTATGGATGTCCAGATTACTCAGCTGATCCCTAACCCAATCCTCATCTACCATGTCAAACTCCTCATCTATCTTGACTACTTCTGGGGCTAAATTAATCTGGGGCACATGCGGAAACCCTGCAGGAGTAAAGACAGAGGCAAAGAAGGCGTTCAGCACCTCTGCCTTCTTTATATCCTCTGTCACCAGGGCTCCCAGCTCATTCCTTAGTGGGCCAATATTGCCTCTAGTGTTAGTTTTACTAGCTATGTATTTGAAAAAGCCCTTTCTATTATCCTTAACCTGACTTGCAAGGTTAAGTTCCAAGGAGGCCTTAGCTTTCCTAATTGCCTCCCTACATCCTCTGACAACAGTCCTATATTCCTCCCAAGTGACCAGCCCCCCCTTCCATGATCTGTAGATTTTCCTTTTCCACTTAAGTTTTCCCAGCAGTTCCTTTTTTAACCATGCTGGCCTCCTAGCTCCCTTACTAGATTTCCTAACCATAGGGACGCTCTGATCCTGTGCTTGCAAATAGTGGTCCTTGAATATTGACCAGCTATCTTGAGCCCCTTTATCTCTTAACGCCCTGTCCCATGGGATTTCTCTTAACAGTTGATTGAGGAGGCCAAAGTTTGCCCTGTGGAAGTCCAGGGTTCTGGTCCTACTGGGTATTCTGTTCCTTCCACACAGGATCCTGAACTCTACCATCTCATGATCACTGCAGCCAAGGTTGCCATTGACCACCACTGCTTCAACAAGGCCCTCCTTGTTGGTTAGTACAAGATCCAGCAGCGCTCCTCTTCTAGTCGGCTTGTCCACCATTTGCATTAAGAAGTTATCATCAATGCACTGGAGGAACCTCCTAGACTGTGAAAGGCTGGCTGTGTGAGTCAACCAGCAGATATCGGGGTAGTTAAAATCTCCCATGAGGACTAGGGACTGAAGTTGTGAGGCTGCTTTCAGCTGCCTGTAGAAGGCCTCATCAACCTCCTCGCCTTGATCAGGAGGTCTGTAGTAGACCCCCACAACTGTATCACCCACACCAGCCTTCCCCTTAATTCTTACCCACAAACTTTCAACTTGCCCCTCATCAGCCCCTGCACAAAACTCAACACATTCTAGTTGCTCTCTCACATAAAGAGCAACTCCACCACCTCGCTTCCCCGCCCTATCTTTCCGAAAAAGCACATAGCCATCCATGGCCACACTCCAGTCATGTGACCTATCCCACCATGTCTCTGTTATCGCTACCAGATCATAACCCTTAGCCCGTACACTGACCTCTAACTCTTCTTGCTTATTCCCCATGCTGCGTGCATTAGCATACAGACATTTCAGGAAACAAACAGAGCACACTGGTGGGACTAAATCCTCCCTAGACCACCTGCCTTCGGGCCCTGGTTCGTTCTTCTTGTGTTTGTCCTTAACAGACCCAGTTTTCTCCCCTTCCCCCTTCACATCTAGTTTAAAGCTCTCTTAGCAGGGCTTAGCAGGACTTAGCAGGGCTCATTGAGAGAGCTTTAAACTGAATAAGATTAAGCACTAAATGAGCCATAGCCCCTGTGCTGCAGAAACACAGATCGTCTTTGGGTTCAGTACTAGCTCTGGGGGCTCAACAGAAAGAAGCAATATTAGACAATTGAACATGAGGAAAGGTTTCCTAGAGGCAACGGCAAAAGGGACTCAGAGAGGCAGGGTGTAGTTTTCAGAAAGGCACAAAGGCTGAAAACCCAAAATTTGAAAAAATACCCCGGACATGTTAGTGTCAACACCTGCTAGGGTCTTCCTTTAAGTGGTGATCAAGGTGGAGCAGTGGCTCAGCAATGATTCAGAAGGAACACTGCCATCTAGTGCACTTCGAACAGAGCATGTTCGTTCTACTTTGAAAATAATGGGACTGGAGGCTGCGTGTGCAAAAGCTGAAGGAACTACCAGAGAGGAGAAGGCATTTTATTTTTATGTTGTTTGAAGAAACAGTATTTAAACTCACTTCAGGATCACCTGCATGAAGAGTGGGGGAATGATCAACCCCCTTCTAACACTCCCATTATGCATGAGTGACCCTTTCAGATGGAATCTGATCTACTCTGGGTTTCCACAAACCCTCTGGATGCAAGCTTGTCCTACTCAGTGCCTTAGCAATGTCCGATTCTTTACTGGAAGTGGATAACCTGTTGGGATGGGGGCACATTCACTCATTCACTTACCTTTTCTGTTCCATGCTGCAGACTTTCTCTGCCTGCCAACAAGACTGATGGCTGTAAAGAAAACTCTTGTCTGTGAAACTGAGATGGATTACATGCTTTTTTTTTTGCTTTTCTTTTTTTTTTTTTTTTTTTTTTTTTTTTTTTAGGGAGATGGTTTGATGGGCTCTATTCAAGCCAGTAACAGTAGAAAGTGTCTGCAGCCCTCTCTCTGTTCAGGACTAGCTTTCTTTTGCCCTAGCACATACGTTTCCCTCATGATGGGGCACAGGGTGGGAAATGCCTGCATGTGGCACCATATAGCATCTGTATGCCAAATGGCAGAAGACAGAGCTCTCCACTATGTAGCTGCTGGGGGTCAGTGAGGACAAGGATTCATGCAAGTTTACTTTCAGACCTAGTAAAAGCACCCCCCCCCCCCCCTCATTTTTTCAGTGCAGGTCAAAATTACCTGTACAGTTACAAGGATGGTCAATTCTACTGGTTCTAGGTTTTTTGTGATGTACCCTTCGCATCTTGCCTGTTAGTGCACAGTTCTTTCTTTCAGGAGAGGATAATCTAGTATTTACCTTTGCAGCCTCTTCCAATTAGGAAGAAGGAATAACTCCTTTCCATCCTGCGAAGTAGATTAAAGTTTTTCCAAGGTAGATCATGGCCCTTGTAGGGTTGTAAGAGGATTCAGAAGGAATTGCAGTGTCTCTAAGCCTCAAAATGGCTAAGTAGTTTTAATTGTTGGCAACAACTCAAACTGCAACTGCTTCTTATGTTCACGCACTGGAGCAGCAAAGCTGCTAGGTGGCTAGTTTTGCCTTCCCAGTGCAAACATCTTCAGCCAGTGGTTATGCTGGATGGAGAAGGGGGTAGATCAGTTCAGTGAGCTGACAGGAAGTCGTAAGTCTAAAGAGCTGCATTTGTGGAGGGGCAAGGGGGGAATCTACAAAAACCTGGATCAAGTAATAGATTGGTTACTTCCCTGTTACTCTGCTAATGAAGTAGTACTGCAGTGCTGGTTTCCTCCCCTGGTGAGCTCTCCCAAATTGGCCATTGGATTGTCTTTCTGATTTGGTCTTCCGAGACAACTACTGCTGTTTGACATCCATGCAAACTTTCAGAATTTTTTATGTCAAGAAATGCACACAATGCATTCTGCACTGGATAAATCCACAGTGTGTGTGCATGTTGTGCAGATTGCTTGTGTCCTGACAAGGCTGATAGCTCTGCTTTGATAGTCACAGCAGAAGTATGTGCTTTCTTAGCAACAAGCAGCTGATGAATTAATCTGATCCCTCCACTAGATGGGATGGCAGCACCATAATTTCTAAGCACTTACAGTAAAAATGTGAGGTTCCAGCACAGCCTGCTCACAGCCTGCTCTGTATGATGTGTTCCCATGCCAGATACTGTTAGCTAGAGGCTACAAAAGGCAAAAGTGCTTAGTTCCAGTTCCTCTTCACCAGAAAGAGCACAGAAAAGGAAATTATTTAGTGCCCCTGAGAAATGATACATTGAGGATTTGGGCTGACATCATCCAGCAATCAGGCAACATTTTGCCCTGCAAACCTCTAGGTCATATCCTAATGTGAACAGAAATGAGGGAGCAAGCAGAGGCTGAGAGCTGTCACTTTGGCATTGCCACTAAATGCACCGAGTGCTGTTAGATGTCCAGAGAAAGGGGAGGCAAGCTTATTTTTCAAAGCAGGAAGAAATTTAATATTTTTTAAAATCTAACCTTAACATTCATTACAATAGTAGTCCATTATTGCTAATACAGTAATGTCTACTATGCCTTTAACTGCACTTCTCATTCATTAACCTAGAATTATAATGCAGATAGTATATGAGTAACACTCCTTTGCTTTATGCTTTTAATTTTACACGCAGAAGTTAGGAATGTTGTTAGTTCTGCTTTCTCCTGAGGAAAAAGTACAAAAAAAGAGATTAAATAAATTGCTCAAGAACTCTAATCAAGTATATATCATGAACAAGCAGTACCTGAATATGCTGATCCATGGCTTCTCGGTATTCTATTTTACTGGGGCCCTTCATCACCATGAACTTCACAAGAAGCTAGACACAGTCTCTTAAGAAAACCTCTCGTATTTTTATCTTTACAGTGCAACAGCCTAGATATTGATTGTGTTGACTCTAATCGTAAAGGTACATTTTTACTGAAATTAAATCTGAAAATAAATACAACCTTGAGCACATTTTGTCATCTATTATATTTTTACATTCAAGTTTGCTTAATCTTTTTTTACTTTCAGTTTTCAGCATGCCAAACATCTTTTTCCTGACACCACTCAGACAGGGTTCATGCACTGTCAATCCAAACTGGAGAACAGAGTAGTAAGCAAGAGGAGCTTGTGGGATCTGGGAATGTGTGAGAAATAAGTAAGGATGCTAATACAAAAATGAGTTGATTAGGAGTGAAATTATTATACGCTTTGTAATTTAATGCCTAGCATTAAGTTCCAGAGTTAATGTCCCCTGGAGAGGAACTGAACACTTGTAATTCCCCCCCAGGCTGAAGCCTCAGAGGCCACAGAAGCAGTCAGGCAATACAGCATCAGGTACGTTCAGCTGATGCTTTCAGTGCTTCCTTAGTAACCTTAAGGACTTGCATTCTGAAGCACAATTTCATAGCAAAACATGAATGCTTTTTCCAGGGGATCAGGGAATAACCTGGGTCCTCTGAGTCATATTTACTTTAAGCTAAGAGCTTCTCTAAACTTCCTTCTGGTACAGCTTTGAGATTCATTTGTCCTTAATGGTGCACATTGCAACCGCTCTAACTGTTGCTCCTTTGAACAACCATAGCACCTGCATTTAAACACTCTGAGAGCATTGTCACATAGCAGATACTGTAGGCAAGGCAAAATACCTTTTGTTCTGCAGTTATAGCTCCACAGTGTAAATTCCACAGAAATTCCCACAGTGTTAATTCCACTGGTTTTTTTTTTCATTGTATATATATAAAAAATAATGCTTCCATCCCAAATACAAATATTAGAGGGTCAGAAATCTAGCTACAAGTCTCCTGGATGTACTGGCATCTAATTCAGTTTTCAGCCATAAACACAACAACTGAAAGGGCAACTCCAGTCACTGTACCTTGTGCATCTGCTATGCCTTGAAGCAACATATTCTTACACTGTTACTTCATGCTATACTTCCTGTAGTCTCCTAACTGTCCATCTTAGAACGTCCACAGGTCACATTTTTATGATGCTATCCTATGTATTGCTTTTTATGATGTGTGTGTGTATTATTCATGCTTTTAGCAACTGTGGCTTTTGTGTTTTTCTAGTGTTGGCATACTTCTAAGAGAACAGATTTTTTTTCCTATTGCAGGCTTCCCCTGGATCAGGCAATATCCACCTTGCCTGTGGTGGTGGACCAGTTAAGACAGATGCTGGCCACCTTGCCTGTTGGTTTTATTTGTCTACTAGGGATGTTCAGAAGCTGCATTCCACAATGAGGGCCTCATTTAACAGACAATAACACGGAGATAGTTCCCACCCACAGAGAGCTCACTGCCTAGGGTTATGGAAAAATATATTAAGCAGAGGTCAAAGAATAGGAAAGGGCAATAATGCAACACTGGCCACCCTGCTTTCCATGGGCCTCTTGCCTCAGGGGTAACAGTCAACCTTGCCTGCATAGGACCAGCTGTCTCTTACTTAATACATACATACACCCATGCATGCACACGCAGGCTGTGCATAAATTAAACAGTCGAGTGCTAACAAATAGCAAATGCTCAATTCAAGCCAGATGTGACCCACTCCCTAGACACCAGCAAGTAGCTTCAGGCTGGAGTTTCATGCTGTTGGAGGTGACTTGGAAAGCAAGCCTGATGGGAAGGCTCCAACACTTAAAATCCAGTGGGCCTCTCTAGGGGAGTACCTTTCCTCTGGCTGAACAGACCTCCCCAACCCAGGCTATCATCCAACACTTTGCATAAACCCCCCTGCTTCTTGGAAGAAATTAGGCAATGGGGTTTCCATGTCCATGATATGGGTTATGATATGTTCTATTTGGATACTTGGAACGTGTACAAATCTTTAAAATCTGAGAATCTCAATTGTCATTCTATGAAAATCCTACACTTTTTTTTTTTTTTTTTTCTGTGTAGGCATCTTTTAGAGCCTTAGTAGATACAGACTTTTCTTGGTAATGTTGGATCCAAGTTTCATACTTGGCACAGGAGACAGCTGACTTAATGCAGGACTGACCAGCTGGAATTCCTGTGTGGCTTGCAAGAGCAAGCAAAAGCATGCTGCAAACTGTCCTGTTCCATGGCTTCAAAATGAACAGTGAACCTGGAGAAAATATCAGTGGCCTTGGTGCTCAGAGTGAATGCTTGTGGGACAAGAGCCATTGAAACAGATTTGTGGATTAGGAAATCTTTTGTGAACAAATTCAAAGTTGCCCTTGAAATGATTATTTCTTTAATTTCAAAAGAATGCTGCTTCTGAATATTCCTGCTTTGATTAACTAGGAATTGCATCAGCATCCCCATTATTATTACTAAATAAAACTGTTTGAGTTTCAGTCCATAAAGTTTGATCAAATGTATTTTAGTATTGCTGTCTAAACATTTCATCTAGTTAATGTCTAACTTCAAGTATTTTTAATATTTGTACTTCCTAAATTATTCGGAGAGAAGCTACTGATCAGAGGCCAAATGCTGATGTCATTTACACCAACAATAAGCCCAACATTGCTCAATTCTCACGAGGTGCTGCCAGGGGCTGAGACTTTGGTGTCCAACCTCGTTTCTCCCAACAGATGGCAGCCTCTTGACTTCTCTTTTTTCCCCCTCTCAGATTTTAGGTAAAAGGCAGCAGTGGAAACACCCTCACTGTATTTTTGCCTTGAACAAGAAAGACTTTTGGCCTTTCTGAGTTAACCTTTGCCTGTCATACTAACTGGGAGGGGGGGGGGAAGAAAAAGGGGAGGGGGTATGAAGCCACTTGCTAAAGTCCAGAGAAATAAAGGAGTGGAATGTGCATTAATACATGAATACATGAAGTAACAGGGATGACTTGACAATCAGTGTCAATAAATAGCAGTCAGAAAAGTCTGAGTCAAATGTAATGAGAAATGTTCACAGAAAAAGTAAGCAAGCCCAGCTGAACTTCTCCACTATGGCATGTTCTGGTGCACAGGTGCCTCTTGTAAACACTTCTTAGAGAGTCAAAAAATCTCTGTCATGGGCTAAAATTAAGTACTGGCACCTTTCATGCAGACTTTGCAAAGCCCTGTTACAGACAGGAATTTATAAGCTCAATTGCCCTACAAGGTAAGAACTAAAAGACTCTTACTGATGTGGGAAAATAAGACACCAAAGGTGATCTATGCACAATTTTACTACAAGGTGTGTTTTGGTGAGGGTTGAGATATTTTTATCTTTTTTTTTCAACAGTATACTCCCCACTCTGCCAGCAGTTACAATGCTACAAAGATGTATTGTAGTGGTAAAATGATTCCCTTTGCCCAACAAGAACATACTATTCTGATAAGAGTATTTCAACACCAACATAGTTGTGTTAATACTGGAGAATTTGTATAGCTTTACTGAACTGGAACAGTTAAAACAGTACAACCCTGGCATATAGATAAGGACTAAGTATCTTATCCAAATATATGGAGCAAGTAAATGGCTGATGTGGGAATAGCACACAGCAGTCTTTCTTCCCAAGCTGCTTTTTGGACTGCCTAAAACTATTCTGTTCATTTCTTCTCACTAAGGGGTAACACAAAGCATCATTGTTTGTCAGAATGTCATGGCTTAAAAAGAGATGCCACCCTCTAATTTATAAAACCAAGTGAAACAAAACATTCAAAAGTATGTCTTCTTTCCAGTGATACCTGACACTTTTGTGTGCTTCCAGAGGAGTGAGTTTTAGTAGTACTTTATTTGGGCCAGATAAAACCCAGATATTTGCACGGAATTGCTTGTGGGGTTTTTTAACGTACATTTACCTATGTTCAACTGGAGTGAAAAAAACCCAAAAGGTTAAAACAAAACAAAACATCAACAAACTTTATACAAAGACCATCATATCTGACAGGTGGAAGTATGACAGTAGTGTAGCAGTGTACATCCAACTACTTGTGATACGTAAAGCTCATGAAGCCTTGGATCCCGGGTTTCCTCTTTGTGTAGATGTAGGACGTAACTCACTGAGCGTGGTAATGGGGACAGCAATAATTGAAGGCGACCACGGAGGAATGTGGTCACTGAAGGTTTAATGCAGTTAATGCAGGAGATCAGGTACAGGGGAAAAGGAGAGACCTTTTTGAGCTGTGTGTTTTATCCTCCAAAAGTATAACAGGATGGGCAGGAAAACCAAGTGAAAAGGCTTTTATAGGGAAGAAGTAGGGCAGGCCCACAGGTATACCCCATAGGAAGATGGTTTTGGTTGCATGGTTCTCCATTTAAGTTGTTTTATTTCTATGGCTCTGCATCCCTATCTGAGCTACTGTTGTAGCTGTTCAGATAACACGTTCCTATTATCCTCTTCAGATCAGCCTTTGTGTGTTGTCTTCCCCACACATTACACCAAAATTTGTATTCCTTCCTCACCATAGAAGAGCTTTCTGGGCCATGTGGGCCAGCCATGGAGTTGGTCTCTCCAAGGAGTCATGGAGCAAGCCCAGAGAGCAGTGGTCACGTAAGGGTCATTACAAGCAGCTAGGGCTGGCACAAACTGATCTTCAACTGAGCCAGACTGAAAAATTTCAAGACCATCACAAAGCTCAAATGAAATATTTCTGAAGTTCAGATATTTTTTTTCCTTTTAAAACTTCCCTTTCTGTGAAAAAGTCTGCTTTTCAGTATTTCGGGACAAAAATTAATTTTGAATTATCTGGATTTCCCTTGGGAGGAAAATTATGCTTTTCAATGAGCTGGAAGTGATGTATCTTAAAATTCCCAGGCAACAATCTTATATTGGTATTTTTAATTCTGAGGACCATTCCCATGAGTTTCTAGTATTTTTAAAGTAGGTCAAATTTTGAACACAAAAAACCTTAAGAGTTATGCCCCTTTCATCTTTCCTTAGGAGCAATAAGCCTTTTTGGTATTATTGCTGGCTTAAATATTAAACAGGAAGCAAATTACATTTCCAGCCATTAAAGTACAATAGAACAGCTCTATTGTCTGAATCAGTGCAATATTAGGTCAGATTGTCAGAAATGCTCAAAAATGAAGTCATATGGAAAGAATGCAATAAATTAAGACTTTTTATGCTTTTGTTGTGAGCTCTGCCTGATGAGGGATGACTTCTTCATTCCTGCCAATTAAGGTGGGAAATTCAGCCCCCAAAACTTGAATTCAGTATGCAGCTACATGGTATTTGATATTCAGACATATAAGGGCACTACAAAAGTGCAGCCCACTTTAATGTTGCTGTTTAGAAGACTCCACGATTATCAGCCCTTCTACTGTGTGACCAGACACCTTATTTTTGAGATCTATTTTAAGTGACTCCACAAATAGAGACATTTGCTTTCGACTCCATTGGCTTGAATTGTACTCTGTAAGGTTTTAGCTCAAAGGGCTAAAAGTGTGGAGCTACAAAGTGGCTTTTCAATATAACGCTCCTTTAGTCAAATCCCTGCTCATATAAATGTAATGCTAGGACAGACCTGAAGGATCTTGCAGGGACAAGTGTAGACAACACTTGACAGTATCTGACACCCAGTGCCTGGTAGCCTCCTAGCAGTGGTGTCCTGCCTATATTTGCTATTCCTGGCCTTGACATTAAGCCTGACAACAAAACTAAACAGAAGCTGGAAACTGTTGCTTAGAGGAGCAATAAACTATCATTGAGGTGACTGCTGATGTCATGCCTTCATGAAAAGCAGGAGCTGCTGTCTGGTGGTGGAAGACCCGGGGAGTTTCTCACCCTCAGCTTTGTGCTTCCCATGCTTTCCCAGCAAGGCAGTGTGACATTCCAGTTCTTCCTGTTTGCTGCCTTGGGCAACTATCCAGAGGGTGTTTGGACCCAACCTGTTGTAAATTTTAAAGCATTGAGTACCAGGGATCCTATGGCCTCCAAGGACTCTCTTACTGTGCTGATCCCATGACAGGTTTTTTCAATAACTAAAACAGTGCTGCAAATGAAAGCTGTTACTTCCTGTCTTGACCTAGATGGATTTGGATAACAATTTATTTATCTTCCTTCACAGTAATTTTACTTAATGCAAGAACTTCGTACTGTTCCCATTTTTCTTCTCTTTTATAGACTAAAAAAATCGAGGCCTTTTGTCCTTTTCATGTAGCTTATGTTTTCCAAGACTTTTAACACTGGCATGGCAAAGCTGTTAGCCCCTGATCTTCCAAATCCCTTTTAAATGCAGTGTCCAAAACCACAGTATTCCAGCGGAGGCATCCTTGGTGTAGAACTATTTCTTCCTGGGCTTACTTTAAGTATGATTCTCCTGTCATACTTAGGCATAGAATGAGATTTGGCCTTTTCACCTTTGCTTTGTATTTCACTTGTGATCAAGACCTAACCTCTTGAATCCTCTACTGTAGTTTTTCTGTCTCCTTAGTTAATCCTCTTTCAGGAGCAAATTCTTCAACTATTACTATAGCTGATTTTTTATTTTGTTTTTAATTTCTATATCATGCTTAGTAATTTTATTAAATACTGCATTGTTGGCTGGATCACTTTCTCAATTTAACACAATTGGTTCATGTTCTAAATGTCTCCTCTGAGAGGTTTGTAACATTTTTGAGCATGATTTCTAAGCATAAATTTTAGAAGCCTGCTCACTGTCCCACAGTTATTAAGGATCACGTTAAATAGAAGCAGATTCACATCACCACTGGAAATACTCTTTCCTGTTGTGCTAGCAAATCACCAAGAACTTGCTGGGTGTCTCTGGTATAGCTGCAATTCCCACCAGAAATGCAGCCTCAGAATCTATAGTGGACAAGAAATGCAATTCAAGGCAAGGAGTCTCCTCCCTGACATCTCTTCAATATCCCCTATCCTTCTGCAGTATGTCTCTTCATCATGAGTCCACCCATTCATTGCCACCTTTGCCTATTCTTACCCAGAGTTCCTGGCTGGCACGGTTCTGCTCACTGTGGGTCACATAACTTCTCAGTCAGTGAAATAACTCAGCTAGAGGAGCCTTCAGCTTTTTCTCAATACTTAGTTACTGACTGTGAAAGATTCATGCATATGAGGTGTGCTCAGCTTTACCGTCATACACCATTGTTTTGACAGCCCCGATGAAGTTCCAGGTATGACATTATCAAACAGAGTATGCCCTAGAGAAATTATTTTTCTGAGTGTTTTACTTCACACTCTTTCTCAGCTTAAAAATGCAGAACAGGCCACAAGAACACTAAAAGAAAAAGCTTTGATTCAGCACAGAACTTCAGTATACTCTTACGTTTAAGCAGTTATGCAGTCAGATTACAACAGTGCTTAATATCCAAGTGCTTGACTACAATGCTGAGCTGAATCTGATGGTGGTCCTTGCTTTTTTTTACTATAAGGTAAATTTGCTTACTAATTGCTCCCATTGCATTAAACAACAGAACCCAAATCTCTCCAAAATAAAAAAAGGGCACATTCTAATTGGGGCAAGACAGGTGCAGTGGGGTAATCCACATTATTGCAATACAAATATAAAGGGAATTCCTTGTTCAGGGAGGATAACAAAGGAAGCTGCTAGAAAGCCCTGGGAATTATGAGAAAAGGAAAGAAGCTGGGTGCTTTCCTGGCCACGATCTGCTTTATGTACACCCCACTCACGAGACAGAGGAGCTTTCTGTAAACAGCTGGCAGAATCACCCAAGCCAATGGCAATGGGCGACTCAGTTGTTAAGAAAGGTCCTCATCAAGGCATATTTCTTGGAAAACACTGGTGACAAACTTTGACATGAGAGAAAGTGAAACCAACTGGAAGGGGATTTCTTCTCCACATGGCTCCAACAGACAGATACACACTACTTGTGACATGAATGCGAGAGGGAGCTTGGGTTAGGATGATAACTTTAGACCGAGTAACCTGTAGGGAAGGACAGAGTATCAAAAGTTAACTGACTGCTAGGATGAGGAAATTAGATAATTGTTATGTTGGATCACATAGGAGTACTCAGTCAGAGAAAAAGGATGTAGGAAGCTCAG
Organism: Calypte anna; assembly: GCF_003957555.1. Lineage (NCBI taxonomy): Eukaryota > Metazoa > Chordata > Aves > Apodiformes > Trochilidae > Calypte > Calypte anna. Next base: position 81,312,942 of record NC_044244.1, read on the forward strand.
TGCTCTTCAAAGGAATTACAACCACCAAATCTAAACTAACCTAGTACACAGGAAGGAAAAGTAAGTATAGTAAGACATAAATGTGGATAAGGCATGAGTTTTAGTTGATCCAAAAGAAAAAGAAAGCTGACAGAAAGTTGAAGGTAAAGTCACATGAAGAGTTCTGAAAGAACAGCGCAAGGCATTACTGTCTAAATGCTGACGAAAAAAAAGCAGAAGATGCATGAAAGGCGATAAAAACATTATGAATACATTCACAGAGAGAAAACCAAGATCTAGGCCTTTTCTTTGATGGGAAAGGATAGAGACTGATACAGCCAACTGCCCTCAGGGAACAATGACCGAGGCCAGCTTTGGGACTCTCAGAGAATCCTTGAGGTGCTTGTGCTAACGGTGCTTACTGTCAGCTCGCTTTAGACACAATTGCAAAAGCAACACAAATGACTGTTGCTTGTGTCGTGAAGACAGAACTCCCACCGAGGTGAGGAGGCCTGGTCCAGAGCAGAAACTAGAGAGCTCTTGGGAAAATGACTTCACCTCGCTTCACGGGCTGAGAAGCCAATATGTGCCTCAGAAAGACAACGCGACGGAGACCGTCGGTATTACACAGCCCGGGCAAGCTGACAAAATCCACGGCGGCGAGTGGAACGCTTCCCTCGGGGACGCAAAGCTGAGGACAGGCCACAGAAAGCGCGGTGTGAGAGGGGAGGAGGGATGAGTTTCCCCCCCCCCCGGCCCTGCGTGCCGCTCGCCCCGTCGTCAGGAAGGAAACGATTCCATTCCTTCCTCCCACACCCGGCCGGCGGCTGGGGCTGGGCCGACCGGCGCCGCTGCTCGAAGCCGACAAGGAGCACCCTATCCCCGCCGGGCTTGGCCCCCCCCACTCCTAGACACCAGACCCCAGGCCCAGAGGGGTGAGAGGGGCGGGAGGGGGAGAAAGAGGCCTGGCCCCGCCCCGCCGAGCCACCGCCACCCCCCGTCGCCCTCATCCAGCCCTGCGCTCGGGCAACGGAGCCACCGCCGGCGGGGGAGGTTAGAGCCGGGGGGGGGGGGGGGCCCGGACACACACCGCTCGATTGGCCGGCGGTGAGCCAAGAGCGGGGCTGTCTGCTGGGCTGCTGTTGGCCCAGGCACTCGATGGTTCGGCCCCGCTTCTTCTTCCCCGTTGGCTGCCGGAGCCCAGCGGGCCCCGCCTTGCCCCCGCCCCTCCGGGGTCATTTAAGTTTATGGTGAAAATAAATAAATAAAGCGGGAAATAGAAATGCGTAGAAGGCGGGGGAGGGGGGGGGGGAGTAGGAGGAGGTGGGCGCGCAACCTAACCTGCTCTTTGGGGGCGGAGACGCTCTCGGCGACCAATCGAGACACAGCTGTGGGAGCGAGTGGTACCTCCGTCGAACCAATCAGAGTTCTAGGCCGGCGAAGGCGGGCTTTATTGTTCTAAACGCCGGCCAATGAGTGGCGCCCTGGAGTTTGACCGACATTTGCATCTACCAATAGGAGGGTCGCGTAGCGGGCCGGGGAGCGCCGCTTCACCTATAGAAAATGAGAGACGAGTCGGGAAGAATGGGGCGGGCCCAGGGAGCGGCGTGGGGGGGTGAGGCCCGCCCGGGAGTGGCGGGGCTATGAGCCAATGGCGGCACGTTGGCGGGGCGGGGGGGGCCGGGGCCAATGAGGGGCCCGGCGAGGCGGCGGCGGCTGCCTGTGAAAGTGCCGAGCTGCTGCGCGGAGGGAAGGGAGAAGATGAGAGAGGTACCGCGTTTCCGGGGTCAGCGGGGGGTTAGGGGCGGGGTCTCCGGCGGGCACAGCCTACCAGGGGGTGGGCCGACCGGCCGGCCGGCAGGCACCGTGATGCGGGCGGGCTGGTGGTGGGGGAGTCGGAAGGCGGCGAGGGGAGGGGGGGGAGGCGGGAAGTGGTGCCCGGGCCGCGTTTCTCGGGGCGCCCCGGGGCACCACTTTATCCCGGCGCTCGCGCCAGCCGTTAGGTCCCAACCGCCGCCCTGAGGCTCTGGTCGCGCGCCAGGAGGCTGTCGTCCCCCGCTCCCCTCACTCACTCGTCCCGCCGGGACCGGGTGGGGAAGGGGAAAGGGAAGACAGGGAGAGAGAGCCCGTACCCAGCCTTTTACACAAACACACACACCCCCGCCGACCCCCCGCACACTCTTCGCGGTTACGCGGAGCGTTTTCCCCCGTCCCGAAAAAGTTTTTTGGAGCCGGCGGCGGGGTTACAGCGCGTAGCCGCAGCGTCGCGCTCCCTTGAGAGTGCGTGCGGCCGGCGGGAGAGTTGGCACTGACATCTTCCTGCCCCGCTCCTCTTCCACCTCCCTCCCCTCCTCCCGCCGTAGAAGGGCCGCTGGCCGGGCCGCTGGGAAAAGTTGCCAGTGCCCTTTTGTGAACGGCGCGACGGCAAGGCGAGGGCCGCGTCCGCCGGGACGGGGACGGGGGACGGGGGATGGTGGAAGGGGGGTGGTGCGTTTCGGCAGCATCGGGTTTGTGTGCAAGGTGCCTGGCACGGCGGTGACGGCTGCGGGGCGGCGGGGACCGTGCGGTCCGGCGGCGGCGGGATGAGGGGGCGGGTGGGTGGTTGGTTGGGTGGCGGGGGAGAGCCAGGCTCGGGAGGAGTTGCTCGTCCTCCGACACCGGTGAGCTCAGCTGCTTTTATACGTCGTCCCTTCGGTTTGACGGAGAAAATAAGTACGTTTATTCTCCCGGAGGCTGGCAGCGCGTTTTCTACCTGAGCGAGCCACCGGGATACTCTGTGTCTTGGGTACAACAGTGGCTTTAAAAGCAATCAGTCGCTTGTCCTTCCAGTGCCAGACATCTGTTTATGCCAAGATGGCAGGGGCTCGTATCCAGGTTTCTTAGCCTGTTCAATATGGAGTGTTCTCACATTTATAAGTGGAGTACAAAGATAAAATGAATTAGGTAGTCGTTACGGGCTGCCTTACTGTCATCCAGACTTCGCTTCCTTTCGTAGCCGAGTAAGTCTTTATTTTTTTCAAGTTAAATGGCCTCTTGAAGTGCCCGCGTCAGTCTTGCTCTCTTTGCTTAACGGCAAACGAGAGATTGCAAAGAAGAGTCACATTCTAATAACTTAAACGAATATTACACAAAGCCTGAAGTTAAGTTCTTGGCTCAGAGTGATTATTTAGGAGGGAAAAGTACCTCTAGAGAAGCTGTAATTATTTACAAGTGCGAAACAGTCCTGAAAATTGAAAAAAATCTTGGGTGTTTCTGGATGGTGGGGACATACTCTGGTAAAAATAATGCTTTTGAAATTATGAGGCTAATGTTACAAAAATGCAGTATCATTTAGCATCTGTGTATCGCGGGGCACTTTGAAAGAAAGAGTAACTCAAAAATAAATCTGTGGTAGGAAAGCAGTGTCATCCTTCTTTTACATGAATAAAACCTCAGAAGCAAGAGCTCTTTTAACAGGCTGTATTCAGTAGATGCTGTGAGTACACAGTATTAGAGCTGACTGGGAGGATCCTTCCCTTCCACCCTGAGTGGAAAATGTGGTATTTGTGAAGCTGCAGTTTTCTGCAGGAAAGTTCCAGTTTTACTGGAAAAAAGTTGGATTTTTCTGACCAGAAAATTAATGATGGTTCATGGCTACCTGCCTTGAAAACTTCTGTCCACTTTATGCTTAACTGCAATCACAGTTAACAAAATCTTCCCTTGAGAGACCTCCACTTCCCTCCACACTCCTTTCTTCTTCCCCCCAAGCGTTCCCTCCCCCCCTTTAAGGGGACTGTGACTTTTTATTCCACAAAGGATGTGAGAGCTTTGCTACTTATGCTGCAGCACAACTGAACATTTTTTCATAGGGCGAAAATTCCAGTATTTGGCCAGCCTGAATCAAAACTTCTGGAAACTTGGGGCCAGATCTTTGGCTTGTACAAACTGGCTAGTTCCATTGTGTTTAGTCCACAGAGGATTTGGCCCTAGTTAATTAATGGTTCACCCGAGGTCGTGCAGTGAGTTGATTTTTAAAGCTGGAGGCTGAATTCAGAGCTGTTATTATTCAATCCTGTCATATACTTGAAGTTTACTGCACAACACTGTATTTTTCTTAGAGGAGCTGGATTAATAAAAGCCAGAATCCATGAGGCTCTGATTGCAACTTTTCTTAAAAATCATGTTCTGAAAAATGTATTCAATTGTGATCTTGCTAGAAAAGAGAGTAAATATGTTGTAATTAGTGCATAGGTGACACTGACTACTGGGAGAGAGAGGCCTGAAAAACTGCTTTTGTTATTTAAACCTTTCTTTCAAAGTACAAAAGCATTTGATTGGCACTTCACTGATTTAATAGTCCATTTGTGATGCAGGAAGAACATTACAGAAGATTTTAGCATTATTTTAAATCTCATCATTTAATCTGTAGGTGTTTTTTAAAAATCCTCATCTCTATCAGAAGAAAACTTTCTGTTAACATGTAGAATCTGTGAACTAGTCAGTTGTTAAAGATATGGATGCCTCGTGTCTTCCAAAATGAAATAGTTTTTAAATCTTCCAATAAAACATAGCTTGTTTGTTATGTTAGTGGAAAAAAAAAATTCCTTCTGGCAAAGGATTTCATGTTTGCTGTTACTGCGTTGTAATGTTAGGAATGGAATCCAAAGCCCTCTGCTTTAAAATCAGGGTCGCTGGCATTCAAACTAAAGAGATCCTGTGAGGCAGCAGTGTTGGATGTACAAAGTACCACTTACCTCATTCAACGGTCTGAATTCACGGAGGTTGTATTTCACCTGTACTTGCATAAAGATGCTTTGCAAAGGTTGAAATTTTTCTGTTTTACCCATGGGAAAGATACAGTGCAACAAATTGAAACAGACTGATTTGCACGCATACACATACACCTCCCCCCCCCCATCATCTCCCGTGTTTCTCATTTTGAGAAGATTTCATAAAGCTCATGATGTCTTGTCTTCGCCTTCCAAATATTTGAGGAGTTACTTCATTACTAAAATATATGCTAGAAAGACCCTGAATCAAACGGCACTGAAACGACTTCCCGATGTCAAAGAGCAGTCAGTGACAGAGTTTGAGCAGACCTTCTGCCCCCGAGCCACAGCTGCACCTATTGGCTTCGTTGTCCTGTCCCTCCTACGCACATGCATGCCTGGCATTGTTTTGAAAATACAGCAGAAACTTGATAATTTAAACTCGAAGAGCCCCTTTGTGGAATTAATTTATTGGGTAAATCAGTGACTATATATACAGACAGATTTAAAAAAAGAAAAAAAGATGCTGTGTCACAGTGTATGATTTATTCTTTTACCTCAAGCAGTGTAGCTTAATTGTCACTACACTAACTGAATACCCTGGAAAATATTTTGTTTGTTATTTAAAAACTGAAGTCTTAAAACATCCCAGCATAGTTCTGGTCTTGTTATTTAAGTCTGCGAGGGGAATTGGATTTTCAGCTCTTGAATGAGGAGTTATAATTTGGGATTAGCAATTAATCCATAACACCTATTTTATGGCAGAGGATTTATAGCATGCCTCAGAGGTTAAACCACAGCCCTAGTATGCTGATCTGTGCTGCAGGCTTATTTGATTTCAGCAGGACTGCCTGCCTAAGACAAATAGGATTTGATCCTTGCTGGGTAACCTTGGTCAAATTCCAGGTGACCCTCAAGACTTACTATTTCCATCTTAGTATTAGAAAATAAATGTGTTCTTTTTGCTTATTTTTCACAGGGCCTCAGTATTGTTCGGTATAGTTTGTCATGTGAGGCTGTAAATCCCTTCAAGTGAGGTGGGATTTTAGATTTGCAAACTGTTCCCAAATGATCGCATGTGTATCATGAAGAAAGAAGCTGTCCTCTAGTCAAGCATGTACAGAACTTCTGAAGTTTAGCTCATTAAGATTCCAGAGTGACTTCAGATATTAATGTAGGAGATGCTATGGGGAAAAATAATTATTTTTAATTTGTTCAAAGTACCAAAGTAATGTTAAGTAAGTGGATTTCATCTGTAATTGCATACATAGTAGCCCAAGAAATCTTACCACATATTTAAGCTCTCTGAAGAGACCAGCTATTGCAGAAAGTGTGCACAAATTATTACAGTATTAGAAAAACCAAAACCAGTATAGTGTATAAAATAGGCAGCTCTTAGTAAACTTTGTTTACACTTCCATTGTCATGCTGACCCTTGATCTTGGGTATCAGAGAGAGCAAGATAAACACAAAAAAATTCAGCTCTAATTTTCATGAGCAGTACATACTGAGATGAATCATTGGGCATTTCTGAAGCAAAAGAAAATAGTTGCCACTGACAGGTTTCAACAACCAGAGTAGGTTTGGGAAGGTCTGTATTACATTGTGGCCTGAGCAGGGTAAGCAGAACAAAAAAAGATTTCAGGATGTAGATTTTTTTTATGCTTACTGATATTAGTAGATCCCAGATTCTGCTCTGATTTTCCCAGGTATTCATGAGTGGTGCCTCAAGGAGTACCAAAATACAACACCATAACCAATTTTCTTTTGTAGTACCAGGGAAAGTGCTGTGTCTGAGACTCTTACTATTTATTCAAATAAATAATTGTTACATCAGCTTTTCTTCAATTTTTCATCAAATATGGGGTCCAACCCAAATGTTGGTTCTTACAATTTCATGAAAGCATACTGAAGACTGAGTACTTGTTCACTGATTTTGATTCCTGGTTTAAGACTTGGGACTGGTAAAGTTCATTGCTCTTTGCCAAGAGCAGTGTATTTGACTAAAGGGAAAATTGCTCAGACTTTGTTTCCTATCTGTATAATGGGAATAATACCACGTGTTGTCATCACAAATATTTGCAAAGGTATGTACACAGAGAATTCCAGAATGTTGCTGTTATGATCGTATTTAACATCTCAAGCAATAATTTAAAATGTTAGGTGCCAATTATTCTATTGGCTATTTGCTTTGACAATAAATGCCAATGTCAGTAGCTTTATAAACTTTGGTGTTGTTATTCTGAGTTTGCATCAGAAAACAGAATGTGGCTTAGACATGAATTTCCTCTTTGAAATAACTGAAGTGACATCAGTGGAATTATACAGGAATGATTTTGGCACTGATACTACTGAAAGACATAGTGCTGTGTGAGTGCTTTGGCCTCATACAAAATGAGCTGTATTAGTAGTACAGGAGTTTAAAGCTTCTTTGGAACTCTAGTATCCTATTTACCAGTTTGAGTTTTCAAATACTGCAGCTAGGAAGCAGTGTTTCTGGAAGAACTCCACAGGGTTCAAAAATGTGAATGTCTCGCACCCCATACTAATTATACACAGAAATGACTTAATCACTGTATGGCCCTTAGCACATCTATTTGACAAAAGCTTAAGAACTTCAAACTGCTGAAGTATTTTTATGACAAACTACAGTCAGAACTCTAGGCTGCTTTTGTTACACATAACACTGCTTCCAGACACTGTAAATATTTGCCTTCAGAAAATCTTTGTGTGGTGTTTACTCACATCATGGAAGATGAAAAAACCAGAAACAGCCACTGTTTCAAAAACTGGTAACAATTTTAAACTGTTCATATTTTTGCATCTATCTTTCGAGACCCCCAGGCTTTAGTTCCACCATTAGCAAGGCTAGTTCTGTACGTTCCCCTCTCCCACTGAAGGTAGTTAAAAGTTACAGTCTTTAAACATAGTCACCTCAAGTTACCTACTGAACACCCTCAAAACTAAGGGCAAAATTGTTTGGAAAAGACTGGGAGTTCTGTAAGTTTGGTGTTCAGGCCATGAGAAAAGTTGTTGGTCTTTAGGATTTTTAAGTGTAACAATGAAATTAGGGATTGAAATGGCAGGTGCTTCTATTCTTCTCTGGAACAAGCGATATCTATTTTGTTAAGCAATTTCCTGTTTCGCAGCTGTGAAGTAAATAAATAAAATATTTGTTCCATTTAGTTGGAATTTAAAGATTGGGCCCAGTTTGTCTCCAAACATTTGCAGGGCTTCTCCCCCATTGTAGTGTATGAGTAACATCCACTTAACTCAATGCGAGGTTTTTTTTTTATCGTGTGGCTGAAGAGTCCCTATTTATAGCATTCAAACATTGGCAGGTGCAAGACTGGTGAGAAACTTCAGTCTCACACATACAAACTAGTTGTTTAGGAGATTCTTCTACATGGTGGTAGCTGCTCTTAGCTGGGCTGCTAGAATCAACAGCGTTGCTCAGTGGCTGTCTTCTTAGTGAGATCAATCAGCTTGTATTTCCAGGAGGGTGTGGGACGCAAAAGGGCCTTATGGTTCTGATTGCAGTAATATACTTAGCTATGGCAGCTTTAGCAATTATTTATAGAAGTGCTAATTATATCAATAGAAATAGCAATATTAATACTGTTAAGTGTCAGAATCCACGCTTGACAGCATGAACTAAACGCAGCTACTGTGAAACAAAGCAGCCAGCTTGTCTCCCTTGTCAAACCACCAATATGCATTTCAGGAAGAGTACACACCCACCTTAATTGCTTGGGGTCTCACCATTTTTGCTCATCTTGTTATATCACTATCATTTCAAGCTGAAAACTCACAAGACCGGCTGTTCCCATGAAATGCAAACTGTATCCAAAGTCAGTCTGGAAAATTCAAACTGTGACTAACAGTGGATTCCAGTTTAAAGCTGTCATCCTGCAATGCTGGAAACTGAAAAGTGTCTCGAAGTTCAGAATCTGACCGAAACTTTTAGTCTGTATTTTACCACTCCTTGTTTACAAAATAGTTGGTGAAAACTCACATAGATTTCAATACCCACAGTTACGTGCAGACTACGTTATAACCAGCCTTATTTGGCATCTTTTAAAGGGCAGAAATCATATTACCAAAAAATAAACAAAACTAAAAGAAAACAAGAGCATATTGAGACTCACTTTCTGGCTGCTTTTTTAACATTTAAAATGTGCTTGATTTCCTGTCACAGCTCTTGTTACTTCTGCCTACCTCTTTTGACAGTGTTTTAGACTGACTTCCCACAGGAGCTTACGAATCAAGCAGGTTAATGTCTTCATTAAAACTGAATAACAGTTTACTTTGGGAAAAAAACATATTAAATATTTCAGGATATTGAACACCAAACTACTATTAAGCTTTAACTAATGCATTTACTTTGCTGACACTTGCTCTCCGATGGGACGTGTAGCTCAAGTTAATGTCACTAGAAATGATGTTTAAGACTTCACGAGAAAGTGTTTCCAGCCCTTTCTAGATGATTTTACTCTAATTCTATCACTCTGTACTTGAGAAAAAGTTTTAAATAAGTTATTTCAGCAACTTGCCATCCTTATTTTGGAAATGTACTGGGTATAAATGTCTCCTTTAGAGTTTTAAATAATCCTTTCTATGTCCTAGATACATGTGGTACGCTGTGTAAAGAAAGTGACAGTCTGTTGGCTTCTGGACATATAAAGAATGTCCTTAACATACTTTGCCTTTGGGAGAAAAATACAAGGATTGTCACAAACAGAAAAGGTCGGGGTTTTATCACCCATGACTGAGCCCCCCTTAAGGTGTGACTGATTTAGTGGATCATCAAAATAGAAATGGAGGCACATGGCCAGTAGGTCAAGGTTTCTAGCTGGCAAATGGTGGTGTTCTGGGGGTAGGCTGCTGTTACTGTACACGGTGTGCTTGTGTCTTTCTCAATCACTGCAGAATTCGTTTACAGCAATGCCATGTGGGACACAGGGGCATCCCATCAGTAGTAGGAATGGGGTTTGTTTGGGTTTCCTTTGTTCATGTTGCTCTGCAAATTCTGGTGTAATTTGCTTTATCAGCTCTTTTGTTTATATTAGGATATTTTTTTTTTTTTTTTACCTCTTCGTTTGGCAATCCTACAGTTTACTTATCTATTATCAGAACCATGTCAGACTGTGATGCATCAGTTTTTCTGGATATGACTGCAGCAGCATCCCAATACATGATGCAATCAAGCAACATTCCTCCACTGGCAGATTTAAACCAGTCCCTTTGAAGACTGTTCATTTATCCAACGTTAAAGCCACTTACACTCTATGCATTAACATTAGCAATATTTTGTTATAACCTTTCCCATCGTTGGTGTATAACAATCCTGTAACTCTTCTGACATCTCTTAAAACTTTTTACTCTGTGAGTAAATTTCCCTGAGGAATTACAGACTTTCTTGAATTACTCAGATATACTGTAGGAATTCTGTCTTGTATTGCATATAGGGCTGTTTGCAGAGATGATACAAACTAGATAATTCAGAAAGAAACAGGGGATGTGCCTAGCACATAAAGCTATGTGTTAGTCTTATGAATATATTCTATCAAAAATAATTCCTACTGAAATGCTGCTGTCTTTTCCTGAGTTAACTTGAGAAAAAAAAAATTCCATGAAACTCAGGATCTTGGCCATACCTATAAAGAGATGGTTGCGAAAGATGAATGTCTCAGAGAATAATTTAGGCAATAGGACAAAATTAAAAAGCCTAGTTTAACTACTACTGAGTAACAGAAAGATGTCACTGCACTGTGGTGTTGTTCTGGAATATAATGAGTCCTATCCTCATCTCATTTGGCAAACTTGTTAATTCCTGGTAGGGTAGCAGGTAATTAATGAGTGCAGTGGAATATAAATTGTTTTTTATCTTTTCTCATGGTCACACCACATTTAAGTTTAGTAGAGTGGGAAAAATAATTGTCAGTTTTGTTTGAATAATTCTTTTTAATAATCCATTTTTTGAATAAAGAAATACAGATCAATATTTCCTTGACTTTACTTCTCATGCACATTTATTCACTATATTGTCATTCTCACACTTTTAAGCATTCCAAATGTCTAATTTTTGAGAATTAAACATTTGTGGCTTGAAAATAAAAATTGTCTTGCTTAGTCCTGACTTGCAAGATAAATAAGACAGAACTGCTTTTATTACCACAGTTACTGAGTACTTGAACTCGTGTTGCAAATGCACACTCAGGTTCATGATTTTTTCTGAAAGGCCTAATGGACAATTGTTTAGGCTTCACTTTTTGTTCCAGTAAAGTGTAACATTTCAGTCAAAGACTGTAGAATTAAATGGTACAAGTTGGCCTAAAGTGAAGTTACCAGAAACCTGATTGAGATGAAGAGTATTAGTAAAATACCCCTTTTCAATGAGTGAGACATCTTGGTGCCATGTGGTAGACATGTACCCCATCTTGCTGTCCTGCACCTGCTTTGTGGATGCCATTCTCTTGGACTGGTAATGTGGTGCTTTTTCCCAATGCAGCACTGCTCCTGGAAAGCATGATAACCCAGGGTTTATGAACACAGTTTACATTAATATTCTTCAGATTCCCAGTTGGCATTAAGGTTATTCACATGTATGCATTCTAACAGAAGCTGTGAGTCACAGATGAGATCCGCACCCCATCCTCTGGTGCAAGGTATTTTGCATACTGTAAAGCAGAGGCACTGGAAGCGTATAGTTAAATAGGCAAGTCAGGCAAAAGGTGAGAAGAACAAAATATTAGAATTCCCACTATAATGGTTGCAGAGCAAGACAGAAAGATTTAGTGACTTGATTGGGATAATCCAGGGAAAGAGAGATTTTCAGAGGCAACTAACTCCCACTAAAGCAAGCATGGGAGTGATGTGCCAACCTGCCATTTGTGCCTTTGAAAATTTCCCCAGGAAGTCTATTGTAGAGCCAAGCATTGAACTCTGATCTTCAGTCCCCTACCAGAAACCATTCCTTTCTGCTTTAAGTGTTTTTAATTGAAAAATACCATCTGAACAGTGTCTGTGAAGAATTACTTTTCTCAGAACCTCCAAAAGAAAAGAAAAATAATGTGCTGCAGCAATAAAGTAACCAGTGATCAAAATAAAAACCACAGTCTTGTTATGAAAACCAGAACTGGTGTGTAAATACTGTGTATTTTTGACACCACTGAAAATTAAAATTTCTCTGGTAAATGTTAATTCTTTTGTAACTATAGATTTTTCATTATTAAACTGTTAAAAAATCTTCTAAACAGACTTAACATGCAAAAGTTACATTTTGTTTAAGAGCACAAGCAGAAGTTCACCCTTTGCTTTTCTGCGGGCACTATTTATATCTGTGCCAATGTTTGTTTCAGAGTAGAGAATAAAACTGAAGCCCACATGACCCTATCTTACTCTCCCCAAATAGCAGTAACACTTTCCCCTTTTTATAGAGCTGTATGTATATTAGCTCACATGTTCTCATTGCTTCATGGGGAGGTAGACTCTTCCCATTTTGCAGTTTGGGAAACAATGGCAGCAGAACTCGATATTGTACGAGTCCAGAGAAATTGTTAGAGTCAGATTATGTTGCTGGAGTGACCCATGTTCAGGCCACTCCAACATGTTCCCTAATAATATTTTACAAGCTTGAGCCATCTGTGTGTGATGAGATCAGAATAAGGAAGTCTGTAGTTGCCAAGAGAATTTTAGCTTGCAGAAATGCACAACTACAAAGAAATCCTATGGCATCAACAAATGAAGCTCAGAGAAATAGTCACACTGAGCTCTTTTGCATTATTTTAATTGGAGACCATTTGTTCTTGTAAAATTTTAAGGGTTCATTCTTCCTTATGCACACCTAATTGTTACTGACAGGATTGTAAGCTTTGCATACATTATCAGTAGTCTCCAAAATCTCTAAATCCTATATTTTGCATAAGCAGGATGGTAACTATTTCTGCTGCTCTTCTCCGTGCATCCCAATCGCTTACCTTCCTTCCTCTCACAAGCACGTTTAGAAGTAGCCCAAACAAGAACTCCCCTCAAGAATTCTCTATCCACTTCTGACCCATGGAGGTCTTGCCATGCATGGACCTCAGAGGTATAATGGGCTCATTCCTTAATGTCTTCCTGCTTTTATTTGTTTTAAGAAGTACCTCACCAAAGCAAATGGATACAAAGGGCAGGCTTTTCAAAAGCTCTGAGCATCGGTCTAGCTCTTCTCCCTTTGAAGGCAACTGGGACTTGACTGGGGATGGAATTAAGCCAACATTGAGCATTTTCAACAATTCCAGTCATAGTCTCTTCCCAGAGCATTTATAAACTTACAAAAAAAAATATTGATTAATACTGAAGTTGACCAATGGATGTGAAGCTTCAGCTCACAAGAAGAGTTCTCACTCTGGAATAGAAAGCCTCATGAGTTTTTGTTTTGGTTACTATGGGTTAGGTTCTGTTAGGGTTTCTCGCAGTTTGTTTTATTAGAAAATGGTATTTATTTGACTGTGGTATGCTACCTAAAATCGTTATAGTATGTTTCTTTATTTCCATAAACATTGCTGTGTTTATTTTGGAAGGGTAGTTACTTAAGAAAAAATCCCAATAAGTAAGTTTAAAAATATATTGGTTATCTCTCATATCTAATTTTCTCTGATAATCAGTGTATATAGTTTCCCTATAGCACTAATTTAAACAACAAAAAAAGAGAGACATTAGAATCTATTTTCAGGATGGCGTATCAGGCCTCACGCACTTATGAGGTAGAAGAGATTTGTTTTTTTGGGCAGTACTGTGGAACTTATGAGAAGCTTTCTTTTTTTATACAAAGTTAGTTCAGAGAAGATTAAAGTTTATTTCAAACTCAGCATATTTGACCTCAAGCATCATAAGAGTCATGTAGAATTGGCTCATGCTATTAAATTCCTACAGAGAACTCCATAATAATGATTAATTTCTTTCATAAACTCTCTTCATAATTAATACAGGTTTCATTGTGGGCACTGCTATTCTCATATTGATTATCTCTACAATTTAGTCTGGACTCATAAAATGATGTCTTTGTTTACTCTGATGACCAGACATTTATTTTATTTGGATAACTCTCGTCATGTGCAAACTGAACTGAGAATATTGCTACCATAGAAATTACAAATATTTCAGAGCTGTTTCATGCAAGAGCAGGGATAATTTTCTGGCACCTGAGATTAATAATACTTTGGTGTTCTCTGATGCCTCTCATCTGAGAATCTGAGTTCTTTATGAACATCAATTAATTAAGTTTAAGATGCCCTCCTGAAATAGGGAAGCATTAGTAGCCTGTTGCACTGATGGATAAACTCAGATTTAGAGATGTTGATTGACTAAGTCAAAGTCACCTGCCAAGTTATTATAAATATAACCCAGATTTGTTGATTACCAATCTTGCCCTTCAGTTGTGAGGAGTTCCTTTCTCCTGGCATGATAATTTTGATGTGGCATAGTTCCTTTTGGCAAAATATGCTTTTTAAGAAGTAATAATGTCTGGGGATGCTTCAGCTGCTTGAACAAGTATGGATCTTTTTTTTTCACTTGTTTCTTATAAAAAATAATATTACTTCCAGGATTTCTCGTAAGTGGCAGTTAAATCAGTAAACTTAAAATACAAATAATGTCTTTGGATTAAAAAGGGATTTTCACATTTTTAACAGACTTCGACAGAAGCAGCTTTAGTTAGAAAAGCAGAAAATAATGAATAATGAGACTGTGATATGAGTGTATTGAAGGAAAAGGGCCACGAGCCAGATTTTGTAACACTACTCTGTAGGCTTTATAGAATGTTACGCAACATGTGAACCTTCCTCTTGGTCAGTCCTGTGTATTACTAATATAAATCTACCTTACTACAGTATTTAAACCCCCCTTCTCATGTAGCTCCAGCCCTGAGAGATTTCAAGGATGGGGCAGTGTATTTGGTTTAGTTCCATTTCTCAGCCTCTAAAGGGTCCAGAGTCCCATGGGAGCTGCAGAGCTCTCCTTGCTTTGTTAGCTTGCTGGTGCAAGCTGCAGTGCTGGGCAGAGGGAAATCTTTAGGAAGCCTTGAAGCCAAAAAGAAATTCCACTTCTTGAACTGAATTCAGCCATCCTGCTGTTGCCAAACCTACAAGCAGGGACAAGGACATGTGGATGTAGCAGGCAGCCCATATATCCGTATTAATACTTGCAGTACAACATCCCCCATGTCTGAGGACAATAAGTGCAACTGAGGACACAGTGGAGTTTACAAGAGTGCCTCACATGTTGAGATGCTTTATAGTCCCCCCTGTGAATTGCCTAGCAAAAACCATATGTGAAATATAAATATACTGGGACTTAAAAATGGAGTTGTATTCCAGCCTTTTAAGTTAATTTTGTAACATGCTGCATCTGAGGGCTTAATGCGTGTTGTATCTGATGCTAGCTGAATAGTGAAGGGCTTAATAAATGCAGTATGTACTGGAGACACTAGAGGGTCTGATGGAAGACACGAAAAGGAGAACAAGAAGATGGTGGAAATAACATGTTTTAGTGCAAGAAAGAATCCAGTTTGTACCAACAGGCTGCTTGCTTCCTTTGGTCCGAAGGCAACAATGAACTCCTGTTGTCATGCTGAGTCAGTTGGCAGTCATGCACTTATCAGTCTCAAAACTGTCCAGCATTTCATCAGAACTGGATTACACAATGGATTTTTCCTTTCCCCTCTTTTTTTTGCCCAATACATTGTAATATTAACAGGCATGTATATCATCTGATGTTAACGTATTTCCTCATTAACTTTCACTTTTTAAAATCATAAGATTGGTAATCATATAACTTCCCAAGGAGGGAAATACAGTAATCTCAATTCTGACTTGAAATACTAAAGCACGGACTTTCTTAGTTATGTACTTCTCTCAGTTAAAAACAAGTTAAAGCCTTTTGTTACTTTCCACAGGATATTGGCATAGCTAACATATGCTCACAATTGTTCAGCTGAGGTATGTGTTCTCTATTGGGTGTGGAGAGAAAATTTGTATGTGGAAACAGCAGCCAACATATCAGGGTTGAATTTTTCTCCCCGGCATGACTTTTGGTTATTTCTTCAAAGCCTCTCAAAGAAAACACTCACATGTAGTATTTTGTGCACTGAAGAAGTGCATGCATGGGATGGGACTTATTTTATTAGCATATTTATTCTTAAACACAAAACAGGCATATTTTCGCTAATGTAAAGCATGTGATTCTGTAATTAAAAATTAAGAACAACCTCATGGTCTCCACAGTCTGTAAAAACCATTAGGTCTATGAGGCTTTAGATCTAACTCTGCACATCAGTGCACTTCACCAGATTCTTTGATTTTAGCACCTACACTGTTACACAGTTTCAGTCAAAGTGATATGAATAAACTGAAAATGTGATGCAGAGTTGCCTGGACAGCAATGCATCTGTTTTAAAACCCAGCATTCTTAAGTTCAGCCATCTTCTCTGCCATAATTTAACATCTGTATTTTCTACCTGCATGATTAGATTGTGTTCAGTCAAATCAATTTTTTAATCACATATTTAGAGGAAAAATATGGATTTTCAGTTTATAATCTTGGAAGAGCTGGGATAGCTGGAGTGTGTTCTGTGCCTATTCCAACATCCCAAACTCACATCCTATCCTGGGCTCAATCCCATCTGCCTGTGTTTGGAATCAGCCCTGGTGGCTACTAAATGGAAAGCTTCCAAGTGTCTTTGAATAATTTTTTAATTTTGTTCTTCAGTGGTTCTACTTCTTTGTTGTTAATTAGATCAAATCACATTTCCACTGAGGCTGTAATGGTAGTGTCATCAGCCTGTAATCTTTCAAGTCCCTCTGAAACCTCCTTCAACTGCTTTTGTACATTTAGTACCTCAGTGTAAAGTTCCTTGCAGAGTAAAATGTGTGCTATTTTTTGATCAAAGTCCTTCTTGTTCTCAGTGCAAATTTCAAGACACTTGTTGATGCAAGCGTAGAGTCACGTGTTCCTGCGAGAAACACTAAGTGTCTCTGGGAACCAGGGACATCAGTCTTTCTTTTTCACTTGAGTTAGCCAGGTGACTGGTGATATCTAAGGGATTTTTGTCTTTAGGCTCTGCAGAACAATTTTGGGAACGTTTAGTTGCTTCTCTTTCACTCAGTGTCGTTGAAATACAGCACTGAGTAGCAGAAGAAATTGTTTTAAACATTCTCATTGCAGTTTTGCTTTTGCTGTCTAACCAAATAGTCAAGACATCTTTTGTATGTTGTTATCCTTGTTCTGGGATGGTATCTTTGGAAACACTGCAACAAATGTTTGTGGTTTTAATTGTGGTACAGAGTAATAGCATACAAGGACATACATTTCATTGTCTATGTGCTTGTGGCCATTAGGAGGTCATTTGTCATGTTCAGCTAGCCAACCTGTACTAATGTCACTGTTCACTCTGTCTTTTATTTCTCCCTTGTTTCTTTATTTGGACATTCTCATAGTGGACAGCTGAATTTACAGGTCTCAAAATAAATATTTCAATCCTTGATATCAGTTGCTCCCTTTGTGTTCCATTGAAGGCAATATAATTAAGATAAAATAAGGTTGCATCTGTCATGGTAAGAAGAGCTGTTCTTTACAGTACAATCAACTAATAAGCTTATTTTGGGGTTTTCAAGACACAAAGGTGTCTAATGTTGAAGAGCATCTTGAAGGTTAGGAACACAGGCTTAAATTGTCATTGCAACTATGTTTAATAATTATAATGATAGCACTAAAAACATCTCACTTTCAGGATCATCAAACTCATCAGAGTTCTGCTTCAGTAGTTTCACTTAAAAGGACATCTCTAAGGGTCTGCAGAAAGTAATTGTCTGCACTTTTTTAGATGGATGTGAATTCATCCTAATTTATTCTTAAGCAATTTTTTACAATGTCTACACTATACTGTGAAATATATCTGGAGTTTCATATTGTTTTGGTACATGCATACACTTTTTTTCTGTTTCTTTCTTCAACTTCTTTTGAAGTCAAATAAATGAATATTCTTATGTGTGTTAACCATTAAGCTCCAGTTTGTAATACTGGTGTCTTTAATATTAGCAGTAGAGCAAGAAACCTGCTTTCTGGATTTAATGTTTAGAATTGAGAACCTGAGTGAAATAGCTAGCCTTCATTAGGCCCTTGTTGTAGAATACTCAGACTACTTAATGGCAGTTTTTAGATCCTAAAACTATTGTGAGCTCATGTTCAAAACTCGTTTCATTTATTACTTTCTTTTTAGCATCTGATGGTAAATGAATCCATCAGCTAGCAGCATCGCTCTCATCAGGCCCTGAAAGCCTTGCATATTCCCTGTGTGAGCAGGTTGGCAAAAAGTGTACATTTTTTAATGTCTTTTATGAGGGACAGAAATAATTGTATTCTTTTCACTTCCCTATTAAGTTTTAGAATGTTCAATATTTTCATTTGTAAATTGAAATGAGAGCCTATTTTATTCCGGCATCACATGTTTCTATTCTTTGTTATTTTTATGTAAATGTTTTTAAGTGGCAGATCCTAGTCAGTAGTAATAGGAAAATGCCACTGGACTGTTCCTGTGTCTGACATTATAAATATAGATATCATGACCCATGGACTCTTGGCCAATGTTGATACAAGCAACAGCAGAGAAATGTAATAACCTTTCTCCTGGGACCATTGTGAGGGGCTGAAGAGAGTTCTACTGTAACATGCATTGCAGTAAATGCAAGCCTGACATCTTGGGTCAAATGTATTTCTGCTTTTGAAGCCACCTGTTGGGGCTCCACCTCATCCATCACATCTCTATGAGTTTTGATTTGGTGTTTAAAGCACAGGGCATGAAGAGCACCTCTCTAAAGCACAGTATTCCTAAGATGATTTTAGTTGCTGAAAAGAGAGAAATGTGCTAGTTTAAGAGTACACACAATTTGTGCTGCTTTTGGTCATATTTGTCATTGGCATATTTGGTGTTAGCTTATTGCGCTTTTTTTTTTTTTTTTTTTTTTTTTTTCCCCCCTATCCCTTTCTTTCCCTTTTTTCTGCCCAGCATCTCTCAAGGCTTCAAAGCAGTAACTGGAAAGGAACAACTGTCTGCCACAACCAGTTCTCTACCACCAGCACCCCTCACTCCCTGCCTTGCCAACTCTTTACTGGACTCTTCTACACTGCCAGCTTTCCCTTGGGACAACTCTCCATGGGTTGGCAGATGGCACACAGAGCTGTGCCAAGCTTCCCCTTGCACCACTCCTCCCTGCCTCCTGATGCTGCACCACTCCTCCCAACATGTGGTCTGTAAAGCCTTTGATTGTCAGTGGGGGCTCTCCCCGGCACCACAGGGAGTCCCAAAGGCAGTGAGTGGTCTCAGAAGAGGCAGAGGAGGGACCACTAGCAAGCACATTCCTGCCCTGCCTGCAGTACACATTAAATTAAGGGGAGAAGGAAGAGGCACACAGTGGGGGAATCAAGGTGAGAAGCTGGAGACCTGAGCACTGTCTGGTAGGAGACCCTGACATTTTGTCATACAAGCCTTGCCATTTTGAAATATAAAAATAGATAAAAATTGAAATTTTGGCCAGCTAATGTGCAGACGGGATAGAAGGAGGCAGGGGAGAACTACAGGAGGGTTTTCCTCAGGGAACTGGGGAGAAGGTGGCTTCCCTTCTGCAGGGAAGATCAGTGGCATGGCACTGGGAGGCAGGGAGGAGTGGCATAGCACCATGTGCCATCTGCCAATCTACCTAGACCTGTCCTGGTGGAGACAGCACAAAGGCATCTGCTAGAGAGTTGTTGGAGGACAGTTGTCAGTGACCAGTTGTCCTAAGCTCATATGCATCTCTGCCAGTGTTACCCTCTCTGTATTCTTAGCTGTAGTGCTATTAAGCAAAGATCTAGCTATCAGTTTCACTAGTAACACTTCATTTAAGTTGTTTATTGACATTTTCTCAAAGATGGGTGTACACATACAGCATTTAGAGTGAGGAGGACATTTACCATGACTTGCCATGTCTGTTGGGAAGTACCAAGAAGCACTGTGTTTTGAGAGCCTGGCCACAGCAGGAGAATGTGCGTGATGGTAAGTGTGTGGGATGGCTTGCTTTTCGTTCAGTGATTACTTCCCTCTCCCCATCCCTAATTCCCAAGGCTTCATCTAGATTAGAGTGCATGTGAGACAACTGATTCCAGAAAAACTAAACTATCAAGGAGGAGTTGGATTATGAAGGTGCACTAAGAGGTGGGGTTAAGGCTGCAAAGCAGCCATATTGTTTTCTTGTAGTTTTTTTTTTTTCTTTTTAATTACCTGGCACAACCAAGAGCTTTTCTCAGATGTATGCAGAAATCTATGAAAAATCCAAAGACTGCAGCTATAGGAAATTTTTTTTTAGCCCAAGCATTATTGGCTAGGAGTTTTCTTAGAATTGAAGGGACTGTAGATCAAACTCAGATTTGTGAAGCTTAAAAGTGCTTATGGGTGTGCCTAAAACACTGGAGTGCTCCGTGGCCTTTTCATTGTGACAATGGAGTAATTCAAGTTATGTTTTACTTCCAACTTTATGGTCTGCTTTTACCACAATTTTCAACATGTTTCCTAGTCTCTAATCTAGTTTCATTATTAGAAAACAAAAGGGAAATACCTTCTTGTACTCTGGTAGGGAGGTTTTTTGTACTCCTTGAGGGGAATGAGATAACTTTATGCACTTTTCCCCATTTTATTCCCCCTTTTGCCTGTCTGTTCCTTGATGGCTTTCATTCTTTGATCAATTCCATCAATTTTAATTGGAATTTTTTTCCTGTCTTCTCTTGTGATAAAAAGATATTTTCATGTAATCTGTTTCTTTGGGCCCAGTGGTAAAAGGTCTGTCTTTGGGAATTTGGATATATATTTTCCATTAAAAGAAATGGAATATAGTGTTAGTATCTTGCAGGGATTTGAACACCATTGAGCTATGGTGAAGCAAATACTCTTGTTCCTCTGAAAGGGAGCTATTGCCATAGATATGGGATGGATAATCTTGAGCTCTGAGACCTGTGGATAGTGGTGAGAGCCTGTAAGTCAACTTTTTGGTTTCATTTTTCTTGCAAATAATTTTTCTTTTCTCAGGAGTAGCCTGTAGAGTAATCCCAAAGAACTTCCAACACCATTAAGTACCTAACATGAAAAAGACACAGAAATTATGTAGTGGCTTCTCCAGATGATTATATAATATGTGCCCTTCATATTTTGAGAAAGGGGTAAGACTCAGCTGACCTTCAGCAGTATAATAAACTGGTGCTTTTATCCCTGGCTGTTGACTTCTTGTGCTTCAAAATTACAGCTTTATTTTTTGAGGTAAAAATCTTGTCGCCTGCTTGAATGTGAGGTTCTGCTTAAAGATTGCAGTAGATGTGAGCTGACACTTGGTTATTTGCAGTCAGCCTCCTAATTCAAGAACTCTTGAATGTTTGAAGCAGTGTTGACTCTGAAGACTATTGACATTCATTTAAATGTTTTACTGTTTTGTTGGTTGGTTTGTTTGTTTGTTTCAATAAATAAGGCAGGAAAATAAAAGAGATAATCTTGTTATGGCGACCTTGAGCATTGTTGTCACATTTTGATACCTCAAGCCCAGAGCAGTATTTAGATTGAAACAGCAGTTTGGGAGAGTAATGCCTCATAAATTCTATTAATTATAACACTGTCTTTATTTTATTCTGTCTATTCTTCTATTAATTATAACACTGACTATCTTTCTCATACCTATTTTAAAACTGAATTATTATCAGCACTAAGATACATGCGTGAGCTGGATGTTGTGCTTAAACAGTCAGTTCCAACTCTCATGACTGAGAATAGATGTTTTACACCAAGTAGCCATTAACCAGGCACTCCCAGTTTCTCCCTGGAAGCCAGTATCGTATACCCCCAAATTAATTTCTGTAGTGTCTTACTTTAGTACATGGATCCCTAGGAATTTCAGGTTGAAACTCAGTTTTACTTACGCAGTTGGATGGATGTTGCATGATACATAGCTCAGGATTTATGGAAGATTTCTATCAGACGTGATTTTTTCTTTCATGTGGTCCCTGGCCCACAAATCATCCACTGAAGCTAATCAAGATTTTGATTTAGTTGTAATGGTAATACCTTTGTTTCTGAAAGAGAAAGCTTTAAGGTATACTGTCATTTGTGATTCAAACATCTGTAGTATTATATCTGTGTGGTAAAAACAGATGTCAATTCTTTCTGAGACCACAACAGAGAGAACACTTAGTCATATTTGTATCCTGATTCTTGCCAATCTTTTTTTTGTTTCAGGAAGGGTCAACAAATGGAAAAGTAGGACAGCACAGCACCCATTAATATAAAGTTATCTTTATTTCAGTCTTTTATTTTTTGTTTGTTTGTTTTGAATATTTTTGGTGGTGTTGTTGCATACTATCAAATAGTTTCACAGTGTGACCTCTGATTTCGAAACAAAACAAATTATATGTTAGTTAGTACTGATTAGTGCAATATTAACACTCATTATTTACTAAAAAAATGAGGAAATTGAAGTTCCCCTGACAAAGTTAATTATGCCTAATTGCACAGATATTGCAAAGGAGATCTCTCACTACATAATCATAGGCCATCTTGGTAGCAATACCAAATATTAGAGTCCTGATTAGTAATTGCAAAGAAAGTTATAGAAAATGAACTTTTTGACCATAAATAATCTTAACTTGGGCTTGTTACAAAATCTGACTGAAGAATAGCACTAAAGTTGGTACACTTTGTCTCCGTCATATAATTTTGAAAATATTATGAGATCTTGTTATGTATATTCTAGTTCTGTTGTGAAGGACTCTTTTGTTCAAATACAGGCAAAATAAGAGTTGTTTGTCTGTACGGTACCCAAGCTTAATTCTGCGAGGCTTACACCACCACTAACCTCAACAGATCTTCCAATTTTTAATAGGTCTGATGGAAATAAAAGCTCTTATCTCTGTTTTTGCGTGAAGTAAGACCTGAGGCTTAATTTTCAGGTACTACAACATTTTGCTTTTAGTTTCTTTGGCTTTAAATAATAAACTCTTCCATCTTTTCTTTACAAAATTAATTTCAATTAATATTTCAGGAAAAGAAATACACCTCTAAATGTGTCCTTTAAAACAGCTGAGCAAACTGTGCTCAGATTATCCAAAAATATTCTCCTTTAACTGAAACTAAAAGACTAATAGGAACCAATCTTGACTAGTTTATCTAAGAGAATTTACCTTATATGAAGTATATAAAAAAAAATATCCAGACCTGGACATTTCTTTCTTACATCTAGTAGGTCTAGATTTTTATTCATCTTTGACTAAAAGCTTCAAAGATGATGAAATCTGCACAACAACACACAAAAATAATCCCCTTGAGATGGTCTACAGGTAGTAAGGTTTGTGAAATTTAAACTTTTCTACTTAATTCTGATGGTGTTACTGCTAGTAAAATGGTTGTGGCCTTACTGGTGTTAACTGTGTGTTAGATATAGAAGTCACCACTTGAGTTTTTCTTGGAGTGGGCTTCTCAATCTAAAGGAATAAACCTTTGATGTTTTATTCACTTCCATTGCTTTACTCAAT
The DNA here is from genome assembly GCF_003957555.1 of Calypte anna. Lineage (NCBI taxonomy): Eukaryota > Metazoa > Chordata > Aves > Apodiformes > Trochilidae > Calypte > Calypte anna. The sequence continues at coordinate 81,336,251 of NC_044244.1, forward strand.
GGTCTCCCTAATGCTTAGTTTTCTCCAAAACAGAATCAGGCACTTTTATATACTCCTAGGTCAAAGGGAGATGGCCTAAACACCCCCAAGTGCCTCTGCCTGATATTTTCTGTTTATAGCCTGTGGGATTTTAAGGACATATATGTAGAAAGCCTAAGCATGGGGACTTAGCAGGAATTTGGGCCATTGAAACCTAGATCCTAGGGTGAAATTTTGTGATGAGCAGCTGAAAAGTGTGATAGTAGCCAAACAACTCTGAGAAAGTCTAGCTTTTTCAGTAACTTAGAACTTCAGCCTGAATGGTAAATACTTTGGTTTTCCCTTGCCTGGAATACATGGAGAAAGATTATATGTAGAAGCTTCCACACAATGCAGATGTTTGAGGAAAAGAATCCTACATCAGTTGAAGGGATTTCATGTTGAAGTATTAGATGAATAAAGGCACTTCGTATTGCTCCTTTCAAATATTAGAGCATTATTGTACATGCTGTGATTTTTTTTTGTGTGTGTGTGTGTGTGTTTGTCACATAGTCTTAGCTTAAAAAAAAATCAATAAAGGCATTTCTAGTTTTTATAATAGTATAGAAAAGCTTAGAAAAAGCACTTGGGAGCATAACAGATTATTTTTAAAATTCCCTGACTTTCAGGACAATTGCCTAACTTCTAAAGCCTACTCAAGTTTATGGACTTTTGAAGTTTCAATACTGTTTGTCTCTTTTCTGTAGAGGTGATTTTCTCCACTTTATGTATAGTCAATCAAATAAAAATTAAAGTATGAAATTCCTGTCTTTGTACATCTGATGCGCTTAAATTGCTTTTAAAATTTTTTTTCCCAGAAGTCCAGTGAGTAGTCTTTTAGGGGAGGGGGAAATAGTTTCCAATTCTATTCTAAACTAGAAGATTATTACTGCTGAAAGATGATTTACTGGAAGATAATTTACTCTTGAAAGAGTAGCATCTTTGGAAATGCTGTCATAAATATTTTCCAGGTAGAATGGATCATAGGATCATAGAATAATACTGGCTGGAAAAGACCTTTAAGATCTAGCCCAGCTATTAACCTAGTACTGCCAAGTTCATGACTAAACCAGGTCCCTGAGCACCCCACCTACATAATGCATCTCCAATGCTCATAAGCTTGTGAAAATTTTGAAAATATTCAGTGGCACCCAGAGATTCAAATACCTGTTTCCAAAATACTGCTAGTGATGCCTCTTAATTTTTTTTTCCATCTAGATCAGATCTTTATTCATTACAAACTTAGTGCACATAATTAATTATAAACTTTGTGATTTACCAATCACTCGAGTTGTAGAACTTTGGTTTTGTTCTGTTTGTTGGCATTTTTTTTACTATTCAAAAAGGGTATAAGTGAACTGATGGCCACCCAGAGCTTCATAATTTTCACTCTGGTTCATGTTACAACTGTCTGCAACTATTGTGACAGCTATCAAACCCTCCTGCATGCTCCCTCACTTTTGGAGGCAAAAATAGAAATCTTTATAGTCATCCTTGTTATCTGGTGGAAAAGAGTGATTGATGGGCATCCTGACTTGTTTGTTACTGTTGCTTCTTTCAGGGGATAAAACTACTTTTTAAAATTTCTTGTTCAGTTTGGGGTGGATTTCCATAAGTAACTCATCAAATTTCTAGTCCTTTAATGTTGACTGAACTGCAACATGACTCTTTATAATCAAATTACAGGTAACCTTGGGGAACTATATAGTTATATAATAGCGGGAGCACCATATGATGCAGTAGGCTGTGTAATGAGATCCAATTCCATTGTAACTCCCCAGCCTGGATGAGGGCCTTGCACATTAGCTCAACAGCTAAATTGGTCACAAATATCCTGCTGATGCAAATAAAGGAAATATCCCAGCCCTCTGTAAGGGGAGATGATAAACACATATAGCCAAAGCCATATAAGTAACTGCAGGTTGTTAGGTGTTAAATAATTACAACACTACACGTTCAAGACAGAGAGGTAACACATGAACATCCCAAGTGTGTGTGCATGTATGTATAATGAGGAGAAGGGGATAAAGCACATGTGAGTCTGAGGACTTTTGTGTGGATTTGGTGTTTGAATTGGGAAATGTTACGTTGGTATGATATTGGTCTTCTGAAGTTTGTTTTATGAGGACTCTCAGTCCCTGTAGGGGTTGAGAGACACTAGTGTTGATGGGTATAAAAGCAAGGGGTTGGCTTACTTGGGACATTTCTTTTGTTGCCTAGATCTCACTGTCACGGTTTACTGATATAGCAGCAGTATTTACCCAACAAGTTACTAGCATAATGCAGTACTGTTGTGTCTGACATGGGATTATTATACAGTGGAAACACTGTTGCCATCTTTGTGCAAAGTGGCCTAAGGACTCCAAGGGAATGGTCAATGTGCAAAGTGTTCCTTTACCAGAGTGCTGGCAGTGTCATCATAAAAGGAAGTGGGCATTTATGGTACTTGGTACTTATTACTTGAAGACAGATTTTCACAAATCCATTGAAACTGTTGGAGGTGTACCAGCTGTGCATCTAATCTATTATTCAGGACATTCCAGGGTTCAAAAACAACTAACCAACCAACAACAACAAAACATCAGAAAAGAAAATTCTGGTTCCACAAGTGCATCCCAGCCTTGCCAGTCAATTGAGTTGTCTGAGAAGCTGATCCACAGAGGTGGCATGGCCTGAACTTCTGATTGGGAAAATCTGACATCCCAGCCTCACTTCTTTTCTCAATAGAGTGATTAACTCTTTCCATTTAGTTTTTACTATCTGTAAAATGGGGATGATAATAGCTTTTTGTCAAAGGGAGTACTGAGATTTTATTTATTAATATGTGTGTGGAATTTAACCATAGAATGATGGATCAAAGTTGCTGAGTTAAAGGGAAGTATTACTTATTTGGAGGTTTGGCAGTAAGTAATGACTGCTAAGATGGGATAACAATTGAGATTCCCAGAAAGACACCAGAAGTGTGCCTTACTTTTCTCCCATCCTTAGCATCTTAATCAGTAAATGTGCAGGAATAAAGAACTTCTGTGTGGTTCTTCTACATTTTTGTTGACCCCTGCTGATGTAAATCAAAAATACTGTCCTGCCATTATCTTTGAGTTTAGAAAACCTATTTTTAATCACTTCATACAGGTATCAAATTTGAATCAGCCTGCCACTCTGCAGGACTCTTTTACTTTTTTAATTGGCATCTTTCTCATTACATTTTAACAAAGTTGAAGAGCCACTGCAGGACACCAGTTGAGACATCTGACTCACCAGTCCAATTGGGCTGGCAATGTTGATGAAGTGATACACCAGAGGAGTCTAGGAGATCAGTGCATGTGGTAAAGGGTACCAAGTGGAAGCTATCAAGTTCAAACATGTTGCTGTGAGTGCTTCTAGGTCCTGCCTATACCATCTGAAAGAGAATTGCATGAGAAATTTGCCTAGGATTTTAACACCAGTATGGTATTAGAACAGCCTGGTTTCTAAGAGCAATTCCTGTTTTTTCTCAGTTCTCTGATGGAACTCCTGTATGTGGAGTCCATCAAAACCAGTGTGTTACCCCAGCACAAGGATGCGCAGGATACTCAACCAGTTTAGGGTTTGGTGCCACTTAAAATCAGCCCATAGATAACTGCTAAGTGGCCAATTTCTTTTCAAAGCAAGTAGCTCTTAGCCTCAGACATGGTTATATGATGCCGTGACTTGTTTTCCAGTTTTGGCTACCAACAAGGTATGTGTTAACGTGTTGGTGAGCCTGGCAACATAAAAAGGAGAGCAGAGGACAGAGCAGTCCAGAAAATGTTATTTGGCACAGAAGCACCTTCCTTCCCTCTCAGTCTGTCATCCAGAATGTTGTCACTTGCAACAAAGACTTTCATAGTTCTGGTGAATAGTGTGATTTTTTTCCCATCTCCCCCTTACTACTCAAGATCAGGGTGTTCTTAGGGCTCAGCAGCTTCCTGGGAGAAATGTAAAGGGGCCAAGCAATCTCCTGGGCCAAGCACTGGAATTTTCCACCTCCCTCACACTGCTAGTAATTTTATCATTCTTTTAAATGTTTTTCTACAGGGGTTGGGGTTTCTTTACCTCCCTAATGGCAGTTGCTAGATATTAGGTCTGAACTGAGAAATTTACAGAAAAAAAACCAAAACAAAGTGGGAGTATCATCTACTGGGCAGACCAGCACTGCCTGTTCTTGCAGTCAGGATGGATAATGCAGCCTTTAAGGGTCTGGGAGCCCTCTGTTCCAACCTCTTTCTAGTGAGGTGGCTCCATTTGTGGCATAACCAAACTTAGCATCTCAGCCATGGTATGCTCTTGGGCTTGTGACAAGAGTTTCATTGCCTGCTCTGTTGTGTGGCCAAGCTGTGTGATGGCCATGCAGGCACTCACCGTCACATGGCAGGTGTGTGCCCAGTCCTGTGAAACAGCTGAAAGCTGTCAGCAGTTGTGTCCCTTTTCCTCTTCCTGCAAGTGACCCCAGTACATAGCCACTGACCTGCTCACGTAATGGGGAGGATGAATTGCAAGCATACAGGAGCCTGGGATGGTGGTGAGCATTTTGAATAAGCAGACATTTTTATGTTGGCAACACATTGTTAAATCAGGATTCTCCATTCAGTTGCATCACTTAGGATTTTTGTACACTCTTTTGGTTTGGTTTAGGTAGACTGATCTATAAGACAACAGAGAATTGGGCCAATGATCCATTTAGGCTCCATTTAGAAAGACTTGCAGGCAAGACTTTCAGTTGTACTGAACTCATCTTGTGGAGTTTATCAGTCAGATCAGAAAGTTACTTAGATTTTATAAAGGTTACCACTAATGGGATTTATTTCTGATTGAGGGCCAAAACTATCTTAAGGTTAAATCTACTTCATATTTGGTTACAAACAGTCTCAAGGTTTGAAAGTGCTTGGTTTTGCCAAACCCCATGCAACTTTGGAAGGAGTAGTTTTGGGTTCCAGTTTAGATCTGGTCTAAGAGTTGCCATGACTAGATAGAATCAGGCTCAGTTATAGTGTTGCAGAGATTCAGGCTTCCTCAAAATATAATGAAATTTGGTAGATACAGCTATGACATTTCTACAAAGTTACAGGACATAAGGATCTATAGGCCTCCCAATTTACAGGTTTTGGATCTGGATCAATGGCAAATCTAAGCACTGTTTGAACTTAAGTTTCTTAATTTGACTTAATAGTCAAATTTCATCCCAAATGTCTGTTAAATCTGAAGGATTCCAACCTATATTGTATCCAAATTTGGTATGTTTTGAATCTCTTTTCAGATTTGTATATATGTATAACGTCGATAGGACTGAAGAATGAATGTCAGTGTGGGGTCAAATGTTCCAGAGTACTTAGAACTTCTTGCATCAGATATCCTCATTTTAGCTGCAGGTCTGGTTTTAAAATTTTAAATTCAGAGACTATTCATATTATTTGACCTGAATATAGGGATATAAGATCTTTTGATTTTAATCAGCTAGCTGGCTTTGATACAGGTCTGCTTGATAAAGTATTTATATTTTTCCCATAATATTCTCCATGATAAAACTCTGAGAGATGCCAGGCTGAGAGAGGAAGAAGAAGCACTTCATATATTTATGGTGCCATCTGCTCATGGAGCTACAGCTGAGTCCATTTTACAGATGGAAAAACTGAGGCAAGTGAGGGGTCAATTGGTACGTAAACAGCCATATCGAGTTATAGTTAGGAGCAAAGTCTCCAAATGCTCCTTCTGCTTTCCTAATCTTACATATAGCCTTCAATAAGGTGAATTTGGTCAAAAAGCCCAAAGAAGAAAGTATTTAATAGGAGTAAAATTTTGCAATATATATATTTGGAGTAACCTGTAGAGTGGCCTCTACTTAAGCCAGGTGTGTAGAAGTATCACAGGAGTTGAACTAAGTCACCTAATAAAGCTTTTTACTATTTATATTTTTCCTTAGAGTAAGAAGGGCTGGGTTTCAAAGAAAATACTAAAGAAAACCTTTTGAAACAAAATTACTTAGTCCTTCCATATTTACTGTACATTGTGATGAAAATAGAATATTTATAGGTGAAATACAAAAAATGTGTAGCAGCTACCAGTGAACAGAACTAATCAAATTCACCAGTCACCAGGCTGGTTAATATTATAAAAACTATGTGAATCATGAATATCCATCCAGCCTGAGGGTATAAATCCATGAATCTAGGGAGTTTACCTGTCTCTTTTAGTCAGCTGGCTGTCCCTTTTTGATCACTACAATTCAGGCATATATTGCCTAATAATAAATGTGATAATAAAAATGTATTTTGGGAAGTAGGATGTTGTAATAGAACTTTAGATCAAAATTGAGATTCATTTTACTTAATTTTAGCCAACTACAAGCTAACTGCCTAGCCTACTCTAGTTGTGTATGTTCCCTCCTCAGTGAAGACAAAGGTGGGATTAATAATTCCTTTTGGGAGATGCTGTCTCTCCACCAACAATAGAGGGAGTCTTCACAACCGGCTTAGATAGGACACTTAACTTTTAGGTGGGTATGAAATACTCCAGGCAAATTCTGTGTTAAGTATTAGGAGATTTGGGTTCTTGACTGTTTTTCCAATGATTTACAACACAACCTTGGGATTATCACTTTTTTTTTTTTTTCTTCCCCTTTGGACTCAGTTTTTCTATCAAAAAAAATACCCTGCCGATAAAGTTCTTGGAGAACCTTTGTCCAGAAATGAAATACAGGAGAAAATCTTGGTTTCCTGCTGTTGCTACTTCTACATGACTCAAGCTGTCATTAAAATCATCAGAATTCTTGTGACAATGTAAGTTTACATGTGATGAAAACACTGAGTGAAAATTATTTTAGAAGCAGCACATATCTTCTTCAGATACCACAGAATATTGTAAAAAAAAATAAAAATCTAGGAAGTTGTTACACCTATTAATTTTCCCATCTTTGCCCCCTCCCCCCCCCCTCTTTACCACTTCCTTCTAGCCCCCCCTTCCCCCAGCAAAAAGAAAACGGAGTGGGGAAAACGTTCTTCAAATTAGACCTATATTTTAAGTAACCTTGGCCTGTTTGCATCTGGGAATTTTTTTTTTTTACTTGAGAGATTTATTTCTGTCCTTGTAACACCATGTACTATATGCATTGCACCTGTTCAGACATAAGCACAGCACATTATTATAGCTGTAGGGGTAGAAGCTTCCCAATATATGTTTTTGAAGAGAGGGAATGCTGGGGAGAACAGCCCTCTCTTTCCGATTGTTTACCGAGCAGTCTCTTATGAAGACTTCTTCCTCATCAAGATCAATTTTCCCTGCTCCCCTATTGTCTGGGGAAACCTATCTTCAGGAGCGTCTTTCTTGAAAGATCTCATGACTTTAAAATCATCAGTGGGCTTTGTGTAGTCTGCCTGTCAAAAGAGATATGTTTACACCTTCCCTGCATGTGTTAAAGCTCTAAGGTTACGGAGCAGAATGGCTGATAGGTTTCAGCGCTTCACGCTAATATGCACGAAAAAATGTATTTATGATAATGATACGGACCGTCTGAAACAATGCCCTCCCAACATCCTGCAACATAAATAAGAAAGGTGGAGCCAGCCGGCACTAAACTGTTTATCTGGCAGCAATCCCGCTCAGCCCCTTATACCTATTCTACGCTGCCTCAGCCTGGCGGTATTGAACCTGTTGCTGCATTAGCCGAGTTGTATTTTGCTAGCTCGGGGAAGGAGGGTTGTCTGCTGTCTGGTAGGAGGGCTTTGTCTGTGTGCGCCTTTCTCTCCCTCGCTCTCCCTCTCTCTCCCTGTCTCTCGCACTCTCGCTGGCTCTCGCTCGCTCTCTCTCGCTCCCTCTCCCTTTCCCGTCTCTGTGGTTTGTAAGGTAGGTTGCAGTGTGTGTGTATACACAACATCAAGAGCAGGAAAATGGACTCATTAGGGAGGCAGGCAGTCATTACCACTCACACTGTACTTCCAGGGAGACAGCGACTATGAGGAGACAAACTGAGGACTGGGGAACAAGGTAGGCCAGTCAACTTTTATAAAAAATAAAAGAATAAAGCCTCTGCTCTCCTTAAACCACCAGCACTTCTTTATTCTCCCCCTTCCCCTCCTCCCCCCCCCCTCCCCTCCCCGTTTTTTGATTTGGAGATGTAAGTTTGCCAGACCTATTTGCTAGCTTAAAATTCGGAACATCTATAGAAGGCCTTACCCTCATGCAAATGTTTCCCCCCTTTCTACTTATTTAAGGGTGTGCCCCCTTATGATTCACTTTAATTACTTTTTTTTTTTTAATCATGAAGGAAACAAATACATTTGTTTTCCACCACTAGTTCCAAGTAAATCACTATCTTTCACTCTTCTAAAACAGTCCTCTCCCTATGTTTGTGGGTCTCTCTGCTTTTTCTTTTCTGTTTATGCAGTTCCATCTGTCCGTCCATATATCATGTTCTCCTTATTTACAGCTAAATGGGGTTTTATTAGTATTTGCCAATGACTTTTAGCTGTAATGACGGTGACCAGGGTTAACGGTGACTCTTATTCTTTGTTTTCTATATATATGCACACTGTAAGTTTAAAGTCCATGCTTGGCATACAGTAAATAAAAGCAAAAAAAGGGAAAGCAGGTTCCACTCCTGACAGGATTTTATCGGGGGATTTTGCTGTTTGTCTGCTTTGGTGTGGGGGCGGAGGGGGTTAATTCTGGTTATTGTGCGTGTACTTTTTCCTCCTGGATATTTTTAATGTCTATTTTTCATTATTAGTATTTTTCCAGCTTCCTTTACTAGCAAGCAAGGAGATCTATATTCCAACTTTTATGATAATGATCTAATGTAATGTTATGGAGGCATCACTGGGTTAATAAGAATTCAAACTTTCTAAGAGGGAGTTTGTATCCTTGGCTGCCCCCCACCCTCCCACTTTATGCATGGTTATGCTTGTGTTTCCGTGTGTACTGCCGGGGAAGGGAGGGGGGGAAGGGAATAGATATTTTTTACAGTGGTGGCAAATTATGAAATCTATCGAGCCATTTTGTCCAGAAATAGTAACTATTTATTTACCATTTTTTCATTCCACAAATATGCTGCTTATTTCTAATTTCAAACATTGAAGCTTTTCTCTGAATTGATTTTTTTTTTCCTCTTTTTTTCCTCTTCTTTTTTTTTCTTCTTTTTTTTTTTTTTTTTTTTTTTCTGGGGAGGGATTTGTGATGCATTTCATAGCCCATTTAGCATTGTCGAGTTTTTGAAGCCCAGATTTATCAAGGGTTCTAAAGACTGCTTAAATTGATCCATTTGAAATGGTCTTTTTATCTGAGCTCCTGTCATTTCTGTTGCAGAGTAAAACTGCTACTCAGCTTACCAAAAAAAAACCCCAAAAACCAAAAACCAAAAAAACCAGAGATAGTGGAAGCGAGTTACATAAAATGTTCTGGAGAATCCTAAGTAATTATATAAAATGGACGCTGATCAGTGGAGATCTCTCAACAATAACAATCACCTTTTTTAATAGAAAATTATTTATTTAATAGCAAGAGGCGGACTTCTTAAAAACATGCATTAGGCCTTCCTCTTAGCACAAAGAACTATAATGCAATATTCCCAATCCACCTGGGACTGCCTAGGAGATTCTCCAAAACCTTCAAATCCTTTGAAATGTTTATTAAAAATCCATTATTTTACAGCCAGAGAGAACTTTTGCTGCCAACAGGTTTTTTGCTGCTATTTGGGGCTTTTTTTTTTTAGCTGTCCTTTAACTTAGAACTCCCCAGTTTCAGCAGAAGTGCCTCCTTACTGAACAAACTAAGTTAATTGAAATCCAAAGCAGGAGATCTATTCACTGGCACTACAACTACAGAAACTACTTGCTCCATTTTATTAGCAGCTTTATTTCCAGAACCCGAGCGAAACTTTTCAAGGTTTTATGTATCAGTGTGCCAAGAACTGGTGGCTCATCTTGTAGCTGAGAATCACATTCATTGCTTCCTGGGTTTTTTTCCCCCTCTTTTTTATTTTTTTCTTTTTCTTTCTCTTTTTTTTTTTTTTTTCCCCCCAGCTTCTAAATTAATCAAACAACTTGTTAACCGTAACACAGTATTTCCTCCCCACCTAAAGTTTGAATCTCAAGCTTTGTGGCTCAGGTTTGGTCATACTGTAGTTATGCCAAAAATGTAGGGATCTTAAAGGTGAAGGTGCTGATGCCTTTGGATGGCGTGGACACCAGAGTGAGGTGGCTGAAATGTTAGCAGCCACTCTGGTGGGATGGGTGGGTTTTCAGGCACCTGTCATTTTCTTCTGAATTAGTGCAGGTGTGCACACCTCAGCAGCCCATATTTTTTTATAGGAAAGCACGTAGATATGTCCTCAGGATTCTTATGCACCCATTTAGTAGAAACCCAGCTTCATCTTAACATTTTTGAAAAACTTTAAAAATGTCTACAAGATACCACTTGATTTTATGAAAACCCCAGGCTGGAAGAATTCAAGCAGAGAAAGGGAGTTGGAGTAGGAGCAACATTTTTCATTAGTCACTAAGAACTTTTTAATCTTAAAGTTTTTAATCTTCAAACTTTTCCACTTTAATTTTCTATGTATATCCCAGAAAAAAAAAAAAATCTTAGCCCTTTCAATAGCACAAAGTCCATTTGCAATCTGGATACTGCAGCAAAGGGTAAAGTATGCCTAAGTAAACTTAAATCCAGCATATGATGCTGTAGCTGGAACTCGGAGGGCATCAAGCCTGTTGGCCGGGAGGGCAGGAGTGAGTTGGCAGAGTGGAGTGTGCGGGGTGCTGTGGGGTGCTGTGGGTTCCCGTGGGTTCCCGTGCGTTCCCGTGCCCACAGCCCGGGCAGCTGTGCAGGGCAGAGCTGGTGATGTGGACTGGGTCGGAGTGAGCTTTATTTTAGCGTTGGAGCAGACAGTTATCTAACACACCCACATGAGGAAGTGCTCTGGAGCAGTTATTTCATGCTTTGCCATGCCCTGTAGCTAGAGTAATTTTGAGCTGAGTGGCATGTGTATATATGCCTCCTTCGCTCCTGTGAGACAAAAAGCAACGCTGTTGGGTTTTTTGTTTGTTTGTTTGTTTCTTTCTTTCTTTCTTTTTTTTTTTTTGTATGTGTATGTTGTTGTGTTGTGCTTTTTTTAAAATTTTTTTTAATTTTTTTTTTTATAAGCAGGTCCAGAAATGGGATATAAGATAGTTAAATCTAAATAGCAAGCAAATACCAAGTGAAATTAATTTTAGTGGTAGAGGATTTTACTTTTCTCTTAAAGGAGAAAAAAAATAGCAATCTTACTGATTTTGATAAAGACAGTTTTAGCAATTTCCTGAGTTGGATATATAATTATTATAAATATTAGTCACAGTTTTCCTATTTTCACGTTTTCTTTATGGGCCCTGCTTATTCATAAGGGAAAACAGCTGCAGAAAATTTAAAAAATGTAAGATTATTTATATAAAACTTTGATGTAAATAGAGAACAGCGTCCCCTGCTAGAGAATTCTGTGGGATGGCTTACAAATCCCATACAAGAGAGATTACAGTCTTAGATAAATTGTTATTTAAATCATTTTAAGAAAACCCTGCTCGTTTTTGCAGACCGTATGAGCTTCTAAGCAGAAAGATTTGAATAGGAGTTCTGTTTAGAAATTGATGGCATGCTGTGGCCTTACAGATTTCAGTTGGTTTCACTCCTCTCTCTTTTCATAGGACTTTGTTACAGTGGGATCCGTATGGTGAAGAACTTCTGCTGAAAGAGATGCATAAATGTTAATGGAAAATTAAGTTACTTAGTTGTTTTTTTTTTTAAGCAAAACTTGTAGAAAATCCAAATCCTTTCTATATATATATTTTTTTTTTTAAATGAAACAATGCACTAGAAATAGTTGTTTTTAAAGAATAGCTTGTTCCCTCTGCAGTCTGCAGATCAAACTGCTGCAGAGGGAAAATGATGGCAAATCAAAGTGAAACGGGCTTCACTGATTTTATTAGCTTGGCCCAAGAAAATTCAGAAACTTAGCAAACGATCATCCATGGAAAATAAATTGCATTTTTCATAATCTGTCTATTCCAGTAATACAAGTTTCTCTTGGTAAAGAGTAGTGTTTAATCACGTACCAAATTTTGAGATACTTTTGTAGTAACTGTAGACCTCTAACTTGCACAGGTTTTCACAGTTTTATCAAACTGTCAGTGAGGAGTGAATAGAGGTAAAAGCTTTTGGGTTTTTTGTTTTGATATTACCTATGTTCTTTGTTATTATTTACTTAAAAGTTAGTTCTGTTGGCACTGATCCGATTAGGAAACTGGCATTTCATAATGGTTACTGCCTTTGTCTTTCATGTGTCCGTACATTTTTGTAGTTAATCCTTCAGTGCCATCATGTACTATGACAGCATTTTGACTGCTACCAACACTGTTTGCAGACAGGTCTTGTAAAATGGTCACCAGAGGCACAGGGACATATGCCACCTCCTTCTTCCATAGCCCCTGGGCCATCCAGGGCTGCCAGTGCCACAGGGTAGGTTACCACACCTCCCAGAGGTCTGAAAGAAGAAAAAAGTTGAGCTTTTATCACATCCAATGAAGACTGGATGTATTGAAGTAGTTAATATACACGAGTGGGAAATCAAGCTAATGCATTAAAGCTGTCTTTAAAGAAAATAAAATCCTTTTCCTCTTGACAGCTGGGGTTTGCCTTTGATGAAATGAGTGTGGAGGGTCCCAGCCTGTTCCTGATGGGGCAGATGTTCCCTTTCTGGAGAAGGGAGCCGCAGTCTGCCTTGGCACTAGGTGGCACTATGGGAAGAAAGGCCATGGGCTATGCCCACACAAAGGCTGGAATCTTTTCATGCCAAGAAGTGGCCTCTTTCCCACCAGTGACAACCAGCACCCCCAGCCCCTTGGAAGGCAGATTTGTAGCCTGTACTGTACTTGTTATTTATTTCCAGGTACTGTTCTTCAGCATCATTTATGAAAGATAGGTGTTCTAACAGAAACCAGTCCTACCTAATTCAAACACTGGCAGTGTCTTAAGGACTTCATTCTTCAATTCCTTGTGCCATATGCCTTTCCTTGTCCTTTTCTGGAGTGGACACAACCCCCAAGGTCACATTTTATGTCCAGTTTGCACAAATGTAAGTGACAGTACCAAGGGTGAGCCAAACCCTGAATGGTCTTCCTGAATGTTGGCACTGGTATAATCCTGGTGTTTATACAGGTATGTTAAAAACAATTGTTTGCTAAAGCAGTGAGGAAACATGAATGGGCAGTGCTTCCACCTATCTGCAGGGCACTTAATGGGAACTCCTCTGTGGGACAGAGGTGGTGCCAGTCTATAAGTTATACCTGCAGATGACCTCTTATTGATGGGCTTCCATAGGAGATTTATTTTGGGATTGTGGTAGAGCAAAAAAAATGCAGGCAATTTTAGAGTGCCATTTGATTCTGAGGTAAATACAGCATGACAATTACTTTAAAAGATAAGCTTTCTAATATCTTGCCTCTAAAATCATCAGTAGCTGGGAGTGCGATCAGTCCCTTGAGGATACAAAAGTAGGACTGGGAAAGTTGCCTTATGGACTTCAGAGTTGTCCTTTCAGCTGAGTGAAAGTTAATTATTGATTTCTCTTTCCTCTCTGGAGATCCATATGCCTTTCTTCCTGTCTAGAAAGTTAGTGGGCACAGTGCAGGAATTAGAGACCCATGGTCATGTGGCAACATAAGGTTTCATGGGCAGCATATCAGGAATGGGTAAGATGGAAGCTGATATGAGGGGAAAGTGAAGAAAGACAAGTTGGTAAAAAGCTTACGTCCACTATCATTTTATGTGTGGTGGATGTGGAGCCTGTTATTCTCCATGGCTTTGGCTCCTAAACTCCTAGCAATCTGATAGCTAAGTGAGTCACAGACATTAGTGACAGAGAGGAATGCTGAGACTAAAAACAAACAACAACAAAAAAACCCAACCAAAAAATCTCATTGTTTAGGCACAAACACCAGAAAGCCATGTTTGATTGCTAATGTGCTCCCTCTGCTGGTTCTCCAAAACTAACAAATGCTATTCCCAGGGGACCAGGCCACACCCTCTGGGACACTGCTTTACAAAAACTGTGTAAATGAAAGGCACTGACCTCTCCTGCAAGGAGGAGTGTTAACAGAAGAGGAAGTGTTCTGACGAAGTCTGTTAGAGCCTTATATACCAGCCATGACTTTCGAGAAAGGTCATAGAATGTCCAGTCCTGAAATTCAGACTTCTTTTTGCTTTGTTTCCAGTCTTACTTATATTTGATAGGCATTGCTTTTCCTGTCATTTCCCAAAGTAAGTGTTTTCCATTTCACTGCCGCTGCTTCTAGGGTTTTCCCCATCTGAAGGAGCTTAAAAAATGTTTTCATTGGTGCTTTTAGTTTCAATTTTCGTGCATGTAGTATCTGAAGAAGCCTTCCTGTAGCTTAGGATTTGGCAGCTTCCAATTCTTTCTGTCACTGTCAGTTAAATCTGCATGTCAGCTTTAAACTGTTGTGCCCACTTCATCCTGTCCTTTGGCTTGAATACTGGCTGTTTTTTCAGGATACTCTTGAACATCCTTCCTTTTTGTGATGAATCTGTATTTCTTTTTCAAACATAGATTGGATTGTTTAATATATTCCCTACCCAGCACATTTACCTAGTTGATAGGTTTTTGAAAAAACAGCATTTTGTACTTTCATGCTGTGAAAAAGAGGATATAAATCCTGGGTAAGATTGAGTATTGGAGAAAAAAAAATTAAGAAAGCTTTGTTAATTCCCATACAATATTTGGAATGTGTGGAAGATTTCTGACACGGTAAATATTTAATGAAGGATTGTCCTGTACTTCTTGTATTTTTCCACCTACGTGGACTGTCATGCTAAAGAGCCTCTGCTTGCAGCCATTGTACCATCAGTGGGAATCAGCTGTGCAGAGCTGTTGCAGGGCTGGGCTCAAGTTTTCCATGTAGAATAGTGAAAAGTTTCCTTTCTGCAAGTCTCATGCTTCCCATCTAGGTGACTGCTTATTAAATCTTTATTTGGTTGGGACAATAAACCAAACAGCCTGGTGGGTAGCTAATTGGTTGGAGTGACTCAAGCAACATATAAATCTCATTTGTACTCAGTAGTACATTGACTCTCCGTGGCCTCGTTGCTCTCTCTGGTGTTCATTCATTTTGAGACAGCTGAAATATAATGCAAATAAAATAAGCCCTGGTCCTTCTTTCTCTAAGTGTCTTGGAGGATGCTTGTAGGATAACTCTCCTGTTACTTCCCTTTCATAGGCCCTGCAGTTTAGGAACCTACCCTCCTGACACAGTGCACTGGGAACTGGCCCCCGTGTGGGCAGTCGTGGCAGAGTCATCAGGAAACCAATACAGCATTGAGCCCACATCATCCTCCTATCACCAGATTTCTGGATGTGAGGAATTGTTCAGGCATTGGTATAGAGATAGCTTGACCTCCTGCTGTACCTGCTTTGGGGACAGAAAGAATTCAGCGCCTGAGGCTACCAATCTGGCACCTTTTGCTAGTGTTAAACTAATATAGATGGTAAGAACCAACACCAGTTCCCAGCAAAAGCCCAGACTGTACTTGCTCACGGGCAGAACATTTGAAGGCCAAGCCATGTTTTGTGATTTCCAGCATTTCATAAAGGTCTGGTTTTTGTTTTCTTCTTCTTGACCGATTTTTGAAAACTTAAAAATTTGCTCCAGTTGTATAGAAAAAGTGTGTTTTTAAGATAATGACATTTCCTAAATGAGCTGGTTCCTTCTGCGCTACACCACCTTCAAGTTGTTTATCCACCAAGTCAGTCAGGCTCAGCCTGAAACATTTCACTGCTGTGAAAGCAGCTGCTGCTGAATGAGATTTAAAGCCAGTTGTGCTTTTGCGGTACATTTGGCTATGCTGTACTTTGTGCCGGACAAGAGAAAGCTCAGTATTTTTCCCTGGTGCTGGGCATTTCTGGATTCTGGAATTAACTTTTTCTGTCCCTTTTTACAGGGGACTAGATCCCATTCAAGGCCTTTCTTATTAGTTTCTTAGACAGCTATTCTTTAATTAATTTACTTATTTTTTTTTAACCTGTGTACAGAGATCGTATACTTGCTAAGTCATAGAATGCTTTGGCTTTGAAGGGACCTTAAAAATCATGAAGTTCAAAATTCATCCCCCTGCAAGGCAGGGACACCTCCCACTAGATCAGATTGCTCAAATAAGATCCAGGCTGGCTGTGAACACTTCCAGGGATGAGACATCCCTCTGGGCAAAACTGATGTCTTCTTATTGTCTAACAAAATCTACTCTCTTACAGATTAAAGCCTTTACACCTCATCCTATCACTACATGCCCCTGTAAAAAGTCTGTCCTCATCTTCTTGTAGGGTCTCTTCAGGTACTGTTAGGACACTACAAAGTCTCCCTGGAACATTCTCTTCTCCAAGCTGAACAATTCCAACTCTTGCAACCTGTCTTTGTGGGAGAGGTGGTCCATCCCTGTAATCTTTTTGGTAACGGTCCTCTGGATTCAATCCAGCTGGTCAAAATCCTGCTTGCAACATGGGTTCCAGATCTTAAATATTTTTCTCAGGACAGAGCTGTGGTGCAGTATCCAAAGTTGTCATTGTATTGTAGTGCAGTCACTGCCATGATGTATGCAAGTACATAGGTACCTGTAAGGATAACCCACTGGTTAGGGATTCCTAGTTTGTTTCTAGTTTTCTTTCTAACTTCCAACATGTCACATCATTTCTCAACATTTCAGTTAACTTCTCTTCAGGGCAGGGTTAAGGATGCTTGTCAGTTTCTGGGAGCAGTTGGGGGTGCTAAGTTATAGCTGTATTAGCTAATTTTGATCATTGTAAGAATCATTGACAGGAACACGAATTTGTTCCTCACTACACCCTAAAAATGCATTGCAACCTCTTTCTTACTGTAATGAGTTTACTTTAGGCTCTAAATGAAGTTTTTGAATACTTGTGGTCTTCCTCTGGCATGTCATAATAGAACTGACACCTGAGGTTTTGTTTTTGGGTGAAGTTTGTTGATTTTTTGTTTTGTTTTGGTTTGTTGGGGTTTTTTGTTGGTTTGTTTTTGTTTTGTGTTTCTTTTAATGTTTGTTTGTTTTGTTTTGGGTTTTTTTGGTTTTTTTACAGCAACATTGGGAGTAAGAGCCAGGGTTTACTTAGATAGTTTAGATGGCAGTACCTGTTTGGCTTGATGATGAAGGCTGTACTATGTTGGATCTCAGATGAATTTTGGATATGTTTTAATTCACATATTTTTATTGCTTTCAGCTCTAGGCTCTCTTGACCAAACAGCTGTTAACAACTGAGCTAGTGAAGTTAAAGCTGTCTCCATCATGGGTTAAGAGCTCTCTTGTCTAGATCACATTTGTAACCATCTCCATTAGAATTTAATCTGCTACTAAAATTAATTTAATTTTAATTCCACATCTTTCTCTGTTGATAAAAGTGGAAAACAAAAAGGAAGTGAGCTAAAATGAACTTTTCTGGAGTTTCCTGGTGAATACTGGTTGTGCAGGAGTACAGTTTAGTTGACTATAAGCTGTTTTTAGAGTCATTAAAATCTTGTTGGGTAACGTTACTATGGAACATTCGCTTCAGTGTAGTAGTAGGATACAAATGGAGCATTTAGAAGGGAGATTTGGGAAGAATGTGAGCAGCTAGAAGAAATAAAAGCTGAGACACAGGCAGGGGGCAGAGCTGTTCAAAGAAAATGAGGACAAAAAGTCTAAACTGAATGCAAAAAGAGGGGCAACTTGGGCCCACTGGCATGAGAGAAAATTTAGCAGCAGAAATCTTTATGAATAGGACCAGAGTGGGGTGGAAAGAGGCTACAGCCCTTTCTTTTTCCCTCATGAAATAATTGTCATCTACTAATCATCTTCAGAAGAGTGTGCTCTTGGGATAAGAAGTTCCATGTGAAATTTCTGAATGTCTGTGTCTGCTAAAATGTTTATTGGTCGTATTTTGCCCTAAGTTACATTTCTCTAGAAGTGCGCCAACTCCATGGAATTCAGAAGAATCAGCACTGAACTGAGAGCTCAGTCTCACTGCATTTCTAGCCTGCTGGCTGCAGCTGGCCTACATCTGAAGCAGTAAAAATGATGCATGGTATTCCACAAGTGATTTGTGACCAGTAGACAGCTTGCTTTAGGACAGTGCTGCTGAACTTGACCTCATTTTTGATTTGTTAGGTAGTGTCTCGCTTGTGGCCACGTACATAGGTGTATTTACCAAATCTCTCCTTGACATCTGAGCTTATGGAGTTGATGAAAAGGCTTCCTTTTAGGAGGTGTTGGCAATTATGCTCATAATACCCAGGCAAAGCCTGCAAAGAATTTAACATCAAAAAAATACGATTTTTGTTGTTGTTGTTGTTACTCATCTGCCAAGGCTTAGTCCTAAGACCTTGTGTGATTTTTTTTTTTCTTTTTTGTTTTGTTCTGCTTTGGTCTCATTACCCAAAGAGAAGCTTTCTCTCCTTGGCTTTTTTTTGATGAAAGCGTGGCACACATACTACAGAGAGCAGTTATCAGCAGAGTTCAGATGGAGATGGGAATGCCCACAAAAGGTTCCAGAACAGTTTAGTCAGAGATAGCTGCTGATATGAATAAATAGCATTTTGCATTTCTGAAGAAACTTAGAGCATTTAAAGAAAGTAGTTAATGTAGTTTGCTTAATTCCAGTAGCTGAATCAGCTTTATTTTTTCCATTTTTTAATCAGGAATAATTGAGGCACAGACAGAAAGAGGAAGTGGTTCCTTCCTTCCTTCCTTCCTTCCTTCCTTCCTTCCTTCCTTCCTTCCTTCCTTCCTTCCTTCCTTCCAGTGTTTCACCAACCTCACTGTAAAAAATTTTTTCCTCTTATCTAGTCTAAATCTGCACTCTTTCAGTTTAAAATCATTACCCCTTGTTCTATTGCAACAAGCCCTACTAAAAAGTGTTTGTTGCCATCTTTTTTATAAGACCCCTTTAGGTATTGAAGGGCCTCAGTAAGGTCTCCTAAGAGCCTTCTGTTCTCCAGGCTGGAAGAACCCAACTCTTTCTTTGTGGCAGAGATGCTTATCATCCCTCTGATAATTTTTGTGGCTCTCCTCTAGACTTGTGCTGAGGACTTCAGAGCTGGACACAGTACTGCAGGTGGGATCTCATCAGAACAGAGTAGAATCATCTCTCTCAACCTTCTGGTCACACTTTTGATGCAGCCCAGGGTATGGTTGGCCTTCTGAGCTGTGAGTGCACGAGAGTGCCTCATGTTCAGCTTTTCATTCACCAGTACCCCCAAGTACTTCTCTGCAGGTCTGCTCTCAGTCTCTTCACCCCCAGTTTGGGGATTGCCCTGATCCAGGAGCAGGACCTTGCACTTGGCATTTACCAATACAACATGTCAACAAAGTCTTATTTTGAATAGCAGAATTTGGAAAAACCAAGATTGTGGTGTTTTATTTGCTAGTTATTTTTTATAATTACTCTTTTAACTTAGTTAATACAACTTCAAAGACTTGTAAGCAACAATTTTGTATTTTTTTCCACTTGGCTTTTCCACAGCTTGATATGTCCTAGTGAACTACAGTGTTACCTTTGTCCAAGACATAGATGTTCTGAAAAACTGGACCAGTCTATCCCTTCTTTTTAGACAATAATAATCATAGGGGAAGATTAATACCCTGGCTGAAAGAAGTTGTGGTGGTGCTTGCTTCTTGAAATACTCATCAAATGAAGACTGAAGCTTGCTACCATACGTAAAGACATAAGTACCTTGAAATAGTTGTGTTGTGCTGGACTTTTATGTCTAATGGCTTATATGTGCAACTGCTATTATCCTTGATGAGAGTTGCAATATGCAAAGGAGAAAATAACCCCTAAGGGTTCTTTGGACGCAAGCATTTAAGAATTGTCACTTCTCTGTTTAAACTGTCAGTGGAGACAAAGCACATGCAAGTAATAATGGGTGCCTGCAAGTACTGGATTTGGGAAGAGCACAGATGTATTGCTGCTGAGGCATCTGTCAGAGAATTCGGAGTAGGGAGTACTGAGTTGTTTGTATATTCAACCTCAAAACTGTATAAGTAATATAAATTATTAGCTGCATTTAACTTCTTGTTACTTGAGAATGGAATTCTGATCTCAGTTTTTGAAAACTTGCAAACAAGTTTTGGGTTAACACTGCTTTCTTACATCATCTCACTTCCCATGAGCCAGTTTTACTGTCTGTTGATGCTTAGAAGACCAGATTGGAAGGACAGCAACACAAAATTTTATTAGCCAGCACAACTAATACTTTCTTTTTTGAGAGCCAAATTAATCTAGAGTAGCATGTTTATAAAAGAAAAGACTGAAACGCACAAAAAAAAAAAAGTTTTTCTCTTTATCAGAAACATATGAACTCGCCATCACGGGATATATTTGTGAGACACTAGAACAAAACACACTCCTCAGGTATGTCTCACATTTCAAGGATCGAAGGGCAGAGTGGATGAATGTACCTTCTAGGAAATGGATGAACCAGCTTTTTCATATGCAATCTCTAATTTCAGTAATCCCTGAGAAGCTTAGAAAAGCCAGGATGGAGTCGGTAAAACCTCATCTTATTAACCTCCAAAAGGGTATAAAGGGGTTTGGATCGCAAGGCTTGTCTGGATGCCAAGTGCACCTCTTAAGTACTCTCATACTGCCTCAGTCTGCTCTAACTTTTGGTAGACACAGTGCAGAAAGGTTCATGAAACAGATGAATACAGTAGATGAAGAAAACAAGTTTACTGGGAGAATTTCCACCTCAGAAAGGCAAGGCAAACTTCTTTATACAGGAAAGATGAAAAATGTCTTTCACCTCCACAAACCTGAAGTACAAATTTTTCCCCTGCTCCCCTTTCAGATATTGAATGGTTTCTGAGATTTGTTTCTCTCTGCTAATATGCACTGGTCCTAGGAGAGGTCTTTAAGTCAGTTGTGTTTAAGATCTCTCAGTTTCTAGGACATTTTATCCACTTTGTGTGCTTAACTCAAACATAGTTAAGTTCTGCAGGGGTTCTCTATTACACTAGGGAATAGCAAGCAGGTTCCTCTGCCTGCTATTGTAATAAAAACTGGCAACTTTTTTCTCTCATTAAACATTTCCACTGTTATGCATTTACTTAAATAAATGGGCTTCTGGGTTTGTTTTTTTATTTTACTAAGGTACAACTTTTTCTGTACATATTTAGGATGCATGGAGTCTTCAGAACTCCAAAGTAGTGCTGTATAGGACACACCATTTTTCTTTCTGGGTGCTGTGAACCATTACATATCTCAAGAAGTCTTGAGGAAAGGTGGCTTAAAGGGTCAACAGTTACTCAGGTATTAATCAACAAATCTGCTGGATGCTTAATTCTCAAATGTTTTATTGAAATCATATCCTCATGACAGATTGGTTTTGATGGGGATCGCTGATGTGTTTAGGGGGAAGTTCTCCTCCATCTTCCTGTTGTTTCCTGTGAAAAAGGAACTGCTGTTAAATAGCATTGGTGATGCTCCTTGTCAGAGAGAATCTTCCCTCCTTGCAGAGCACTTCTTTGGGGAAAGGCTGGGAAGGAAGTAATTTTTCATGATTCAAAAGACTTTAAAAGTCTATGCTCTGTTTTTTAGGAAATAGGCAGGCAAGATCCTACTTCATCTTATGCATGAAAGTGTAATACTTAATATCTTTATTGTTCTTATTTTAGAAAGCTTTCTTATTTTATAAAGCTTTTACTTTTCTGTATCTTTATTCCCAATGTCTGTATATTTGACTCTAACAGAAGAAGCATAGTAAGGTGAGCAAGTGGAATGATGTTCCATTTGCTTATTTATTTTCTGTCAGAGCAGAACATGTGTCCACTTTTTGTGGCAGAAGGAGCCATACTCCATGGTTCCTTGTCTGCAGTGTGACCAGGTATGTGGTGCATGCACAGTGAAACTGAGCTGGGCAGAATTTGCTCAATGTGTACCAAGTTTACTCCTTGTATGGGATACAAGTGTAGGAATGTCCATGCCCAGAAGCCCCAAAGTTTCATGGAATCACTGGATTTACTGTGAATGTACCATAACTAATTTGAATGTTTGAGGTGAGCTTGACATGTCCCAGAGTTGCTTGACTGCATTCATGGTAGTTCTCTCAGCAGCTGTGCTGTGCTTGCGGGGGACTAGGTCTTTCCAGGTAAGCATCATCAAGAGATCATTAGTGTGATAAACAGAAGTCAAGCATCCTGATTATCGTCCTCAAACACTGTATTTTTAATTTATTTTTAAGGTTCGGGTATTGTTTATAATGACCTTGGATAAGGAATCTGTAAGAAGAGAAGATGTGAAAAATGTAAATAGAAGGACTTGCTGTGTCTGCTGCAGGGACCCTCTTACTGATCTGGGTACTTTAACTTCACCTCTTTGCTCCTCTGTTCCCTAGCTATAAAATGGAATGATGAGAGTAACTTCTGTATGCCTTGAAGCTTAATGAACATTTTGAGAAGTTCTTGAGGTGGAAAATGCTGGGGATAAAAAAGCAATTATTGTCACATTTACCTTCTCTTGATCTGAAAGGAGTGAGCAGAAAATGCAAACACTTGTGTTACCATAAGAAATGAAGATGCGTTAATTTCAAATTTTTTTCCAATAAGGTAGCCTTTCATGCCATCTGGAAATTTCTCCACAAAACCGTCTTCTGAAGTTTTAGTCCTTTCCTTCCTTACAGTGTTTTGGCTGATGACATAATCAGTGGAAGAATATAGAAGTTAAACCCAGGGTAGAATATCTGTGCAGCAAGGCAAATTTTGACACTTCCGAACCTTGTATCCTACCAATGCCACTGGATGTTTTAGTTCTGGTTGAGGGCTGCAGTTTGTTGTCTTGAGTTGCAGAGGATAGGCAGAGGTGGGTATTTATGTAGAGAGGAGAGTGACCAGCAAGTGTCCACCTGGGTTATGCAAGAGCAGGAAAGTCTTGCAGTTGGGAGGCTAATCACCTGGTGATGTAGAAACATGGGATGAGGAATCCCAATGTGTTGTTTGTATGTCAGCCCCTGGCATACAGAAGTTTTCAGGAGGATGGCATTTAGAAGTAACATAGAGATGAATCTAAACTAGATGGAAGCGAAGGGTGAAAACGAAAAGGAAGGTGCTGTTTGACAGCAGTCACTGTCTTAACTGTTGGTGTTTGTTCTTGAGTTTGTGGTGGAACTGAGCGTCACCAGCAGCAATGCTGGCTGTAGTGTGCTGAGCCTGAACAGAACCCATCAATAGTTCGGCTACTAATCCAGTAGTTCTGGATTTTATTTTGCCTGTGAAGTTGAACCTGTTGTGACTCTTGGCTCTGCCTTTTTTTTCCTTGCCTTATGGGTTGGGATAAAGTTGGTATTGCTTAGCCCAAATTAACATATATGAATACACTTTCATCTCTTTCTATGTTGCTTTGTTTATCTGTCTCAGCCTATCTCTCTGTGTGCCTGCTGCTTGTCTGCCTGCCAGTTTTTTCTTTGTCTCTATCATTTCATCGTTGAACCCATCTGTGTAGAAAATGGGATATTTGGCTGTCTTGTATTTTTTTTTATAATTTTTTTTTTTTTTGGTGTCATTTTGTTCTCTCAGACTTACGAGGATAAAACTCGCACTCCTGGGGGTGCCAGGCATTTCAGATCTTGTATTTAGGAGGAGCCGTGATGCTTTTTCCGTCTGTTTGTCTGTCCATCTGTCTGCTGGTCTATAATAAGCTGTGCAGTGAGACAGCAGCTTCCTATCTGTGTGTGTGAAATTAGCTAATTGGTGTTAGCAGCAATATTTTCACATGTTTTATAAGCAAAGTGCAGCAAGGTATATAAATGTAGATATGATCCAGAGACACACACACATACACACACGCATGCACGCAAGCCTATCGCTGCTCATGCATAGATGCTCAGAAGTAATTAATGTTAATAAGATTTTAATGTGCTTGTGAGATCATAATGAGGAGAAATGAATGCTCTGATTAGAAAAAGGTAACTGTCTGTGTGTTTTGGCTTAGAACAAGATTTCCTCTCTTTTTTATAAATCACAATTTCAGAACTTGTTTGTGATTGCATCAGTTGTTTTTTATTTTCAAATTAGAGGTCTGTTTAGCCATTTGAATGATTAACCAAATAAATGGGTGAAACCCTGATCATAAGGAATGTAGCAGATTTTTTTTACCCTCTTAGAAAGCAATGCTACTATATGACAGGTCTGGGCAGCCTCATCCTTCTAGCATTACATTTTTTTCTGTGCTGCTTTTAAAGCCTCATCAGAAGCTGCTCTCGGAGACAGTGCTCATTTTTTACAAATAGAGATGTTTATCTATAGGTGTCTGCAATGCATAATCAACCACTGAAACTATTGTGCCAAGGCACATTCCTGCTCATCGGTAATGATGAATCCTCAGAGTCCAGCTGATAACATGATACCTTGATAATATTTTGAAATAATTAGTTTAAGAAAGCAGAACTGTATACATGCATTTTTTCTTTCAATCAGTCGTTTTCCAAATAATGGAGGTGGGAAAGTGCTTGCAGGAAATATTTACGAGCTAAGATGTTTTTTCATCCTGGATGCTGTGTAGTCACCAGACCCTATGCTGGCTAAAATCCAGCTGGGCACTAGGGGTCCTTCTCTCCAGCAAATCTGTGAAAATACTGTCCAGAGGGCTTTACTTTCATTTGCATACTTATTATTGTTATTATTTTGAGTGATAAACTATATCAAAATATTAAAAGTTATTTTTTGATAGCACTATGCAAATCACTTTGTGTTTTGGGTAGTTTAAAAATTCATTCTAAGAGGTTAAATATTCTGGTTTTACAACATCTAGAATTGAAAATGCAAGAATAAAAAGATCTATGCTTCAGTGCATTCCGTGTTGCATAATTTTGTATTCTGATGGCACTTAGCTTGTGTGGTGTTTTAAAGTGTTAAATCTACGCTAATTACCAGAAAGTGCCGAGGTACCCCAGCAGTGGTTGCAATGAGAAATGGTGGAGCATGGTGATAAGACTGCAATTTGAAAGTTGAACTGAACAAAATCCAGTGTCAGTAGATACAGCTTTGATATGATTTGTATTCTCTAAAGATGATGATGTGACAGCTTGTTTACATGAATGAATTTATTTTGGGGAAAGGAAACATCAGGTACCATGTATATTTTTTTCATTCCTCTAAACACTCCTTTCAGCTGCTGTGCAGTAGGGCCTCTAACTCTAGTTGATTGTTCAGATAGCTGAATCAATGAACTTAATACAGGAACTTTAATTTTTTGAAGTAGCTTGGCATATTATCTGCATGTGTGTGTGTGCTGAAATCTGTCTGTACACTAAAAGCACCACTGAAACCTGAACATCCAAGCAGTAAGGTGAAAACAAAGTATTGCTCAACTGCTGCGAGTCTCTAGGTAAGTTTCAATGACCGTGGGTGGAACAAGGACACCTTTACTTCTCTTAAGTACTTGTAGTTTGAGAAGTGCTTTAAATTTTAACTTCAATAAAATGGTAGCCTAATTTGTTGCTGTAAGGAAGCAACTGATTTTCTTTTAAAGTCATCGGTCCTTTCTAGAGATAATTTTATTTTGAGAAATATCAATCCTATTTTAGGATTAATATTTAATTGAATTGGTGTTGAATTAATGGAGTATGATTCACTTCCAGAAAGAGCTGAGAGACCACAGCAGTGGTTGAGATGAGAAATCGTAGAGCGTGGTGATATGATTGCCATTTCCAAATCTTGATGATCTTAAAATCAGTTTCAGTAGACACAGCGCTGACATGATTTGAGATCTCTAAAGAAGATAATGTTACAGTTCAAATTCCACTTTGGAATTAGTATCCTTGTGCATTGTTTCTGCTTATTTCCAGCATGGTAGTTAACATGGTAGTTCCCAAGACCAGGTTCCACAAAGTCTAAGAGTGAGAGTAGGAGCAAGGTAATGGTGAATTCCAAAACCATTGAATTTTCTTCTTGGAGCAGGGACCAGATAAGCAATGTGATGAGTTTCTCTTTAGTTTTGCTGTTTTTTAGATGGAAAATGTTGAAGAAAAAAATTCAGTTTGATGTTCTCGATGTCAGAGATGAAGTAACCAAGCTTCCTTCAGTTATAAGTGGAAAATTCGTTAAGGCTTGAGAAACTCAGGAAGAGCTGAGGCAAATTGGCTAAACTCATGAAGTCAGTATGCAAAATGAGTTATTCTGGATCCCTGGGGACTGCTTTAATTCAGGAGCAAAGCAGTCTTGTAGCAATGTACCTTAACTGAATAAGGAGCTACAGGGAGTTTTACTGTTGAATTAGTGTATCTACTCACAACTTCAAAACAATTAAATGTGTGCATATTGTTGTCAGACCTTTAGTTGATTTGCCTGAGCTTTCCATGTCCCAATGTAGACTTGGCTTAAGAGGTAGATAAGCTGTCAGCAGGCAGTTCATTCTGTACTGGGGATCCAGAACAAAACAAATCTCAGTAGCTTATTTGCTTTGAGGAAAATACCATAATGACAATTATTGCTCTGTTCTTGACAGAGCAGTACTGGTTTCCCTGCCTCTTCTTGGACACCGTTGTTGTCCTGTGCAGTTGCTGGAGGATCCACAGATTCTGAAGAGGGCTTTTGGTTACGGTTTGTACATACATAAGCTCCAACATTTAGGAATAAATCACACCAAAGGTAGAGATACCATGTGTTAGCAATGACTTCTAGAATTATTACAGATTAACCCAGTGTATGCCCAAGTTCTGTTTCTGCTTGGCAGCTAGCTGGTTTGCTTACATTTGGCTGCTGTCATGTAGGATTAGTTCAGAGATGAGAAAGAGGATTCAGGGGTGTGGGGGTGCTGTTGTGATGACAGAATAGAATATGGTGGGAGCATGTGAATGAAAGGCTACCTTGGGATCAACTAATTGTCTCTTAAAGAGGTCTGTGCAAAGTTTGAAAATAGGAGCTTGTAATATGTTGAGATTGTGCTCTGCAGAATGTTTAAAGTACGTTTGCCAGCTTTACTTGTATTACACCTATGCAATTTGATTTTGTTCCTAAGTACACATATGAGGCTAAGATTAATAAAGTTTGTAACTGATAAACTGATTGTGAGTTAGCTAATAAAATTTCCATGCTAAATAAGATTGGATTTGCACTGTGAAAACCCTCTGTATAAGGATAGATTTAAAAAATATCTGTAGGTTCTAAACCTATCAGGCAAGGAGAGAAATTAAGTAAGTGATCAACTTCAAAGTTTGATTTGGAATAGTTCCCTGTTAGCCCCAAAGAGCAGGTGCCTGTTCAAGTATCATAATTGATCTTATGTTTTCTTTCATATGATTTTGAGTCAGAAAACATACATCCTAAATCTGTCAAAACTTAAGCTTTGGAAGAACTGATTATCTCGTCTTACTTGCCCAGTTCCATATTTATGTTTTTAAGTAGCTATGTTTTCGATTATGTGCTTAATGCTCAAAAGCACCTGCTAAAGCAGGTGATGCAGAGAACTTACCCTAGCATGTGGATTTAGAGGAGCTATTTTAGATACTAACTTTGAAAATGTTGGTCATAAGGCTTTTAGGTAGAGATGAACTAAGCAATTCCAGAAAACTGGCATGACATTCCTGCAAAAAAAGACTTTTAAAAAGTTTTATCATTGCAGTGCATAGTATTTACATGGGATTAAAAATTACAGATATCTTTATGAAGACAGGAACTGTTGGAGAAAACAAGAAAGTTGTTTGCATAGTTGAGTCATCTCTGCTTCTGAAAGTGTCAAAAATTTCTGGGGTAGGTAAAGAAAGCTGCCTCATGAACAAGTATAGAAAAACCTAGCCTTACTCTGTCGTGGGATAATTGATCATGTCTTTGAACAATATAGGTTTTTATGCTACATTAGACTTCTTTTTTATTTAGTAATGGATAAGTTTTTGTTTGGGTTTTGTTTTGTTTCTGGTTTTTTGTTTGTTTTGGTGGGGTATTGTGTTTTTTTAATAAGCTTTCAGTTGACCTGTTCTATTTTACAGCAGGTATCATGCAGTCTACAGGTTGATTCACACGTGAAAATAAATGGCTTCATTTTTTTGAAGTTTTCTGTGTGGATATTGGTAAAGCTGTTTGGAAATTTGAGGTTTTAAGTAATGTAGAAGCAGACAGCACTGAGCTACGAGGTGGAGTCAGAAACATGAATCACTATGGCATGAATTTGCTTCCTGGTATCTCAGTTTTATTATCTGGTGGACATGTGTGTCCTGTCATTAGCAGAATTCCAGTGGCTTTGGGGTTAGCTGCAGTCATCACAGAAGTCTACAAAATAGTTTATGCATGTAATAACTCCTGCATTTACAACCGTGTTTAAAAGTAGTGCATTTGGAAAGAGATTTTTTTGAATATGTAAGAAGTGTCTGAATAACGCGCTTGGGTAATGGTTCAATTCTTGTTCTCATTCTCCAAACTGTTCTGCCACTGACATTAGTAGGAGTAGGCCTTGTTAACTGTGCCTGCATTAGTGATTCAAGAAAAACTGTGAAATTCCTGTGTTTCCTGAAGCAAGTTTCATATAACTATTGCATCAATTTACTTGTTTTTAAGATAGGATAGATATTTTTTGACTCCCTGTTAAGCAATGAGAAAAGCTTTTGTGTGCTTTTATGCTAAGGCCTTTCGGATCTGCCTGGCACTGTGATGTCTGGGACTCACTTATTTGGTTTATCTCTGCATTACACTTTTCAGCCTCGCTGTTTGCAATTCACATATAGGCAAGTGCAGCACAGCAGCATCTCTTCTGCTGTGGGACTCCGTATCTGAAATGCAGTGGAACACCCTGCTGACCACCTGTGTCTTCTGCCTGCAGTATTGGGAATCATATGTAGACGCTTACCATTATCTGTAGGGCTTTGTGTTTTCAAGTGAGGTCCTGAGCTCAAGATCTGCCAGCAGGCATTTTATCTGGAGTGACAACTCAGGTAACACAAACTGCTGTGTGAAGTCTTAAGCATTGGGCCAGCTGAGGTGCCTGTGTTCTAGGCAGGCAAAAAGCTATGAAATCTGACTTGGGAAATATTTTCTCTTCAGTAGTCTCTTGTGATACTTGCTACAGATTGGAGTAATCCATTGAGATACTTGAGCCACTCAGGTAGTTAGAAGCTCCCAGCTCTGCTTCTGTGGAGATTCTTATCCAACCACATGACCAACATCCTTCCTCAGATACGGGTCCCATCATCTGGACAGTGTTTAAGGCAAGTCATGTGTCAGGCGGAAACTTGTGTCTCTTGGTGGTGGTAACCCAGCCCTGCTCTGCTCACACCATCTACAGCCAAAGCACCATCCATGTCAAGATCTGTACTTTCTCTTCAAGACTGTGGAGGAGGCCCAAGGCAACATGAGGCAGGGATCATGGGGAAGGTGAGGAGTAGAGGATAGAAGAGTGAGAGGCTGGAGTTGTACTCTCGTTCTGTGGATGTGAGGAAAGCAGGGAGAGAATGAAGCAGGGAACCGTGCCATGGGATTAGCCATGACAGGAAAGCATGGGTGGTAAAATTTGTATATAGGTATTTTAAGTAGAATCTGTGTTGGGAGGGTTAGAAGGTGAGGGGATGGAGAAGTCTGTTTTGAAGGGAAAGAAGAAATAGACATGCCTCCACCTATGCACACTTGGGGGGTTCATCACGGAACTGGTAGATGTTGTTAACAATTTGCTGGTATCCTAAGAAACTTCTTTGCTTTTGGAAAAAATTTGTAAACATTGAACATATACAGTTGAGACCCACAAAACTGATTTTCTGCTTGTTTAATACAGTAATCCAGTCTTGATGAATGTATTTTTAACAAAATAATGTTTAAATATGTGCCCTGGTGCAACTGATTTCCAACACTCCAGCCTTGCTGCTGCTTTCCAGGTGTTTACAGTCCTTTATTCCTTTTACTGTCCCTGATTGTGAGCAGATGACAAAACATTGTTAAATTTCCTGTTGCCACTTTGCTGTGGCATCAGACCAGTTGAAAAGCCTAGCAGGTACTGGTTTCTATTCTAAAGATTTTCTGTTAGTCTCTGGATTTGATGCATACTGAAACCTAAAAGATTAACAGTCTTGGTGTAGCAAAACTATCTTGAAGGCTTGTAAGAGACACTTGGTACTGATACACAAGTAATGTATTAGATTGCTTATAAACACATATGTTGCTGAAATCAAAGCACAAAGGCAGTCCATTTCTAAGCTGAAACTTTCACTTTGTAAAGTCTATAATAATTTTGCAGTGCTTTGTAACTTTTTATTTTTTTTTGGTGAGATTTTTGTATAATACTTACCAATAGTTTTAGCCATCCTAGAACCTTAAAAAAAGAAAGAGGCCTAAGGAAGTCAGGTAGTCTTTCCAGTCCAAAAGAGCACAGACTGTATTTTTTTTTATTCTTGACAAGTAATTGTCCAGACTGTTAGGTTGTGAGTTCCATTTCAAGTGATCTGTTCTAGCACCTCATTATTCTTGCCATTAAACAGATTTTTCTTTTGCCTGACCTGATTCTTACTTTCATTGCTTCTTTGACAATTAATCTCATTCCTTTTGCAATAGCCTTTTATGACCTCGATATCTGGGTAACATGTAATAATTTTTGGCTGTTTTTCCACATTCTTTATGGTATCTGCATTTTTTCTGGATGTTGTTCAGCGTCTTGATATCTTCTTGAAAAGCACTGCCCATAATTTCACAGTTTACATCTTGAGACATCCTCAAACTGAGTAGAGCTGAACGATTACTTCCTGTGTCCTTGGGGCTTTATATCTGTTTTTATAAACCTCAAAATAATGCTTGACTGCTTGCTTCACCGAGATATTGAAAACTTACATCAAGCTCATGATTCATGGTAACTCTGGAGCCCTTTCTGAAGAACCACTGCCTGCTGAGCTATCACCACTTGCATTTGTATCCTCAGTGATTTCTGTCCAGGTGCATTACCCATCTTCCTGTTGAGTCTCATCCAGTGCCTGTAGACAATTTCTTTTATTTGCAAAGGTAATTTTGAGTTTTATTGAGTCATTCAGTGCCCTCCTAGGCTTGTGTTGTCTGCAAGTTTAATAAACATTTTTTCAATTCAGTCATCTAGGTTATTAATGAAAAAGTCATATGGAACAAAAGTCAGGACAGAAACTCAGTTGATGTGCTCTTCTATTTTGATAATTACTGCATGGATAGTTTTGCATCTATATGATAACTGTGGCTATGTTTCTTTTGTTCACAGCTTGCGTATAAGAATAGCACGTATGAGTATTAAAGGCCAAAATAAAGTCAAGGCATGTGACATTTGCTATCTACAAGGTTTCTTACCCTGTTGTAGAAGGAAGTTAAGTTGTTTTGGGATCCTGTGTTCCTAAATCAATGCTAATTGCTACTTATCTTTTATACTTAGATGCTTACAAACTAGTTTGATTCATTGTTCAATAGTTTTTCTGGGAATTAAGCTTAAATTGAGTAATCTAGAATTCACCTGTTCCTTCTTAATTCTTTTTTTTCTTTTTTTTTTCATGGTAGATACTAGATTTTTTCTTTGAGTCTTTTCTTCTACAAAGTTTCAAATTCAAAATTGTTTTCAAATTAAAAATTTTCAGATAGTTCTTAAATGATATCAGGATAAAACTCATACACAAATTACTTGAAAAATACATATTAACTTAGGTAAAGTACTAGCTTATCTGTTTGCTCTATCTTCTGGAGTAAGACCATTCCCTTCTTGATGATTATTCTGTGAATTATCCATGTCTCTCTACTTGAAATTTAGAATGAAACACGGTACAAAAAAGGTGTTCAGCACTTCAGCCTACTCACATCATCTACCAGTTAATCTTTCTCTCCAGTGATCAATGGAGCCACATTTTCCCTCAGCTACCTAAGAATTATTTGTAGAATGTTTTCTTATTACTCTTGATATCCCTTGTTAATTTTATGCTTTGACCATTGTGATTTTGTGTGTTCAATTTGTGTACTTTTTCTGATGTTATCTGATATGTGTCCACTTTCTTCAGGCTTTTTTTACTTTTCAGGCTTATAGTTTAGTGATGTTTAAACCTCACTGTTGTCTTTATTGGAATAATTCGTGCTTTAGATATTATTATTACCTACTGGAAGAACGGTTATGCCTTTCTAACTTACACCTATAGACTCTCAGGGATTTTTACCTCCTAGCTCTCTGAGATTGTTGACATACACGTTCTAGGAGTCTGTTGTTTTTACACTGCTGTTCTCCCTCTTTCTTTCCTGAAGAACTGTGAACTTCATGACTTTCTATTGCACTCTCATCAAATGAGTCTGTTCATCCATGCAGGCTAGAGCCCAGAGTAGAAGAAATGTCCCTTTTGTCTTTACTCTCTGAATTTAAAATAAATGTTCCAAGTGCATTCCATGGTGATCCTAGAAAGCTAAATAAGTCACAATGTTGATGATGTGTTAACATCTCTAGTTTATTCTTCTATTCACCAAACTTCTTCTGTTAGTTTATGGACCCAGGAGATGCATGTCTAGTAGACATTTTATTCCCCCCCCTTTTTTCCCCATCAAGCAACCTATTTGCTGTCTTGCTTACCTCTTTTTTGAAGGCAAGTTAGTGTTGTTTATACTTACTTGTTTTTTCCACCTGCCCATTTCCATTCCCTGAACTGGAATGTTCCATCCTCCCTTAAATG
The DNA here is from genome assembly GCF_003957555.1 of Calypte anna. Taxonomy (NCBI): domain Eukaryota; kingdom Metazoa; phylum Chordata; class Aves; order Apodiformes; family Trochilidae; genus Calypte; species Calypte anna. The sequence goes on from NC_044244.1 coordinate 81,368,938, forward strand.
CCCCTTAATTCTATTGTTATTTAATTTAGTGACTTAAAAATTGGTTTATATTATAAACATATTGTATTTATTTTTTTATAATTCTGGTTTCCTTTTTCTTTTTTTTTTTTTTTTTCTCCTTTTTAATCTCTCATCTTGTCTGCTTTTAAAAAATGGTTTCTGTCCCTTAGCTTGCAAGTTCCTTCAGGCAAAGGTATGTGTCACATCAGCTATATCTAAATAGACTTGCTGTTCTCCCCTCAGTTTTCCTTGTAGATAATTTTCTTGGGAGCCTTTTTGGAAGCTTTGCAGATCAGTGCCATTGCAACCATATGGTTCCCTCTAATTGTTCTCTAAAATTAAATTTTTATATTTGATATCTGTCTTTGCTTTATATGAATCTTCTCCATTGACTAGCTTTGTTCATTATGATTTACTGTTTAAGCCAGTTGTGAACCAGATGAAGGTTGAATGTTCTTTCCCAGACTTTACTGTGAGTTAATAGCTATTTCAGAGCATTTGAACTCTACATCTTAAGGCAATGACAGATTTCTGTTGTACTGAACCTGTTGTGTTGCCACCAGTATTCACAGACTTGTTGGGAAGGAAATCTTCGATGCATGCAGATGATTCAGTAGTCCTTGGTGTAGTACTCGGAAAGACGGCAGGATATCCGAATATGAAATTGTAGATTTTTCCTTTTGTTTGTTTTTGTCTTGGTTTTAATACCAAATAATTGGAAAATGCCAGGGAAGATTAATATTTAAAGTGCCTGCACAATCTCATTGCTTACATTAATTCCTTTAGAGACAAGCATTTAAAAATGATGTTTGGGTACAGGTTACTTAACTTTAGTCATGCTAAATGAAAATGCAGTCAAGACAGCAATTTAGTCTCCCTCTTTTATCAGCAGAGGAGATATACCTCCAGAGAGCTATTCATCCTAAATATATTACAGTTTTAGGATGGGCTTAATGGATCTCTGGAGATGATTATGGTGGCTTCAGTTAGATATCTAACTTCTATGTGCATGTTAGTCCCATAGCTCACGAGCTTTATCTGAAGAATATCTCTACTGTCCAAATAAATAACACAGAATGCTACCACAGAATAATAGAATCACAGAATAGGGTTGGAAGGAACCTTAAAGATCATCTAGTTCCACCCCCCCCGCCATGGGCAGGGTCACCTCCCATTAGATCAGATTGTTCAAGGCCCCATCCAACCTGCCCTTGAATACTTCTGGGGAGACGGCAACCACAACATCCCTGGACAACCTGTGCCACACTCATGTTTTGTCTTATTCTGTATGTTAGAATTTTCCAGAATTTGGAAGAGTTGTATTTATTTTGAAAGATTTCTTTTTTACAACCTTGCTTTGTCTCCTTACATTTTTGATTGTAACTTGCTCCTTAAGTTGGTTTGTGGTGAAGAAAGTGTTCAGATTCTTTACCTTGGATTGGCCTTTTTTTGGTGTGTCGTGTCTTGTGAGACTTTCCTTCAGCCATTTGATCTCCAGTATTTCAAGTGAATACTGTGGCATGGTAGCTTTCTCACAGGTGACATGAAGATTAATTCAACACAGTTTTGAGTTTACTAAAGTCTGTCTCTGAGTTATTATTTTTAGGTTAATATTTGTACTTGTATTTCAGAGCATTTCATGAAGCAGCCACTAAAAATAAGTGATCCCGGGCAACAGATTAGACATATTTGTTGTTTTTTGGGGAAGAACTAGTGTCATTTTTGTGTTGCACAACTTTCCCTCTTTATCTCTGTACAGCCGTAAAGTGTCCATGACACTATTATTCTGGCCACTCTCTTGCCAAAAAGTTGTCAAGAAATTAGTAGAGAATTCAGAGAAGAGCAACAGAAGTTAAGAGGCTGAAGAGATTGAAATATGAGCAAAGATTACAAGATTTTAATATCTACAGTTTGGACTAAACGATGACTAAGACATATGATAACAATCTACAAGTATTTGAAGGGTGTAAAATATTAAGACAAAAAGGGAATTATTTAAGATGTTCAAAGGGGTAAAACTTGTCAAGGAAAAATTTCACTGTGAATCACAAAAACTTCCTGAGAATTGCATGTGCTTGAGTCATGGAGTAGATTCTGCAAGATGGTGGTAAAAAACCTACAGTTCCTCATGGGCAGGAGGTTGCAGACACCCTTGCACACAGACACACACTACTCTGGTGCCATCCATTTCTGAGCAGTTGCTGAGACCAAGTGGGGCTTCAGTGGTGGCCGATGGACTCTGCAGCCCAGTTGGGCAGCTGGGATGGCCTCTGGCCCAGGTTGGGCTTTCCTGAGAGCTCTGGCAGAATGAGCTGCAGCATGGAGAGTTTGTTCTGGTGGCAGCAGACTGTCTTCAGCTTCTGTTCTTATGGAGAAGCCCCTTCCCATCGTATATCGTATGGCTGCACATTCACCTATCCATTTGTAAGTGTAGGCAGACTCAAGCTGTCACCAGCAGAATATAAGCAGAAGACTTAAGGAAATGTAATGAAGAGTAGGATGTTGCAATATTCTGGCAAAGGTTGGTATGATATGTTCACTGTTTTCTTTTTCCTTTTAACATTTTCTTTCATCTTTGTGAGTTGTTGCAGTCACATTAAAAACTGGTTTTCAGTAGACATTTTCCCTGCAACTTGTGTCTTCAACACCTATTTGTTGATTCTGACAAAGGCTGCAGATTTAGACTGAATGCTTAATTTAGTTAGGGGGCCCTTTATCATCCTAGTGAAGCCTAATGGCCTAATTTAAGTCTAAAGTACTTCACTGTTGTGAACACTTTAATTGGGATGGTATTTTTGCTAATAGGGACATCTTTCTGTTTACAGCTGGTTTTACAATGTGACAGATACAGACAGAAGGAGTGAGGACTTCAGTTCTTGTTTCCTTCTCTGCCCTCTGTTCTTAATTTTTATTTTCTTGTGTGAAAAACCATCATGCATGCCAGCTTGGGAAGCTGGCATTCCTCCTGTTAAGACCAAACTTGCTCTGTGTTGCAGTATAAATAGTGCTTGCTTCCAACTTCAGAGCAGTACCCAGCATTGCATTCATACTGTAGCTCATTGGGAAGCAGAAGACGTATTAAAGGTTTTTCCTTGTACAGAAAGTTTTTGTATTTGTGGCTTTGAATTCACTGGACAACTCTGAGCACACATCTGGGGATAGGCCTTTAAGCTTTTGTGATATTAGGTTACTTGAATATTTCTGTTGTGGAGTGGCTCAATTTAAGAAGGTCCTGTTCCACTGGTATGTGCAGGAGAAAGCAAACCAAATGCCATTCTTTGTAGTACTCCAAATATAGAGCTGGGTGCACGCCCAACTTCAGTAATCCTGCATTATCTGGAAACCGCTGGAAGCAGAGGGGGAAATTGCACCAGGTGAGCCAGATATATTTTGAAATGTCATTTAGTTTGCTAGGCTGGAGCTTTTGGTTTGATGAAAGCACCTTGCTCTGCTTTGTAAAAGTACCCAGCTGGGCAAAACAAGAGATCAGCTGGTCAAGCAGAGGCCACAGAGGAAGGCTCTTCGGGAGGGGATGACAAGATGGTCCATATTTGACTACAGAGGAGACATCTTCAGCAGAGCCATTACAGTCTTTGCTGACAGAAGGTGGAGTTTTGCCATGACCTAATTAGTCCTTCTGCTCTTGAGCATGTGGTCTTAAAGTTACATGATAGAAAGCAGTTTCTGTTTATTTTTTTTTTTTAAGGCTAACTAGAACTGTTAACTTCCCAAATGAAAATGTTGGGCTGTCTGCCCCCATCCCACTCTTGCAAAGAGCTTTTCCCATCCTTAGTTCTCTGGCACATGTTGCCAGCTACAGCTAAACTCTGAAGAATAAGAATTCTTTTGTCCTTTTGTCTGTTGCATTTCATTTTCTTGGTGTGAATGATCCATTACTGCACCATCAGCTGTTGTTTAGTTTCAGCCTGGATGCACCAGATCAAATGTTGCAGAGAGGGATGCTGGGTTTTAGGGCTATGCTGTTTTGCTACAGATCATGTCACCTCAATGAATAAACAGTCCAAAAATAAAACCAGCAAATCATATAAAAAGGAATCCAGTTATATTTTTGTATCTCATTAAGTTTCGCTCCTCCTTCTGGTTTTATTGGCAGATACCATTCTCCATCTGAGAAGAGGTGAAAAGATTTGCAGTGGCTGTTTGGGAAGACACTTGTTTTTTTTTTCTTATGGGGATTAAGTGGGGTTTAGGATTTCCCACACCTGCCTCATTTGAGAAATATATCTTATCATGCATAGGAAACAGCTCTTGATAAAAGATTTGTTACTAGTACCCTGCCCAGGGCTTTTTTATTGACGTACTCCCCTCAAAGAGCTGTTGTCCCTTGCTGTCTGTCATTTACCAGACAGAATTTCTTTGTATTGCTGTGAACTAAAGATACAGGTGGATGGACTCTTTTGAACCCAGAACTTTCTGTGCATAGTAAGGAGAGACGAGCAGGGAAAAAGGTGCAGTTCCACCAACATGGTCTTCAGGGTCAACACTGGTCTGTCCTCAGACTTCTGCATGATCTTGATTTATGACTTCAGAATACTGGCTACAAGTGCCTGTCCTCTTCATTCCCCATGGTTCAATGGGAAATTAGTAAGTAATAAATAGTGTAAACTTCTTTTATTTGGGGGGATCCTTGACATTCTATCCCTCATTTCCAGGGAATAGCAAAGGCATGGCTGGATGATTGTATTGGAACTTGACCTGCATTCTTTATCCAAATATCTAGTTTTAGTAGACCTAAGTCCACTGAGAAATTCCTTATCACGGGAGAGGGTGGGAATTGTAGTTGATTTTATTATTTTTTTAACCTAGCTTTGTGCTGGGGTCCTCAAGCATGCTTAGCCCCTATGTGGTTAATGGATTTTTTGGAAGTGAATTACAGCTGCCAGGATTGTTAAGGCCCATCCCACATTTAAGTTTGTGCTCGGATTATCATCCAGTCAATTTCTCTGCCTTCTAAGTTGGAATGGAGAAGCTTTCTATCCTTTCTCTTAAATTCATCTGTGGTAAATGGTTTTCCTCTATCAGATTTTGATCTTGTAAAAAGTTCAGGCAGTAGCTATGGGTTTGATAGAAAAGGAGTTATTTATTTTCTCTCTTTTTAAAACCATAAACCTGTGCTGTAAGATTTCTATTGTCTCATGTCCCCTGCTTACAACTTTGATGTAGTTATTTATACCATACTTACTGGATCTGGGATGCATGCAAGAAGGGGCATGACTCCCCATTGTGTATCTGCAAACATGATGATGACTGGAAAACTTCAGTTAGTATTTAATAAACTTCTTCATATATGCAATATGAGGACATTGCTGAGAATACAAGCCTTGGCAAATAGAAGCATCAACTTTTTTTTTAATACTTAAAGCACCGAACTTAAGCACACTTGAGCTCAGTAGCTAGAGAAAAATTTGTGATTTCCCTGAAGTAATTTCTGTAAGCTGATATTGTAAGATGCCCTTGCAAAGGCCAAAGAGTGAGGCCTTCCCAGAGAAAGAGTTAAATTAAAATCTTGATTAGAGAAAACCTTTAGTATGCACAAGTTCTGACTCTTCTTTCTCTGAAAACACCAGTATTTTTGTCACGTCACTAAAGGTCTTGACAAAGACACATAAGGGAAACAAAACACAATGCATCCGGGAAATGAAAAAAAGAGTGTTTTCTTTGTTCCAAGTAACCTGTACTGTTAATTCTAAAAATGAAATATAGTATTTTTTAAAAAAACTTAGTATGCAGCTCTTGCGTTTCTGTGGAATGTTCGTAACTATTGACTGACTCACTCCCTATTCATTTATAACTAATATATGGCACTTTTATCGTGGTTTCTAAATCATGGGGGCTATGTGAGTCAGATGCAACTTAGAATTGAGATTATTTTTAAGTAATGAAAAACATCCATTGCCAAAAATACTAAAAAATGGAAAGAAAGCATTCAGTGTTCTCAAAATGTGAAGTGCTTTCTAAAAAGACTTTTTAAAAAAAAAATAAACAAGGGTGAAGAAATGTTACGTAAAGCTAAGTGTATAGCTGACATTCGTTTATTTCCTTCAATAGGAAGCAGTTTTAAGATTTTCAGAACTCATGAGAAAGGCACATCCTTGAGTATTTGCACCAAGGACATGATGGAAGCATTTTTCCTTGAATATTTTCATCAAGAAGACATAAGGTTAGAGGTGGCACGAATGATAACTTTCTTGAAGAATTTAATCAAGGTCATATTTAAGACTGTGGTTCTTTGGATCTATCCTCCAAAAAGAGGAAAAAGTCAAGAAACAAATTACTCTCTGCCTACCCCCTTTTTTTGTTTTGGTTTGGTTTTTTTGGGGGGGAGTTTTGGGTTTTTTGGGTTTTTTTGTTTTGTTTTTTTTTGTTTTGTTTTGTTTTGTGTTTTTTTTTTGTTTTGTTTTTTGTTTTTTTGTTTTTTTTTTTTTCTTTATAGAAAGTTTTTTCTCTTCCTTTTTAAGCCTATTACGGTTCTCATGAAGTTTTTCTTTGGTGATATAGTTTAGTAAGGGCAACTTAGTTTCTGTGCTGTGACTTTGAAGTTTCTTTGTTGTGACAGCTGGTAGGTTAGCATTTCCTGGACATCATTGGAATACGAGGATAGCTTGCCTACTTCCCTGTTTTTCTGATAGTTTTTCTGATGTTTTTCCTTTCTCAGAAAGGAAAGGATATCAAATTGGCAGACACAGATTCCCTTCTTAAAAAAGAGAAGGTGGATTGTAGCAGGCTAGGGTTGAGAGAAATACAGAAATTGAAAGAAATTAGCAGCTTTTTGTAACATAGCAACATAATCTATAGACAAAATAAAAAATATCTCATAGTGTGGAAAATGTTTTTGTCCTTCTAGTTAACCATCGTTTTTCTCTTTACTTTCTGTTTTTAAGAGTTTGTTGCAGCAACAAGTGGTGCTGGCTTGTCAGCCTAATCCCGACCTAAGTAGAGGCCACATTGTAATAAATAGCTATTTTTACTTGGAAATATTAAAAAAAACCACACACACACACACAAAAACCCAACCAACCAAAAAAAAAAACACGAACAAAAAAACCCCAACACCCCCCCCCAAAAAAAAAAAAGCCCAAACAGCTTTGCACAGAAGGTTTTTCAACCATGTATTAAGCTTCATATTTTTCAATTACAACGGGGCATTTTTTCCTCTGCTGATCTTTTTTTAATAACCAAAGGAGCAAATATGTCTTGGTTTTGAGCTTTAATCTGGTGCTTTGTGTGATTAGGAGTGACCTCCTAATCACACTCTCCATGACATGTCAATCAGCTGCTATGGAAAGTGGGCTATTTGGTCTGTCATGGAAGTGTTGATACTCTCGTATATCCTGTGCACTTAAGACAGAAGAGTTCAAAGAAATGCATTAACCAAAGGAATGAAATGTTATGGGAACCCATAATTCAGCTGTCCAGTGTCCCTTCTCCAGTTCATGAGTGGTTCTTTATCTATGTTGTGACTTGAAATGTGAGCACCAGGTGTGAAGGTTTCTGTTTATTTTTATTTAAGCAAATACAAAAGAGCTAATGCAGATGATGAAGTGTAAAGGTATGAGATGGGTTTTGCAAATAATCAGGGTTCGTATGTCTAAACAAGGAAGAAGATTGCAGAATGCTGTTTTAGTTTATAATGCTCTCCTTTCATTTCTGTATAACCATCTGCCTCTCTGGCATGTTCCGTCAAATCCAGTCATCTTATACTTCAGTCTGTAACCTTCAGCATTACACTAGTGCTTCCTCTGTTGAGCTACTGGAATCTTTGATATCCCAGAGTAAATGCTGTCAACATCTTTATTCTTCATATAAAAAACCTAAAAGGTAGGACTGACCTTTATTATCAAATAGAGACCAGCCTAGTATGCAGTTTAAGAAGCATAATGTGAATATGAGTCTGGGGCAAGGATCTACTCCTTTTGGCACTGATGGGACTTCCTCTGTAGTCCTAGATGTATTAGGCAACTGTTCTGCCTGGAATTTCACAGTGTAATGTGTATTTAATGATACTTAACCTCCCTTGTGAAGATTATGACTGCTAATGTTTGTAAAGTTCTGTGACAATGTGGTGTTGTAAAAAAAAAAAACCAAAAAAAAAACCAAAAAAGTGTCACCATTAAGATGAAGACCTAAGTGAACACTTCCACCTTCATAATCCAGCACATTTTGTGCTATTGTTTAGTGTGTGCAGCATAGATTTATGATATTGTGGAATTGTTCGTGATTGAGGAAGGCATAGTTCAACATCTTAAATACACTTTTCTAGGTGTCCCTAAGAAACAGCATAATCATTTAAAACTTATTACTGATTCTTTCTTCTGAAAGTTTTTTCCCTAAGATTTTTCTTCAGCTGTTCAGTTTCAGTAAATGACTAAAAGATTTAGATTTTTATGTCTGAATCTCAGTCCACCCTTGACTTTCTAAAAATCCTTCAGCAAATTAATTTGTTCCTGGGCACTGAATTTTGACATATGCCCTTGGATCTGCCCATTGGTCTACTGAATACTATGGTGAAGAAAATAGAAAGCTTGTCCATGGGTAGAAACTTGAGGCCTTAAAATTCTTGTTCCCCTTCTCTTGTCCTTCAGTTGGTTACACGGGTGAAAAGAGAATCATGATATCATCTTTACTTGTAAAAGTTGCAAACTTAGTGTTTTAATAATTGATATGCCTCAGTCAATATATGATGGTGGTTTTAAGAGCTGTAGATGTCTGGGGTGTTTTTGATGCATGGTCTTGGGTGAAGTCCATACTCAGGTTAGTGGTTCTCTTGGTTTGGTGTTTTTTTGTTGTTTGTTTGGGTTTTGGTTTTTTTTTTTTTTTTTGAGGGGGGGGCTGGTGTTTTTAAATTACAGATTCTTTTTCAAGAAAAGGAACTTGAAGCTCCTTGCCTAGGCTGTTCTTGAGTTGTGGTGTAGATGCTTTGAGGGTATAAACCACAGAGGAAGTTGGGATAAAATAGCTACTTAAAAAGGGATTAAGGGATTTACTTCAGTGCCTCTATGGCCTGTGATTTAAAGGGAGAAGAGCCTAATTTCTCATATTGCAGCTACTTTCATTAGCTGCTGGTTTTAGCTTCTTGGGAAGATTCTGTCATCTTCCTATTAGCCAATTTTGGGAGTTAATCCAGACCAGAACAAAACTGTATGTTGCACCTGAGTTCTTGGTAATCTTAAAAGCTTTTCAGTGTCTAATCTGTCCAGTGTAACTCCCTAACTTTTTGTCACAGATGGTGTTGATCAGCAAGAATGATAGCGAGGTGTACTTATACTCAATTTTCCAGATGTAAAAAAATCAAAGAAACAAAAGTTGGGGTGTGGTGGGAAGACTCAAACCAGACTTGAATACAGAATAGTAGCTGCAGGTCAAATGACTCTTGAAGCTTCTTGTGGTTAGGTTTGTTTTTTTTTCCTGTAGAGTTACCTGGGAGAAGACTTGAATTTTGTTGTCCAACTTGCTTTGCCAACGATGATCAGTGGGGGCTTTGTCAATCTTTGAGTTTACTGGCACCTCAGAATTTTAAAACCACAGTACTCAATAGAGCATTTGTTTAGTTCTCAGTGATCTTTATGGGAAACTGCTTTCAATAGGACAAATTTTGTATGTCATCAGATTGGGCTGTTGAGATGGAAAGTTGAGTACTGCAGTCGCTTTCGGTAACTGGAAATTTTTTTCAGTAGACCTAGAAGAACAAAATTTTATGTCAGGGAGTAGATATTTGTATTTGAAAGTATTTTCTCCGTTAGTTCCTATTCACTTATATCTGACTATCCTGTATGAAAAGCATCTTGACCCTCTTAAAATTTTCTCTCACAAAAGTTTTAGAGTTGTTCTCCATTCTTATGCATTTTTTGTCTTTTTCAAATGTCAGCTCAGTATTTCAGTAATAGATTTGATCATGCTCAGAATTCTTAGAATCCATTTTTAGATCCAGTTTGGAGATAAAGCCCTCTACATTTTTTTGAGGCTTGATTTGTCTTAGGATCAGAAATACTCAGCCACTTTTGAAATTGGGTTGTTGATGCTGAGGTAACCAGTTAAAGTTTGGAAGTTTTATACAGTGGCTTATTTTTTCTTATGAATGGAAAAGGGCCAGGAGGTTAAGTCTGAGCACCTGGCTTCTGGTCATCTATGCAGCTCTCCCTCTGGCTCCGCTCTGTACGTTCTCAGGTAAATCTGTTCAAGACAAGGCTGCTGTAGACACCTCATCTCTGTCACATAGGGTTAGGAGTTTGGATTGTGTTTGAGTTTAAAACTATTTTATATTCTTCTGACCAGGGACCAATCGCCTGAGACAAAAGAATTAAGATAGTCCCAATGTCTTCAGTACTTTCCATTACTGAGGCACTTGGAGACCATTTGGGGATTCTGAACTGAAGTTAAATGAAGACTTGAGGCTTTCTCTGATTGCTATAAAGGTTGTACCATGCAAATGGAAGTTCTGCTTTCTTCTGTGGACTCTGCTTCCAACACTAGTTGGAAGAAAGTAGATGTCAGATGCTCAGCTGCTTGCTGTCATCCTGCCTCCATTTTGTGTGATGATTTGTGCTTGATAAGGCTGAAGCAAAATGTGAGGTTTCTATTCTGGCCCATCCACATTACTTCTACATATGCAATTGGTCAACTCTCTGTCTTTCCCAAGAAAGGGAAAATAGAATTTGATTGATCCTGTGAACATAGTTGCTTTTTTCTCCTCCCTGACGTACTTCTTAGGCTACGTTTAATGTTCTTTATTGGGTTCCTGTGGAAGGCATTCAGTGGTAAAAATGTTTTCTTTCTTGGGAAAAGTTTAATAAACATGAATAGAATCCAATGCAATCCAACCGCCAGTGGTTTCTCTCATGTAACTTTTTCTTATTTCTTAAATTTCATTGTAGTTGCTTTTAACCAAAACTAACCAATTTTAAATCTACATTAAGGCCACATTAAGGTCTAACTTTGTATTTTTGGTCTTGAGTTTAGAAATAGGAGTGTCTGATACCCAAAGAAATTTATTGGTTTTTCTGTGTAAATTAAACCAAACTTGATGGATTGTGGTTTTTTTAACATATTATATGTGGAGTTGGTGCTGGAAAACAAGTGAAAAGGACAAAAGCTTTGAATTCAGGCTGGCAGACTGTATTCCAGAGTTCTTAAAATACTATTTGAAACTTCTGGGAGGTTTAGGTTGAATATTAGGGCTCAAAAATGCAAATAAGAAAGGAGATTTAGAAATATTTCAGGTTAAATATTCTCAATCTGTTTTTCTCCATGCTGCCTTCTGGCACTTTGTGTTACTCTTTGCGTTCCATTCCCTAAAAACCTTTTCTACTTTCATGAACTATTTAAATTAATTTTTTGACTAGCATAATATTAAAAGCTGTCATAACTGTTAGGATGCAGAGAGGTATGCCCTTTACTGCAGTTCCCAAAAAGTCTGTGAAAGAAGCATGGATGAGGAAAAACCCAAACTTGTATCCTTGTAGCTTTTGTCCAGTAATGGCATAAATTTCATCCAAAACCATCCTTGGCTTTCCACGTAGAAAACCCTGCCAGCTAGGCTTAAAAAATAGTTGTTCTGTCTTCAGTAACAGGGAGTGATGCCCCCTTACCTTCTTATTTACTAACAGAACTTTAACATGGTTAGATGTGCAGCACAGATGAAGAGGCAGAGCTGTTACTTTCATTTTTTAGATGAGGAACTGGATCATGGTGAGATTTCCTCTTTCCAAAAGTAACAGCATATGTGCAAAGCCCCTGGGTGAACTTGGTGCTCCACAGCCTATGGCTGATGCCCTGGAGTATTGATCATTCTTTTATGGCAATCTATTAGTACACACAAATGTGTGAAGCTATTGTGGAGAGATCTATCACAGCCATTTAGGAAATCTTTTATACTGTTCTCTTGCTACTAGGGGAGAAAGAGTAACATGTTAAGTCTTGTCTGCACTGAAGTGAGATGCCTGTGTTGATACATGAAAACACAACCTGTTTGTATAGTGAACTTCAGAAAATATTTAATTACTACACAAATTTGAATTTCACAGGTTTGTTTGGTACCTTATGGAATCCTTTTTGACCACCTTGAGTAAAAATATACCATTAACTTACTGTAAAAGGAAACAGACTGAGTTTAGGAATGGTAATTTCCTGCCCAGGTGACACCTGGAGGGCAATATAGGGTTATGGTCAGGCACTGGTTTTGGAAGTACCTTTTGGCTATGAAAGAAGAGGGGAAATAGAAAACCAAAAATTATCTTCTATGAAAGAAAAATACTGGAAGTCAGAAAGACATCACCAACTGTAAGTGTAAAAATCACAGAAGGATGCAAATTTCTGGAGGCCCATAGTACCCTCATGTCATTTCCCAGGTGCACTCCACGGTGTGAGCAAAAGGGGAATGTGAAGTGTAAGCTCTTGATTTTCTCCACCTTCCCTTTACATCCCCAGGGTTTTGTTTTAAAGAAGCCAAAAAAAAGAGATAAAGATTTCAACTGTATTTTTTGAAAGATAAATCAGAGGACTTGATATCTGATTTCCTCCACATTATCCCTCTGAAGTTAATTCAGGTGGAAAAATTTGATCTGGTAGAACCCTGCCTTTGCAGCCATTTTAAGTTAGTGAAGGGCTGCCTCTACAACTACTGAGTTTGGTGCTGTAGCTTCCCTCCAGCTGTAACTTTAGAAGTGAGGACTTAGGAATTAACTCTAATAGCACTGGGCCCAGAATAAACCTCTGTGATACTTCTGAGATGCTGAAAACTTCTTGTGATGATTAATTATGGTGGGTGGTCTCCCCACCTCTCCTGTCATATCCTCTCTGCTTAAATCTCCCTGTGTTTACAAAGGGGCCAGAGAAAGCTGGGCCAAGACTGGGGGCTCCCAGGGCATCTGAAGGTCTGTTTGGATCTCCCTCTTCTATTTAGGGTCCCTTTTCTGTTTCAAAAAAAAAAAAAAAATCCTTTTCTTCAAATTTTCAAAACTTTCCAGAGAAGATTGGTAGCCAGTAAAATGATTTTCAAATAAGTGTGTGGAAATACACTTGCAGAGAAGGTGATCACCTCAGAGAAACTGATATTTGATCATTATATCTAGTAATATTGAGTAAGACAGCAAGGTCTTGTCCCTGAGCCTCACATATGTGAGATTAAATCTCATATGTATCTTACTCTTATCATGAAAGACTCAAGAGAACATGATTCTTTTCTGATCCATAACAGGAAAAAATGACACTGTAAAGTCTCTTGGAACAGAGGGAGAATTCTGCTGTGGTCTAGAAAATGCTGAAGCAATGCTTTCACTATTAAACAAAAAAAAAAAAAGTCTTATGAAATGACTATATTTTAAAAGAGGAAAGAGAATTCCAGCTCCTAAAATGCTGTTCGTGAGGAGCATAGTCAGAATTCTTTAAAAATCAAAATTGTAGTAAGTACAGACTTCTGTTTCCTCCAATATTAAGATAGGGAGACCTGCTAAACCACAGGGAAAATAACTAAGCCCTCAAGCTTACAGAAGTTTCTTGAGGGGAATCATTGATGAGAGCTGCAGTGACTTCAGCTGGGTTGTGTGTGAGTGCAAGGTGAGGAGACAGAGCTGCTCACAGATTCGGGACCTCCTGACTGTGGTCAAGCCCTGAACCTTTTTATTGCACAATCTGTGAAGTGCACATGCGCTAGAAATAGGATAATTTCTTCTCCTGACAATGAAAGCAGTCCTCCAGACAGCTTTCATTGCTTAACTTCCACCTCCCTCTGCTCACCTCACCCCAAATGCAAAAAACTTAGTTTTCTTAGTATTGTTGAGAGTGTACTTTATTATTATGTAGGTTTTCTTGTCTGAAGGTCTGTTACTCATTCTAGGCGGAGGTGTTTGGCTTCAGTCACATTTATCTGTCTGTGTCCATGTTTCAAGGATTTCCATGGTATTGACATTTCCATTACAGGAATTTGAAGAATGTTCAATTATATACAGGCCATGAAACTTGTTTACTTTTTTTTTTTCTTATGTCTGCCAACTGTTCCCTGCCAAACTTTAAATCGGGCTGTTATGACTCCTAAGATTTGTATTTTTTTTACATATCTGCTGTATTGTAATATATACACATAGTGCACACACAAATAAAAGCTTATACTCTAGCATTAGAAGACATAACCAGATTTTATCTGTAGGATTATTGCAGGCCTGTTTTTAATTTATAGAATGTTTTTGTTAATAACAGTACCTCTTTAAAATGCCCAATGAAATAGTGTAGTACTAATTTAAATAGAAAATTCAGTCATTTTAGATATTTCCTCCATTATAACAGGTCAGGCTTTTAACAGATGTCTCAATAACTTTGCTATTAGCAGAAATATTACATGAATTAAAATCAGGCCTCTTTGTCTCTGTCACTCATTGAAATGACCTACATATTTGGCAGATGGAGAGGACTTGATTGTGCAAGTACTGATGGGGTAGGATTTTTTCAGTTATGTATTTCAGGAGAAGAGAGAAAGATTTAACATAAGTTAACGTCATTTATTTTTTATTAATAACCATACTTTAATTACCCTTCACAAAAATCACATTAGACACATCTTTCCTTTTAAGCATAGAAAACATCTAGAGCATTTCTCCTGGACAACAGACTTTTGTCTTAATGTAAACTTTTTTGCAAGTGTGTGGACTAATGAAGGGGCAGTAACTCAGTTGTTCCAGAGGTTCTAGATGAAATCTCCTTTGGAGTCCAGAGCACTTCCAAACATTCCAGGGGTGCTGAATTTTGTGCTTGAGCGTTTTGATTCCTCTTCCTGGCATATATAGAGTTTTTCAGCATTATGCTAAGGATCTCCCTTAAAATGACTTGCTGGCATGTTGTTATGCCAGCACATGTCTCTGTATTCTCTGGAGAATTAAAAAAAAGACCTCCTTTCAAGGTGAAGATTTCATTGGTTCTCATGATGATAGCAGGGCCTTAATCCTGCTGTGACGAGGCAAACCATAGAGATACAGTTGTAGATGTAGTCTCTTTATCTACTGCAAAATCACTCTCTGGTGTCCTGTGCAGTAGTGCAGGTAGAAATGATTTCTTATTATTTTTGTTGTAAGTTTGATTTTAATGTAGCTAATTACACATGCAAGTAGAAAAGCTTCACACATAAATGTGCTACCTGAGCAAACAATATATCCCACACTCATTAATCAAGAGATAAAAACTGCTCTGGGATCAAGTGAAGTTACTTAAGGGATGCATTTGACCCGTTATCCTTGTTTTTTCTTTCTGCATACTAAAGCTGTAAGTCCAGGAAAGATACCGAGTTTCTGGAATTTCATCGACATCAGTGAGAGCTGCAAGCTCTTAACATTTCTTCAAATTAGAGTATTTGAAGTCAGGTATGTCAGTGTTGTCTTGTAAAATTTAATAACATTTGCCCAACAAGTTCACAAAATAGCAAAACTGGTAGTTGCACCACTACAGTAGTATTGTATTGCTGAGTATTCTCCTTGTTTGCAAATAAGTTTAAATTTTTCTGCCCAGTGTGAACAGCATACAGGTCAGTTGAAAGCCATGAGTGCTTTTCCAGTCATCTCAAACTATAAAGTTATTCCAGGGAGTGAAGAGGTAAATGTGGAAAGGTGCTATGTTATCATAAATTTGTCATAAAATAGTACTGTTCCTCTGGTCTGGGTTCTGTAGGACTCTGTTGGAAAACAGGTCAAGTGGTTTTCTGGTGGTGGTGATGATAATTAAATATCACAGTTTTCAGCTTAGGATAATACAAATATATTAATACAAGAGACTTGTTTTTTCTTCTTGGAATTTTAGTTTTTTCATACTTAATTCAAGGATAATCTGAAGTTTTTCTGGATTGAAGTCTAATTCATGTCACCTTAAGATTTACTTAAGATCTCCCACGGGTATAGGAACTGCTATCATTCCACTTCATCTGCTCTGTTATATGGTTTATACCTGTGTACTATCAGAGAAAAATGACTGAAAAGAAAGCATATACCTTTTTTAATGAAAATAAAAATTCTTGAAGTAAAGCCAGCAAATCATTGGATTAATCCTCATCTTGGTGTGTATCAGTTCTGTCTTAAATGGGAAAGGAGGTTCCTGATTTAATACAGGTTTTCCTGTAACACGGACTGGAAACATAGTCTGATTGAATAGGAGTGGATGTTTATTATTTACATGTCTAGGTTAAAAAAAAAAAAAAAAAGTAGTGATGCCATTTTAGTATTATCTTTTAACTCTTCTTGGACAAAGAATGACTATAAGGGATCAGAAACATATTTGAGCAGGTAGAATGAGGTAAAGGATATGGTAAATCCTGCACCCAGTAACACTGTCAATTAGCACCATTTATCTTGAAATTTGTCCAGCTTGGAACACAAAGTATGTACGTCAGGGTTTGGACCAGACAGAAACAGAAAATGATGGTATTTGTGGAGACAGTAGTGTGGGGGAGAGAGCAAAGACACACAGCAGTGCTGAAAAGAGCCGCATTTTTTGTGTGTGAAAATTTGATTATAAGATGATTCTTTCAACATAAACAGAGTCCTCTAAGGACTTATTAATGCTTCAGTAGCATAGTGGAAAGACTAGTGCAGTCCGCTTTAATAGCTTTCTGGCTTGAACCCCAATACATAATGTTCTAGTAATAGTTTATGGGTGACTGCAATAAATTGGTAGCAAGTGTTTTCCATTTTTTGGCTCTTCTTATCAGATCTGCTGGTGGAACATTTTGTTCTGAGAATATTGCAAAGGCAATAGATCTGCTTTGGATGTGTACTCAAGAGTTTCTATTCTTTTAAAATATATGTATATATGAGATTTTTTTGCTGTGTTCTGAGATGTATAGTGTAAGCTGGGGGGGGCAGGAAAATGTTACAGGGGATCTGAGCAGTTGCTTAGACCCAGCAGGACTCCACCTACCCTAACTAATGTTCTGCAAGTACTGCCAAAAAGGCAGAGCTTTCCTCCCCCCCGCCACTTCCCTTCCCAATACTTTCATTGTTCTAGTCTTTTCATGCAGCAGTGGAAAATTTGTTCCTGTCCATGCAGGAATAAAGATCGTTCACACAGGTTCATTTTAGACTCAGATGGCTTTTTGAAGTAGAAAGAAAAGTAGAATATTTTGCACTTAGTGGTGAGGGGAAGAGCCACTTTTGATTAGAGATAGGCCTGATACGGTAACCTTTGATTTCTGTTGGATTTGGAGCTGAACTTTACTGTAATTACAGAGTGAAATTCCATGGCCTCTATTATGCAGAGCTGTCCCTCTTGGTCTTCAAATCAATTAATTCACAGCTCCAGATCATCTCTATAGCCAGCCTAATTGAAACAGCCTGCTTTCATGTCCGCTCCCACAACTAGAAGAAGATCTTGGTAGCTGAACCCAGATTGGAAATGTCCAGCTGCTTTCTTTGTGTAAGAAGCCAAACAAAAACCATCAGACATATTGCCTCTGGATTTGAATCCTCTGGATACAATAAGTAAAGTCAGAGGTACTGAGTATTGGAG
This sequence comes from Calypte anna, assembly GCF_003957555.1. NCBI lineage: Eukaryota > Metazoa > Chordata > Aves > Apodiformes > Trochilidae > Calypte > Calypte anna. Next base: position 81,386,437 of record NC_044244.1, read on the forward strand.
GGTAAGCAAACATCATCCATTATCCAATGGGTTGTGCCACTGAACATCTCGTGCTTGTTACTGCCTCCATTTTGTTTCTTTAAACAGTTAGGAAGCTGGCTCTTCCCAGGATCATCCCACATAGCTTGTAGATTAGATTCAAAATGAGAATAGGTACATTTCTCCAAGATAACATTAAACACATGTAAAATTAAAAGACAGCTGAGAACCTCTTTCATTCCTCTAATCTTCTGCATGTACTGGAACATTTGTTTTATATTAAGGTTATATTACGAAAATACTGGACTTGGGGCAAAAATCAAATCTTAAAGAATGTAAACTAAAGTCTGGAGATCTCTAAAGTACAGAGTTAATAGATGCTCAAGAAATATTTGAAGTAACAGAATATGGACTTTGCCCACTTAATGTTAAAAGTATCCCAAATGGCAGCAGGGGAGTCAGTTCAGTTGTCATAAAGAGCAGCAGAGAGAGCTGCAGATGAACAGAAAGTACTGAAAATCTGGTCCTGACACAATAAATGGAAGTGCTAAGTGGACGAGAGTGAGAATTGATGAAGGAAGTTAGAAACGGAGAATTGCAAAGTAAGGGTTGTCATACTAGAGCCTCTTCTCATGGTGTTTACACTGTCATGAGGCTAATAAATGTCAATATTCTTTCTCTGATGCACACTAGTCATATTATGAAAGCATGTTATGGACTCGCAGAAGGACTCTGAATAAAAGGGCATGTAAGTTGAACTCTTATCACAGAGATTCAGTGTTACTTTTAGGTAGTTCTCATCCTGCAGCTATGCTCAGCTTTCACTGCCTGTAGTGAATAGGGATTTTTTTTCTGTATAAGTATTTATATCTGGCTAGGTTATTGAGATAATACTGTCAGCTACTTGGGAGCCCTGCCTTAAATGGTTTGGGGAGAAAAAAAAGGCAGAAAAAAAAGGGGAGGAAAAAACCCAGCCCGTGCTCAGATGCAGTTCTGGGAATCTGTTGCATGTTGCATTCATATAGAAGCTGCAGATTTCCATCTTTCATCCTATGTAATGGAGGAGAGCTTTCAGAAACTGCTGTTAGTGATGCACTAGGCTGGCTGTTTCTTCCCACAAACAGAAATCTATCCCATTTCCTACTAAGGATTCTGGGCAGGGTCTTCCGATATGTAATTTCCTGTATTAAGTATTACAATAATTAGAATTACCATTCCAGAGCACTGAACTTTCAGTGTCTTTTGTTACTGCATCACAGAAATAATGTAAGAAGCAACCGTGGTCAGATGTGGCTATTGCTATTAATTTCAGTTGTGCTAAAGCAAATATACAATGTGGAAAATGAAGATGACTAGATGATCCTGTGTTTGTTACCATTTATATTAGTGTGCCCTTAAAATAAAGGTGCAAGAACAAGTGTGCAACTTCAGACCAAAGAGGGTAATCCAAGAAGAATAGTTGAAACTCTCTTTCAAAAAAAACCCCAAACCACTGCTTTCTTGTGCTTCTGTATCAAATAGTTTATTTGTTTTTATTAAGGAGCTGGTATGTAAGTATGTGTTTAGGAAATTGCACACACTACTATTATCTATTACAGGCCTACTGCAACAGAGAATGTTAAAATGAGCATAATATTTCAATTAGCAAAATTCAGAAATGTGGTGATGTTGAGAATGTACATGTTGAGAAAGCTCTGCAAGAAGATTCAGTGGGATTTGTTTCAAATTCTCTGCCCTGGCTTATAGAGGGCAATTATTTTTAGTTTTTTTTTAATAGGGCAGAAACAGAATTTGAGGCAGAATGGTCTATTTAAAAATTGTTAAAGTGGGAAGAAAAATTCCTTTTACGTTTACTGTATTTTTTCACTATATAAAGTGGTCTACTTACAGTGCTGTGATGTGTTTGGAATAAACACTAGAGTGCTATATTTCACTGTAAGGTCTGTCTATAGAAAGTGCTGGCTCTCAGATCAGCTGTTTACATTTTTTTGAAAAAGCTCCCATCTGTTACATCAAACTTGTTAATATAGGTCCACAGGATACAATAACATTAATGCTTTATGTATCCAAATGAAATGTCAGAGTCCAGTTGCAGATACCACATTCAAGTGTGGCAGTGTCCTGAATCCACCTCTTTACTAACAGGCCATTTAATAATCCGTGTAAGTATCTATAGATGTCTAAGTCTTTGAAGGTCTGTGAGGGGCCAGATGTGCAAATGCAGTTACAACATCAAATCCTCACAAAAGCTTTTCCACCACGCTTGCATGACCACATAAAATTTGGCCTCGTTTTTTTTGGCTCTGCAGCTACAGCACCGTCAAGACCTATTTAGACTGAAAATAGGCTTGGTAAGGGAAGTCTCTGAGCTTCGTGCTCAGTGAAGTTAAAGGCAAAGTGATTGCATAAATACAGCTATACCTTACTTCCATATATATTTTGCTCCTTTTTTGAAAACAAACAAAAAACCCCATAGACCTTTTGGTTTGTTTTGTTTACTTTTTTCTTTTTGTTGTGGTTTGCTTTGTTTCAGTTTGAAACATAAATGAGTCCTTGATATTTTTATTTCTTGTATGAGCTACTATAATTTATTATTATAGTGGCCATCTGACTAGAATGAAGATGTATGCCCCTGTTTTGATCCTTGTAATGATGGAGGATGAAATGTAAGTTTGTTATATTACCTTTCTTGTTTCTACTCTTTTGTATCCATGGTTTTTTAATTTACATTGCATTGTGGATGAAAACCCTTATCTTCTGTTATGTTTTTTTCCTGCCACTCAAATTTTGCATCAACACAAAAGGTTTGTTCTTCAGTTCGTGTTCAGTATTTGGTCACGTTCATTATGAGGTGTTTCTAGAATACAAGGATCACATATTATACATAAAATATCATTTCTCACTGCATTTTCCTTGATATCTTATTGTTAAGGGCTATTTTTTCATGGAAAGAAACAGTCTATGCATAAAACTGCATTCAAATGTGCTTTGCACATCTAATCATATCTATTTTTATTACCAAATGCTCAGTGATCAACAGAAATTTGGAGTGCAATGGTTATAAATATTACTTGTAAACACAATGTAAACAGGACCATGCAGGGGGTAAATAGTCCAATAATAATTAAAATAATTCTCTTCAATTCAGTAATAACTTTGGCCACCTGCCTTCATCTGGCCCCCAGCACCACCCTTAGCACTCCTTAAAAAATATTCACATTACAATCTTTTGTAGCAGATTAATGTATCTGCAATGTTACTCAGATTTTTGGGCAATGGAGACCTAAACATGCTCATAAATTAAGCCTTTTTCATTACAGAGTTCAGCTGTTAATTCTTGACTTTTAAAATTTTTTTTTTTCACTTTTGACTGATGGGGCTTTACCTAACTGGAAAGTGTTGCCTGTATATTATGGAAGGGAGGGATACTTAAGTGAGTGCACTGGAAAGTCTCTGCTGAACAGAAATACCCAGTGTTTTAAGGGGCTTGCACAGATACACTCTGTTCTGTAAGGACTCAAATTTTACACTCACTGTCAGGTTTGGATGGTCATGATACCTATTTAATAGACTATTTTTGTTGTGATACTGGATTACACAAATATGGATGGTGGATATGCAAGAGATGTTTAAAAGGTGGCAATTTTTAATTTTAAAAATGGGAAGTCTTTGGGTCAGAAACAATCATGTAATCATCTAAGCAGAAGACTGGAAATTGTGAAGCCTTTTATTTTCTTCTGTTCTTTATTTTAGCACAACTTGTTGTAGGAGTTGTGGCAGTGAGATTTGTGATGGAAAGTGTTTGGGGCACCAATTATTATTATTAAAGTATGATACAGTTTTCAATTTCTTGTCTTTTTTTTTTTTTTTTTTTTTTTTTCCTGTCCAGATCTAGACACAAAATAACTGTCTACTATAAACAGGATTCAACATATAAGCCCCATTTTTTTGTAATAGACTTCATCTGGGTAAAATAATTGGCCTCTTTTAAAAATCAGTATGTAAGCAGCCAAGCAATTTTTGGTAGTACATATTGTAATTCCCATTTTAAAAATTACCTAATAAAGATTGCCTTTTAAGTAGAGCTATTTGGGTATATCAGGGGCATGCTGTACTAAACAAAAAGAAAGAAAAGAATCCCTCTGTCATTTTAAATAGAGCATTTAGCCTCTGAACATATTTGCTCCACACTAAATAATAGATGTTATTCTCAGATAAATAGAACAAGGTCTATATCCTTCTACTGGAAACTGTTCTGGTTTGTCTGAATACTTCACCCACTCCATCCACCTGCCCCCAAATCAACAAACAGATTTGGCTAATATGTGCTGAAAGTAAATTTTAGGAGTGTCATATAAATTATTAATTTAATAAAGTTAATATTTAAACAACTTTTTAATCATTAACAAAAGTAGAAAGTTCAGAGTTAAGATGTTCTTCTTCCTCCCCATGAAAATAAATATTAACAAATCAGTCTAATTCCTAGGCTTTGGTCTTTCTGGTTTGGGAAATTAATGTAGATGGATAGTAGATGGATATGAAGATAATACTCAAAAGTATTAAGATTACTTTCATGCCTTTAAAAAAATAGTCCAAAAGTGTCCTGACAGGTTGATACCCTCAGTAGGAATTATTAGCATTATTAACATATGGATATACTCATCACGGAGTTAACTGAGAGGTTTTCCATTTGTCTTCTCATCCTGTTACGTGAGGAGTCGAGACTACTGTGGTTTTTGCTAGGCCTTGCTTGTTGAGCACAGCTCTCTTTGGAGCTGGCAGTTCAGATGAATTGTGAATGTATGGAAGAAGGTGGCAAGATCTGCAATGCAAATGAATTCCTAGGAAAAGCCGTTCCACTCCTGTTGTCTCGGAATATCCTCCTTTGATGAATTAGTTGGTTGGGTCCTTACTGCTGCTGTGCTTCATGGTGGCAGGGACCTGCAGACAGGGTCCTGCTCCTTCTCTCAGACACCTCGCTCTCCCGGCCCCTCATCCATGGAACAGCGAGAGCTGGTCTTTAGCTGCTGCATTAAGCATCAATCCTCCTCTACTGAGAACAGATAAACAGGTTTAAAATAGTGATACAAATACTGGTTAGGGAGCTGGTAGTGTATTACTTTCATTTAAAACAGAGCAAATTGCTAAAACCTAGAAGTGTGAGCATGGTAGCAGAGTTTCTTGCTGTTGGCTCAGAGCAAACTGCTGGGCTTGTGATAAGCATGAGTGTGGTTCAGTCTAATCAGGCTACACAGCAGGGCTCTGTTTTAAAGCAGGACTTCCCTGCTTTTACATGTACATGTAAAGGGTCCTTTTGGCCTGTAAGTGAAGAAAGAGGAAAAGCCTGAATTTACAAAATCTGATACTTCAGGTACTGCGGCTTTCTCATTCCCTTTAGGACTTGAAAAGTGATTGAGTGGAAGTGCTGGTATTTTTTCCCTACAGCTCCATTTGTATCCTGCAATTTCTTTAAAGAAGTCTTTCCCAGGTTTTATGTGGCAGTTACATTGACATACATTACTTAACTTTCTATGCATAGAATGGAAGCTGTGAGTCTTAAGTCATTCTTTTACGGGAGAAACAAGACAATGTCTCTTTCATTTACTTTTGTCTGTTTTAACGTTGGAAGAATCAGCACTTTAGCTTTGTGTTAGCCGGTTTTCATTTTGGAAGAGCTATTTAAAATACAATTTCACAGTTACTTCAGAGCTCCAAGATCCTGTTATGAATAGTGCCAGATTTTTCTGATGTTTGCAAACCTGCATCAAAAAGTCAAGCCTTTTTGGATTGCCAAATCTGATCCCTGGGTTGACAGACAAAACCACGAAAACATTCTGTTTTTAGAATTTATTTCAACCAGAAATTATTTTTCACTGGTATACAGAGGTATTTCCTTTTCTGAGTAGGAGAACTTGTAATCAATAGTTTGATAGCAGACTTTTATCTTGGAAAAATATCACCATTTTTATGTGGATCATATCTATAACCATTATTTATATTGTGACAGCACTTTGCGTATTCCTTCTGTGCACTTTACACTGTCCTAAGAGCAGCACAAGTCTCAGCTAGACCTAGAAACTTACGATCATTTTTTTGGCTTATCAGTAGCTCAAGAAATGGTGGTCAACTCTGAGACTACCCAGATGCTAAGAAGCAGTGAGTTCTGTTTGTCTCATTTGTCAGTACACCTAATAGGTCTTAGCAGTGTGCACCTAACTTACTGCACCTGTATGGTGTATGTCCAGCACATACAGGCCGGTCACCATTTTGTCTCTTAGAGTAAGATACCAAAGGAACACCGAAGAGAGATCTGCTTTTTGATGGGATGGGTTTTATAGCTGGCTCAGTGAAACATGAGGCATTTAGTCTGTGCATCTAGGCTAGATGGAAGGAAGTAGACAGAAGAAAGGGAGAGCCTTCTCTGTGGCCTCTTACCTTTAACTGACAAGAAAAGGGATCATCCATTCAGGATGCTCACCTCACTCCTGCGGTGAAAAGAGCAGCCTAGGCAACAGTGTCTTAGATAGACAAAGGTAGGTGAGATGACTGTACATTTAATGCCCCTTTGTTTTTGTTTTACTAGTTGCAGAGTGAGAATAATCCAGTTCTACTTGGTTTTGCTTTACAGAGCTTTAAGATTCTTGATGCCAGTTACACAAATGCTCAGCAGCATGATGTTTGGAACTGCCAAGTTAATGGGGCAGAGGAAAAACTAGAATTTTGGGGGAAAGCTTTTCATTAATTGAGAGGAGAAAATGTTTGTGGTTAAAATGGTAGAGTGTAACACGAAGTAAAAGTTCAGCCCTGTACTCTATTGCAGAATTCCTGAGTAAATCCAGTCTGTGTGTCCCGTCTCATCTGAAAAAGTAATTCTTGCTCTTTCACTTTTTGCCTTTTGTGTTTGAAAGGTTTTTCTCTAGTGACAAGTGTCTCTCAGTTTGTGTCAATGCAGTACCTCATTCATTGATCTCACAGAGATCTCTTAAAGTCCACTTCAATATAAATTATTTATTACCTGAAACATAATTTTTATTAAATTATTTATTTAAATAAGTTTGTTTAGTCTCATTTAACACAGGAGGGCAGAAACCTGGATAATTCATTGACCTGTATTAAATGGAAGAAAAGTGGCGATAATTTTGGGCAAGTTTGAGGAAAATACAGATAAAAGTTCTGATTGTAGGTCACACTAGAAGAATATCAAGTGGATCACATGTATTGAGGGGGTATCAGATCAAGAAACAGATTTTACTATGTACTACTGGAGCATTCCTAATTTAACACCTCTACCATGCATTAAGCAGTGAGTAGAATTCATCCGTGAAATTTTGGTAATATTACAGCAAAAGTTAATTTGATCCACAAATATTCTTTTACTTTTGCTGGTGAATTTTCAGCTAGAAATGCAGAGTGCATTTTGGATTGTTTCCTTGAGATCTTACTCTGTACAAACTTTATATTTTTGTTCTGTAAGTTATGAGGCATTCTTGTAATTGAGATATCTGCTATCTGGCAGTATAGCTCACAGCATGGTTTTAATCCAGATGCCATATATCAATGTATCTCAGCTAGGGTTTTGACTAGATCAACTGTCCTCATGTCCTTAAAGCAGAATGAATGTTAAAACTAAAAATTTCCTACTGATCTGAATATCTCAGTCTTCATATTGATTAATATAATAGTTATTTTTGTAATAATATTAATTTTTAATTATACCCATTCTTGTTACTTGGTTTCTATGTACTGATTTTTACGTATTAATAATTATAAAAAATAAATACGGTATCTGCAATAAATTATAGAAATTATAGGAAAAAATAGGGGGAAAAGTTATGTCAGGATTGGAGATGTATTGTGGGTGTCTTATTTAATACTGTTTCAACTGTGTACTATTCTTCTAGTTCCCCTTATTTTTCGACTTGAAGAACTTACTGCAGCATGAAGGAAATGTTTTTTGTGCAGAAGTCATTGCAAAGTGGCAAATAGTGAATTTTTAATGCTCCCCGCTGAATGTAACTTGGAAGAGATACATTTTCTAAGAGATTTTGTATATTGTTTTGTTTTGTGGGTTTTTTCCTAGAGGAGATGTGAACTGAATTTCTCTATTGTGAGGCATTTTAGGGTATGCCATGGAACTGTTGTACATGTATCAGAATAATTTTGAAAAATTCAGTGAAGTGCAGGAATAAAAGGAATGTGAAATAGTCTCAACTTTGTTTTATTTTTCAAAATAAAAATGTTTTTGAATGTCACTTGACAAACATCAATTGAAGATACTGAGAAAAGCTTTGGAACTGGTATTTTGTCAGGGATTGTAACAAACAGTAAGGGTCCTTTATAACAATACTGAAAATACTTTGCCAGCAGAAAAACATGCTTTTGCTGTGTTCATATATTTTTGAAGAAAAGTTTATTTACTGAAGTCTTAGCATCAGTCTTAGGTACCTTATTATAAAAGGATTTATAGGTATTTTGACAAATTACACAGCGGAAGAAATATAAAAAGGTAAAACATATTGATTACAAACAAAATTTCTTGCCTTTTGGTGGACTTTTCTTTCTTAACTGGGGTACTGTCAGCTTCAGAGGCAACTTGTCCTGGGAGATTGTCCTCTTTTACTTCATGCTGATGCATTCACCTATTAGGTGATCTCAGAAAAAATGTATTTCTGATAAACCTCAATGGTTCACTTGTTAGACATAAAGACGTGGGGTTAGGGTCAAACTTTTTTGTCCCCCAGGAAAAGTTGCTGTACCTACTTGTTTCAAGGTTATGGCGTGAAAAGAGCCACCCGTATCTCTGATGGCTGAAAGAAGTTGAAAGTTAGGAAGGATCTGACTTTAGCAAATAGGCTACATCCCTTCTTCTGCTCTTTCTAAGGTAGTAAGAATTGTGCAAGGACTGCTTACAGGTCTTTTCACGTAGGTCTAGATCAGGTGAGACTGAAGGATTTTCTCATTTCTGGTTCTTTCAGATGCCTGCTGGTGTAGCTTTGATTCATTTTGTAAATAGGAGGAGCGTAAGAAAGAGTGTACTTTTCCTTCTAACTGAGGACTAAAGTCAAAATCTCCTTACCAGTGGTAAATTCTGAACATCAGTACAAACAAAATGGGTTTAGCAAATTGCTAGGTAACTGGGGTCCCTGCTCAGAGCTGTTTTCCAACTCTTCCAGGGAAAAATTGATCTGATTTTGCTGAGCAATTCTCCTTTGGTATAACCTGCTGCTCATAAGCACTGGACCCCCCTTCCCTGGGGCTTCCAGCCAGCATTATCTAAGTATGCACTGGAAACGTTGCATAATTCATGAGGACATAGTGAACTTACCGTGTGAAAAATGTCCTGAAAGCTCTTCCGAATGCAAAGAAGGATCCTACTTTTTGGGCCCAGTAAAATACTTACGGTTTGGGGGGGACTTGCTGTATGCTTGTTGCAGTTGTCTCCACTGTGAGACTTCAGCAATTAAGAAAGTTGCCTTTTCCTCCAACTGGCCCTTTGCTGAGGCTTCCAGAGGAAGAACTGAAATCAAAAGTTAAAGGAGGGATGGAAATTGTGCATGTATCCTTAATTCTGAGTCTTTGGTCTACTAGAGTATGAATAAGCTAGCCTTTAACTCCATCATCACATACATTTTAGTGTTTTCTCAACATGTCTTTTGTTTGTTCTTATTTTCTGTACTGCTGGGTATACTTAGAAATACATGTATTACGTATACACTGTTCTCTTCGTGTTAAACAGAATTTGTAAGTCATTTATGTGAGCAGTACACAGTCAACGATCTTCAGAGTGTACTAAATATTAAATATACAGTATAACGTGCTAATAAAATGTTGCTAACATAAGTAGGCCACCTAAATTAGAGGCTAAGCCATCTCTGTGATTAACTATCTCATCTCCTGAATTGCACCTTTCGAAGGCTTTAGTAGACAAAAAAGTATAGTAAAATATTGACAAAATTGTGAAGATTTAAAACCAGGAAAAAAGCCTAAATTATGTTGGTCCATTATAGCAGTTAAGAGTAGACTAATAAATCTGTTATCAGATGTTACATCTGCACATATTTGTAGCAGTGATGAGGGAGTAGTAGTATGCAAAAACCTTGTTAAATATTATTGTAAATGCTCTTGTGAAGTCTTCTTCTTGTGTGAAACTTTATTTTTTTGTTATATGTCTTTATTAATCCAGATCTTCATAAGCAATGTTATAGATTTTCAAAGAAAAACTGAGATTCACAACCACATTTCTTCTATGATGATGGTGATGACATAATTTTCTTTATGGATGGTAGTGACTGAGGTTACTGAGGAGATGTCATTGTTTTACACTACTGAATGCTGGAGACTTTACAGGGTATGTGTCAGCTTCAGTAGGTATAGAAATGTTGCTGACTTATCCAGCAAGCTTCTTGGAACTTCCCTCATTTTCAGCATTACACCATAAAAGGCTGCATGAGATCAGCACTGGGTTAAGAAGAATGATGTGCAGGAGGAGGGAGAACATAAAGATGGACTCAGCTGGAGGTCTGGCCTAGAACAGCATCTCATTGGATCATCAAGTGGTGTTGACCTTGTTTAATTTGCAGCACAGAAAGGGTTTACTTCAGCAGGGTAGCTTTATTCAATAAAGAAAACGGGATTGTACCTGAGGCTATTTTATCCTTCATTCTAGACTTTCTCTCTGGAGCCTTCACTAGGTTCTCCCACTGAATCAAGCATCTTCTCAGCAGATGTAAAGAAAGAGGAGAGGGTGCATATGCCTCACAGGAGTCTCATTTTTTTCTGTTGCAAGTCAGAAACAGCCAGTTCATTCATTAATGAACAGATGAATACAGGATCTTTGTACTAAAACTTCTCTTCCTGTATTTAAAATTCCACCAGGGTTCAGTGAGAGGAAGGTATTTTGGGGTTAATAAGAAATATGTATTCTTAAGAACAACACCACCTCCAAAAAAAAAAAAAAAACAAAAAAAACCACAGCCTTATAAAATACTTGTTTTGTGTCCTAAAATAAAGCATGTATTTTATGCTCTAAAAGTCTGAGGTTTGTAGCTGAAAAAGATTAAGTAAATAATTCAGAATTTGTTGTGTTTACCTGTTAATAATTAAGCAGGCTAGTCTAAGTACTTTTTATAGAAAGTGAACTTTATTTATTTATTTTTATTTACTTGGCTCATGTTCTGATTTTTAAATATGAAGAAGTTGCTGCCAAGGAAGAGATCACAAGAGAAAAGGCATAAAGGAGTTAAGCATTGCACAGAACACAAAATCTATAGGGATGTGCAGTCTCTGGAGAGAATGGAGAATTGTCATCTCCTGTTTCCCTTCTGCGTTCCCCCAGACTAGTCTCGAGTGCTTTGAGGGAATTAAATTTTAAAGGTGATAGTGATTTTTCTTCCAAAAGCAGCACCTTTGATTCTTACTTTGTAATGTCAGTGGACAGGGATAGAGGAATCTGTCTTTGTTACGAGGTGGCACTTGGTTCATCTCAGTCGGGAAAGTTTCAGTTTTGTTCAATTTCTGAAGTAAAACACAAATTGGTAGGAAAAAAGATCAGGTAACAGGCACTGAGTATGTATGTTTTCTTGTCATTTGAGTGAATTACAGACTAGTGAAAGTTTGTGAGCTGATGGCTGTACAGTCTGAAATCTTTCTTGTTTGAGGAGGTACAGAAAGGACAACAGTGTGAGCTGCTCTAGACACATTTAAATCCATCATAAGATTGTATCCTGTGGATAGTTTGTTCCAAGTGGGTCAGTCAAGGCAGTGTTGCTTTCTATTGTAATGAACAATCCAGTAGTTTCCCAGGTTCTCCTTGGATCTCTGTATCTATCGCTTGAGAAAAGAACATGATAAGCAGCAGAATAATTCTGGTTTTTTCCACCCAGTAATTTTTGGTTCCGGCTCATACAGTCTATACCTGAGCATAGATTGAAATAGAAAATGAGAAGGGATTTAGGGTTGGATTTGTTTTTTTTCTCTCCCCTGCGAGGCAGTGATCCACCCCACCGCTAATCAGATTCCCTCCCTGCCTCAAGCAATGTCATTGCCTAATACTTTTAATGTTTGAACTGTTCCTTGGGTCTTGGCAGAATCAGCTATCATTTGATATTTTGATATTTTCACTCACCTCTTCCAGAAAGGAGAGAAAGCACAGGGTAGTGAAAAAATCAGTTGAAACAATGGGCATCTAAGACAAAAGCTTATGGAATGTGAGAGTGATCTTTTCACTGTGTATTAAAATTCTAAGATTTTAAAAGACTGTGCATGTGATAATTAATAGCCTGATTTTGTTGACTGTTGACATTTTTATCTGTTACCATGATATCTTTTAATTCACTATCTCCTTTGATATTTCCTTCAGAACACACGGGCCAGTTGCTATTACCTCTAGCATTAACAATGTAATTTTCTTCTCATGTTTCAAGTGTTGAGTTCTGTTTAAGTAAAATTATGGTACATGAAGTTGAGAGGAGGTTAATCTGATATATGGTGTTACAGATGTTCCAATTTTTCCACCATGTGACTGTTGCCTTTAAATGTCATTTTGTCCTGGGCCTCGACAGTTCATTCAAGTCTTCTGTTCAAGATAAATATGGACAGATAGTTCTTTTCAAAGAGCGTTTAGAAGTAAACAGGGAACTTAAATTGTTTTCTGAAAGACTTTTTCATGCGTTAAGAGTAATAATGTAACACCGCTGCTTCTTTACCTTTTTCCATACCTGTACAAAACTTCCATTCCTGCAAAGCCCCCCCCCCGATTCATATCCAGTTCATTCTCTTATACCTGCAGGCCAAGTCAGAGGTCTGCTTTGGGCACCTGTCTTCAGAATCTGTCTTTATCGTGGAGTTTAATGCTAGTCATTTGATTTATTTCTGTTTTTTCTTTTCTCCCCAGACAGACAAGCTTGTGTCTTCAAATAAGTTGGAGATCTCAACTCTAGTTCTCAGTGGACAGAAGTCCATATCACAAAAACATTACTACAGTCAATATTAATTGGTCAGTGGTTGTCCAATGTAGGAGGCTGAACCAGCCACAAAACCTGGTCTCTCAAAATGGCCCCTTGGTTCAAGGCTGAAGGGTAGTGGTGAGCCTATGTGAGTCAGTCTCTTCTCCTAGTCAAAGTACTGTCTCTGAAATGAAACAATTTCAGTCTGCAAGCCTGCCAGATTGGACTTTTCCATAAGCATTAAATTCACACGCAAGTCTTTAAGGGCATTGCTGTTATGGATTGTCCATTTTACTAACACATACTTTACACAATGTTTGTGCCAATCTCAGGAGACCAAGAGATTTACTGTAGTCTTACAGTGAATCGTTGTCTGAAACCCTTTTGGCTCCTATATTCTTAGCATTAATCAACAGATTCCTTTCATCCACTTGGTATCAGTTTAGTTTGTATGTATGATGACTGTGTTTGGAAGGAATTGAACTGGAGTGATGCTAATATAATTTATCATATTCTTTGCATTTTGTCCTTAGAGTCTTAAAAAGAGGAGATTCTTACTATTGTCATTCTATAATATTGTCTCCACCTTGGTGAAAGGCCCATAACCTTGAGAGAAAATGTATATAAAATTGATGTGTTCTTTACGTGTTCTTGAATGGAATGTATTTATCTCAGTTTCATTTGGTCTGATGATAGTTCACTGAATAGGATTCTTTTCATTGGTAGCAAATGTGAAAAGGCCATACAGTTTTTAAGATGCTAACATAGGAAAGTGAACATATATGTATAGTTCTTTCTTGTTTGCATTTGATTAGCAGTACAGTGTGCTGTTGTTATTGTACAAGCAACAGTCAAAGCAGAGGAGGTATTTTAAATGTAGGACTGTCCAAGTTACCCATTTCTATATTTTTTTTTTATGCTAGATCTCCTTCTGTTTAAATACTTTAAAAAGCAGATTTAAGCTGAGTTCCTAATTTCCTTAATCCTTGAAAACAATTTTTTCTAGGAAATCACTACCTCAGGTCTCTCTGAGTATTGTGATGTATTTTGTGACTTTGAGAACAGTAAGCCTGTTGCCTTCCTATGCAGTAAAGTATATGCTTGTGCTTAGTACTAGGGACTTACATTTCAAATGGACCAAAGGTGTTTCCTGAGCTATATGCATATTTTTCACATCATTGATGTCATATGGATGCATCATATTTCTGGGGTATTACTCTTGATCTGCGTGAAACAATTGAATGTAAACACAGAAACTGGAATTGAAAAATTTTTGGAAATGGTGCACTCTAGTAGCTGTCTTGATCCCATAGACAGACATCTGCAGGTACAAGTTTTGGTCAAGTAAAATAACATATGAAAGTAGTTCTTCAAATTGCAAGGCAGAAGTGCGGGAATTTTGTAGCTCACTGAACTTGGGCATTCAGATATGTTCAAAGGATCAATTAATGATTGTGAAAATAAAGAAACAGACTTTTGTACTCACTACTCACACAAGGATAACTGTGAACATTGTGGATAGTTTTACAAAATTTGAAATGCCAGTTGATCAGAGAAGGCAAACTGAGGCTTTTGACTTAGGTTTAATAATTTGCAGAGTTTCAGAAGCAGCACCACTGGTCTTGACTGTTCAGTGGGTTTAAAATAGAAAATACTTTCTCCTTGCGTTCAGTTTTTCCCATGATTTTTCCCATTTCTCATCTCTTCCAGTTTCCCCTGTGCCACCCTCTTACTGGGCTCAGTCAGTAGAGCCATCTCTTGCTGCAGCACATAGTGTGCCAGAATGTACAGAGTGGTTCATTGTTAGATGACTTAGATATTAGGCAAACATCACAGTTTCTTACCTAATAGTGTCTCTTAAATCAAACATACCCTAATGCAATACATCTAGCAACATTTCGGTTCAAAATCCTACCCTCATTACTCAATATTTTAGGCCTTGTGTTTTCCTTTATGCATTGTCAGTGCAGAACTGACAGACTATTCCAGCCCCTGATTGTGTTAAGTTGGAAAATGCTAACAGCTGCCATCCAGCATGCTTATTCAGGTAACAGATCTTACAAAAGCTGAAACAAATGGTACACAGCCATAGTTCAAGGAAAATAAACCTTCTTCCCTGAAAACAGTGGAAGCTGCAGTTGAACCAGACTATACTGTGTATGCTCAGGGCTGAATGATGTAGGCTGGGGGAACTGCCACGGGGAAATTTCTGTAAATGCTGAACCTGGGGTGTTGTTGGAATTTAACGATCATCAATAGAAAGCACCCAGAAAAGAAGAGGAAGGCTGCAAATGTGGAAAGGAATTGTGAACATGCCTCTGAGAAAGCAACAGAAGCATCCCTGTAGTAGCCAGGAATTGGTGGGAAGTCAAGATTGGACACACTGAGGACATAGTCTGCTAGGGTTACCTTTATTTGAGAAAGCAAAACTTTGTATCCTTTTTTTTTTTTTCCTGAATCAACAAGGGTGCTCCACAGAGCAGTTCTTTTCTTTTACTTTCATCAGTTAACACAGGTCTATTCACAGATAAAAAAAAAATCATCTAAGCTTTGAGGGGGCAGGACTGTAACAAATAAGTGTAATTGAATTGGTTCTGCGGTATGACAAAGGGGTTAAGATCTCAGTATTTAAAATGTCTTTGGTCTTTGTGGCTAAGCTTTAAAACCCCTTCACCAGCAAAGGATTAAAGAATACCTGTGGGCTTCGTTAGTCCAGTCCTGCTATACTTGAGCTGGTATTAGCTTTGGACACAGGTTGTTAGGTGGAAGGTCAACACCTAAGGGGAATGAAGGGATCTCATTGCTCCTGCAGGAAGACAGGAATCCTGGATGAAGTGGTTTTAGGCACTGTGAGTCTACTTATTATAATGAAAACTGGAAATTATACCAGTCAAGTCCTTAAACCATATCCTGAATTCACCGGAGAGTGCCCAAGTCTGAAAATAAGACTTCAAATTCTTACTTTTTCCTCAGCTGTTTGGCAGCCAATTCTGAACATTTTGGTAATTAGTGGTATATGGTACTAAATCTGCTTTTTGTTCTTTTTTCAAAATGCAGACTATAGAGAGATTTTCTGAACATTTTAGTAATTAAAAGCATTTCTGGCTGAAAGATGCAAACCCTTTATACACAGTTTTTCATTTAGAAAAAAAAAAAAAAAAAAAAAGTCCTCTTCAAACTCTTGACCTGTTGGAGTACTTACCTATAACTTTTTTCCACAAATGTATTTTAATGGCAAACGTAAGTGGCAACACTTTGGTTGTGACAGCCATTTGTTTTTATCTGTAACAGTCATGAAACTACACATAATGGAAAACTAGGTGTAATTTTTTTAAGCACAGAGCCATAGAAATCAGTCCATATCAATTTGGTGTTTGGTTGTGTGAATTTTCTCTTTGGAGAATGTGTAGGGCATGAGAGTTTGGATACTAGTACATTTATCTTATTTGTTCACTCCCGGTGTAGGAAATGTGAATGTGAAGGACTGTTTTGTCTTCCTTCAGAGAGCTATATGTTTATATATATACAGCGTTCCTCCCTCTTTCCCCCCTTGACTGTTACCAAAACTCATGGTATTGTCTGGGCAAATCCCTAAACATAAACATTTCTTTTCTTTACAGCAGCATAAGAAAGAAGTGTTGAGAGCTGCTCTTAACCCTTTTGGAGTCCGAAGTCAAAAGGTAAGACCAAATGCTAGTTTTTGGGTTTCTGAAAGTATTCATAGTTTAATTGTTCAGAAATGCTATTTCCCTATCACATTTGAACTGAGATTTCCCAGAAGAAAAGCAGGGATATGGTAAGAAGATTCAAAGCTTGATTAGACCTCTTTAAAAGCACCAGCATATCTGGGCATAAATTATATAGGTAAGTTACAAGTGGTGAACTGCAATTATCTGTTTTACTTAATAGGAAAACATTGGCATTAAGAGTCAGTGGGACTTTCAGTAGGGTTTAATATTGCTAAGGATTTAATGATTTTTGTCTCACTATAACTTGATAGTTTTTATGATATATAAAGTTTTTTCAAATTACAGTAAGACAAATCCTGTAGCTCTTTTCTCAGGCATGAATCCCTCAATGGGAGTTTTGCCTGAGTGAGAACTGAATGAGGTCTAAATAATTAGCAATTAAAATATTCAGTTATTGTGCTACTGTATATAACAAAGCACTGGAGGTATTAAAAATTGCTAATCTCCTCCTTATTAAAATGTTAACTGCTAAGCATAATACAGTTTTGCATTTTCTATCATTCATTTTTGCAGTTCATTAGTAGAGGTGAAATGTTTGTGACAAATAGTCATTTGAACTTTTAGGGATTGCCTTTGTTTTCCTGGCATTTTATTTAATGTTTCTGAGTTAATTTACAAGCTGAAATGTTTGAGGAAGCTGTGGATTTTAGTAAAAAACTACACAATATATGAAGAATAACTTTTGACAAAGCATTCATGACTATATCCAGTCAAAACGAGATTGTAAGCTCCTCATCAGAGACTGAACTAGGCAATTTAGGTATCTAATTTATGTATGTTTTGATCATCAGCTTCTTCTAATAAACTCCAGTAAGTAATAGGCTAAGGTTTTACTGGGCAAATAATTTTCAGTAGGATACTGGCATGTGAACAGTGCAGCAGCAGGTTAAGAAGCAAAGTTGGTGAAATCATTTAGTTGTGCACCAGTTGTGCCCCCCGCTCTGCTAACAAGCATTTGAGCTCTTTGTTACTATGATAGGTAATATAAGGGCCAGTCTGTGGTCTTGTCCTGCTCCACTGTACAAAAGAAAAATAAGATGTATCTCCTGTCTTCTTCATCACATAGCAGCAGGAGCAGGATGCGTGGGGAAGAGAGAATGGTGTTTGATGAGTGAGAAAGGAGTGGTAAGTGAAGGTCATAACTGGTAGAGGAGAAAGGTGAATTACTGGAAGGATCTGGTGACAGGTGAATTTCACAAGGGAAGATGACTCCCTCAATACTGTTTCTCCCATATCCATTCCCTAGAGTAGATTTTGTTGCTTATTATGCCTAAAGGTTTTTTTTTGTAATTGTTCAGAATAGCCATCCTAGGCCTAGGCATTTGATTATGCCATATAACACTGCTGGCACTTCAGGCCATGATTCTGTAAGGAATGCATGTGTAGCATGTGTATTTCACTTACAGTGTTACAAGTAATCCTGTTGAAGTAGATGAGATTAATTGCAGGACATAAAGTTAAGCATGTATATTAGTCTTTGTAGTAAAAGAGGTGCAATTTCATTTATTCATATATTTTCAGGGTGGGAAATTGTTTTTAAAAATACATAAATACATGGAATTTTCTGACAATTTTGTGGCGATTAAAGAGGAGGTAGATGGTAGCAATGTAAACTCTGCTTGTTCTCAAAATCCACAGTTTTGTCAGGTTCTCAGCTGTAAAGTATGGAAAAGAATAGGCTGCTATCATTTTCTTTTTTGCATGCACAGTTAAACCTCCAGCTACACTGAGATGATTGTATAATTTATTATAGAGGAATGTGCAGGACAGAAATCAAACAGGAAGGCATGTGTGTTTGTATGGACTCTTGTTTATAATTTCATCAGATTGGTGCACACCTCAGACATTTTATTTAGTGATAAGATATGCAAATTGTTCTGGAGCCAGCCGCAGTACTTTCACCTGAATGTCAAAACTGACAGAGATTTTTAAATCAAACCTCAACAACAACTTGTATATTAAAGCAACAGTTCCTAAGATACAGCTACCAACTACAGACGAGTAA
This sequence comes from Calypte anna, assembly GCF_003957555.1. Classification (NCBI taxonomy): domain Eukaryota; kingdom Metazoa; phylum Chordata; class Aves; order Apodiformes; family Trochilidae; genus Calypte; species Calypte anna. Next base: position 81,405,114 of record NC_044244.1, read on the forward strand.
GTGCAGAATACTTTTCCTACTTTTCTTCATACTGTTTTTCTGTCCTTACTTGTTTACTTCTGTGGAGGAACAGGGTTGCAGGCTTACCTGTAAGTACTGGGTGTAACTATGGGCAACAGTTAAGAGGAGCTATAAATTTATGTGGAAGTATGCACACAGCACAGGAATGCAAATTGAAAGTGAGGAGACTTATATGAGATTTATAAGAAATGTAACTTCTGATTTTCCAGCGTCCCAACTTCCATACCTGTGAAGGAAGAGGTAGTACAAACTCACAGCTTCAACTGGTTTCTCCTTCTTTGGTTTTAGTTTTATTACATTTCTGTCCTTATATCAGAATGTGGTAGTAGAAGACTGTGGATATACTAGAAAGTTTGGATTATAGATCATAGCTTTTTCTTGAGGTTGAGAACTGAAATTACTCAAGTCTGTAGATATTGACTGCTGGGGTTTTAGTTTTGAGTCATGGGAGAAAGGGCGTAATTGAAAATACAGCTTGGAATTTAAATGTTAGTTGTGTTTATTTTCTGAATCCTTGTTTAAGTCAGTGCCCACTGCCTATAAAGTGATAATCCTGTATATTTTCCCCAGATTCAGTTCTTCCCCTTCTTTCTGCAAATGTGTGCACATAACTATGTCCCAGCTCTTCCATCTGAAGTTTTCCTAGGGCTTTTTTTTGTCTTGTTTTCTTCTTAGTGTTTTTTAGTGTGCGTACCTATTAACCTGGAAGATACGGGGGCTGAAAACTTTTAACAAAGGATAACATCTGAGCATCTGCATCTGTGTATTTGTGTGTTCATGAGACAGAGTGCTGTGATTAGAGAGATTATGACAGAATGTTACTTGGTTTTGATTACATGCCTTGTTATATATGTTCTTCTGGCGCTCTGCATTCTCTTGTATCACTTGGTCCTTGTGTCCTAATAAATACCCTGTATGACAGATTAAAATTTCTTGTCCATTGCTTTAGTTGGTACCAGCCTCTTCCAGGTGGGATTTTGCTTGCCACATTTAAAAAAGAGAAGCATTTTTTCATTCACTACTAAATGAGAAAAAAAGATTTATATGTGTCATGATTAGAAAGATACAACCTTTCCATACAATCTAAGTCCTGCAGCATATGGTTTTGGACCTGCTTTCTATAGTTTTCAGAGTCCCCAGAAGTATTCTGTAGAAAAGGACTTCTAGAATACTTAAGGCTTATGACTTGTGCCGATTTAGGCCACGGCAGAACATTTTGTTTACAACAACTAATTCTAGGACCTACTTGGTTGTTGTGGATACTTAACTCCTACCCACTCGAACTGAGGCACTTCAAAATAATTAAAGTAAATGAGTAATGTGCACACAGAGCAAAGCCTTTCAGAGGGAAAGTGAGTTTATTGAAAGAATTTGCTTTTTTTGCTAAATAGTTTCTCTCAAGGTCTTCTTAAATAAGCAGCAAATGTTTTTGTTAGAAAATAAAAAATAAAACTGAACCTTTTATTGTTTTTTCTACCACGGTTGATGAAGTTAAATCAGTGAAAGCTAGAAAAAATCAGGTGGAATTTGTTTTTTGTCAAGCTGAAGTCCAGGCAGTAGTGTGTTGGCTCTTGGCAAAATTATGAGTGAGGTATCACTGACAGAAAAACAATGGATGTCGTGGTATGTTCATCTTTAATGCACTGCTTTTAATTTGAAAAATTGAAAATATTTTTGAAGGCATTTCTGGACCTTGCAGTCCAGAGTGTAAAAGTACCTAAGGAGGAAGAAGAGCCATGATGACACTGATTTTTCCCTGATTGGCTGTAGGGATACTCCTGGTTTAGTCTTTCACCTAAATAGATGCACTTTAACCAACTGCTCCAGTATTAATGCCATGCCTGCAGCTATCAACACTGGTACCTCCCAGTTTGTAGTTAGAGTTCTTTGCTTGCTTCTGTATAGGGAATAATTGCCTATAGCTGATACCAATAACCCTGTTAATCTTACCAAAACCATGTAAATACACCTTTGATAAATGGTGGTACTGGCATCTGTCATGTTCTTTCAACCTCAGCTTAACAGAAAATCTCTGCTCTTGGATGTGTCATACTTATGTGCAATCTCCAAGAGGGGAAATTCAGCTTCTTTCTTATGATGACATTACATTTGCTGTTTTTTCTGTGCTGAATTTCACTTCAGGTATCCAGCAGCATTCCAGAGGGAGAGGTGACCAGCATTACAGCCTGTACTGCTGCTGCTCTACTTGTCATGAATAATGTCCCACTGGGGTAGTTAATCATTACATTAACTTTTTCCTGTTTCTTCATAGCTGATTGCTTCCCAGGGGACATGGGTTACCTGGCTTCCAAAACAAAGTTCAGTATTGTATATGCATGTGTGTTCACCTGCATGCATATGCATTGTGTTGTTCAGAAGATGTTCTAGAAAATTACCAGTGCAAGGCCAGTGTGTCTTTTTTTCTGTATAAAAGGTAGAAGTGTGGTAGATGTTTTACCCTTCCTCCTTCACAATATGCAAGTATTGGTCTCTTTAATTGGCCATGATCTGACAACTCCTCTAGGAAAAAAACAATGTCCCTGTCCAGGGGGATTGAAAAATGGGCAAGGAATAGATGTCAGTGAAGTCTTCTGAGCGTCAGAAGAAGGTATTTAACTACTGTGGGTTTTGCTCATATGTATGTGGCTGTATTGTTTGCCAGGGTGGAATCCAAGAAGAAACTGCTAGTCATTCTGATTTTCTTCTTCATCTTAAGTGCACATCATCTTGTAATATCTGGTGGATGTGGCTCAGGTGTCTCTTGGCATTTTTGCCACATGGAACAAAATGTGGTATTAAATTCTTCTGTGCCAGTGAGTTTGTTTACCTTCACTGGAAATAATAAATAGCAAGTTTTCTGTTCAGATGTCAATATTCAGGTGGACAGACAGATTGACATACCCATCTTCACTATCTCTGGTGTTTGTTTTGGGAAAGTTAATTTTCTTCCATGGCTAGATCAGGATAGTGATTTTTTTGGCGCATTCTCCTGGTCACATTTCTATTCTGTTGTTTGTTTTTAAACCTAGTGGGCACTTGACTTCCAAGGTTTTCCATAGAAGTAGAACTTGGGTTCCCAAGACACTAATTGTAAAAGGGACAGTTAAATCCTCCATCTGGAGGTGCAAAATTTCAACTTCAGAACATTATTTTGTCCCACAAAGTTATATATGTGTATATACATATATATATTTGAAAGATATATATATATATATGTGTGTGAAGTATATAAATTTCACTGAATAGTACTCTGAAATCCTTTCCCCCTCCCTCCCTCTCTCCCTCCTTTTCTCCTTCCCTCCTTTCCTTTTTTCTTTCTCCCTTTCTCCTTCTTTCCCCCCTTTACTGCTTTCCTTTTCTCTTTCTCTCTCCCTCTCTGTCTCCAAATCTCCCTCTTTCTCTCCCTTTCCCCCCTTTCTATAGATGGATTTCTGTTTTCCTGTTAGAGCTGAGTCAGACACTTACCTGCTGTCATTGTGGCAATGCTGCTGAATGTCTTCCAAACGCCTTGTTCATTTTTAAAACCTTCCAGTCAACACCAGCCTAAGTTATGCAATAGCATGGCTAGCAGAGTAGCATTACTGCATAACTCAGTGTTATCAGCAATGCAGGTCACTGAAAGACCAACCTCCTATTCCTCCTGAACCAGCAAATAAAATAGCAGACAACAACATGAGAGACAACAAGAAGTTTGAAGAAGTGTGAACTGGAGCATTTACATGGCAACAGCACATTTTAGTGTCAAGTAGGTGAGGTAGACCATTCTGACTGTGAAAAACAGCTTTCAAGCCATTTTAGCCATTCCTTTTAGTTGCTCTGAATCAAACCTTGCTATCATTTTTACTGGTAATAGGACTTCGGGGAGTATGCAGGTGTCTGCCTTCAAAAGGCATATCTTAAGAATGGCTGGGAGAATTCATGAAAGTAGGCACAGGCTCTTCTGAGAGAAAACCAGCTGAATACCTGTCTTTTCTATGGCAAGAAATCAGTATAGAAGAAAATGAAGAAGCAAGAAGCACTGCTACTCAGTCACAGAGCATTTTAATAACATAAGGAATTTTATTTTAATTTTTTAATAATCTGAATCATAATGATTCATTTGCAGAACTTTGATCAGAAACGTTTTCCTTCCTCTGAATTAAAAGATCTTTACAATAATGTTTGTAGGCTCATTTAAGTGTTCTTTATAAGATGGGATTGCCCCAAGATATCAGTATCCACGTCTAAGAGTTATGTTCTCACAGTTTAATTGGTATGTGGCTAAACCACAATGTTCCAGTCCCACCTGCCTGGTTGGGCTATAAACATGAAATGAGCCATTTCAAAATATGCTTCAAGCCTCCTTGAGTTACCAGAGGCGAGCAGTATGTCTCTCAGGTAATCTCCTAAACCAAGACCAGCACCAGCAGAGGTCATCAGTGGGGAGTGTCTCTCTTTGCTGAGGCTCTATGCTGAAGCCAAGATTTTATTCATTTAGGGGTGACTGAACCACCTTAGGTCTTGGAAAAAAGAAAAAAAAAAAAAAAAAAGTGATTTCACTGCAGCAAACAGTGGACATGTGAAAAATAGCTTTTCTTTGGTTATTTTGCAATTAGTTTTAAAAATTTTAATCTCCCAAGGTACTTCATTATAACTGGTGAATATGAGCAGGGATATGTGTGGAGGCAACACTGTAATGGGAAAAACATAAGGTAATATCCAGACTGATCCAAATAAGCAATTCTACCTTCTTACCGTCCTCTTCAGAAGTGTGGGTTGTTTTGGTTTGTTTTTTTTTTCCAACCAGGTGTCTGGGGAGAAGAGCTGCACAGATTTTCACAGTAATGCCCACATTGATCTTTCTCTCAGGGAGATCTGCTTCCTATGGTTTGGAGATCTGCCTGTGGATTTTTGAGGAGACAGTTACACGTGTATGTACACTGAACATCAGTGGCCTGCAGGTAATCCTCTTGTCTCTAACTTTAGCATTTGACTTCAGTAGAATACATTAATGTCCAGTTGCACAAGTTTGGCTTACAAGTTTGGCTGCAACTGAAAGGCAGCAGGAGGTGCAAACTAACTTGCATATGCCCTCTTCTGGTATTGGCCAGTTTTATGAAATGCTGTTTACATTCTCTAATTAAATTTTCCATAATGTATACATGAAATCATGAGCTCTTCCAGACCCTCAGAGTCCTGTAGTATTTTAAGTTGTTAAGTTAGGCTAGCTACTAGATTTTGTTTAGAGGCAATAAATTGACCCCTGCTACTTCTCCCTTCTTGAAAACAAAAGCTCCCCATTTTTGAAAAGAACATATGTGCATGTAAGTAATTTTCATCTCAGAATGGCAGCAATGTTTATCTGTTTATGTCTTAAATGGCAAAAAGAATATACTGTTACTTTGAAAGTATCTTTTCTTGTTATGTAGCTATTAGGAGATTTATCTCAATGTTAAACTTGAATTTACAGGTTTAGATCATACTTTTTGGAGCACAGTTTTGAGGGGGGAAAAAAAATCAGTCACAAACTCTCATTCCTCTTACAAACATTTTATAAACCTATTCCCTGACATCCAGCAATTTGGCTGTTATGGTTACAGTTTGGTACATTGTAGGAATGATGAAGATAAGCCTTAACCAAGAGACTTGAGCTTAGATTGTTAAAGGTGTACAAAGCATGTTGATCTGAATATACCTTTAACACTTCAGTAATGATTGCATTGACTATCAGCTAATTGGGTGTTTTTTAATAGCAAAAAGCATGATTTAGCTGGAGGTTTTCTCCCTTTTATGAACAATTTTTTAACCAGAGATCTTTTCCTTGAAGTCTTGCCAATGGCAAAAATAAGGAGAGAGCACATGGACTCATCCAGAGTGCTTGCTAGCACAATAAAAACCCAAAACCAAAAAAATAGAAAAAAATAAAATAAAACTTCTAGGCTATGTCTGAGCAAACTTCACACTTCTCTTATAAGAAAAAAAAAAAAGCAGAACTCACTGTTTTACTGCTTTGGAAAGATTAAATGAGCTAACCTCTCCTATTACAGAACAATTTTTCTGTGTGTTCCACTTACATTTCTCATTGGAAATCAAGCAGCTTTGGTTTTCAGCACTTCTGCAAACTTAGTCCTTCATACATACACATAAAACCCCCCAAATCCATGCATCCTAGGGAATCAAAGATTTAGAAAGGTACATTTTTCATAGGTAGTTATAAATATGTATAAAAAATTCCCATCACATGAATTTCCCATGGGGATAATACATGAAATCACAAAGGAAAATGTTATGGCAAAAAGCAATGAAGTAAATTCAATCCTAGATCTTCCTTTTAAGGAGATGCAGACTGAAGTAGCAACATTACACTGAGATGGAAAACAGCAGTTGAAAGAGACCTGGTTTTGAGTCTGAGGTTTTGTTTTTGACTTTTACTAGTACAGAGTTATAAGACAATTGTGGTTGTGTCTTCTGTGGCTTCTAGAATCTTTCTAGTTCTGGAAGATACGAGCTCATGGACTATAAGTAAGGCAAGAGGTCTTCATGGCTTTGTTTCAATTCAGGACACTAATTTTTAACACAGGTTTTGATGAACTCCAAGAGCGTCGTAACTCCACAGGAAACCTTCTTGGGGATGATCCCTGCAAATGGGGAACAAATGCTTTGATTTTTTTTAATTATTTTTTTTAAGAGTGTCTTGAGGAAAATCTAAAGTCTGTTTTGTTTGGCTTTTTTGTGTAATGCACTGCATGCACCAGAATACCAGACAGTAAAACTTTCTCCTTACACAAAGCTGTCATTGGTTTAAGGCTGTTTTGCTCCCTCTGAATGTGTATTGAAACAAATGCCTCACTTGGCTCTCCTGGAGCAGCTTTACGGAATAAAGCACCGCACGTACCACGCACAGTGGCACTATTAACACTGCAGAATGAGGCTGGGAGAAAAACTCATATAGGAGCTGCACACCTAGGTGCAGTTAGTAAACAGAAACAGTTACCCTCATTAAGCATAATTAAACCTAATATTGACTGTAAACTGTTACTTACCTTAAACTTCTCTACAGACTGTGTGGGAAAGGGATTAACTTAGCAGATAGGTACACTAATTGCTACCTTCTTCACATTAAAGTTACTGTCAGGAAGGCCTATATTCATAAATAAAACATAGTAGGGGATGAGAGACTGAGAAATATGTAAATTCATTTGCAGAAAAAAAGACCAAATTAAAAAAAGAAAGTTGAATGATGCTACTGGAAGCAAAATGGCACTCTAGCTAATTACCATGAAAAGTATGATAAATCATGGACGTGTATCCTTGACTTCTGACTGATAGAGCCTGCAGAGTGCAGTCTCTCATGCGTAGCTGCCACTGACTGATTTAAACCCAATCCACTATCGGGTTTGATGGGAAAGCATGAAAGTGTGTTATTTTATTTCCTTGGGTATTGTTGCTACCTCTTTCTCCTAGAAATGACTTGCAATTATTGTAAAAATACAGTCTGATTTCTTGTCTGCAGAAGAATTGTTGTTTGATGCAATTGACAAACAAAGGTTCAAAGATGGTCTAGTTATGGTTTAATAGCTGTATTTTCAAATGCAATTGATCTGGTACATTGAGACAATTATAGAAATATAATAAAATGTCAGGGGAGGGGTTGCTTTTGCTTTGGTGTATTTATTCTCATGGGAGAGATCCCGTGTCCCATAGACAAGATGAAGAGTGAGAAATGGGTTTATTTATGAAATTCTGTTTATTTTCTGGAGAATTTTAAGTGAGTCACATTGCTACTGTGTTCTTCAGCATTTTGATCCATTTCCTTCCAAATTTCTTAGTTTTACAATCCCTGCAAGGGACTGCACACATTTAGGGTTATTGAGATGAGGGAAGCTTGCAGGATGAGGCCATACTGTGTGTTATCATGGCAGTGCTGTTCCTGCTTAATCCTGTAGACACTTTACATTTGAATACATAACAATGATATGATTGCTGTTTGTGGGGTATTTTCTGTTTTTCTTGTATATCTGACAAGAGTTCTTTTTGACTGAGTCATATCAGAATAAAAGTCATGCTAGAGTAATGGGAGGACACACTGACCCTGATCTTCCTGAGCAGAGCATTTCCTAAGCCACAGGAATAGCAGAAGCATGAGTACACTTGTATTTAAAACCCGAAGTGGACATCTGCCGTCACAGTGATATTCTTACTATGTGAATATTTTAACACAAAATTATATTGGCTTCTGCTAAGCATTATCCTTTAACTCTCTATTGAACTTAAATCATTTGGTATACCAGGGAGGAAATGGAATATTTGTAATGCTCATAGAATAGGGTTTTGCTGAAAAAAGAAGTGGAAAAAGTTGATAGCTTAACATTTGCAGATAATACCTAGTAAGTACAGTTTTTTTCATTTGTTTAAGTTCTCTTTTTGGTTTTTCTTTTCTTCTGGAGAGATATAGCCCTGCAATATTGGTATGATGTACAGGTAGGAATGTGTAGTTTCCAGGTATGGGTATTATGCTTCAAGAAACAATGGTAAGTAAGTAACAGTATTTTCCTACTCTGGTAACATTTATTCTTCCTCTGCAGTTTTTTGTGTATTCGGCTTCAATGATTTTAGATGCTATCTTCGTATCTTTTTCGCAGTTTCACTGAGTTTTGACAGCATAGGATTTGAAGAAATATATTAAGGCTGAGTTTCAGCACTGCAAATTACTTTCAAGATTTACATGGCCAAATTCTGCAATGACATATACTTCATAACAGATAATTAGCAAAGCAAGGAGATGTCCTCTGAACAGTGCAAAATTATTACTGTCTAGCAAAGTCAATTTATTGGAGTAAATAAAAGTTTAGAGGCTAGTTTATTTCATCATGAAGAATACCTGCATCCCTTCCTGTCTTTAGGACTAAAGAATCACAGCAAGGAACTTTCATCTGGGAGTCACTTCTGAGGAGTCATTTGTTCTGTCTGTTTCTTTAGGGAAATTTAGAACAACTCTGTTACAGGTCTGTTGCTTTTTTTCTGATTTCTTTCCACATCTTTTCAAAGAGAGGAAAGGGAGGTCAATGGAGAGGAAACTGAGAAACCAACTTGAGACATGGAAGTCGGTGCCTGGTCAGATTTTCCCAGATGTATCATCTGGATGTCATGGGGATTCTTAGTCACTTTGCATCTGTAACAGTGGGCAGTCTAAAGCCTGGGCAAGCATTTCAGCATTTGGCCTGTTAGTAACAGCTGCATGCTTTTCCTAATTGGAAATTGAAATTGGGTATATCAGCTTCCCAGGGATACGTTGAAAACAAGTACTTCTGGTAAATAATTAATATTAGGAAAGCTCCGTTACAGAAGAAATGGGATTCTAAATGCCAACCATGGTTTTGGAAAGGAAAGAAATTTTAGTCTTCTTTGTATGTTAGCACCCTAAAACTGAACTGGATTAACTCTCATCTTTTGCCCATCCAGCTGGTGTTCAGTGGACACTTTATGTCCACTGGACACAATACTTACCTCTCTGATCTCTTGTCAAACTTATTCCACTCATTGGAATGAGTGGAACTTAATGATTCTAGCAAAACAATTACCTAAATAATAGTATACTTGAATCTCAGTCATCCCTGCAAAGCACAGGCCAAATCCTATGAATCCTTACTGGGGCAAAATTTCCACTAAAGTGAAAATTATAATCTTTGTCACTTGCAGGATTTCTGTCAAGCAGAAATTCCCTACTTACATTCTTCCCCTGTAGTAAAGGGAACATGTTTATGCATTGTTACAAAATTTGGACACAAAAATATATTTTTTTAAAAAAAAGCAAGGCAGGTGTTTTTATGAGGCACTTTTGTGTAAGAGAAGGGAATATCTCATTTAACCAGTAATATTTCTTAAATAATAAATAAAGGATTTGAAGATTAAAATTTTTATTTTCACCAATATCAGAACAGCTGGATCCTATGACTGACTTAATATAAAATGTCTGAATATGGATATATTTCTGCCAAGCACAATATAAAAAAAATGTAAGGCCAAGCTTTCAAATATGGATGATAATCCTCATATGTATTAAAGACATTCTTAATCAACTGGTTTAATTTTGAGTTAGGAATAATGTGCCTGTTTAAAACTCTGCATTTTCTGCTAGGTATGCAATAGGTTTCAAACCTTTTTGCAGTGTGAATCTCATCTGCCACATTCAGATATCCTCTGCTCTGAGAGAAAGTCCCTTATGTCTTTTTCTTCATCTGAAGTTGTTCCCAGTGTAATAACTAGAGTAGAGCTTCCATCATTTCCCTCCATTTGTGGTATCAGAATGTAATAGCAAATGTGTGAAGCTGTGAAGACATTTCACCACAGTGGGATTTTTTAAAAAGAAGCTGAGTACACCAACATCCTGGTGTGTGAACAGACAGAATCAGGGAAATTTAGCTTTTTCATGACTTAATACTTGGTTGCAAATGTTGCTCATCAATGGGTCGGTTTAGCAGTCATCCAAAATGTATTCCTCATGGTGCCTGCTGCTTTTTCTGTTACTAGCAAGGGGAAAAAAAGTGGTTCCTTCTCCAAAGCAAACTGTTTTGATAAGAGTTAGAGGATGAGCTATGAATACATGTGGGTGAAGAGTGTGGGGAAAGTCGGAGACTGCCTTTTGGTATACATGAATTGAGTCACTTACAGAAACTCTCCCTAACTAGGAGAGATTAATATAAGGAGATTTGGGTACTCACCTTTTGACGTGTTAAATACTACTATGTATTGAGCAGAGAAATTTGCAGTCAGTCTTGTAAAAGCTGTAACAAATCAGTGTGTCCATTGCTCCTCTTTCTCTTCGCACCATTGCATTTTACTGTTTACTTTTATCCTTCCCCCATATGTTGTCTTCCCCAATGTTTTTTTCTCTTGCTTTTTTTTCAGTAGCTCCGCTCATTCGTGACTAAAGCCCTGATTTTCATGGTCTGTCCTTACAAAAGCAAAACGCCTGTTGAAGTCAGTCAAGCCAGGGTTTATCCTCCCATGTTTTGGCCTTTGCTTGTTGTCAAGTAGTTACATTATATCCACAGCAAACTATCTGCATTTTGAGACACAGGCTTCAGTCAACATAAGACCATCTATTTTACATTTAATTGTAGAATGAGTCTGCTTACTTCCAGTCCCCTATTTGGAAGCTTGTAAAGGGTGTACATGCTGCCATAACATGCAAGTTATAATGAGTAGGTGGAGAAGAAGTAATTTTTTGTCCAGTGTGTTAAGACTTTTATTTTACCCTTTTAAAGACCAAGATGGGAATCAACTTGTTTAATGTTCAATAAGATCTCAGTGTTGAGTGTCCAGGGGGTATGAAGTGCTTAAAACAAAATAACTTAGGAGCTGAGGAGATAATTATATCTGAGAGGAAATACTTGGCAGGGCAGGGAATGCAAATGAAGGGAGGCCAAGATAGATTCAGTGCCACAGAACAAGTCCCCATTTTCCCCTCCCTTGAACGCACAGACAATAACCCTCAATATCCTACTTAAGTTAATGAACATTTTGCTGCATCTCAAATGTTGGTGCATCTCAATGTTGGTTACTTCGGCTGGATCTATGAGTGTCTTAGCCCTCCCTTGTTCTTTGGAGTCCCAGCCTACATTTTTGTTGAGTAAAAAGTAGGAAATGTTATTTCATTGGAGAAGAAGGGTTTTACTTGTCTGTTAGGATTTTCCTCTTACGGTCATTTTCTTCTGCAGTGAAATGAAACATGAGGGCTATTTACACAAAGAGTAGAAGCTGTCATTGTAAGAGAAAGTTAAAACCAACATCGAGTCCTGAGCTACATATATCCCTTTACTGAACCCCAAAATTACCACCTTCTCCATTAGAAGGTCATAAGTTAGAGAATATCTGTGTCTAAGGCAAGGTTCTTAGTGCAGTGTCAGAAATCCAATTCTGGCTATTGAAATTTAACTAGTTAGCTTTACAGGGCAGGGTGGCCTGTTATCAAGAAAACCCAAACCCTCACAACAGCAAAATGCTAGCTGAGAACAAAGAGATGAATACAGAAAGACCGATAATATTCCAAATTCTGCCACTGCTGTCCTTGGGAAAGGTGACTTCCTCACATTTCCTGATTCCTCTTCATCCAGCAGTGCAGGGTGATGCTACATAGTTACCACTGTAGGCATCTTCTTAACAGTGAAGAATAAAAATACAAGGATTTTTTGACTTGTGGCTCCAAGGTGAGATATTTTTCAGTTTGCATCTCTGGTGTGCAGTCAGTCTGTAGGAAAATGCTTACAGATGAAGATGTACTTACCCTCCTTCCCTTAGCATCCACTGCTGGCAGTAGGACTCGGGCTTCTCAGTTACACAAATTTTGGTCTGCTCCAGTTTGCCTGTTCTGCATGTCAGCTCCCTTTCATTTTTGATGCAATAGCTTGTAGTGCTTTCAGCACACAGTGTGGCTACTGCATGCCTTTGAGTTAACAATTCTTAAGTTTTTAAATCATGTAGGAAAATGAGAACTGGTTTCTCCTGTGTTTGGAATGACTTCTAACTTTGCAGCCATCGGACTCAGCTTGACATGCCAGTTTACCCTTCCACTTTGTATGTTGACTGGAGACTATAAATGAGAAGTCTTTCCACCCCTGTCATGAGGTCATGAGACATGACTATGTATTTAATGCCACTGTATGACTTTTTCACTGCTATAGAAATACAATAGCAGATGCTCAGATGGCATCAATTGGATTAGCTCCACTGAAGGCAACTAAACACAATGCCAGCTTATACCAGATGAGGATCTGGCCCACAGTTAAAAGGGACAGGCTGCCAACATGGCAGGGAACATATTGAGATTTATGAAAGTGACTTAATCAGTGAAAAGTTCTCCTTGAAATGGTTGTGTCTCTGCACATTCACATTAGTCACTTGAGCTAGAGGTGCTTGAAGCTCTAATTTCACCCATGTGGGCACAATCCTACTCTCACACTCTCTTGCTGTACTCTTAAACATCTAAGGGCATCCCACCTCACTCCTTTTGTGATCGGTGATCTCTCTTCACAGGTCTCACTTTATCTCACTTATTAAGGAAAATATTTTTTAAAAAATGTTATTTTAATTTGAGTGATTTTTTTTCCTTTACTTGTATTTCTGGTATTCCCTAAAATTTCACACATTGCTGTTGAGATTCTTTATCCAACTGTCCTGGATGCATTCAGATATTATATTAATCTTGGTAAGAATATCAAAGTTGAGTTTGATGCCTTTGTATTCAAATATGTAGGTAATTTTTTACTTGGGGTTAAGCTAACTTAATGCTTGTAAGATTTTATCTGGTATAGATATGATTGAATAACTTGATGGACAGAAATTTGCTGTATTACAGTTAGTGAATGAAGTACTTAGTTAAGATGAAATGGCTGTACAATCTGTCCAGCTTTTTTGCCCTTTGATCATATAACTGTTCTAGCATTTGGTTTATGATGACTACTGTCTCTAAATTTGTAAGCTATTCCCAGTTGTGATATGTTAGTTTTGATTGTTAATAATGTCCAAAGAAGAAAATCTTCTGAGCCTGGCAGTTTCCATGCTTGATACCACCTGTACTGTTGATTATTTGAGAAAGTAATGATTTGAGAATTCTAGTCATATGAAGTTGAGCAAAAAGCTCCCTTCTGCTTTAAAATGCCTGTCTTAAGACATGTAACTGACTGATAACTTGGAATTTGATATACAAATTGTGTGTCCAGCTAATTTTCAATTATAACCTAAAAGTACATATTGAAGCAGGATAAACTTTCAGAAAAGAAGTTTTTGAATATCTAAAGGCTGCAAAAGTATGTTGAGTTTTAAACATGTAATAAAATTGCTCTTCTGGGCTCTAAAAGTACAAAAGAATAAACTAATCATTAAAACATCTCCAGATATAAAGCTTAGCTACAGTTTTTAAAAAATTTCAAAGAATGCTTTGAATGACACTCAGTTGCTTACCATGGTATGTTTTCCTGCACTTCAAAGTAAGAGTGAGTCTTCTGTGGCATCTGCATCATGTTGGTGCTCAAAAGAATGTTGAGGAAGCAGGACACAATATTAATCTCTTTTTCTTTTAGATTTCTAATTATTCAATGTTTCAAAGAATGCGGTGATACCTCAAATAGAGGACTGTTGCCTGTCTTAGGAAAAAGTACAGGACTCAGTTGATCTCTCACTGATGGCCATGAAAAGATTGTTTTTCAGCCAACAATTGCATGTTTAAATGTAAATCATGTAGTATTTTCAAATCCAGTATGCTAGAGGTGGTTAATTGTAGCTGATTGACTTAAGCAGTACACTTGGGAAGATTTTAAAGTATTTATAAAGAAGGTATGACTTGTATTAAAATATTGCAACAAACATTTATAACAATACTTATTTCTGTATTCTGAGTGTGTTTTCTAAAAAAAAATTCCAGTGCACTTTACAGGTTTCCAGATTATAATATATTGTTAAGACTCTTATAGTGGCTTTACAAAATACCATTATCCCCAATTGATGAATGGGGAACCTGAAACACAGAACAGTTAAGTAATTTTCTCAAGGTTGTGGGATAATTCACTGTTAACCTAGTTAGCTAGATTATTTTGTGGCACTTAACACTATTCCACTGCTTCCCTGTGTTAAAAACTGCAACAGTACCTTTATGATGCAGTTTAAAGTCTTTTGAAAAAGCACTTCTTTAGATGAACATCTTCATTTTCTCTCCTGACCTTTTATCAAAATAAGGTTTCATACACAGTGTTGTGCAGTAGAGAGGAAAACCTTTATTTGAAGATGATAGTGGGAAGACCCACCACCTTTGGCTTGCCTGGGATTATAGTCAAAACCAGAGGGAAGAAACTGGCTAGGAAATATTGAGTTGAACTTCTTATAAATGTACTTAAACCCTCCAAATGCTGTTTCCTGTGAATTGGACCAGAACAGAAGGTTAGTAGGAGATGGATGTCCCTATTTATAAATAATTGTGATGACAACTAGCAGTGCAGTGCAATTGAAAGAGTAGTTGAGTCTTGCTGCAAAATGCATTCTAACTACAGAAATGACAGCCTGCATGGTGCCATGGATGGAGGGCAGCTTGTAGTGATCTTCAGGGTAATAATACCAGTTTGTATCATCTTAGAATAACCTAGAATATCTCCTAGAAAGTAATCTTATGGCTCTTGTCTTTTTGCACTCCTAAATAATATCATAACATAGTTATAAGAAATCTCAAGTCAGGTTATAGCGGTTCTGGGGCCGGATATGTAATAGATACTCTTTGAAAATTACAGTAGCTTTTGCCTTACAGCAGAATATTGATGGTAGACTTTGTGCTCTGGCTGGCACCATTGAAGACTATGGTTAATCCAGTTTCTTATTTTACAGAAGCTACAGCAGGAAAGGATACATTCTTTTTTGAGACTTACGTAAGCTTCTCTGAGGTTCAAATATTTCATATAATTTGCAGGAAAGTTTCAGTTTACAGAGGGGGTAACTTGTCAATAGGCACTTTGTACTTCTACTTCTGTAGAACTGGGGGTGCAATAAGAAAAATACATAGCTTGCCTGTATTTGTCAGCTGCAGATGCTGTATCATGTACATGTATCTCATGCTCAGGAGAGGGATGGTTGTACCCTACTCTTAACATTGAGAACATCAAGTAATTTGTGTTACTGTCTCAAGATCTTGGAACCAATCAAATGAATAAAGCTGAAGCAGTAGTCAGTAAAAGTGCACCTTATGCTCTTATTATTGAGACACACTCTGGCAGGTTTATAAACCAAAACTCAACCATGTTGGCATTTTTATATTGGGGAATTTTTAGCGGCAAAGAGAGATTATTTGGGTTATTTAATGCCCTTTCCACTGCACCTCCAACAACATCAGGACACTAATTGTTCTTTGCTGGAGAAGCTCCTGCAGTTTGGGGTGCTGCATGCTACTCTTACTAGGAGATTCTGGGTTTAAAGTTTTAAAGAATAACAGTGTAAGGTAAAACATCCCATAAAAGCTTTTTAGGAAAAGTTGACATTTCTGCCTCATAGTTGTACAGGTGTCACTGGACCATCAAATGACAAAAGCATTATAATGACTAATTCCAATTCAGGTTTAGAAGAGATTATCAAACCACTTAATGCTGGATAAGACACCTCTAGACTTTACAATATGCAACTAGGGCCCAAGCAACCTGTGGCAATACCATCCACAGTAATTACTTGCTGCCACCAGCTATCTGGAGGATCAGTTTTGGAAGACAGCAGTTGCTTTGCCCAGGAAATTTAGATTAGATACAAAATTGGATTTTTCATAAGGCCTTGTTTTTACCTAGCTATGAATGTTTCCTTAGCACAAGTGAAAACTTTACACATTTTAGCTCAAACTGTACTCTACTAAGCCTCCCACATTTATACCCATCTTCTTGGCAGTCGTCCCAAAATATGTTTGGGTTGAGGCATTACACATTACATTTGGTGAAGCTTTAGCATTCCCTGTTGCTCACATCAATCCTTATTTCTGTTTGCTCTTGTAATTTACAGTTAATGAAAATTCTAAGTTTACCTTTGTTTTTGTTGGCATCTGTACAAGAGAACCCTTTAGCCTTTTCAGCCTCCCATCCAAATGGAAAGCTGAATCCAAAAGGGAAGGTAAAACCTATCTGAGCAGTTTCATTTTAGACAGAAGCCCTTACTGTGCATGTCAGCATCGTAACATTTCTGAACAAACAGCAAAAGAGCCTTGCTCAAGGCTTGACCTATGCCTGCTCTTGTGAGCAGACTTGTAAGTAGCAGGTAGACACCAGACTAAGAGCTGATCATAACCTCAGAGTGCCAGATCTAAATGGCCATCTGGCAATGACCTTAACCAGTTCCTGCTCCCTTCCAATTCAGGCAAGATTCTGCCTGAAGTTAACATGAATTTGCCTGATTACCAGCACGGGAATGTGGCTAATAACAAACTTGTACTGATGACCTTAACACAGTGTAGGCAATATTGACAAAACAAACCATTCTGGAGTTACTGCAGTCTTTTCTAATGAGCCTGTTAAAAATTGCTTCACAGATTTTTCAGTTCAGGAAATACCTTTTCTGTCTGTGTTACCATCTCTGCACTGAGCAGTGTATGTACAAGATTAGAATGTTAAGCAATGGGTTGTAAACACATGGTAACATATATAATTTCTATACATACACAGAATTAGATAATTGTGTGATTTGTATGATGCTTGTAAATACACTTAATTGACAGATGGTTTGAGCATTAAAAATTACAGCTGTAGAATTATTTTAAAAATAAGCTTTAAAACGCACCCTTTTAATTCCTTTTGGTGCTCATTATGCATTTTGAATCATTGCATGTTCTGAAACATTACCCCTTACATTAACAAAATATTTTGCAGGTGAGAAATACTGACAAATTTAGAAAAATGTGTAACCTAGAATACAGTTGCATGTTTTTGAAAAAAGCATATTTTGAAAGGGGTCTTCTCAAAGGCAAGCCTGACCAAGCCTTTCTGCATCTGCTTGCAGTGCTACATACAAGCCATTTCCCTCATGTCACAAAAGTGTCGCTTTATCAGTAGGAACTTTAATTGCATTTTTAAAGTTCATTTGCTGCTTTCTGGTTCTTCTTGCATTGCAGAGGCTGTGCAGCCTGATGTGCTGGAGGACAAGGCATGGGAGAAAAGCACTGTTTGCACCTGTTTAAAACCTCCAGTGCTTTGTGTGGTTCCTGGGCAACAGGCAGGAATCCTGAAAAGCTAGGCTGCACTTGCTCAATTGTTGCTGGCAGCTGTGACTTTGAGAGAGCACATAGCAGCTCGTTAGCAGGATGCTTGTGTTATCTGACATGCACTGAGCATGGCAAACTCTCAGCTGAGCTCTCTTTCTTTGCTGGCATCAATTGAAGCTGGGATGCCCGGGCTTGCAGACTTAGCCAAGGAAAGCATTGTAGAGATGTACGGTGAGTTTCTTATTGGTAAAAGGGGCAGGGAGGTGGGGCAAGTAGGTGAGGATCAGGGTTTCTGATTAGAAAAGGCAAACAGCAGCATGGGGTGTCTGTGCACCAATGGGTTCTATTAACCTCTAGCAGTTATGGTCTTTCAGAGTATATTTGCAGTGGTGCAACATCCAAATGCAGGGGATAACATGGATTTGAGTGGGACTGTGAGTATGTGTGTGCATACGTGCATCACATGTGCATTGCAGGGTGGAAATACAAGGTGACTCCATGCGATAATTTTAAGTGTTATGATGAGCTTTGATTTCTGGGTCTTGCTGTTTACTTTGAGGGATCAGAATCAAATCAATCTTTGCAACCTTGATCTTGGCCTGTTTAGGCAGCGTCCAAGCAGCAGATGCAGTCACACTGCAGGTCTGACTGAAAAATTCAGACCATTTTATGTTCATATCCACTCAGTTTGTTCCTCTTGGCTCAGATTAGGCATCTCTTTGCTCTTGTAAACGGGAGTTAGTGTGTTATATATATTTAAACAAACTGCAAAGCTACAGCATTGTTATGATCTGATGAAATCCTCATTGTGAGACAGGAACAGATATGCAATTGTCTTAAGATCTGTTTACACTCTACTCTGTGCTGGTTTAGCTCAGAAGGAGTGATCTATAGACCAGTCTCTTCCTTGTATTTGTATCAGACACCACTGTTCTGCAGCTCCAGAAAATCTTGAGACGGTGGAGATATTCACAGTAGAAGTCATTAACACAAGGTGAAGAAAAAGCAGAATTAAATCTGCCTACTAAACAAATCATATGCACTCACGAAAGAAAAGTCCACCAAGGGCTGTTTAACACAAAGGTATAAATATAACCCCTTGCTCAGGAAATCCCTAGCCAGTGGTTTCCAGCCATAACTGGAAGGATTTCATTGAGGGCATTGAGACTCCTTGTCTGCCCTGCCCACAGACTCAGTAAGTACTGTCCTGGCTATTGTCAGCAACATGCTCTTGAGGCTGTTTACATGGTCTGCAGTGAGATGGGATGTGGACATGGTAGATTTTCAGTTGAACCATGCTCCAGATACATGCTCTGGTGCTTATCTATTGTTTTTAAGTTCTTTAGCTGAATAAAAGAAAACACTAGTTGTCAGGTAATGAGATTTAGTGTGATAAACCAAATAGAAACCAGAGTATGATGTAATTGTCTATATGCAGCATGAGTCCTTTGATTAATTTTGTGGCCTATACTCAGTGCTTTTTGTTTCCTCATCTAGAAAATGGGTACAGTTGGTGTTTGTATCTCATATTGGTATATAAAACCAGTATATTGTAAACTTTATTTTCATGGTTATCTTGTGTTTATCTCTTTTCATTTCCTTTTCTGCCTCAAAGTTGGGCTATACTTTATCTCACCATGGAGGGCCTTTTGAATTCATTGTCTGACATGAGTTGGGCTATTAAATAACAGAAAGGAATAAACTGAGATACTTACAGGTCTCCGTACTTTTTTTTTTTTTCCTGTCTTTTGTCCATCAAGCTGGAAACTGGACCTTGCAACTTGCAAGTAGTCAGCACTTCAGTATTCTCAGTTTTTATTTGAGAAAACATACATAGGGTATTATTCTTTAGGAATGTACTAGTGATCCCTTAGGTTGACCTTGTTTAGTGATGTTCTTAAACCACCTCCTCACTGCAGTGAGAGATTTCCTCCTCTGCAGGTACAGGTAACACATAAATTTGGCAATTTTCTCTTAAACCTGCTCTACTGGTTTTAAAATTGACAAAATGAGATCTGTGGGACTTACTCTGTTAGTTTAGAACATGTTGTTAGCTGGTAATAATAGCTGTGCTGCACAGCACACACAAGCCATGGGCTTGATGTTTATGAAACACATGATAATGGATGTTGAATTTTCTTATCTGGTGATTCATTTTATGTAGACTTTACAGCACCAAAAACACCCACTCACAAATAAAGTGCAATAGAAAAATGGCATTCAAATGTTAAGGATATGACTTAAACTCCTGCAACCCCCAACAATAAAATTGAGACTCATTCTGTTTATAAATCATACTGTTGCCTCAGGTATTCCAGCTCATGTAGTGGAAAGGACAGACCCCACTAAGAGGATTAAGTGGGTTGCTACATGTAGGTACAGTCAGATGAATACAGCA
Organism: Calypte anna; assembly: GCF_003957555.1. Taxonomy (NCBI): domain Eukaryota; kingdom Metazoa; phylum Chordata; class Aves; order Apodiformes; family Trochilidae; genus Calypte; species Calypte anna. The sequence goes on from NC_044244.1 coordinate 81,425,228, forward strand.
GCACCAAATTTTCATGAAGATATGTTTGATAAGAGTTTCTATGTAAGTTCAAACATGGGACCCTCATGACCTAATTTATTCTGTAAATTCTTCCCATGTTTTTAACATCCCCCGGTGCTGACAGTCTGCACAACAAAACATACCCATCTCAGAATGGATATGTTTTTTTGCTTTGTTGCTATAGAGTATACCTTTATTCTATATGCTATGCCAGATCTTTCACCATTTTCTCATTACAGAATGGTAGAACAAAGATGTGCTTCTGTGATGAGCCTTGGTATGCAAGAACAGTGTGGATTATTCAGAACTATCAGTTGCCTCTATTGCAGGCTCCCTGGTCAGAATTCAGGACTATCAGATGCAACTTGAACAAGTTTGTGTGACAATATACAGCTCTGAAGTGGCTGCATTATCATCTGAAGAACCCAAAGAGTTTTATGGACCTTAACTTGGGTCATATCCAAACACGATTTCAGAGGAAGGAGAGGAAAGAAAAAGAAGTCTATCTCTAGGGCTGTGAGCATGGGCAGAGCTCTAGGCAGGTCCTTTTACACTGTCTCCCATCTTTTTTTCTTTTTGTGGGGAGGGGGAAGCCTTGTTTTCCACACTGCAGCTTCCACATATTTGGGCAGTGCTGTGTAAAGATCCTTCAGAAGCTAGAGTTCCTTCTACTCTATAGTTCCACCATTGCAGCAGGTAGTGGGTGACACGTGTTGTCATACTTGTGGTCCTTAAGATTACTTAGAGTCTATTAAAACCAGTAAAATTAGCACTTGGATACAATGCTAGCCAGCTTTGACTTTTACTATTTTGAATGGTTTCTTACAATGTATGTAAAATGGAGGAAGAGGAAAAACAGAGAGGCCAAGGAAAGAGGTATGTAAAATTATCTGAAAAAGCTACATTGACAGGTGATGGAAAGCTAAAAAATCACCCAGAAGCTAAAATGTTGTTTTGTACTCCATTCCCAGGCTTCCCAAGTAGCCACCCTGTTTCACCCTTGAGCTTCTTTGTCAGTGTTCCAGAGCACGTGCAGCACCTCATAGCATTTGTCCACCAAATGTGCCTAACTGTGCTAACAGTACTTTAAAAGAGAGCATAGTCCAAAGACACACCTGGGTACTGAAATTTCTCTTCTGTTACAAGAGTGACACAACTTTATTACCTGGGCTGTTTACTAGCATTTACTGTGTTACTGTTCTCCTTTGCATTATTATTCTGTTACTGTTCTGCACAGAAGCTTCATAGTGAAAAGTTCTGCTAAGAAACCAGACCCATAGAAAACAGATTTGCATCAGGTAATTTTTCTTCTTCAGTAAATGGAGTTTACTTTCTCCTGTGTACTTGTGGCTTCAGCTTACTTATTTTATCCCAATTCTTTTTGGTGTGAGCTCAACTAAAATGACAATTATCCCAGAGACCGTGAGGCTAATTGTTCTAATTAATACAAGTGGGCCCAGGTGGGGATAGTTAGAGCCTGAGACCAGTCAGATGGTATCAGCAATAAAGCCCTCCCATGTTTGAGAGCTAGTAAGATAATGGAGTATGTTATCTTAGGTGTTACCTGAGGTTGTAATGTTGTGTGGTAAGTTTTATTTCTTTGATTCCCACTTGGCTTGTTGTGTAATGTATGGATTTTCATGTAAATGAAATGAAGGGTTACAAAAAAGAAAAGGATTCTTTTAAAAAACCCAACTCTTTAGAAGTCTGGTGACTCCAGTGTAGCTTTTGTTGAGCCTGAAGCAGTCAGTAGTGTATTTGTTAATGTGTCAGGATGTAGTAGCAGCTGGAGATGTATGGATTAGCCACCAAGTGAAGAAGTACTTACAAGGAAGATTGTAGGATTGTGTCATGTTTCTGCTGTGCTATAGCTCTTAAAATGAAAGCTGTGATAACACTAACAAGATGCATGAAGGGGATTTTATTTTATTTTTTTAATGGGAATTTTTCATGGAAATCATTAAACTTAGAAATCTTTGAAGGTGTAGTTTTTGTATAGGGGATGGCAGAATATCATGCACTTCTAACAAACATCTATCATTTCATCACTATTTGCTCTGCTCCTTGATCATCCTTCTCCATTTCTTAGCTACCTTTATGTCTGTAGCTGTCACTGAAGACTTCCACTTCCTCCCTTGCATCTGACAAAGATTCTAAACAGGGCAGATTCTGGTTGTTGACTTTGAGAGTAGAATTGAGCCCAATTTACACAGATAAGATTTGGCATGCTGTCCTATCCCAAATGTCTGTTCAGTGAGAAACATGCAGTTTCTCTGTGCCACCTATAATTTTGTTTGCTAGCAACCTGACCTGGCTGGTGGCTATTTGACGGCATAGAAGAAGAGGAAATAAATAGAAGTTATAGTAGTAGGAAACATTAATTGGATAAGGATTTAGACTAACACCCTGCATTTCACAATCGCCTTTCACAATCACACATTGAATTGTACTTCTAAGCACCATACCTTTTCTGTACCTGTAGGGCAAAGGCTGCAATCTTCATTTTGGTCTGTAGGGAGAAAAATACCAACTTCTGCAAGCCAGGCATAAGACCATTAAAAGACACAAGACTAGGTCAGCTGGTGCCTGTTATGGTCCTGTAGCCGGAAGACAATCTGTCTTTCCCTTCATATCAATGTGGCTGCAGTATGGTTGTAACAAATGCTGATGCTAAAAGCAGTATGAATTGTATACATCTTGCATATCAGTTTCACTGTCTTAAAAACTGAAGAGGTTTTTTGTTGTGGTTTTTTTTTCTTTTTCTTCTCCCTTTGAAGTTTTAAAGCAGAACTTGCTGGTGACCCACTTTTGCTAACAGTTCTCTTAACTAACCCCTGTACTCGCTTATACTTTTTTTTTTTTTCCTCTTCCACCCACTGTCTGTCTAGCCTGGTTTAAAATTTTTATATATGTACTTTTAAAAAATTGATTAGTTGGAGAGCTGCCCGTTCTTCTGCGCTGTATAATAAGGATTTAAAAACTGCACACTGAATTCTGTATAGTGTAATTAAAACTGACCCAGATTTGGACCTGAGAACACCAGGACTTAGCCAAACTTGCCATGAGCTGAGTTCTGATGGCAGATGGGAGCTAATGAGGACACACTACACTCCAGAATTTCCCAGCTGCTTGGCCCCTTTTTGTACAAACAAGGTTTGGAGTGAAGTCCCAATCCCAAGAGCATGTTCAAGCAAATGTACTGCACCCAGCGTTTTGGGAAACAAGGCAGTGCTCTCAGGCTGCTTCAGGAAATTTTTGAGCCATTATTTCCAAAGGGCTTTTACTGTGTATCCTGATGCTGTGCATATGCTGTCTCCCAGCTTCCATCTTATCCTAGGCTGACTGTGATCACATGCTTCAGACCCTGCCGAAATATCCTTCCCCAGTTTCATCTGGGGAACTTCCACCTGAATTTAAGGGGATGTTAAAATCCCAAGGTACTGGGCCTTCCTTTGAATTGTGGTTCCCTTCAGTGGATTCAATGTCCTGGGACTATTCAAGCAGATGTAATTGAATCAGTTTAAAGCAGCTGTATCTGGCATGTGGTCTCTCAGATTGCTAACACCTGCTTCATTGGTGTTTGGTTTGAGTTTTGGGTTTTTTTGTTGTTCTTTTTGTTTGTAACTCACTAGAGTGAAAATTGTGCCAATACTAGCACTGGTCTTAGAGCTCTTAAAACAATCTAGATCCAATATCCCTTTTCCCTTCTAGCCTGGCCACCTCATTACTGGTGCCCGAATGATGCTGGGAGTGAGAAGAGAGAGGTTTATGTTGCTCTTCCAAATGTCTCCCTCCCTTTCAAGCCAGTGCACTGCCAACACCAACTCTCTTCTTCATAAGCAGCAAGACTTAATTGTGCTCAGGTGTAGGGAGCGTCTGTGCTTTCCCTAGAAAATTGTGCAGCCTGTGGTTTGCTTTATCTGGTGCATGCACCAGATTTATCTACTGCTCTAGCAGTCTATCTGCTGGCACAGCAAAGTTATTGTTGATGCCTAAACAAATGACCAAGTGATCCTGGGATGTTCTGTTCAGTGCTTCTGATTCTTTTCTCTGGTGTTGTGTGCATAGATTTTGGTTATTTTATTGCTACAACAGTCTTGAGTTTTAATAGGGTAAGATTTCAGAAGGGACTGAGTCACTCTGTGACCTCCCTATATTGTGTGATTTATCATAATCAAAGTCCAAATTGAACACAATGGGGCACTTGGCCTAATACAATAACAGCACACAGTAGTGTTGTTTTTTTCAATGTGGTATTGCAATATGGAATCTTGAAACATTTTTTTTTACATATCTCTCTACCAAATTCCCCTTAGTTTGTGCAGTTTATGTGCAAAAGATGTATCTAGATTCTTCATTCCAGCTGTTTTCATCTTCAGTGTCCACTGCACACCTCTCCTCTCTTTTTTTTTTAATCTGCTGTTTTAGTCTTCCTTGAACCCCAGTTTTCAACTGCAAGAGTGCATTTCCTGACACAAGAGTAATTACAATCACACTCTTTTTTTTTCTGTTTTTCCTTTATATATTTGTGTAAGCTTCTGTATTCAATTTTTGCAGGTTTTTTTTTCTCCTTTCCTCTCATTTGCTGAGTGTTTCTACTTATTCCTAGGAGAGAGGCCCTTGTCCTCAGCTGGTGTACACAATTGAAAGTCAGTGCCACAAAGTGTCCCATCTGATTCTGAAGCTGTTTCTTTCTCTCCTTTTAGCCTACATCTCTTTATATATATATATTTATATATATAAAGATTGTGCTTTGCCTGTAGATATTTCTGATGTAAGCAAAGTCTCTCCTCCCTTAAAATATTCCATTGCTTTTCCAGATGACATGCCAGTCTGCAGCTCTCTGCTGTTGAGCTCAGGCATCTGAAGTATGTTGTGGAAGGCAACTTCTCTGGGGTCCAGAATACACTTTCAGTTCACTGGAAGTGAAATGCCCATTGAAATTTATAGATTGAATTGTTTCTGCTTTTTCAAGGCAGTCTGGAGGAGATGCTTCCCTTTACTTGTCCTTACAGTGCAGAAGACTACAGTTTTAATTTTTGTGTTAAGTATGCTTAGGTACAAGTAATAGAAGACAGTTTATCATCATGTCTGTGAAAGCAGTGCAGCGAAACATTGTTATAGTTGTCTTCTGGAAATAAAAAGAAAGATGAAGCCTGGAATTCCAATCAAGTCAGAATTGTTTTTACTAATCCAGTAAGATGATGTCACCACTTGATTTTTCTGTTCTCCTGTTGTGATTTGTAGTGTTTTGTTTGTTTACGGACTTGTTTTGTTTTCGATCTACCCATGCTCCCTGTCTCCTACTCTTTTATGGTTAGTCTCTTGAAACATCTACCAATAACAACATCCATTTGTGTGATAGCATTTGCAGCTCCTTGTAGTCTGGAAGTGCTGCAGCTACAGATGCCATCTACTGAAAAAGTGTCCACCACCAGCTCTGAGAGGGGAAGTTACTGAGACTAAAATTAAGTAATGGCCAGGGACTGTAATTTTCAATTTTTAGGGATGTTATTGTAAAGCATTTTTGGTACAAATAGCAATGTTTGTTATGAATTAAATAATGGCAAATAAATAAGGAATATTCATCTTTTTCAGATGTTTGATGAGTACACCAGATCAGTAGCAATATGGAAGGGAAGCTTACTGGGACTGAATATAGCACCTCTGGATGTCCAAATAAAGAGTGACAGCAAATCAGAAAGTATTGTTTGTATGCAATAAGAGTTGTTACTAGAGTGAGGGGGAAAAAATGAAGAGTAAGTATGGAAGTGCCTGTCTTAGGATTTCTTGGTTCCATTTGTAGACAACCAAAACAAGAAAGCATCTGCTGCTCTTATGGTTGTCTTGAAAATGAATATAAGTTAGGTCAGCAGCAACTGCTAGCTGACATATTTTATTCCTAAAATGCTTTTTCCTTGTACCGAAGTCTATTGAGAAGTGTAGGCACAAAATAATTGTGAATTCTACACTAAGTACAAGAGCTAGTAGAAAACCAACAGTATTTATGTTCTTAAATTTCTGTGAAGAGAAAAAATATATGGATGTTCTTTTCAGTCTGCTAACATCCTGGCCATATGAGCAATGAATTGGGTAGTGTTTATTGTGCTGAACTGTCCTTGTTATAAATTTAATTTTAAGGTACCTGTTTAGAGGTTCTGTACTTCTTTTACGTACGTGCAGTTAACTGATGCAAAGTAGGCTCAGTTTTCATGCACATGGAGTAGAGTGCTTTCCAAACTAAGACATCTTGGTGACTAGCACAGGAGAGTGACGGAAAGGACAACAAAGAAAGTTAATAAATTGATAATGAAGTGAGATTATAGAGAGGATTCAGCATGGGTATTAGAAATGTTTCAGACATAATTTTTAATCACTGCCACTTTGCCCTGCTTCTCTCTAGAGGCACCACCCTGAAATGTATTGTTGGGTATTTGGAAAAGGACCACTTGCCTTTTCACTTATTGGCAAGCATGTCCACATCCCTGACAGAGGCCAAAAGGTTAAATGAATGATGGAGATTAATTTCTTCTGTTTACTATGCAGTTGGTCTCTCCAGAAGAGCCTTTAAATAAATTGACATAAATACCTGGAGAACTTGAAGTACCATGTCTGATCTATGAACAAAGCTTTTATTTTCTTTGTTTTTCATTCCATCACTAGAATATACAAAAAAATAAATATACAAAAAAATATAAATATATATATAAAAATAAATATACAAAATCAATAAATTGCTGACCAGTTTATCACCGAAGTCAGTGTAAAATATACCGTGTTGTGCTTATAACTAACAAATAAAACTGTGTAAGGGAAAAAAACTAAGAAGTAGGGAATCGGTTCTTCATCTTGGAGTGTTTTCAGAAAGAAATCCCAGCTGGTTCATTCTGCTATTTCAGCCAGCAGTCTTTTTGTGAGACAAGTGAGTTGTCTTGCTCATGCATGTAACTCCTAGCCACTTCATGAAGCTCCAGTTTTCACTTTTCCCAAAACTCTGTGCTCAACAACTGGACAGAAGGCTATGCTGAATTAATTTTTATTGTTCTGGTGTTCTTCATCCATTTGCAGTGCACATAATTGGGAATTCAGCTGTGTCCCAAGAAACCTGTTTAACCTAATGAAAGCAAATGGCAATGGGTGTTCCTTACTCAGGACAGCAGTGCCAACATTTCTGCTTAATTGGGACATATTTGGCTGGTTCCAGTGATTCAAGTGGTTTTTAAACAGGTGTTTAATGGGTGTGGAATTCTGAACTCTACCCTTTTGATACAGAAGTTGCCAGATAAACAGAAAAAAATACCAGTAAGAATAAGTAATTTTTATCTTTGTATATTTATTCAGCATAATTTTTACTTAAACTTTAAAGTTGCACGTGGGTTGGGAGGTATTTTTTCTCATAATTGAGAAAGTCCATTAAATAGAACAACAGGATGTCTAACAGGGTGCCCTAATTAAAATTACCCTGTAATTTGAACAAAACATTCATTTGTATGTAGCTAAGATTGACCTAAAACCCATCTAAATCAGGAAAAATTATTATACAAATTTTTTTTCTGCTGAAAATGAAACAGCATTCTGCCAACAAACAGCATGGTTCTGTTATTATATGGTATTCAAGAGTATTATCTTCAGCATTTTAAAAAAAATAAATGTTTTGAGAAAATTTAAAATAGATTTCTCTCCTACCTCCACCTTTCGATAGTGTTCATTCATGGCTGTGTTCCTGGGGTATTTTTTAAGGAGAGACAGTTTTGTTCTGTGCATACTGAAGCCCATCTGAAGCCTTTGGTCGTGGCTGCTGAGCTGATAAACAACTGAGGTAGCAGCTGCTTAGCAGGACTAGTTGGCTCAGGTTTGACTTTGCTGTCTGCAACTCTACTTTCTGACTGGCTTGGAGTGCAAGCTGGGTAATTTTGTCATTTTGGGGAGTATGGGCCTGCATACATAATCTAGGCTGTATACACCACTGGATAAGTTTTACTTTTGTGTGTAAAAATGACCTGCTCGTGCTCTAGCTGTCATGCTTTGAAGTGCTGCTAAGGCAAATAATACTTAATTTATCAAATCCAAGTGGATGTTTGAAAGAATTTTCTAGTTTCAGAAACGCTGTTTGTATTTAAAATGGAATTCTGAGTATCTTTAACTTGACAGAACAGCATAAGCTGCAGCTTGTAGAGGTCGCTTCTCAGACACAAGGTGGTGGAATTTTGTTTCTGCCCACTTTCTGGGAAGGTTGGAAAGAGGGAGGATTTAAAAAAGCATTTGAAACTGGCCTGGATGTGCTGCTAGTGGCTTCAACTTGAACTACTTCACCATGATTTGAGTGGAAAGAGAATCACATCCTTGTTCCCTTGGATATTCCTACTTGTAACATCTAATACAAAATATAACAAGGCGGCTATGTACAAAAAGTGGAATGTGACAGATTCCAAAATTTAATTAGGTGCAAGAGGGGCTACTTTCCACTGAATTACTCTTCTATTTACACCAGATTTTCCATTTTCGGATATAAGCTTCAGTAGAGTACATAATAAAAAAAAAAAAAAAAAAAAAAGAGGAAGAAGGGGAGAAATCTGATGAACAATTTGCCTAACCTACTTTTAGCTCCAAGAAGAATTGTTAAAGTGAAAATGAAGTTTGAGGGTGATGTTGTGGTAATGCACTTTACACTAATCAAGAGCACTTGAGTAGAAAGTATTCAAATATTAATATAATATAAAATTCTCCTCATAGTTTTAAAGATGATAAAAACTAATTTAGGCACCTCTTGTAACCTGGAAATAATAAAATTAATTTAAACAAATAGTTGTGATGACAAACCAACAATGCTGTCATAATTAGATATTAATAACAGATATTTGCCATAATGACTGTATCTTGAAGGCAGTTGAAGGAAAACGGGCATCTTCTGTTGGGGAAATCAACCAAGCCTGTTGTACAAGAGTCACTTAACTTTAACAGGTATAGATTTATGTAACAACCTGTGCAATTGCCCATGGTTGATAGAATAACTGTAGCCATCTTTAGAGTGTATAGAAGAGTGGAATGGAAACAAGTAGTTGCATAAATGCCACTGCTTCAGGATCATTTACACTGGTATGCAATGCTGTGTGTAAAATCACTTTTTCATTAGTACTGAAGGGAAAAAAAATCACCAACTCTTATGTCTGATCTGATATTCTGCTCTTCAGGCCTGGCTGTAACTGAGCTATAAAAATTTGGACTGCATTACTGAAACAGGGGACATTTGTTGTTGAGCTGATGAAAATGGATGGAAATGAGGTATCCATATTGATTAATTTAGTTCTCTTACTGTAATTTTCAAAGATAATGAATTATCTGTGGGTGCTAACTGGATAGTGAAGCTGTTCCTTAGTGACTGCTTCTCCTGAAGAAATTGAAAATAATGGTGTTGTATTCTTCCTTCCTGCCAAAGGATCTCTCTCGCATGTGTTCAAGTTTTTGTTGACCCTAGAGTAAGCAAGTTAAAGGAAGGGACTTGGTCTTCAGTGTACTCTGTGTTCAGCTGAAACTTCTAGTCTCATAACCTCCTGCACAACTGTCTGGGCAGAGTAACTTTAGATGTGCTGGTGGTTAAAAAGCTTAGCTTCCAGTCAGTACAGGATTAATGCTTGTGCTCCAGGAAAAAAGCCAGAGATGTTCAGTACTGTAACTCTAGAGATTAAAAAGATATTTTCTGCCCTTTATTTCTAAACGTATTTTCTGAATTCCTCGAAAGATTTTTCAGGACATTCTGGATGTCCTGGCAATGGTGGTTCTTAATCACGTGTTTTATCGTTTGCCTTTGGCAAGAGAGCTCAATTCTTTCCTTGTGAATGTGGGACCTTGCCTTGTTGCCTTAGGGAGGCATTACAGTAATGCATGTCACTGGAGGTTAATTCAGCCTGCCCCTTGGAAGTTGCCTCTGGTGCAGATTCTAGTGGTGCACCCTTATCTCAAGCAATTTTTCCTCAGAAGAGGAAATTTTTCCTCAGAATTTTTCCTTCCTACATCTGTTCTGTATGATCTGCAGAGCCTACTGCTTTGTTTTAGCTTAGCATGTGAGGTGGTGGCTTTTTTACCTATTACACCATGATCAGTTTAGCTTCCAGCTATGTGATTGAAGCCTTTTTCTATGTCATATACCCAAACAGCACTACACATCCCACCATGTAGGTCTGCAGCAGATTACAGTGATCAGCATTTAGACTGCTCTGTTGCTGTCCCTTCATTTGTCCAATTCTCTCCTTCATTCCAACTCCCAAGTTTGAAGACTGGATGTTGTGCTGTGAATGGGGGTTGATGTGCCTGAAAGCACACAGGAAAGAAATTTTCATCTAGCCGAGAGCTCCTTGAACTAGAGGTTTGTGCTGTGGTGGCTCAAGGACAGACTTGGGAACATGTGGCCAGGAGAGAAAGGAGTTGAGAGAATGGTGGGAATGTGGCAGCTCCCATTCAAATCAGCTTAGATTGTAGTGCAGCCTTGCTCTTTGGGTTCTAGAAATAATTTCCAGTGGTTTCAGCAAGATGCAATTGTGAGCTTAGGATATGATAGTTAGAGGAACCTCAGCTTTGGAATTTACTTTCACTGTTTGCTAAAACCTGCGTTTGGTACACATCAGAAACTCTGAAGATGTCACACAGGGAAAATCAAATGAAGACTTGATTAATTTCTTTTATGAGGCTTGGTTGCTGTGTATTATCAGAAGCAGATCAGGCAGGGAAAAAAGAAAACAAAACATTTTTGTTAGAGGTAAGGAATTTTCTCCTTTGAAAAACAGCAAAAACTTCATTACCATTTCAGCCAGCTTTAAATTAAATTTTTTAATGAAAATAATTATTTTGAATGCCATCGAGGCATGTTAGGGCAGTGTCAGCACAACTTTCTTTTATGTACAGCTTGTGATATCGATCCTGTATCTTCTGTCAGAGCATCACATACATACTGGCTATCAAAGTACGTATACTGGCCATCAAATTTACCCTTGGCCTTCTGCTGATCATGTAAAGCCAATGTACAGTATAGCATGTGGCTGGCAAGGGCAAACTGAATAGGGCAGATAACTGATGGATGTTAAATACTACACCTGCTTTGTATGCAAGCTCGCTTGGCCTGATGATTTTTACATTAGGTAAACAGTCCTGTTCTGTTAGGTTGCAATAGGTCTGCCTGCAGTAAAAAAGGTTTCACTTGCTACGTTTCTGTAGGACAGGCCCTCACAATGTGCCACCAGAGCAATTGGGTCTTCTTTCCCTCATCCCCACACCACTGAATGTTGGTGCTTTAGCTTTTTTTAGAAAAAGGCACTGCTTGGTCTGCTCCAGTGAGCACGAGTCACTGAGTATGATGCTGGGAGGATCCAACAGTGAAGCTAGCAGCTCTGCTAAGCAAGCATTAACAAATGTCAGACCGCTCTGTTTTGCTGGGTTTTGCATGTCTACGGGGACATGAGGAAGTGCAGCATGCAGCCTGAAATCATACTTTTTTTTTTCCCTGCAAGATTTTTATGTCAAGTCCACATGGATTAGGTTTGCAGCCATCCTCTGCAATTGGAAGTCCAACTGTAAAGCCTTTGGAGAAAACCCCTTTGCTGATCTTTCATGCGTTTGGTAGGGCCTGTATTGGAGTATCTGCCAACTGTTCCTAAAGGTTTTTGCTTCATGTGAGTTTTTAAAGAGCCTTTTCTCCTCTTCTTTTAGGGAACCAGAGTGCTTGACGCATCCTTTACATCCTGCATTTACTCTGACCACAGTCCCTCCCTGTTCTCACAAGCAGAGCTCAGCCCTGCTTCCCTTCCTTTTGATTCCCAGTCAGCTACATGGTAAGTTTTCATTATCTCTAGACTTGTTGCCACAAGGTAAAATTCTGGCAGACTCTCTATAAAATCCATTAGCACTGGGCATTGAGGGCAGAGTACTTCATGCCCATCAGTGATCGTTCAGTTGTATTCCAGGCTGACTGCAAGGAAAGGAAGATAGTATTGAATTAGCATTGGAGCTGAACTTCAACATAGATTCATATAGGAATAAAATATGAAGTAAAATATGTGACAGAATTAAATCCATCAGTTCTAATAAAGGAAACAGAAGAAAGCAAAGAAATCTTGGACCCCTAAATCCCATTAACCAGGCCAGAGAGAGAATGTGTTAAAAGGGAGCTGCATGGTATCTTTTTTCATTGTTTGATGAAATAATCTTTTTCACTCTTTAAGTGGTGTGTTTAAAAATCCTGGTATTTCTGAAACAAAGAGAATACCCAACCACCAAGCTAGCTGGTTTTTATACCTTCCTTTTCTAAGTATTGTCCTTCAGTACAATACAGAGCCATTTCTTTGTTCTCACAAGCTAGCAGTTAAATTGTATGTAAATGTATGCAAATTAGATGCTGTCTAATAAAGAGAGTCATTAGATGGAAGAAATATTTAGTTTAGGGGAAAAAAAAAAGAAATAAAAGAAAGCAGGTGTATTTTGTAATAGAAAAATGTAAGACTGCAAAAAACCCTCAAACTTTGGGTGAGTGCTTTTTATAAAGCCATTAAAATGCTTTTTTTTTTAAAGACTCGCCCTAACCTTAGTCCTCTTCTGTGTTTTTTTTATGTATATGTGTTTACACATCTCTTATCTTTTAAAAATCACACTGGATGTATTATATATATGTACTTGAACAGGCACATAAATATTGTATTTGTAAATATTTATTTATTTCAATCATACAGCTATGAATTTACACATGTACCTTACATTAGGGTGGGGTTTTTTGCTTACCAGGTATGTACAGGTGAAATCCATGTGGTAAGTTTTATTTTCATGGATTGATTTATTCACCATACATTCTGAACGTGTACCTTGTCATCACTAAATCATCTTCCACCATTTTATCAACCCCCTTATCAACAATATCAAAGCTTTCCCCCCCCCTCTTCATTTTATTGAATCATTATATTTATTAACAAAATCTCAGTGCTGGTATGTTTGCATTCTTTTGCTTTAATTTTCTAACAAGTAATCCCTTTTGAGATATATACTTGATTTAAGCCTGAAGCAGCACTGACCTTTCTAAACATGATGAAATCACAGCTTTACTGTCAAGTGTCAGAGTACTAAGATGCTTCGAATATGAAGCTTTAGGTCATCCAAAGCTGTAGATTCCACACCTGTGGATGGAGCACTCAGCATCCATGTAGCCTCTGAAAGATTTAAGATTGATGAACCTTATGTTCTTGCCACTTCTAAGGGAACAAAAATTTAAGTCTTTAATCTCTGTACTTTAGAATTTGTAGTGCTGTTCTTTCAGCTCTTTGTTTGGGTGGGTTAGTATTTATAGATGACATGGCTTAATTATTTTAAAGCATTTGTATTTTGTTTCTGATGGTCAGTTGTTGTGGTTCAGGCAGTAGAGCTGAAAGCCGTATGTCGACCGGCATATTTTTCCATTGCAGTTTTGCAAGTCTGGAAGTCTAAAGACATATATGTATGTGTGTATAAAATATATGTATATAAAAATAATGTTGTTTAAATATTTACACATAAAGCCAAGGGATTGGCTTTCTTCCCAGAATTACTGGAACTACCTTCCCCAGGAACATTTGGACTTGAAAAATCTCTACAGCAACACTTTTCTTCTGAAACTAAACAACTTGTGAAATGAGTCCCTAGCTCTGTACCCTTTGCTGTTTGTATGGTCTCTCTTGCTTGGAGTGATGGGGAGGCCTCTGTGTGGGGGTAATACATTTTGAGTAAATTATGGTAAGATTCTCTTTTATTGGTCCTTTGCCCCCACGGTGTCTCATTGGCTTATATTAAGAGGCAAACTCTAGCACAGTGGGAATATTTTTGTCACTGTTCTGTGTCAGGTCTGTGCTGTATGCTGCATCTGGGCCACATGGAGTTTAGGGGCAGCAATTCCTCTCTGGACAGCTGCAGGGCAGGTGGACTGATCACTCCAAATGAACTGACTCCCCAGTTGCCCAATGTCCCAACCATACTGGCTGAGAAGACAGCAGAGAAGCTACAGCATGTGTCTGCTTACCCACCAGGAAATGGAGGCAGGATCATTGTATGGAGATGGTGGAGAATTGGCAGTGAATTTTTCAAGTTCCCTGGTGGTATAATAGGAGATGTAGGTGAAGATTGCTGTGTGAAGATTGCAAGTAAATTCTGAGCTATAATATAAGGAGGCCACAGAGATGAGCTTAATAAAGTGAGAAGACAGAGAGGGTATAGCAGTGACTAGGAGGGATGAGGCCCCATTAGTAAAAAGAAGATATTAGTGGTTTGCCCACTCACTTGAGGCACCGCTTTTAGGTTGTCTGGCACTGAATGGCCCAGGAGATCTGAGTCCCTAGCAAGGCAGATGGTTATTTAACTTTTGTGTCTTAACACAATTTTCAATCTAGCTAGGTGTAGCTACAGAGATTCTTCAGATTTTGTGAGGTACTTGTTAATCCTGAAACCCTAATTGGGAGATTCTCACTGAAGATGGGACAGGCTGGCAGTCAAAGAAAGTGCCTTCTCTCTCACGCATTCTTGGGAAGGATGCAAAACATACACACAGACAAGAATGATGCTTAAATGGGGAAAACTGCAGGCTTAGGGGTTGGAATCTGATTAATTCCATGTTCTTCTTCAGACTTCTTGTGGTCTGGAGTAATTGTTCAGGATGAGAGAGGATTTGTTGCCTACATACTTCTATGGATATGTATCTTGCTACTTTGCCTGCCTTGACAGTAACAATGATGGAGCTTTCCTAGCCTTGAAGTACATTGCAAGGATAAATACTTCAAAGGATGGGAGGCTTTTGTATCCTGTGGTAATGAATCAAAAAGCAGTACTTTAGGCAGATGTAAGAATCAGACCAGTGGTCCATCTGGTTAGACATCATCCTGCTAAGTGTGTTCACCTGCAGCAGAGAGAGGCATAAGAAATCCTAAGTTGTACTAGTGGAACAACCAATATTTTCACTAGTGATCTCAAAAGTAAATGAGAATTTTTTAGCTTGCATTTCTCAGGAGCTTGTACATCTTTAAAAAAATTGTTTTAAGAAATAAAATATGCCTCCCTAAACTAATCCTAGAGTTAGCGAACAGGCATTGGGACTAGCAGCTTTTGCTATTACCTACTGCTTATTATTGTTATTATTATTATTTCTTTTTAATTATGCAAAGTGCTAATCAGTTTGATTATGCACAGTGCTAATCAGGTTAATTATGCAAAGTGCTAATCAGTTGTTCTCTAAGCACACGGGGAGAGCAGAGGTGCTGGCAGTGAATGGTGGTTCTAGATGGGGGGGAGTCACGGCAGTCATCCTTTTTAAGAGAGGAGTAGGTGAGATGACAGGGGTTTTTGCTTCCACTAGAAAGTAAATAATAAAAAAACATAAAGATATGAGTGGCATAGTTCTGGTGGGCTAATGTCTTCTTTCACAGCAAGGCAGACTTTTTTTTCCAAGCCAGCTCATGCTGTTGCATAGTTTTTGTAGGAGTTTGAGTGTACTGATTTGGGCAAATACATGGCAGAAGCATTCCGTGATGGGTGGGGTAAAAGTTTTCCCCACTTGATAAGCCAGGATGCATAACTAGAGAAATCACAAATTAAGGGAGCGGGCTCGGTCTAATGTAGAATCACCTTGTAAGCACTGAAAAGTATGGTGCTGATAATAGGGATGGCAGCTGATCATAGGTTTGTATGGTTGGAGGTCCTGCATGAGCATGCAAAATGTGTTTCTTTCAGTGTAATGCCTGTACAAGCTGTTAAGAACAAAGGGTTCCTTATCGGTGGAACATTCATGGGCTGTGTTTCTTCTTCCTCTTTAGTGCTACATCATAAACTAGAATTTTGTGTTCCTGTGAAACAGGATCTGTTTTCAGTAAGCTGTGTTCTCACAATTACTGAAGACTCAGTGTGTCTCTCTTCATGTGTTCAGTGTCTAATATCTAACCAGTATTCCTTATTTGATTATGTTTCAATGTTGGTGTGGGATACATAAGCTTTAAGGATAGGTAACCATTACAGTTAGTAACAGAGATGGTATTCCCAGAGCAGAGAACAACTTTGCTTTGAAAATCTCAAGTAAAGGATATGAACTTATTTTTGACATCATTAAAACCGAAGACTGCTCCAGTATAAGGCCATCAGTACTAGAGGGTTCTGCACCAACAATGCAAAAGAAATTTTCCTTGAAGTATTCGTCATTGAAGGTGCCTACTTTTGGGGAGTCATGAAAAATTATCAAATATATTTAAGGTAGAAAGTAAAGTAAAGTAAAGCAAAGCACCAGTAATTCATGTCTTAAACCAGAGCTTGAAAATTAGTAGTATTGCCTTCTTGGCTTTGTCCCAACTCCACAAGACACTGACCCTCAAAACAAGCTTACCAGGTATGTGGTCACAAGTATTCATCTCTTCTGACAAATCCATTCTGCTGTTAGAAACCTGGGCATACCTGCGGTCCACCATAAAATCTGGTGCCTTGTATCTGCAAGGGGGGAATATATGATGCAAAAATTCTAAGAGGAAGACACCTTAAACTTTGAATGCTTTCTTCTGTCACCAGAATCCTCTGAAGTTAATGTGCAGCTTCCAGGGAAGTGATGGTGAGTCAGGTCATCACTACCTCTAGGTACTGCTCCAGAAGAACTTGGTCTGTTTGCGTCATACCTGGATTTGATGTGAAGTAGTCCATTCCACAACCAGACTACTTCCATAGATAAACTATTTTGCATTCATTTGTTGTGAGTTGCTCAAGTACTTGTTTGCTCTTCCAGTGTACTGCATTCCTCCCTCATCAGCTCTTTGATGAGACACAATAGGAGAGTGCGGATGATCTAGCGAAATGTGGAAAACTAACTTCATTGTGTGATCCTTCGGCATCACACAGCCTTGCAAGAAGCAGTTGCTTACATGGATTGCTGTATCAACAGAAAAACACCAGTTACATTCTGGATTATTTCTGTCTTTTGGAGACTGGGCACGCTGTTTCAGAAGGGAATTAGTTCAAAAGTTATTGTGATGTGTAAGTTATGTTCTTTGCTATCATCAACATCTTTTCAAACAGGAATTTGATGTGGAAGGAAAACCCTTAAGTTTTGGTATTCATGTGAGTATTTCCCCTGAGCATTTAAAAAGCTGTTGAAGGAGGGCCCTTGACATGCCAGTACCATAAACCACACACCACAGTATTTGCACTGCCCAAGGCATTATAATAACCTTTGCTGAATCTCACAACCTCAGATGGCTGGCCTTCTGATGGGCAGCTATAAAGACAGAGGATTTGCATTCTGCTCCTGTTTCTACTGCTTCTTTGTAGACCTGCTAAACTGTATTGCCTTGCTCTGCTTTAGTTTTTCTTGATGGTGAAATATGGTGTAGCAGAATGCGTAGAGGAATGGCCTGAGCATGAGTACACAGCCCCATGTTTGAGGCACTCAGGTGCCAATTATGAGGTGGGAGGCGTGAGCTTGTGTTAAGCCCACGTGTGTTAAGCTCCAGCCCAATTAGGGTTTTCTTCAGCTGCGCATGAGCAGGATTGGGGGGGCAATAAAAGGTGAGCTTCCCAACACAGCCTCAGGTCACTCTGGAGCAGCTAAAGGAGAAGGTTAGGTGAGTCTGGAGCAGAAGCACCAAACAAGGTTAGCCAAGTCTAAAGGCAGCAAAATCAGAGCACTGTTTGTGCACCTTGGTGAGAACACCTCTTTGACTTCGGAGTGCTGTATCCCAAGAAAGGTTTGCCTATCTGCACCCCTCTACAATATGGTTAATGATATGGACTTAATGTGGGGGAAGCACAGTTTGTAAGACAAATGTATTTTTTGCCAAGTGCTTTGATATCTCTGGATTAAAGGGGTAATAGAAATGAAGTGTACTATGTATTACTAAGAAGCATTAACAAAGCTTGTGATACTGTGTAAAATACTGCAAAACAGTTTGTGTTCCTAAAAAAAAAGGGAAGTGGATGAGGAGAACTGAGTTTTCGCGACATCAGGCTAATGGGTTAGCAATAAATGAAGGAACCCCAGTAAAGAAATCTATGCCTCCTGTGCTTCAAGAAGTAGGTCTCAAGTAAACAAGAGTTCCTTTGCTTGTATGGCACAAAGTCATTGCTTCAAAACTCCTTTTGCATCTTCTTAAGAATCTGATCTTCAGAGGTGCAGGCTAACCGCTGCTCAGCCCTGTAGTGGCTGTCTGCTCATTGGCATTCACCAAACTGGGAACTGATGGAGAATTAATAACAAAAAGATTTTAAATGTTCAGCCTGACCTTTTAAAGTTACTGACCTGCATTCAGGTTACAAATATACAGCCATCTTCTCTTGAGCTGCAAAGACTCTAAATGTTAAGTCAGTAACTTGATCAGAGTAGCAGCCTTCTCTGTGCACTGGTGCCCAGCTGCCGTGACTTCAGTAAAGCAACAAGAAAACTGAACACGTCCATATCTTACTGTGACACAAGTACTTGGAGAAGCCCCACTGACATAAACTAACACAAAGTGACACTTTGTTTAAAAGTTACTTTGAATGTCTTCTACCATTGATTTTCTGCAAGGGAGATAAATAAACACTGTGTGTGGTGCAGCCAGGCTGAGTATTTTTGTTCCTATGAGTGTTTATACATTCTCTGGTGATTGTTTGTATTCCTGTTTGTTGACTGTAAATTCCAGACCTGTATGTTTACAATGTATACATTTACAGGAGTGGTGCAGTTTTAGGAGTATGGTCAGGGTAGTGCTTTTTATGAACACAACCAGATAAATTCTGGTAATTTTTTTTTTTTTTTTCACTCCTTCCAGAGTAATGAATTAGTCTTTGTGCTCCTAGTGAAAGAGAGGGCTGCAGTGGCAGGAGCTTTAGTTAAGCAGGACCTTCTGGGCTCAGATCAATGCAGACAGGTGGGCGAGGAAAGGCACATAGAATTTTTCTGGTAGGAATCAAGTTATCTAAGCTTTTCATCTAAAAAACTGGTATGTTGGGCTCTTGTGATGATGAGGATGGTGCATGTTCCCTCTTGGGAGGAAGCATCTGAAGTTGTTAGAGATAGCGAAATTCTTGGTGGCAGAGACCCCCTACTTCCCCTCTGTTCCTGTTTCACAGTGCCTTGTCTTTGGACAAAAGTTCTCTTTTTCACTCACTGTTGTTATTAGCATCTCGATTCCTAGGTCTCACACAGGCAGTTCTTTGTCCAAACTGAACAGGCATAGCTCCTGAACATAATGTTATGTGTAGGAAAAGTTAAGCTCAGTCACCATTTCTCCTTCTCGGTGTAATTTTTCCTGTGCTTCTGTGTGTGTTTGCACAAGTTAAAATTGCATGTTCCTGATGTTCTGAACTGTTTAAAACCTGCTTTGTATTTCCCTTTTGTTCTGTCTCATGCATGTTATCTGCATTTACTGGATGCAGGTTTCTCTGTCTTGCAATTACAGTTAAAACCACCTCTCTTATTTGCTTCCAAGTTTTGCTGAGTTTTAACCATTTGTAATTAGTTTTATAAGCTTTAAACAAATTTTCTGGGGAGAACTCCTTCTGCTATTGCTGCTGCTATTGTGCTGTTTACAAATCTGATGGTAGATGAAAATACTTGGTTTTGTGCATGCTAAAATATTCTGATTACATCTGCTAAGAGTTCTTGTGCCTCCATGGTTTGGAATGATGCTTTGAAACAAATCGGCTGAATGATCTGAAAGGGATTTTTTTCCTTTCCTTTTCTTGTGCATTCTCCAGGGCACTTGTGCTTCTCACTGCTTTGACAGTAGGTGTTCCATGAAGATAAGGAGGACCTATTTATAAGGTACCTAATAAACTCAAAAGGCAGAGATCTTTCTGGTGGGCCTGAAGGTTACCATTTATTTGATGATTACAAAGCACTGATAGGTTGTCATGAGGAAGATTGTTTTTCTCCTGGTATTTGCAAATCCAGGGAATTAAATACACTAAAAAATGTGAAAGAATATTTTGCTTATTTAAAGTCAAATCTATGAATACTGGAATTTAAGTTGACAGAGCAGCCTTAATTCAACTTTCTTGTTCTTTTCCAGTTTTTAATGATGAAGACACATGCTGTTTTCTGTGGGAACCAATCTTCTAGTGGTATACCTAATGGACCTGGTCTGAGGTTGAATAGAGGTTCTTTAGTAAGAGGCTGTTTTCTTTAAGATCAATTGCCTCGCTTACTGGAAGCACTGGAAAATGTTTAATGTATGAGGCAGGAGATAGCAGAAAAAGAAAGGGTGCTCTTATTCTTAAGATTACGGTGAGAGCATGCATGTGCTTAAAGCAAAAAATGTGCTTGAATTGAGTTGCTTGTAAAATCGGACATCTTTGGATGGGTTACAGAGGCAGGTAGTATTTCTGCTTGCTTTTACCAGTTCACTTGCTCCTTTCAAACCTTTGCTGTTTCAGCCTTTTAAAACATTATGTTCCTTTTCCTTTAAAGACAATAAAGTCAATACCTGTAGTAATTTAGTAACCTAACCAGCTTACCTTGGTCTCTTGGTCTTGCTGCTTTTCTCATCACTTCGCTGGTATACAAAATGGTTCTTTTTTTTTTTTTTTTTTTTTTTTTCTCTCCCCATAAAATAGTGGTTTCCAGAACTTTCAGTTGCACATTATTCACCCAAAAAAGTGCTCACAACTCTTCATGACACTTTGACATTTCAGTTGGAGATGTTACTCGAAGTAGAATGTGTCTGTCTATAGCCAGGTTCATTTTCTAAACAGTGAGAATTCAGCTGTTTTCTCCTGCATTCTTCTTTTCATATTTTATTTCTGTGAAAAGAACACAAAGAGTGCTTGTTTCTTTCTTTCTTTCTCTCTCTTTCTCTTTTTCCCTCCAGTTGACACAATCAGTATTACTTGAAGGAAAAAAATTACACAGAGAATGGGAAATAGGGTGGGAAAATGTAATAGGATCTGCAAATTTTTTCTGTCTTGTCTGAGTAAATGAGAGCTGATGAGAGATGCAGCACAATGAGGGCTAGGGAATGCTGGCTTGGTATATAAAGATTGTTTCATTTTGCTTCATTTCATTTGACTGCATTGAATTTGAAAGGGAAGATTGCAGTGGACATGAAAATTTGCTGTGGAAACACCTTGGGTTGCTGTACCCTTGATGTGAACCTGGCCAAACTTGAAAAGGAATGTTAAGTAAAAGTATTGTATGAAGCGTGTAGGTGTGCTTCTGAAGCTACTTTTTGATGAGTGCCTTTTCATAAAGACTGATCCTGTCTCTAGGATTATTCTGCTGGTTTTAGTCTCTTTTACTGTCAACTGAAGTTACCAATTTGAGAAAGGTTGGATATTTTTGTTGTTTTGGTTTGGTTTTTTGTTTTGTTTTGTTTTTAAGCCAAAATCGTATGGATTTTCAGGCTCATGCTTTGCAGGATTATGTGGCTACATCATGCTTGCATACAGACTTTCAAGAAGACTGGAAGGAGAGAATTTCTTTCCTCATGCCCACTCTAAAGGTTCATCTCACCTTTTCAGATGACTGTAATAAAGACTAGGACAGTATGCAGAGAAATGTAGTCCTAGATGTAGGGTACTACTACAGAAAAGCACTCATCAGTAGACAATTTTAGCTTGCATATTATAAGCTGTAGTGCTTTTATCCAACTCAATGACTGTACATTGCTTGCTGAAAGGTGGAACTGTAGTTAAAATGAGGTGTGAGTCAGTCAAAAAACAAAGTTGTTTTTTGAAAATTATGATATTATTTTAGGCATGGGTAATTTAGGGAAGGTGGGATTTGATTTTATTTTCTAAGTCAAAGTCAGTTATGGAGATCTGAAACAATGCAGTATGAACAGGAAACATTCCTGTGTAAAATCTCCCACAACACAAATTACAAGATTTTAGGTCCCTGTAGGAGCCGCTATTTTTGAGATATCTTTGATGATAAATCATATAAAGATTAAACTTTTTTTGTAGTCTAAGTAAGTGAATTGTGATGTTCAGAAGTAGGATCCAGCATTCTGTTTTCATGAGGTCACCTGATCCGGGCAGGTTCATGTCATGAGCAGAATTAAGACTTCCCTTGGAAAACTTGTGTATTTTTGAGATGGTTCTCCTTGTCATGCATTTACCTGTTCAGTATTTTGCTTTGTAACATACTCTTACCAAGATTGCTGAGACTGAAGAGCCTGGGGTAGGGTTGGTAGACTTGGAAAGAAAATCAAAGGGGGGGGGGGGTTGATCTTCTCTAAGAAAAAAGGTTGTTTAATGGCATTGTGTAATACAGCTCTTCTGCCACTCTGAGGGCAAAGGAGATACTAGATAATTTTTTTTTTAATATTTCACCCTGTCCCCCAGCCATTGCTGGAGAACAGATCTCCATCTCCAGGAGACCTGTGGATTGATGTTGCTAGTTCAGTCACAGTCCATGTTTCCCTGGCTGTGATTTTGGAGGTGGAAGCATTCCCCACTTTTATTTTTCCTGGTAAACTCCATAGACTGAGACAGGTAAATCTCAGGTAATAGAAGTGGAAAAAACAGAAGTTCTTCTCCCTCTGGGAGTGGATAGTGCATGGAAGAGTGTGAGGCAGTTTTCCTACAAAGCATTAAGAAGAGATCTGAGAATTTAAAAGTTGATAGAAATCCAGAATGGGGTGGGGTAAGGAAGAGTGCTGTACCAATCTTTTCTGCAACCAATGTTTTCTGCAAAGCATTTTAGCCTTTTATGCTGTGCAGTCTGAATAGCTATCCTATCTCATATACAATAGTAATTCAAGGAACATTCTTTTTAGCAGAATAAACAAATTTTTGCTGCTTGACATATGAAATGCTTGTACTAGTAAATTTCACTGGTAAATTTCCCCCCAATATTGTTTTGTCTGATTATGCAACCTTGAAAGTTTAAAATTGACTGGTTTACTGTAAGAAGCATTAAGTAAATGCAATCTCTCTATTTTTAATAACGGTAGCTCAAATTTCATGTGAGATCACACTAGTCCTCCAGTGTAATTAAGTTTATGGTTTTCTTAGGCACTTCAAATGCGTGTGATGTGCCGTTAATAGTATTTTTCAGACAAGTATTAGGACACCTCAGCAGTGATGCCAGTGTGGGCTGGTGTCTATCAGCAGTGCAGACACCACAAAGTAATGGAAATTTCAAGATGCTCTTCTATAATTTGGCTAAAAATATCCATGACAGCAAAGCTTTTTTACTTGAGTTTAGAAAGTGGTAAGGCTCTGAATTAGAGTGAAGCTTCCTAAATGAATCGGGCATGAAAAAAAGATTTTTGAGTTTGGCTTAAAGTCCAGTGTGTACTGAGAGTAAAATATGTCTGAATATCAAGAGATCTTCTGTATCTTGGATTTTTTCTCATGACTGTACCTTGAATCTGGTTTCTCCTACGTAAATTTTAACCATAAGCTGACTGTGTAGAGAGTTTTAGAGGAAATCTTTGGATGAACTATTCATCTGTGTACACATACATACGGACACATTTTTTTGTATGTTATTTTAAAGGAGTTGTGATTGGGTTTTTTGTTTTCAGTGTCAAACCCTTTTTAAAATTACTTCAAGGATGGAAAATTATATTAAAGATGCCTAAGACTTCCAGTGAAATGTCTGAATTACTGAAGTGATACATTTCATTTTAATTTAAAGTGATAATGATTTTTTTTTTGTTTATTTCAAAGATGTTTTGGTTTTCAAATGTTTTGAAGTTGAAGGCCAAAACTTTGAATTGATGATGAGGAAGAATATTTCTGACTTGGCTGCATCTGATATGCTTGTTGAACACTGCAAGTTAAAATTATTCTTAGCTTGGTTTGGATATAGAGCTGGATCTGCATTTGCAGTGTCTGTCACAGCTCTGTAAATCAGAACAAGATCTGATTATTCCAGTATCTTGGAATGTCTTGTCCTGAGTCTGCAGTATCAAGATTTTGGGAGTCTTGAGATTCAGCTTGGTTGTGTATCAAAATGTTGGAACTGAGTTCCTCATCTCTTTCTGAAACAATCCTCTCTGGTATGATCTGTCAGCAGTTTTGACTGTAATGGTAAATTATTTATATCAAAAAAAGTCCCCTTGTCCAGAAAGCTGAAGTACAGATTGATTTATGTATTTACAGACACAGTGAAGACCAACTGGGTAATGACTGGAGAAGTCTTTCGGTCACTACCTTTTAAGCTCATGAGCTAAATCCTGTGAAGCAGTTAACTGTGTTGTGGGGATCACAGTTCTGGATGATCTCTGGCAAGTAGCCATAAACAAGTCCTTCCCTTCCTTAAAACAGGACATGCAAATGCTAACCAAGTGTTTATTTTGTATATGCAAATTTTAACCCACGCAAATTTAGGCTGCAGGTTTCCTTCATTGCACATGAAATGTCCTTTTGAGTGGGAAATAATTACAAGGACCCCTGCATCAATGAGGAGTACAGGATTTGGCCTCAGCTTGTATCGATCCTGTGGGGATCTTGCTTTTCCTGCTCTCTGCCTTTCAGTGGGATGGATGGGGGAAGGAAGCAGAGCAGTTGGGACAGGCCATGGGAGAACCTGCTGTGGCATCAGCTCTCCATCGCTGGCTGAGAACTGCTGAGTGGATATTTGAGAGAACATGCTTTATATGAGAAAGTGATGAGTGAATGGAAATTAAAACAAAAGCATTGAAGATAGAGCTGTAACTAGTCTAGCCCAGTACCTCAGTAAACCAGGGACATTTTTTCATCGTGAATTTGGGGCAGATACTGCAGCAACTGCCACAATAGCAGGGTTTTCCCCCTACACCTTCCCCTTCTATTAAATCTACATTTGGAAGGTGGATGGTGCTGACTCATAAATTAAATTGGAGTAATACATACAGTGTATATGTATTTCTGTCACTTTGTCTCAAATTAAACACGAACCTTCTCCCCTGACAAGATGATAGAAAAGTTAATTGCTCGCCCTGGCTTTAAATTGGAATTTGAATTTGCAAAATGCTAAAGGTTTATGAGATCTAAATCACGAGGAGCTTAAATTACATTCCTGTGATAAAATATTAATAAATCAATTAAAACATAAGCCGAGTATAATATTACTTTTTTTGTAGGAACCTTGAACACAATAATTCATTAGAGTGTGCAGTAACAATTATTGTATCTTTTTTAATTTTCTTTTTTATTAGTTTTTTTTTTTTTAACTGGGGAAAAGGCAACATCAGATGGGAACACACCGCACAATGGTGGAATATTATCCTGATACCAAATCTAGTCATCTCTTAGTAACGA
This sequence comes from Calypte anna, assembly GCF_003957555.1. Lineage (NCBI taxonomy): Eukaryota > Metazoa > Chordata > Aves > Apodiformes > Trochilidae > Calypte > Calypte anna. The sequence continues at coordinate 81,450,431 of NC_044244.1, forward strand.
TGCACATACAAAAGCATCTGAGCACCCCTAGCTGCACACATCACATAATGGCTCTAGTACAGCAAGATGTTTTTCCTGAAAGCTGGGAGCTGTTTCTCCTCTGTCAACCGCTGGCAAGAAGGGGAGAAATTTTACTGCTTGCTTTTTGTTTTGCCTTTTTATTTTTTTCTCCCTTCAGCCTCTTGCTATCCCATTCTGTTCGTTTCTTATTCTCCTTTTCCTTTCTGTGTACAAGCTTGTTATGATTTCAGTGTCAAAGCCATCAGAATCTCACAGACCTTTCTGTAAAGCTGCCCTGAGTTTTGTGTTGGGGAAACCTAGGCTAGAATTTGATTTTGTTTCTACAGTTTCAGTTATGTTGTGAAAAAAGTCTCACAGCTCTAATCTTTACATAACCTGTTTCTGTGTACTATATAAAGAGCTCTTCAGGCACAGTATGAAACTTAGTTATTATTTGAGGAAGGAGGTGGTGTGCTAGCTCAGCATGGATTTCTTACATGCAAACATAAATACACAAGGAATGCTATTATTACTTATACCTGCACAACTCTTGTGCTTGTGAAGGTGTGGATTCCTTCATCAAGTGCTTTTTACCTTCTGTGCAATGACTGGCCTGCGTGTCTGGTACAGCTATGCTTGGTAAAGGGTCTAATTGCTATTATTACATTATTTGTGCTGAAGCTTGAAATGTTATTTAGTACAAATTACATGTTACTGCCAAATTGGCAGCTCTGGGGATTGGAGTCTGCTGTATGTATCTATAGTATAGGTACTGTGGCTGATTATGCACTGCCAGCCCTTCCCTGGATCCCTGAGTTGTCCACAGCCATCACTTCTGCTATGGTTGTGAAGGATCTACTCTGTGCTCCTTTTTTTTTTTTTTTTTTTTTTGTTGCAGGCAAGGCTGCTGCTGGTTGTGCCCTCTCCTCCTGGGCATCATCTGTGTTGCAGCCAAGGGATTTTTGACTAAACCAGGGAATTTAAATAGAAGCCCAAGTCAGGTCCTCATCTTGGGGGGCGAATAGCCTGTGTGTGGCAGGGAAGGGGTGCACAGCTGCTGCTCCCCCCCCTTGGTAGCAGTCTGCAGCCATCGCTTGCAGCCGTATGGGGCAGCTGCTGTTGGCCAGCTGAAAGCAGTGAGGGCCAGAGTCAGATGGGGAAAACAGCCAGAAGAGATCCAGGAGCAGGTGGTGGTTTGTGCTTCTAACCACCTGTCTGAGCAATGCTTTCCTTCACTGCCCAGAAGCTATGTCAGGCTCCAGCTTTCTCTGAGTATGGGATCCCTCATGATGCTCAGGAACCCTCCCCATGGTGTGACCATGACCAATGGATTCAAGGACCCTGCTTTACTGTGCTTCTGGCTGTCCTAACTCGAGGTGAATTAATTTGCAATTTAAACTTTAGTTTCTACAGGCTTTACCATTTACAGAAGGTCCCTCTGCTTATGTGACCAGTCAGGGTCTGTTGCAGTCAAACTTCAAAACTGTATTTTGAAGCAAATGTACCATGTCAGTATTGCTAAGCTCTTCATCAATCTTAAAGGATCAGTTAGTTTTTACATACATTGCTTTTCATTATTCTCTTTTTTAAGAAGGGAAATAGCAAAAAAGTCACTTTGTACCAGCTCTCAGTCATTTAGCAACCCAATGGTGGAGACTGCATGGCTCCAGCAGCCCACCCTTGTACTTAACCTTACCAGAATTGGAGAAATTCTAAAGACTCCTGTTCATCAAGAGGTAGAAGGTTGACTTATGCAGACAGAGGAGGAGCTATTAGTTGTGATAAGCTTCTTGTGGCTACCAAACTGATCTAGTGTTTAAGCCCAACAAGCTAAAATTGACAGTATCATATCACTAGGATAGTCTGATCTTCCTTTATTATGATTTTTATAGCAAAAGATTGAGGGTTTACTCAGTGTACTTGTTAATTGTATTTACTCAGTAGATTCCATACTTCACAAGTTTTGTTTTAGAGTGTGATAGTATCTTTATGAGCATTCATGTCAATAAGTTTTAAAAATTGGATTACTTGAAGTTTGTGTGTGTGTGTAGGGAGGTGATCCAGATTTTTCTTGGGCACAGGAAGGACTTCCAGCAAAAAAACCTTTTAATGTCAAGGTTTTTGTCAGTCTTTCTGAGACTCATAGGGGTTACACTAGGGAATTGCTTTCTCTATGGCACACTTTCCTTATTGTGGTGGGGGGAAGTGGACTGTGTACACAAGTGTATTGTTTCCTGCCCCCTCCCCTCCTTGGAAACTTATTTTAGCTCTGGGTGGCATCAGGTGCTGAATTGAGGCTGGGGTATTGGCTCATAAAAATGGAGAGGAGGACATGGGCTGACCAGCACAGGTGGAACCCTGTATCTTTGAGGATTGCCCTATCCAAACCCTTCCTTCTCTATCCCAGAAGGGCAATGCCATCGCTGCTTTATCCCTGCCCCAGGGAGGCAGCCTGTGGATGGACGGACAGACAGACACACCGTGATAAGGTTTTCTGTGCCTGTTGGGGGCACTCAGTCTCTCACCAACAAGGGTAAACACGATTTGGCTCCCATGCTCTCGTAATCAGGCTTACTTGTGCTGAAACAGAGATTGCTCTATGGTGGTGCCAGGCCCCGAGCAATACCAACTGTTAAATAATAAACAGGCCCTGGTTGTTGGCAGCGCCTCGCCGGCCCCCCCGCCAACACGGAGTGCCCATTTTCTGGGTTTACCTGCCTGCCTCTGCTCTGAAGCCCGTGTTTGGTGGAGGTGGAGTCAACACAGAGACATCAGTCTCTGTCTAATCTGCTCAGTTTATTATTCTCCTAGTACCTGGGGTGATATAGCAAACATGCGGCGCTTTGGCAATACTAACAATGGCTGCGCTGTCGCTCTAGATAATATTACAGACTTTTGCCTAATGCATGGCTTATTTTTTTCCTCTGTTCATCTGCCTGTAATTTTCCTTTTTTTTTTTTTCATTCTATTTGAAGGGATGGGGTAGCTGCTGGGAGGAACTAGTTCCTCCTTAATAACCTCTTTTTTTTCCTGCAAATTGAAAATATAGTGGTGTGTTTAACTGGCTTGTTCTCCTGGTGGCAGAGTGGTATTTATTGTTTTATTGCATTAAAAAGTATTGCTAAGCCTTTTTCCCCACAGTTTATGGTTAGAATGAACATTGCAATAAAGACCAATATTTTAAATTTATTTATTTTTTTAAGGAATGGAGGTACTTCATTATGGAAGTCACTGCATCACTACAAAAATAATACTGTAGCAAATAAATCCCCATTCTTACCTCCATTTTGGCCCCTTCTGTGGTTCTAATTAGATTTCATGATTGCTGTGTACCCTGTACACACATGGAAAAAGTGTGTCCGGTTTTCTGCAGAAGTGAAGTTAAAGAGCTTGGTGATAAGTTAGAAAAAACCATGATATTTTGGCGAAGAGCTTGTACTGCAGACTTAAAAGATAACTGTATGACTGGACTGGAGTGTACATACTAATATCCCTTCCATTCTCTTAAAAACCTTGAGTGGAATGTGAGCAAGAATTTTCATGTAACGGGATAGTGATTTTTTTTTTAAATGCCGTAAATTAAATGAATTTTCCACAAAGTTTTTTTCCATTCCACGCAATTAAAAAGTCAACTAAACTTTGTACAGTATGGACCATTTTTGTTTACCTGTGAGGGAATTTTCTGAGGTTTGGGTTAAACATGGCATGGATGCTAAGAGAAATCTTTGTGTTTTCAACAAGTACTGGACTATATATAGTATAATGTATCTGATGTTCTAGAGGAAATTCTATTATAAAAATCTAGATCACTGCTACTTGAAACTCCACTCTTTATCATAATCATGGTATGTGCCAGTATAAGAAAACAAATGTAAATAGTAATCAGACCTGGAAGCACTGTCCTTTTACCTGCTACAGGTCTAAGAATCTTCTAAAGCCTTCACATATTCAGTGTCTGCTCTATAAACTAAGAAACAAAAGGTCTGAAACTCACTGATGTGGTTTCCTCTAAAAATGTTGTGTGATATTTACAGATTTATCCATTTTCAACAAATGAGTCAAGTTAAATCCTCCAGAATAAGGTGGGAAAACTTGAGTTTATCTAAACACATGGGCCAAATCTTATCATATGGGATTTTCAAAGCATTTAGATGTTGTTAGGAAACCAGCACTCTTTGCATCACATGGCATTTGTTTTCCTAGCATAGTTGAACACTTCTAAAAATTCTTGTGTGGTTTTTTTTTCAATCATCCCTGAAGGCTTTGGCCTGAAAAAGCATCTGGCATTTGATTCAGTCTGTGTTGAGACTACAGCAATGACTTCTTCCTCTGTCTTTCACTTAAGTAGATCTCTATAGACTCTTTTGAGTTAATTTGCAATGGGAAGAAGTTGGAGTTCAGTGTTTCTCTTCAAATCATGGCAGAAGTATCCAGCAACGAACTTTTTGGCTAGCTTGTTCTTTCTGAAAAGTGTAGAATTTACATACTTTGTCTTCTTCATTTTGTAAGAGTGTTGAAGGGATGCCAACAGAATTTTCAGGAAGCTAGAACAGGGCAGCTACAGGTATGCACTCAGGAGAGTAATGAAGTGCTTTTGCAGCTGCTATTGTAGAAGCTAGAATCCTTGTTTCATTAAGCAGAAAAATAAACTACAGAAACAGAAGACTCCCTCTTCTTCTTTCTAAGAGTGTTTCCTTTCTTAAAATGCACATTTTTAATCCAGTGGGAAGAGTCTTTTCTTACTGCTGACATACTCCTTAAATCATATTGTTTTCAGGCAGTAGGTAGAGTGTGTAGATGAGTGACATTTACTTGTAACTGTAACTAAAACATAGTTTTAGTGACATCAAAAAAATTATTGCATTTATAAGCTGAACCATTTAGAGCCTGTAGAAGGAAAATTCAAAGCAAGAGCTAGCAATAGAACTCCTTATCTCCTTCAGTGTGTGCATCTGGGCTATCTTGGGGTGTGATTTATTTAGTGAAGAGAGTTGTCTAGTCAGCAGTTGGTCAAAAAGATCTTCATGAAGAACTGGAGGGAGATGTGGGGGTGATTCCATTAGGTGATGCTGTTCCCTTGAAGCCAGCTCTGATGCTGTGTCCAGCAGGATATATAGGGGGTATATATTTCTGCAGCTGTAGCTTTCAAGTAAAATCTGAAAATGTAACTATTTATTGCCATAAACATCTTGTTAATGCTTTTTGTTGTCTGTACTGGTATTCTGTAATTCTTAGATACATACTTGAAATGGAGGAGCATGGGTGTGGGATCTACAGTAGAGGATAGAACATAATGATTTCAGAGTCATCTCTTACAACTTGCATCTGAAGCTTGGAGAAAATTTCAGGATCTTTAAATTCCAGATGTTGTAACTCGAAAGAACACACACTGTGGCAACAAACAAGCAGACTTTTCCTTTCTGTGTGCGTAACATTCCTCCAGGTAGTACCAAACTTCTCTTCCAGTAAAAGGCAAAGTGGAATTCAGAAGCAGACCCAGAGAGGACTGCAAACATTCCAGTGCTGTGAGTTGCTTGAATGGGAGCTCTCAATCAGGGCTCTCCACTGAGCTATGCTCTAGTGAAATACAGTCACTTAACTCACATAGCAATGCTTTTTTTTTTCTTTTTGAGGACATGAGCAGTGTCTTTCCAAGCTGTCTCCAGCCTTCAGAATTCTTCTCAGAAATCTTGCTCAGAAAGCAGCAGAGGTTTGTTTTGCTTTGTTGAGTGTACATGTATCTTTTGTGGAATAATGCTTGCTACTGTCACTCAGGAAAGAAGTTCCTATTTAATTTTGCAGATCACATAAGAAAATAACATCAGAAATTTCCTTTCATATGGGGTCAGAAAGAATCATATAGTTTGACTTTGTGTGTCACCAGCTGTTAGATTTTTCCCCAGTTATGCACAGACATTATCTCTCTACCTTGAAACCATCAGGCAGTTAAAAGTCCTCTCTTCCACTGATAGTTTTGTTCCAATGGTTAGTTCCCTTGCTGTTTAAAACCATGGGATTCATTTCTGGTTTGATTTGACTTTCCTTTCTTGGCTTCACATTCTAAACTTTGGTTCTTGTTATGCCTTTCTTCACCCAGCTGAAAATCCCTTTAGAAAACAATGCAACAAAGAAAAGTAAAAATGCCTTCACAAGTCTGCCCCGCAACCTCCTGTTTATGCCTCCAGGGACTGCGTTACCATCTTCTCTGTATTGCACTGGGTGTTCATATTCAGCTTATATTTGTTGTGACCTCTAAATCCTTTCAAGAATTGCCGGTTTTCAGGGTATGGTACACTCCAAATGTACCTATGCCCAATGTGGGTACGGTGTATGTTCCTTTTTCTTAGTGTGCCATACTAAAAAGTTTTATTTGAAAGAACAGAAACTGTTTGCAAAAACATTGTACAAATGCCTCATTGTTCCCATTTGTGGATACCCTGTTCTTTTTCTCAGTTTTTGTGTCACCTGGAAATTTTTATCAGCAGTGATTTTATAACTTAAGACTCATTAATCAAAGCGCTGGATAGTGTTGGCATTATTACTTCTTCTACCCCTGTGTTACTAAAAACACCTGTGTTTGAAGGCCCCCTAGATAACATTTTTCTGAGGGTCTTTCATTAGTTAGTTGAACCTATGCTTTCATTGACAGAGCTGGAATACTGTATAGTAGTACTATGTCAAATCCATATAAAACTGTAAGTGTGTGTGCTCTTAGACTTAACAAAGAGTGAAACCAGGTTTGACAAGACCTACTTTCCATAAAACCATAATGACTATTATCGATTATATTCTTATCTTTTAGCTCTTTATCGATAAATTCTGTTTCGATCTAAATGGGTGCAACTTAACCAGTGTTAGTAGAATTGTACATTTTCCTCATGATTTTTATATAATTTTGTCTAATACCTATATATACAATATGTACTATATATAGTATATACTATTGTACACATACTATATAGCCAATTTATATTTGCATTAATCAAAAGAGAAAGCAAAAATCAATGGTTAGGGTATAGTAATACAGTCAAAAGTATTTTAATTAGTATTTGGAGAGAAAGACTAACTTCTTTCATGGCTGTAGAATGGATGTCCTAGTGACTGTAGGAAAAGTGGACAGCAGGGAAGATCTCTAAGTGGAATTTTAATGTGTCAAAATGTTTGTGGGATTTCTTACAAAAATTTGTTGGATTTGAATTCTTTTTTTGTGTTGCATGTATATTCTCTGTGAAAGTCAACACAGTACTCCCACAATCTTGTTTGTGCTAAAGCTTGAGGCCAAGCTTGTTTTTTCTTCAGCTGGTCTCTTTTTTCATTTTCTGAAGTTCACAAAGGGAATCCAGAGGGGAACTCACAGAGCTGTAGGTGCTGATGAGATGACTGCTGCTGTGGAGGGAGGAGGTTGGTGACTTCTGTAAGCATCTTGGTGTTCCTCCCAGGTAGCTAGAAACATAATTTACTTTCCTATCAGGTCTTGAAGTTTTGCACTTCAAGCACCCTAGTTTGCCTAGTAAGCATTAAATATTTACCATTTACATTAGTGCCTAAATGAAAAATGTTGAAGGGCTCTGCCAGCAACATTCTGTCTAGTGTGCAGGACTTTGCAAAATGTGGATGATAGTTGCATGTCTAGAAATAATTTTCATCTTGTATAAAATAGATGTCTGGATTTTTAGGTGTTTTCTTTTTTTTGTCTCTAGGGCATGGAAACTTTGTCAAAATTGGACTGGCATGGGTGGTAATAAAAAAATGAATTAGAGTATGCAAGAATGATCAACTTAAAAAATGAAATTGGTAAAAAGAGTAATTTGCTTGTAGCTATGGAATAATGGAATTTGGGACACAGGTGACTACAATTCAATGTTGCTTTTAATTGACAACAGACAAGTTTGTGTTTTATTGCAGAAGGACTTTGTGATCAACATATCTTTGCTGTGTGAAACACTTACCTTTTTATGATTCTGTTCAGAGCAAATAATTCAAGATTCCAATGTTTAGGTCCAGGCCTTTCATTTGAATCCTTTTGCACTGTATTCTAAGGGAAATTCACACTGGTGATTAAAAAACCCCCTCTGTCTAATATCCTGCTCTCTCAAAAAATCTCCACTTCCTTTCTAACCACTTCCTGTTCAAATGAAGGGAAATAGTGGAGGGCAATTTTTCTGGTGAACATCGTGTAGCAGGTTAATGTTAGCCCCATTGAAAATATTTGGGGTATTGACTTTCTCTGTGTTGCAAAAGGTTGTTTATTTGTGATCCAGATATTGGGGCATTATTGAGATACAGACGTTTTAATTACCACAAGATATGGGTTGGGAAACTTGAGATGGAGTTTGATGTATATTGTAATGACTGCTAAATTTCGTGAGTCTCAAACTAATTGTTTTTGCACTAGAATAGTACTTTGTTCAGTAGCCATATTCTGACATGTAGTGAAGGCATTTTGTTCTCAAGAGAAGATTCGTTTACAAGGAAGATACTAATGAAAAACCATTTGAAAAGGCATTTTTTTTAAAAATTATTGTCGTTTTTTTCACCCACATATTTATTATAATTTGTCATTTTTCTTGTTGAAAATAAATTTATTTTAGCAGTTCATCTGTACATTCGGTCCATAATGCCCCTCCACCTTAAAAGTTCATAGATTTGGTGAGATACTGTGTGCCTTGGGGAGCCTGAATGATTTATTAAAATCCCCACCCTTCACCCCCTTCCAAATACGACAGTCAGCATTCAAAGTGAGAATAATTACAGCTGTGCAGTTACAGCAGTTCTGAAAGACAGGGTAATATGAAGACTCCAGAGGAAATGTTAACAATTCTAATAGTTTTTCATAAAAGACAGAGAGGCACTGTGAAACCAAGGTTTAAACAAAGAATAGGTTAAAATTAAAGAAGGAAGAAAGATTAAAAGGTCATCAAGGGCCAGTTGAGCCTCGATATTGAGGATAAGCAGCAAAAAATTTGTTGTCTAAAATACTGATATCTTGCTAGCAAAAAAAAGACACATCTAATCTGCCCCACTAGATAAGTCACAGGGGGACATAGAAGAAAGAAATAAATCTCTTTCACTGCCTCTCTCAGAAATACTAAATTAAGGTTAGTGGCTACATTTGACGAAGAAAAAGTGTTTCATCTGTACTGCACGTAGTGAACTAGTAGTGTGACTTCTGCATTTATACAAATTGAATGGCATGCTATTGTCCGTAATTTTTTTTCTTCTTTATCCTTGTTTTGAATAATTCATGGAAAAATGATCACTTCATAATGCCACAAGCTCACAGCAGGCAAAAATAATTTTACATGATATAAAAACAGATTTTATTTATTTAAGAGTAATATTTAAAGAAAACAACAACTTTTTTGACACCAGCTGCTGAGAAATAAATAGAATATTTTATGACAGAAAAAAAATGCAAATGCGTCAAAAGCTGTTCCTGAGAGATGGAATAAAAAATAAAGTATAGACATCGGGCAGATTAAATTTAAACTTGGTGGTCACTGATGTAATTCTACTCATTAGAGGAGTGAAGGATAGTTTTCTGCAGGAAGGGAAACTTCAGTAGAGTTGTGCATAAGAAGATCTCTGAATAGCTCATGTCTGTGTGCCAGTGACTGAGGACAACTGAGGTGACAACTCTGCAAGATCTTTTACATTCTTTAGACTAGATTGGGGTTTTTTTCCCCTCAAGTGTCTGTTGCCTAAAAAGCAATCCGCTTGTTCTTTTCTGTCTAGTATTTCCATATCTAACCTTGCTCTTTAGCAGGAGAAAACACTGAAGAGCTAGGATGTAAAGTTAATTCCCCTCCCCCCCCCCCCCCAATTCTTGTGGTAGGTTGATGAGTGCTTCAAGAAGCAGTCTACAGGGGGAAAAGATAATAAAATAGGTCTGCTAATGGTGCTTAGTGTTGCTTTTCCTTTGCATTCTGGAAAAAGAGGACAGAGAATTGCCCATCAGCGAAGGGGAGAGCAGAGGCAGGCAGTGCCCAGTGTGCGAGCCCCTGGGGCTGGGCCAGTTGCCACGGGCCATCCTGGACTTCATCCTGGCTGCCCGAGAGTCCAAGGAAGAAGCCAGTTGGTGCCCGGATCTGGTGTCTGGGAGGAGGAGGAGGAGATGGAGAGGGGGAGGAAAGCTGCCTGGTGCTTCAGTGCAAGAGCAGTCGGAACAAAAGCCATCAGTAATATAAATGTTGTTTATTGCATTTTCATGTAAAATTGTTTAACTTTAAAACTCTTAGTGACAGAGGGAATGTAAATCTGAGGCTGAGAGCCTGAGTCACTGGCAAAAGTTTATTATTATCCCGGATAACAGCTGAATTCCAGCCTTTCTGTGTGCTATAAAACGGGGCAGTTTTGTCTATTATTGGCGCTGTGTGCACTGGTATAGTTAAGGGTTTGTCAGCAGTTCAACTGTAAGCCCCTGTTTTCACGGGTTTATAACTCGACTGTTAAAAATTCACTCTAGGCTGAAACTTGGCACACAAGATGAACTCTCTGCGAGTTATGCTGAAACTTAGGCTGTCCTCAGGCAGCTTCCTGACAGTGTTAAAAGAAACAAAGTGTGTGTACAGCTTCTTTCAAAATATGAGAGAGCACGGACAAGGGCCCAGCATTTTGTGGCTTTCATTAAAAAGGGTGCTGTGGTTGGATTCTTGCATGCTTAAGAAGAAGGACCCTGATGACCCTCAGTAATTTTACATTCTTAAATTTGGAAAGACTTCTATTAAATTTTAATTTACCTGTTCTTTTCCTTGGTAGTTTTCCATGGAGAAAAATCCATCAGGGCCTTCCTATGTGTTTGTTAAAATGTGAATTAAATTCACTGTTGTTTTGCTATGCTTTAAGTTTTAAACACCATTTAACAGTTCCAGCTGCAACTGTTGGGTAGTTACAAGTATGCAGCCTTTGCTCTGATCCAGTGCCACCTGGTACGAGGCATGCTGTAGTGAAGCAAAGGGAGCATGGTGTATTCCTACTCTGTTTTATCAAGATATGAGGATCAACACCTTTTGTTGAAAGGGTGTTCATTTCTAAAACTAAGCTTTTATGAGGCTGTCATCTTGAAAGTAATGCCATCAGATTGCCCTTGATTTTGTAGCTGATCATGGTGATCAGTGAGCACCTTTGGTGCCACAGACTGGCAAGAATCCTTTAAATGAAGGAAGGGAATAGTGGTAACACTTCATCTGTCTATAAAGATTTACAAGTAGATGGGTCTAGCTAGCTGTGAAATCTATTGACCTGGGAACATGAACCTTTCTGTACATCAGAATCAAAAGCAAGGGCAAAAAAATTACAAGAGGGAAGGTCTGTTTGAAGTGGACCAAGAGATGAAGGGTAAAAAAAAAAAATCAGTGAGTTAAACATCTGCCTATGACATATGTGGAAAGATGGTGCTTATCTTGTTATCATTAATAAACATATATATTTGAGAAAAATGTGTCCACTCTTTGCACTAACAATATTGTTCAGATTTTTTCATCACCTGACCCGTTAAGACTCTAATTTTTGGCTTATATTCATTGATTAAAGAACAGGACTGGAAATTATATCAGCTCAGTGAAACAAATTCTCTTCTGTTTAGTCCTAAATCAGAAATTACCATGGATTTTTGTACCGGTGTCAGTGTTCTAGATTTACACTAGCAAATATAACTAAAATAAAAACTTGACCAGCTATTTAATTCGGGAGTTTCAGTTTGTATTGTGAGGTAGCAGTTGCTTGGCATAGACTTCCTTTTGCTGAGGTTGTCTGGTCTGTTAGCCAACATCTGCACCTGCAAAAAAATTTCATTATCTTAATATCCCCCATTCTTGATGGATGACTCTTGTACCTAACCTTGATTATCTCTGGAGAAAATAGTTAAATACAGTCTTCTGGGATTTGCTACCAAATATTTAAATGTCTTATTGCCTTGGAAATAGTAAATCCATGTCATGAATTGTAACTAGCAATGAGTCTGTTGTGCATCTACTGGAACCAACTTTTTGCTAAACTTTATTTGAATTCAGACACTGTTGGCAGAGCATGTGAAAGGGCTTGAGGTCAAGGGTGTGTGTAACTGATAGAGTTCTGTGTGATTGGTCTTGGAGGTCTCAGTTTAAAAAGCATCATTAACTCTGTTACCTTTCAGTGCCTTTCTAAAATCTTTCATTTTAGACGAGAGGCCTGTATGCAGAATTTAAGAAGCTTATTCTCTTACACAGAAATAATGCTGCTAAGCTGCTAGAAATCTCAGCAGCTTAATACAAATGTTCAAATAAAAAAGTTAGTATTTTAACTGTGTAACCTTCAAATATAATTAATAATGAAATCCCAAGCAGGAGCCTAGGGAAAAGCATTTCGATTCTTTCTATTTGCGGAATAGGTGCAGGTCTCTAGTGTGCAGTTGAAAATAGGGACTAAATATGAGCTGATGATTTGGAAGTCACTAATGTGTGCTGCTGAATACAGTCATAGTTGGTATATAAAGTAGAGCACAGGAGAAAATGCAAACAGAGGGGCCTGGGCCACCAACTTCCTGCTCAGGTGAGCACCAAAGTTGCATATTAGGTGGAGATATTCAGATGCAGAGTTTTTTTCATTTGACCTGAGAACTGAATTGTGTTATCCTGCAATTGCAGGAGGAAGTACATTACTTTTTTCTTCATCTTCTTTTATTCACCCAACTTGTTCACCCAAGTTGTTATCCTGGAGCATAATTACGGGAAATAAAAATCACAGTGAGAGAGTATGTCGTGGCCACCTGTATGATGAGCCTGTTGAGATTTCTGGCACAGCAAGATGCTTTCCAGAAACTGCCTTCCAGAGAAAGATGTTATCAAGAGTTAATCCAAAAGTGATGGTCATATTCTGACTCGGAAAACACAGAAACAAATGTCCAGGTAGTGAAGGGCTTTCTCAAAAGCTACACATGTTCTCTGATGTGGTTGGAATACGTTGCTTTTTCTATACTTATTCATTTCAGAAACGTCAGAAATTTCCGCTCTTGAAAGATGCATAGGAGGGCCAATTTGTTACATGATGTAGTGTGATTAAGGTCTGCAGCAGTACTAGCTCTGAACAGGAACTCTGTGATCATATGCTGGAATTTTGGCCCCAATTATGAAATACGCAGTTGATACTGTCTGCGGGTACTTAAAAAATAAGGATGTCCACACAGTATTCTTCTAGAGAGATAAGTGGAAAAGGCAGAAGCCCTGAAAATGACTAGTTATTCCTTTTTATTTTCCAGTTCTTTAAGCAGCTTGCAGAGCAGGCTGTAAGTGTGATTTAAGGTATAAATGAGGGTCAAGTCAGGGGTTGTCCCTTTAAAAGCCTCTGAGGGTAAAAAAAAATAATAAATTTGAGAATAGAAAATGAAATTTGGTATACACAGTAGTCAGCATTTACACACTGTTGTCATGCTGTGTGACTTGAAGTTTTGCAGTTGTTTCCTATATAGGTATCAGTTGCCATGTTACTGACAGCCTCTGGAAAAATAATGGTATTGGCTAATGGAACGATCGTGCTACTTGTTAATGAAGAAAAAATATTTTTAGACTTGTGTTTTATAACACTCTGAAGTGGTTGATGATACATAAAAGGGATAATACAGAGGTTAAACCATTACCTCACATATCCTGTTTTTCAGATAGGCTTTCAAATTTTGCTTCTTCAACAGAAGGAAGCAAAAATCTCATAAAATGTGGAAGGGACACTGCAGATTCATTCACAGTTTACTCTTCTAGATCCCTACCCGTAGCATGGCATCTGCGAGGGCTGCATTTCAGTCCTGGGGCCACCTCCTGTGTCGCAGACTTGTGTAATAACTCTGCTGCTGGAGCTCTAGCCTGGGTTTTCTGACCGTTCTTGATGGTTGCAGCACAATCTCCATTCTATGCTGCCTTCTCCTTGGGAAAAACGGTGAACAGATGGAAACACTCATTTGTCCATTTCCCAGCCCATTGCTAACCAATTTATTAATGCTTTCAGCTCATGCCAGATCTTTCTCCCATCTCAAGAAACTGAAGGAGGCTGAAGTCTTATATAATCTTTCACATGTGATGGTTGTGTCTAAATGTGCTTTGTGCCGTTACACTGTTACTTGTTTTCTGGAGCCAGAAGCTGAGTGGTTTTAAGTTGCAGAAATGGAAATAAAGTAGAAATCAACTTTTCCTCTTACTCTGGATTCAGAATAATGTTCTGGACATATTAAGACATTGGCAGATAAAGATACCACATATCCAAAATATTAGCACATTTCTCTACTAACAATTTCAGAGTTTTGTTTGAGATCCTCATTTTCTGTAGCAATGTTTTTTAAATCTTGTATCTCCACAGGGCATACAAATTGCTCATCCTAGTGAAAATCAGACAATAAGTGCTTAATAGATCTGGAATGCGGTTCTAGGCTTTGGACTTTTTTAGCTCTCAGTTAAAATCAGAGACTACTTTTTAAATGAAAACAGTGGTTCTTGGTGATCGGTAGTCTTCCTGCCACCTCAAAATCTTTCTGAGAAGACTTGTCATGAGTTCCATTTTTTTCAGGACTGCTGAAGGTAGCTAGCAGAGAAGAATGCACTTCCAGTAATTTTCAAGAAAAATGGTTTAGTAAGTACTGGAATACATGAATCTAGATTTCCTAAAGATGAGGGTTGATTGACTTGCTGCCTAAAAAGGTATGACCTCTCTCCAAAGCATTTTCTGTTTTTAAAAACGTTCATAAATCCTGTTTGTTTCTGCTTTAAGTATGGACTTTCACTGTTGGTTCTGTCTGGGGGGAATTGGTAGTGTCCATCTCTGCCCCTGCATTTTTATTTTTTTTTTAATATGATGCTTGTATGAACCAGCATTTTTATTGAGGCTTATACTGCTCATTCAAATTAAGATGATATTGGTAAATTAAAATTAGGGAGAGGGTGTGTCCAGATGACATAATGTTATTCATAAGGGAAGACAAAGAGGAAAAGCTGGTATCTAGAGACAGAATATCCTTAGTTATTCCAGGTTTAACCAATGATTTGCTCTTTGACCTTTGGCAAACCACTTGTCTCTTTATGCAGAACAAAACTATCGATTGCTTGAATCGATCTCTGCATAGGATGAGGCCATTTTCAGATTCCTGGTTGAGGATCTTAGGTTTCTTCATCTGTCAAATACTGAGAATGTAGAAGGTAATGGTAAACAGGCTGTCAGTATTTTCTTAAGATATGCTGATGAGTCTAGATAATGATTCATACTGAAAGATTTGAGCAGGTTTGGCTGATAGAATAATGCAGGTGAAAATGTTTCACTGAATTGAGGACAGTTTGGCTATGGACAGTGCAGCCAGAAGAACAGAGACTTAAGAGCATTTATAGGTTGGAGAGCTGAACATTAGCTTATTGTTAATAAAAAGATCTCTCTGAAATTAAGAGAGATTTCTTTAACTCTTCATGTGCTATATATGATTTATTACTAATTGAAGCTTCCCATAAGGCAAACAGACTACATAAATTTACTCGCTGTGGGATTCTTTGGTCATACACTGGTAAATCTGAAAAAAGTATCAAGGCTTCTTAATTGCTTTCACCTGCCTGTAAGGTATGCTAGAGGGAATCCCCCCCACTTTCTTTTCTTATTTGATCTTGTGGTGCAGCATGTGAGCCATGGAATGGGAAAATGGGTATATCAGCATCAGAACAAACAAATATTTAGAAGACTGGTAAGTCAGGCCAGCTTAAAGCTTAAAAATAAAGTCTCTACTGGTTTGACATTCGCTAACAAAACATATAGCCAGTAGTTCTTAATCATTCTTAGTTATTATCAAAGCATATTCAAACAGCTGGTTCTTAACAGTCCCATTCTATGTTAGCTGTGAATGTAGAGTACTACGGAGTTGATGACTTGTGCTTGTACTACAGTCCCAAGTGGACTTAAGTCACCATAGTTGAGGTCATCAGTCAAGAGCTCTTTCATGAGGGAAGTTACTTCTTTATTTCTCTTTTTTTCATTTGTTCTTCTTTGAGGTTTTTATGCCTCTCACCCCACTTCCCCCATACACTAAAAGAAGGGAAATCTCATCTGCCTCTGACATTATCTTCTTTTTAAGGCAAATATTTGCTTTATTTCTACCAGATATTTTTCCAGCTTAATCTTCAGGATTCTGGTTCCAGCAGATACTTTTCCTGCCTGTTCTGTTTCCGTTTTCTTATCCTCTGGATTTGAGTTCTTCTCACATATTTTCATGTACCTCCTTTTCTGTAGCAATAACACAAGTACGTATTTTCCCCTTTGTGATTATATGTTATATACATACTGGTGCTTAGCTGTATTACAGAATATTTCTGCATTTTGCCCAGGTGTAGTTAGTATTACGGTTGTACAGAATATTACATACTCATGTGGGTAACTGATAGCACTGTACTTACATTTGAGTTCAAGGCAGGCAAATATCAATTATATCCAGCCTTGCATACTTCTACTTTGGGTGGCAGTACCCTCTGCTTTGCCTTTACCATGGGTTTTCCAAAAGAAATAATTTACTGCATGGGTCAAGCTCTTTAAAAAAATTTAATTCCTTGCTTTTTTGGTTGTCTGGGAATTTTCTACGATGCTCCTTACGTGGGAGGGATAGTGAGAACAAGAGGTACAGCTCTGTGTAGAAGATGACATATTGTTCCTGGCTTTTAGTTGGCTATTATGTGACCTCCAAGAGACCAAAATGGTTCTGAATAGCTGAGTCCCTGTGGTCCTTGAACTTGGATTACTTTGCCTGCACAGTTTTTGAGCTTTCTGCCTGGCAGATAGGTGCTGACTATTTGATAAGTCATAAATTTCACATTTCTTGATTATGTAATGAAATGGGTGGTATTTTCAGAATTTGTTATAGCATTTAATAAAAGGGAGAGGTTGTTTTGTGTTGTTTTGGGGGATGGTTTTCTTTCTGTTCTGTGATACAGGAAGTTGAGGTGAAGCTGCTCACTCTATAGAGGTCTGTGACACTACCGGATTTTCCATGGTCACTACTGCCACATATGGTTTTCTGTCTTCTCTGGTCTCCCAGTCTTTTTATTGCTTTATTTTGTGGGGAATCTTTGGTGAGTATCAGCCAGCAGGCATAATACAAGAAATCTCAGGGGTCATCAGTCTGACGTGCCATTGGGCTATGCTAAATTATATTTAATACTTTTTTTAAACTCAAGACCTCGCTTTATTTTTACCAACAGTTATTAACAGGGGGCCAACTTGTCCCAGTTGTCAAAAGACGATGGCAAACTGTGTGTGACAAGGACCACATGAGGATGTCTCTACAAATGCGGTGTGAAAAATTGAGCTATATAGCCCTTATCAATAGTGGAGAAACCAGGACACTTAGACAGTGTCAGTCTAGCATGGTGCCTTTGCTAAATACAGAAAGAAAACTCACTATGAAGAGCTGGTTAAAAACTACAGATGTTCTAGTTTGGAAGATAGTATGCTAGTCCTTGTATTGTTATTATTTTATGCCAAGCAGAAGGCACTGCTGCTTTGGTTCTAAATGGACAACCCAGTTGGCAAGGCATGGCGTTATGAAGAACTCTGGTACTTGGTTGTGAGAATGGATCTGCAGTGATGATTGAGTTCATTGTTTCATTACTTTCCTTCCCCCCTGGCTCTAGCCATACAGTGTATTGTTTTAGCTTTTAATTTTCTGATGGCATTTGATATTCAAGGGTAAGCAATACTAACAGAGGTATCTTTAGGAGGTCCACTGGCAGTAGCACTTGTTTTGTTCTTGGATAGGTGCCAGTTCAGCTTTGAATCTTTGCACTTGAATCTCCTTTTGAGAGAGTTTGGTATGGTCAGAAAAGAAGGAACAAATTATCATTCTCAAAAATCTTGTCCCATATGGCTTATCTATGTCTCTTTCAAGTAATGACAAAGAAAAAAAAATATTATTTTTTAATTTTACTAGAGGACATCTTGAAATCCTTAGATGAGAAAACTCACAGTTTCAAGTCTACACTGGAAGTTCTGTTGGTTCTTTTAGCAAGACATGTATTTTTCCAAATATTGCTTAAGAAATGCAGTAAGAAACTAAACAACCAGTATTTTAACACCTGGAAGAATGAAAATCACTTTTTTGCTTAGTGCCTTCAACTTTAGTATTAAATATCATTGTCCACTCTTCTGCACCTGCCAACCCAGAAGTTGTCTGCCATACCTTTAAAGAACATAAGTGTTGTACCATTTGTAGTTAAAAGAGGAGGTGCAACCCAAAAGATAAATAAGGAATCTTGGAGAAAAAAAAAAAAAAAGTTTTTAGTAAGGGAAATGATGACAGCATTATACTTAATCTGAGCTGTCTGATTTCTAAGTAGTCTTTTATAAGCCATATCTGGTAAAACTTTACATAAAAAGCAACAAAATTTGGGATTGGAACAATTTATGTCCCTCAGAGGTGCATACAAGGTTATGAAAAGACTAGAACACCTGCATTTCCTTCATAGATGTATATTTATCTATGTGTATAAAGAAAACACTTCCAAAGCAAAAGTTCAGAAATTTC
This sequence comes from Calypte anna, assembly GCF_003957555.1. NCBI lineage: Eukaryota > Metazoa > Chordata > Aves > Apodiformes > Trochilidae > Calypte > Calypte anna. Next base: position 81,468,942 of record NC_044244.1, read on the forward strand.
TCTTCACTTTCCTACTTTCCTTCTTCCACAATCCCTACTGTACTTAGTCCTTTCAGCCCTTTATTTTATTTTTTTTTTAACTTGGGGTAAAAAAAAAAGAAGCCTAGATATAAGTTTTTAGGGCTGCAAAGTACCTTTAAAGATCCCTTCCACTTTAATCTTTCTGGCTTCTGACTTTCAAACAATTGCCATTTTACCTAAAAGGGCAACATGTTTACAGATTGTATGTGAAATCACTTTTGCGAGTAATGTGTTTCCTGAACATCTCTATTTTTAGCACAGTGATAGCTCAAAGCTGAAAACCCTTCCTAATTGGAACTGTACTTGTGGGAACTTAAAGACAGAGTTCTAAATTTTTGCCTGATATGGATAAGTGTTAATGTGGGAAGAATCTTAGAAAATCTGAGACAATCTTCTTACAGACAGCTGCAAGGCTTCTTTCCCTTTTACTCTGTAGCTTTCTGTTTGAGAACACACTGTGGTTGCTTCCAGTGCAAAGTTAAATGTTGAATGTCCTTTTCGCTATCTGTCTTTTTTTATTTAATGCAGTTTAGCAACTGGGAATAAGGTGAGCCAAAGCAATGTGACTAAGAATTTTATGCAGGCCATCAGCAAGTGCCTCACCAGCAAGCAGTACATGGACCATCGTGCTGCTTTAAGACAACTCATGGTAGTTCACAGCTTTTCAGAAGTCCTACAAATAAACTCTGGCCTGGACTGTTTCATTAGCATTTTAAGAACAATGAGGGAATGCGGATTTAATAAGCTTAATATATTTAAGTGGCCTTGGTCCTATCTTACTTAGCACAATGGGATTTTCTGCAGCGTGCAGAGGTAGGAAATAACTCTGTACACATTTGCTGTGTAGGACTTCCTTCTTTTGGACATTAATGTGGTTAAGAACAAAGGAAAAACCCATTTTTCTCCCTTACTTCACAGTGGAAGAAGCATTTTAAAATACATTAGAGAGATCTTTATTTGTCTCTGTGAACATCAGGGCCCTGTTCCACTGGTTATTTTTTATTAATGCAGAGTTACAGTTAATGAGGACAGAAAGGGGATTGCTGACTATGTGAAATTGTGGGCTGATTTGAGTTATAGCTCAGGAGATGGAAAGCTCCTCTTTTGCCTAAATAGAAGGTTCAGTCACAGTTAGAAAATATAAAGCCATTAATGTTGTAGGGAATCATTAAAGAGTAAAAACTTACGCTAAGAGAGAGACAAATACTTGAGGGACAGTCTTGCATCAGATGGTTACAGCAGGGGATCTTGCAGCTGGACTTGTGAGTTCTGTTCCAGAACTGCTGGGAGATGGAGCTGTTGCTGGCATCACTCTCTCTTCTTGGGAAAGAAAGCACGTTTCTAAATAATTTTGAGATTCAACAAGGAAAGGCTGAGTATGTTTAGGAATTTTTTCTCAGTTACTGTACCAACTGATTATAGAGACATTTGACTAAATGTAATTGAAAGCAAACCTCAATTCAGTTGACATTAAATACCAGAGTATTTTCTGTAGACTTCTCTATTAATACACACAGATGCATAATGACAAGTTATGGGAGGAAATAACCTCTGAAATCTTTTCCTTTTACATCAATGCCTTGAAATTTGGCTTCATATTATTTTTATTTTTTCTTCTTGCATGCATCAGAACAAACAGGTAACACTTTCAAAGAAGGTAGCCACAGAGTGGAATAGCAGTTGATGATTTATTTCCTGACAGGCTTACTGTATTTTCTAAGTACCTTTACTTTGGAAGATTTTTTAAGTTATGTTCCTTATGCATTGGTTAGTATTGAGAGGAAGGAATAAATGTGAGGTGGTGCTGACCTGCATTATTTCAAAAAGAGTTCCTCAACATACGAAAAGAAGCTAAGCAGCTCCTCTGTGATAGAATCGCTTCCTGTGTATAGTATTTGGAAAAAGCATACTTCAAGAGTGTCGAGCTCTACCTGGGGGAGGTGCAGAAGAGGGAAAAAGGAAGGTTTTACATCTTCAGTGCAAATTACAGGGAGGTTCACCTTTGGTAAATGTAGGTGCATCTCAGTTATGATGACAAAAAATCTTGAAGAACCTCTGCTTTTAGTTTCATCAAGGTATACTGAAGAAAAAAAAATTTAAGTTGTATAAAATGCACAGAATCCGTTTTTAGTTTGTGACTATTATTTTCACTGTCTTAGCAATTGGGCCTGAAATAGTTTTCTGGCTTAGTGGCAACACAAAGGCATTAGATCAAGAACGTTCCAAAATTCAGATTGGCTGGTATTTGCTTATATCACCATGACTGAATGTTACCAGTTTTAAAATGCTTTTTTGTTGTTCAGGAAATTTTTAAACAGCTTTGATTTCAAACATGAAAATTGGCAAGTGTTTGATCCATAATGTGTTCTAATCACTTCTGGTATTTTGGAAAAGACTTGAAAAAGATTGAGTATGTTATTTTATTAGAAATCTACTTCTAATAAGTAAATCTACTTCTACTTACAAATCTGAACATCTCTTCTTCTATACCTGGAACATAATTAGCATATGGTCTTTTAGTCTTTTTCCCAGTATTAGTGTTAATATGATGGAACTTAATTTTGTATTTTGCTATAGGCAGTTTTTAGTTAGAATTTTTTACTGTTAAAAAAAATTACAAGTTTCATCTCTGTAGTTTGGTTGACCACCAGAGGGGTGCATTGGATCTCATCTGTTTTGTTTAAACATAGATTGTGGAAGAGGTTGGATACCCATCCTTACTTTATTTCCTGTTTAAGGGTGTGTTGTTTCTTATAGTGTGAACAGAGCCAGAGTGAATTTTAGTCTTGGCACTTTGAATAATTCAGTCATCACAGAAACTCCACAAGCCTGAGCTCATACCTAGTGTGTATTCTTCATCTTATATATTATGATAAGTGGAGATAAATATTGCATAGATTTAAATGTGTACACACTGTAGCTCAAGGTCCCTGGAATAACTACAAATATAATCTGTATTGGACCAGGCTGACAGGATGCTGAGGTCTCTGAATTCAGTCCTGCAACATACTTAGATATACTTTGCCTCCAGCAAAAGTAGCCATTGTTTTTAAAAATCCATTTTAAACTTATCTAGTAATTATGCTGTTGCTATATTAGCTAGATTTTGCAGGATGTGGCTGGCAGTATAAATAGTGCTTTTTTGTTGTTTTTTACTAATACTGAAAGTAAATGGAAGATTTTTTTTCTTAATTTCTTTTCCAAATCTTATTTCCTGTTCTAACACAGTGATCAGTTCGAGTCATTGCTGATATATTCTCTTCTTCTGTATTGTTTCCGCGAGGGTGGGTGGAGGGTGGAGGTGGGAATAGGAATGGAATACAATAGAGCTTTGCCAGATCATAATGCAGGAACTTAACTTCCCTCAAATTTTAGGTAGTTCCAGCTTGGTCTGGATTTTGCTTCTTGTAGGATGATCTGTGATTAAACAAAAATTAGATATATGGACTTTAGCAGGAAATATTTGAGAACTCACATTGCTGTTACATTAAAAGTTTAAGCAGAAGATTTACAATACAGTCCAAAGGTCTCAGAGTCCTCTGGTATTAAATTTCCAAAGATTTCTGAGATGAATGAAATTGGTGGGGTTGGTAGCATTGTCCTTGTAATATTGAATCTCAATAGCCTGTACAATAAGATATTGTTCAGTATCCTCCTTGGGCCTTGAGCTTAATGTGGCAGTTACATAAACTGAAATAATGTGAAACTTCTGGGCATAGTTTGTGTATGACATTGTGCTAGATGAAGCTAGTTTTGGACATCAGGTTAATGGCACACTGGCAAAAGGATAAATAACGTGCCTAAGTAAAAAATGTGGTTTGATTAGTGTTTTGTACATGGGGGAACAGATACAGTCCAAGCATAACTTAGAAGAGTTCTGAAACCACTTGAGGTGCACCTGCTTATATCAAGTCCAGACTTAGCCTGGAGCCCTAACTTCACCTTCTATTAGCTGTACTTTCTATTAAAAGGTAGCATTGTCCCTTCTTACACATCAAAATACCAAGTTCCTCCAAAGGCCCTTGGTAAGCCTGTAGAGGTTAAGTTCCAAAGTGGGCAGAAAGCCCTTTTAAAAACTACTTTACAAGGATTAAGTATATTGCTGCTTAGGGTAGCAAACTAGTGGCATCCTGCCCACCTAATGTATTTCAGGGCCCCCAGAGCCACACGCTACTGCTTCCCTGAAGAGCTGCAGGGGTGTTTCTACCCCTGGTTCTTTCTACTCCTCTAGCATAAAACAGAACTACAAAAATTGTGCTTCTGTGCTGATTCTACTTCCATCCTTGTCTTTTTCTCCTGTGAGATGATTGTCGCATCTTAATCCTATAAGGGAAAGTGGATGCTCAGAGTGTAGGCAGAGGGAAAGAGATGTTTGTCGGGTTATGTCCTGGGAGAAGATCAAAGGTCCCAAAAACATAGATGACAAATCTCAAAAAGGAGCAGGGTTACTAGGTGAAATCTCTTCATGTCAGATTGCAAGGCAGTTGACTATTAACGATAACTCAGGAGTCAGAGTTGTGACAACTTTCCAATGTTCCTTACAGTTGAAAACCTGCAGCCTTTACTCATTTCTTCAGTTTGCTTTTGCTGTCTCAAGAAAGAGGGCAATAATTATTTTTTGCCCTCATTCTCAGAGCAGCGTGAGTAAGCTGAGGCTTTAGTGCTGGGGGTGTGTTCCCCATTCACGAAAAAGGAAAATTGCATCATTAGTAACTGAGAAAGAGGTAGTATTTAATGAACTTCATGTCTTCCTGATATGCTGAGTTTATCCTGGAAACAGTCAACTGCCATGTTAATTGCTCAATACTTAGAGATACTGAAAATTGAAAATAAGGATTTATCACTTTGATCTTCTCTGCCACATGTCCCATAAAATGTATGTGCATTGCCGTGTGGCTTTTTACTTCGTCTTAGTATATTTTCTTTCATCCAAGATCTTGCCCTTTCGCAGATAAAAGTCAGACTGAACTTCTTCAGGGCAGACCTGTGAAGTGGAGAGGGAGTAGCAATTAAACTGCAAGTATTACGTGTACACAATGTCTTTGTGTAGATAACTCAGTGTCATTTTCTGTACCAGAAACTGACAATGAATAAGCTTTTATTGTGCAAAGCAGTGGAAATTCAGGACTACAACTAAAGGAAGACTGTTTCTAAAGAAGAATTTAAGGATGTTACATGTGATTACTGTAAACTTCAAAATTTTAATCTTTAAGAAAAGAAGCCATCTGATCTTCCTGACAACACTGGCTGCAATTATCATTATTTTGCTTTGCAAGACAGACAGTTTCACACCTAGACCATATTGGTGCAAAGTAACGTGACAAAATCACATAGGTGAAAATCTTGTATTTCTGAGTCCAAAACCAAATTCCATGTTAGTATTCAGTAATTTTTTTTTAATTTTTTTTTTTTTTTACATTTTAAGATGTACTGTATTAAATAGCACGTTCTTCTTGCTTGTGCACATCTCCACTATTTGAATCTTACCATGTTGATTCCTTTTGCATTATATATGCTTCTTGTTTCTGAAGTGTAAGTTTTGGATGCTGTCAACATTTACATACTTTTTCTCATGCCTAATGAATCTGTTTAATTATAATAATCCTAGCACCTTTTGCTCAGAATTGGATTAGATGTTTCTTTCTATTCTTATGTAATGCTATTGATTAATAGCTCATTGCTTCCTATCTGTCAGACAGTTTTTATCCACCTTATTGTGTTATTATCCAGACCGTAATTCTCTACTCTCTCCATGAGCTTCCAGTGTGGTACTGTGTCAAAGGCCTTGCTATTATCCAAACAAATTATATCCACCACATTTCCTTTACCCACTCACTTTGTCACTGCACTAAAATACCCATCACAATGAAACCATTTATTGATGTTAGTTTCTGTGTTAAACCGGGATGAAAGTGAAGTTTCTGCTGTGATCGTATGATAGAACCTGCTTCTTAACAGTTATGGCCATTTTATGCACTAATTTGAGCCATGGGAGATCATACCATTCAACAGGAGCGGTCAGGCTGTGAAGATCAATGCATTGTGCACCTTGAAAAGAAGTGGCAGAAGCTTATATGCTACAATAACTCGTGAAGGGCATAAGTGAAGTCCTCAAGCTGTATTCCAAGAGATGCTCAGAGAATACCAGCTTCAGAGCTGCTTTGCAAAAAAAAAAAAAAAAAAAGAAAAAAAAAATGTCTTTAGAGAAAGAATTGTTTGGGCAAGGCCTCATGAAAGCTGCATGCTGTCACTGTTCCTGTTCCTTGGGAACATAAACAGGATCTAGGGACAGCTTGTGCAAGAAAACAGTTGGAAAAGGGAATATCGTGGTTTTCAGCAGCCAGCTTGATTACCATCATCGCCCCCGCGTAGGAGGAAAGCTTCAAGAGGTATTTAGAAAGATGCTGGGTCCCACCTGGCTATCATAGTTCTGTAGTTAAACTGCACTTCAGGAGTCCAGGTCAGGTCTTAAGTGCAGTTATAAAGGGACTAACTCTTCAGTGGGTTGAGAAGTTCAGCTTCTAATGTGCTCTCACAGCTGGACTACTCACATGCTTGCTGCTTACTCTGTTAGCAGCAGGAATAAATGAGAGGGGTGGACTGTGCTATTAAGGGATTCGACATGTTTAACAGGTATGAGAGCTCTTGTGGTTAAATGGCTTCCAGTACCTTTTTTGGAGTGACCATTAGGATTGATTTTGCATTGCAGCTTTTATTCAGTTGAGTATCTCTAGCCTGAAACCTGAATTTCAAGGAGTGTTAGCCTTTGTCTAAAGGCAGTATTTTTCATACTTGAATGAAAATAGTGCAGACATTATTTGGCATGATGGTGTGTAGGGTGTGCAAAAAGTAGCCCAAAATACACCTTTTTTCTAATTAAAATGCTTTCCTAACAGAAACAGCCATGGTTTGGAAATTAAAAATTTTAATGGATACAGTCTTCATTCTGAATCTAAACTCAAATGATGGAGGCTGTAAAGAAGATGTAATTTCTGTGGGCAAACAGCTTTACAGTGAACTAATAGGAGATGGAGATTTTACCATTTTGACAAAGAAGCTCTCAGTCCCATATTGTCCATCACAGCAGTGTCAGGAACGCTCGATCCCAACACAATTGTGTGGGTTGTCATCTGCTCTTCTTTTACTAAATTGGCAAAAAACCCAAGTTTCTCCCATCTGCAGGCCTGTGCCTCTGGTTTTAGATGCAGTTCCTAGTCTTAGAAAGAAGCCCTGTTCAGCAATGCTATACCACACAAATGGCCATGAGTTCAGTGACAGAAGTATAAATGAGTACTCCTGAGCACTTTCAAAAGTGCACTGAGGACTTCAAGTCAGGAAAACATTCCTTTTGGGAAGGATTCTTCAAGCACAGCCACTACTTCTGTTTGGTTTTCTTTATCCCCCCCCAACACAAGAGAATGGTAAACCATAATAAACCTATTTATAGAGAACTAGTACCAGCTAAAATGCAAAAGTGCAGTCATCTTAAGAAAAAAAAAATATCACCCAACCAAACAAAAAAACAACAAAAAAACCCCAGTAGTGTAGTGCTATATCTATCTTAATAAGATTTGTTCTTTTGCATTACTAATAAGCCTAAGACAGCATTGTGCTGGCCTTTCTAAACTGGTTCCAATTTCAATGTTTGCTTATTTTTTTGTTAGCAGAGAAGCCTGTGCAGCATCAGCCTTCTTCTCTGATTTCTGTGACAAAATCGGTCCATGGCCATGCTTATGTTTTCAAACCTAAAATGCCAGAAAGCAATCTGGGCCATACCCTAAGTCATTATTTGGATTATGAAGTTGGAATGAGGTTCCTTGACTGCCCTTGAGCTTATTTGAAAATGCTCTTGAAAGCAATGAGCTTGGTTTTCATTTATTTATTTATTTTCTGGTTGGTGGAGTTTACTTTTATTTGGTTGTTTTCCCCTTTTTTCTGGTTGCTGAAGAGGGCTTTCTTAATATGATCAATGAGGTTTTTTTCCTGACTAAGGACATCGGTATTTTAATTTCTGGGAAGAGTTGCTTGCAGCTGTTGCTTCATCATCTATTTGCAATCCCAGAAGTGAGAGCAATGATACGAGCAAGTACTTTGAAAAAGATCAATTGACTGAAGTTGTAAATTCTATGAAGAAAATACAAAAGATATTAGTAAGTGTTGTGCTATATTCTCTCCTTCGCTCTCCCCCATAACTAACATATGATTCGCATTGACTTGCTCCAGCTGACTTCAACAGGGAAAATCAAACCATTACAGATACAGAACTTCCTTATTGTGAAGGGCTTACAGAAAGCTGACTTCTTCTGAAGTGTTTTTTGATAATAAATGATACTTTTTTTTCCTTTAATCTTCAAATGGGTTGAATGTGATTCTTATGAAAGGTGGACTATACTACTAACATGCATAAGACACAGTAGAGTCAGGTGCCATAGAAGTTGTGGAATATTGCTAATAAACTTTGGTCACTGTACAGTTATTAGCTTTGTTCTCACAGTTTTTAGGCTCTACATAAAATTTACAGTAAGGAAGAATCATGAGAAAGCAAAATAAAATTGATTTACTGTCTGATACTTGTTTTTAAAGTTATTACAGGGAACTTAACACTGGCTCTTCTGCTAGAACTCTGTTAATGCACCTCATTCCTGACCTGCCATACTCCTCATTCTTGGAATTTCACCTCTTGGGCATCTCTCAAGCAGAAGTTCACCAGGTGTTCTAGAGCCACTTCTCTTACATTTCACAAGGGTTTTAGGACGTGCCTTTCAGAAAACTGCTCTCCCGCCCCACAGTGCTAAGCATGCTCACCTGTACACAGGAATGTGAGCCTCCTGCTTAAGAAGCTTCCTCCTTTTCTACCTCTTGCTTGTACACACCTGTCTAAAAAATTTCAGATCAAGATCACAGGTTTCTCAATTTGTAAATCAAAAGATACTGCTGAAGTGGCAACAGTTGATATTCTGAGTTTCACAAGTTTTTTCTCTAGGTTTTGCTCTCGGTTTAATGCCAACCTGTAGCTAAAAATAGTTTTTAGATACTCTTTTTGGTTTTTGTGTGTGTTGTGTGTCATATGTTCTGTTAACAATGGTTATTCAATTGAAGCTTTTCAAGATGGCAGTGAAGACACTACAACGAGTTATTTCCAAGGCTCTGTTTCTTTTCTCAGGTGGATCATAGCTTTTGTCAGTTAGGCTTGCTGTGAGGAGAGGAATCACTTTAGGCACTATATCCTACTGCTTAGCCTGCAGAGTAACACTGAACGTTGCATGTCCTTGTTTTCTTTTCTAATTGGAAGAATGTATATGGAGCAGCAAGGACTTCAGGTTAAAACTACTATGAAAATACACCACACAACATTTGTCAGGATGGTGCCCAGCATGGGAAGGGAGTGCTGTAGGTAGGAGAGCTTTGTGCTTTGACAGGAGAGGGCTAAATGCTTCTTCATTCTCTACAAGAAAGTAGGGTTTTTTTGGCAAAATTCACTATGATGAAGTTCATACACCAATTTGTCCCCATTTAGGTCATCAGAATAGGGCTTCAGTGGTGCAGTCTGTTTGCTGGCTCTCTCTACAGGGATACATTTCACCCTCAGTGAATGCTCTTTGTTTTCTTGGTTGAGGTCAGTTTTTCATTGTATTCATTAAGAGAAATAGCTTTGGACTCCAAATACTGCTGCCCCTCTTCCCTCGCAGAAAGCTGACATTACCGTCCTGAAGATACTAGAAAAGGGGTACATTTGGAAGGAGGAGGAAGGGAAAAAAATGGAATGTCAGAGACTGGATCTATTAGCACTTACCTGGCAGTTGTGCTGTTGTTTGCTTCTGAGGGACTTAAGAGTTCTTTTCAGGGATTTCTCCACTCTTGGTATCTTATCTTACTAGATGCCAACCAGCAAAAAGGATAGTTGGTGTAAAGCTTATCTGAAGGACTAGGAATGTGTTTCTCAAATAATTCCTTCAAGACAAATTTCATCCAAGCCTATAAAGTCATATACCTGTGGTAGCATTGTCTTGGTGCCTCTGTTTGGGGGCTCTCATTCCTTCATTCAAATGATAAAGAATTGGTTGTGTATAACATTTGATAATTCTTGCTGTGCTGTCCCTTTTTGTGCTTTCTGCTTTGCCTCTGGCTTTTTAATACCTCTGATCTGGACAGAGTTGAAAAGTTATACCTTAAAATGCGTTACTGAGCTTGTTCCCATTTGTGCAATAGATGTGTGTAGGAACATGTTTATGTGACAGTGCTTTGTTTGCTAGAGTGCATTTTTAAATTTTATTTTAATTTTTTTTAACATCTATGGGGATGGACTGGGAAGGCTCATAAAACACTGAAGTTTGAAGACTGGGTTTTTACTCATGGGAGAGCAAAGAAAAAATTTCACTTAGGAATTGCCCCCAGCCTCTGGAACATTCAAAACTGGTATTAGATTCTCATCCAGGATTCATTTGTATTTCTCTCAGTATGCTACTGGTAAAGAGACTAGTTTTGACTTTCAGTAGGGTAAATTAGGCAAGTCCTGCTGTCACCTTTTAAAAATAAAATTTAATATATTTTGATTTGTTCCTTTTATGCATTGGTGGTACGTTGTATGTGTCTGTGTATATTGCTGTATGGTTTGTTACTATGAGGCCAAATCCTGACAACTTAGCGCAGGATTGTTTTAATTTATTATTAATACTTTTTGTTTTTCTCATTTCTCCTGGCTTTTGTGGCTTTATGATTAGATACAATTAAAACCTCAGGTTTTAAACTCCAGTCTAACATTTAAACTCATATTTATGTAGCAACCCCTGGAGTTTTATTGTTGTTCCAACTGCATTTGGAAAAAGAAAAAAATATTTTTTTGCATCTGGTCAAATTCAATGTCTACAGCTACCACTTCTTAATCATCTATTTTGCACCATAAAATGATGTTTATTTTACATTATAAGAAACCTTGTTTTACAGAGTAGCTACTAAGTATCCCTTAACAAAAGGATGCAAAGGACCTTTTGCCTTGTGCCCTTGGAAAACAGCTTTTCTCTTTTTGGACTTTTCTTTCTCTGCTCCTCCACACAGTCTGAAAGTGCTACATGCTGTATAATGGATTATAAAAAATATTGTTGGCTGGCATTATGTAAAACCATATTTTCCCTTTCGGTGCGTATGTTCTGGTCCTAGCAATGTCCTTGTTTTTCTGAAATTAACATTTTTCCCCTCACAGTTCTTGGTATGTGATGGTGTTTTTCTGTCTTCTTTAATTTTGATGCTTTTTTTTTTTTAATTGGTATAAGGTTGATTGTTAAAATTAAGTGGCAGAAGGTTTCTTTCCAAGTTATTCAGAGATCTTTTGCTGAAGAAATATATTTTGCTACTCTCAATTGCCTTTTTCCCCTTCTTCTTTCATTGCAAACTACTCTGGGAAGAGCTTCTTTTAACAAAAAAAGGGCTACGCTTGACTGATAATGCATTGCTTTGGATGGTGAAACATTATGAAAGTTTAATTTTTAATTAAATCTGAAATACCAATTATAACTGAAAGAGATTTTAACCTGTTTCTTTTCAGACTGCCTGAAGTTACATTGTAGATGCTGAAATCACTGCACCTTAAAAACAAAAAGATTAAGCTGCACTGCATTCCTGTAAGTAAAAGCTTTTCTTTTCTGGTACCTTTTGTCCATATTTTTCCTCTGTATGCATCCACAGTGGTAGCACAGTAGCTGGTCTTGAATAAAGGTCACAGTCCCCTTGAACGGGATTTAGAAGTTCAAAGGATGTTTTATTTAAAAATTAAACTGAACTTGCGTCTTGCAGATCTTTAATTTTAGACTCCTGAACAGATCATTCTTTTCTGCTTTATTTTGAATAACATTAGGAACAGTCTGTATCTTTGTGTGTGTTGACGTAGAGTTACTGTTGCTTTGTCAATAAGGATTTCTGCCCTTCAGTGCAGAGATAGCAGAGAATAGTGGGGGATTGCTTATTGCACAAAAAATAGTTTATTCTCTTTTTGTGACACAAGAAATGTGTCATAAGAAATTTTTCTTCTATATACAAGGAAAAAACTGAAAAACTTTCTGATGACATCACTGGGGGCTTCAGCTGCTTCAAGGTGTGGGGGCAGAAATGCCTAATTAATCTGTGCTGTGACACAATGAAACAGTCAAAATATATCTTAATGTCTCAGCAAGAAAGGAGTCTCTTTCTAAGAACGTAGTTATTCCATAAAAGCAAGTCAGATTTGTATGTCAGTCTGATCTACCCTTATTTAGAATCTGTTTATTGAATGTTTTTGGGACAATAATTAAGATATGGAACTTCAGTGGCTGAACAACAGACACGCAAAAGAGAATTAGAAAATGTAGTAGATTGCTCTTAATTTAATGAAACAATATATGAATACAAATCCAGAAGGTTGTAGATAGTAGGGAAAAATAATTTTAGTTGAGCTGTACAAAGCTGTGGAATATCACAAAGCAAAGTTTGTTTTCCTGTTTAAGTTTAAAATGTGCAGTCTGTAATAAAATACAGAGCTTTCTTCTAAAGTGGTACTTTTGTACTTCACTGTTAAAATATTTTAACTATTACATGAGATTTTTCTTTTTTTTTTTTTTCTTTCTCTCTCCCACTTTTTTTTTGGTGAATTTTAACGATTAATTTTAAACCAGCTAAAGGGTATGGTACACTGTGGGCAGCTAATGCATGCCCCTTCCAGCATGGAGTGCCAAGCATGACTCAGGCAGACAGATTGTGCCATTCTGGCTCTCCTCCATTGTGTTTTTACATTACTGGCGAGGGCCATGCCATTGTGTTGTTTAAATATTGTGTATTAAATGCAGGCTGTGGCCAGTGAATGGTATTTAACATTTTCTGCTTACCGTTCCTGAATATGAGCAGTTTTCTGGCCACCCGAGGTTTACCTTGCAATTACACTGGTGAGCTGAGTTGAAAACAATCATGGATTTGCTGTGTCCAGCAAAAATTTAAAGGGAAAAGTGGGGCTATACTTCTAAATCTCTGAGTGCAGAATTTCAAAGTTGTCTTGCAATATCGTGTCAACAGCCAGGAGAAGTTTTTTGGAAAGTAGAAGCAATTCTCTTTCCAAAATGCAGCAGCAGACTGAGGAGTGAGCTTAGACAAGTTCTTTGAATCCTCAAGATCCAGTTATTCAGTGAGTCCCACTTATACAACCCTAAGACAAAATACCAGGAAGCAATATATGGGCCTGATGGTTGGTGCTGGCTGGAATGGGCCTTTTTTAGTTGTATGTGACTGTAGGCTTTGGAGGAGAAATTACGCAAGTGTGAATGTTGTGTATAGAAGTTTCTTTTTTTATTATTTTTTTTTTTTTTTAACCAAGGTGATGAGCACATCAATGCAGAGATGTTGAGCAACTTGCTCAAGGTCAGAGTAAACCAGTGGTCAGCTTGGGAATGGAGTGTGTGGTCACAGCTGTGGTCTGTTTGTTCTGCCCAGTTCTTCTTTCCATTCCATGAATTAGAGTTCCAAAATTCTAATCTTTGAGTTTCTTGTGTCACTTGCTTTTTTTTTAAAATTTTTAAAATAAAAATAAAAATTAAAAAATCCTACCTGTAAACTTCTGGCTGCTCCTAAGTTCTATAATATTGGCATACAGCCTGTGTCTGTAATACAGAAGCACAAGGTAGAAGAACTTCTGCATACACACATTTATGCTGTTAAATGTATGTGACTCTTGCTATACCTTCTGTCTCTATAATTTGGTGCAGTAAAAATGAGGGCACCTTCTTTATAGAGGAAACGGTGCTTTAAGGATGTAGTTTCTTTCCTCTGTATGTTCACTGTAATACTTCCCAGTATGACTGTTCTGTATTAGCCTGAAAACAGCAAGAGTAAAAGCCAGTCCATGCTCTTGCAGTTTTCTGGGGTTTTTGAATTGGATTTTTTTAATTGGAGAGTTGTAAACTTCCTTTAGGGTAGGGATGTCCCCAGGGCAACTGATCAATATAAGATGGGCCAGATTTTAGACTGATAGGAAAATCTGCTTGACTTGATACATGGCATTAAAAGAAAATACCAATTCACAACATGTGAACATCTGGCAGGCTGTTGCATAAAAATGTAAACTTCAAAATGTGGTGCAGACATACTTGTAATGGAAAAGGTGTGTACACTGAATTATTGCTATATTGGGTGCTCTGACAATGTTTTGCTGTGTACTGAAGTTCTGTGGATTGCTTGGCCAGTAGATCCATTGAGACCTATTGGACTGCTCAAATACTTAACTTTAAAGATGTGGCTAAGTATTTTTCTGTTTGCAACTAACCCCAAATAGGATAAAGCCTAGTTTGAGGAGCTAACTGTACTCACTTTCAGCACCTGCTCGATTTTAGGAGGCAGCACTCACATAATATTTTGTGTGAAAGAAAAGGATTTTACACATACCATCTAAAAAACTATACAAGGGATGTGCTAGATGCGGTTTCAAAGCAATGGTTTTAGTTGCATTGCCATCAGCTAAGACAAATGAGGAGTCTGCAATGCATTGCATATGTTAAAAAAGAGATTTGCTAAGGTTTCAGCTTTATACATCCTTGTGATCTGATTACTGACCAAGAGATCCAGTGCTTTGGTCTCGACATCTGTTGATTCTTTGAGTGGCTTTGGATAAGTCATTTAACCTCGCTGTGCCTTGTTCAGCAGATAACTTTTTCAGTCTGGTTCAAACTGATACAGCTCTGTGAACATTATTGAGTTTGCATTTGCAAAGCTCTTAGAAGAGAAATAGTAATAATTTTTTATTATTAATAAGTATATTGTGTAGACAAGTCGTTAGGGATGGAGATACAGCCACTCATGGGGGTGATCTTTCACAACTCACTTGTGCCTTTGTTTAATTCCATCACTGAAAGTTATCAAGGCCAACTCCAATTTACAGAAGTATTTCTCATTGTCACTTTCCCCACTGTTGAGTATTTTATTGTTAGTGTTCTCTCTCCTTCTGTTTCTCTACTACTTTCTTCCATGCTGAATTAACCTTGCGCACCAAACTTTATTCCTTTTTTTTTTTTTTTTTTTTTTTTGTATTATACAGTAGAGACTTTTGTGTAGCCTCCAAATTACGGGAAGCAAATTCATATTGTCTACTGATTTTTTTTGCTGATGATGTATGAAACGGACAGAAGACAGTTTGAATTTTCATAAGTTCAATTGAGCTTGCAGGCATAAGCAAAGGAACAGGCAGAACCCAAGACAATGTGACACAGTAAGCTGGCATCCCAGAGTGCATGCTGCATGTGTAATGTCAGGATGTCAGGGCTGAGAAGGGCTTTGTCCATCAGAGTAGTGCTTTTAAATGAAGAAAGAGTTTTGAAGCAACAAACAAGGTACCCTACTGTGTTCTTTACAGCACAAGAACTCTTGTGGTTCCTGATGGATAAGAGATCTTTCCTTTCCTCTTGTAACTTGCTTTTTTAACTAGAACTAGGCTTTGCTGAACCCTGCAGATTCCCCCTTCTTACTCCTCTGATAAAATGTAAACCTTCCATATTTTAAGCTGTTACCAGTTTTGTTGGGTTGGGGTTTGTTTTGTTTGTTTGTTTTGTTTGTTTTAATGCAGAAGATACTGGCTTGTAGAAGGTATGCTGAAGAAGATGCATACAAATATGAAATGAGTATGGAAGTGTGCTTCCTTTGAACAAAGATCAGTGTCTTGGGGCTGCCTCTCACTGAGGAATTCTGTTAGCACTAACAAAGAGAATTAATTTTGCCTTTTTCCCTTTCTATACCAAAGCATTAATCCAGAAAATCAGAGGGATAAATTCTGCCCTGATTTCTACCTATGGAACCCCAGTGGAAATGTGGAGAGGTCAAAAAGCAGAAATTGTCTTAGTGTTAAAATTGTTGACAAAGAACAAGCTGATTGATTGCTTTATATGTGGCCAATGGGCAAGAGGATGTGCAGGAGCCCTGTGTGGCTTTGTATGTGTCTGAAAGTGTTGCTATTGCTTGATGTCAAGGAGAACAGGAAAAAAATATTCTAGTGAGTGAGAAGTTATAATCGGACACAGTGATTAATTGTTCTTCATATCCACTGGGAGAAAGACCTAAAGAAATCAGTTCAAGGAGCAGTGAAAATCACCAAGTTACATATTAAGAACCATGTTCTTATTGTCTGGATTTTAAATCGCTGGGATGCACAATATGTAGGTATTATGGAAGCAGGGCAGGTTTCTTTTTCAAGAGGTGACTTCAAAAAACATGTCTCTGGGAATGCTAGAGATCTCCATAAGGCAGAAGACCAGCCTGGATGGTCTTCTGCTTCCTGGCATTTCTCTGATTCAGCGTACCGTTTGGGAATGTTGGTATGTGGCTAATACATTCCTGATTAATAAAGCTTAATGTTCCCAAAAGGTCCCCAGGGTTCTCATGTTTCCATCCTCTCATAACTAAAACCATATTGTCTCTTCAAAGCTTTTGTTGGGCTGCCAGGATTTTTACTTTGGCTTTTTTTACAGAAGGAAAGGAGAGGGAGTCATATAGACATGGAGGGCATATTTTCGATCTCTGTGATTCTTCAGTTTCCTTCCAGTCAGTACACAGATGGTGATTTGTTTCAGTTACAGGTTTTTAAAATTTTGATGAATGGAGATGGTCCAGGTATTGCCTCATACAAAGGCCTCTGACACAGATAGTGGAGATGGTTGAAAGTTGCAAATAAGATTGAGGATCAGATCAAATATGTAATGGGGCTGGAGTGAAGCCTGCTACAAAAAAGGTAGATGCCTCAGGAGATTGGGAGCTTTGTGGTTCTCTTTATGCTATAAATTTTTGTTTAAACTTCTGTGAAAGAGACTTTCACTTACTGAATTAAAATGCAGTTGTTCAGCCTGAAAATTTGGTTAGTTTTCATGTTGGTTTTTATCAGTCCCATTCACAACTTAGCACAAAAAAGAGAGGAATGATTGGTGATTAAGTACCTCATATTTTTCTTTTTGTTTTCTTACAAATGTTTAATGTTGTTTTTTGAGGAGGTGGAGAGGTTGTTAAGGGATTTGTTTCTCTGTTGTTGTAGGTCTGTATCTTAACGTTTGTAGTGTACAAATTGATAGAATCCTTCCTTTTTTCATAGGTGGCAGCTCTTGTTTTTGCAGAATAGTGGCCACAGTAAGTGAAGATAGGAAAACGGCTCTCCAGTGTGTGGTTGCTTTAATATATAAAGGAGTATGGGCTGTGATTCACTCATACTAAAAAAGACATGGGAATACTAGCATTAATTCCCTGAGTAGCACTACTTTAGTAAAACACTTCAGCATTTCAGCACCTGAAGATGTTATGGGGAAAGTGGTAAATCTTTCACTTCATTTATCAAAGCATTTGCTGATCTACTTCAAGGCAAAAGAAAGGCAAAATACTACTGAGCAAGGAAAATTTATCTTAAACCAGAGATGTCATCAGGTAAAACACAAAAGGAAGAAAGCCAACATAGACCTGACCTTTTCCAAGCCTTGGTAGTCTTATTTTGTCCTATCCGAAATTAAATTCTTCAGCTAAACCAGTGTATAATGGGAGGGACTCCACAGAAAGGCATTGTGGTTATTCTATATTTACATCAGTGTCCCTGAAGACACTCTCACTGAATCATTTCAAATTCCAGAGTCTAATGCAGGGAAGTCTGATGAATGTAAGTTATCCAAACTTTTCTGATCTGTTTTCTTCATTAGCTTAAGTGGTCTAACTCAGATTTTTGCTACAGAGAATCTGCTTCTCCTTATTGCACTATTTTCCATCACTGTCACTGCATCTAGCTAATAGATCAGAAGATACGGTCTGTTGTTTTCAGCAGTTTCCAGTGGAAGAGAGAGATAAGAATATTATATATACACACACACACACACACACACACATATATATATATATTTAAAAATAATCTACAGAGCTCTGCTGCTGACATGCCCATGGTTTTGGTGCCCAGTGCATGCTCTGCAGGACCTTCAGAAAGAAGTCTGACAGAGAATGCTGTTCTTAAAATACATATTTTAACATATTTTATCATGACAAAAGAATTCTCCCAGCATATTTTGTTCTCTGTGTGCATCATTATTCTATAGCATTTAGTTTAAAAGGACCCAGTTCTTGCTCATTTCCTTCTCTTACACCTCTTCTTTAGGAGTCTGTAGGAGCTTGACAGTGTGACAGCCCATTGGAGATAGTGAGCACTTGGCAGATCAGTCTGTGCTGCTAGAGGCCATTGGAAAAGTATTTGGCTTTGGAAGATGTTTTGGTGTCAGTAATAACTTAAGGCATCTGTGAGTCAGAACCTGCATTAACAAATTGTTTTCAATTCATTGCTTTCCCTGTCAGATTTTTTTGTTGTTACTGTCTCCATAAAATTTCCTTAGAAATTTCATTCTAGTTCATATAAATGTTCTTTTGGAAATTTAGAATAATGAAAATATTTTGTAAAGTGGAAGAGTGTTATCTCTTCAAAACTGGCAATAAGTAACTGAGAATCCTGTGCCTCTTAGCAGCAGAACTTTTTCAAGGATCTAGGTATATATTTCCCAGCAGCAATAATAGCAGTTTTATGCCAGATCACTGCACATCCTTTCTGAATATTAACCAGTTTAGGTATCGATCCTACAATTCCAGTTCACTGAGGTATGGTATAGTGGTACAGTTTCAGTGTATATAGTTTTCAAGATCAGCCCATTAATGGGAAAAGTCTGCTAAACATCAGAATCTCAGCCAGAGCAAGATGAATTCTCATTTCTTCTCAGTTCTTTTCCCATTCATTAGGGTTTAGAGTGACGAGGATAATCTGTTTTGTCCTGTCTCTTGCCCCCTTGTAATACACAACTAACCTTATGTCTCAGTGGCTGTCACTTCTTAAAACATTTGATTCTGGATTCTTGAAACAAACAACTATAAATTGATCACCCTTTGGGATCATGCTGAGTGTGTAAATGACAGATTTTGCCTGGATGCAGTTAACAATTTGAGGGAAATTCCACTGGCTGAACATCACACAAGCCTGAGGAATGAAGAGAGGGACCAGAAATCAGGTGACTGAGAGGTTATAGAATTGAATTAGTGTATCATACTGATGGGAAAGACAGCACATTACAAAGTGAGAAATCCCAAATTCCATGGGCAAGGGGGCTATGAGTTTTAATGCTCATGGATGGCACCTGAACATAAGAGTTTTGGTTCCTCAAAATTGTTTCAGTTCTGCAGGAAGGAAAATATTAATGCTTTTTACTTTTGTTTGGGCTATGGTGCTACTGAATTTGTTCCAGTGGCTCTTGGACATGTTAAAATCACCCCAGAAATTATACTGTTTGCCTTTTCTTCCTGTATAAAAAACTGACACGTCAATACTTCTGAACCTCTTTTTGTGTGTGTGGGTTAGAAAAAACCTGCTCTTTACAGCTACAGCTGCCCTTATTCTGATCATGCTTGCCATTCAAGGAGACATTTGTTTGCCATGACAAGCTTCTGCTCACTTTATCAGTCTTTGTCATGCTGCGGTGGTCTCACATCTGTGTAATCGACATGTGTGGGTCTAGAACTGCACTGAAGAAAATCATCAGGTATCTGGCAAAGACTTGGTTTCCTCAGGATACCAGTCATGGACACCTCTACTGCTTCCTGACCTGGCCCAGGGAACTGTCCTCCCACAGGAGTTCAGGGGAATTCCTCATGCAAGAAGGTAATCACAGTTAGTGTGAATGATTATAATCTAAAAATATATAAATTACTTTACATTAATGTGCATGTTTTAGGAGTGGTACTGAACCAAAGCTTTGCATTCTGATACTCCCTGAACTTCTGGGATTCTTAAAACTTCATTATTTTCTCATATGTGAAATCTTATACTGTTGCACAGATAAGGAAACTGATGTTGAAGGGCTACTTCACTACCAGGTTCAAATATATTTGAAGGGCTCTAAATCTAGATATAGAAGTATTTAGGTGTTCTGCTCCAAGTTGAATTCAAATCTCAGATCTAGGGTATTTATCCAGTACTTGGGATGTTCTAAGGGCAACTGGAAGAATCATTGGATGTAGGCAGCCAAAGGGAAGCCCTAGAGGCTGAAGGGCAGGTGATCCTTTCTCAGGCAGGATTTCTTACCAGCAAGAAACACTGGAAGGATCTTTTCCTTGCTGAAGCCATTAGAGTCCAGAGAATGCCACATGCCAAGTAAATTTTACTGTTTATGAAATTATCAGCTATTAAAATACACTGTCTATTCACATATAGAATTTGCCTTTAAGCAGCAGGAGGTCTTGTCTTACAGTGATGGAAAGAATTTCTAATGTCCTTGCATTGTCAGACTGTCAGGTGCACAGCTTCCTGTATCATATCTTTATTAAGATTTAATTACGTTTAAAAGCATTGATTTCTAAAAATCTCTTACACTGTCTATCATAATTTCTAGAATGTATCTATACCATACAGTAGTTATTCTTTAAGACTGTTTATACCTAGAAAACCTTGTAAAAGGAACAGACTGTACAGCAAAATATATGTTATTATTTAATGCTAAACTAATTTTTAAAGCCACATTGTGATTAATCAGGGTTGTGGTGATGAAAGTCTAGAAAGGGTAATAGAATTTTTCTCATGCTTTTTCTCTGCTGAGATGGTAGGAAGCCCAAATATCCATACTGTGAAACACTGATTCTCACTTTTGCTGTTGCCAGTACTTCCCACTGTCTGAACAGGATAGGACTTTGTCTGAAACTCCCTTCTGCTGCTTCCTAGGGCTGACAGCTCAGGGCTGTTTAACTTAGTGACATTCAGGGCTGTATTTAAGAGGTGTGACAAAGCAAGTTTTCTTTGTAGAGGAGATAATAACCTGGAGAGTTTATGCAAAGCCAGTATCACCTGCAATCCATGCCAGAAGTCTGCATTCCATTTCTGTATTGAGTGCAGCTATTTTCTGATCCCTTCTGTTACAAGATAGAGGATGAAATCCTGTCTCCAGTGAAGTCAGTGGGGTTCTTCCACACTGGAAGTGAAGGATCTTGAGTGGAGCCAGATTGCATTACAAATGTGTGTGCTTCAGCTGCCTGTGTGCCTGGGTTGGGCAATGAACGGTATGCCTGGTGCACTCACATGTATTTGTTAATTCCCACTTCTCCAGCAGTCCTGCCCCTGGTAAGGGGAAGACACTGACTGCTCTGCCTGCCATCATGTTAGCTTCAAGGTACAGGAGGGAAGAGCAGGACTTTCCTTAGCTGATATAGGGGGGAAATATTTACAGTTGGAAAACAAAGAAACCATGCTTTCTTTAGAGAGAGTTTTTGGTTTTTTTCCAAATAAATGGTTTTACCCTGGGTTAGTATCGAAGAGATGTAAAAGTTTGCCTTATGGTTGAATGATGGTTTATTTTGGTTTTAATCTCCCTATTATAGGGGTTTGGAGTACTTTTGTGAAAGTTTATAAGACTGTATTGGTTAGAAATTATTCCTCTCTCCTGTTTTATCTAGCTCGGTTTTAATAGTAGCTTACATAACAGTTATTTCTTCTGTAGAACTGAGGAAGAACTGGCAAATTCAGTATGTGGTTCAGACAGGCTGGTCCTCTGCTAGGCTGGGGTTTGGCTCTTGCTTGCACTGAAACCAGGTGTAAAATTCCCAGTGTGTCTCAGTTTGGCTTTTCTGTGACTCTGCAGCACTGATCTGCATATGGAAACTCCTGAACTGATGTTTTCCAGTGTTGAGAGCTTTCAAAACCAAGTCTGTATTTGCCCTGTATTTGTTTAAACATAGAAAAAAAAATATCAGAGCTTGTTCTGCACATTTGAAATCCCAGTCTTCTCTGTAAAAACCAGGTCAAATATTCTATGTATTTCCAAGCCTGTCACTAATTTGTGTGGCTAAGTTGACAGTAATGGATATTGAAGATCGTACTGTTGCCCTTTAAGTAGGGCCTCCATTTACTTTAGTGAGATATTCACCAGATGCAATGCTTGGAAGGTCAGGTTTTGTGTCTTCACTTTGCTAATGTAGTGCTATTATTAAAATTCCTCCTCAGCTGATTCCTAATGGCCGCATCGTTGGAAGCTTTAAGTTACGGTATGACAGTAGTGTAGAGGGCAAGAAACTAAACAAAAAATCCTAATGCAAATCTTACTTAAAAGAAATCATGGGAATTGGCCTCACATATAATGGCTTCCTTGGTGGCTGCTGTGGTTAATGTAGCTGCTCAGTTTAATAGTCCAAACTGTTGGACTGGAAGAAGAATTGGGCTGAGGAAAGATAAAGGTTCAGTGTATACTAAGCTAATGTTTGGTGACTTTTTTCAGTGCATGAAACACTGCTAGTATTTCTACAGTGAGATGCAATAACACAAATATAGAAATAGAAAAAATGGGAAGGCTAACTTGGGAATTCTAATACACATAACTTTCAAAACAAATTTATTTTTGGCTTTTTAATTATGTGGGAATGTTCAATATCACTTCTTTTTGAATTCTAACTTTGAAAGGAAATAAGAAGTTAAGATTTCTGCTTCTACTCATAGCTCTGAAGTGCCTCTTAAAGGCCTGGTAACTTACCAGCAAAAGTAATGGGTTGCCCTACCTGTAAGCTCCTTGAGGCACACAAAAAAAAAAGGTCTGGGATCTTCTGCTTTTTGAAATTCTGTGAGAATGTGTTGTATGCTCTGCAGTGCTAAAAGCTGCGCCTCTCTCTCTTAACTTTCTTTCTGATTTTTCACCATCATTCTTGTATCTATGTACATTTAATTATTTTTCTTCTCTTGGGTCTCAAATAGAAGAATAAAGGTGATGACCTCCCATTTTGCTGACAAAGGCTACTGTAATAGATAGCTGAATATTTCTTGTGGGTGCCAGGATGAATGACTGTTTTGTGGATGGATGCTGTAGTAGACAGAGGTATTGATTAGGTTTCACTGTAATAAACATTGCCAGATGTTATCTCAGTGTGTACTGTTTGCATTAGTAAACAGATAATTCCTCCAGAGAACAATTATTCCCTATAATGTTTTTTTAAAAAGTTTATTATTGTCTCCTTTTATATGTCTAGAGTGAGCTTCCTCTGCTTCATATGCAGCTTAAGAATCTCAATAGGACATGTGAAACTAATTGCAAAATTCAGCTCCCGCCCTAGGTTCAGATAGCATGTCAAGGCCAAATCTGTGGTGACATTTTCACTTTGGGAACTCTTTCTTCATCTGAGACTCTATCCTGTAGGAAATACATAAGCATTATTTTTTTCCTCCAGTGTTACTGTCCATCCTGGTGAACACCTTGTCATGCAAATGTCACAGTAAATGTCTGCATTCTTTCACTCTCAGTAAAGACTCTCAGCTTGTAAGTCACTGGATACACAAGATGATGATGAGATCCCAACGTATGCTTAGGGACTGAAGAAGGTAGTATAACACCAGTGCTTGTGAGCCCAATATGTTCATTATCAAGTAAATTAAACCAGCTCCAGGTAAGGATCTGATGTTCCACAGAGACCAAGGATTGTAGCAGTCTGTATTCACCGATCAAACTGTGAAAAATCCCACCAGTGTGACAAGTACACCAGTGCACATATCTCTGAGCCTGTGTGTGGCACCTCCTGCATCTAACCTTGGTTAGCACTAAATTTTTCCTTGCAACAGCCAAGGCAGATTGAGCCATACATAGCTGGGCTTTGAGTTCTCTCTGGTGTTATCAGCAGTCTCAAAAAGCAGAGCAAGTTCCCAAGTGTTTTTTGTTGGTTTTTTTTTAAAGTGTAGTCAGTGTCCATAAAAAATCGTGTTAAATAAGAGCTGAAATTGTCTGCTCTGGCATTTTGAAAATGGTGTATTTTTATTTTCAGTGCAGTTATACCTCTTTCACTGAAAGAGTGGTTCCTTGCTCCGCTGACTTAAACCGTCTTGTAGTTTATGATTCTGAGTCGTATGCTAAACACTGACTTCCACAGAGATACTGGTTCCCTTGACAAATTGGATCAATCTGGAGACTCCCTAAAACATACTTAAAACAGTTTTGTAGAATTAGAAAGATCCAATGTGTACTTTATTACCTCAGAGCAAAATAAGAGGGAAATATCTGACCTTCCTGCCATCTTTTCCTTGTTTTATTCATGAATACTTTCAGTGATGTCTCTGGAAATTATGAGGATAACTACTTCTAAAAAATCTCTGTAAAACTAGGAATTCTTGGCTATTGACAAGGGATCCCTATTTCTCATCTCACCTTACTTTGAATAGCCAAGTGCATGTCCAAGCAACAGCCACTGAATGAACAATTTCAAGTTGCATGCAAACCTGACTCATCATCTGTGCATTTTTTCTTATTTCTAAGGAATAAAGATCACATGTGAAATATAACAGAAAGGCACCAGAGTGCACATCTGAAGGTGGAATTTGCATTGGCTGCACTTCAGCACAGATGGTGGAAAAACTTAAATCTACTCTTGGGTCCTGAGACCTTTACCCCCCTCAGGTTAGCGAATATATCTAAGGGAGGAAGCTGGAGTAGCTATTTCCCAATTGATTTTAATGACTCATGCTCCTTGCAAGGAGTCATGGGAAATGTGCCTGAGCATCCCTATTTTGTTGGATGCTGTACGATGTTTGTTAAGTGAAATATCCTTGTTAATAGCTTTGTTAATCAGTTGTTTCTCCAAATAAAATAAAAAATGCAACACAGCCCTCATCATGTTTGGTATTCTGTGAAACTAAATGCCTCATTTATTCCTCTGACCTGGGCAGGAGAACTGGACCATATAATGACCAAAACCTGTGCTTGCTCTGTGGGCCTTTTGATTTTTAAGGGGTCAGCAGTGCATGGACTTACTGCTTCTTCCTCAGGAGTTATGGTGGAAAACCTTTGCTCTATTCTTTTCTATCCCTCTCTGTCTTTCAGCTCTGAAATGATACAGGGGCACACCATAAGTCACTTTCTAGTTTGGGGGGAAGGTTAGAACTGCTGAAGTCTTGGAGAACAGTTCATGGTTTAGGTAGATGTTGCAGCACATAGCTGAAGTGATTACAGGTGGGTTGTTTTGTTTCCTGTTTGGTGTGTATATATATATATATGTATATATATATGTGTGTGTGTGTGTGTATGTATGTATTTATATGTTTCCTTGTGCTTTACATTTGTCTGAAACAACTCCTGTTTATTATGATCGGTTCCCAGGATAAAGTGGGAAGTCTGTCTCTAAGACCAGTTAGGTTTTGGCATCTTGTCTGTTACTGTGTGCACTGATGCTAGTTAATGCTCACTGAGGCAGTGGATTTGTGATTCTAGTTCTTGGCCTGAAGTGGATTGAGATTCATAAAAAATAATCTCAAATCACAAAGCCACCATGGGAGGCTTATAGCTTCTGTGACTATCTCACTTGGGCTAGATTTGGATCAGCAATCAGAAGGTGAATGGTTTTGTTCTTATCCCACTGCCAATTTCCTGAGCTAACATAATCTGAGTGTGCGTGTTACAAAACTTTATTTTCCAACTGAATGCGTTCATCCTTTAAAAACAGGTTTAAAAAATAAGGGACAAAATGTAAAGGAAATTTAACATCCAAAAAATACAGAACAGTGCTCAGGACTTTGACTTGGCAGGAACTGATGTTTACATATATTTTAGTCATTACTAAGAGTTGTTAGCACAGGGGATTGATTGAGAGAATGATTGTTGCTGTAGAATGATGATTTAATAAGAGAAAATCTGATAGATTTGACATGCTACATAAAATGTGCAGAATAGTTATTCTTTGGGGAATTGCAACTTTTGTTTGTGCCCCTTACAGCTATGTTTGTTCTGTGCCTTTCCACATTCCCCTTTCCTGCTGTTACTCTCATTGCTAGAAATCATTAGTTTTTACCATTTTTACACATCACCCCAAGAAAAGCATACATGCACACCATTTTCCTTCCCTTTCTTGCTTTTTGTCACACCTTTGCCTGGTCTGTTCTCCTAACACCTGTGGTGTTCAGTAGGGCAATTGAAAAAATACCCTGTTCACTGTCTTCAGAAGATGGCTACCGAGAGCTCCATTTTATTTGTTCTTTGCTAGCACTTTCTCCATATGCACTCCCTACTGCTCCGACTGATTATTATTTATCTGTTACTTAGTCCGAACGAGATGCCTGGTGCTTTATAAGCCAGAAAATGAAGGATGTCTCAACTCAAGGAAGTTGTTGTACAGGACAGATAGATGAAACAGCCCTTCTATTGTTTGCATCTTTACTGATGATCTGTACTCTTTCAGTTTTCAGCAGTAATTTATGAGCGGGTTTTGTAGTTTTTTTCTAAATCTGAAGTACCCCATGCCTCTGTGAAGATCTTACTGCAAGGGTTGTCAGTGTGTTTGGTCTGCTGTAAAATTTCATGGTTCCTGCAGGCAATGCCCAAGTAATACTGATTACCTTGACTTAAGCTGCTTTTAGGCCCTTGTAATGGAGAGAGGGTACGGTAATGTCAGAGGCTGGGCTAGAAATGGTCTTCTGCTTGCCTTGGATAAATGTAGGGCTAGCCTTGGTGCTTTTACTCAATGAATAATAATAAAAAACAATCCTAGAGTCTGATTACAACAAATAAATTCCATAACACCCTCTGCACTGTTTCTGTTGTTGTGCCAAAGAGCATAACATAAAATGACTGAGAACAGCACAACAACAATTCAAAACAACAGCACACAGTAGTGTAATTGGACCCTAAGCATATAAAAATAATGGTTTGAAAGAAAAAAAGAGGGGGGAAAAAAAGGCAAAAATGGATGCCATGGACTGACATCAGGGACAGTGTCATGAAACTGCAGTAAGATGCATGAGCCTAGTAGAAAGAAAAAGAGAAGGGGGTGGGGGGGGTGGTGAGTTACTTATGAATCAGTACAACTGTGCTTTGTTCTGCATGAGTGTTTTAATAGAGCAAGTGTAATATAAGGATCAGGTGGGCTCGTGGGAATGGAACAAAAGGTTTTGTAAAATTAAAGCAAAATAATTATAGCTCTAGGTGTAGAGTGAGCACACTCCAGCAGTTGATAGCAGGAACCTGCTCAGAATGGAGAAGGGAGGAGGGAGGGAGATGCAGTTGGAAAGCTCTTTTTAGTTTGTTTTTTAATATATACGTACATGCACATCCATATACACATGTGCATATATATAATACAGATTTGTATATGGATTTTAACAAAGACTTTAAATCAGTGACAGTTGTATGCAACTTTAGAAGTGACTAATATACCCACACACAAAAATGCATTAAAATGAAAATTTAAGGAATAGTCTCAAATGAATTAATTAGCAACCAAAAAAAAAAATTAAAAAATTGCAGCAGAGTAGTATTGTCTTTCTAAGGGAAGGAAGGACTAAAGTCTAAAACAGAGACCATCCTTTGACGTGGAATTTGAAGATGTTCTTGCTGTAAAAGCCCCAAGAGGAGTATGTGAAGAATGCCCAGCACTCTAATAAACCAAATTCTGAAGTTCCAGGAGTCAATGGTAAATGTCAGCTTCTGGGGATCACAAGGAAGCTGTCAGCAATATATTGTGTTTCAGAATCTCTCACATTTGGGCAAAGCAGTCTGCTGTGCTCTCTTGCAGAAAAAAAGCTGTTTTCTACCTGAATTTGAGTAGTTTACCAGCAGAATGAGATCTTGGTTGATCACCGGGTGGCCTCTCTGTGTCTGGTTGAGTGCCTTTTCCTTCCTTGACCATGTTCATATGTATATGGAGAAAACTGTACTCAGGTGTGGGTCCTTCTCTATGTTTGCTATGTTATCAGATTCTGAACACTTTGAACCTTCTACTTTGAGCAGTGACATCCAAACAAATCTGTTGTTTTTATTTGTAGATACATTGAAAGAGAAAGAAATAGTGAATTTTAGCAGTTGCCCCTTTAACTCCGTGTATGTGTGACATCCTGTCCTGTGTTTTAGGATGGGTTTCCTTCCACTTTCCTGCTGCTATGTGCAATGTTACAAAGAATATGAGCAACTACCTGTAGTAAATTGGACCTAAAGCGAGGAACTGGTTTTGTTACAGGACTTCCCTGCCATGGTGGATGGTTGCTGATGGTGGGATGGTTGCTGTCTGTGGAAAGAAGGTTCAGTGGAGCTCACAAATTGTATTCACAGGCACAGCTACTACAGATGGCTGGCATGCCAGATAAGGCCTTGGCGAGGGAGGGGGGTGATTAGCCTGCCTCCCACCACATTTCCCCTTATTCTGTAGTCAGATTTCCTTTCTTCAGAGTTTGTTCAGGATAATTGTTCACAGACAATATATTTTTGTGCTCACGGTGCAATCAGAGGCTGTTCTCACTTGAAGCAGAGCACATCTTTTAGGTAGTGCTTTCTGCCAGAATGTGGAGGCTGAGATCAGAGTGAAGCTTTATGAGCTCCATTTGGTGCTTTTTACTTCCGTCTTGTTTCTGTCTCTGCAGGGGACGTGAAACTAGATTTGTCCTGTTTCCACAGCAGGGTTTTGGTTTATTTTGTTTTTCCAAAGCATTTCATTCGGTGGCGCAAATCCAGAGGAGAGTGTGTTGCAGAGATGGATTTGAATGTCAGACAGAGTTGTGATTATTAAAACTCTTTGTTGTAAATCATAGAAACTAGGGAACAGGAGGCCCCTGTTCAATACAAATATTTTGCAGTTAAAATATCACTAAGTATTTACCCCTTAATGTAAAGAGCACTGAGAAAAGGTAATTTGGTAAAAGGGTTGCTTATGAGGTCTGAATCTCAAGACTTATATTCTGCAGTTCTCCTCAAACTCTCCTTTCCATCTGCCTTTTTTTTTCATCTTTGAGGTAGCTGCCTCATACCTCTAAGTGAAAGTATAGGATTAGACAAAAAAATCCCAGCCCAAACCAAACCAAAAAAACCTCAACAAACCACCCAAAGCAATAATAAAAAAGGTTTTTTCTAGGCCTTTAGGAAAAAGGAAAAGAAAAAAGAAAAGAAAAAAAGGGGAAAAAAAAGAAAGAAAAAGAGAAAGAAAGGAAAAAAGAAAAAGAAAAAAAAAAAGACACTTCAGTAAGATGATGCAGTACTGAAGATAGCCAGACACAGAAAAAGTTGAACATGTAGTTCCCCTTCTGTGTGCTACGACTGCTTCTCTCCTGTGCTCACCAGCTTTTGAAAACTCCTTTTTGTCTGTTTCATAGCATCAGTTATGTATCTGTGTTGATCTCACTTCCGAGTGATCTTTTAACATGAGCCTATTATGAAACCAAAGGTCAGTAACAGGCCAGGCATTTGATGGGGTAAGCACTGCACACTGGAAAGGGAGAGGTCAAGAATAGCTTGTCACATCCCAAGTCTTCGGATGTGCCTCATGAGCAGTGTGTTTTGCTGTTTAGGAACAGAGATGCTGCAAAGTTTCAGTCTAGCTCTCATTCACAGCAAGACACAATATGCCACTATCTGTCATATTCCAAGTCCTTGCAATGCTATTGAAGTCCCAGATTTTTGGCTTCTTTTGAGATAGACTCATTTTCTTCCTTGCCATTCCAGTAAATTCAATGTACATACATACACATGCATATTCACATAAACGTAGTGTTATTTTTTTTCTCAGCATGAAATTTCAAAGAAGGAACAAAAGCATAGGATTTTTTCCCATGTGCTTTCATTTTCTGACAAACTTTCGTAAGTAGTTTATATGCCAGCTTTATTTTTGTCCATTCACTCTGCTGTGAGTGGAGTCTACAGGATTAAGAACAGTTCTCGATTACAACAAGCATTTATATAATAACGTATAGTTATATTATTTATATAGTAAAGCCTGTTCTAAATTGTGCTAAACAAACCAACAAAAAAGGTAGTATTTTCACTTTTGCTCAAAAATTTGATGTAAACACTGCTGTCCCTTTCTTTGCTTTTTAACCTGATTATTCTTTTCCTAGTCTGTAAGAGAATGAATCTAGTCTGGCTAGAGAATTTGCACTCTGATTTTCTCATAAGGAAGATGAAGTTTTTTAGATAACAGTGGGGACAATTTCTGGTCTTATTGAAGCAGTTGGCAGCTCTCCAGATGATTTGTTATGAGATTTGGCCTTGAGAAAAAAGGATCAGTCACACTCATCTCCTTTTTATTCTGAACTAGAATGACCCATATCTCTACCCAGTGATGGCTGCCTAGGATACTAGCAGTGAATTTTTGGAAAATGATCAAAAGTTCAAATATATGCAAGAATGCATGAAACCCACTGTCTAAGAGACCAGAGAGAATGCTGTTGGCCACAGCAAAATGCGTGATTAAATAGAACCAAATAAAATGGAAGCTTGTTATGAAAGATGGTTTAGTTATTTTTCTGTTTAATACCATGTTAGGATGAGGCCCAAAACAGTTCTTTCAGACCTAAACTTATATAATGTCTTTCTGCATTATGTAAAATCTTTTGATTGCAGAGCACTATAAATGGTGCAAAACAAAGTGTCTTCTCCAAGTTCCCTACAGTGAGCAGCTTAGTAGAATTTAGTTTTAGTTTGTATTAGGACTTCATGTCCTCAGAGAACAGATTTCTGCCCCTTTGATCTCTAGATATAAAAATCACTGTTTCCCATGTTTCCCAGTGGCTACAGAAGATCACTTGGTCCCCAGAAAAGAGCCAGGGAGATGTGGAATTGAGGACCTCACAGCTCTAGTTCATTCCCAAGTATGCTGCTGGCTTGTGTAATTGGAAAAAAACAATTATTGATCTGAATTAATCCCTATTTCTCAAGTGAACTTAAGAGCACTTACTTTCCTTAAAAGCACACATAAAGAAAGGAAGAAGGTAATGTAGAAGGCATAGATATTCTCTCTTAATGTAAATTCTTTTGTGGTTTTGTGTGTGCAGGTAGTCTGCAAAGTAAATTCACAGGCATATGATTTTATGTGTCTGTATCCCATTCAGTGCCCCTCCCATTGGAGAGGACTTGATCAAAACCAATACTCAGATCCAACAGTTTCTTCTGCCTTTTGGAGGTCAAAGAGAATAGAAGATTTCATGACACTGTAGTTGTGTCTGCAGCTGAAAGCATTTCACTGACAAGTTGCTGTCTGGAGTTTTGTCTTTCAATATTTCTTGTAGGAGGTGAATTTTCCAGTCGGTTTGACTTTGCTGTCAAAAAGTCAAGTAGTTTTTGGTTCTTTTGTTGTTGTTGCTTTTAATTTCCTCTGATTAAGTTAATAAAATGTTAAGAGTAATTGAACTAAGGAGAATTTTAAATCTGAGGGGTTTTTTTTCCTAATTCCTAACCTGGTAAACAAGCTGCTTCTATCCATCTTTACAGAAATAATTTAAAGCCACTCTGCTGAAAGTATAGTGTAAAAACATCAGTTCTCACTTCAGAGACAAAACCACTATGATGACCTTCAAGCCTTGTGTGTTAAAGTCACAAGTAAAAATAATGCTTTTCATTATTGTTACCTCAAGGTTACTTTAGGGATAAGGGTTCCTGTGAAGATCAAACAAGATTTTTTTTTTTTTTTTTTTGTCTTGCACATCCTCACTTATACCCAGATTATGCCCTCTGTGAATATACTAAACCACATACTTTGTGGCCTTGAAGCTGGAGGGAGGATAGCTTGGCATTTTTTAGGCTCTGATCAGCAGACCAAAACAGATCCAGCTTTTCTTCTCATCTCTGGCTCAGTAACCTTGAAAAAGTCAATAATATATTTGTGCCTACATTCCCTAACTGTAAAAGGAAGGGGATGCTATTTCCCTGCTGCAGACGTCCTGTGAAGATAAACCTTCTGCTAAAACCTGTGTGGGTTGGGTTCCCAGCCTGCACCATTAGTGGTGTGTTTTTTTCTCCCAGCACATGGTCCTGGAGATCCACCAAGAACTCATCCATGCTTCAAGGGAATCACAGCAGGTCTCTCTGTTCCTTCCTGAGCACACCTTGTCAGCAACTGCTTTGGGAAAGCTCCGCATCTCTCACTGCGGAGTTAGGGCTGTTGACACAGTGACTGACACTTCTGTACAGTCTTCTCACCCTTGGAGAAAGCAATGATTGAACTTTGCCCATCCTGATCCATTAGTCTGAGTTTTTGATCCTCTTTACAAGGGTGAAAGTGGTGATTTTAGAGCTGTAAGGTAGTAATTCTTCTGTGATTTATATTTATAATGTTTTTCTGAAGCCTTATTCACATAGGCTGTTCATACGTGTCCCAGATACAAATAGGAAGACAGTGTTTCCTGTTCCATCTGCTTCAGTCTAGAACAATTTTATCCACCATTCAACAGGGGAAAGCAATTCTGATTTAAATGGCACATAAGCTACTTGTTATTAGTCTGATAGGATAAAGTATTGTGGTTTTTTCCTGATGAGTTTTTAAATCTGATCTGGAAATAAGTGCATGGCTTGAAATCTCAAGTGGAGGTGTGGAAAAAAAGAATACTTGGGAAATGTCAGGGCCTGGAACTGTGCATCAGTGATGTCTGCTTCATACTTGGATTTTTTTTTTTTAATCTTAATTATTTTTAATTTAAAAAAAAATTTTTTTTTTTAATCTTTGGAATGATTTTTCTCTTCTCCAGCAACTTGTAGCAGAGATAGGCAGGAAACCCCATATGAAAAAAAACCTACAGGTGAGCAAATACTATCCCCTTGTAGGCACCAATTTTGGAAATAAATGATTAACAAATGCAACCTCTTTACTGATTCCCTAAATTCCATTGTCACTAAGTAACAGACTCTGCAAACTGTACTTCCACACCTAACCTAAGTACTAGTAATATCATATTGTGATGTTGTGGAATAATGTACTGTTGAATGTGTACTGAAAATAGATAAAAGGCTTATTTAATGAAAAAAATCACTTTTGTATAGAGAGCAAAACACAAAGTTCATCTGCTTGGACTGAGGCACATATTACTATGTACCTCCATAGCTTCCTAACTTTGCTAATAGTGATGGCGTTTATCTGCTCCCAGAGTCCTATCTGGAAAACTGCCTGGCTGCACTGGACATTGGTTCCTGCCAGGAGACAGCTTTTCAATGGAGAGGTTTCCGTAGCGAGCTGTTTCTTACTCATCATCTACTCGTTCTTCCTTAAGGCATTGCTGCTTTGAGTCAGATTTGGGGCGTGCTCACACCTTTACAAATTTTGTGTTAGCTGTATTTGATTTTAATAAAGTGGCTCAGGTTTGTATTGGTGTTATTGAGTTGAAGCTGGTCTGTTGATTTTAGTGGGAGTTTACCTGATTAAACACAGAACACTGAGCAGCTGAATTTAAACTATACTGGACCAGCTGAATCCTTCAGATTGCCTGGCTAAAGTACTTAAATGTGCACCCAGTTTGATTGATCTTTTTCTCTTTTCCTCAAAATTAGTGTTGTCTTTATTTTTCTTGTTTTGGTGCTACTATCTTAATTTTTAGGTAACTAAAGATGCTCAGACATAGATAGTATGTAGTGGTGGGACATGTTAATTAATGCTGACTGTTAATCATCGGGGAGATGGGACAGAGGTGTTAGTACCAGGAGCCTTTGTGACACTGGCAAAAAGGACCATGATGTTTTGAGAGAATTTTTTTTTTTTTGCTAGACATTGCTATAAAAAGCCAATCGAGCCTCAGAAAATAAAAATACCTTTGCAAGTGTAAGCAAATAGCTGCTGCAAGCAAGGTGAAGACAAACATAAGGCTAAAAAGTTAGAGTGACCATGTCCTTTTTTCTGTCAGTTGGATTTGGAAGAGGCTCTTACCAAAAGGTGCACGTTAAGATACGGGGCTGTGTTCAGCCCTGCTGCTAAGGCATCATGACATGTGAGCGCTCAGTCCCCAGGCTGCATGGAGAGGAGGGACTGCTGCACTTGGCCACCATCCCTCAGGGGACGAATGTGAAGGAAGGAAGCAGATCACAGTGTATGAAGTCTGAAAAGTGACAGCGTTTTGCACTGAAGGCAGCTGCGTGAGGTTACCTGAGGACAACGTCTGGCTCTACTAGCTGATTGCTTAGAGCATTTAAAAAAAATGCAGTTAATGGGGGCACCTCCTAAGCAAACCAGATATCCCTTTTACCATGCAGTCCCTGTTCAGAAAAGTAGAATTTCACATTAATTACACTAGATGAGTAAGAATTTGTTATGTTCTGACATTATCCAATAAATTCCCATTTAACCCAGTTGTCCCTATTAAGTGTGTCAGCTTTTATTTCAAAAGCTCTGCCATGCAAAGACAAATTAGTATATGTGGAAATATGTAAT
Organism: Calypte anna; assembly: GCF_003957555.1. Taxonomy (NCBI): domain Eukaryota; kingdom Metazoa; phylum Chordata; class Aves; order Apodiformes; family Trochilidae; genus Calypte; species Calypte anna. The sequence goes on from NC_044244.1 coordinate 81,503,097, forward strand.
TTAAGACAACAAAAATTAGTAAGCCCTTATCCCTTTTTCAGGAAGAATTATTTATTACAGAATATTACAACCTCTGCTTGCTTACAGCTGTTTATAAAAAAACTGACTTTTGTTCACACTGTTAGTTTTTCACTGCTAAGCCTTAACAGCAGAATTTTACTTGTCACTTCCATTTTTTTAATGTACTTTAATTTTCTTTAAAGTTTCGTTTTCAGAGTACCATCTAAATATTGCAAATTTGATCTGAAGGTACCTCCTAAGAGCTACCCTTCTCTGCCTTTGCCTTGTTACATGCAGCATGTACTAGACTATAGCAAGATTTAATGCTGAAATGCTTTGTTTATATCAGTATAAGTCAAAGCCTAGGGGAAAGCAATTAGTTTAACTTACATGCAGATAGTATGTAACTCTGTTAAAACAAAGTTCTTTCTTTTTTCCAAAGATTTTCCCTCACAGATAGCTGTGTGAGAGCAGGTCAGCTTCTTTGTTCTTGAATTCCATGATTACTCTGTTGATTATGCCAAAGGATAGAGAATAAGCCCTAATGGGGTGCTTGGAGGAAGTTCTCCTGAAGGCATTTCTGTAGCGAGGTGCATCACCCCATCAGATGTGTTTTCTGTCTCCTTTTTGTTAGAGCTTTCACTGGCAAACCAGTTTTAGGGAAAAAAGGGGCAATGCACTCAAATGCAATCTTGACCTTTAAAATGCTGTTTATTCCTGCATCCTTTTATGCTTTGAAGGGTGCATGGAGGAGATGGTCAGTACCCTTACAAAGTTTAGGAATCTCCTTCTGTTAAGTTGCTGTTTGACAAGGGGGATTGAGAGGAAAGTTAAATAATTTCTACAATTAGCTAGCAAGCATTTTGGGCAAATGACACTTAAAGATATATGTGTACAAGAAACCTTGCTGTAACTCGACTGGTTTTTAGGAGCCGATACATGGAATATACAAAACATAAATGCAGTTTACTAGGGGTGTTTGATGTCTCTGCTGTTTGTGTTCAGAACATGATGTTTTAGAATGCATACTTGGATGTGAGGAATCATCCCGTGGTTTGAATTTGCAGAAAATCCATGGTTTCCTGCAACATCACTGCATCATATAAGCTGCACACAGTCCTTCAAAATGCAGTAAAGTATCTGTGATGTGATGTTAATTTTCAGTTTGGGGCCCACAACTTATTTTCACTCATATAAGAAGTAACCAGATCCAAACTAATTTTGAGAGATGGAACATTTCTATCTTGAAATTGATTTAAATGGAGTCTTTCTTATACAATTCATTCCAGGTGGTCATTTTTTATTTCTACTCACTACAAGGGTGTTCCTGTTCTCTATTTCAGAACCTAGATTTTCAGTTAGCAATTAATGTGTGTGATTCAAGTCACTCCTTCTGTATTTTATTAATTTTTGCCAAATATAGTATTACTCTGCCTACTGTTGATTGAGCAGAATGGAACTTGCCTACACAAAATTTCTTAGGAAATACAATTTGCACATCCAGATTTCTAACTACACCCACTCTCCCCATTATTGCAAGGTGTTAATCTAGTTGTATGATGCTGCCTGCACAGATGCATATATACACACGTACTTCTTTAAAAATAGGTTGTGTCTAAATCCTTAGGAAAGAGCTTGAATACTGTGTTTTTCTAGGTCTGTGTGCTCACTGAATATTTAGCCCTTGTGGTTACTGCAGTAGAGTTTTTGTGAAGGCTTTCCCATGTTTTTAGAAGGTGCTTTTAGTAAGTAGTTCAATCCTAAGTAACGACTGAGTTCTTTTGCAGCAAAATAGCAACTAATTTTAAAAGTAATTTAAAATTTACTCATATCCATTTTAACAGCACTTTTGATTTGAGCAGTTCTCTTCCAGAAATCTACCCTGGAGAAAATGTTTTTAATCAGGTTAAAATGGAGGCAAGATAGGAAAAAAATTTTTGCTGTGGCTTGACTGCAGCAGTGCTAATGAGCTCTGCTCTAATACATGAAGGAACATATGGCCCCCAACTGAATACAAACTGGACACAAAGCAGTAATTCAGCTGAGATGTCCTGAATATTGTAAACCGGGTAAATGTGGTTGAAGGTGTTTATAAACAGTGGATGAATCCCACACACTGACTCACTGCCTTCTAACGTCCGGGGCTCAAGGTGGTATTTGTAAGAGTATAGAAAATGACCAGTAGAGGGAATTCTGAATGCTAACAACGTAGCCAAGTGAAGTGTTATTTAATGAAGAAAAGACTTCTTGTGCTCATGACGCAGCAAGAGGCGGATTATGGAGAGTTCGAGTTAGGAGAAGAAAAATCACAGGACAAGCAAACTGAGTATTTGTTGGCAAATAATTGCTCTCTTAAGCTGTGGCTCTCTTCCGAAATTCTTGGCATTCCTGAGCACTAGAACCGTTTTCAAAAAATGCATTGTTACAGAGTAGATGTAAAAAAAAGTCTCAAAGGCTGATGGTACAGACTTGCACAGGTAAGACTGTGTGTATTTACTGCATGTATTTTTTCTGAAACCTTAGATTGTTCACCATTTATAGGCTTTTTTATTATTATTATTTTCCCTCTTTCTGAGAGAACCGGTGTTTTGGTTTCACAGTATTTTGTCTAAAAGTTGGGGAAGTGGAGATAGGCTTCTGGGCTGCAATGTGTACTTATCTATCAGCATAGATTTATCAATATGCAAGAAAACAAAACAAGCTTGTGGGAGAAGTTATAGGGCCCAGTTTTATTTAGTTTAAATGGGTTCTGGTTTTGACAGAGGTGCATCTAATTAAAAAGCTACATGACAGCTCAGTGTGGGGCAGGAACATAAGCCCTTATATGCTTGTGTTTCAAGGATGTCTAATTTCAATAGAAATGAGGCTTGTGAGAGGCTGCAGGGAAGGATCTTTTTCTAAGCCATTCTTAAGGATTGCCTGCATCTCCAGGGCTTCTCCAGGCCTGGCTTCCCAGGGAAAATGCGGTGTCTGGGAACACCTCTCCCTATTCTCTCTCTCCTGCATTCAGTTTGCATACCTGTCTCAAAATTTGGCCACTTTCAACGAAGTTTGGTGTATGGAAGTCTCAAGATAGCTAAGCCTCCACATGTTTTGTCGAAGTAGGAAGATATTTAAAGGGGAAAAAGTCTTTTAGTGACCTTACTGAGGGAGAGGCTGCCCACAATTTTACCCAAAATTACATACCAGAGACCCAACATGGTCAGAAATCTAAGTGCAGAGCTTTTTTTTTTTTTTTTTTTTTTTAATTCCACATATAATTTTTTTTTTAAATTATAAAAAAAGATCTGTTAGGGAGTGGAAATGTATTGGTGGTTAAGAATACTCTTCCTTAAAATTCCTTATTCACAGCTTAAGCAACAAATAATGTAACAGTAAAATTACCAATTTTTGTCAAATCTACAAAATTTTCCTTATTTCAGTTCCCCATTTCATAATATGTATTAAAAGGAGTGGGCAAAACAGTCTCACTTTTCAGAAGTAAATGCAAATAGCACATACCCTGGCAGAGCAGAAGTTTTCCTTTGATTTTATAGGGATTTAATTTTGGTTTTACAGACCCTGTTCTGATGAGGTATCCAAGCTGAGCACTAGATTGATGGCATGTATGGATTGCAGATACCCCTCTAGGAAGCCACACAGTAAGCATCATAGAATCCAGTATCACAATCTTCTGAAAAAAGGCTAAGTTCCCCATAAAGAGTGATGGTGATTTAACCTTTCCTACAGGGGTAATTTCTCCTTAATAAGTATCAAATGGAAGTTGGTTTATGTCTTTAAACATGGGCAGTTTTCAGTCCTCGTACATTATTGTATCGTAATTGTAGTTATTCTGTTTATTCAGTACTGTGCTAATTATTTTTATAATAACAATAATATATTTATTATTGTTATAATGGTTTATATTATTGTTAGTATTACAATGGCTGTAATTAGCCCTTTTTTAACTCGTAAAATCTTGGCCCTTCTGATATCTTGGGTACAGAGTACTGCAAGTTAATTATATAGTATGTGGATGAAAAATAATAATCCTTTTATTGGTTTTAATGTTCTGCCTTTTAGTTTTAATGACCGTCCCCTCTTTTCTTGGGAGGTCAGATTTATTTTATTTTCACTGTGCAGTTACATTTATATCACTTCCGCTATGTTCAGCCTTTTTCATTTTCAGTGTCGGTTTGAAGCTTTCTAAACTTCTCACATACGGAAAGCTCTTGAAGGCTTTAATGAGTCTTCTTGCTCTCTGAACCCTTTTTGTTTCCTCTCTAGCCTGTTTGAGAGAGGATGATCAGGGTTGACTGCAAAATCTGAAGTAATGGCATAACGCTAACTCACGTAACTGCATTATAGTGTTCTGAAAAACATTGCCTTTGGACCCCCAGTCTCTGTGAGGTACTGAACAACCCCACCAAATCCCTGTTTCCTTTTCCTGAGTTGTGCTCTGTGAACTTACTGTGCATTCAGGAATGGAAGCAGTGCATATTATTTCTTTATTTCTGGTAATGGCAAAGCCTAACTACAGAATCCTATGGAAAGGTTTTTTGAAGTTGAAAGAGAGATTTGTGGAGAAGGATCCTTGGACCTTGTGTGCAGCAAACTGGAAGGATTCCACAAGATGGGGATGGATGACATGGAAAGGAAGTACAGCTTGTTCTCTGGCTTCTAGACCATCTGCAAGTGACTTGCAAGAGATGAGAGGGTGCCAAACAAAAGCACAATTGTCATATAATGGAAGTGTGACTCAGTCATTGGTCTACTCTTACTGGAAAAAACAGGCAAAGCCTGGGACTGCTGCTTGGGTGGCACTATGATACTTTGTTCTTCTGAAAGATGTGTATTTCAGGCACTAATTCAAGACCATAAGTCATATTAGAATGTCTGGAAAAAGCTTTTTCAGTTTAGTTTGTCAAATGTTATCTTTGTATTTGTTTCTGCAGGGATATAGAGGCATATTATAGAAATACATAATACGAAGTCCCTGGGTCCAAGTAAAGAGTATCGAGCTGACTTTTGCTGGAAGCAAGTGAGTTTTGTTCCCATTCCTTTCCTCTTGCTTCTTCCTTCTTTTGCCTCTTTTTCTTACCTCTTACACCAGGAATTTTCTTTTTTTTCTTCCTTAGTAAAAATTCTGCCTGGCCTAGTATATTTTTCTATTGTAAATTATCACTTTCAGCATTAAGGTGATAAAACATTATTCCTTCTTGGTTGCCCAAGAGATAACAAATAGATTTTGAAAAGCAGATGGCTAAATGGAGAGCCCTGAGGTAGCACAGAGCTAACAGGTGCAGCTCCTTATTCAGATTCTGCAATGCAAAGAAATCCTGCTTCCCAGACAAATGAGGAAAAAAATGAAAAAACAGTGAAAAGGCATTATTTAAGAGTCCAAATACATATATTTTTAATTTGTATTTATGATAGGTGATGCAGGGATAGCATTTGTATGCTGGAAGTAGACATCCATAGAACAAGGAAAGCTTCATGGCTAAAGTGGAGTGCTGGAAGGTAGAGACCTTCATTGAATTCCATTGACTAGCCATTGATTAGCTGAGTATTCCTCTTTCCGTGCAAAACCAGAACAGTAGCAGAGGAAAAACCAAGGTATCATTTTACAGGTCATTGTGAACTCTTAATGTGAAAAGGTAAGGAAGGAGAAGTCTGTTACTCTTGAAATGCTACACACTGAGGCAACTCAAATAATGTTTCTGAAATGTGTAGAATAAACTGTTGAATACCTTAAGCAAAACAACACATGTAGATGATTAGCAAAGCAGGAAAAATCATAGCATCACTGTAACCTCTTTCTAGTTACATCTGTCTTACCTCACAGGTTTATTTTGGGGGTGTCAACATATGTAGCCAGTCTTCCAGTGGTTTAGAAGCAATGTCTGCATTTTTTCAGTTCTTCACGTTTTGATAGAGCTTGGCTTCCGTGAGCTATCAGTAACTTCAGATGCAGTTTATTTGGAGCTTTGTTCACACTACTGTGAATAACAATTCAGAATTAAAATGGTTGGTGGACAGAGATGCTTCATTCTTAATAAAGTAATTAGGTTCTAATCTTGTGATTGTCAGCTCGAGCCATTCAGTTGGAACTCCTGGCATGTGCTTACTGAATCAGGGTGGGCCATAGTGCAGGGCTGGGAACACTTCATTGACATTGGTACTTTTAAGCACATTAGATCTTGGGATATCAGAGGACTATGAATTGTTGATCATAACAGTTACCCTTGTAGAAGCAAGTAATTTATACAAGGCAACAAAATTATTTTCTTGCATTGCTAGAGATAGTAAAATGAGAGACTCTAGCTTCTAGGCTTTTAAATTGAGTACTGGAAAATAGGGTCTTGTTTTGCATTGAAAAATAAAGGCAAAGGAAACAAAGAGGGTAAATAATCAGATTTTTAGCTACTATTTAGAAATTAGGAATGGACAAATTATGAACGTGGCTCTTACTGCCCAAGCATTAAATATTGAAGCCTACATTCTAGATTGCATGCAGAGTGTTTCTGTTTGTTTAGACTTATTAGAAAAAAATTTATCATAATCACATTTTAAAATAATTGAGTATAGGCATAAGAAGGTATTATAGATTGATAATCTTGTGCGAAAGTTCTAGGAGTTTTGGAATGTGGCACATCATACTCTCAATTTTTCCATAAAAACAGTTTTCCATTAGTCATCAGGTTGAAGCAAGGTTTATAGACTTGAAAAACAAGTCATAAGAGCTATAAAACATTTTGGAAAGGTAAAATGACAAGGTTGAATGGGATGGAAAACTTTTTGAGCAGCTGGGAGAAAAGACAGTAATGTTGAGATTTTTTTTTCTCCTTTTGTTGAAAGACGGGGTCTTGATGGAGTCAAGCAGGGCGAATGCTGTAACCAGCTGTGAATATATGATACCTTTAGAGGAAAGATTGCTTTCCTGTTCCTGTGTTCAAATTGCCTTAGTGGGCCTGATCCTTCAGTACCACACAACTATTAACTGAGCTGAAGGAGATCTCCTGCAGCTGTGAGTAGTAATGAGCCTTTAGCATGTCTTTCCACATTAGCAGTAGAATGTTTCCTCTCTCAGTAGAAGACTCACTTTTCCATTATCAAGGTGTTACTTATTTTCTGCATATCTAAAGCATCTCTCAGGTTACTACACAATCCCTTCACTGTGAAGCCGTAGAAAATTCAAGCCAACACAAGTTCCAGAGAGCTTCCTTAAACTTGGATGTGAAAGGTCAACAGTGATGGAGGTTTCAGTGCATCAGGGTAGGAGTTTTGAAGGGGAGCAAGAGAGCCAATACCTTTAGGATTGTACTCAGAATATTCTATAAAGGATGTGGAAGACTCAAAGAAATACCACAAACACATCCACACAGGGACATGTTGGAGACAGAATGGGAGTTGTCATCCGAAACTGTGATGACATCTGAAATGGAAATAGGTGTAAGTCAGTGATAGTGTCCTTTTATGAAGACTTTTGTTCTTTTCATGATTTCTCCCTTTGCACCAGTTCACATGCTCTCATGTAACACAGAATTCACATGACCTTGTGAAATTACAAGAAGAGCAGAAACCAGACAAAATGCATGTTTTTACAAAAGACAAATAACCCAGTCCTCTTAGAAGTGAAGCACTTGGTGACCAGAGTTAATTCCCTGAAAACAATGCCTGAAGTGAGGTGGATAAAAATTACTTGGGAATGTAAGCTTCAAGTGCTGTGAGGAGGTGATGCTGCATGGCAGATGTACCTGAGATGTATGTGCTGACAGGAGGACAGGTTTGGGGTGTAGGAAGGCTTTTTATGATCAAACAGTGTAGCTCAGGGCAGCATTGGTTTTATGTGTGTGAATGATAGACAGTGGTGAAACAGAGTACAGCAGAATCCTAAACTGAGTGATTGTGATTGGGCAAATTATAGGGGGATTTATTCTCTCTGCAGCTATAGCTCAGATGATTTGGCTATGCTTTTTCTTTTTCTCACCCTTGTCTCAATTTATTTTGTATTATGTATCATACCTGTAATTGTATTCTCTGTTGTTTCTCTCCTGACATGTTTAATCCCCCGGCACAGTCTAGTCTTTATGTTTTCCTTCTCTTTCAAAGAGTCCCAAGAGAGAGAAACAAGGAAGGTAGATGTGTTTGACTTTGGAAAATGAGTTGATGCCAGTTGCAAAGGAAATAAAATGCATCACAAGGGTCCGCTGTGGGGCGGGGAGTGAAGATACTGCTCATTTGTGACAAAAAATTGCCTTGAAGACTGCTTCAGCTTGATCAATCTGAAACCTATGTCTCACTGTTTCCCTCAAAAAGGCTTTAATGTTCCTGTTTCTTTTGGAAGCGGACTTTATCTATCTTGAAATAAATCCAAAGCTCCCCAAATGTACTGTTTGCTTTCAGGCCTCAGCACAGGAGAGCTCTGAGTTGCAGTCTCATTGCAGAGGGGTTAGGAGAATGAACATTATATAGGCCATGAGCAAGGATAGCCAAAGAGTCCATATGCAACCAGCTTTATGGTGGCAGAGGAGCCACGTTGTTAGGCAGCGTGTTACTTCTGCAAGAGCTTTGAATCTGGGGACAATTGTGCTGTGCAATCCTGTTGGAGAATAGGGCCATGGCTTCTCCCTAGCCCTGTGCAGTGGGTGCAGTGTGCTTAGCCCACAAGAGGACAAGCTGTCAAGCTGCGTCTGGCACAAGGGATCCCAGGACAAAGGAGAGGCTCAAGCACTCACCCCTCTATGCAGGTAGTGCTGTGGGTGACTGCAAAGCTACAGTCAGATGGGGGGCAGTCTTAGACTCAACAAGTGAAACCAAAGAGATCTCTATTTTGCATGGGGCTCTTCTGGTTTGCTTGCAGGATGCAGGACTTCAGAGCCTGCGTGAAGGCAGAATAGGATTCATATGATGCCTTCTTGTTTTCAGGGTTGTAACTCTGTTAATCACTCCTTCAGAGAATCTCAGTCTTGATGGGTCAATTGGAGTTTATCGTTACAGAGCCTTAGTACATGAATTCAAATTTTCAGCAAATGGTGGCTCAATATCCTCCCCAGATTCCCTATGGATTCCTGTCCTAAAGACATAGCTTTCTAACAAGTTTTTTGTTTCCCTACTCCTGAGATATCCCTAATCTTTTCAGAGCATCAATCCCGATATTTGAGTTTGCAACAGAGAACTTTTTCAATGCACACCTGTGGAGCTCATTCCTAGCCTATAATTTTGATATTAGCAGTTTAACCTAGTGTTAAAATACTGCTAGAATCCTGATACATAGAAGGAAAGAAAATAAATGCGCCCTCTGGAAAGGGACAATACAATCTTTAAATTAGTGGTGGCCATTCTTGGTGATATCTGCAGTGATATTTTTTGAAGTTCGAAGTGTTTTTCCTTTCTGTTTTTCTTTTAGCATATTTCTCTATTTGCATCAACTGCAAATGCATTTACCTTAAATTTTTCTTAGTTTAGAAATCTTAAAGGGTTTTTGAAATTTCTGTTCCTCCGATTCATCTTTTAAAAGAAATCCTAATAAATTATTAAAAAAAAAGAATAAAGCAACTCTCATGTAAGATTAGCTCAAGTGAGCTGCTGCCAAAAATTTCTTTTTACTGTGAAGCGGGCTTTGTATTTCACATGGGCTAAACATTGTGGCCTACAACAACCCTGCATAACAGTCTGTGAGTCTGGAAAAATGGAGTAAAGGTGACAGGGAAATTTACTCTGGTAAGTTACTGGTAGAAGAGATGCCTCATTTCTAGAGCAGTCACCTTCTCCATTGTTAGCTTGAAACTGTCTAGTTTTATGTAAGGTTGGCAGAAGAGTACAGGCTGCAAGGGGACCGAATTCCTGCAGGTTTTTGAAAACCAGAAATGCAGCAGAGTCAGAAATTACTCTTGCCTTGTGAGAGGGTCTTCAGTGTGGACTCCAGAAACCCCTGTGAGGGTTCTCTTGCTCCTGAGCACTTGCTGGGTGCCTGAGCGTTCAATGCTGGGGAGAAATCTAGTGGTGCTGTGAGCATTGGCCAGACTGAAGACCAGAAGAGTGTGGGAGGAAGAAGTGGTAGAGCAGGAAATGGCTGAGAAGGCTGGGGATATCATGGCTGGGGTACCATAAGAGGTAGAGAACCCAAATCCAGAGGAATCCAAGCCCCACAGATGCTGTTACTTGGGGGATGACTCACTCAGTTCAGATGCCCTCTTGTCTGTCACCATATTCAGAGGTATTCTAGTAAAGCATCACTTTGAGATGGAGGGCTGGAACTGGAGGGAAAGACACAAGTTTTGGTCTTTAGATATTACGTGTGAACTTGACAAGCTTACTGTAATGTCTGTGTCTTGAATTCTTTATCTCTGAGAGAAGAATAAAAATGCATGTGTGCTTCAGAGGGGACCTGAGATACTTCATCCATTTGGAAATTATTTTTCTCCTTTAGGAGACAGATGCTTTACCTTTTCCATGAAAAGTTGTAAATGTTTCAGAAACAATTAATGAAGCTTCCTGACATCCTCTTGGGTGAGGAAATATGATTGCTGTGGGAAAACTGAGGCAAAAATCTGTCATGTGAATATTTTATTTCACTAGTTAATGAACAGGGGAAAAAAAGTATTACTGTAAAACACATGAGTAAGATTGTGGAAAATTTTGGCAGAGAAAGGTACTGATACACATTCTGTCTTGATTGGCATCTCTTGAAGGTCAAAGTGTCTACTCAGTGTATAAGGCAGGATTAAATTTGACTCATGGTATAAATATAATCAGAAGAATTACCTTTAATTTCAAAATGCATACATATACTGCGTAAGGCAGACTTGTAGAGTAGAAGTAAATGCTTTGGAAAGGGGCCTACTTTGGCAGTATTACCATAACTTTTTACATGATTCCATGAAAACCTATTTTGTAAACAGGATCTAATACCCAGATATTATGTCTCTTCAGTTGAGGGTAAAAGAATTTGATCAAAGTACACCACACCATCTCAGAATGTTGGTGTTAAGTACAATCAGCAGTTCCTATTTAAGAATTAGGAAATTAAGGCACAGAGAAATGAAGCAAATAAAGGTGATAATTGAGGAAGAAAACACAGGTGCTCTGACCTTTTCCTTGCTGTTTAAATCAGAAGATCTATAGTTGTTGGAAGCATGGATGCATCCTGACAGTTCAAGCTGATTTTTGTTCTTGCAGGCTGCGTGATACCTCAAGTGATTTTATTGTTTTGAGCCTCTCTTCCCAAGACCTAAGTCATTGAATCAGTAATCCTAGGTAATCTCACTTCTCCATTGGGGGAAGTCTCCGTTTTTAAAAAAATCTCTAGTAGATTTTAGACAGAACACGATCATGTTACTGTCAGATTTAAGTTATATGGATAAATACGTTTCAGTGTGCATTGAATAGGTAACTGGAAATAACCTGTGGCAACCACCTTCACCCATTAGACTTCTGTACCTTTATATCAGTTATTTATGTGACTAGATCTGTTTTTCAAAAAATAAAAAACTAATATGAAAAAAAATAGAGACGCTTTAAATGTCATTAAATGAATTAAAACAGCTTCATATGGAAAAAAAATCCAAGCAAAAACCCCCAACAAAACAACTGAAGAACTCATGCTCACCCTTGCTTTTGTGTTCCTGAGTCATATCTGAGAAGACAATGAAAAGAAATGGGCGCTATTTATTTAATATCCAGGGAGAGCTGGTGCTTTCCAGCACACTAGCTTTATCTTAAAATTGCTTAGGTTTTTAATTGTCTTGCAGCTCAGCTTATCTGTGCATCCGGAGGGTTTTCTTCTGGCCTTTTTAAATCCAGAAAGTTGTTTGGCATACTAGAAAAGAACCCCTTTTCTCCGATTTGATTATGCCATTTCAAACTGGTAACACAAAGAGAAATAAAAAGCTAATGCTGTGAGGTTCTTCTGGGAGAGGAAAGTGGGTGAGGAGAGCACTTTCTAGCCTTCTGAGGTCTGAAGTCACAGACTAAATCCTGAGCAGTGTCACAGGTTATGAACTGCTTGATTCCTCTCCCTGGGCAAAGGTGATGCTTTCCAGTTCTCACGTTGTCTGGATGCTAGTTATGATACCAAAGAGTTCTGTTTTTACTGTGTTTCTGTTGTCTGAAGTACATTGAAAGGCTGGAGTTTCCTCTGGCACTCAAAATCTGAAGATTCCCTTATTTTGCAGATGGGGGTAAATTCACTCACTGCTGGTTTTTATGACAGAAACGTGTGAACTGTCCACTTCCATTATGTCCGTACTGGAGTCTGGAATCTCTAATAACTGCATGAAAAGCAGGCATAAAATAAAGGAGATGTGGCTACCAACTTGTCTTTACTTGTAAGAAATAGACATTTGCATTCTTTGTATCCCCAAATTGTGAATCAGGAGAGACAATACTCATTCTGAATGCCATGCTTATTCTCAGCATGGTGTGTGTGGTGAAGAAGGCATTGAAAAAAAAGCATTAAGGCTAAGGCTAGGATACCATCAAAGATAATACTTGCATTTTTATGCTTCCTTCCATGATGGATTAATTAAAACATAATGAAACACCAGCTAACGTGAAAATAACCAAATGCGAATGTGTAGCAAATGTGTATGTGTAGACTGTGGCAGTTTATGGTAAAAATCAGAACACATTCTTGCCCCCACCAAGCCGTAGCTCTTGAGCAACCTAATGTTTTAATAACACAACCCTCTACCTTGCTTTCTTTAACATACCTCCTCAAATTCACTGGCCAATTTGTACGGTTGCTTTGAGATTTTTGACATCCTATGTCACTTGGATGCCTTTCAGAGCTATAGCTTGGTGCAGGATGTAAAGGGATATGACTTAATTGCACCAAGCCTCTCACTAGATTTGAAAATAGAAAGTTCAAACATGTCCCCATTGAGCATTCAGCATAATGTGGTGACTATAGGAAAAGTAGGAGCTTTTCAGGCAGAAAGACTCTTAAGTAGACAACCTCAATCTATGTTCTACTTTGAATTAGAAATTGCATGGCATAGTATCCTTGCTGCCCCAAAAAATATCTAATTTTTTTTTTTTTTTTTTTCCCACTGCACCATGCTTTAGTTTATTTTACAATTACTACACGCTATATGTCAACATCCTGTCTAGCAGGCAAATGTTGCTACAGAATGCAGTCCTGGGCTCCACCAAACCATTCCCACAGTCCAGACAGGACTGCCTCCTCAGGACACACCAAGACAGTCACAGCATTGAATATCATTCATCTGGAACTATGAATTTCTTTTAATATTTGCAAAAGTAAATCCAGAGAATAAATAAGTGAGTTCTCAGGCAACAGTCAAGGTAACATATGTGATTGTGACAGGGACCTAAGAGTCAAATCCCACATATGTAGTGTGGAAGTCAATTGTAATCAACAACTTGCTTTTCATGTTTTCAGTGAGGAAACATTTAATTTTTTAAAAATGTTTTTATTAGGTGAGGCTAGCTGCTAGTTGAAGCAAGCATTGGGCTACTGAATTCCTATCTGCTCCTTGGCAAGTTGGTGAATCTGTTTGGGTTTCACTAATTGAAGAATGGTACAGGTTTCTGCTTTAAACAGCTTGTGAGAATCATTGATGTGCTAAGGAACCAAGCACTGATCTTAGTATCACATTTGTCTGAAGAATTGCATCAGTATTTGGTACGTTGTTATTAGACCTTTGTGCATGCTACTTTTCTTTCTCCGAGACAGTTTGCATGCATAAAAATTAACCTACGTTTTCAACTTTCATTGCAGTGTATGAACATGGGGACAGAGGAGAAACATCCAGTTGTACAAATCTACTAAATATGTCTTCCATTATTTGTTGCAATACTGTTTTTTTGGACCCTACTGATTAGAGCAAGATGCCTGGTTACTATAGAGGATATCAGCTATAGGAAACACTCTCCTTTATACCACATGTCCCATTCTTTTGTGGGCTTACATTATAAATAAATAACAAAGCAATTTGACACATTCCCATTGATTAAAAATAAAAGTTGTCAGAGTGAGAAGAGAAAGACAAAAATATGAATTATTAATAACCATATTAAGCAATGCAAAAAAGATGCTTTACATGCAGGAAAGTCCCTGAAAAGTCACTTAGTGAAGGGGAATGAAAGGACAGCCATGAAGACCTTCCCTCTATTATTGCTTCACGTTTTTTTTCTGTGCTACTTGAGCCATTGGAGGTCGAGGTGACCATGTGAAAGAGAAGGATGATTCTGTTAAGTTATGTGATCTTGTTTATCTCCTCTCTAGTATTTCTAATATGTATCACCTGCAAACATCATGTAGGGAATGCTGTCAATTTAAAGTGATCACATTGCATCGTGATTGGGATTGGCCATTTTATATTTTTAATCAACTGTCTTCTTGGCAGTGGGGTTTGAAAGACCAGGTGACAACAGACACATCAGTTGGAGAAACTAAACCAATTTATACTTTCTAAATTTCCTGTACAGCATGTACCTGTGGTTTAGTATGCAGATATTAAGGCATGCAAAAATGCTTGTAGTAGTTCGTACTTTGTGATGCTCCAGTTGCTAAAATACAAACAGTACCCTAGTAGCTGGCATAATTATGCATTTCTTTTCCCACCTTCTGTCACTTATTTCGGTTGCAACTATTTAAATGCTTTCATTTATCAGACCAATTTGAGTGGCTGTTGGCTATATTGACCATCCTGGCAATACTTAATTTTCCATCTGGGAAGGTCAGATTTCTTTTTTGTTTTGTTTTGCTGAAGATGAAAGGAGGAAAAAGAATACTTGTGAAGAGCAAGAGAGTCAACTGCACAACTTCTGCAAAAGCTGAGGAGGTCCTCTCAGTAACAATCCCATTTGCTGAAGAATGTTCTTGCTCTAAAGCAGGTCTGGTTGTGTGCTATCACAACAGAAGAGCTAATCAGAAAGTTTTCCTGGTGGGGTAGAACCAGAGGTTAAAGTGATGGCATCTATAGTGTAGCATCCTATATTCAACTTTCTCATGGCCAATCTGAAGTGTAGGAATATAAGTATTGTATTACTTGTAGCTGGAGAGGTGACATCATCTGAAGAAAAAAAAAAGGAAAAAAAAAGGAAAAAAAGAAAAGAGACAGCAGGAGCAGTGAGGCACCTATCCTGTGCTTATGATGTTAATGTTTTGAATTAACAAACTGTTAATGAATTCACAACATGATCTCCCAATTATTGTGCTTTAATTCTGGAAAGCTTCTTCTTATGCATCTTTGGTTCAAGTAAGAGCTAAACACTTGTAGCTTTTATGGATTTCATTAGGTGCCAGAAATGCTCAGAGCTTCTGAAAACCAGGGTCAAAGGATCTTCCCACTGGCATTTAGTTGCATGTTATCCAAGTACCTCCATCCTCTATTGGATCCCTTTACACTCAGTTGGAGAATATTAGACACTTAGAGGTGTGACTCAGCCTGTCACAAGGAAAGGCATCTGAAATAGACCTTCATATAAGGCCTCGCTTCTGTTCATAGACTATAAAGGAAGTCTGGATGAATGCTGTTAAGTAGTTTAAAAATTATCTGAGACTCTTCTTTGTCTCAAGCTGAATGACTGAAATTAGGGAGTTGTCCCTTACTTTTCTGTTTGTGTGTGTAAAATGGGAGGACACTGCAGCTTTGCAGCTTATGATAGGACAGACTGCTCTTACTAGGTATGTAATTATAATGATGGGACTTCTTATTAGCTCCTAAATAGTTTGCACTTACGTTTTATGAGCTCTTTTTAGTTTCACATATACTATGACTAAAGATTAGTACTGAGTGGATATTTCTGCTAATCTCAGGATAGAGAATTTACACTTCCGCTGAATTTGGATGTATATGAAATTATTGGTCTGTCTTAAATCATGTAGCCTGACTCCCCTTAGTACTGATCTCCTGCATCTTGCCCTCAGGGTTTTGGTGAACATTAATTTTGCATTAAAAGACTGAATTTAAGATAATGTCATTAGTTTGAAAAAGTTACACAAACCAATAGTTTTCTTGACAAGCACAACCAAATGGAGTGAAATAGAACAGTTTCTGGGGCAGAACTGAATTGATGGAGAGGGAGACTGCTGCCCTTTCTCACATGCACTCAGAACTAGAAACTAAAGTCAGATAAAGACATGTAAAGAGATCCTAGCATATCATGCCATTCTCTTTTGGGACCTGAAGGCAATAATTTCTTAAATTGCTTACTGGCACCATATATAGTCTTATTTTTAAATATTGTGCAAATGTCTACAAGGAAATATTTAGACGTTTGAAAAATTTTGTCTTTTGAAAAGCAGATTCTTAAGAAAGTAAGTAGGCATTGCAATTCAGTAAGGAAGGTTAACAAAACCTTTGATGAGGAATTTTAAAAATCTAGGAGAAAGCACTTTAATAATACCGTTATAGTACTTTTCATCAGTCTTACTACACCCATGTGCAGTATTTCAGCTCTGTAAACTGAAGCTTATTTATGTTAAATGATTTGTCCAATATCTTATCATGGGTAAGTGGCAGGCCAGAAATGGAACCCAGGAGTCCTAATTTGATTTCTTGTTGAATTCAGAGAATACTGCCTCTGAAAGAAAAATGCTCAAGAATTCAACAGTAGCACTCTGCATGAGGATTCTCCCATTTCAATAAATGTGTCGTTATGATACGTCTGTGCTCCACTGACCGAGGTCCCCGAGGTTGCTTTCAATCTAAACCCGTATCTCCTTTGTGGGTGCACATTGCACTACTGAATCTTTCAGTGCTCTAAACCAGAAGTCTTGTTGTTAATGGACATACTGGGGAAAATACAGCTATCGAGCAGTACCGCTACTGCCAGTGAAAAAAGCAAGTATGGGTGAAATAAAAAAGAAACTGTGGAGTGTTAAGAATATTGGCTGAAGTTTGAATGCATCTGCCAGTGTTTGGCTTCCTTTTTTAGAGTAGTGAAGATGAGACAGAAATGATACTACTAATCTTGAAACTCCTGTCTAGTAGTATTTACCATCTATGAGATCTTGAATAAATATGGATGTGTCTGTATTTTTAAATTTACGGTTTTTTTTTAATTTGACGGTGAGTGAGGTTTAAAGGGAGATATTTCTGGGTTTTGAGATGTCCCTTCACATCACCTTGGCTTCCTAGTAGCTTTTGCAGTACATGAAGAAGAAAGGTGAGAATAAGAGCAAATAATATAAATAATTCTGCAGCATCTAAACAAACATTTTAAATCAATGGGTTGAGAGTGGTAGCTGGTTTAAAAGACTTCCATAGACTGAATCTAGTCTGGAGAATCCAATCTCATAATCTTGAAAGGAAAATTCAAGAGTCAGGGAGAATACAATCCAACACAATTTGTTCAGTCAAGAATTTGTGAATTCCTGTCGGGATTGAGCTCAGTCTATTTATAAAAATACAGGTAAAAGTGATGTTCTTTCCTAGAATTCCAGATTTTCCCTCAGTTGGAGGAAATTTTGCACGTGTTTAATTTGCAGAGACACAGACTGAATTTTCTCAACCGACACATGGAGGGCATAAAGTAGAGTTCTGTGAGAAAAGTTTTTTTATTAGTATCTTATTTTGCTTTGACCAGAAAGAAAAGGACTTTTATTTTCTTACATTTGTGCTAAGTATAAGAAGGTCTGAGAGCAACGAGTAGATGGAAAGCTACGCATCCATCTAAAATAAGGGCTCAGAAGTGGGTATCTAGTACCATGTGAGATGCTATAGGACACCTCCTGGCCCTCAGCTGCCTTTAACTTTAACAGCATAACATATACCATGTCATATACCTGACACAGTATAAAAGCTCTCTCTGCACATTTGCTGAGTGGCATGAATATAACTTGAGTTCTCAGATAGCCATATATGCATGACTACTAATTGTAAAAAAAAGTTACTAAAAAATTAATTGTTATATTTAAGTTCTGTATTAATTGTAATTCATATTAAAAAAATGTGAAAACCAGAATTTATGTCCATGTAACTGCAATCTGGTGAAGGATAAGAGAAGGAAGCATTAAATATCTGTGCTTTGTTAAATTCTGGAGTAGAAAGGAAAAATGCATATTATCTGAAGTTACTCAGGGTGTGTACCATATGTTATAAACAGCTTAATTTTAATTCTAGATAGTGTATAGCATGTGTTTATCTTGTCACATTCTACAGGTATCATCAATGACATTACTTTAAAGCTGGTAACATAAGGTTATTTATCATGTCAGGTATCAACTAATTGGACATGATCACTCTGGTCCTCCAAGTCATTTTTTTGAAGACATAATCCTTGTTAGAACCAATACTGTGAAGTCTGAGCCTTTCTTCTTTCCATTTCATGAACTGATATTCTTCTACAGCTATTTTTTAGCACTAAAATAAGAATGTCCTTTACATACTCTTCTCAGCCCATATTCCTGCAAACCTCACTTTGTCTTCAGTAAGTATTTCAACTAAGTAGAAACAAGCTCAGAGGTTAGGGCAGTATTTGTGCTCCATTTGGAAGGACTTGAAAGGATGGATTTCTTTGGTGGTGAAGCTGTGGAGCTTTTGAACACTGCAAGTCCTGTTTAAACCTTTTCCAGAAAGCAATCGATAGATACTTTCAGCAGAAACCTGTATTTTGTTATCAGTGCTGAAGGGGTTATTTTCATGGAAATTCGCCTAGAACCATGTGTGGAGAACAGAAATCACTAAGATCAGTTTGTTTCTTTTATTCTCCAATTTATTAATTTCACATTGGACAGTGTCATTTGTTGCCTGTAAGCATAAAATGGTGGAGATTGTAAACCTGCCTAATGCTCCTGCAGTGGAAAGAGATCCTGTTACCCTAGCAAACGTGATGTTAATTTAGGAAACTGTAAGTTGTACTTTTTAAAATTTTTGATATTTCTGTTTTTCATATGCTAAACTGCAGTAAAGGCAAAGTTTACAATCTCTGCTTACTCTGACAAATTTATTTTGGTTCAGTGAATTTGGGGAAGCCACTATCATTCAGTTTTGTTGCCTGATGATTTGTCCTCTGTTTAAGATTTGAGATAGAGTATAAGAAGAGTGAGTATCCCATGTCCAACTATTATCCAAGGTCACTGAGTGGACTCCAGCCAACTATTTCCAATGCAGAGATGGTGGTGGCATTGGTTAATTCATGATCACAAAGTGCTCTGCTCTCCTGGGGTAACAAGCGGGATAGAAATGCAAAGTATTATTAATGGAACAAATGCTTGACATATTTAGTATATGATGTTAAATAACATTTGAGGATGGGTACATTACAAGAGTGTGAGTGACTCAACTGAAAGTAATTATGTCTTTAGTCTTTAGTTGAGAAAAACAGATTCTTAATCAGTGCATCACAGCTTCAGCCCTCATGATAGCTTCCTGGTTAGGTTTATGGATCAGTGAAATTCATCTGACTAACATGTGGCCAGTGTACTGCGTGCTGACAACGTCTCCTGAACTTGGGGAACATATGCAGTCACTTTTGGTGTTGATGACTGGAAATGTCTCTTTCTCTCTTAAATGGACTTGTCCAAGCTTTCAGCGGTGATTTAATTTCAAAAGCAGCATCATGCTGCTTTTATTTCCCTGCTTTCCAGGTTGGTGGAAGAATTTTATAATCCTTTCAGAACTCTGCAAAACATAACATGAATTCTGGTTAGATTTACACTGGGACAAGCCCTGTCCTCGTTTATATTAAAATGAAATTTGCTACTGCCCCAAAGCCAGGGTGTGGCATTTTTGAGTCTGTTCCTATGTAGTAGGAAGCACTTCTTGATTGACCCCTTCATGAAATTATGGATATGTTACAATATCCAGCTTTTATTCAGAACAGCTCACAACTCTATAAGGCTCTTATTGTGGAATTTCAATGTTCATGATGTGAAAACCAGAGGGATGGGAACACTTAAATTAGTGTTTTACTTTGCTGGCAGTGGTTACAGTTTTACTAAAAGTGTCATAATATCTGATGTTTTTCTTAAAGTTTTTACTCTTGAAGTAAACAGATAATGTAAAAATCTTTGGGTTTTTGTTTGTAAAATAAGTTTCTAGTCCATGTAGTTGGAGGGAAGGCACAAAATGTATGATCAAAGCCGTAATACAAAGACTTAGAAACTAGAAAAAAATAAAGGCTGATACTCATTAGATTGGTTAATAATATTTTAAAAACGTTAGAATTTTCAAAGCAAAAATGGGTGAAAATGGTGAAAGACAGGAGGGAAACAGCATTTCATCAGGTTCAGCAGTAATTCATTAGCATTTTGGTTTCAGTTTGGTCTGCGGAATAGTTTAGTGGTCTGAATTACGTCTTTGAAATCCCTGTGCTAGTTGAATCTCTGTCTACAGTATCAGCAGCAGGAGTAGGAATAAAATTCTCACCTTCACACCTCTACAAAGAACAAGTATAGCAGTGAGCTTTTATTACGTATTTTGCTAGCCATTTAAACAAAGATTACTGAGACCATTCTATCTGGTATCACTTATCTGTGTCTTTACTAGCTGACAAAGAAATGTGCTTTTCACTGTTCATCTCTGTGAGGTTTCTCTGTCTCTGCCTGTTTGCTTGGCTAGATTTCGTCTTCTCTCCCCACTTAAAAGTGGTTGGGCAGTGAAGGTACTTACTAAAAAAACCAAAACAAACAAACCACAATGCATTTTATTATATTCTGCTGGTTTAACTCTTAAATTAAGATTGTATATGTTCGTAAAATGTATGTGCCTCTTCAGATGTCATTCATTAAGATTGCTGTAGGAGTTACCAGGTGGAATTGTGAATTCTTTATTGTATGGGAATTAGACTACATGATACTGAGGGTTTTCTATGGCTCTGAGAGCTGTGAAATAGCTTTCAGGAATTAAAATGAATGGTTATGAATAGTTTGGGTTTTATTTTTTTTTTCTCTAAATTACATTACAAAAATAACAACAATAAAACTGCAAATAAAGTAGTTTGTTTGCCTAGGGAATTGCTTAGTTTGTTATTTGGATTGTGGCACTACCCCAGTCCCCAACCAGAATTAGGGTCTGTTTATAGTAAATGTTTGACTAGAAATTAAGATGTTGTCCCTGCTTTAGATCTTCATGGTCTATATCAGAGACTCATACAAATGAGAGTAGATATGTGCTACAGGCAAAATGTCAAAGGACATTTTTGGAGATTATCCTGCTATAGAGATGGGCCAAACTAGTTATGTCTTTGAATCATTTGAATCATACAGAACATGGTACACACATGACTTCTTTGTGGATGAAACAAAACATTGTAAATTGTGAGTTCTCCTCTTCCTTCTCCCTCTACTCCTTCTATCTCCCTTTCCCTCTTCTTTTCCTGAGCAAAAATTGTCTTCCAGACAGAATACCTTTGATCATCAGATGAGAGTTTCCCACTAAATTTCAACATTTTCAGTAAAAGCAGTTGTCTTGCAAAAACCATGTTTGAGCTGCAAATAAAAATTTTTATTCAAGTTTTCACAAATGCATTTATTTTATCAGCCTTTGTTGGTAAAAAAGTTGGAACCTAGTAACAGTGCCCTGTGGCTCACCAGTTTTTATGGCAGACATAGCTTTAAAGCTTGTTGAAAGGGAAGTAAAAATGTATATGACATCTTAAGAGCAAATGCTAGATCACCCTTGACACACTTTTGGGGGGCTGGAGTTTTTCCTGGTGTATTCCTCTTAGAATCTAATCAGAAACATCATTGTCTGCACCATGTTTTAGGTAGAGAGTATCTCTGGAATTTGAAGTCAGATCCTAACTCTTTTTTTTCCTGATGAGAGGAGGAAATTAGGTTTTTCTTTCTCTTTCCTTGATTATTGTGTGTCTGAAACATAATAACTACTTGCAGAAGAAAGTAAAAAGAGATATACATTGCTTTTACCTGCCTTGCTTCCATTTACTCTAGTGAGTAAATCAAGGCAATGCCAGGAGGGCTGCTGTTTCCCCAGCCAACAGCATAAGGAAACAGTCTGCCTGTAGAGAGCAAATTTTCCCAGCTCTGTATTTAATAAAGTCATGAGGTGAAGCAAGAGCATTGAAATCTGCTTTTTGGAAACTCATACAGAAAAAGAAAAACAAACAAACAAACAAAAAAAGACCAAAAAGGGTGAGGAAAGAAAAGCATCAGCTGGTCTTTAGTGTTAGGGATTTTATACAATGCTGACACAAAACCAAAATCTTAGGAGCTCCTTGAAAGCTTGAAACTTGATTTGCTAGACCATTTTATAGCAGCTATAAAGCTATTGTTTTTTAAATTTGGATTGTTCTGCTTCCCAAAATCAGGTCGATTTTTTTGGACCTGGAAGAATAAATGTAAAGCTAGAGTGTAAACTTTAGTCTGTCCTATAGATATGATGCATTTTAGGATGATGGCTCAGTCATATGTAGCAGGTCTTAAATAGAAATCTTCTGCCACAGGAAGACAACAGACGCTGTAATATTTAAAGCAATCTGAGTTGCCTCCAGCTAAAAATAAAATAAAGGAAATGGTGCAACTTGGCCAATGCATCTTGACCTCATGCTATTTTTACAAGTCAGACAGATGTGCAGCCACCGATAAGCTGGTACCCAGGACAAGCTATCAAATCAGAAATCTGTGGACTCACTCTTCAAATCCCAGCACTAATCACAATGATAAAGAGCTACCTTTTGGTTAATCCTGCCCTGGACTTTAGACGAAAGATACTGCAGTTTAATTACTGAGTGAAATCCACTTTGTCTGATCTGCCAGTCTGCACTGTAATGTCATAATATGCTTCACCCCTGTCTGAAGCTCTAGGGCTGTGAAGTCCAAGGACTTGTTTGATTGGAAGAAATAAAATGATGTTCAAAAAACCACCAGCCACATTGCTTTCATTACCAAAATCTTGTTTGTCTGTCATTTTTACCATTGGTTTCTTATGACATGAAGAGGCAAGGAGAGAGATCATGGTGGATAAGAGCAGCACCCTGACAGATGACAAATAAGATGTGGGGTGGTTTCCATGTAGAAAACAATCATCATAAAATATTCAAGCTAATTAAACTGGGTCTCTTTTTTACATATTTCCCATCAGTTTCACTGGCACATGCTGGTTCAAGCAAAGCCAGCCATTGGTACTGTCATCTCATAATTAAAAGCTGTAACTGATCAGAGAGTCTCTTCACCAGAGGTTCCAGTGCAGGGATAGAGTTGTGTAAATGTGAGAAATTGTTTTTACCAATGTGAGAGATGCAGCGGGACTACCATAGTGTGACATACTCCCTCCCCATCCCCTTTAGGTGCTAGCCATGATTCAGAGGGAATATTTCTTCAGACAGAAGAAGAGGCCATGGTTTACTTACTTACTATGCATTACTTAACATGTCTTGCAGAGGTGTATGGCTCCATTCCCACTACTGTGTGAGAACTCCTTGCAGTGTGTCACACAAAGGGAGGACTGAGAGTGCTCTGGAACTCTCACTGCCAGGCCTTCTTTCTCTCTAACTTTCTTTATTTCGAGTGCAATCAGGGAGTGCTGGCAGCAATTTTTTTTTTTGTGTACCATGGAGAGTTTTATTCTGGTAATGTTCATTAACTTTTCCAGGCTCATTTCACAGAGCTCACTGTATACCAGTGACCTTCTGTCACCTCTGACCACAGCTGAATCGTATCATTAACAATAGGTGAGAAGATCTAATTTTTCTAGTGCATGCTTGCTTTGGATACTTTTCTGACCACCCCAGGGAGGTTGTGGTAGTAGTGTGGAAAGAATAGCTGACAAAGCCCTCAGAAATTATCTTCTCTCCAGCTATTGCTAGGCATGGATACTAAAAACAGAAAAAGAAACAGTTTTTATCTAACTGCAGCTTTCAGGGAGCACACTTCATTCTGTGCTGGTTGAGTGAAGTCAAATTTGCTGACATCTTCTCAATGCTTAGACTTTCTTTTCAGCTGTCCCCGAAATCTTGATTTCTGTCATCTTACTTTTTCATAACTCAATGTTCTCTGCTTTTGCATCTTTTACAACTTTTGGCCAGATCTTCCTTTTCCTTTTTCCCACATAATGTATTCTCTACAACCTACACCATGTGAGTTGCACTTTTTACTGTCTATTCCACCCTTCTAGCGTGGAATTTGTGTGCTGTCACTCTTCACCCAGCTCCTCTCCCCTTGTGATTTCCATTTCTATCCATTTGTTGTTATAGAATGAGCTGGTAGACTAAGGTAGTGAATCACAACCAGAGTTTGATGATGATCGCTGTGCTGCTGGCTCCTCAAAGGATGTGCTTGTTCAGCATCTAGGACTTTAGGAGGCTGAGCACAGCATAAGATGCTCACTTTTTTAGATATCCTGGAGTTATAGCCTGTGGGTATATTTCTGTGCAAAGACTGGTTCTATTATGTATTGCAAAGTCAGAGCAATGTCTTGGGGCAGAGACTGGCACTGAGGAAGAATACCAGACAGTGGCTGTTACCAGTATGTGTCTGTGCCTTAAGCTTGCAATACGTTTATTTTCTTCCTCTTCCTTTTGTACCCTGTAGCTGACAGTGGTGCCTAGCATTGCCTGTCATCAGGGATGGCATGCAGGGTGTTTTGCAATGGAAATCTGGCTTTAAACCTAACTGGATTTGTTGTTAGTGTTTTAACTTCTGAATTATATTTAAACATTACAGTCTGCAGACTGAGTTCAAGCAGGATCTATCCAGCAGAGGCTGTCTAGAGAATCTCCTCTGAACCAGCTTTGACCAGCATTGATGGCCCTAATGCTTTATTTGTACAGTACTTTTGCCCTTAGTCTAATCCTTTGCTTTAGAAACAGAAATGTCAGAAGGAAGACATCCACAGCTTCTTTTAAATCCCAAGAGAGTATTTTTCAGTGTGAAGGAGTCCATCTAGTTGTGTGGCCTTGCTAATAGCAGTCCACTACACTGATGATCTTGCTTCCCAGGGGAAAAATATCAGGGGAACCTAAACTATAGTTGTATTGCCTGTTACCACAGAAATTATTTCTTTTGCAAATGCAAGTGTAATAGGGGGCATAAGATCCCATATAATAGCGCTTTAAAAGAAAGGAAGAATTCAGTGTGTCTTGATGAGAATAAATGGTGCTCATTTGCAATAGGAAAAGGATATATGCAGGTGGACTGCACATTTATTGCGGAAAAGCTTTGTTTCAGTCTTCAGTGATATGAAGTTCTGACCTTTTAAAGAACTCAGTTCATATTCAGGTGTTCAGTATGCTTACAAACATAAAGGTAGGGCATTCTTTATGTCACATATTTTAGTATGTGAAGTTTTATGTTCATGATGGAATACTGCAGTCCAGTTACAGTTTTGGGGCTTTCTGCATCGGTGTGGCTCGGGGTCTGAGTGTAGCTTAAAACTACCACTGCATTACTGGGATCTACCATAGGAACTCGTCAGAAGGCCTGACTCAAAGTGTTCATGGCTGTATGCACTGTTTAAGCCTCTTACCTGCTCTGGAGAAATGACTTGTTCTCTCCCACTCGGTGGTATTTGTAGGTCCCAGTTGTCTTAGATGCCATGGTGCCTTCTAAGAAGCCATGCTGCAACTATTGTGAGCTATTGATTTTTGCTGTGCAAAATCAAAGCAGCAGTGATCTGTAGGTAGAGGAAGTGGCACAGATAAGAGGAGACTGGGGGAGAAAGAGAAGAACCTAGGGGAGTGATTCGAGGATGGGAGAGGAAAAGTGGTAGACTCAAATCCCATCCTTTATAGTTTACAATGTCTGTGCTGGATCATCAGTATTTATTCTTTAGCTCCTATACTGCTTGCTCACTTGTGGTCTTGTACCTGCGTTTGTATTAGCCGCCCGTTTAGGCTGAACCCCACATGCACGTGGCTTACAAGGTCCTGTGTACAAATGTTGGGTTTCAGCTTCCCAAATTAATGTTGTTACTGAGACTTCTTTTACTGATTTGGGGATAGTTTTTTTCTGGATTAAAGAAAGCAGAATTTAATTTAGAGAGGTGACAAACTCAGAAGAAGGAAAAAAAAAAGAACTAAAATAATAATAATACAAAGTGTTATCAACAAATTACTAGGCCCCACATGGCATAAACAAAATCTATCAGAAGTAAAGTGATACTTCTGTGTATCAGGAGCAGTTTGACTGCAATGCATGAATCAAATCCCATTCATGGAGAATCAGGAGTATGAGCTAAATCTCAAGGCACGGATATGTAAGTTACTGTAAGTTACTGGGAAGTAATTAATTTTCTAATTGAAAATTGTATCATTGTGCTGCTGTATTACCTTCAGAGCTGGTCAGAATACTATTGGCAAGGTTTCATTTCATCATAATACTCCCTTTTCTCTTTAGCACAAAGACTTCGATGAAGAGAATTTTCTGGTCTCTTTCGGTGACAGAGTTTGAAAGCTCTAAGTTTTTAGGTCTGAAGGGTTTGGCTAGCATATTGTTTTCTAGAATGTTTGAAATCTGTTATTTCTGTCCCAATGGAGGAAGCAAAATTCTCATTCTCTGGCTAGCTCTAAAAATTGCTCCCTCCCCAGCAACAAACCTCATGGCAGTTCAGTGTCTTTTTTTTCACCCTCTTTTTCTTTAAACATGTCCTTTGTGAACCAGGGAGAGGTGCTTTGCTGGGAATCCAGAGGAAGGAGAAGAGGTGCCAAGGCCTATGCTTATCAGAGAGAAGGTGGGGAATAGTGTGCAACTGCACAGGATGACTCCTCATCCATTCACTAATGAGCACCCTGCTGATATGTCATGGTCACTTTGCCATTCACCAGAAGGCAGGGCTATATTTGTATTGGTGGTACCCATGCTTACCCCACTTTTTAAACAGAGGTTGAACTGAAGCCCCCAAGGTTCTGTGAGCACGAGAGGAGAGTTAATATTTTTGGTCTCTGGTCCTCCCAGTGCTGCTAAAAATGTTGTAAGGGCAGAAGGCAGCTGCTAATTGTGATGTAACTTGAATGATTTCATCGCCTTACTACTCTCACCCGATTGAGATATTCATCAGCTCTTTCTGTTCACTGTTGACCTGCAATGCCAGCAATCTGGCAATCTTGAATTGCAGTTGAGCCAGCCTGGAGTTGATTTATCCACTGTAAGTCCATTTCTGTAGGTGTTTTTTGTACTCAGTTATACTCAGAATATTCTCAGGCATAGAATTGTGTGAAGACTTCTGTGGTTTTTGTGTTTTATAATTGTTTTTTTTCACGCAGTTAAACTATATCATGTCAAGAGTAAGGAGAAACCTAATTTTAACATCTTGTTGCCAGTCCCCTAAGCTACACATTTTTTCCTAAGCCCAGTGCTCTTGTAAACTAAAAAATACCCTTTTTGGAGTACTTATCAGTTGTAGAATCTTTCTCCTCTCTAGCATGAAGAGTAGTTGAGAAATCAGGTGAGCAGCTTACTTGTTTGTCGGAGCCTCGATTTGAATTCATCCACAGGTCTAAAAGAGGTCAGAATTGTTTGAATTGCCCCTTTCTGTCGCCAGAATGAAGAGAAACCCCTTAAGCTTTCTTTTTTCTTGTCATGTGCAGTCTCCCTTTGTCAGTCCAAGTCCAAGGTCCTTGTTTTCATTTTTCTTAGGGATAGTAGAAGCTCTAGCAATGTCTTTCTTTATAAAGCATGCACTGAGAGAGCAAGAGACTATGCAGAAGGGTGTGGGGACGAGCGTAAAATGTATTAGGTGAGGATATGACCCTTGAGTACCTTTGTCTGTCTCTGAGAACCACAGTCTTAACAAGAATCACAGTTGTGGCTTCTGTGGCAGAGGACGACAACAAAAGCAACTTTTCCCACCACAGTTATTATTCAGATTTGAATCCTGGGTTTTAAAACAAATGCATTTGGAGCAGAGATGTGGAAAGGACGAGAAACACAAGTGTTGCTTATTGGGGGCCCTGCAGAAAGAAAATTATTGTGTTTCTAGTGCTATTGATTTTTTGCTGCAGCTGATATTTCAATCTGGGTGCAGCATGTCTGAGAGTCTACGCACACTGTCAAGAAGAAATATGATAGTGTCTTAAAAGATTAATAATATCGCTGGTCCTCAGGAGGCCTGTCTTAATTCACTGGCCTGTTCCTTGGCATGTACTGTAATTTATCTAGTCTGATTTGAATAGCAAATGGCAATCGGCTGCCATTAGGGAAATAGGCATCAGTCTTATTGATCCAGGATGGGCTGGATTTTATTTAAGGAGAGCTGCAAAATGTTATTAACTTCCGGATGAGATGCTGGAGGTGGAGAATGTTTTGCAGTGTTCCAAGGGGGTTGAATTGCACTGAATCTTAAAAAGTCCTGAGATAGCAAGAGGAGGGACGTGGGGAGGAGGGGGTCAACTGCTGCCTCTTTGTTTCCAAAGACACCAGTTATTTCCAGTACAACTATTCTCTTCCCTGGGCTCTCTGTGTGACTGTTGATGTATTCATTTGGCTGTTTTTCCATGAAGGGGAGGGTAGTTTGCATTTGGGGAGAACAAGTGGTGGTTGATCTTCCTACTGATTCAGATAAAGCTGGAGTTGAGTCTTGACTGAGATGTATGAACTGTTAGTTTTCCAGTCCTCCTCACTATGCTTATCAGAAGCTATACTATTTGATCTCCAGGTATCATGGGGAATATAAAGTCCTTGCTAGGGCTCTGCTTTGTGTGTGTTTGGAACTGCCACCAGTGTTTCCCTAGGGGAGTGGCTGGTATATCTAGACGGGAGACGTAACAGAGCATTGGTTGGAAAGGTCTTGTCTTGATTCCCTGTTCATAGCAGTTCTCATCAGAAGTCACTCTGAAGAGTGAAAACAGCCTGTGGATAATATCTAGGTGCTGAAAATCCAGCTTTCTGCAGTAGATGATGTTAAATGTCATGCTGAGCTATGGAAGTGAAGAAGACTGGTGCAGTTCCAGCCTCTACTAACTGTACTTATGACGGTACTGGGAGTCTAAAAACTACTGCCTGCTTAATAATAATACATATAAGGAGTAAAATTATATTGTATACCTTGGGAAACTTCCAGTCTTGTGACATAGGAGAATATGTGGAATAGCTTCTGTAGAAAATAGGTGAGAGCCCAGTTATTTATCAGTTTTTAAAGTTAGACTACCCAGAACGTCAGGAAAAAGCATGGTAAGGACTACTTCAGCTTAGGTGGGAGGATGGAGTAAATGATAAAATTCATAGGTCTTTCCAGCTGTAGTTGCTGTAATTCTTTGATGCATCAGACTCTCCCAGCAGGAATCCCTAGAAAGAGAGAACTGTGAGTGCTGTCTATTAAAAAGGTTATAGATGCTTCTTCTGTCTTAGCAGGAGATACTGTCAGGACCAGTGGGTGGGGTTTTTATGTAGGGGAGTTCAAAGCTGCTCTCCATTGCAACTTCCACTGGGAAGCCTGCTCTTCAGGGAGCAGTGCAGGAATGGCAACTCTTGGGAGCTCACAGACCATTCAGCAGCAGGCTCCTTGCAGAAAACATTGGGAGGACTGAGTGAGCATTTCTTTTTCAGGAGTTTGGAACAATGTAGTGGAGAAAGGGATGGAGAAGGGAGGATGCTTGCAGCTGGTGTTAGCTTTTTACCTTTGGGAAACTTCTTGAGGCTTGCAAGAGAATCTTAGCTATATCTTTTTCTAAAAGCATTTCCAATAAGGAGAAAAAGGTGTGGGAACATTTCAGAGAAGTAGCTGCTTATTTCTAGGATTTTTGCACCTAAAATGTGGGAGTAGAGAATGAAGCTGCTACAGGAAATGGCCATGCACAAAAGCAATAAAATAAATTGAAACTGACTTTGGGGGTATTTTGAGCAGCAGTAATTGCTATACATTGTGATGTTTGCATAAGAAATTAGTTAATGTGTAGGAGACTGACATGTGATACATTTTATTTGCCTGATGACTGTAGACTCTGAGTGAATGACTTATTAAGGTTAATAAAAAAAATTTGCTTGTGACTTGTAGTAATCCAATTGCTGGAATTTAATGTCCCTTTATGCATAGTTGCCTAAAGGGGGGAGACTAAATTACACATACGTTCTAATGACCAACTGACTATGCTTTTATTTATTTTTTAATAGTGGTTTGAGAACAAACAATATGTTCTAAATTGTTGGTCTGTCTGTCTCTCTGCCCGCCTGGGTAGGAACGTTATGGCTTTCCTAATTCTGCTGTGTGATTTATCATCCCCAATTCATTGTTTTGCATAACTCTGCTCAAAATGAAGAAATGTCATTATTTTGCAGTGAAAAAGTTGTCATTTGCATAATGCCTGCCATTAATTATTGTGAGACTAATGCAGTTGTTGATATTTTTAGGGCACAGTGGTACATCCTGCACCTTGTATAATGTCATTCTGAAAACATGGGTAGTTAATAGGTGCCACAACACTGCACAAATGCAAGAAGGGAGGAGAAGAAGTGGAAGGGCACAGAACAGAACAGGCTCTGATCTTTATTTAGAATTTTATTTTCCTGAAATACATGGTGGGAGACAACTATAAACAAGCAGCAGATAGGAAGCTGTAATACCCTAGAGAATGAGGGAATGAAGAAACAGAAATGCTCCCTTCTACATATGATAGTCAAAATGAACTTAGCCAAAAGTCTTTCATGGTAACAATCCCTGGAATTCAAGAAAACTCATGGCAGTAGTTAGCAACTGTTATCCTATAGCTGGCACATTTCCCCATTGTATAAGTCATTTATTGTTTGTTTTAGTGGTTTATTTTTACAGTTGAGTTGGTTTATTCTTTTTCAAACTCATAAAGGGAAGATTCCTATGTGTATATAAGAAATATTATTGTATAATGTCCTTTGAATCTGAGAGAGGATAACATAACTAATAGATCTGACCCCCATTAAGAATTTAGTAACTGTAGTTACTGTAGTGTAGTGTTTGAGCTCATCTTTGCATCTGTAGTTAACTGCTATTTGAAAGGATCACATGGTTCAAGCCACCGGTGGTTGTGGAAAAAATACCCTTGCCCAGCTAGGCTTACATATAATTGAAAAACATCTTTTTCATTTCATTCTAAAGGTAGTGGATTTGTTCCTCAGTAGCTGGAAGCAGAGAGAGAGAAGGGCAGTCTATATGATTCTAAAAATCAAGAATGTAAGACCTGACTTTTGGCTGCCTTTTTCAAGGACTTCCATTGCTGCCTGAGTAAATAAGAGTTCCTGTTCTCTGAATAATGTGCACAGTTATAAGTCATAATAGTTGAGTGGAACAAATGTTTGGGTCTCAGGCTGTCAGACTGTTTCTTTCCTGCTTAGTTTTGTGCAACTAATACTGCAAGATAGCCTTAATGCCTTTCTCCTGCCCTTACTCTTTTCCAGTCTTTAGTAAGAGAATGGCAGTGAGTAGTTTCTGAGTGTAGAGGTTAAATGCTAAGGGGGGAGAAATTAGTTCAGAGGGTCAAAGAACATCAATAGATGCTAAGGATTTTGGTGTCTTTAGCAGGAAATAAGCAGCTCTACATGGCTTTGCCATTCTACAGAACTACTAGGTCCTTTCTCTGGTTTCCGCTTTATTTTAAAATGCCAGAAAGAGAAAATGTGGCCATTCACTCTTCAGATCCAGAGAGTCACTGCCTCTAGAGGGATGTTGTTCCTTCTCCTGTTTTCTGCCATTAGAATTAAAACAACAACAAGGAAATTAAACCACAAAAGTTCAAATAATGCTCAGAGTCTAACTGAAAGCCACAAAGTGCAGGAAATTAATCTCCAAAGATTGCCAGTCTGTCCTCAGCTCACCCTATTTCAGTCACAGAGAACTGAAAGTTGTTCCTACAGTGGGTGATCTTACAGACCACAAATGCTGCAATATGTAGGCACAATAGGAAGCACAACAGAAGAAGAAAAGACTGCTTTACTCTCAGTTTCTTGGATTTGGTAGGCATGAGACAGACCCTTAAGGTAGCAATATATATGGTGTGTGTTTATACACAAGTACAATATATAAAGAGTGTTTCATAAAGCTGTAATTCATAGTTATAAACTGTATCACAACTACAAATTGTGATCTTTAACATAATAGAAACAGTCTGTGTGTTGAATGTTGATTTCTTACCTTCATACCATTGTCTCTGCTTGAGACTTTTCAGAAAAATGTAACATAAAATACCTCATATTGGCAAGAATCCTAGAGAATGAAAATCAGGAGGAGAAATTTCAGCAGAAGATTGTAACAACCAAATGCCTTACCTGATTATCTACGTATCTCCAAGGCCTTGGCAAATCCTGCAGTGATGAATCCTTAATGCTGCTTTTCCCAGTTCACAGGATGAGCTTCCCACCTGGAGTTGTGGGAAGGAGGTCCCTGTACATGGTGTCCCAACCTCCTAGAGAAAGTTTATGCTACTGGTGAGCCGTGGGTCTGCTGGAAGAGCATGAGTCCTTATAATGCTTCTTCTGGAGGATGGGATCAGGAGATGCTTGGCACCCCTTAGAATGAACAGATCTCAATTGTGTTCCTGTCTTTGATACAGACTTCCTGTGTGGCCACAAAAAAGTCACATCATTTCTCTCCTAGTTTTCTTCAACAGGGAGTTAAAATAGTTCCAGACATCTGAGGGTACATTGTGAGCATTAACTCACCAAGATTGTTGAGATATTCAGATGTTATAGTGATGAGTACCACAGAAAAGACAGAAACAGAAATCCATCTTATTTCATGCAAGACTTGGATGCCACTCAGTAAACAAGGGTTGGGGCCACACACTGAACAGAGAGGATAAAAAAAGAGCATTTGAATTAGTCTCATTCCCTAGATGCTACCCATTATACAGAACACAAAATATACAATCATAATGTGGAAGATTGTATTGTAACACTACAGCTGTTGTGACAGACTTCATTTTGATATTTTCATACTTTAGTGTGCTTTGCTTTGTGACCTTAATGTTCTTACTTAGTTTTTACATGGCATTGTTGAGTGTAAATGCAGGCAGACTAACTGCAGCTCCCACAGAAGTCACTTATACTGTGAATGTTATAAACCCATTAGAACCAAAGGAGTTATCATCACTGGTAACTACATAATGTAGATGGTTTTCATCTTGGGAATGAGTAGCATTTACTGGAATCTCAGCCAGATAGGAAGACCTGCTATATCTATGTATCACAAGTCTCCTCAAAGAATACCTCGTTCTCCTAACATCTGTTTCACCTTTATCTCTTTTTCCTTAACATACCCTTAACTATGATTACACCTGGGGAAGGTATTAATCAAAATCTAGTAGGTTGACAGTGCAATAGTAAGTTAACAGTTGCAGTCATAATCCATGTGCTCCATAAATTCATTTTAAAACCAGAATCTCTATGATCTATGTGTAAGTTATAGGAGCTTAGCTACTACCTGATACGTATGTAAGATATCTCCCATTTCTTAGTGTGGGGTAATGTTTTCTGCATTTGCATCATTCTGTTTAATAGCCTTGGTATAGGGGCTTTGAAAGCCCAAGCTTTCTCTTCTGTTTTTGTCTGATGGCTTTTTGAAACCAATTTTGCTTTTGGCATCAAAAACATCCTGCACATGTGAATTCTAAAATTTAATTACATGTTGTATGAAAATGTACTTCCTTTTGTTTGCTTTAAATCTGGTGCTTGATACCTTCTTTGAAGGCTTCCTAGAAATATATAATGAGAAATAAGGAGCAGTTATTAGCAGTTCACCTTGTCCTTGTTCATGATTTTTTAAAAGTCCTATATATTTTTCTCAATCATTTACTTTCCAGGGCAAAGAACCCAACTCCTTTTTAATCTCTCCTTGCACAGAAGGTACTCCATGCTTTGAACCTCTTTGTGCCCTTTTCTGCATCTTTTTTAGACTGCTTATATCCTCTTTTGCACTGAGAATTCAAATCTACAAATAGTATTCAGTATGTGAGTCTACCATGGACTGATGAGAAGGATATAATTATGCTTTTTGTTTTGTTTACTATTTTTTCGTAACAATTCCCAAACTTTTTTTTTTATTCCTGCAAGACCAATGCAAAGTATTGATCTGGTGTTTTCACAGGTGTATCCACAATAATACTACATTGTCTTCCTGTGTAGTAATAGTTAAATACTGATGTATTAATACTTAGTCTCCTTTTTCTTATATCATGATAACTTTCTTTTGGAGTCTTCAGTGACAGTTTTAATTTTTTATTTTTTTTTAAATCAAATATTAATAAAATCTCTCATATAGGAGAGCCCACACATATAGAAGGAGCCCACTGACTCCTTCAGAGAACTCCAGTAGATTAGAGAATCAAAATTTCCCTCTGAAAAAACTTATGTTTCATCTGCCCTGTTCTATCTACATGAGTGTCAGTTCTAATTTAATGTATTTTCTACCAGTTTTTGTGACATAGAACATAGACCAGGTGATCTATGTGGGTTTCATAAATCCTTGTTTTTATTACATTTACTATTTCTATTAAATCACTTTCCATTCCTCTGTTGCCCACCCTGATTATGTGCAAGAGTAATTAAACCCTTGCATGTCTGAGTTTCTTTATAACCACTGCTTATTTCTGTTAGACATTTTTTCAGACTTGACCTTTGAGAGAAGGGATTTCACTTGCAAACCTTTTAAACTTCTAAATAGCGAGTACAAGTGCAGTGGATTAATTTGGGGGTTCTGATCTTTGAATGTCTTCGCAGAAATAAATTCTATGTAAGGTGTTTCGAAAACTTATTTCTGGCTTTAAAAAGTTGCTCTTCAAATTTTTCATGTGCCTGCCCTTTATTCTGTGTTTACTTTAAAAAAAAAAAAAAAAAAAAAAAAGAAAGAAACGTCAACATGTACATCTTTTTCTGCATTTATATATATATGACTTCTTTTTCTTGGATGTTTTTTCACTTCTAGTAAATCCCTAACTTGGCTCACTTTTGAAAAATCCTATTAGTTTCTTTTTCATATGTGATTATGCATCTGTTTTGTGAGTTATGAGTAGGTCTGAATTACTGTAGGACAATTTTAAAGGTTTCAGCATCTAAAGGAACTGTAGCATGCTTTACTCCTGGATATTTTTGCCCTCTTGCAAAGGATTTTACTGTAAAGTGGCAACCAAATTATGACAATTTACAACCCAGTATATTCAGGTAAATCAAAACTGTTTAGGGATTTCTTAAGAACCTCAGGCTGCAATTTGCTGTATCTGCCAGACAGACTGCTGAGATGTTCCTAAAAATGATTGAGGCAGACAACTGGGGGTCAGGATTGTTACAGCTTTTCTAAGGTAAAGCTTTTCTGTTTTTGTAAGACGTGCGAATCTCTTCTAACAGTAGCATCTTAAAACATTTTACCTTTAGCTGCTTCTATTTAATTTCTTCTTCCTATGTTCCTTACTTTAATATGTTTTTTCCCTGGAATTACATACTGCTTTAGTAGGTTTTGTTGTTATTTTTTCAGTCCCATAGAGAACTGAGTTTGTGTGCATTATTGTCATTATCAAATCATGGTTCTTTTAGTATGCAGGTATTAAAGAAAGTTTAGTGATCTTAGCACTAATGCTAAGAAAGTTGCTCTTTCCTTCATAGGTTTTCTGGCTAGAAGCTGCTTCTCAGGTGTTCCATTTTGCATTTTGCATTTCCTGATCACTATCAGCATTTCAGTAGGATCTTGCATTCTCTTTTCTTTTTAGATCTGGAATTAAAATGGTTGGAGATTTGAATTTTCATTTATTCATTTTATTTATATATGCTTTAATTCACAGTAGCAGTCCTTCACCTGTGCATTCTACTTTATGATATTGTGGATTGTGCCTTAATACTCCAACATACAGCATCTTCTCCAGCTGCTGATACTGCATCTTAAATAAGTCTTTCCTATGAAAGATGGTATTGCACTACTCAGCTTAGTCTTAGACTTTAGGTTTTGTACTGAAGTGCTTACACATTTGACCTAGCTATGTGTTTAGGTACTCTGCTTAAAGTAACAACAGACTGTCAATTGAGGCAGCACTTTGCTGAATTTGATACCTGAATTTCATCAACTTCACTTCTGTTCTTTTTTTAATTCTTGTGGTTTCACCCACAGATGATGTCTCCTTCTGGCCTGTGTACAGTTCTGTAACTGTAGCCTTAAAATCCCTCAGATATTTTTTTTCAGTCTCATCTGTTTTTATCTAGTTGAAACCATTTCTCCTATGGAAGATCCCTGGTATCTAAAGGATTGTTCAGCTAAAATTCTCTTCCCTTCAAGCGACCAACCAGAAAAAAAGAGTAAATTTAACCTAATGCATGGCTTGCTAGCATCCTGTCCAGAAGATCAATCACATATTCAAGTTAGTATACTGGTAGGATTAGAAATGGTCAGATTGTGCTCAAGAAGTAGTTTTGCTTTTGGTTAACATATTGGCTGACACACTTTCCTATCTTTGGCTTGTCAAGAGTGCTTCCTCCCACAACGTTGGGGATGTCTCTAGCCCAGAGGACCTATAATACCTGGAAGCTCTCCCAGTAATACGTGGTAAAAAATACTTTAAATGGTTTTCAAAATACATCAGAATCTCAGTTATGTGAAGAGCATGGGAAGAATGTTGAATAGAGCTCAATAATCGTGTTTACCAGTAACTAAAATGCCCTGCATGCCCACAGATCTGTGGAAATAATTAGTAATAGAAGCAATTTACCATTTAATTAATAAATGACAAGGGGCAAAACCTTGTCTGGGTTTACTGATTTTGGGTAATTGAGGCTCTACTGTATTTTAAAATCTGAAATATTAACCATTATTCCATGTGCTTGAGATAATAATTGTTTACAAAATGTGCACATAACAGGATCTAGGCTTAGTTATAACAGGATCTAAGCCTAGTTGTATTATTTCTATAAAGTGAGGAGGAACTTCAGTAAATAACCTCTCGCCATGGAGAAGTAAGAACCAGTGTAGCATAACATCTTCAGACTGGTTCTTATTTCTGCTGCCTTTAAAGGAATTTGAGATTGATGGAGAAAACTTAAATTTCATAATGAAATTAGAATTGGTCCCCACCCTAAGCAGCCATTGGGAATATGGTGTAGCGAGTGGATTGTGGAAGTCTGTGTTTGAATGCATGTTTTTAGCTTATAGTATATTTTGGTATTGGGCTCCTCAGTTGAAGAAGGACAGGGAACTGCTCTGAAGAGTCCAGTGCAGAGCCACCAAAATGATTAAGGGAGTGGAACACCTCCCTTATGAAGAAAAGCTGAGGGAGCTGAGTCTCTTCAGGTTAGAGAAGAGAAGACTGAGGGGCAGCCTCATGAATGTTTATAAATATGTAAGGGGTGAGTGTCAGGAGGATGGAGCTAGGCTCTTCTCTGTGATGTCCAATGGTAGGGTAAAAGGCAACAGATGCAAGATGGAGCATAGGAGGTTCTGTGCAATTATAAGGAAAAGCTTTATCACTGTTGAGAGTGACAGAACACTAGAACAGGATGCCTTGTGAGGCTGTGGAGTCTTCATTGGAAACACTCAAACCCCACCTGGATATGTGCCTCTGTGACCTGTTTTAGGTTGTCCTGCTCTGGCAGGGGGGTTGGACTCAAGGTCCTTTCCATTCCCTAACACTCTATGGTTTCTGTGATCATATTCCACTGAGTTTAACTGGCACAAAGCACTGGTTTGCTGCCTCTTCAGTTTTACGTCACTGAAAAAATAGTTCCAGGCTTATACCTTTCTCTGCTTTATGTGTGGATCAAACCATTTGAGGTGTTTAACAGCCCTTACCCCTGGGGCATCGAAGCAATATGACTGAAGAACAAGGACTGAGATCTTAAAGGGCAATATCCTAACATCGCTCTTAATATGTCAAAACCCAAGATGCTTCCCTTCTCTTTTCTCCCTCAGATTGTTTGTTACGTTCTCTGTTTTTCCCATCATATCCTCCATTCTCGCATGGTCCTCAGAAAAACTGGAGCAGAAAATAGGTGTAGTCATGAATGAGACTCTGCATTGAAATCTGAAAATAGGGTGACCGGGGTGAGTCTAATCTCCTTCAGAAGGGCTATCTACTGCTGGAAACATTCTGTTCCTCTGCCCCGGAGACTTACTGTGAATCAGTTTAGTTTGTACTTTTGTTTTCAAATACACTATAATCATTAGAGGATAGACAGTCCTTGAAAAAGTTTAATTCCAGTCCTACTCAGATGTTGCATTCATAAAGAATTGGAGAAACGAAGATTAAAACCATGCTATGAAGTTGTCTGTGTCAGAAGGCTGTGTTTATTGCTTCTGAAGAGGTGAGGAAAAATTGATTTTAAGTTACTACTGTGTTCACATAGAAAGTATCACAGAATTTGGTGCATACAGTTGTTTCTGCTCAAGGGTTCCACTACCAGAAAAGCAAGGAGAAGTTGCATCAGAAATTATGAGCTGGTACTATTCATGGTGGTAAGGGAAACTTGGTTATGCAATGAGCCACATCATGCACTCGTAACTCTGTGAGTAGCTCTACTGAAGTCAATAGAAATTACATCTATTAAAATGAGTGGAACTACTTGCATCAATAAGATAAGTAGGATTTGGCCCAAAGGTTGTTTAATATCAGTGTTTTTAATCTCTCATTTTCATAAATGCTGTATCCATTCAGTAGGATGAAGTGAGGTGAATAAAGAACATTCTGTGCTTTGAGTAGTTTGGCATCATACACAGACAGGGCACGTGATTAATACCATATTGTTGACTTTGTTCTTTGCTTTTCAGTTGTGGCTGGCAATGTCCTTTTCATAATTGCTGGTATCCCCCTGAACCTATATAATCACTCTCTCCAGCTTTCCTATGATGCCCTTAGATTTGTCCTGTACTTAATGTAGTATGTTTCTGTGTTCTCTTAACTCTCTCATCAGAACCATAACATGGTTCTGATATGCTACTCCAACATGGTCAGAGCACTGTACCTGGGCACTGTATTCACTTGACAATCTTTTCTAAACCAGGTGTGGTTTCCATATTTTTATGCGTATCACCATCACATCTCAGAGCTGTGTTTTGTAGTTATGCTTCTGGAGAAACCTGTGGAACTGCAGCACACTGGTTCAGTCAGTGGTGTTAGGAAGTTGTTCAGTTCACTAGGCTGCCTAAAATAGTAGAATAAGGGGCTAAATAATAATTTTTTAAAAAATGGACAATTCTGTTCTCATCATAGATCTACAAACAGACTTCTTGTTTGAGCCTGATGGTCTTGATACTTTCTTCTGAAAACAGTAACTATGCAATACTGCAACTAAAGCAAAACTATGATTAATACAGAAATGTGAAATGATGGAGTCATTGAAGTCACAATTTAGTCTTACTGTTAGTACAATTACATAGTCTTACTGCAAATGTCTTACTCTTTTTATGTTTTAGTAGATAATATCTACTGTGCTTCTTTTGTTCCAGTGAATTTCCTCACAGTATATAACTTCTTGGGCATTTGTTGCCACAAGGAAACTCGTTTTGAAAAAAAGTCCAGTAAGGACTGATAGTTGTCTGTGCTATTGAGCTTATGCCAATGAAGTGAAAGCCTTGCTACAATCAGAAAAGATGAATTAATGTGCCATGAAACTCTGCAATACCTTCTCACAAGAGTTTTCCATTTTTTTATCTTCTCACTGCTGTGCCATTCAGAATCAGATTCTGCTTCCAATGAAATATGAGGTCATTTGACTGACATTAAAGGATTTTTACTGATTTAACAGTGGAATGCATGTTTTATGACTACACACAGGTAAATAGAAGTACTGGCAATATTATTATTATTTCATAGGTAAAATTTGCATGCATTCATAACAGTCATCCATTCATTGGTGTTCTTTTGGGATGGAATTTTCTTCAAGGTTTTGAAAAATC
The DNA here is from genome assembly GCF_003957555.1 of Calypte anna. Lineage (NCBI taxonomy): Eukaryota > Metazoa > Chordata > Aves > Apodiformes > Trochilidae > Calypte > Calypte anna. Next base: position 81,542,777 of record NC_044244.1, read on the forward strand.
TGAAGCCATATGGCACCCTACTGATGCTGTGGGAGCTGGTGGTCCATATGTCACTATGGGTGCAATTTGCTCAGTTTTGCTGGTAGTTTGAGATATCAGCAGGTACTGTGCAGGAGAGGGAGAGGGAAATAAGATTTGGATCACCAGCAGAAGGATGGGAAGGGGTAATACTTGTGAAAACAGCAGGCTATTACATTCAAGTCCTTGCACAATGAAGTATTATGCGTATTTATAGGTGCTGTAAATAGCCTCCGTGCAAGTTCTTTGTTGCTTTGTTTATGCAGTTACACTTATATTGATGACACATTTTATAAACTATTCATAGATGTTTATATATTTGACTTATCATCATGCTTTTCTCTGTATTTCTGAGGACATCAGAGGCCTAAAGGTCATGGGTGAGAAAGAAAACTGTCATTTGCTTTGTTTCTTGTAATTGCTTTGGCATGTTTGGCTGGTTTTAGTTCTCAACACTGTAGGTAACTCTGTATGCATCCAATTGTGGCTGTCCAGGTTTAGGCTTTCCTAGTTGGGGTGGTCAGTATCTGTCTATGGTTTTCTGGTTTTGAATGATTCGAATGATCATTGATTCATCTCTTTCTAGGCTGCAGTTGCAACTTTGTTTTATCGTTGTACCAAATAAAAAGAGAGAATGGAAGGAATTTTAAGACTCCTAGGAATTGTATCATTATTTTTTCTTGGCTTATAAATAATCATACTTTCTGGAAATTTAATCTAGGGTAGGTAAGAGAGCTTGCAGATTAGTATTAATGAGGTAAATCAGTTGGGTCAGGTCTGTTCATTAACATGTTGGAATGTCAGAAGTGTCTGTTAGTCTAGAAAAAAGTGTATCTGGTTGAATCTGTACCAAAGATAATGACTTCTTTCTTGGACATACTTAATTCAGGTGGATTAAAGAGGTATTAAGCTTTGAGATGCAGCATGAAGATCTGATTTTTAAAGCAAGGTGTCATGCAGAGATAGGGAGATCTGATGGTGTATAGATTATGGTGACATACTGGTGACTCCATCAGTCTTCAGCATCTACCATAAACACAGTACAGAAAAAGGATCTTTTCTGTAAATCACACATATATCTTATAAAGCGTGACTCTGCACTGTATATATCTTTTTGATCAGGTCCAAATCAAATAAAACCATGCATGGGAAGATATGTTAATATGTTTTTGGTGTAGCTCCTAAACTGGTATCTGAAAATTTCTCAGGACCATTGAGGTTGGAAGGGGGCAGTGGAGGTTGTCTAGTATAATCCTTCAGCTCAAAGCAGCGTCACCTAGAGCAGGTTGTGCAGTGCTGTGTCAAGTCAGATCTGGAATATCTCCAAGAATGAAGACTCCAGAGTGTCTCAGAAGCAATTCCAGTGTTAGAGTACACTCACCATCGTAATTTTTTTCTCATGTATAAATGGAATTTCCTGTATTTCCATTTCTGGCCATTCTCTGTTGTCCTTTCATGGGATAATAGAGAACAAGTTGGATTGATCTTCTTTACTGCCCCACATCAGGTATTTACACACATTGCTTAGGTTCCCCCTGAGCATTCAAGATAACTTCCTGAAATAATTATATAGGAAAAATCTCAGTATCTTTTCAGTGCTTACTGCAGGGGGGAGGATACTTGTTTCATTGTATAAGGAGACAAGTGATTGGCAACAGTTCTACAGGAAAGCTGGGATGATCAATTTAAGGTAATAGTGATAAGATTAAGATAGTTCTTCAGCTTTTTGCCAGCATTTTGTTTGTTGAGGTAATTAATTATTTTGGTCAAGATGATCTACAGAGTTAAAAATGTGGGCTTTTTTTCCTTTTTTTTCCTTCAAGAACGTATTTCTGCTGGCTCCCAAGGATGAATAAGGCTCTCTACATTCAGGGAATCACAGTGTTTTTGAGGTTTACAAAAAACTAGGAGCTCCTGAGAAGAAATAGCAAGCTTTGCACTAACGCCCTGGAACATTGCTGTTTGGGAATATCCTTTATAATATTTTAAAATTTGTCTGTTGATAAGTCAGCTTCAAGAGTGTTTTTTGTTCTTAAGTCATCTATTCTACTTGGACTTGCTTTGATAAAGAAAATAAGAGGGAAAAACTATGTATTGTGCTAAGCTAGGCACTCCTGGAGCATTCAAATTTTAGCATATCCCTGTTGTACCTGTTCCTGACTTTTCCATGTCACACTTTTAGTCTTCTGTTATGGTTACGGGTAAAATAGTTTTCCAAGAACACACTGCCTACCCTGTTCCCAAATTCTAAGTGTTACTGGCTATATTTATAAAACCTTCTATTGTGTAGAGAGATTGATAATGTTGTCAAGTTGTTCTTGTTTATCTACTGCTTAAGTTTCTGTTAGGAAGCAGCCTTGTTGATGAGGTTTCAACCAGTTCTAAGAAGAGCTGCTAAACAGACTTGTGTGATTTACAAACTCTGTCATTTGTTGAATACATTCCACTAAACCCAGCAAAATAGTTATTTTATAATTTCTCACTAATGTTTTATCTGTTGATAAATTGGATAAGCATTTTCCTTTAATCTTTAAATACTAATTGCTGATCTCTTAAATGCTGATTTTACATGTTAGTGCATGGCCCACATGGTTTACTTGCTTTGATTAATTTGGGGCAGTTTTGGCATTGTTGAGGTTAATCAGGAATTGTGAAGATTGAAATGAGTAGATGGTCTTTACTGCTTTTTCTTAGGAGGACTCAGACATCTTCTAAGGCCTAATATGTGCATACAATTTATACTAATACAATTTATTCTGTTTGAGAGGATTGATGATTTTTTTTTAAATAATTATACTAGATCAACTTTATGCATGGATATAGTTATACTAATATAAGATTGAGTTATAAACCCATACAGTTACATTAGCCAAAAATGACAGAACTCTTTTGTTGAGACAAGGATAGGGCTTAACTTTTTATATTTTAATTTATTTTGAAGGAGAGGGTCACTTTATCTAATTTGAATTTTAACATACCATTAAACCTTCTCCAAGAAATAATGTAGTATGTTTAAGACCATAGATATCAGTTAGCAAATCTAATAGAAGGACTCCAAAAGAGGGGTAGATGTATGTCAGATATTAAGATATATTAGCAGACAATGTGCCAAGAATTGAGAGGTACTTATGTATTAACATAGCTGTTCTCCTTCAAGCAATATAAGATGTATTAGACATTAGTCCCAGCCTATATTTTCTCAGTGCATTGCATGCAGGGAAAAGCATGCATTTCTTGAACTATGGAAATATTCTCTCACTTTTTCATAAGAAAGGAGAGAGTTTGCATTAAACAGATTCCTTTTATGTTCTACCTACAGAATTTCAAAGAATGCCGAACAAATGAGATAGGAGTTTGTACATTTGTGCATCAAAGAAATGCTTAAATCATTTCTTATATGTATAAAGGTACATTGTAGGGCACCCTCAAAGAGAGACTGTATTCTGTAATCAGTCTGTTGCCACCTGAATAATTAAATAATGTTTTTCAATTTAGAAATGCTCTTAAACATACTAAAACCACAAAATACCCTGCTGAGAAAAAAATAAATGGATTAGTTGCTAAATGGTCACTGCTAAAGAAAACATAAATGCACAGTCATTACAGCTATCACAGAACTGTAATTCTTATCAGTATATTTGTATTTTTTATCATTGCCCCTTCCAGATTGATAGTGGTCAGATAATGTAGAAGTTAACTGGAAATCTTTTCTCCTCCCTCTTAAAAATCGGTATTTTACTCCTAGATGGCAAAACTTTTCAAGTAGTGTGGACTCCATGCTACTATATAAGTTGTGCTGAGCAGTTAAAAAAAACTGATAAGTTGAGACTATGGAATTATATTTTTTAAAGTTTAAAATCATTGTGTCAGCCATCAGGGAATAAAGGGTAACTTCAACAGTGAAGAAGGCATCAACCCAACTTTGTTCAATAGCATCAGTTCAGTGTAATGATCAAGAAATGGGAATATTAAGACCAAAAAGTATTCTGCAGGATGATCCAGTGAATTAAAGAATTATCCAGAAGTTTTTGATGTAGGAAGTAGTATTTCTAGTTCAGTTATCCAACACAATCTTGACACAAAAAATTTTCTTAAGGTTTTTTTTCTTATACTGATTTTGAGTTACAGGATATTTTAGAACTTCTTTGGTGTTTTTTAAATACACTCGAGTATTTTTGATGCACATTAAATTACTAGTTAATACACTTGCTACCTGGATTTCAGAGTTGACTTTTTAGGCTTGAGTATAGTTTTTTAGTCCTGTAAAATGCCAAGATACATTGTTTGGCCACATTGGGAGTTTTGCAAGATTCCAAAATGATTATGGATAAGGCTGTCTTTGCCAGCTGTACTTCATTCCTAGTAGCTTCTTAGTATCTATTTTCGTTAGCCTATACATCGAGTAGTTTTTGGCTTAGGGGTTCCTGCTCCTTTCAGAAGGCCCCAGAAGTCCCATACTGACTCAGCAATTAATTTTCACTGCCTTATGAGCAACTAGGAAGCCAAAATACAACTTCTGCAATGAGGGACACAGAAAGAAATCCCCAGTGATTTTGTTGTTTAGCTTTGCCCTTATCCTGTCAAATCTCCTCTAGCAACACCCTCTGGACATGATAGGATGTGAACAAATCAAGTACTGAGTTAAGGCTGTCCAGGGGACACATCTGCCTAACTGGCCTAATGTAAGCTTTATCACACTGTGGGACCATAGAGAATTTATTGTCACAGGTTTCAGTGTGGTCATCTTCTCTGGCAGTTCTGAGAGACTTAACAGAAGCCCAACTAGCAAGAAGAAAGGTAGAGGCAGAACTAGGTCTGATCTAAGTGGCTGAGCAGAATACTGGCAACTCTGGTAATATGGGGAAGTATGGCGTGTTGTTTTCTGCTCTTATTAAGTTGAATGCCCCTCTTTGGTAATTTGGAGAAATGCTATTTATTCTTAAGGTCTAGGGAATGTTTGGTCTTAAACTGCAAGGTTAACCTGAATCTGGAGTTGCACCTTCTTCCTTCTTTTTAGGGGGGGTGGTGTTCTGACCTAAGGGTGGCTAAACTCGGGCCTTTTTAATGACTAGTCTTGGGGAAACAGATAGTGGTACCAACAGGGAATCAGGCTGCAGACAGGGTGGCAGTGATTTCACAATTGTTCCAAGTAAATCTATGCAGAAAAACCCCCAGGCAGGGTAACAGCAAAATCACTACTGCTTTCAAAGGTACTGCAGCAGAGTAATGCAAAAGAAACTGAATGTATAAAATCCTCTTGACTAGGCAGCCCAATAAATAATAAACCTTCCTAAAGCCAGCGAGGCATATTTGTGTAATTGTTTATGGCTTTCTTTGTGCATGTGTCTTCATTTATATTGTGTATAGTGCATATGTTTATATTTATATAAATCTTACTGTTGAACAGAAGCCTACTCTAAGTATGCATATTCTTGGGTATGCCCGTATGTGTGTTTATATATGTCTGTATATTTGTGTGCATGCACACTTGTGGATGGATGTATGTATGTATGTCTGTGCATATGAGAAACAGATGCACTGTAGGCAGATAAAGCAGATAAATATAGATTCAAATAGAAGCATAAGCCTATAAATATAGACACTATATAGAGTGAAAGCAGGCAGATCAGCACAGTTTCATTATTACTAACATTCTGGATAATAAAAGAGTAGCTGACACTGAAATGACTGAGGGGATGACACTCTTGGCTCTCAGCAAATGTAGTAAAAAGGTAAGAAAAATTCCTTCCAATATAAACAGCAGTTATGACAGAAGATTTACTGCCTTTAATAATTTGTGTAGCTTCTTCTGGGGTTGAAGTCAGAGGATGGAAACACAGCATAACATTTGTAATTTTGCCTTTAAACAAAAAAATAAATAAATAAACTTAACCTACAGTTTGAGGAAGTAAAACCTCTGGTTTCTATTTTACAATAAGCCTCACACACTGTGTTTCTCAACTTCCTGCTTCTCCTTCAGGATCCTCTTTGCTTTCGGTCATACTGTCTCTCCAAACAGACTTGGGTGGCAGAAATTGGGAAAAAATTGAAGTTCATGGCAAAAATAGCTTTCAGAAATAACACTGTGAGAGTGTGTGTACATGGGTATAATAGACTTCTCTTTGCAACTCTCTGTTACCTGTTTTAAGTCACGTTTCTGTCTGTTGTAATAATAAAGCTCAGCTAATCCATAGCTGTAATATGCACAATTAAAGTAAAAAAGGTCTTATTTGAGGGGGGAGCATGGGGAGGTGGGCCTGAGAAGTAAATTTTTTTTTATTTTATAACATTTTGCTGAGGGTGTTCAGATGAGTCAAGATTGCTAGAGAATTCCAGAAGATTGTCAATACTGTGTTTTCTTTTTCTTTGTATAATACAGGTAGTATTGAGGTGTTTACAACAAGAGGCTTGCAGCTGAGAGCTTGGCATTCTCTTTCCAGCTTGGCCACTCGCTCAGAGTGAGATTTTGCACAAACTGCTCAAAGTCTATGTACTTATTTCCTTGTTAGTGAGTGGAATTTAGAATAATTATGTCGGAGTTAGGTAATTGATTAATACCTTGTTTTGTTAATAGCACTCAGTTTCATTGGAACTACTCATGGGGCAAGGTGTTCAGTAAGAGTATATCTCTTCTTATGAAGTGCTCTGACAGTCGTGAGGAAATAACAATAGAAAATATCATGCTGATGCTCTGTATTGTGTTACAAACAATTATTTTATTTTAAATTTAGTTAATTGTTTTAAAAATATGCCACTAGCTGATGAGAATTGTCAAGTTTCTATACTCTGAGGAACTTCCAGCAAAGCAGAAGAAAGGTAAGCACTAGCATGTGTATATTCATACTCAACCAACAGTAGTTCTTATGACAAAATGTAACCAAAGAAAATTAAAATGTCAAGTAGTGGAAGCCTCTGTGGTATTCAGCTCAAGTAATGCTATTTTCTTAAAATATCTAGTCTAAGCTTATTTTTCTCTGCATATAAAAAGAGAAAGGCAGCTCAGAACATCTGGGTTCTGCTCTTGAGCTTGTTACATCGTTTGGCACAAGCCATTTTGTTACCTGAAAATAAGTTGTTCAAGGTCAATTTTGACATGTTTAAAAAAACACATTTAGGGTACTGAGAGAGCTGGTGGAAGTCCTCACCAGTCCTCACTCATTTTTTCACTATCTGTCAGCAGTCCTAGTTAATGAGGAAAGTCCCAGTTGACTGGAATTTTGCAAATGGGACACCCATCCACAAGAAGGGCCAGAAGGAGGAACCAGGGAACCACAGCCCTGTCAGCCTGACCGTGGTGCCAGGGAAGGTTATGGAGCAGATCACTGTGAGTGACACTATGCAGCACTTAGAGGACGACAAGATGGTCAGGTCCAGTGGACCTGGCTCTGCTGGATGAAGCTGATCTCCTTCTATGACAAGATGACCCAATGAGTGGATGAGGGAAAGGCTGTGGCTGTTGTCTAGGGGGAGTTTAGTAAAGCCTTTACCACTGCTTCCAACAGCATTCTCTTGGAGAAAGTGGCTGCTCATGGCTTGGATGGGTGTGTGCTTCACTGGGTAAAAAGCTGGCTGGCTGGCTGGACTCAAAGAGTTGTGGTGACTGGAGTTAAATCCTGTTTGGGGTCGGTCACAAGTGCTGCTCCCCAGGGCTCAGTGTTGGGGCCAGTTCTCTTTAATATCTTTATCAATGATCTGGACATGAAATTTTGAACACACCCTCAGTAAGTTTGCAGATGACACCCTCTTTCAGCTTGGAACTTTTCTACAGAACCCTATTACTGCATGCCCTTGTAAAAAGTCCTTCCCAGCCTCTAGTCTTATGTGTACATATAATAAGAAGCTATGGGGAGGTGTCTAACTGATTACAGGAGAAGCTGACACTATTGTTTTTCCTCAAGCTCATGGAAAAGTTCTGTGAAACAGAACAGAAACAGAAGAATAGAGCAGGTTTTGTTCATGTGCTCATGACAGCAGTGGTCTCAGCTCTGGGCATAGCTCTCACCTGCCTCCCAGGAATGCCTTGACCTCAGCACTTAGGGGATAGTGCAAGCTACCTGTTGTCTTCTGAATATCTTGAGTTACTTGAACTCCCACTGGATGAAATCTGTGTAGTTTAAGAGGGGTATTTGAGAGGTATTAGGTGAATTCATATGATAAATTTACAGTAGTTAAAAACTAAACTGGCCTGTGCACTAAATTCTACTGGGTACCTCCTAGTCTCTTCTGACTCTAGTATATAACAGCCACACTTGCTTCAAAATAAAGTTTTGCTTTCGGGCACCAAAACAGATACAAAGGTTGTTGGATAGGGATTATGCTGAGCACCCAGGAACTATAGAAATAGGATTTTTTCAAAATCTCATAGGAACTATCTGGATGGAAAGTTATGCTGTCCCAGAAAGCATGAATTGTAAATTCTGTTGTTTTTTTTTTCTCCTTCCCTGTTTCTTTCTCTGTCTGATAAATTTATAATTCCTTATTGGATTAAATTAGAAAATTAAATTGTGTTTGCAGTAGGGAAAATACATTAAGAAATATATTAAAAAATATTTGCATGTATTGATTTCAGTCTAAATCAGATCATTGCAGCCCAGTTACAGTTTTGAAAACTGAGGTTTATTATGGAAACACTGACATAACCTCAATTCTTTTGGTTCTGGCAGACGTGGCAAAAATATCCAGAGACCTTTTTTTTGGACGGTTGAGTTCTTTGCTAGTCTCCTTGGACTTTGCTTTCTGATTCTTTGCCAGTTTTACTGCCATTCATTTTGACTAAAACTGTCTTGGAAATATGTCAATCTGTAGGAACCACTGGGAAATGACACCATTACACATGTTTAATTGGTTGGTTGAGGGGTGGAGAAAGTTTAGTAATTTCTGCTGTGTCATGGTCATTCCAAAATGGTGAAGTCCAAAAGGTTCACAAGACAGAGAATTTTGTAGGCGAAAAATAACGTGCCAAGAAAAGCGCATTTACTGTTAGTTACTTTCACTGCAAGGGAAATCATGTTGCAGGAGGTTTGCAAAAGGTTTATAGATTTTTTAACTAGCAAGGAGAGTTGGCAAGTATCTCTGACTTATTTATATTTTGCCTTTATTATTTTAATATTTTTTCTTAGTCGTTTTGCCATTAAAAGCCTAGCACTCTGCTTATCTTCTCCTACAGTCATTAAAAAAGACAGAAACCATACTGAGAAACATTAATGTTTACATGGAAAATCATTAAATCCTCCTGTAATAACTTGTTTAAAACCTTTGTCTCTCCCTTATGATACTCTCTTTACTGAGAAGTGACACTGCATTTCTGCAAATACAGAGCCATAGAATATTTGATACATGCAAATGGCATCTACTATTAATGTGATTCCCTAATAAAAAAAACAACAACAAAAGAACCACCCAAAGAAACAAACAAACAAAAAAAGCCCATGCCCCAAACCATCTGTCTAACATAGTAAAAAATAATACTACTTTGCAGGTATATTGTCTTGTAGGGACAACATGTGTTAGGGAAGTTAAAGAGTGCAGCATACAGTTACATACAGAAAGGCAGTTTGTTAGCATACAGAAAGGTTTCTTTACTATTTTCTAACCTAAGTATGTATCCAAGATGCTCTTTGTAAAATATTTGGTAAGATCTCTTAGCTGCCTGGTCTTTCAGAAACTTATTTATTTTCATCAGAGTAGAAAACTTTCTTGAAACATGAGTCTAAGCAGTATTGACTATATATGCTATGAGGTCATTTGTATTTGCAGTTGTTAATGCTTTTTATTACAGCTAGTTTTAGCTGTCTATTTCCCCCTTTCTCTTAAATCTCGGGATGCTCTTTTTTTTCAGGTTCCCTATGTGAAAAACAGATGAACTTTTATTTATTCAAGTTTTCATGAAATTACAGATTAGGTAATAATTAAGAATAGAAAAGTTACATAATGTGGTTTCCAAAATTTTTGAGTGATTGAAGGCAATTTATAATGTAAACTCTTGTCAGCTTCACTTGATAGTCCCTCAAGTACAAGACATATCAGAACTGAGTTCCCTAATTTGTCTCCCTGTATTTCTAGGGGATTTAGATCTCTGTCTGAACCTGATACACAGTCCACAACCAGTTGCTTATAATCTAGCATGCAAACAAGCCCTTAAATGTATGTGTACTTGGATGGTGATAAAGCAAGCACAGCAATTTTGGAGCTGCTCTTACTGGTGTCTGAGTTTGCTTCCCTTAGCTGGTATTTTGGTAGTTTTTCTCTAAATCTCTTTCATGTAAGATCTCATAACACTAATGCATTTAAAGATTCTAAAATGCATCCCATAAGATGAGGACATACTAAACTTCCAGACAAACTTGAAGTATATAAATGATGCTGGAAAATGTGTTCCTCTTCCCATGCAATCTATTCAGAAATGCTCAGGTTTTCACGGTTTGATAAGCTGGTCGCATGGTTCAGTCTTCCCGAGATACCTTTCATAACCTCACACCAAGTTTGGTTGTGAAACATAGTTTCTAGTGACAGCATGGCAAGGATGGAGATTTATTTGGTGTTTTCCATGTCTCTTTTTCTCCTGGTCAACAAAGAAAATGTACCTTAGCACATTTTGAGTTGGCCCAATCTGTATTAATGAGTGCTTAATCTAGATGGAACACTAGGTCCATCTTTATGAATATCCTGATTTTTTACATTAAGGATTAGTTTAATTTAAAACAAGTCGGACTGGCTAGGCTCCGCGTGATTTCTTGTGTAAAACTTTTTTGGGGTAATTTCAATGCAATTAGTTTTTTGTAAAGAAAATGAATAAGCATGTGCAAAACAGTGAACTACTTAAGATTTTTTGTTTGTTTTTCAAGCATCCTGAGAGAGATCCTGACTGCATGCTGGCTGGAAATATTATAGTTAATGTTAGTAGATGTGGATCCAAGGAAAAGAAAAAAACCCCAACAGAATAGTCATAAACTTTGCATGTTTGTGGAATCCACTGAAAATAGGGTTTACCTTTCCTGTAAGGCAGGGGTTCTTGTTTTCTTGATTTGCTGATTTAGGACCTTTAATAGTACTTGATGCCACACCTGTAAAAAAAAACATGGTGCCCATTACACAGGATTTGAAGACAGCAATATGGAGAATGTATGTCTTCCAGTGAAGATAATACTAAAGAAGTATTAAGAGCATTGGTTGTTGGGTTGTGTTTTTTTGTGCTGTTTTTGGTGTTTGGGGTTTTTTTTTTGTTATCAGTGTACTCAGTTTCATTTTTGACATTAGGCTGCATGTCTGCTGTGGCTTGTAATAAACCACCTTTTAGTCTTTAGTCTCTGTGCTTTAGAAAGTATATTAATATGCTTTAGAATCATATTGACATTATTAGCAAAGTCTACAGCCCAACAATAATAAATAAATGGATTCCCAGGAGTCCAGTGTTGTGCCATCCTGGTGCTGCTGCTTTGTAGAACCTAGTGCCAAGTGGGAGCTGGCAGAATTTGGAAACCTTGCGTCACTTTGGAGAAATAGGATTCAGCAACGTGGTGGCCTTTCATCTGTGGGAACATCAGGATTTCACTTTACTGACTGTGATTCCTATTACAGAGCCAGGGGCCTGTCTGTGTCTAAATTGAGGACTCCAGGTGTGTGCTTATATACAAGAGAAAACAACAGGAATATTTTGGCAGCCCTAATAAGTGAGCAAAATAGATTAAGTGTTTCTTGTTTCCAGCTTCTAGTTCCCTAATTCCCATGTCACCCTACTACCTCCAAAATGCAGGGCATTGTATTGTACACTGTGAATAGTGCCCATGATTTCAGTTCTCTTACAGTCGTCTAGGTCCTGAAGGAGTAAGTCAAAAGTTGATGCCTGGTATTACTAAAGAAAAATTACTCTTAGTAACCTTAATGACCCTCGTGGCTGAATATGAGCTTCCTTCTTTATACATAGCACGAGAAGTGCCACAGTAGCACTAATATGTATTTTTTCCATAATTTCTAATAGGATTTGGGCAGTGAGTGTGGGAGGAAACCCTTTTGCTTTTGGATGAAGGGGTTTGTGGGTTTTGTTAAACATCCGCTTTTCTAGTGAAGGGATTGAAAAGGAAAAGATTAGGAAAAGCATGTTTGGTTCAGAAGGGCATAATTATGTTTCCAAAAGCTTGGCTTCCCTCTTCCCATGGCACCCCTCCTCACGAATACCTTAAATCTGCTTCTCACCCCTCTGTGTTTCTTCGTCTGTGTCTCTCTCTCAGAGCTCTGAATTCATTATATGGAGTAGTATAAATCAATAGTAAATGCTACCCGCCCACTCTGCGCTCGGTTACGCAATATCACATACCCTGTACACAGAGACAAAAAGGGAAAAAGCACACACAGGCTTTACATTCAAAAGCTCTTGCATAATTTCGGCTTTCTACAGCCAAAAAAAAAAAAAAAAAAAAAAAAAAAGAAGAAATAACAGATGGGGAGACTTGCAGTTTCATTTTTTTTCCCTTTTCTCAGACTGTATAGAGGGGAGTTAGTTTGACATCCATGGTCATTTCTAATTGCCCTGTGCTGCAGATAAGCAAAACAGAGTTGCTTGTGCTTTAAAATAAGACCTTTTCTTTCCCAGCTTCCATGATGTGGTGCACTTTTCAGGTAATATGAGGAAAACTATTATGAAGTGTTTAAGGCTGAATTGGTTATTTGTTTAGTCATAATGGAAAAATGAAAAGAAAATCCCCACTTTAACTGCGTGATACATCTTACAAAGTGAAAGAGGGACGGGGCGTAAGGGAGGTTGTATTAAATTTTCTGGCATGGTTTTGTGCTTTTTTTAAATTTTTCTTTTTTTTTTTCCTTTCTGAAGTGCAAAGTATCTCAATGTAATATTTATGTAAAAAGCAAGTTATGTAACTCTTGCCTGCCTTTTGCTTTTTTTACCTCTCTGGACTGTACCGCTCTACAGATTTTCCTCCCGACAGATTGTATTAAAACCTGAAAATCCTGATGAAAGGAAGGAACAACCGGGTGCCCACAGCACAGGCTCTAATTTTAAGCCTTTTTAAGGGCTTCATGCTGGAAGACAATGGATCTATTTAAGATCTCTTTTTGGCTAGAGGAATTCTTACTGAGTATTTTCTTGTCACAGGGCACTCTGGAACATCCCTGGCTTCTGCACAGTGTTTCTGTCTCTTCCTCTCTTCCCCCCACCACCTCCCCAGCTTTGGATATATACAATGAAATCTTCCCTTTTCTCTCCTGACCTTAAGGCCAGAGTTGGGTTTCCATGTAACAGGAGCAAGTGCAGAGGCATAGTGAAATTTTAGGTTTCACTGAACTTTATTTATTCATTTTTATTTCATTTAAGTGATTGATGTCCACAGAAATCCAGAGAGTCTTTTGATTAGGATTGGTTGGGGTATTTTAATTGATTTCTGTCAAATGCAAGTAAAAAAATATATAACCCTCCTAAAAGAATAAAAAATCAGGGATTTGGGGAGAAAAGGATCAGTACTAAGAAAACTTCATAGTTTTCGATCACAGGAAGAAAAATAATTCTGTATTTATAGCGAACAATTTATTCCTGGTTGAATCCTCTGAGGATCTGACCTGTTTGTGGTTATGAGCATTGTGTCTGGGTTTGTTTTCTTTTGCCCTTTACAAACTGTTCTTGTCTGCATGCACATTCTTGGACGGATTCTTCCCTAGTGTAATGCTGCTAATTCTGTTGATATTATGTCAGGAGTCTATTAGGTCAATTATAGTTACAGGGCTCGATTCTCAGTTATTTTAAAGTGTTTTTCTGGCATTGAAAAGCCTGAAAATGATCCTGAGTGTGAATTATGCCCACTTAAGCCATAATGGAAAAAAATAGTTAAAGCTGACATCTTTCAACAGGGATCCCTGAGTCAAGTTCGAAATGAAATAGGGTTTTGTGAAAACAGGAAGTGGAATATTTTAAGCTCTATAAGTAATATATATATGAGTACATTTCACAAAATTGCTGGGGAGTAGATATATATTCAAAACCTGGATTCCTTGCCTGGTTCTGAAACCAGCCCTTGCTTTGACTCTGGGCTATGAAAACTTCTTCTGCCTCCATTTCTGTCTCAGTAAAAAAATCTCTTAGGGATTATAGTAGTAGATACTTGGTTTATTGTGCCCTACAGAAATATTCTAAAACTATTTTATTAATGTTTATAAAGTGGATTTAAATACACAGGGAGAGAGTGTTGAAATAACCTGGAGAGGTTAAAAAAAACATTGAAACTTCAGTCTGGTGTTGCCACAGAGATCAAATTGTGAGCACCAACCATATATAAATGTGAGCTGGAAATCTGAAGATGGGCCCTAGTTATCAGAGAACTAAATTCTGGAATACTATCCTATAGGAATTACAAGGCCTAGAAACCTATGTAGTTGTAAAATGGGGCTGAATCAGCATATCAGTAACAGTTTATGACACAATGGCATGCAGTGGAGGAGAGAAATCTCCTGAAAATCCCTTTTTCTGGTGTCCCTAATAGCTGTCAACACTTTATAAAATGCTTGGGAAATGTAGACTGTGTAGCTTCACAGAGAACATGATAAGTAATGATTGCAGTGTTTAGCCAAAAGAATAGTTGCACGTCTTTGAATGAAAATTGCTTTCTGCCCATCTCCTCACAGTTTTAGTCTATGAGGGTTTTTTTTTTTTGCACTAATTAGAATGGAAGACACATTTGGAATAGGTGTTAAAAACCTGATTGCTTTTAGCAGCAAACTTCCCTCTTAAGGCATTTGTGAGCTTCATACAGTTCCTGAGAAGCTGCTTTGCGTGGCAGTAGCTTACTTGCAACTTCCTGAGTCTTCAGTCCTCAGTTTTGCTTTGTATGCTTGTGTGGAGTCATAACAAGGCACTCACCTTTCTTGGTAGTCAAACACACATGTAATTATTTTCTGAATATTTAAAAAAAAAATTAAGCAAGAACAAAAACCTGGGAAATACCTGCTTCTAAAACTCTGGTTATATATTTGCATCTGAAAACCAACTAGAATTATCAAATTTTGTTTTCTGCAGATTGAAAATCTGATTTTCATTTATGGATGAGAGAGTGATTAGACTTGACCAGATGCTAGACATGCAACCTGTGAAACTTCTGTCTTCCTAAATTCATAGGCAAAATAGGCAAAAGTGATGGTTTCAACAGTTTCTGAAATGAGATGTTAATATTCAGTTTTAATGAATAAGATTTCATTTCATAACTTACAAAGATTCTGGCATTTTATTTTTAAACATAAGCTGTTTCAGTCCTGCCACTATAAAGATCTGTACTTCAGTTTTCTTAAATTCAGGTTTGTTATTTTAGAGACAAGGTTAAATATGAACCCTAAAGGCTTAAAAATAACAGCAAAAAATGAAAAGAGTTCCACATTAATTTTTTTTTTAAATTTCATTATTTTTCTTCCCTGACACATGCTCAGGGTTGGATATATTGGAAAAACAGCTAGCTAATAGGATTTTGCTGTATCCAGCAATATGCTGAATTAGCTACAATAGTCCTTTTTTTATCTAGTAATTATTCTGCAAGGTTTCCTCCCTGCCTCTCTCAGAACAGTGTTGTTTGCAGCTCTGGTGCTTTGGTTAAAGTTTATGACAATTTGTGACCCTCACTATCAGTGATTCATTGCTTGTGCCTTCAGTAGTTTCATGAGTATTTCTGACTTACAGAAGTCTGTAAAAAATTAAGCAAGAAGCATTATATTCAGAATAGTTGTAACAAAAGTATCAGGCCCAGCTGCAGGATGTCCCTGCACTCCTCCTTTTTGAAATTATTATCTTACACATTAACAGGAAACAAAGCAGAGGGTTCATTTCTCCCATCTGAAAATCCATGTATTCCAGTCTTTGCTGTTAAAACCTGAGTTATGCAGCTGGGCCGTGACACCTGCAAGGGAAAGGTCACTGAAATCTGGCAGTGCAGAGGAGTTGTTGAGATGGCTACAGAGCTCAGAGCAGGGTGGGCACCTGGATATTCTTTGCAGTTTCTGCTGCATAGTGCTTAATATTTTCCTGCTGTTGCTAAATGAAGTGGGCTCTGTTTGGATAGAGTGCCTACATCGGTGTGAGCAGTTTGTCATACCTTCTTTGGGGAAGAAACACATCCTCATTTGCTTGTGGGTTTGTTTCTTGATTATCTGGTCTCATCTCTGCCAGCTACTGAATGCTGGTGGCTAGGGTGGGAAGGATGGATAACCTTTCTTCACCTTATTGATGCAGAGGTTTAAAACCAGCTTTTTAGGATGTGACCTCCATACCTGTAGTGAAAGAGTGCAGGAAACCAGGTCTGATAATCCAAAAGCATTCTTCAGGTAAAATCTAGTAAGAAAAGTAACTGTAAACAGTTCAGTTTCTGTGGAGACTCTATTTGGAGTATTATTTCATAATAGTCTTCTTTGACTGAAGAAACCTCTCTGTCTCTTCTGTTTCTTTTTCTGAGATCCATCTAAATATATACATCTCTGATTAAAAAGTGTTGGTTGCTGCTTATGCTGGAAATGGTCTTTTCTGCTCTGAGGAAGGGAGGGGCAGACCCATAATGATTGTTCGAGCTGTCATGTTTCTGAGAATCAGCTGTTTTTTCTTTATACTACAAAGATTAAACAAAGAATGTTAAACATTTCCCAATTTAGCATTTATAATGGAAAGCGGCTGTAGGGCCACAGCTCACTGCTGCAAGGGCAGACATTCGTATTAGGAGTTACTTAGAAAGGGTTTTATTTTCTTTGAAGGCCTGCTCATTCCTCAGCTGCTGTGCTTTTCAGTCAGGTGAAGGCAGCTTTAAATTTTTACTTTTGTTTAAGTTGGAGCTAATTTCCTTTTGGAAATGAAAGTTAAAGCAGGGAAGCCATCTGCAAACTGAAGGAGGAGGCAGTGTATTTCTTTAACTTTTCAAGTTTCTCTGATTCTGTTTCATACCAATAGGCAAGTAAAAATCACCTTCCTGTCCTCCTGTTTGTAATAACATGTAGTGTTAATGGTCTAATGTCTTAGCTTCTGCTCTTCATCTAGGTTTCTAAAAGGTACCATGCTGGCTGTTTTTATTCTTCTTTATACTTGCATCCAGCTCAGGATCTTTGAAGTAAAAATTTTTAGTCTTGAGTGCAGCAGAACCACATTTTTGACCTACTGACAGCACAGCTTTTTCCGTAGCATTTCAATAGTGATTACGTGGAGGACTGTGGCTTTCTGTTCCACGTAGAAAAGGCAAAGAATGCTTAAGGGTAACTGGTAAATGAAAAAAAAAATAGAAGAACTGGAGGAGGGAGAGGATGGCATTTTGATTTACTGGTGTTATGTATGCTTTTACTGTGTCTCTTTATCAGCATTTCTAATTTTTTAGCTAATCTTGGAGTCCATAGTGCAAACAAATATATTGTTCAAGCTTTCTTAGTCGAAGCTGAGGAGAATTTCAGTTTTTTGCAAATACATATTTTATTCCCTATCAGAGTGAAATATGTATTAATACAGTTAGATTTTTAACAGAACAGCTAAAAATGTCCTTTGCCTGCCTCTTCACTGGCTAGTTTTCAGAAATTCAGTAGTTCTTTGTCACCACATGGGGACAAGATCTAAACATCTTATATAATTAAAACATTTTCAGAAAAAAAATATTTCTGCTTTCTTGTATAAATTGTAAGCACTATAAGAAATCAGATATGCATTTTCTGCCTTCTCCAGCCTGCCTGCAAGTAAGTTTTGTCTAAACAAAATAGTTTTGTACTGAGAGCTCACAAACATATGTGTATTAATTAGGTATCTACATGAGTACTTTTATTGCCCTCTGATAGTCACTTAAATATGTTTGTAAATGTTTGCCTACCTTTCAGTCTTCCAAGGGAAGCTTTTTACAATTTTTTTCTTTTTTTCATAAATCAAAGTTTGAGTTTAAAAAATATTTCAATCTTCTTGTAATTGCATTTCTTACAGAATGTTGGAATTTTTGGACTGTGCATCTGTTTAGGCACGTGGAGAAAGACGAGACTGAGATCATGTAAGTCATGAAACTGAGGGTGAATAATCCATACTTTGTTTTCTTACCATTTTTACAATTTATACCCAGATGCAAGTAATAAACCAAAAAGGAAAAAAAAAATCTAGTTAGCTTTTATTTTTAAAGTGATTAATGAAAAGCAAAGTTCAAATGAGGCCACAAATCCTGGTGGTGCACAATAGGTTGATTTATTTTGTAAATAGACCACGGATAATTAACCATAAAACAAAACTTTTTTTTTTTTTTAAACTTGCATAATGACACTGGTTTCTTTTAGTTGCTGTGAGTTGCACAGAGGGATAATGACTTATTCACAACTGGTTGTGACTGGTTACAGCCAAGAAAGGAAAAATCCCAGAGCAGCTAGGGGAAAAAGACTGTTAAAGCCCTGCTCCACTTGCAGTTTTATAATAAGGCATTTGCTAATGGCTACAGAATGGGCAAAGCCAGCCCTGATGTGATAACAGCAAAAAAGTAGATCTGTATGTACTTTGGTGATCCTTGCCATGTTATGCCATGCTTTGGCTTAAAACTCATAAGAAAAAGACAGCCCCTGCAGCTGGTCTTGTAGTCCACAATTTTGTATTGACTTGTAAATAGCATTAGTTTATGCTTTGTTACAACCTTCCGTGATGCCTGTATCTTACTACTCTGGAACTGGAGAAGAATCCTCTGTGTAGTCGAAATAGTCTGAGTTGCTGCCAATTCCTCTTGGGAGCCAGAGAGTGATGGTAGTTTTTCAGATACATGCTATGAGAAAACTGCCTGCCCGATGTCCCATAAATTTGTCTCTTCATATTCCACAGTCATCTGTGGAAGGGATCTCTGATGCCCAAGAAGGAGAAGGTCTAATTTGTTGTGAAAGTATATTCACTAGTAATTAAAGCTACCAGCTGGGATTACAGCTCTGGAGACTGTAAATAAAATACATCATGAGATGTTCAGATGACAATATGGCCACTTTTGTGGTGGTTTGTATAAGTTGCCTGTACTCAGATTTGCTCATCTCATGCCAGCTTATTAGAGCAAAGAGAAGGTTTATATAGGTAACAATAAAGATACAAGAGGCTGGATTTGCCACAAGGACCCTGTCTGTATGACCACCTTAGCTTATTCTCAGATGCCACTTTAATACTTAAAATGCCACTTAAAATACTTCTGTCCATTTATATAAGGTCTGCTGTTTTCATAGAGCTGGCTATTGGTGCAGCTGCGCTGAGGTTCACAGGCAGTGGCTCTAAGGTACTTGGAAAAAGACCCCCTTGTTCTTAGTGACAGCTTGGGGAGATGGAAGTCATAGGTAAAAATGCTTAAAACCAGCCTGGTTTTACAATGTTGAATCAGTTTTATGGAAACAGCGTTACAGACTGATGTTTGTAAGGGTTCTCTGTTCTTAACTGAGTTGTCCACATGTGGTTTCTTGTGCAAATTTGGAGTATTTATTTGTTAGCAATGTACTGCAGACACTGAGGAGAGGATAAATAGAACTTTAATGTCACACTGTCACCTGCTATCTGCATGAGATTAATGTAGATAACAGGCTACAGGGTTTGTATGGTTTCAACTGAGATCCCAGTTGCAAGACAGGGCCTTACATCAACACTTTAAACCCCTAACCAGGGAACAGCTGAGTTCCCACTGTGTTACTGACACTAGTAACTAGAACACATGGGCTGAAAATCTTTTTTTAGGCCAATGAGTCAAGTTAAAATAGCACTTAGTTTGAGCAAGAGGCTTCTGTTGTGGGTGGGAGTCCTGCTGGGGGCAATATTAGCATTGTACTTTCAAACAAGGCAAGACCCTGAACGTAAGTTAACTCTCCAAGGCTCAATTCAGTCTTTGGCTTCTCTTCAGATCCTGTTGGATGGGAAGCTGTGGGGTCTTCCTTAAAACTGCTCTTTTTCAGGCTTTTGCTTCTGGAAGTGTGGCAATGTATAGAATCTGCTGTGCACTGTGTAGAAGTTAGAACTTGATTTTATTGACTAACTGAATCCTTGCATCTTGTGACAATCTTTTTCTGTGCTCTGCATCATGCCAGAGAGACAGGGGAGTGGTGTTGGCATATCTTTGTATGAATAGGTCTGTCATTAAATATTTGAAATAGAAACATCTGAAATAGATCTTGCCTGAGAGAAACAATGGGGCAACTGGAGAGAGCCAGTTTTGTCCAAATTCGCTTTTAGGGGCTGGACTTAGAAGCAAACAGAAAGAAGAAAGAGACCAGGTATTATTAAGCACAGGCTTAAAAACAAGAAACCCTTGGAGGCATGAAGGGAGTTGTGAAGGAAGTTGAGAGAGGGGAGGGATGCTTAGCAGGGGGAGGGTGTCTTTAGTTTCTTTGCTTGCTTTAACAACTAAGATCAGCTAAGGGAAAGCAAAATTGGTAGAAGATTTTGAGTCCTTTACTTGCAAGAGGCACTGTGTTTAAAAAAGGGAAACTTTTCACCGAACGTGGATTTCATCCCAAGGATCATTCACTGCCACTGCTGAGGATGCTGAAGCATGAGAGTGCATTTGGATGTTTCCTGTTTTCTCTGATCTCTAAATCTGTATTTTTTATTTTGTGAAGAGTGAGGGAATCAATAGTATCCTCAGTCAGATACGCTCTGAACTCTTGCTGTTAGGAGGGGGTTACAGACAGCAGTAGCTGAAGTCACACGCAAGATGAAGGAGACTCTTCAACTCCTTTCAAACTGTGGAAGGTGTCAGCACATGGCCCAGTAGGAAGAACACAAATTCAGCAGTCTGTTTGGTGTGCAACAGGAAAAGCTCTGTTAGAGGTAATGGTCGTTCAGGCTTTTGAAACCCCCTTTGTAGTTCTCTCATGTGGTAATAACATATTTGTAAAAGATACGCAATCCAAACTGTATTTATTTTAGCCACCCTATTTCTTCCCAAGTAACCCTTCCCAGATCTAATACCTTAAAAAAACCAAACAAACCCAGAGATGATTAAGTCCCAAGAGTTCTCCCCATGACTTTCCCTTTCTTTGCTTTGCAAAGTGGGGTATCCCATATTGTAGTATTTCATTTCAAGTGTGGGGGACTAGCCAATACAGTTGTTTAAATCTTTGGACTTCTGCTCCAAGCACTGTGTTCAAAAATTCACTTTATAAGATAGAAAAATTACATGTATCTCATTGAGATTTGGTCCATGTGTACAAAAAACTCTCCATCAAATGGCATGGGAAACAAGCACTTCTCATAAGCATCTGTATGCTGATGTAGCCAGGGGTTGCTACTGGGAATAATGTTCATTCACTGTTAAAGGCCTTGCTGTAGTTCAGTTCTCTTTTGGGTCTTCCTAAGTGAGTACTTTCATACATTTACGCTCTCGCTGCTTCCTGATCTGGTTCAAATCCCTGAATTCTTTCAATTTTACTGCATGATTTTTCTCACAGCTTCAGCCAAGCTTCACATGGCTTCATGGTATTTTGCTTTTTATTCATTTGGAAATGTATGAGCAGTGATTGAGAACCTTCTTAATGGCTGGAGCAAATGGTGAGAGAAAAAGAAATTCTGAGATGTTGAACATTTTATTAATCTCAACTGCTTTTGCATTTCTCCACCACTTAAGCTTAAGTTTACAAGGACAGAGGAGAAACAACAACCAACACTTCTCCTCACTCCAGATTCTTCTGTAGGACTCTCTCTGACTTTCAGGCTGCTGCTGTATCCTGCTCAGAACTCTACTCGGGGTTAAATCCTTCCTCAAATAGCAATAGTAATTAAGTGTGCTCGACCCAACAAGGTGTGTGTTATCTGGTACATAGATGATTGTCTGAAAAAGCCTCTTACCTTTCATATGTTGGTAAGCTTCCCTAGTTCTTGGGAAACAGCAACATACCAGCTGGATTATTAATAATAATTGGATCCTCACTGATATATTGATAGCATTGCAGCATTACAGGCTTCTGTTACTCACTAAAGAGTACTGAAGGCCAGGACTAGAAGCACTTTAAAAATTACATAGTGATATTATTTTCTTTTAGAAATACTGGTTTCTTTAAAACAAAAAGAATGCAAACAAAAAACATAAGAAACCCAACACCAAAAAAACAAACCACAACTCCTATTTATTTTCATTATTCATATTTTCAGATAAAGATTTGTGGCATTTGTGGAACAGAAATGCATTTGCTTCAAACTTTTCTTTCAAAAATGTATTCTATGTTCCAATATAAAATTTAAATGAAAACTGAAAGTAACAATCAAAACAAAATTATTTTGTCAAAACAGAACACTCATTTGATTGAAATGATTTTTTAATTTTTGTTTCATGGGCAACTTTGCAATGCAGTGTTTAATTCAACTGTGAAATTAAAGCAAATATCAGTGTCTGCAGCTACCCTGTAAAGCAGGAATGTTGGGCTGCATTTGGGCTCTTCTGGGTGTTGCTTAGGGGGGAGTACTTAGTAAAAAAATCTACTAAATCTACTTTGAAATAAACTACTAAATTTTCATGTTAAATAAAAATTTAAAATGTGTGAGGACCCTTAAACTATGCTGAAGTCTTCTTGTATTGGTGTTATAATGGAACTTTCTATCTCTGGAGCAGTGAGTCAGAATCTGTCTCTGCAGCTATATGTGTATCTCCCTTGGACATATATTCTGTGCTTCTGCTCAAGAATCAGGAAGCTTTTGATACTATTTCAGCTCTCCTGGCTTTCTCCATGCGCTGGTCATGGTCCAAACCTTTCAAATTGTGGGTACCTACCCTGATGCAATTGCCTTCAAAGCCAGCAAACAGTTGAATGTAACAATAGTGTGAGTTTGAAGTGTATTCACTTCTGTTGCTTGGAATTGACTTAAAAGGGACCTTGCCTTAGTAGAGTACTTTCTGATTCTTGCTTTGAGTCTTGTTCTGTGTAACACCCAAAACATTCTCTCTTCTGCTTCCTAATGTATTGGATGTTTTTTCCTCTCCGTTCTCATGTAGGATCCGTATACTTAGATAGTAAAGTTCTTCTGGCAGCAGTCTTGTCCAGGGCCATGCTATGCTATATGCCTTGAGGTCGTATTAATTCAGATTATCTTTTTGACTAAATTAGAATTCTTCAGGATAGGCCTAAATCTGTCTCAGTGGAAGCATGAGAGTAAAAGGAAAAGATACATTCAAGGGAGGTATTTTGAACAAGTAAGGCAAGGGTGAATACTAAAAGCAAAAAACATTGTGAAGGATTTTGCTATTGCTGGAAAATGTAAAGCACCTGACCTTGTCTCAGCAGTGTAATGATCCTTATTTTTTTTTAAAGGGACTGAGATACTAACCCACTTATGTGATACCTTGGTTATCCAGTTTTGGCTTCCTTAAATTTGGCTAGGTACAGCATCACATTCCTTAAGAATGTCAGCATTGCAGCTTTTGTAAGTTAGGAACAGAGCAGTCAGCATCTGATAACCCATTCAGGGGAAATTGTGGCTTTGCAGGCTTTGGAGTTCTCACTCTGACTGGAAGTAAACACACAATGACACAGTAAAACACACTGAAAACCTTTTTGATTTGTTAGCACCCCTAGGACTTTGGCTCTATTTTTCAAACTTGGAAAGGGGTATTTAGGGATAAAGAAAAACTGCTTTAAATAAATACATATTTGGGCAATACTGTAGTAGTCAGTATGTCTCAGTTACAAGCATGCAACAAGACATGCAGGAAGATAGACTTTGTCTAACAAATGTCTCCTGTATTCATCAGAATTTTTTCGTGTGACTAAGCATGTAGCATGCTATATCAGTATAAATTGAATTTAGTCTTCAGAAGGCTGATTTAATCTGAAGAATATATCTTTGACATGAAAAGCTGGACTGTTGATGTGTTTAGACCTTAAAAAATATAAAAATAGAAGCTCCCCACCTCAGAATTCTATAAATAAATAAATAAAATTGTTTATGTCTTGGACAGATGATATTCCTTGCATGCTGGTGGAGTAGCACACATCAAAAAGATAATAATATAAGCAGTAAAACATCCCAAGCAAACAGAAAGCATCTGTACCTCTTGCCTAGGTGACTAATATTATTGGGTAGTTGTTTTCAGTTTACCATGCCATTAATGCTTTGCAAATGTATATGTGCATGCTGAGGGTTGGCCAGGAGTTGAACTGTCTTTATAAGGGTTATGTTGAATTGCTGGATTGTGCCTGAATGTCTACAGACTTGTAAGGGGACAGGAAAAGTACTCAAGAAACTATTAGACCATGCAGGATCTGGTCTACCAGCTCTAGTCACAGGAGAATGTAATGTGCTATAAACAGGATGTAAAGAAGCATTTATAAACATGTTTGGAGAAATCCTGGGATATAACTAAAGTGTTTGTTAGCTGGTGTCTCAGGATTGATAGCTCATGTCCCTCTTCTTGTGCTGCTGCCTTTAATAAGTAACATAAATAATAAATAAAACTGGGAGATACAATTTAACTGGAAAGATTTGTATTGCTAAAAACATAGCAAATGTAAAGAGAGAGCTGTTCTGCTTCCCCTTCGCATTTAGTAGGTGCTATTTCCCTCATCATGTGTAACAGTCAAATGTTGACACATCTCTTCATTTCTACCTGATGCTCACTTGCCACTCTGTCTACAGAAAGGCTAAACCATTTCTGCAGGAAATGCAGAATATAGCACTGAAATATAAGCATGAGTATTCGGGGGTGTAAACAGAAGGTATGACTGTGTGGTTTTTGAAGGAACTACATTTCTCTCTAAATAACATTTCTCGTAGAAAAAAGATTAAATTTTCTTGAAACATGTATCAAGCCTGTCCTAATTCTCCCCTTGCCTTTAGCAGGCTGGGGATCAAGTCCATACTGGAAAATCATACTGCTGGATGCAGTCAGAACCCATGACTGTCACTGAAGCTGTTGCAGCCTATGCCACCCAGAATTGGCACAGGCACTACAGCTGCTCTGACTGGCAGTTCAGAAACCAGAAAAGTTTTGATGTTACCTTGATATTAAGTGATACTTGAAGAAATCCTCTCTTGGAGTATGATTTTTGGGAACCCTGAGACTTCCTTATCTGCTTATTTATTTTTCATTACCATCTCTACAGGTAAATGGGGCACTTTGCTGGAAAATCGAGATACGAAGAATTAATCTGAGAGGGTTCCTGATAGGAGAATATTGACAACATAGGTAATTAGAGACCTCCTAAGAAGGCAAACATCATTGTGAGAGTCAAAAGTCTTCAGTTCAAGAAGTCAAAGAGACTTTCCCAGAAGTTAATTTTGCATCACTACATTATGGGTTGTAGCACTTGCAAAAGTATTCTCTTTCCTGGGTCCCAGCAGTCTGATGCCACCTAAGTTCTTAACTGCACATTCCATTACTTCCAGGGGTAGTTCTGGGGCAAGAAAGACAAGTTTATCCCACCATGGCTCCCTTAAAACCATTAACAGCACCCATTCATGTCAGGATGACATAGAATTGGCTCATCTTGTCTCTGCTGAACATTCACGTTAATTTTGGATCTCCTTTTCAGATGCAACTGTTTAATAGTGCTGCACCATGAGCTTCAGAAGTTGCTGATTTCTGTCTCAGGGATGACAAATTTCCCAGTATA
Source organism: Calypte anna (assembly GCF_003957555.1). Lineage (NCBI taxonomy): Eukaryota > Metazoa > Chordata > Aves > Apodiformes > Trochilidae > Calypte > Calypte anna. Next base: position 81,568,343 of record NC_044244.1, read on the forward strand.
TACTTAAACTCCTGCTTCTATAGCTGTTCGTAGAGCATCTGCATTTACAGTGTTCTAATATTCAGTGAGAAATCCACTTGGGAACGGAGGCATTTGGTAAGGAGCTTGTTGCAGAAGTCCTTTGTTCATTATATTGTACAAGAGTTTAGGATTTTTATAATTCAAAGTTCTGATCTAAATGTGAGTGAAGTGCATTTGTGGGAACATCTTGATACGATATTGCCATTACACGGGGCATTTAAGGGATCCTGAAAGATGAAACAATGGGAAGCTGCTTATGTCATGACATAATAAGACAAAATAAGGTCATGTAAAAAGTCTCGGTTGCAACTCTCACAACAGAGCTGAATTAATTTTTTACAACAAATAATTCAGTGGCCAAAGACAGATTTTCTTGTCCCATCAAATATCCACAAGTTGATTAGTCTCTTCGATTCAGGAATTGTTGGAATTTATTTGATTACTACCTTCAAAACTTACATTCTATGGACTCTCTGTAAACGAAGGTGAAAGAGGTGGCTGTGGTTTTAATACTATTTGTAGAAGCCTATCTGTATTTTTCCTCTCTGACATAATCTATAAGTTGCAGTACATTATGCCAGGCATTTAGGAGCCTATAGTTTTGATGAAAGAGGGTATCAAAAAGTCTTCATCCAAGAAAAGTTAATGTTCACGCAGCAAGAGTTAATGTTTAATAGAGAGGAGGCTTCACACACACTCATGAATCCTCGTAAATCCTTCACATTACATTTATTTTATTAACCGTAGGACTAAAATGATAAAGCATGAGGACAAAAAAAGGATAAACTGATACCCTGGTGCTTCATGGGCAAAGTGGGGAGCGGGATGTGTTTATTTCACAAGTGCCCTGATTCAGAAGTTCATCATGAAGCTAGACACTTGTGCTCACTGCACACAAGGGCAGAAAAATGTTAGAAGTGCTGGTAGCCCTGCTTTCACAAAGGGTGTGTGGCACTCCCTTTCCAGCCACCAGGGAGTGAAGGAAAGACAGCCGCAGACATCTGTTCCTGTGTGTGCTTACCTACCTCTGTTCCTGGAGGTTTTGAAGTAGGGTTTGAAAAGCTCATGTGACAGTCATTGGGTTCGACTGTACTTTGCAACCTACTGACTTTCAGGAGCCAAAATTTGGACCTCTGTAGTTTAATCAACGATACTCACAGCACACTCAAGTGAAAGGGCTGGGAACAAAACTTAGTTGCTGATTCCCTGCCTATTATTTCGGACATATCCGATTTTCAATCTGTTTGCTGCACACCCTTGCGTGCATATTCCTTGGCACATGTGCCTCTTGCCATTATGGGGCAGATCCCATAGATTTTCTGCGTCATTAGTAGAAAGAGTCGGTCATTAAAAAAGAAAAAAAAATCTTATTTGCCTGAGCTGTTAAGATTTTTTTCTCACAGTTCTGCCTGTGGCGCCTGTCACTAGCAGTCAAATAAGGACAATTTTACCATTCTCTCCTGCTGCTCTAATTTTTTTTTTCAGTGCCAGTACATGTATTTGTTATTCTTTGTAACTCCCTTTGAAGTTGGGAATCCAAGGGGAATCTAAAACCAACCAGATGTTTCTGCTGCTGGAGACACAGAAGACAGCAAGGCTTAACTTTAACTGAAACTTAGTTCTCTACAAAGCCCGTTACTGTGAGAATTCTTTCTCAGATAGTTTTATTTATTATTTATATTTGCACTTGCCGTCCTGGGTAGGTGATAACCCAAGTCTTTTTGCCTGAGAGGAAAATGGGTGATTTATCCAAGTAAATAGTGTATCAGCAGCTGCCTGCGTTGATTTCCCCTCTGGGGTTTCAGTTCCATTACACTGCATATTTCCCACCCACACTCTTTATACAGCATTTCATGTTGAAGGAAATCATTCCCATCTCTGTAACTTCAGAGGACAGACATGTGGAACCAGAGGGAGGGCAGTGCAACTCGTGCATGCGTGGGGAGGGGTGACGTACTTGAGAAGGTACTGGCCAGAAAGCAGGACAAGGTTTTTAACTCCTTCTCCTGTCACAGATGGGAGAAGATGGAAGAGGAGAAAGGAGTAGAAGCTAGAATAGGAGACTGACTATGGAAAGGGATGTGCTGACCTCCTGGAAGTGGGGCAGGAGTCTCTCAGGTGGGAAAGGACAGAAAGAAATGCTGCTAGTATTAATTTCTGAGTTCAATTTAGATGCTTTTGAAAATGCAAGACAAGAAAAAAGAAAAGAAAAAAGTTTTAAAGTAGTCTATGAAATAAAATATGTTCCCGTGGGGTGAATGTGTCTAAACTCTGCAGTGGGGGATCCTGCTGACCTGCTCCTGCAGTCATGGCCACAACAGAAAAAAGCATACCATCAGACCCATGGACATCTGAATAGGAAAGCAGCAGCAACAGAGCAAGGCTGTGCTTTCTCTTTACCTTAGGCATGGCTTAAACTGAAGTTTGGATCCACTTCCAGGTTTTAAACACCCCAGATTTCTGGAGTGCTTGTTGCCAAGTTATCTCATCTAAGTATATGGGCCTGTCTGTCCCCGTGCCTGTCTGTCACGCCCATACATAACGGCTGAGCATGCCGATCGCTCTCAGCCAAGTCCAAGAGAACTGAAAAGATAACTTGTTTTCTACAAAGCAGGTGTCTAAGGACAGGAGAAAAACTCAAATTAGTGCCCCTGCTGAGGGAAAGACAAGCAGAACTTATCAGCTAAGCATGTTTGGCGGAGGACAGCTGGCTGACCAACACAGGCTTTGCTCCAGAAAAGCCACAGCACATGGCGTTTTTTGCTCACCAAGAATTTAATCTTTCTTAAGGGAGAGGAGACCTGCGATAATTGTACTTATATTCTTTAGCTGTTAACAGGTCTGTAGGAAGACAGACTTTATCAGTATTTGTTGCGTGTCTGAGCTGTTCTGCTTTCTTCAAAGTCCATCCCCCTTTCTTGTTGGTAAGTGAAGGTACATCTCCAACTGATAGTATTTTCCCTTTCCTCTCTGCTGTGGGCTTAAGGCAGCTTTTTCATGATTTTTCTGGGTATGGATCCACTTGAGTTTTTCACACCAAATCTCACTGCTTCTCAACTCTCGATGTCACAGCCACCATAATTGAGAAATAGTATCAGGCTCTGCCTAAGTTACTCTTTAATTGGCCAGATGGATTGCTAACGCCTTCACTGAGGCACTGTCCTCCATCATTAGCTGTTGGAATTACCTCCTAATATTTCTAGGCTCTGCGTACCATCCTAATTTGTTTTTAAACAGGAAAATCAAAACCTTGGTAATTATGTAGAGACTCATAATAAACATGAGGTAAAAATGCATGCACTGTAACAAGCTCATTTCAGAACAGCAAAAGGGAGTGGAGAAAATAATTTGCCAGTGCCTACGCTTACTTAAAGCTGCTTTTCTGATTTTAAAATATAAAAAGAAGTCAGGTGGTAGCAGCACTGGGTGGTATGAGATGCTCTGTGAGGTTTTGAGCAAAAATAAAAACAAGTTATCACGTGGTTTTAGTTTTAAGTTTTTAGGACCTGAATTTTCTGGCTTTATATTAAAAGGAAACAGGTTAAAATCAGAAAGTTTTGGACCTAAATATTTTCTCTTCTTTATTTTCATAAAACGTTTATATTGGTCTCTCTACTGATGGATCTTAACTTAATAGTCCAGGACTTGGAGCTGGTTTCTTAGATAAAAACACTTTCTGAGCGATTTTTCCATTCAAAGCACAAGGAAAAGTTTTTTAATTGACAACATCAGAAATTAGTATCCATCCAGGACTACGTTTATTTGTACCTTATTACACAGAACAAAAGATTAATACATACTTATTCCAGGCATGAGAGTTTTCAATCTTTTTTTTTTTCAAAATTAAACCAAAGCTGAACTGAAATGGCTTGCCACAGGATTGTGAGAGTGAAAACGGGGAAAGTCTCAGTTCCATGTCAGTTATTACTTTGTCCTAGTTTAAGCACTCGACTCTCTTCTGGTGATTGCTCCATTTTCTTGTTTTTTATAGTGTGCTAGATACTTTGAAATTTGCAGACTTAACATAGTCTTTGAAATGAGGAAATCTCAACTTTGAGAATGCCAAATTAAACTGTGATTCTGAGTTCCTCTTAATTGTGAGCAACTTCACATACAGAAAAAGCAGCAGTCCAGTGTGGTTCCCCTTCGTTCAGGTTCATTCTGAACTTCATCTCACAACCCAACTGTAATGGGGCAAACTGAAAGACCAAAGCCAACATATGAGAAGATAACCATGCTTTGCATCTAAAATTTAGAGTTCAAGTCTTTGTGCACCCCTCTTGCCTTCTTATATTTATGTACGTGTGTGTTCTTAAAACATTGCATTTGAAATACATGCAGGAAACTACCTCTATCTGATAAGATTAAAACTTGGAAACATTTCCCTGTGCATGTTTTGACAGAATGGTATGGGGGAGCAGGGTGGGGCTGTAGATTCAAAAAATAATTTTATCCTTTCATACACAATCTATAGTCCATTTTAGACTCAGTTCTGGTTAAACAAAGATATTCAGATGTGCAGTGGAAATTAGCAAGTGTAGAGACAGGTTCTTTAGTATTGTGACAACAGCACTCCAAAGCAGTCTGATCAAATACAACAGGACACATCCTAGCTTCTTGGGTCAATTTTTGGGGGGCTCTTGGGGGGGAGGGGTTTTAGGTTGGTTTTTTTTGAGTTGTTTTGTTTTGTTCTGTTTTTTCCGCAGCTACTACACTGTGGCTTTAAAGGTTACTTCATGTGTCATTCACAGTTGTTTTCTTCCATACAGGAGCAATGCAGGGAAGAGTTTGCAGTGAAAAGGGCTGGTTCTGCAAACAGCAGGTGCAAGGACATGGCTCACCTATTCTCTGTAACATACTGTCTTTTATAGTCTAACAAGAATCTCTCTTTTATATCTTGCAGTCTTGGGTATTAGAGAATATAGGCATTGAGTCCAAACCATCAGGGAGCCAGAGGGTAGATTGCACATCTGACTGTGAGAGTCATCATCAGGCCAAGTACTCCATCAGACCAGTTGGAAAAGCATCTTGTTACTCAGAGGTAGGGCTGGATTTATATTCTGCCCAGCATGCTCATTTAGAGCAGGAGGATTAGGTAGCCCGTAATATAGCTGTTGGTACTCCTGAGCACCGAGGGCTTACAAGTCCTTTCTGCTGTGTTCAGGGTAGCTGATGGATGAACAGAGTAAGGGACTTGGATGCAGCCCCAAACTGCTGAGTTCTTCCAGTGAGGTAGCACAGATCTCTGTGGAGCACATTCTCCACTGATTCGCATGCATTTGTGTTTTGTTGGTCTTGGAAAACATTGTGCCTCCTGTGATCACTTTCTCAAACAATGTTCCTGCTTTCCTCATGATTTAACAGCTGCCTTGCAGTTGTGGTTCTTAGATCTACCTTTGTTAGATCTCCAGTTTGCCCCATGGCCTGTTTCATCTTCCTTTCCCAGGGCCTGGGACAGATTCTGAGCTTCCTGCTATCCTGCTCCTGCTTTGTATCTGCCCTCAGACTGCGGGTGCTGGTGTTCTGACAGTTTACCCAAATCCTTCTTTGCTCAGAGGAAATAATAACTCTCATTCAGCTGCTTTCTTAGCATTTATTGTGACATCCGAAGACAAATGCAAACTCATCTCTAGAATCATTATTCTCTTTGAAGAACAACGGATTGTCAGGGGAGACATTTTTTTTGTGTGGATTCACTTAGAAGTTCTGTCCCCCAGTGTGGTTCTCCAGCTGCCCCTGTCATATCCTCCGTTGTTGTTTATCCAACTTTTAATAATTTCCTTTTCATGCTAGAAAGGGCCACATAATTTTCTCTCTGTGTGTGCATGTATTTGTATCTATTTCATGTTTTTTCATTTATTTCAGTTCATAACATACAAAATATATATGAAAAGGCATCCATTGCACAGAATACATGTATTATTTATTTGTTTTATATATATTTTGGCCTAAATTTCATTGAATGCCTAGGGATTTCGTGCACCTCCATTTAAAATGCTTTATTATAGTCTTTAAGGTATCTCTTAATCACCTCACATCACGACTAATTATTGGAAGAAACCTACAGATATATGAACTGGTAGGCTACACCTACTTCTGTGAACAAAATGGAGAGGCAACTTGTTCAGACTACTGAAAAAGATAGAGACTATGGATATTGTTCTAACTAATCAAAAGAAAGTATATCACTTAACATATTACCAGCAGCATTGCTTCCCACATGTGGGCATCAGCTGGTTTTTTTCTGAATCACCAAATATACTTTGAGATGCCAGTGTAATACTTAAGTGGCTTTGGTTAAATTCTTTTGATTTTGACTCATTTCCATTTCAGATGGGAGATCAGGCCTGGCATCGAACCAGCCCAAGGTAGTGTGAAACTGGGTAGCTTCATCTGCTCTATTAACATAAGCTTTCACCTGGAAGTGTTAAGATGAGATGTGCACAAGACTTGTCTCTATAGCAGTGTGCACAAATATGAGGGTGGAAAATTGCTTAGAGAAATTGTCATTCAAGTTCTCTGGATAAAGTAGAAATGTTGTTTATTCTCCTCTGAATAACAATCACACCTTTACCTCTAGCAAAAGAAACAGAAGGAAGCAGGAGAGAGAGAATTGTGACTTTGGGTTTGACAGTCTCCAGTGGAATAAATGTCTAAGTACTGGCTAGGAGTCTAAAAAAAAAAAAAAATAACTTGCAGGTAATCAGGTACAACATCACTGATTGGACAGGGATAGAGGAAAAAAAATCAGTTGGGAATGCATTTTTTTCAGTTCTGTGTCCCTAAAATAAAAGCTTACAGTATGCATTTGACAAAAAAAAAAAAAAGAACAGTGAAGTTGACAGGGTAGACACCCAGTAGACCAGGGCTGTTTCCTGTGCTTTGTCAGTACTCTCCCCAAGGACCCTGGGGAAGCATCCCACTCAGCCTCCTGTGGACTATGGGGCTGGAAGCACTGAGGGTTTAGAGGAGCTCAGACATGATGGCAAGGGGAGCTGGAGGCACTGAAGGTCTGGAGGAGCTCAGGCATGATGTTAACCTCCCAAGTATCCTCCCAGGGAGGTTAGGTAGATACCAAGGTACAATGTGGTGAATGATAACTGAACTGAAGGTATAAAGTGTGATCTGTGATGAAAATGTTTCCTCATACTGGGATCTGTTGTATGTGCACCAGATATTTGCCCACCTGTGAGCTGCTGCTCAGCTTTTGTTTCTGTGTTTCATTTAAACTTTACACTAAGGTGTTTGTAGTGTAATAGTGATGTTTCTTTCCTGCATTTGAACAAGTGTAATCTATAAATTCTATTTACGAAATCTGGTTTTTATGGGCATGAGGGACACCCATCTATGTTACGTAAATATAGGTTCCTTTTGGTTTCTTTTTCCTCCTCTTCCCATGTTTACGATGCACAAAGATCTTATTAAAACAATTACAGTTACGGAGATTTTAGCCTCAATCTGCACAAGATTTGTTTAACCTTTTCTCACATCATAACATACTTAACTGCTGCTTTAAAGGCAAAGAGGAATTCTGTGGCTGAGAGCACAGGAATATGAAAGGTGTAGCAGCCTTCCTGTGAGAGGAATACAGTAATGTTCACTGACAGAGGAACTGTGAGGAGCAATTATCCCAAGCTGTGTCTTTCAGACAATGCCGTCAGATTTTCCACTTCCATGAACACAGCTGGGCATGTGGTGCCAGAGTGAGAAATTCCACAGCAGCAAGATGCTCAGTGAGTTGGGTGCCGGCCTGGCCTGCAGTGCTGGAAGTCAGGAGCTGAAACTGGAGAGAAAAGAAAGATCACTTTCTGCAACTTTGAGACTGTAAGAAAAAAAATAGGGTTTGAATATAAGAGTCTGTGAAAAATGCTCCTTCCCAGACTGCTGTTTGTCAGGAGCTAAGTTTGATCTTGGGGTTCAGGTTCTAGCATACCTGTACTGCCTTTACAAGACTTCTGATCCTCCATCTCCAGCTAAGGATTTGGTCTGGTGCAAATTTAAAGCTTGCTTATACATCTGTTCAAAGCTCAGGGGGTTATTGATTGAATTTGCTGTGCCATTGGTACTTTACTGAGGGGTTTATTTGGTTTTCGGTTTGTCACAGTGATTTGTCAGGGTTTTTTAGGTGTGGGGGGGGGGAGGTTAATGAGTTCTTTTGGTAATCACAGTGCTTGTCCAGTGTTAGCTAGCTGAATCTGGGAGCTCTGAAGGATAAGAAAATGATGCAAGTCATGGTCTGTTGGGTGCTAAAGTCTGAGATCTGTTTGAATGCAGTGATTCAGTCTCGACTTGGTTTCAGTGGGGTCAACCAAGACTGTAGACTTTCTGATATATGTTTAAGAGTGTTTGTACAAGCTAAATTTGAAGCTGATAAAGCTGGTTGTATCCAGAGTGGTGAAGATGTTCTGAACAAGCAGAGAGGAGACAAGTTCTTATTTTCTAGTGCTCCAAGGACCAGAGATTGCTTCTCTTGAATACATCTGGTTTTATGTGTTGTTTGAAATATAAAATGGTATAACCATATGTTACACCTGTTTTGAGCACTGTGTTGTTCTTCATAACTTTTAGGATTTCTAGTTGTCTAAGAATGGTTTATCAAATACTTGAGTTTGATAAACTTTGGGACTTCATCTGACAGATTACTGCATTCTTAAATTATCAGATAGAATGCTTGTTACATCGGATTACTTTGAGTTTTACCTGATGCTTTGTCTTAGTGCTTGAAAGGAATGGTCTCTTTTCTCATTCTTTGTATGAGTTTTTTTTTTTAAAAGAGCTCTGTTCCCCAGCCTAACTTTTTAATGTTTTCTAATTTCTTTGTTAAAAAATTGGGAATTCTGGAAAATTCCTTAGTCAGTCAGTTCAAATAATGGACCCCAGAATGCAGGCTGTTATTTTTCAGTGCAATGGCAATGTAACATGTGACAAGAGATTTTTTTACTAGGAAGTCCAGTCATTTTGTACATACTGAAGATTGGAGTGATTAGCACTTAGATAACACCACACCTTGGAGGATATAAAAGCACCTCATAGCATTAAATGAAGGAGACCTTCTTTACATTCCCAATAGGTGTACTTCACTACTGTGAGCTGTAGGGAAGAGAGGAAACTGGTTCGGGAGGAGGTGAGGGACAAGGCAAAACTATAATTAGTGGCTATATTGTCTGATGACCATCTCACTCAAAGACAGACTGCAAGACTCTGTTTTGTTTCTTTACATGAACTCTGAAGGGGACCATGGTCAGCAGGGAGTTCCTGCAGCAACTGCTGCCTTACTGGGGCTCTGCACAACCTGACAGGGGTGGGGCTCCAGGGGGAGAAAGACCTACTGCAGGTTCATGCAGGGGCTGGAGACAGAAGGGAGAACATGGATGCCTGTAAAAAAGCATGGGTAGATAGCTGGTTGTGGATGGAATGGAAGAATGCAAAAGGGAGGAAGAAAGTGAATGTGACTCTCTGTGTTTGAGGATGAGAACTAATGCATGTGTGAGCCTAGAAAATAATGGGCAAAGGAGAGAAGGATGTGGAATACGATCATATTGCTATCAGCTACTGGAACAAAGAAACTCATTTCTTTTCCTGTGTAATCAGCACTGCAAAATCAAGCATTTTGTTGTTAATGCTCAGCTCTGAAAAATTGAGTTCTCTACCTGTGTTTTCCAACACGTTTGAACTGGACATACATAATAAACCATCACCAATAAACCATCGTGTGGTGGCCTAACAGGATTATTTTAGGATAATGGTTGACTTGAATTTTTTTAAGCCTTTATGTGGAAAGGGATGATGATGTTGGCTTGTGGTTGCTCTGGCTAATCTTTTTAGTAATATAAGAACGCTATACTGTGAGCATCTTCCTTGTGTGCTCAGCCTATCCATGAGATAAGGATATCAGACCCCAGAGTCTGTTTTAAATTCTTTTGTAAATAGATACAGCTGGTTTGCTATTATTTTTTCCTCCGTAATTACAGTAAAAATGTACTTTAAGTTATATCAAGTCTTAATGTGTTGAGGGATTTTTTTACTTTGGCTTCAACAGTGCTTTTAAATCTTTTTTATTTTTTTTTTTTAGTTTTAAGAGAAAACCCCCTAGGCATAAAAATATAGGACTAAATTTTCTGTCACAACCTAAAGTGGGCAAAGTGGGCATGGAGCATGATAGCTGTGCATGACTCTCAGGACTGATTTTGCTGTTAGACAAGCTACCTTTTAAATACAGTATTCTGGTCTTAGAAGTGGCCAGTGTGGAAGGAGGATATCCTCAGACATTCACGTGTGACACTGAAAAATTGCATTATTTGAAAAATAACCATCATGGGTCCAATTTATTCACTGCTGAAGCATACATAAGGTTGAAAAAGGTCTGTGCTGATTAAGGAGACTATTATACACATTAATAACAGAGTAATCAGACATCATATTTTTAAGACACCAGAAGAAAGACACAAATACATTTTTGAAAAGTGTTGTATCTGTAGTTGTCACTGGCTGGTTTGGCTGAGATGTGCATAGTGATAGTTGGACTTCATAGTATGAAAGCATTGTTTCCAAAAACATGTCTTGTGCATGAAAAGCAAAGGAAATGAAACACCAATAATTCGAAAGACTTAACCAAGATCATGAAGCAACTTTCTGTCTGCTTAGCAGCTGACAAAAGAATGCCCAGGATGTGGGTACTCAGCTGTTGTATCCTGGACCCAGAATAGGTGCAACATGAAAAGACTGTAACAAAAAAAATTATCTTGGCTTAGGGATCTGCATTTTGTAGCATCTTGGATATACTTCCTGCTCTTATTAAAACTGTGGCTCTTGGACAGGTTTGTTTGACACGTAAAAGATGATGTTAAGATGAAATAAAGAAAGTGTTATCAAAATAGAGATTACCAAAGATTATCAGGGGTCTGTTTATGAACAAAAAATATACATTGAAGTCCACTGCTGCAATCAGTCAGCAAAGGAGTACCTCTAAAAATTCACACTTTTATTAAGTAAACACACTTTCAGGCAACATAAGACTGAGTTTCTTTAATTCTTCTTGCAGTGGAGGGATGGTCCTTGGCCTAATTTTGTATTATCTCTCTGCTACAAAACTTGATTAACCTTGAGTATGTAGCATTTACAGCTGAGTTTGAGGACCGTCTGATTTAATGCTGGAGAACACAAGTGTTTCTCATCTAAGGGATTTTTGTGTTGTGGAGTTTGAGTAAGGGTTTGTATATCCAGCTATGCTACTTTTCTTTAGAGTTGACTTTAGCACACTTCCATGACTCCTCACTGGCTCCTTTTGGCTGTATGTTTTATTATTTGTATTATTATTTTCATTCTTTTTACAGTTTTCTTTTTAAGCAGTAGACAACTGACTCCCTGCTGTTGTCTCCATGGCCTGCTTCCCATTTCAACCCCCACCTGCTAAAAAAGTTTAGCAGTTGGCAGATTATCTCCTGGGACTGATGTTTGAGCAATGGACCATTAAGAAGGGAAATGGAAGGTGTAACTCCTTTTGGTTTGTGTGGCAGGAGGTCTGCATCTGCAAGTGTACACCCACTAGGGAACAGAAGAAAGAGAAGGACTCCCTTTCTAAGCAAAATTACCTACTGGAAGTTGAAACTTGCTCTTCCTTGCTGTATTATCTAGCAAGAGTACTACTGAGGAATAACTTTTTTTTTGTTCTTCATGTAAAATACATTGAAATGTCAGGGAAAAAGTTTAGTGAGGAGTGAGTGGTGCAGGCTATGGATTTTATTTTGGTTTTATCATCAACTCACTGTGACTTTGGTCATGTCTCTTAGTTTTCCCCTATATTAAGTGAAGGTTAGAAAAATATGTATTGTAGTTTTTGATACAACACTTTATTTATATAGATTCCAAGAGGCCTTGCAGTGTTTTAGGTACTGTACTGTCGGCCTATTATGGAAGTGCTGCGTAGACTCCAGCAAGTTACAGTTTAAATGAACTATGACAGGTAGAAACTTTATTATGCTAACTTTTCCCCACCGCTGACTTCTCCCATCAAAAACAAGTCTCTGTTCTAAGCCTCAGTGTAGTAACAGCACATTTCTGGATATATGAAAAGGCTCAAATATAGCTGAATGAATTTATTAATTATGTGTTCCCTCACAGTAAACAGATTTGTGCTCTCCCATAATTAAGAAAAACAGAAGCTGTACTTGTCACCTTCCCTTCAGAGACAGCTAAAATAACCACCACACAGTGTTAGGCAGTTTTTTTTTCCAAAATTAAAGTTTTATTGTTGTTAAATCCTTACAAGTTTTATATTAACAAAAACATGTTATGTCTTCTTACATGTTAATATGTTTTTTGTTTGCATCTAAGTATTCTGATGGAGTGTTTATACCACTCTGAAGGAAGAGCATTGTTCACAAGTGAAAATCTGTAAATAAAATCAACTTGAAACAAAAGTAAAGCTAGCACATCTGTTTTAATATCTCAAAAAGTAAACCAGCTGTGTGTATATATAATATATACACACGAGTAGTAGATGTTAAATTAGATTTTAAGAATTTGTTTCAGCTTAATAGCCTAAAATGTTATTAGTAACATAGATAAGGAAATTACTTAATAAAAAATATATGATTTTTAACCTGACAATGTCCCTCTTAATTAAGTTATGAGATCCTTAGATGAATGATGTTATAAAAGTGCAGTGTGTAGCTTTCATTATTTATAAGAGAATGCCAAAGAGCTAGCTCAAACCAATTAAAGCAAGGAAAATCTCATTGAAACTTGCCATTCTGAGCAAATGAATGGTGAATATTTCTAGAGAAATCATATAGCTGTAGCATCTCAAATATAGCACCCACCTAGCTTTTTTTGATGGAGGAATTGCACATTTTGGGAAAATAAGTACAATAATGCTAAGCTAATAAAAGTATGTTCTTGTCAGGTTCTGGAGTGTGATAAAAAATAAAGGTATTTTACTTGTGGTGACTGATGAAATTTAAATTAGAAATCTGATTATCCTTGCCTACCTCACAAAGTCAGCCTTGCACTTAATTTTTTGGTTGGTTTCTTATAAAATCTTCAAATACTCCTCTATCAGGCCATTGATTAAGCTGCCCTGTTAAAGACAGGCATGGGGCTTATTTCTGCTTGCCCTGAGCTGGTCCAGGTATATCTACCCTTCACACAACAAGCAGCTTAGGCCTGCGTACCTTTAACTACGGGTTTCCTACTAGGGGTGGCAAAGACTGGATTTTTTCAGCTGTGTTCCAGCACGTGAGCACTTGGGAGTTCATCCCAGTTGCAGGGCTATGGAGAAATGATGTAAGATGCAGAGCAGGGTTGTGCTGGCACTGGGCACTGCTGACTCATTTCCGTCCCTCACTGGGGGAACCGGGGAGGCCAACGTTAGGAACTCACCCCCCAACCCAGCTGCAAGCTCAGCTCAGCCCAGTTGGGCTCTAAAACAGCAGGAGCCTCGAGAGGGTTTGTGGTCTCCAATGTGTGAATCGCTTTTGGAGGTCCCGTACCTCAAATCTTTCTTTGTGGAATGTGTCTTATGGCTTTCAGCTGCATAGAGATTTGGTAAGATGTGTGGCTTTAAAGGCAGGAAGGCTCGTGGCTCTTGATGTAAAAGAATTAAAGGCTAAATACTGGTTTTGTTGGTGGTTAACTTATCATTAGTGAGCTTTCATCTCTGCTCACATTTTATTAACTTGGTACTTCAGTGATTAAACTGTCCACAGCTTAAGCAAGTAAGAAACTTGAAATCCCAGCTGTGTGGAAATCAATGGTAAACGTTTTCTTTCTGGGTCCATATTTTATCTTAAATATCCAAATCATTGAGGTAGGGGTGATTACAATCTCTTCCTTTCTCTTTACAGTGCTTTCCACTCTCTTGAAGGCTATACAGATTGTAAACTACATGGATTTTTAATGAAAGTGTATGCAGCACAAGCTGTTTATGGAGAAGAACTTGTAAAGTTTGAAACTTTTTTCCTACTCTGCCTTCAGGAAGCTCCTGAACAATACAAATCATGAAGTCGTTAAGTTTAAGGCTTGATTCTGAGAATGTAATTGAAGCACTCAAAAGCCAGAATTCCCAAGCACATCTTGAAGAAAATATATATAATATCTTAACATGATTATAATTTTAAGCTAGTTTGCTATAGTAGTTCAAACTATAACCCCTAGAACTGATAGAATATAATCATGTCTTTGGATGATCATGCTTGGCATGGAAAATGAACATACGTAAGGCTTCAGCTTAGATTAACCATGCACCACAGATGCGTTCAATGAGCCTGTTTCCTGTTTTGCTTTAAAAGCCCCCCCCCAGTCCAATCCTTTAGAGACAATTTTATCTGCTAATAAGCATAATTACAGTCATTCCTGCTGTCATTTATTAAATTATAAGACATTTATTTAGTCAGTTGTGGTGTTTAAGGCTGTTAAGTTTCTCTGACCAGGATCAAAGCTCTACAGACAAATATTTCCTTAAGAACTCAGCAGAACACTGAGTCTTGCCATGCTCTCTCTGATAGATGTGATGAACCATTTACTATGTAGAGGTTTTCACCAGATATGCAAAAAGTTCTGGTTCTCAATTCTATCCACTTCATACCATTTGCAGTTGCATATAGAGGACACATTTTTCCTTCAAGTCTTGCCAGTGTCAACAAAGACATTGGATCCTGGGGGTTTCAGTGCCGTATGTCTTGGTGAGAGGAAATGCAGATCCAAGGGGTTTAAAGCAGAGAAATGGGGTTTGTAATGTCTTGTAGATTGGGTAAGGTTGGAAGAGGTGCAGACGTGTGCTGAGGAAACAGCATAAGTGTGCCATAAACAGCACATCTTAAGTGACCTAAAGAGGAAGGCGGCTGTCTTGCATGGCTTCTGCTGCACAAAATAGTAAACTGGACTATATATAACTTCAGACATTTCTCCTGTAAGCCATTCTAAAACTTGTTTCTTTCTTTCTCTTTCTTGCTTTCTTGCTTGCTTTTTTTTTTTTTTTTTTTTTATTTCTTCCCCATTCTTCTGTATTTATATGCAGCAAATGATCAGCACAAATTGACAAATACATCCGGAGAATTGAATTTCAATATGTATTCTGATATTACATACAAAATATCTGATATTCAGGCCAAGTTACCCACTGCAAGACTTGAGCGTATATATTTTTTAAAAAATATAGGAATTTTGCCATTGAGTTAAATTTAAATTGTTGAAATGGCTCTTGTTTTGAGGGAAGATATCTAAAAGTTCCAGAAGGAGCACATCTGTTGCCCAGACATAACTTCAAAATCCTGAGTTTAGTTGAAAGTTTTAAAAGCTTTGTAAAAATAATATACTGCTCTTGGGAGCTGCAGAGTATTCAGATTAATCATCTAGAACTGAAGTTTGTGAGTGTAGGAACTGTTCAGTATAGAGATGATGGAATCCCAAGCAAAATGTTATGGTATGTCACTCAGTTCTACTGGAAAGAGAGTGTCATCGTTTTTACTTGCAAAATCCTACTGTCTAAAGGTGTGTTGGAGTAGAATAGTTCAGTTCTAGTTCAGTAGAAGCTCTGACTTTTACTAATTTCACCCTCACTGGTATTCGTTCCATAAAACTGCTGTTTCCTCTTCCTAATTCACATTATACTTGAGGTTTTTTTGTTTATCCACATGACTAGACAAGCTCATGAAATGGTATCAAGCAGCAAATGGCTTTGGAAGGCAGACAAAGTGAGCTAATCTCCAGTGTATAAATGTATGGCAGTACTGAAAGAACAAATGCTTCAGCAAGCAACTTTAAAGAGGAACTGGGGTGTGGAGTTTCTGAAGGAAAGGAGTTGGAGGTGACAGAGCACAATACGGTCCGAGCCCAGTGACACGCTGAGTAGAGAAATTTGATTATATAAAGAAGGATAATAGATGAATCAACTAGAAAAACAGACATCAGAGAGAGCAGGGAGAAAAGAACGAGAAAAGAACCATTTTTCTGTAGGAAAATAAAATGAAGAGAACTTAGCAGTTTCCTACTAGTAAGCCTGCAAAACTGAAGGGAGTATATGAAATTTCTAAAGAACTTATTTGTTTCTTCAACTCCTGGGGAAAAGAGACTGCAAAGGAAGATGTAATTCTGCTATCAAATGGCTTAAACTGCTTCAGAGGTCTGCCTGGTGTGATAGTGAAAAGCCCTTCGTGATCGCTGGATGAAAATCATGATAGTAAGTCCAAAAAATCATTTAAAGGCCAAGTCCAGCAATCCTCAACCCTGATGCAGGCTACACTGCCATTGTTTCACACATGAGTGTCTGCAAAACAGAGAATACAGGGGCATTGAGCCATGTGGGGGGGTTTTCCTTTTATTTTTTTTTCTTTTCTATTTTATTGTAAAAAAAAAAAAAATTAGGAATGGCTTTTCAGGGTGGTGGCAATAGTGAGAAAGGGAGGGGGCTAGGAACTTGTAATTCAAGGCAGAGTAAATTCTCACTACTGTCTTTCCACCTGCCCTCAATTTACCTTATACTTTGAATCACTCATTTGAGGTCAGTCTTTCAGGCCAAAAGGGGAACTTTGCAGAAAGTTATGGGCAAACAGGCAGAACATAAACTGTTCTGTAAACTTAATGATAGCATCTGCAGTTAAATGAAAACTCGTAGCAAAGCAGTGGGATTAGCTGAGCATTCAGTAGGTACAGATTTTTTGATAGTTAGACAGATCTGAATTCAAATCAAACACCTTTTTAGCACCTTAAAAGAACCTTTGGTTCAGGATGCATGTCTTTTTCTTCTTTTCTCTCTCTCTTTTCCCTTTGCCTGTGTATGCAATGAAATCATAGTCAA
This sequence comes from Calypte anna, assembly GCF_003957555.1. Classification (NCBI taxonomy): domain Eukaryota; kingdom Metazoa; phylum Chordata; class Aves; order Apodiformes; family Trochilidae; genus Calypte; species Calypte anna. Next base: position 81,585,159 of record NC_044244.1, read on the forward strand.
ACCAAAGCACACAACTATGTATGGTTCTCCTTAGGGCTGTATGGAAGTCATTGGAGCATCTTTGTGATCTATTGTTCTTAAAAATGTACACACTGAGTCACTCGCTCAGCATCTTCTTGCAGTTCTGGGGTAGAATTTCACCTCCGGTTTCAGCGATTGTTTGGGAGGCTGAGGGATGACTGTGACTGCTTTTCTTTTCCTTGGGAGCAAGCTTTCCTAGTGCTGGTAACCTTTGCAATTACTAATAAGAAAGGCAGTTATTTGGGTGCCATTCTTTTCAAGCATTGAAGCCACTGTGAGTTTGGAAGAGCTCAGCAGAACACTTTGCACATCGCAGAAAAAGGCTTCATGCTGTGCTTCACAGGCAGTCTTTACTTCTTCACTCAGGCAAACTTGCACTGAATTCAGCAGAGGTTCTCCTTGGGTGAGAAATGAGTTAAAAGCTGAGGCAAAATCCTGATCTTTTACCCAGGCACAACTCCAACAACTTTAGTTGAGTTGCTTTTGACTTACAGCATTGTAGCAGAGATCAGAATCTGGGCTTCAACGAGGACTCTGGCATTTGGCCCCACTCCTATGTAGACTTTTTTATTTTATTTTATTTTATTTTTAATAGACAATTGCATTGACTTTAATAACCCTTACCTCAAAGTTCACCTGAAAGAAAACTAATAAGATTTAAGCAGAAAAAAAAATAAAAAAGGAAAAAAAAACCCTAAAAATAAAAGTTTAGCTATGGTCAGCCAGGGTGGGAAATTCCATTGTGGCTACAAGCCCATGGCAGGTAGAGTGGAATTTAATGAAGGAAACTGCTGTGTTTTTGTGTCGTTCTGTATGTTTTTCCTTTAAAACCAAGAGCTGGGCAGGCTTCCCGTTTGACCTGATATGACCCAAGCAAATTGCTTCTTATATAAAAACAACTGCAGACTTGGAGAATGTGAAAATGCACTGTATCCTTTTTCCAGCTCAGGGAAAATGAAAGCCTGAGAAACAGGACAGCTCTGTCAATACTCGTTGAGGAAAACTATCACTCAAGCCCGATAAAGAGAGATTAGACCAGGCTTCCTTATGCCAGAAGGATTCATTATAAGTTAGATCTCTTTATGTTTGTGTAGTTTTTTTAAACAGACACACCATCAGTAAGAGAAAAATCCATTTTTCAGATAGTGTTTTTTCTGAAGGGTGGATAAAAGAAGCACTTGTAAAGGTAGAGAGAGGGAGAGGGTGTAAAGAAAGGTTTTACCTAATGCATGCTAACGATAAGAAATAAATTGATAATTGTTAAATGTGGGCAAAAAGCCCAGCTTTTTGCTTTTTGCTGTAACTTGGGAGCAAAGGCGCAGGGATTCAGGGTGTGTCTGCTGATATTGTATTCAGATGTGTTGCCTTGGCATGTGTACTGACGGGTTTATTTAAAAAACAAAGCAAAAAAAAAAAACGCATTGTGTGCTCGTGAAATGACTTCATAAAATCCTTCCCTTTATGAATTATTTTGATCACAGGGCTTGTTGTTTAAATTTCTAAAGTACTGTGCTTTTTTTTTTTTAATTGCCTTCTTTTCAGAACTGTCTGTTCTCAAGTTGGCACCTTCCGCATAGCAGCATGCAGAGATTAAAGGAGAGGGGAGGGAGGGGAGGTGCAGAGGCTTTCATCAAACCAAGGGGGTGACGCACTGCACAAGCAAACTCACATCTTCTGTGGGTCACCCCTGAATCGAGTCCTAGGCTCTCTGCCACTCTTTTCCCCTACGGACCTGTCTAATCTGCAGCACCTACTCTGAGGAGAGACAAGCAAACACTTGAACCGTCACACACTGCCATGTCATAAGAGACAGAGTAGACTTTTGTTTGCTGTGCCTTGCCTAAAATGGAGGTGAAGGGTTTCCTGATCAGGAAACCAAGATGCTATAATACTTTCCAGCTTCAGTGAAGCCTGCCTTTCCAGGTGCTCTGTGGGCTTCTGACTGTTGCTTAAGGTTTTTTCCTGCCATGTCTTGCAAGTACAGCTGGTAGACAACATGAGCACTACCAGCATTATGTGCTAAAGGGGCAATGTACAAAAGGAAACTCTTGATTTATTTGCTCCAGGCATTGTGTTAAGGACCTTTAGAGTCATTATTAGTCACTTCCCCAAGATTGAGATCCACCATCATCATCATCATACAGATTCTGTATCTATCCTGCAGTTACGTATTTTCAGACTAGGCATGAAATCTACAATGTTTTAATGGGTGAAAACATGGTACTGGGGATCAGGAAAGCAGGAGTTCAGTTACTACTACTTCTTACTGATGACTGGGGAATATTTCACAAAATCCTTATTATATTTCTTTTTACTTGATAAACTCCGAAGTAAGCTAGCACTTGTAGCAGCCCTCCAATCCTGTTTCTGCTTTTGCAAAGGAGGAGGTGAGATTATTACTGATCTAAAAAGGGCCCATGAGCTTTTTATTGTAAAGTTATATTTGGAGCTTTTGGATTTCCAAAGACAGGTGGTATTTCTGTCAGGAATAGTTGTATTTTCAGATGGTGGTACACAGATTCATGAGTCTGGCACTGATTTGAGGGTAGACTTAAGAGTTTTATGTTGTGTGTATTGATTCATTTAGGTGTTTTCTCCTTGCCCTGTCTGCTGAGCAAACAGAGCATAACTGCACATATAAGTTGGTGTAAGGTAACAGCAAGCAAGGATTCAGGGTTCTAGATTATGTTGAAGAAGATGATTCCCATGGAAGAAAAGAATGGTTACTTGGCTGACTGGATCCAGTGTTAGAGCTTTGCCTCAGTCTTTAATGGTAAGACTAGTTATTGTCCAGGTATCCTGTCTCCTGGGGACTGTAATGAAGAACCCACAATTCAAGAAGAAATTATTAGCAACCTGCTACACTATTTAGACACACAAAAGTCTATAGGACTGGATGGGATTCACCCAGAGGTACTGAGGATGCTGACAGAAGTGCTCTCCAAACCTTTTGACATCCTCTATAAGCAGTCCTAGTTAATGAGGAAAGTCCCAGTTGACTGGAATTTTGCAAATGGGACACCCATCCACAAGAAGGGCCAGAAGGAGGAACCAGGGAACCACAGCCCTGTCAGCCTGACCGTGGTGCCAGGGAAGGTTATGGAGCAGATCACTGAGTGACATCATGCAGTGCTTAGAGGACGACAAGATGGTCAGGTCCAGTGGGCCTGGCTCTGCTGGATGAAGCTGATCTCCTTCTATGACAAGATGACCCAATGAGTGGATGAGGGAAAGGCTGTGGCTGTTGTCTAGGGGGAGTTTAGTAAAGCCTTTACCACTGCTTCCGACAGCATTCTCTTGGAGAAAGTGGCTGCTCATGGCTTGGATGGGTGTGTGCTTAACTGGGTAAAAAGATGGATGGCTGGATGGGCTCAAAGAGTTGTGGTGACTGGAGTTAAATCCTGTTTGGGGTCGGTCACAAGTGCTGCTCCCCAGGGCTCAGTGTTGGGGCCAGTTCTCTTTAATATCTTTGTCAATGATCTGGACATGAAGTTTTGAACACACCCTCAGTAAGTTTGCAGATGACAGCAAGTCGGGTGGGAGAGTAGTCTGCCTGAGGGTAAGAAGGCTCTGCAGAGGGATCTGGACAGCCTGGATTGATGGACTGGGGCCAAGGGTATGAGATTGAATGGGCCAAATGTTGGGTCCTGCGCTTGGGTCACAGCAACCCAGTGCAATGCTACAGGGTTGGGGAAAGCTGGAAAGCTGCCCATCAAATGCACCTGGGGCTGCTGATTGAAAGGTGGCTTAATATGAGCCAGCAGTGTGCACAGGTGGCCAAGAAGGCCAACAGCATCCTGGTTTGTATCAGGAATAATGTGGCCAGCAGAAGGGAAGTGATCATTCCCCTGTACCCGGCACTGGTGAGGCCACACCTCAAATCCTGTGTTACAGTTTTGAGCCCCTCAGTACATGGAGGACATTGAGGTTCTGGAGCAAGTTTAAAGAAGGGAAGTGAATCTTATAATAAGGGTCTAGAGGACAAGTCCTGTGAGGAATGCCTGAGGGAACTGGGGTTGTTTATAGGAGGAGGCTCAGGGGAGACCTTACTGTTCTCTACAACTACGAAAAAAGGTGGTTGTAGGGAGGTGGGTGTCTGTCTTTTCTCCCAGGTAGCAAGAGATAGGACAGGAGGAAATGGCCTCAAGTTGTGTCAAGGAATGTTTAGATGGGATGTTATCACAAATTTATTCAATAAAAGGATTGTGAGGTACAAAAACAGGATGCCCAGGAAAGTGGTAGATTTGCCATTCCTGGAGGTATTTAAAAGCCATGTTGTACTTAGGGAAATGGTTTAGTGGAGGACTTGGCAGTGCTAGATTACTGGTTGCATTTAATCATCTTAAGGATCTTTTCCTTTTAATGATTCTGTGATTCTTTGCTGCATGGAATTTTTGTGCAGGTAGCATAGCTTCCAGCATACTATAGTCCTTGTAGACTTATGTAAAGGAAAGTTCCAAAGGAATAAACAGTGGAAATCCTTTTATCTTATTCTAGAGAAGTTGATTTGCATTTTAGAGACACTTTTTTCCCAGAAACTCTTTTCTGTAGCCTAATAGATCTTCATTCTGGTATAGAGAAATAAGGCTGTATGTAAACTTTACTTCAGGACCTTTCCCTTTGCAGGTTTGACGTAACTGTTTTTCAGAGCTGCACTTTGAGTGCCATTCAGAAAGCTTTCCTTGATGGCAGCTTTTCGTGTCCCTTAGTGAGGAGAGTGTATGAACTTTACATAGAACTGTAGTGACGTAAATGTGATTTTTTACTTTCTCTGCGTAAGCACTAGTACCACTTCATGCATACTGCATCATGGGCTGGAGACTAAGCCTTGTAACTTTTCAGTACCTGTATTATCCCTTCACCCAATACCTTCTTACTGTATACCTAGCATAAGTTATTTCTTGTAAACTTGATTTTCTGTTTCTCTTGCAGATTGGTTTTATTGGTCTGTTTAACAGGTATAAACTATCAACACACACGTTTCTCAGCTTGACCTGTTTTTATCGCCTCTAGTAGAAAGTTCAAGCTACAACATCAAAAAAATATTGTGGCATTATTATTGTACAAACTTTGTGGAGAATTCCTCCTATTAAGAGCGTGTTAGGATATTATTGTTTCTGTGGAATGAACCTTTTCTTAAATAAAATGTAGTCATGTGCTTCGGTTTCAGGTGAAGCTTACTGGTTCCTATGGATTTTTAGAAATACATGTCAGCAGTAGAATGCAGTAACTAGGCTGACATTTCAGTTCCTTTTTATCACTATATAGGACAAAACATTTGGTGAAGTGAAGGGAACAGTTTAGGTACACAGGTGTCTTGCTGAGGTTTAAAAGTGAAGCACTGTAAGGTGTCTGCATTTTTGGCAATGGACTTGAGAACTGTTTTGAATTCCAGCAACAATTCCTTAGGCTTTTGAATTCAAGCCTAAGGGAATTCCTAGAAAGAGGTCAAAGGGCATTTGGCAGGTCATGGTAAAGTCCTCTTTTATGCCAGTTCTCCTAGTTTGGGGTGGCTATCACAGAACCATGTCATTCTGTGCCATCCATTATTCGAGCTAGATAAATTCTCAGATGCTTTTTTAGCCCGTAGTCTTTTATTGATCTCAGAGGGAATTTTGCCTGAGAAAGAAATTAATAGTGCTTCAGGATTCAGCACTGGGTCTTTAAGTTCCTGGTCTCGATCATGTATGTGGCCAGATTTCTGAGTGAAAGGCAGGACAAAATGAAGATGCTGTTATGTGAAAATCAGAGGAAGGGGTTCCTGTTTTAGAAATCCAAATTAAGGTATCAGCGGGAGATTTGCAGACTGTTTAGAATATTTCTAATTTGTACAAGCCCATGTGGACCTATTCCTTTCTCATTTAATGGCACACCTAATACTTCCATTGGCTTCAGAGCAATTATTCTTACAGCTCCGGGAACTTTCCCAATAAACCTGCACTGAAGACCATTTAGCTAAGTGGGAGTGCTTCCAAGTAACATTTTTATGCCCTGGTTTGTGCTGGATATATAGGTACTTTTGAGCTGAGTACTACTGAAGATAGTCTGTGCTCATGTTTTAAAAATATAAACCTAATCAAATTGTCTGATCAATAGCATTTTTCAATGTCAAAAGTAGTAACAACAGGAAAAGCTATCAATAAGAATTACAAAAATTATATGAAAGATAGTGCTATTTACAATATGTAACCACAGAAAAATTTGTTTCTTCCAAAATTTGAGAATGTCACTGCTTTTGGGATGTCTCAGTTCTGCTGTGAGCTGCATGTGTAAATATAATATTTACATTTCATATGCATTTTATATTATATACTTGTTACACTTTCAGAGCAGTGACAGTAATATAAACACTGATGTTAGTATTTTGAATATTGTTAGGTTTCTTTACGTGAAAAAATTATAAATGTAGGTCTAGATCTTGTGAATACTTATCATTATGTACTATATAAATCTGTGACTAGTCCTGTAGAATTAAAAATTCAGGGGAATAGCTAGCCACATGTAGGCTAAGTATAGGGTTGCATGTTTTTTAATTTTTAAAGAAACTATGCAGGACTCTTATCACGTGCTTCAAAAAAACAGGACCATATTTGGAATAAGAAACAAGAATATTATTCACTAACCTAAGGTAGAAAATTTAGAATGTTGAAACTGCAAAATGGACTAAAATGAGAAGATTATATTTACTCAGTTTGGAATCTGGCAAGTGCACTTGAAATACTTTTTTTCTTTCTTACTCAGGAAGAGTTGCAGGATTTAAGTTAGGTCTAAAGTCAAAATAAATATGATACGTCACTCAAGAAGAACTTACCTCATTTATTTAAGAATTCATATAAAGCATTCAACAGGGTTGAGTGGTATTTTATTTGGTTAAATTAGGGTTTGAGGTTTGTGAAGTTTAAACTTGGTCCCTTTTTGAGAATGATTTAAGACAGGAATGCTATAATCTAGTTATATGAGGCTGGAGCAGGTGCAGGGTATGGAAAAATGTTTTTTTCTCCTCCCATCTGTTCTCTGAAGAACCAGTTGATTCTTCTCACAGGAATCTGTTAAAAGCTTTTCCTAAGGTTTCCCTGTAGTCACACAGTTGACTGCAGCGTCCCAGAGATGTGCCTTTGGATGCACTGGGAGTGTCTTTTGGACAGGCTTTTTCTCCTTCTCCAGGTGGATTGAGAAAAACAGGAAAGTATGCTTAGGAATCTTCTCCATACCTTTCTTCTGATTACAGCAGAGTGGACTGACTGAAGAGTAGCATCATTTTCTCTTAATGGAAGTAACATTACTTTCTTTTGTATTTGAAAACATGAATTGCATTGGTTGCTTTCTTCCCTGTATAAGTAGCTCTCAATTATTGCAAGTTTGGGGTTTTTTTTCAAATTCCAAAGAAATTGTAAGCAAAAGCAAACCCATGTTGAAAATGTTTAGTTTCTGATAGTTTCTGCTTTTGAATTAGGGCAACTTGGGTTTATCAGGCTAGATGTCCTGTTGTTGGGAAAATAAGCTGTGTTACATTCCTTAATTTTTTGTTTGTCTTTGGACAGGGGTCCCCAGATACCTCAAGTCTGAATTTGTTTTAAAACCTGGAGTGGTATTCTCTTCGTAGTGCAGATTACTTCACAACACTTCTCCTATAAATCCCTTTTTGTAGATACAGAGGAAGGGATCCCTGATGTTTTGTTCTCCTCATCTGTATATTGGGAATGCCATCAGATGAGAAGGAAGAAAAGAGTACCAGTTTACAGAAGAAAAGTATTGAAGGAATTCCCCCAAAACACACCTCCCCTGCAGCAAAACAGAAGCATGTTTGTACAGGAGAAGTCTGTCAAGTTTGTTGTGAGATGGGATTTTAAAAGTTCTGAAGTGCTGGAATCCAGCACTTGTGTCCACCCCACTACTTTGTGGGTGGACAAAGTTGCAGCTAAGGGTAAAAATACTTCCTGTGTAACCCTGAAAGTTTGAAAATTAAAATTTTAGATTTTTCTCTAAAATAACTGAAGAGAAATGGGCCTTTCCAGCATGTGACTTACTCTTTTCCTTTGGTACACCTCTTAACTCTCTCCACAGGTTAGTAAGGGTAACTGGCTAAATTCAGACTTTACAGATAGCTGATATAAGTGAGGTGAATTCCTACCCAACATTGCCACACTTGGATTTATTCAGAAAAATTATGGTAGGTCTTCTTCATTTCTAGTCTGAGATTTTCTGCTGAGTTTTCCATGAGTTGATATTAACTGAAATTGATCTTTAACTTAAGACAGTGATAAGGCATACAGATAACACAGTTTTGAATGCATGGAAATCCTCTATATGTCCAGAATGGCTTAATTTTTTTTTTGTCAGCTTTATTCCCCAAAGCCTTGGTATCTCAGAAAACATTTAAAGAAAAGATACAGGGCTGCATTAATACATATGCATGTTGCTGCTAGATATTTAAATACCAATCTGTCCCTGCTACTGGGAAAGTCAATCCAGGAGGCATTATAAAACTGACCACCACCTGCACATTTCAGCACAGTGCAGAGAACCCAAGTTAGCAGTGAACAAATGACCCAGAAAAAGAAGCAGCAGTGTAGGCATGACACTCTTCCCAAGCCAGTAAGCACTGATTTCTCAAATAATTTATTTGTTAGGTGCACCATGATGCTGTTCTGTTTTCAGATCTAGGTTTCATCATATCTATTGTGCTGTTCTCTGCTGGTTGATTATACAGCACTTTTCTGATTGACATTGGGACGACATGGGGAAACAAGAAAAAGCACTGCATTGAAGAAGCAGTTTGGTTACATATTCATAGTTTACAAAGAAGTTTTTCAAAATGACACTGCAATATATTTGTGGTTTGTATGTGTTTTGTTATCACTCAGGGATATTATTTATGGCTTTGGTTACTGGCTTTACTGGTTTAATTTAACTCCACCTCCAGGTTTAATGGAGCCCATGGTTTAGTTTTAGGTTGTCCTGCATGGAGCAGGGAGTTGGATTTGATGATCTTTATGGGTCCCTTCCAACTTGAGATATTCTGTGATTCCATAATACAAGCCCATCAATTAAATCACTAAAGGGAAGGAGAATATTCTGGGAAGGTATGACAAGAGGCTTGCTTTGGTTTGATACCTTTCCTCCTAGATGCATACTCTTGGCCTCCCTTGGAGAGTGAGGTCTGGGCTAGAGAGAGCATCTGCCCCCATAGATCTCCATTATTATTCAGGAGACTTCAGGTCTGGACTCAACTATACACACAAGACTTTTAGTCTCCCAGGTGCTGTGGGTAGTTATTTTCATCCTTTTTCTAATAGACAGGTAAGTAGAAACACAGACCTGTGCTATGACAGGGTAGCAGGTACCAGGAATGTATGTATAAAGAACCCAGAGGCTCTCGGTTCCTATTCACTTCCGACTTCAGTTCCTCTTACCTTCATACACACTTCTCATGCTTGAAATCTTCAGTATATGTCAGAGGGGCAAGTTGAACTGTCGAACCAGAAGATGGAAAGAGATAGTTCCCTATGGGACTAGACTGCTGTACTGAAATGATGAGACATTAATGTGATGGGAGGGCATTTAATCACTGTTCTTCCTGACCAGGCAGCAGGAGTGCTACTGTGACGCTTTCTACTTGGTTTTGCAAATCCAGTAGAGAAAGACTTGAGCCTGCTCATGAAACAAGTCCCAGGTATACAGTTCTGCTACCATGCCAAAAAATGGTACATATTTCATTTTATATTGTGTGTTCATGCTCACATCTATGTAGATATGTTGTAGGTATAGTTAATGTATATATATGAAAGTACACAAGTGTTCCTACATGCACCCCGGGGAAGCACTGCATTTAGCAGCTTCATTTCATGTCACCTGGGAGTTAAAGCTTGAAGGTAATTTGAATATCCATAGCAGTCCTTCTTTCTTCTCTATAAAAGGACCATGGAAGTTATATATCCGCTTTGCAAATTTCTTCTTTCCAGACACTTCTGAATAATAGGATCAGCACTGTATTTGTCTTAAAGAAGTCTGGGTGATCTGAGCAGTTATTTCTATGATAATGAAAGCATGTTTTAGATACAAGAGTTCTGCTAATCCTGGTTTCTAGTAGTGCTGTCTCTGACAATCTTTTCCTATTGTGACCTGAGTAGATCACATTGCTCCTTTACCACTGTTTTTCTGTCTCAAAGAGCCATTGTGAGCCTTGACCAAATAGTACTTGGAATGATTTTTGCAAATGAAAGTAAGCTGTGAAAATGCATGGATAGAAAACCGAGCAGGATGCTCCTAGACCGGCGTTTTCCGTAGGCATCCTGATTAAACTTACCTGAAATTTAGCTCTGTATCTGTGAGCTGTAAAAAGCAGAGACAGTGTCTGTAGCATTACATTTGGTTTTATTTATTAAAGAGTTGTTTAAAATACATTATTCTGTTTAGTCCAGTGAGCAGCCCCAAGTTAAGTGATGTGTTATGGGACAAAAGCACAAGAGGAAGAAATATTCTATTTTCTTTTTCCAGTTTTTGCATTGTGACCTGACATTTATGTATATTGCATAAAGCAAATTCTGAGCACTGCAGCTTCACTGATTTGCGAACAGGCAAAGGCATGTCATCCTTTTTGCTTGCTTTTTGTAATTTTCTAAGAAGCTGAGCATACTGTGCTATGCACCTCTTGCAGGACAGGAAAGCTTGGTTGTAAAGTCTAGATGAGGCTGCATTATAACTGTTTGTTCATTTCCAGCTTTTCAGTAAAAAACACCAAAAAACACACCTGAGTTCAACCAAAATGGTTGTGTCTACCTGATTATATCATCTCTAGAAGACAAATAATCTAAAGTATTCATGGTTAGATAAAGTATCCAACAAAAGCTGCCTTAAAATGAGTCATATCTTTGATTCAAAAGTTGCATTAGTTGAAATGAATCAGTCTTCCTCTTGCTAGTGTTGGGAAATAGAAGAGGAAAAGCAAAGGAGTTTCTGCAGCATAACAATGCCATCCATTGTAAGGCAGTGCCAGCCAAGGCTAGCAGGCAGCAACCATCCAGGCCAAATCAGCACTTATTTGTCAATTCCAGGAATGTCTCAAATATTTTAGGGCAGTTTCCGAGCAGAGCAGTGATGGCAGAGGGTTCTGGCATTACAGTTTGTCGAGGAATGATGGATCTAATGTTTGGAAGTGTTCACATTAGGGCACTCATTTCATTACACTTGAAGTAATTGTCCTTCACACTGTTCCAGTAGGAGTGGTGAAAAACTACATGGACAAATAAAGCAAACAGCATTTGTTTCAGAATCCTGTCTGGAGGCCAAGTTCATTTTTCCTTTCTCTCTTTCTGAAACTTAATTTTACATCAAGCAAGAGGTCGAAGTTCAAGCACAGTAGTTCACGTGTGCTCCCCTAACAACTGTCTACTATAGTTCCTATGTCCTTGGTAATTTTTAGGCATAAGGGTAACTTCTCCTTATTGCTCTCATTCCCTTGTTATCCTAGTGCTGTCTTATTTGTATCCACAGTAGAGATTTATTGAGTCTTTTGCAAGTACCTCCACTCAGGCTACGGACAGCTATCCTTCAAGTGTTTCTTTCCTTTCACTGCATCTCTTTAACTGAGTTGTTCTCCCATGCCAGGTCAAACTCTCATTTCATTGATCTCTCTCACATATTTTGTTCCTTTTGCTCTCACAATTCATAGAAGTCTTTATGGATTGAATACAGACATAATCAAGTGAAGTTCTATGGGTTATATTACTTAGGAGGTAAAACTCTGCTACTTGGGCAGACTATTTGAGCCATACATTTATTCATTTTGATTCAATGTACGAGTGTTACCTTCTGATCTCTGTAGCTGCATCCAAACTTTTGCATGAGCAGTATTTTAGATTTCCTTGTGCAAACAAGATGCATAAACAGAATTCAGTTCCAACACTGGTAGTATGAATTCACACAAAAAAACAACAAAACACAACAGTCTAAATAACGGTTAAATGCCAGGAAAAAAAACAAAAAACAAACATGCCTGAAAGGAAAATATTCATTTAAATGTTATAGATTGTCATTTTGCAGCCACAGTATCTGATCATCCAGCAATATAATACAGTAACCAACTTACGCCTTGCGTTTTTATCAAAGCAGCCATGCATTTTTCAATTCTGTGTCTGGTCTGTTTATTAGTTCAGCTGTTTTCCCTTATTTAGTTAATATAGGTCTAGCACATGTCCTAGAGATCTGGTTCTCCTTTTCTTTAGACTGACCTTTCTGCTCTGGTATAAGGAATCTTCTCCTTACCCACTTCTCATGTATTCAGGTCTGGTGTTAGGCCAGATCTTGTTGTTCTTCAGCACTGAATGAGTCACGCTCATTGTAGCCCACTTGGCTGCTGAAAAATTGCATTCCACTTAATTTTTCTCTAAAGACTGATGGAATTGGTAGAGTACCTGGTTTTGCTCTCTGCACTAAAGATTGGACAGGAGGACTGTTTCCCACTTAACACTGGTCTGGTTTTGCCTGCTGAACTTCTGCCTTTCAACCATCCAGTGCAAAACAAGGTTAAGATTACCTGCTTACCCAACACAGGCTGCATTGCCAACCATCAGCACACTTCCCTTCAGGTTTGAAAAATGACTTGAGATTGACTTAATGCAATGATAGCTGGGATCAGTTCAGTGAGGGGTGAAAAATGCAGCGTGGCCAAAAGGTGATTGTAGTCTGACACGTAAAACAATAGTAGGAAAACCAGTTAAAACTGAGGGCAGCCATAGCATAATATTTTGGAAGTGGTGGGGAAAGAGTGGATATTCTTCATTACTGGATTGCTGGCTCCATAAAATGTAGGGATTCTTTCTCAATGTATACATAGGCTTCAGAATAGGCAGGATTTCTGGTTTCTGGGTATTTTTAATGTTTTAATTGAGTTTCTAAGAAATTAAAAGTGTGCAATGAGCAGCATTTGCTCTCTGCAAACTCGCAGTGCACCAGCTGTGAGAGGGTATGTATTCCTGGAGGCATGCATCTTTTATACTCTTTTCTGACTAGCAACATACAGTTGCATCTTCTGTCATTATACTTATATGATTTTAATATATAGATGCACATGCACAGACATGTCATTTAAATAAATAGCTGTGGAAGGGAGGAGGAATAGTTATAAAATAAGAATTTAAACAACAAGCCAGCTTAGTGTACAACTAATGGGAGTTTTAAGAAACAGGCTTTCATGAAGGAATAACATTGTTTAAACCATATGTTTTCTATGTACTGGGAGGCTCTTTTAATAGTTTACAAATGTATTTAACCACAGAAAGCCTAAAGTTAGTGTTTGAAAGAGCTAAAGATTGATACAAGTCATTCCAGTCAGTAAAGGACTTCTTTTCATCCAGATTCAGTGAATGAACCGATGTGACTGAGCAGATGGAGGTTTTCTGGAGACCAGTATGTCTACAGCTGATGATTAGAGTTGTCCAAAACTTTGTTGCTAATTTGCAGCATCTGTTTTCTTCAGCGTTTGTGTCTGGTTGGAAGTATGGTGGCCCAGACCACAAGTAACCTGAGTTCTGTCCCTGCTCTGCAGCTGGTATTCTAAATTATCTTGAATAAGGCATTCCCCTTCATTTTGTTAGCTTTGCCCCAGAAAAATAGGAGCAAAAATCCCTATATGAAGTAGTTTAAGGAGTGCTAGTGAAAGGTGCTGGCTAGGAGCTTTGGCAGTCTTTTATCCATAAATTTGCTTGAGTTTAGAAGCCTAAAAGAAAACTTGGTTGAATCTTCAGGGCCTTTAAAGTTTGTGCTGAAATTGTACTGTAATAACTCCAGAGTTAGTCTGAGCTGGGATCGTTAACAGGATTTGCAAACTTCAGAAAATCCTTCACTGTCTGATCTGAATTATGAATTGGCAATGAAATCGAGATCTCTGTAGAGCAGCAAAGGTTTTATGAGTCTGGGCAATCCTGTCTCCACAAAAGTTTACTTCTCTTTCGACAGTATCAAACACCATCTCTGCTGTGCCACACACCCTGTTAATTGTCCTGGTCATCCTTAGATGAACTTAATCCCAGATAGCTTTATCCTTAATTGATTCTGGACTGTTTGTGACCACAACTGTGGCATGCACAATGATGTCAGCCTGTTCTGTGGTATCACAGGCCTGGGCTGAACACGATCTGGGTTCTACATCCATGATACCATGTTCTCAGTTGCAACATGTTTGCCCTTTCAATCCAACTGGAAGTCCTCCTTATCATGACAGCTCTTATCATTGTGTTTTCAGACAGTTACAGGGAGAACTAAGTTACAGAGCTACCTGACAATGTCAGAGTTTTTGAATAGTGTTTGAGCATGCTTGCCAGCTAACTGTGTAGTGGCTTGATGATTGCTTGAAAGGTTTTCATCCCAGTAGCTCTTGTACTGTTTTTCAAGTGTGTAAGGAACTCATTTTTATTCTATACAGCCTTTAGTAGGAGCAAGCTTAAGGAAAGAGTATCTACCTACAGGAAGGGAGAAAAGTGGTTTTCATCCTTAATAGATAGGTCTGGTGCTTTACCAGAAATCTGGACAGGAGCTCTTTCTTTCCCATGGTGAAAATGCACTAAAGCAAACAAACATGCAAGCAGATAAATCTTACTAGTCTTTCTCCATAACTAGAAATCCTATGCAGGTCTTTCATTTAAAACATGGTCAAAATGTACCTAAGAAAGGGAGCTGTACTAGCTCATTTAATAAAGTACTCCTTTCAGTGTCTGTCAAAAAGAATCACATGGTAAACACTGAACAAAAATTTGAAATGTTAAAGGTATAAAACTCTCCAGGGAATAAATTAATTTTACAACTGGCCAATATAAAATAGTACAGCACAAGTCTCCTAAAGTAGTAATTGATAAAGGAATAAAACTGCTTAAAAGAGTATATTTTTCATTTGCTGGAGCTAACTGTATAATGACATTCATCTGTATTTGATCTCCAGGGGCCTAAGAACAGGCACAAAATGAATATAGCCTAAAATCGACATGAGTGATCTTTGAGGAGATCTGTGATGCCTACTGTCAACAGCCATGTTACTGCAGCAAGTCTGCTCACTCAGCCCCACAGTACTTTGCCATTCTGAAGATTTTTTAAATTTATATCTGTCTGTTAAGTAGATAATTCCCACATCATCCTTATTAGGTGAAAAAGAATTACTTTTCCATCCTGACACCTGGGGAAACTGAGATACAGACAGGATAAAGCCTTGGGTCATAGTGGTTTGTTCTACCATGTATTGTGGCTGTAATGGTCCTTCCAAAGAGTGCTGGATGAAAATAAGCAAGAATAAAAATTTTAAATTGTGGTTCCACCAGATACTGCAAAACAAGATTACAGCTGTGTTGGAACCAGGTCCTTTGGCTTCCCGTAGCCCACACCTGAATCTGAGGATGTAAACCAGGTATCGATTTTATTTTAGTGACTGGTTAATTAAAGAGCTCTTTCTGTGCATCATAGAGCTACATGAGTGTACTTCAAAGGCTGACCTCACATGGGCAGAAAGAGAGCATCCCAAAAGAGAGAAAATTCTCCAGCTGTGTGGCTATAATTTGATTCTTATTTGCCTTAGAAACAGGTCTGTTCCAGAAACATTTTAAACATTCACTGAAGAGAAGAAGATAAATTGTTCATTAGGTAGATACATTCAGTGAGATTCTTGGTTGAGGAGAGTGGAAAGAAAGTCTAGACGTGGAAGAATGCATACAAGTGGTATTTCTTTTATCCTTTTTATGTCATGGTGGACCTTTGAGAGGCCAAGTAATTTCTGGCTTATGCAGTGTTCAGCCAGTGATGTTCTGTCCCCAGGGTCTCTTCCCTGGTTTTCCATCCACAGTTCAGCCTGCCTGTCTTTGCAGACTGGTTTGTTCTTCTTGAGATCAGTTGCATTGAAACATTTGTGTAGAATAAGACCTTTTAACTGTATCTTCACCTTGTTTTGGGTTTGCTGGTGCTTCTTTGCCACTACTTCCATGCTCATTTTTGTGAATTTTAGCAGAAGTAACCCAGGAGCTTTTATCTGAATGGTCTCGAATTTGGGGTGTATTTTAAAACTGAATCATTCTTTCTAGCAAAGTTATGAAACCATCTTCCTTTCATAGCACTTCCTTATAAAGCTGTTGACCCAGTTGTATTAAATTGTAAACACATTTGAAATTTAGAAATGGGTCTACATTTTGCAGCATTTCTGGTTTTGATAGCTTCTAAAGAAAGGGAATAACAGCTGTGCTTTTTTATTGCCCTGTTTACTTGGTTTAGTTCTAGAGGAGAAGATGCAAGAAACTTCAATGACTGGGTAAAAGTAGAAAGTAAAGGTGCCTTTGTGAAGCTCCACCCCATGCATATCCTGTGCCTTCCCACCATGGATCGTGCTCTTCTAGTCTGGTCATTGTAAACAGACTGCAATAATTCAGAAACAGTTGGCATGCTTTTATCAATAAAACAGAGATCATTTCCCTTTATAATCCACAGTATCCATTACAATTTTCTCTCACTAATTATTTTAGTATATAAATCGTTCTACTTTGAGACCTGGGGGGATGGAACTTTAAAAAAACAAAGTTAGAAAAATGCTTCAGGTGGTATTTTTTTGTCTGTTTTTTGTTTGTTTGTGTGTTGGGTTTTTTTTATGGTGGTTTTAAGCATATAGAAAGAAATGAGTAAAGAATGAGAAATATTTGTGGTGTTCTTAACATAGTCAATAATATATTTTGTTCCTGCCTCACTTCAAAATGACCCCATGAATGTTGTTTAAACTGGGCTTATTTTTTAGATACCCTTGAGAGCCTGGTAATAAATTAAATGCCAACAACTTAGTTTAGTAGTTTCAAAGTGGTGTGTATACATAACATATGTAGACTGAATATCACTTGTGCCTGAATCTTGCTATTTTTCTCAGTTGAGATCTGTCTCCATTCTCATGGAAACCAACCACTGATTGACAGTAATGCTGTGAACTTCCGCTTATTAGCTAATGCGTTTTCACTGACTTTTCATGAAAATAGGAGCTGAGCAGAGCATTATGGAATATTCATGGAACAGAATTCCTGAGAGAGAGGTCTCAGGGTCAGGAGGAGGGAGGGAATGGGAGACAGATGCCAGATTGCCTGTAGAGAGTCCAACCATGTGTTTTTGTTTGTAGCAATGATGCACATGCCTTTTGCGGGTGCAATTATTGCTTCTGCCTTTGAAAGTTTCACCATAAATCTGTTTCTCAATCTCCCTTCATTTTTGACCCAAATTAACCTCTTCCCCATACAGTTCTGTTACTTAACCTCTGTTTCTCTTGAGAAAATCTATGCACCACCATGCTGTAGGTGTTCTCTCCTGAATTTTAGAGATCACTCTGAATTCAAATCTGTTTCTGAACAGATTTAATTCATTAGTATTTCTCTCTCTTCATGATCTTCAGGCACTGGATTTTATATTTCATATATTATATATGAGTCGTTCAAATGAACAACACCAAATCGGTGACAAAAAATCATTCGCCCTTTTATTTTGGTCTCTGCCTACCATCCAGCTTTAAGCAAAGGCACATGATCTGTAAGTAGCTGAAAACTGAGACCTGAACTATTTGAATATCCATTTAACATCTCGTGACACTTTCCTTTTAATCTATCAAATGCTTTAAAATCAGATTTCTCTTGTTCTAGCAATAGCTTGTCTTATTTGAGTGACACCTCAGGTCTAATGAAGCTGACTGCAGGTGACTCACAGCTAACTGCACAACAGATGTGGGGTGAAAGCTTTTAGCAGCCATGCACCTCCAAGTGGGAATTCCCAGCCTGTAGTATCTGTGACATTGATATTGTGCTATTTTCCCATATCAGACATAGGCTTTATTGGGGACCTGACAGGTTCAAAGTCACATAAGCTGTGTCTTCTTGCAGAGAGCTTCAGAGAAGAGGGATTTAAATGTGTTACCATTTGTTAGCCTTACGTAGGAAATGGACAAAAAATTGCATCTCAGTGTTCATGTACTCTTAGGGAGCTTTGAACCTTCTGTACATTTTCTAATTTGGGCCCAATCCCTACCATGGGATGCTAGCAAACAAGCTGCAGCTTGCTAGGTGGAGAGGTTGCAGTTAAATTCAACTGCTAGTTATGCAGTATCCAAATGAATAGAATATGCACTGGGTTTAAATGTAGTCTTAGGTTACCATGAAGCGCTAAGTTTCAGAATGCAAAGTTGTATCATACTATGAACAAAGTCAGGAACTTTTGGTGCCCTTTTCTTCTGAAAAAGGGGAAAAAGAGCATGTTGCCTTGTGGTTTTCTGCAAATGCTGCTTCTCCTGTGGTACGTCCTGCAGTGTGCAGGAGTGGTGCTGGGAGAGTAAGGGCTGTGGAATAGCTCACAAACGTGAGCCTTGGTGTGCTGGTTAAATCAAGGAAGAGCAGAGTTTGATGTTTTCTGCTGTGTGCTGCCCAAAGGGTCTTGAAGTAGCTGCAGTCTGCATCAGTTTTGTCAAAGCTGAGTGGCAGGCTTATCACACATGCAATGCAGCCAACTGAATAGGTTCAGTCATTTGGGATAGCAGTTGTGTGAGGATGCCTGTGGTCCTAAAGGCACTGTGAGCTTAGCAGGTTCCAGCCAAGAGTTCTACAACGCTGTTTATCAAGAAAGCCATTTTTTTTGAGCCAGAGGTGTGTATCTGGGCCCTCAAAATAGAAGTAATTTAAATGCATATATATGTATGTTTATTTATTTTATTTTATATGGGGCAAAGTTGCCTGAAGCCTGTTTATTAGTTAATAACCCCCTCCAGGTTACCGTCTCTAATCTTGTAATGAAATTGAGTTAATAAATCCAAGATATTATTAAATAAAGTATTTAATATTACTTGTCCTCTTTGAATCCAAGTTGCAATACAACAGAATTTCATTTTATAAATAACACCTTTCGTGCTAGCACCACAGGGCATGATTCAAAAGAATCTAAATAGAACATGAATGCTGTAATCAAATGCACACCCCAGGAAGGCAGATTAAAAAGGCATGTTGCTGGTTAGCACGGCAGACAGGGTAAGTATAGTGGGTCACAGTAGAAAAGTGAGTTACAAGAACAAGGGTACAATCAAATAAAAAACATTTGGTTGCCCTCTCCAAACCATGGCTGACTACTTCTGTGTCCATGACCTATTTTTTTTAATGAAGAAAGATTTTGAGAGGCTGTTATCTTTTAATTGCTTTGTACCAAAGAAGAGAACAATAAAAATCACAACTCTGTGTTTGCATCTGGCGGACACTAGGAGAATCTCTATTTATAGACAGAGACACTACATCTGGAGAAGACTTTTCCACTAGCTTTGTCTCATCTCTCTCTTCTTATCTCATCTGTTTTCACCCACTGCCAAAGTCTGTCTCCTCCTATACAGAGGAACGTATAGCTGAGGGGAAAGCTGCAGGGGACTGCAATGAAGCTTCCATTGCATATGTCCTGTAAGTGTTCGGTGCCGAGGGCACGATTGGCAGGAGTGAAGGAAAGAAGTCTCC
Source organism: Calypte anna (assembly GCF_003957555.1). NCBI lineage: Eukaryota > Metazoa > Chordata > Aves > Apodiformes > Trochilidae > Calypte > Calypte anna. The sequence goes on from NC_044244.1 coordinate 81,604,667, forward strand.
AAATCCTGTGCAGCCCAGGACCCAGAGGCACCCCACTCACAGTGTGACTCCTCTTATAGTGCTGCCTGGCCTGCTGCACGGCTCTCCTGCCTGTACCATCTTGCTGTCATCCCTCCTTGAAGGGGTCACAAAGGTGGAGCAGAGGTTAATGGAGCAAAAGGCAGAATTAACCTCTGTGTCTTCCTCAGCAGCTGCTCCCAAGATGTAGTCACAGCATGGCCTTTCTCTAAGCACTGATCCTGTGCTGTGTGGAGGGATTCATGGAGGGAAGGAGAGACAGGACAGGATTTCCAAGCGCTCTCAGGCCAATGCTGTGATTCTTCCTCCTTTCTCTGCTGTTGATTTTGAAAGAATTTTGTTTAGATCTGTATTTTGTGTGTGCATATGTAGAGTTGCAGCCTAACACATTTAGTGTTCTAGTTCAAGAGCTAGGAGCCAAATCAGGAGATAGAAATAAAACTCTGATGATTTTATTTATATATGTGTGTATGTACAGATGCACATGTTTGTGTGTGACACTGGCTTATGAATATTACAAAATAGTGTATCAAGAAGGTATTTGTTTTAATTAGGCACATCCTCTGAGTTATTTGAATACAGGTCCCAAGAAGAAGTAAGGTCAGTGCAGTACCAGTGAAGTACCAGGCTTCATATATGAAAATATTTCTGTGGGCAGTCTATTGCTTTTACTTTAACATGGAGGATCAAACTAGCTTAATGCAAAATAATGAACTGCAGAAACTGATCTGTAAACAGTATTGTGGAAATGAAAAAAAACCAAAACAAACCTTCTGGAGTGGTCCGCTGTTCTAAGGGTAAATGAAATATTCAGTGGTGGCAGTAGCAAAAGATGAAATATGAGATGTTGCATCCCAAGTTATTAGTGACCTGTAAAAAGACAGGCTGAAAAGTACCTTTACCAAATTAAAAATTTGAAAAAGGGCACAAATGGGAAATGTCAAAATAAAAAATCAGCGTAAAATGATTGTCCTCCTGGCTCTTATTATTTTGGAGTTCTGAGTCTGCAGCCACTGGTTAATGGTAGTGAAAAAAGAATGGCACAACTCAGTCTCCTGAAATCTGTAATGGAAATAGTCTGCACTGACAGGCAGACAGTTGGAATTTGCAGAGATTTTGATCACAGTTGTGTGATCTGTTCACTGCATGTATTTTTTTGTTTAGTCTGATTTCCAGAAACTTCATAGGGTTTTTTTTTTTTTTCCAAATAGAAGATTTCATTAGGTTCTCTGGTCCCCATCATTATAGTATTGCCATCCCTAATGCGTAATGATAATAAATAATAAGAATGCCAGAGTGCTTAATTTAATGTGTATTGATTTCTGGTCTGTTTAGCACAGAGGTAAGTCTGTTTAGACTTACTAAACACAGAGGGCCATATACTGCCCTCTCTTCCATCTATATAAATCCCCTAAAGGCAGCTAAGGTAACAGGAATCTAAGGTCAGTTGATTGGCCTGCTAATTGTGTTGCCTGCTTGAAAATGTTGCAGGTTTTCCTTGGCATGTTCAGGAATTGGGTTTTTTTTAATTCTGTGCATTATCCTTTGCTGATTACTCTGCTCTCTGAACACCTCTCAGTTATAATGTTTCACTCAAAAGAGCTGAAATTTGTCTCAATGTTCGTCAGTATTTCTGGCAGTGCTAGTAAACGTGCAGGTAGTGAGAGGTGAGTGATGAGCTGGTCTTTGTGGGCAAAGGGTTCTTAGTGAGATCAGATCAGCTGATAGCTTCTCTGTGTTGCCAAAAGTCCTTTCAGGCTTGGGACCGCTTTGGTTATCAGCACGTGTGAGCTAAATGGTCAGATTTACGATTTGCCAATTAGTCTGCAAATAAATTAGGCTTCCCTCTTTCCCACAGCTACCCTGGTGCTGCATTGGTGATGTCACTTCTACTGCTCCATCTTAAAAAGTCTCTTGAAAATGTTTCTTTTTTCCTTTTATTACGATCACCTTGGTACTGCAATCTAGAAATGATTTAGCAATAGCTTCCCCCCAAAAACTGAAACCTGAAGTAGCTATGTTTTACTATAAGTTTTGCATTAAAGACTCTCAGCTTTTATTTTCAACCATACTCCAATCTTAAGTTTGTCTCTGCCTTACCCACTTGTATCATGGATGATTGTTGCTAAGAAGTGTCTATGACAGCATTGCTTCACCAGCAAGAACACAGATGTAAAACTAATTAGTGTAAAAAACATGTTTTCATTTGTGCCTTGTGAATGCGATAGTCCTCAGGAATTTGACAGATTAGGCAATTTTTCTGAGATTTGGGAAGCCAAGTTTTGGGATGGGCACTACACACATTCATCATAGGAGCTGTGTCTCAAATGGAAGAGTACCCCAGAGACAAAGTGCACATTTAGACTGTCGGGATGTTTTTAGTCATCTCATGATCGTTAGTCTTTTGCCCCAGTTCTCTGAAGTAGGTCCTCACTTGCACTACTTGAATTTCCCAGTCAAGACCCCAAAAAAACAGCATTGCCAAGAACCTTGGTTCCCATCAGCAATCTGTGATCTTCTAATGCTGTACACACAAGGCAGGTTTAATAAGATCCCTAATAATGAGTTGTAGCATACTGGTTTCTTGTAGACTCAGGTCATCCCCCATTCTAGGTCTCCAAATGTGCTTGATAAATTATTTGAATTACTCTTTCAGTTGCCATCTGTAGTTCCTCATAAAGAGACTGCTATTTGCCCTTCATTGTGCCAAATCATGCAATAGTTTTTTTTGCAAAGCTAGGGACTGTTCCGAAACCACAAAACTCAAGTCACTTGTGAATTGCAGTACAATTGAATGTTAGCTTTAAGTAGACTACAGCTGCAGTCTTGTGAGATGAGAATGAAAGCATTGAAACTCCACACCATAAATATTAAACATTCTGGGGAGGTATGGAAGAAGAGAGGTTAATGTACATTGTTCTTTTCAAATACAGATCTAAAAATATTCTTATGAATTTGCATGTAATGTTCATATTATGTGTAAATAAATGTACGTATATATACATATACATATAGATAGATATACACACACACACACATATACTGTGACCTTCTCCTCCTTCCTTTTGCCTTGAACTTCCTCCCTGAATGTGCCTTAATGGTGGAGTGATGATCAGATCTAAAGAAATTCAGCACAGCGTGAAACCTTGAAATAGTGACATCTGTTGAATTTGGACAGTTTTGTTTGTCTACTGGGAAATCGTATGAACTTCCCAATATTTTAACTTTTGTGTTGTCCTCCTCCTCCCCCCTCCAGCCCCGTAAGGGAGGGTAACTTCAGGAGACATGGCTGCTTTCTTGCTTTCTGGTGTGGTGTAAAGTTTTCCGTCGAGAGACAATAATGTACATTCCTCTGGCAGGACGGGATGGATTTTTTTGTTTCTCTTGCTGTTGTTTATTTATAAGACATTTCCTCTTGCTTAGTGGAAGTTTGATCGTAAGAGGCTCCAGTGATTTTCCTTCCCACCTCTCCCCTCCCTAATTTCTCTGCCTCGGCACTCGCTCTGGAACAGAGTGAACTCAAAAAGCCCATCGGCGCAGGGCGCGCTTCGCAGCCAAGCCCTGCCACTCTCCAGAGACTGTGAGGTGATTCTCCTTCGTCACCGCTTGGACCAGGAACCACAGCCCTGGTGAGTGGTGAGCTCCCAGAATTTGATGTGTCAAGGCTTCTATTCTCAGGGCTGCCGTGGTGAAGCAGGAAATAAAGGGTATTTTTGTTGTGTTTTGCCTTTTTTTTTTTTCTCTTTTGCCTTTTTTTTTTCCTTTTTTTTTTTTTTTTCCTTTTTTTTTTTTTCTTTTTCTTTTTTTTTTCTTTTTTTTTTTTTATAAAAACAAAATCAGCAAGACACACAGAGGAATATGGAACTTGAAAAAGAGGCTTGCCAGCCCAGGGCAGGGAGCTCCGTGTCGCTGGGCAGGGGGGCTGCGGGTTTCCACCACCACCAGAGGGGGTCAGGCTGGGCAGCCGCGCCCGGGCTGGGGGGAGAGGGGGAGGCAAGAGGGGGAGGCTGAGGGAGCCCAGAAGTGGGGGGGAAAAGAGAGGGCATGGCAGAAGGCGGGGTGGGGGGGGGGGAGGGCGGGTAATGTTAATCTTTCGTTTGGAGTTTCTGTCTGGCAAGTTTTCATGCCTCTGTGTTCTGAACATTTACATTATGCTCTGAATACCTGATTGCCCAGCCAAGCAGAAAAGAAACTCTACAGTGGATGCGTAGTAAAAAAAAAAACAACGCTTCTGTGGAAGCCACCTATGGGAATAGCAAGAACTAGTTGGTTCTTAGGCTGCTGGTCCATTTGAGGGGGGGTGAAGGGTTGGATATTATTTAATTTTTTTTTTTTAGTTTATTAACTCCCTCACTTCCCATCTGTGCTCTCTTTGTGCCTCTATGGGGAACTGACAGAAAAGAAAAAAAAGTTCCTTAGAGAACTCCATATACAAAATCTTGGATGCTAAAGAATTAGTTATCTCAGCCAACATCCAGGTGCTTGCACTGGGTTATTTGCAGCTGTCGGATAGGGAAGCTGAGGCATAGCAAACTGAAGCGATTTGCCCAAGGCCACATGGGAAAGCCAGTGAAAGAAACGGAATAGAATGTGCCTCTGTAGTTCCAGACCCAGATTGCTCATGGTCTCTTTTTGTACTCCCCTGCCCTGCTGAATGTATCATTTCTGTTAATCTTTTACTCCTATAGTGCAAAACAAGGCCAAGGCACTGTGTGGGTTGGTTTATTCATCTTTCATCATCTCCTATGTTATCTGGCTTGAAGAAATGAATCATTTATTGATTAACATTTTCTACTCTTAACGAAGTAGCTATATAAGAAATACAGCAAAGCCATCAAATATTTGTATTTTGGGGTATTCTCCTGTCCTTTGAATCATGTCTCTGCCAAAGGAACGAGATCTTTAGTGGCACTAATGTGTCTCAAATAGAATATTAACTAGGAAGCATTCTTTTCACCCTTGTCTTGCTTTTGAGTTGAATTCGTTTAGCAGGTGAATCGACAAGCATATCCTGACCCACAGGGAGACAGCCCCTCTCCAAATGCTGCTGGTCACCTGTGACATGCAGGGAAGTGCAGTCACCTTTTCCCTGGTTTCGTGCCCAGTTTCAGTCATTAGAACAGTACGTGAAGGATGGTGCTGAGTGGTCTTCCACTGAAGTTATTGGAGTCTTTGACACTGACCTCAGAACGGAGCTTAGTATCAAATCACATCCAACCCAAACTGAAGTCCTCTCTATTTCTTATAACCAATAAGTAATGCAAGATTCAGTGGTTTTACTGCTTGGCAATTTTTGAAAATATTTTTCTTGGTTGCAATCCATGTGGGGTTCTCAGTCCCTCTCCTTGCTTCAATTTCATCCTGAAGTTTGACTAAGCCTGAAAACTTCAAGTGGAAGATAGACAAAACCTCTGAGTTTCATCTGGCTTTGCATTAGAATCATGAAGAACTGTGAACTTCTCTTTTTTTCGTCTTCAAAACTGTAAGTTGACCGCAGACCTTTTTCAACACTGAGCAGCGAGGGTTAGCTCGTTCTCTTCATTCCCTGGTGCTGTGGAACCTCTCTCTGAACCTAAACTAAATCACCAGCTCTTAACAAAACCCGCAATTAAGTTGGCTGATCCCCTCAGTGAAGAGTCTTACATACACATAGAAATAACCTTTACATACATCAAAGCCCCAATCCAAATGGTCCCAGCGTTTAACTAAATTGATGTTAAGATCCTGACTTGACTGTTGCATCACCTTTCTGCAGTGTACTCAAAGCTGCTGACAGATCAGAACATCCCAAACTTTCAGGCAGTTCACATCACAGATAGAAGCATAATGGATTTTTTTTCTTTTCTCTAAATGGGCTATACTGAACGCCTACACACACTTTTGGGTCTGATCTTTGAAGCTTATCTCTGATTTACTTTCTCCCTCCAGGCAGTGTAAGTCTGAAAGACATAAGTACTTCTGAAGCAGAAAGTTCTCAAAGCACAGTGCTAAATGTCTGAAACTTCAGACTTCTGTCTGTGTAACACTTGTTCTCTGGATATAGTGAAGTCAAGGGCTGTCACTCTGGCAACTTTCACCAAGAAGGCAAAACAATGTTTAGTCTCTTTTTTAAGAGTCTCCATGTTGCTCTAAACCTCTCAACATTTAAATTATTTAATTAATGTATTTGTTCCACAAGTCACTGTGGTAGCAAGGGAGCTTGTCTTTGCTGGTATTTACCTACAGCAGTGTGATGAAAATGTCAGTCTTTCTTATTATGGTACAAGATGCTTATTGACTGTAGTCCAATGTTACAAGGGTTTGTCTATGGTCTAAAATCATTAGAGTGAAAACCTGCAATTTCAAGTAATATTTTAACCATCCGTTTAAACACTCTGGGATGGTAAGATGATAAATAGTCTCATTAGTAGTAGCTTCTTTGGCTACTGCTTAATGGTTTACCATAGTTGCTTGAAAAAAATTGAAATTAGTACATACAGTCATTCTTTTACAGAGGCATTGTTTGCTTCTAGCAACAGTCATTTTAGTTACAGCATCTCTTCCAACTTAGTAATCTCAAAGTGCTTTACCTTTACTGCCAAATTAAACTTCCCTCTTTTACCCATAGATAAAGTGGGAAAGGTATCATCTCTTAGCTGACACAAGCTAAAAGAAAATGTTAGCCTTTCACTCGTTCAGACCGCCAGTTTTTATTTTCAAGGTAAAAAATATATATTTATGTAGTGGAATCAAAACCACTGTTTTCTGCACAACAGTTTTGTTTGATGTTATATGCTTTGTGTTCTGTGACTGTTAACTGCATCAGACAAGAACAAAGCACAGAAAAGGATGTAGTGATAAAGGTATACAGATTTGTAGGTGCTGGAACACTTCAGAAGTACAAGAACTTAAGCTATATCCAGAGACAGTTTTTGCAGTGCAAAAAAGCAGCTGCCTCGTGTAGAGTACATTGCCTGCTTTAAGGTATTTAAGGTCACAACACAGAAACAGCACTAGCTTCTCTTACTGTATATCAGAAAATAAGTGAAACTTAGTTTTGAATGAAGTCAAATGACAGGGAAAGTTATGAAGGTAAAAGGGATCTTCAGGTTGGACTTGATGGTCTTGAAGGTCTTTTCCCACCAAGGTAATTCTGTGGTTCTGTGAGATAAAGAGGCCACTAACCATAGATCACTAATTACTAGCTGCAGTTCTGTTGTGACATGGAGTTTTGAGTGATATCCTCAGCTAGAGAATGAAGAAATAGCAAGATGCATGAATCGTAAAATGCTGGGTTTTCTTCTGTCCTGGGCTAGGAAGGGGATGGATGAATAGTGTAATGAGAATGGAGGGAAACAGAATAGGCTTTACGAGACTGGAATTTGTATTTCAGATCCATTGCTGTGTGATCTTTACTTATATCCATGTGTAACTTACCCACCTGTAAAAGGGAAATACTTTTTTCCTGCCCTCACAGGTCTAGAGGAAGGGAAAGCTTGGTAACATTTAACCAGGCTTAGGCATGCTTGAAAAAAAGTCTGTAAATACAGCATATAGATCCCCCTGTTGCTGCCTTGTTTGTTCCTCTATGCGTGCTTCCCAGTTCCTGGAAGCAAGGCAAGTTCCAGAGCTAGCATGGGTCTGTGCTGCTGGCAAAACAAAGCAGGTGCAAATTATGGTAGAAATGAAATATCTGGTGCTTTGAGGCAGTGGAGTGCCCAGTTCACCTCAGGGTATATATCTGCGTTCACAAAACACGGCTATCATGCACACCCAGATTCATTAGATGTGTTATCCAGCAAACAAGAAGCCTAATCATATTTTAGCGGGAACATTCTTATGATAAACTCTGCTTTAGTGAAACTCCATGTATAGTGCAATTTCTCCCGGCCGCGTATATTACACGGTGAAGAAAAGCTACCCCGCTGCGTATCAGAAGGCTGTAATTTCATTTAGGGGTTCTATTGACATCGTAAACTGTGAGAGCAGAGCTCAAGTGGCTATTTAAGTCATAGAAACTTCAGACTGAAATTACTGCCTGGCAGTAACTGGCCCTCCCCCCACAGGCCCCCACATTCGTACTTCATGTTTTCATCCCTCTGCCTATAAATAATAAACCTCTTCGGTGGCTTTGGAAGAGAGCAGTTCCAAAATACTGGTGTTATTTGCCCCCCTTGCCATCAGTGGTGCCTTCCCACCAGGCAGGGGAAGCAGCCAGGCCAGCAAGCCAAGGTGTGACCTTGCCCAGAGATCATCGCTGCCCCAGGGCTGACACTTTGCTCCGGCTGGGAGCAGCAAAAGGTGAACACGGCTGCGCTTGGTAGTGAGGCTGTTTGCTGCCATCATAGCAGACATATCTGACCTTTCCCACTCATAAGCTGTAGATATCCATCCTGCTGCATGTGAAGATAAATGCACTGTGCCACCTGTGATCCAGCAGGCTCCAGCACATCTCCTATTTATACTGTGCCTCACTGAAATCACTGCCTGCAGCCCCAGGACTGCCCCGCTGCTGGGAGAGAGGGAAAGGGGTTGGGTGTAGGCTGAGGGCTGGCTTGGTCTGTGCCTGAAGAACAGAGGCAAACTTCCCCGTGGTGGGAAATGACACTCCTGAGGAAAAAAACCTAACAACCCATAACCCTTTTTTAACATTTAAGTAATGCACAGACCAGCAGTTGCATTGACAGTTCATATATTTCATCCATGTGTGCTTGTTTCAAGAAAAGAGTGAACTCAGGGAGCACTTTCATTTTGTCAGGAAAGCAAGGTTAACCACTCATTAGAGTTTGTCTAGAAACCTCAGGTTTAAGCCAGGTACAGGAAGAAAATTGCAGTAGGACAGTGAGCAAGAATCCTTAGTTTTGTGCACTGTAGTTACCCAGCACAGGCATTTGAAGTTGGTTATCTGAAAACCAAAGCATCTCAAGTTCACGTAAATGTTAATCTTTGTTTCCTGTATTCTCATTTCTTTCCAGATAGTGGGAAAGAAGTATTTTTTGTACTTGGAGTTTCCAAGGCCTTGGGGTGCAAGATAGGTGCAAATTACCAGTGGGAATGGAATTAATATTTATTTGTTTTCTTTGAAACAGTTTGTCGCTTCTTACATTTCATCTAACAAAATGATGGTTCACCGTGTTAAATTATAAAAAGCACTCAGTTATATTATTTGTATTCCCATTCTTTCTAAAGGAAACTTCATTTTGCTTCGGACCTAGCTTTTTCCTGGAAAATCAATTAAATGGTTGCCTCTCCTTAAATGCCACCATCTTGTGATTCCTTAGACCGTGGTATGGCTTAAATGAAACAGCAGTTTGAAATTTAAAAAAGTCCAAGATTTTTATAGTTATTAGGCATGACAGTCTGCAGTGGCAGGGCAGATTTTTCTGGTCTGAAGGTAAGCTGTTCACGCTTGTATTTCAGGTGATTCTAAGCAATAAACTACACCTCAGAGTCTGAATAGACAGTTACCCTAGGAAAAAATGCATCTGTTTTTCTCCTTGAATCTATGAGAGCCACTTACATGCAGACAATGTAAATGGGAGAAGTGAATTTTGAACTATATGTAGCTGACTGTGGGGGCAAGGGATGCAGGTATCAGTAGCACCTCTGCTCTTTCTGCTGCTGTTCTGAAAAACTCCAGCCAGACCTTTTTCTGCCATTCCTTACCCACTTTCCTCTGCAGTATGGACTTCCAAACTTGTTATGGCTGAGGTTACTAATACGGGCTGTGTGCATACTGCAAGTGAGAAAAAAAAAAAATCAAGTCCACAAACAACAGATCCCACAATACAGTGAAATCAAAATAGGGTGTTGTATGCCAAGACACAGAGTTCTCATGGTCCTTATCTCTGTATGGAATAACTGGAAGTGGTTACAGTTTCCTTCATTTAGTATAACGGAATGTATTGAAGGCTGAGTATCTTCAGTGAGATATTGGCTGCCTGATGGCATGCATCCTAATTTCAGGACGTGATGTCCTGGCATGAAGATAGGGTAGCCTTTTGTCCCACTGAGTCTTGAGTGCCTGAAATCTAAAGCTATGTTACTGTATTGGTATCTGTCCAACAAAGATGTGTGTTCTACTTGTACCATGTGGAAAGATGAATAAAATATCTAAAGTTAAAAAACAATTCATAAACACCATATGCACATACATACTGCATGCACAACTTCTCTTTGAAAATATTACAATGGGACACCCTTCCAGAATCTGGTTGTAAAAGACTGTAACTTAATTTCTTCTACAGGTTTTTTAGTCAAAAAAATACTGCAACAGTCTGTTTTCTTTCAAATCAGCAAAAGTACAGTAGACTGGAGAGTATTCTTTAAAATGAAATATTGATCTGTCTGTCTAACATACAGTGTTTCTAAAGCTACCAACCCCTTAACTTGTGGGTGCCAGAAACTAATTCACACTTGGGGATACTGAGGCAGAAATTGGTGGGGTGGCTAATCTAACACCTTGCCCTGATGGAGTCTGTTTGATTCTGAGTCCCCTGCCATATATGCTTTGTTTAACTTGCCAGAAGAGCTGGTGTAGGCTGGATGTGGATGTGGGGGTGGAGGGTGCTGCAGGTCTCCAAGTCCCATGTTGGGGATGTACCTTGCTGCTTGGGAGCTACAGCTCCCACCAGACTTCTTGTGGCACATGTGTTCTGAGGCAGGCATCATCATTTCTGCTGAATGCCCGGAAAAAATAGACAAGGAGAGGCTTGAGTGCTCTTTGGGTCCTGTCTTCTGTTTTCTATTTTTTTTTTTTTTTTTTTGTGGCATAGCACTGCTTTATCTTTGTAAATCTGGAGAGAAGCTGTGGCACTGGGTTAGACATGAGATGGATGGAATTGCTGCAGCAGGGAATGAGCAGAGAATATCTGATACACTCTTTCTTCCCAATCCTGAGATCTGCATCTGGGTTTCATACGAGATCATTGAGGTAATTGTGGTTTGCAGTTTTTACTTTTTAATGGCTTAAAATGACCTGTGGTGTATTAGGCTCAGCACTGTCTCTCCATAGCATGACTTCATTGTGAGACTTCCTGCTTCCACTAGAATGAGGGGTGCCATTGGTACCACTTCATCCATATTGCTGCTTTCAACATGTGGTACCCTGCTGGGTAGGGAATGCTGCAGCTGTTTTTACTTTAGCAATATTTGTAGTCTGATATTGTATCAATGGGACTTACTGCTACATAAAATTGACTGCTCCATAGAGCAGAGACACAAGTACAAGGGCAAGCTGAGTCATTGGCTGTGTTTGGGTGTGTTTTCACATACTTTTGTGGGGAAGAGATGTATACTTGACAAGGAAGGCTAATTCTTTCCTGTCAGTCAGTGGAAGGCAGAAGGTTTAGTGAGACGAGATCAGATGGGCTTGAATGAATTTTGTAATTCTGAACATATCTAGGAAATAGAGCTGAATGATGTATAGAGAACTCCTCTGTCAGTGTGGAAAATTAGAGATTTGAACAAGATGAGTTTCATACTGAAATGAAACAAGAAGAAGTTTATGATTAATAGGGTCTGGCAGAGACAGCACACATATATAATTTTGGAGGCCTAAGAAATATCCTCTGGGTAGATGTGGGTCTGAGGGTCTAAGGAGAGAGTGGTTCTGGCTTGTCTCTTTCCAGTAAAATACCCTAGGATTTTAAACAGTGGGTGTAAAATCGAGGGGGTAAATCTTCAAGATCAGAAATTCAGAGCATCTTTTGAAATATTTTAAAAGGTTAAAAAGATAAATTAGGAGTAAAGTATTTGTTGAGCTGAAACAGGCTTTTGGTTCATCTCATTTCTAGTCCTGCCTCTGAAGGAACTACCATCAATTGTTTCAGGGCAAGACATTTTCCTTCTGCATACTGTGTCTGCCCAGCTGAGAAATATTGAATGCTGGACATGAAGGCCAGGTTTTCTGACCCCTGTGATGATCAAACTGTATCCGGAAACATTAATTTTTTTATATTAACTCATAAATGGCAAAATATGCAGATAGCGAACATTTCGCTTGTCTTATGTGACTACAGATGCACCTCATAATCATTAGAATTACTAATTGACCTCTGAGAAAAACATAAAATTATTTTATAGAAACTAACAGAAAAGGGTAAGAATCACAGCTCACTTGTTATCTTTATTCTAGGCAAATAATTAGCTCATAAGTAGAAACTTATGTGGTATTCTCCCCTCAGGACATGGTGAGGCTCTATATATTTTGCCTTGTGCTCTCTTACTTTTAAGTTTTCCTTCAGAGTGAGAATTACTTCGCCTTTAAACACCTTTATATTTTGCCCTGTGTAAGAGAAAAGCCATGTTGCCAAACCAGTGTTTTTTGACATAGAATCATCCATGTAAAGACAGCAAACACAGAAAAATTCTTTCTAATGCTGAATTTGCATTAAGCAGGCTCTATTAGGGATGGAGAAAGTGCAACTGGTCTTTGCCTGCCTCTCTACTGAGTCCCATCCTAATGCCCCTTTCCTTTAGGTGGCACTCCCACATTAACTAGTGTACAACCCCAACAGCTTTTGTTATCTGTCACCTGTGTCTTGAAATTTGATGGAGAAAGTAAGAAATTATAGTAATTGTGGTGTCCACATCCTCACTTCATTAAAAATTGAAAATTGCTGTTCAAATATTTCATAATCAAAAATTAATCCCAGTATACCTGTTCCAAATCATATATTACACCCTCTGGGAATTAATCCCAAATCCCTGTTACAATTTGGATGCTCTCTCCTCTGGGTATTGATTACAAATTCTGGTTATTGTTCACATACTTTGTCATAGGGGGAATTAATCTCAAGTTCCTGTCTACTGTTCTGGGACTGAAAGCTATCTATAATTAAGATTTTTCTATTAAATGGATATTGACTGTGAGCTTTTCCATCTACATTTTTGGGGTTATCTTCTGGCAGGGAAACTGCCTCAGTTCATGGACTCTTCAAGCTGAGTATTCTGACCACTGATTTTCATGCCCCCGTGAGTGCAGGAGCCAGTGGCATAGCTGGGGTGTTCTCTAATGTTGGCATTGGGTAAGAAGACAAACATTTTCTCAAGGACTCAGCAGAGTGGTGCAAATAGGAGGGCTGTACAAAACCAGAATCAGTTGCATCAGAAACATATAGAAAAAAGTGATTGTGCAGTTTAGCAATCATGAAGTACCCTATATTTGCAGACCAGTTGCTACATGAATTCATAGCAAACTTAGTTGTGTGGAGGGGAGGAATAATTCATCCTCCTTTTCAGCAGTGGGTAGAGTAAGAATGAGAATACTATGATGAGAGTATTAAAACACCAGAGAGACCACGTATTTTTGATGTGTGAATCTGTGTTCTGTCTGATTAGTTTCAGCAACTTTGACCAGAAAAACAAATGCTGTTATTTCTACTTAGTAATTTTTCATGTAACAATGCAAAGCACAGAGAATAAAAGTTTTCAGTTCTGTAGCTATGTCCATCCCTGTTTCCTTGTGAGTGGAAAATCAGATCAGAACAGCCCTGAATTTTGGAGAAGCTGGAATCCAGACCTAAGTTTTTGTGTTTCAGACACACCACTGCTGCTAATAGACATGGTGTTTCCAGTGGCAACAGCTGCCTCACACATTCTTTCACACTTCAGAAGAGATCCCCTTTTCCTTTTTTCCCCTCTTCTTTAGCAGTGGGCAGCCCTACAACCTTTTGATCATACCGACTTTGTATGTTACACGACTGAACTCAGCTATGTCAAACATTCTTTCAAAAAGTTTGACATTTGTGCCATTTGTAAAAAGAGAGAGAGAGAGAAGGAGAGGGGAAAGAATGAATCCTGGCAGCTTCCTCCTGCCCTTTTGATTAAGAGTGCAGTAAGTCAGCAGAAGAGGTGGGACTTCTAACAAGCTGGGGGGAATGCAAGCCGGTTGTGATCTGTGATGTGTGCATTCAAATGCACACACAGCAAAGGAAAGAAAAAGATGGAAAGCTGATAAATGCAATCAGAAATTGCTAAGAGAAAGTAGTTAATTGGTGGAAAGTATATGGTGAGACAAAGGAGATGACCTTTGATGTTATCCTTAACTAGGTGAAGGAGTTTGAAGTCTGAAACTTCCAAGGCCTCTTTCAGACCTAATAATTTTAATTCTGTAACTCTTCTACACTTTTTTTCTTATTCATTCCCTTGTAATTGCTATTTTCTATGTCTATTCTATTCTATAGCCATTAATACTTCCAGTTCTTTCAGATGGTGCAGAATTTATGGAACTGAAATAGCTATCGTGACATCGGCATGGAAAGAGAACAGGGACAAGGCTCAGATTTGCAAAAGAAGACAGGGAGAGAAGCCTATTGTATTACTTTGGATAAGTCATGAGTGTTTGTTGTGTCTTTTAACTCGGCCTCTTCATTTAGTTAAAATGCCAAGGGCTCATTGGGAAAAAGCATCCTAGCCTTGCAGTGAGTTAGAGAATTGCCCAGCTTACTCCATTCCCAACATGCTCACTTAGTTTTGCTACATTTTAGAAATTGTCGCCTCCTATTTCTTTTTCTCCAGGAAAGAAACAAATCCCCAAATAAATTTTGTCACAGGCTGCCACCTGAGGTGTTCTTGGAGGAGATGGGGTTTGCATTGACTGGGGATACACCTCACCTTCCCCTGCAAAGATTTGTCAAGGGGTCTCTGCAGCGAGCCTACCACGCCCTGGCACATACTCAGGACATAAAGTGACCCAAAGAACCTTCATTGTGTCAGTGTTGCAGAGAATCTGGTTAATCAGCCCTTCCTAGGGGCAAGTTCATAGCTTGGGCACATGGGTCTCACTGTGTGCTTCTGGTATCATCATATCTGTCACTCCATTTCAGTCTTCAGACTGAAGCTCATCTCTGCTGAGGTGTGGGAGAAGGCTTTTGCAGAAAGGGAATATTGAGGTTTCTTACATCTCCCTTCATTACAAGCAGTGCTGAAGATGTACTACTTTAGTGAAATGAGGCAACCAGATGCCACTAATTACCAGCTAGTGGGCATGAGCTTGTGTAAGCCCACCTGTGCCTGATTAGGGCGGGCCCCAACTGCGCATGAGCAGGATTAGGGGGCCAATAAAAGGTGAGGCTTGAAGCACAGGCTCAGCTCACTCCTGAGCAAGCCATCAGAGAGTTTAGTTGAATCTGGAGCAATAGCACTGAGCCAGGCTAACCAGCCCTTAGGGCAACAGAGCACTATTTGTGCACTTCTGCTGGAACACCTGTTGGACCTCAGAGCGCCGTGCCCTAAGAGAGGTTCGTCTTGCAACATATAAAAACAGAGAGAATGAGAAAGAATGAGAAAGGAAGAAGGGATTGAGAAGAGACATAGCAGGCCAGAAGAGTTAGTAACTTTACACAGGTACTTTAGAAGTCTTGAAGAAAAGTACTGAGTATTTTAAAGTAAGCTTGCAATGATGTGTAAAATAGTTTCCTGTGTGAAAATCTATATTGTTTTTTTTAGTTTACTTGTGTAGTGATTGTTCTCAGAATAGAGAGATTTTGACATTTTGCCCTCTCATGTACTTAATCAGCCATTTGTGTCATCTGCTTTTAACACACATGTGCTCCGTCTTGTCTCTTGTCAGCAGAGGGTGACTATGTGCTACTTCGTCTAGATAATTTTTAGAACAGCAGATAATAATGTTTGGGACCCTATATCTCTGATGGTCATGGAATATGTGGTCATGTGGTAGGGAAGACATGGCTTTGGGTGGTGACAAGAGTGGATAACACATTATGGCTGACTGTCATTGTCCATGATACATCTGAATTGTCACATGTGCCAGCCTACAGAAGAGTCTTGGGTTTTGCAAACCAGAGACTTCTACATCATCAGGAGATGGAGATTATCATTAAAGTCCTTGCACTTGTTTCCACTTGGTTTTGCAGTCAGAAAGGTTACTTCATTTTTTGGAAAAAAAAAAAAAAGAAAAAATTTTGCTTCGGCAAAGGTAGTCCCAAATAACCTGACTGACAAAATTATGTGAAAACAAGGTCCTCTTGAACACTGCTTTTACTAGTCCCTGTTCTTACAGTGAGATTTTATAGCTGCTGTCGTCAGCAAAACCTCATGTGGCCAGAGACATAGACAACTGAGTGGAATGGTTTTTAGTGAAGAATGTTGACTTTCCTGCAGTGAAAATAACAGTGGACAACCACAGGGTCTTGCTGCTTGGCTTTTCATACAGAACTCCCTTTGCTTGTCAGGATGCTCTCAGCTTCTCCGAATTTTCCTGCAACAGGCCTGGCCGACATGATGGCAACAGCTTCCCTTACTCTGTCAGTGTTGTCAAATGGCTATGCTTTTGAGGGGGAAGGAGACAGCTGAACAGGAGCTGGCAGGTTTGTTCTACCCTCACTTGGTGACATTTTCTTGAAGAGAAATCTCATGGGGAAGGCTGGGGAGGGTGAGCCATGCAGGAATTGGTGCCTATGCCTCTGGAAACAAGGGAACAAATGGCTAGTGGAGCCCTGCTTCTAAGAGGCTGTGTGCAAAGGGACTTGGGAAAACCATATTTTTAACACAGTTGGGTATAAATGGCCCATTTTTACCTCTGCATACATCATCTACATCATCTCTTCACTTCCTTCCTCTTTAAGTGATGTCTTATGCATAGATTTTTCATTTACGCTCCAACTGCATTTTGCATTATTACATTTTAATGATATTTGAAGTTCTTTCATACATATTTGAGTTCACTGATATAAATGAAAAAAGAGAAATAATCAGCATACTTGGTTTATCTGATGGCATAAAGATGTTAAAACTTTAGCAATCTCTTGGATAAGATCAAGCACAACAAATACTAAGAGAGGGTCCAAGTACAGCTTTTTATCTGAATGTCTCTAAAATTGGGGTTGCTAAAAGTCAACAACCAACCTTTGCAGTTGGGCCCCATTTGTACCTCCAATAAAGACCATTTAATCAGTTCTCCCCCTTAAGCTTTGTAACTTGTGGGTTTGGTTAAAATGGAGCTGAGATCTGAGTAGCCCCAGACCCTCATTGTTTTGTTTTTTTTCTTCTTTTTTTTTAAATGAGCATGTCACGTATTTGCTTTGTTTGAGGATGCTCTGCATGATCTAGAGGGTCTAACCTTCTCCACCCTGTATCTCCTGCCAACCAACAATCTGTTATAATCTGTTAGGAATCTTGAGGGCAGAATTTTGTGTAGGGATAAAAGATGCTTTCATGCTGGTGCTGTGGGATAATTTTTTTTTTTTTTTAATTCTTTCTCTCATTCTCCATTTCATGAAAATTCATTAATCTGTGACATTTAAAGACTCTGTCTGAGAGGTGTCTGGAGCAGCGGCCGGCTGCATACATCAATAGTTTCTCAGAGTCTGGCACTCTGTCAATATTTGGGGGCCTCAGTAACAGCACTTAAATGCACTGCCTGCCAGCCGTCACGCTCTTAGCATGTCTGTAAGAGTCTGAATGAGCGGATATTAGCACGTCAAGTCCTTTCACAACTGGCAACACTTTAGAGACAAACTGCTTGGTAGGTATCTCTCTTCTTCCCTCCCCTCCTGTTTTCTGGCATGTCTTCTTTGTTTATCTGATGTGATTTATGTATTTACACACAAATATGCATCCTGCGAGGAGGCATCATAAATCCTGAGGCTAGAGGAGGAATTATGGCATAATCTATATAACAATGGAAATGGGGTGAAGTTGGATTTGGACCCAGAACCAGATTAAGCTTGAGTTGACTCCTGGGCCAGTTGAGTCAGGAACAGTTTTGTTTGGATTTCACAGTGCCAAAATCTTTAGAGTTTAGCTCCAAATAATGAGAATCTTGGACAAAAAATTTACAGGAAGTGCTACTGTGGCAATATTTCAACCAGCTCCAAACCAGAAGTGGAAAACAAGCCATTTCAAGACTTGGATTTTATTCAAATCAAAACTGTTAGAGCAGGTTCAGAAACCAGACCTTCTGTTCCTTTTTTAATCCTGTCCCACTGCATAAATTGGATTCACAGCTGAATATTACTCTAGATTGCCTGTGAACCCTCCCTTTTCAGTGGAAAAAAATTCAGGGAAGCAAAATGCAATTTTTTCTTCTTTCTTCTGGTGGAATAGGAAGTACAGTTAAAGAAATCTGGATTCACAGGCATTTATTGCTGTCTTTCCCCTCCCCTTCTCCCCCTTCCCTTTTATTTGTGTGAAACAAATTATCATAGCCAGAGAGCAGTAAGTGCCTTTTATCATGCAGTCATGGTTTGGGTTTTTTCCTGTACCTGTTGTGCTTCATCTCTTGCTTATTATGTTGTTGGATCTGTGGTTCTGAAACCACACTGTCTAGAGAAGTGAATGGCCACAGTATCTGTAAGTTTAGATTGGCTTTTTGGAGCTAAATTGTAAGTAGAAAGCAGACCATGAAAGTCTGTCTGAATCTTTCCCTTCCTAAGTCTCCTGAGATTCTGTTTTCATCTTGTTTCATGCCATATATACCAAGAGGATGAGAGGATGGGTACAGAGTGAGCCCTCCGTAAGGAACATTTTCCTGACAGAATTTTGAGAACAAATTCTTAGAAGAACAAATCTGAACTCAGAAGCTCTCTGAAACCACTTCTGTATGTTTCCTACTTCACAGTAACATGAGCCAGTGCCCCTCAGCTGTGACTTCCAGCATATCCTTCAGTGATAGCTTGAGTCAACAGCTTTTAAATCTTTTTCTAATAATGTCCAGAAATGTGGTTTTTTTCAATAAACTTCCAACCTTTCCCTGGTAAAACCTGCAAATAATTGGCATGATAACAAAATAGACCACATTATTCTTCTAGAGTTATCTTGCAAGAGTAATTCAGCAACAAAAATAAATGACTACCCCGTCTCCATCATTCCTTTTCTCTTTTTAGCACTCTTTTATCTGCTGCCTTTATTTTTCTCTTACTCCAGATACAGCTGCATCTGATCTCCATTTTCCTGTTTGTGTCCACAGAGCACCTGCAGTTATACAGCATTTTGTCACCTGTTAAAAAAAAAAAAAAAAAAAAAAAAAAAAAAAAAAAAAGAAGGAAAACCCTGTGAAAGTTTACAGATGTCTTCATAGAGGCAGTTGAGTTACAAGGGATGCATTTATCCCTGCTTCAGGCCAAGCAGCCAAGGGAAAATAAACAGGCTTAAGGCTTCTGTGAATATGGAAGATTGTCTGGCTAGATGGCAGCAATGGCCACTAGGTACAGACAATCGACAGACTGGATGATTTATTTTTAATAATGCTGATTGCTTCTTTAGTGTGGTGTGGGGGCACTTACATGTGGAGAGGAGCGGCAGGCTGCAGACACTGCCCATAGAGCATGGTGGCCCCATGAAGTGACTGGCGTGGTCTTTAGGCTTCTAGCAGCCCTCTCACAGGAGACTGGGGCTGAGGCACAAGCCACGGGGGCTGTGAAATGACAGTGGTGTCTCCTAGAGCTCAGCAGCAACCCAAAGGATGCAGAAGAATAGAGTGGGGTTAAAGCTGCAGTGGGACCCGAGGACAGGCAGGGTACCCAGGCTCAGACCCGTACAGCAGGAGTGATCACCCCTTGTACGCTACAGTTGCTCTGCCTCGGTCTGTACTTTGTTCTGCCTTTTACTGTCTCAGCGAAGTAACGCACAAGCTTACTGTAACCCACACACCTTTTGTACCCAGGGAGTACATCTCAAGACATAATGGGACACATTTGCTACTCTGTCCCCAGTGTTTTAAAAACGTGACTGACTTTATTGTCAGTGACAGTCATGTGTGCTCTGAGAAGCCTCCCCACCCCCAGCCCTGAGTGCTGCACATCAGATTGAAGATTTTGTAATATTACATTCTTTTCCATTTCTTGAGTTGTTTATTTCTAATGAGCTCTAAAGTTGTCTTTTAATGAAGCAAGTTGGCCTTGTGAACATGCAAGGGGTCTTCAAAATTAAGGTGGGTAGACCTTTTCCCTTGAGCCTCGCAGGCTGTTTCTATCTCTGTGCAGACATTGAACTTGCATTCCCATTCTTACCAGGGACAGTTGTGTTCCTAAAGCCCTGTATGGAGAATTTAGAGGTTGCCCATGAGGCATTCCACTAAGCCACTCTCAATCCAGCTACCTGTTCTTCATAGAATCATAGAATCATAGAATCCTAGGGGTTGGAAGGGACCTCGAAAGATCATCTAGTCCAACCCCCCCTGCCAGAGCAGGGCCACCTAGAGTACATCGCGCAGGAACGTGTCCAAGCGGGTTTTGAATGTCTCCAGTGAAGGAGACTCCACAACCTCCCTGGGCAGCCTGTTCCAGGGCTCTGTCACCCTTACAGTAAAAAAATTTTTTCGAATATTCAACTTGAACCTCCTATGCTCCAATTTACACCCATTACCCCTTGTCCTATCACTGGTAATCACTGAGAAAAGCCTAACTCCATCTCCCTGACACTCGCTCCTTACATATTTGAAAACATTGATGAGGTCACCCCTCAGTCTCCTCCTCTCCAAACTAAAGAGACCCAGCTCCCTCAGCCTTTCCTCATAAGGGAGATGTTCCACTCCCTTGAAGGGTTGAGAGCATTTGTCCCCAAATCATGGGGGTAAAAAAATGCTGGGGGGATCTTGGGTTTCAGGTTTCATTCAGTGTATGTCCCTGTTGGTTCCTGCTAGCTGTAAACGAGATGCCTTCTTTGAGAGCTGAAATTGATGAAGCAGGAAAAATCTAGACTTTTCATCCTTTCATTTTTTACCTCTATTAATAAGTAATTAATTAAAAAATAAGCTGATGTTCCCCTGATGGACTGCTAAATATATGCATGTGAAACTATTGGCATTAAAAAGAGATTTGACTGCAGTCGAGCAGTTATTTGTATTATAGTAAATCATATAGGCCCCAGTTGAGATGAGCAATCTGTTGTTAGGCACTGTACAGACACGCTGTAGGAGGTGCATCTAACCCTGACGAGCTCAGACATGACAGAGACAAAGTGTGCACAGAGAGACAACCATAAAAAAACTAAATAACTCACCTTGGTCACAGAGACAGGCTGAACCAAGAGGAGAATGCAGATCCCCTGACTCCTTGCTCTTCTTGCATCAAGTTGAGAGCCAGTTGACTCTCAGTTGAGTCCTTAGATTTAGATCTTAATGGAACAGTTGAGTTAAATGTTTCACTTGCTCAAAACTGCTTGCCTCAGATACAGGTTAGATAAAACCTTAAAAAAAATAACAAAAAAAAAAAAAAAAAAATTAAAGAAATATTTTGCAAAGTTGATAGCTTTTGTTTTGGTATTTCTAAACAAGGTTTCTGATTTTGTTTCGAAACAAAGTCAATTCTAATTGAAATGTATTGAACACAAACAAACTTGCCCATTTTGTTAAACAACCAGGTGGGGTTTTGATTTTTTTTCTTTTTTTTTTTTTTTTTTTTCTTTCTGTGTTCTCAGTTTGGTCAGCTAGCCAAATAAATGAGTTATTTGCACAACTGTAATTCTAATTAGAATATTGGGCCCAGGGGACTTGGGCTATATACTTCAATACAGTACATATTTATAATAGCAAGTACACTGCTTGGTACTCCATATATAATAATAGCAAGTAATCCAGTGCACTGGGGAGATGAGGACACCGGGGAAGACCAAATTCCTTTGAGCTCCTAACATTTTTATTTTCAGTTACAGTAGTATTTTGGAGGGTATTGCTTACAAGACAAAATTTGCATTTATTTGAGCAACTCACAAATGGGATTCATTGCAAAGCTATCATTAAAAGGAACAAAGCAGAAGGAACAAGAGACACTGTCAGCAAAGTCTGACATGTAGACACTCTCAGGGATCCTTGTCGCCATAGGAGAAATGCCATCTTCTCACTCTGCCACCACCCCAAAAAGACCTGAAAAACAAGCAGAGAAATACAGGAGCTGTTTGTAAAGTGCTCCAATTCAAATGCTGTTCATCTGTATCACCGTTGTCTATTTCCAAGGTTTCTACCTTACAAACAATTTAGTAATTTCTGTGTGATCATTCCTATCTTGAAGCAGATTCCTCTTGTTCCAATTCAAAACCACAGTGCCCATTTTCTGTGAATGGCTTCCAAGGGGAGATCCTCTGGCATCAGGGTTTCCTCTTGCTTGTGCAGCTGCTGCCACTTTTTGCAGATAGCTGGTAGGAACTGAAGGAGTCATTTCAAGTCTGGATGCTACTCTTCTTGTTTTAACCAATATTATTCAGCATTTTCTCCATTTACACGTGTCCATGAGAAATAAAGCCACATTGTTATTCAACCTCCTGATCTTCTTAGAGAAACACTTACAGGACAAGGTGAGATGTTCACTTCCCAGCACAGTCAGGGTGATATTCTGCTCCTTTCTTGCAGAAGAACACCATACCATGAGATCTGATACCCAAAGCACTCTTGCCACTTGCTCTGCAGTGCTGCAGCCTGCAATTTGGTGGTCAAGGTGCTCCCTCCAGGTGATACTCTCTGCAGCATGCAGGTCTGATGCTGGTTTTGACTCGGCCCCAGTCCCAGCTGAATGGCTTGGGTCTACATCTGATATGATCTTTCTGTAAGGAAGCAAACTTGTTCCTATGAGCCCAACTGGCTTGGTGACTTGGTGCACCTGTAGCATTGCTAGACCTTGATTTCTAAGTCCGTTAAGATTAGGACCAGGCTTTCTAGGAGGGAACTCTTCAGGCTTCACTTCCTTTGGCTAAAACATTGTAACTGTAGAAGGCACTAATGCAGGTCTTGATCCAATTGTCTATCTGCAGAATGGCAACCAAATAGGGATATAAAATATAAAAAAATGAGACTTAACCAAGCCCTCTCTGACTCCGGGGAGATACTCTTTGATGAGGTTAGTTTTGTGCATATTTTTGTGGATTTCTTTTAACATCTATGAAGATCTTGTGTCACTTTGTCCTTACCTTCAGAAATCTGAGTATTTACTGGACAAAGAAGGGTCTGCTCTAAGCTGTCAGATATCTTTGTCCCCTACCTCTTAGTAGCCCCATTTAATACTATCTGATGGTAATACCATGGGATTCAAAATAAGTGGAAATATGGTAGAAAAAAAGGGTAGATAAGATGGGTGGGACTGGAGACTTGATATGGGGAACCGGGAGTACACTGTGTAGCACAATGGGTAAACATTTTAACTAAGTAGATACACATGGAGGGAGTAAGGAGCTGCCTTTTTTAGTCTTCGTTTGTTCAGGCTTTCTTCTGTTACATTTCAGCAGTCCTAATACTCAACCTTAATGGTCAGAGTATCCTCCTAAGATTTCTTGGTGTGATTGAGACTTGCAGCCCCAAAAAGTGAGATTCAGGAGCACAGGTCTTCTTTCTTTTGCTGCCGTGCTCTGGTATAGAAAATCATGCAGAAAATATTGAAATTTTTACCTCTGATAGTTGCCATTTCGTCCACTGACTGCTACTGTACCAAGCAAAGTTTTTTCTAGACCAAAGCTCAGGGTTACTTATTATCCTCATAATCCATTTCCTTTTGCCAGCAGCAGTGGCTTATGAGGATAAGTCAGAAGGGGATGCTCACATCACGGGTAGCCTCTTTTCTATGATCTTCATTAAGCTTTGGACCATTAGCTCAAGATGCGTGATTATTTTGTTTGTTCGAACAGCAAGACAAGCAGTCTTCTCTGAGTGTTTCTTTCAAGCAAACCAGCATGACTGAAAACTGGGAGCTTGCCAGAAAATGTTACGTGAAATAGTAGTGGCAGGTTCATCTTAGTGTGGGTGGAGAGAGAGATGTACCATCTATTTTACTACTTCAAACATTCAAGGTCCATATGCCATAGTTGAGATGCTTTATGGACGGAGTATGAGGGCTACTACTTGATCTTCTTTGTGCAAACCCTGTGCAGGTGCTGTAGATGTGTAGTCTTATGGACATGAGTCTCAGTTGTTGTAATTCACACACACAGCATCAATATTCGGTGTGCTATAGACAGTCCCATTTTCCTCCTTCATGTTTAGTGTTAGCACACAGAGCCAAATACTGAAAGGGGGGTGGAAGGGTGGGTCACATGATTAAATTAATACCATTAATTATTTAGAAACAATCAAAGGAAATACAAGACATCTGGCTTTAAGCCCAAACAACTCATAGCACTGCTGTTGCCTTGTAACCTCATCAGCTCTTAGTCCAGTCATCTCTCTTCTTTCATTATGAACACTGGCGATGCACACACACACTGCCCCCCCTGACTCCCCTTCTTTCCTGCCTTATTTCTGGCAGCTTGGAGCACAGATCACAAGACTGGACTATAGAGTTGTCTGATTTTGTGTGTATAAACTCTGATTAGTTCTATGATGAAAAGGCAGCGCCTCCCCTCCCTCCATGGTATACAATAGTGTTTGATTAACAATGTGGTGCAGCTATAGGTTGTGGTTTTTTCTTCATCTCAGGATTGGGAACCGGCTGCTGTAGGAGAGCAAAATGTTGTTGTTACTGCAGTGCTGAAAATCACTAAATGTGTGTGTTACAGTAGGCTGGATACAACAGACAGTAGGAGATGATTCCTGCCCTAAAGAGCAGACAGTCTATGTAGGCAGAAAGGCTGGAGGAGAAATAGCACCATGGGGCACAGAAGTGCTTTGCCCATGACTGTGCAAGAAGACTGGCAGAGCCAGTCCACTGACCTTGGCATTCATCTTCCTCTGGCTGCGGCCAGTCAGTGGTCAGGCCTCTGTAGCCATGGCTAGGCATTTTCCATTGGAATGATTTTTCAGTGGAAATTTTTTTTCTTGAAATAAAAATTTTCCTTGTGAATAACTGTTTTACCCAAGAAAAATTAAAACAAACATTGCCCAATTGCTGGTTCTAGAAGGTTCTATTTTTTTTCTCCTTCCTTTTTCTAGCTAGTTGGTGGAAAATTTCCAAATATGGTTACCTGAGCAGTGAATTTTTGTGGAAACACCTTTTCACGAGGAAGAAAGACCCACTTGGTGTTTTGTTTTGGCTTTTTCTTGCAGCTCAGGAATAGAACACTTTGGAGTCCTGTTTCCCCAGGTGGTTAGAATCCATAGAATCACCGAATGGTTTGGGTTGGAAGGGGCCTTAAAAATCATCCAGTTCCAATCCCCATACGTGGGTGTGGATGCCTCCATCTGGACCAAAGTCCCATCCAAGCTGACCTTGAACATTTCTTCATGATAAAGTAGCTCCATTTTCTCTTGAGCCCAGTTGTTAGCAATGTAGATGATTTAATACAGTCTAAGCATGCAGCTCACATCTTCTGCAGGTAAATTAGTACATACATCTGAAATGGTTTTACAGTTATTGGGGCAAAACAAAGAGTGTAGCTGATTATTAGGAATCCACTTTTCTGTGCACTATTTAAAGTGGACCCATTTTGAGTACTAGCTGATGTACTGTCGTCATTCTCATTATGTCTACATCTGTAGAGAGGCACTGACTTTCATTTTCTTACTTTAATCTGAGAAGCATAGTTTTGCTGACTGTTCTCTTAATGGTTGCTGAGAGTTGCTTTGAAGAACTCTTAGAAAAGGCATTGAAACTTCTGTCACAATAAGGATCTCTAGACTGCTCTTTACTATTATTTTGAAGATGCATATTCCAAATTATTGGTGAGAAAGTATTGAAGTATGCTCCCTTGGTTCCAAAAAGCTTACTTTAAGCCACTGGTCTCTCATTATTTGTGGTATTCCATAGCCTACACTTGTTCCTCAGAAAATGATGGCATCAGCTGAACATATTGGGTGTGATTTTTCCAAGTGCACAGTCTGCATTTGGTTCCCTCTGCATTCAGTGTGTGTTAACACTACCTTCACCAAAGGCAGAGCTAGGTCCATGCAGAAGACTAAAAACAACAATAAAAAAAAATGAAACTCACCTCTTGCAACGTGGGCTATTTGCAAGCAAGAACATATGTTTTAAGTGCTTATGCTTAGCAGGATAGTTTGTTGAAGGAGCTCTTGGTAATGGTGTAGTTCTTTCTGATGCTGCAATACATTTATTTCCTTGATATTGTCCCTTTATCATGTATTTTGCAAGTGTTGTATCTCTTGGAACTGAATTTAAACAAAAATTCTCTGTATCCAATTAAGAAAAAAATTCTCTTGTATTAAACTGTTCTAAAGGTGTTTTTTAAAATTTGTTTCCTTATACAAAAGCCAGTACATATTTTGTTGTTCTCAGAAATAGCTGTTATATACAGCTTGTTGTTTATGTAAAACTTAATTTTTTCCTTTCCTTTTTCTTCTCTCTCTTTCTTTTGCCTTCTCCTAACATCATTTGATGGCAAGAGCAGCAGTGGTTGGCAGTTTTCCTCAACTTTGCAAGACAGAGAGCGATTTGGTTGGAATGAAACCTTGCTGTCCATGCAGCCTGCTTGAGATGCAGCATTGAAAGGTATAATCTCATTTTCTGTTTTGAAACTAAAGATGAAAACCACAAACAGGTAGAAATCTTGGTGCCAAACCACCTGTTGATTCACAGCCAAAAATGCCTTGGCAATATATTTCTCTCTGTATTCAGTTGGAGCAGTTGCATGGCTGATAGCCACAGTATCTGCCTGTACCTGCAAGTTTGGTTAAAGAGAATAACTCATTTGAGAAGATTTGGACTGAAATTTAGGTAAAGTTAGCAGGGCAAAGAATTTTCTGATTTTAGTATTGCTTTTTGCCAGGGGTAGCAAATATCACTGATATAGCTTGGTTCAGCATTGGAAATACCAATCCTGAAGTCACAGATTATGTATTATAGAGCAAAATGAGATTTGTTGAAACAGCTCTATGTGGAGAGCATAGACCTGCAATAGCATAATATCCTGGAGGTCAGAACTGAGATGGATGGGTGAAACTGTGAAAACAAAATTGTAAAATACACTGCTACTAGCATCAATACTTTGTCTTTTGAGAGTATTACAGTTCAGAAAAATCACTTGAAAACAAGTTAAAATGCTATCTTTGGGCTGCTGCACATACTCTCCAAAGTGACATGTGCATTACAAAAACAGCCACTGTGTGCTAATATGGCATTAAAATTTTGGACTCCACCCACAAAAATTAATAACATTCTTGAAATAAGAGTGATGTAGGATGCTGACACATTTAAGTCCATATGTTCTTGGACATGTGTCCTCCAGTGCATGAGAGAACTAGAAATCACAGATACTCTTTTATTTTTCTTATTTCCTGTAAAGCCATGCTGGAAAAGAAGGAGAATGTAACTGATGGCAGTCTGGCAGGCTTTGGCCCATGGATAGCTGTACAGTAGAACCACATTTTATATTTTTACATGCTCTTATCTGCTCTATTCTGTTATTGGTACTAGTTGACTGCTATGGATTTGCAGAAGCATAATGTAGAACAGATTTGGGCCATGCTATTTATATTTGTGCAGCTTGCTTCATGTTTATGAAGCAATTATTTCCTGTGAATCTGTAGCATTGTCCAGTGTTGTGCAATGCTTTCATATGTATATATGACTGGTTAAAACATGAAATGTGTTATGAAGCAACATGACAAGGAACAGCAAGAGCTGCACAATAACTGAGCTATACTTGGCTGTCCATATAGTGTCCAATTAATGTGGTTACTGCACTCTGAAGCCTTTCCAAGGCTGAATAAAACATGCTGTGGCCTGGTAAAAGACAGAATTTTCCTCAAATTTTCCAAAGATTTTTATTACAGATGCTGCAGTGACATGAGGACACTGTCTTTGTATCTTTAGTAGCAGTAACAATGAAGGGTGTGAAGTATATCCCAAAATCTGAAGGTGTGAATTCTAACCCATCAGTGAACTGTGTGTGAGAATTCTATACAGTAAAACCTAATTCTGTGCTGAAGAGGAACACTGTGAACACTCAGCATAAAATAAAAGATGTTCTGTTCTCTACTCTACTATCTTGAAGCTAAACTTGAGATCTAAAAGCTAAGTGAGGTTCTTTCATCACCAGTCAGAAAGATGCTCAGAGTGTCCCCTCAGGCTATATTTTGACAATGTAGTAAATTGAGCTTTGGGAACTTTCTACCAGATCGAGAACTCTGTCACCTCCAAGCACAAAGCACAGATCCATCATAAATTCAGTCTTCTGGTAACAGTTTTTGAAATATATTTTGTTGTGTTGACTCTTACCAGCAAGCTTTGTGCCTTAGCTGGTATCTTTTGTTCCTCTCTGCTAACATGAACACACATAAGGGCTGGCAGAAATGTGATCTCATGCCCTCACATGATCCAGATGAAGTTTGTACTGTGGAATTACCCATTAGTGCAGTCTGTTAATGTTGTTAATGATCAAGAACCTTCAACTCAGTTACTCCCCTGGATTTTCTTGTCTTGCTCTTCTGCCCTTATTACTTGAGTCCACACAGGAAGCTGGCTCAGGCATCGGAAACAGCAAAATTTGACTTGTTTTCCAAATGGTATCAAAAAATATGTTGGATTTTTGTATGTGTGTATCAAATCTTCCAATTCAGTGAGCTGTGTTGAGAAGAGTGAAGAAAGCTGAGTCTTTTTTCTTGCACAAAATGAAACCAGAGTGGTACAGGCAAAGTATACTGGCAAATTCCTTCTTGCTTAAGCTTCAGAAAAGCTAATAAACAGACAAAGCATCAGAGTTTTGATTTGAGGATGAGTTTGGCCAGTATTAAAATTTGTCTAAAACTCCTATTGTTTTATTCTGCCCTCCTCCCCTTTGCTTTTCTGTGTTGTGTGTTGAATGTATCAAACCCAGATTTTGCGATTGTTGCTTTTTGCTCAAAACCTACATTAACACAACAGATGTCTTTACTGTATTATATTTCAGAAATCTTCCAGGGACTTTATAGTTTGGAAAGACAGATCTGCTTGAAAAAATTAAAGTTTCAGAAATGTGTACTTGAACCTATATTGTTTCCTTATTCTTGATGGGCCAAGGTGGTTCTCAGTCTGATGATCTGAATCTCCTGCAAAGAAGAATGAGAAAGAGGAGGAAAGAAATTCATAGTGAGATTGTTGGTGTTACTGTATTTAAAACCCACCATTTGCTGAAGTTTTGAGAAGTTTTTCACTTGTTTTCCTTCTCTCTCTGACCCAATCAGTTTTATGGGGTGTCCCCAAGGATGTAATCTATGTGACAAACAAATTACATTGAAGGTTGCTGTCATGGTATGTAACTCCTTGTTTATCGCAAATTTAATATATTTATGAATTCTTGTGCTCTATAAATAGTGATCTACCAATGATAGTTTGTTTTCTTTATGTTTGAGAAAATTTTTGGTGCATTGGTGACATTGTCAGCATTAAAAGTACTAAAAATATGTAAACAAAAAAGGAGAAATATTATAATTCCACTGTGGTTAGCAGAAACCTTCTGAAATGGCACTAGCTGAGAGGTAGAGCTCTTCCCTCTGACTTGTTCTTTAAAAATAGATTTCTGTAGAAAAGAGTCACATAATAACTATGTGACTATTCACCAGTTCTTAGCTTACTCTAAAATAAAAATTTAAGAATCAAGAAGGGAATTTTATGAAGGACAAGCACACACCATTTTCACTACTGTGTTCAGAACAGCCCTATCTGCAGTGCTTGCATTAGTGAAGCTGTTTAACTTTTTGAAGCCCACAGATCTCTGTGCTATCTTTTCGTGCAGCCTTTTTTTTTTTTTTTAATATATCCACGCAACCTACTGACTTCAGTAAGATAATAAACATGTTAAAATGTTTACCTAAGGTTTCCAAGGCTGCATGCGCTTTTCTGAAGGATGAAGTAGACACCAGGGATAATTGCTGCTCCTGGTAAAAGCAGTAGGCGTTTTACTAACAACATAAGCAGGAGGAAGTTTGCTGTAATTTCAGGCCAAAATGCAAGTTTGGAATTTATTATGATTCAAAAGTTTTCCAGTAGCATTGCAGCTAGGTGCTTATTCCCGAGATTGAATAGTGATAGAGTTCCCTTTCCCATAGAGAATGGAATGCAGAGAATAGCTTAAATGGCGATAAAACAAAGTACAGTTCATCTTTAACAATTTTTGTTTTGATTACATGGAATAATACAAGGAAGGGAACTTCTGTTGTAAAAATGTACTAAGTGTAGCAAAACATCCCAGCGTTAATCCAGCAGAATGTCCAAGCCAGTACCCAAAATTAAGTGTGTGCACAAAATTAAGTAAGTGCTGCGCTGGCATGGGGGTCTGTGCCCTGGCAAGGGCTTTTTAGCTCAACCACAGCCAGAACCCAGTGGCTCACCCACACCCTGAGCAGGATCTGGGGGAGGATCTTTTGTTAACTCTGAGGAACTATTGAGTTGGTAAATTTGCCTAAGGGGATGATAGCAGGGAAAGGGTGTTGTGCAGGGAACTTATTTTGAAACACTGGATGCACTTTTTTTAGTTTTCTATTTCCATCCTCTGTTCCCAGCTTTTCTAAAGGACTCCTAAGTGATTTCAAAATGAAATTACTTCACTCGCAGTTTTGTGGCCCTCATAAGTATGATGAAGTCTGATTCTCCCTCGTTCTGTCTCAGTTTTTCTTGAGGTGCTTAACAGTCTTACAGCATTTTAAAAATCTTTCGTCTACATTGAGACAGCATATTTCTTTAGTTAAAGATAACATTCAGAGCCAAATATAAAATAGTTATGTTAGCTCTCCTCTAACTCTAACTTTTTTTTTTTTTTTTTTTTTTTTTTTTTGAGATGGTAAATTATTTTCCTTTCTTTAGATGGATTATGGAGAACATGGTGCTGTCCCACAGTCCCCAGTTTCAGTTTTAAAATGGATCAAGTTCAGGTTCTGACATATTTGGCAGAATACCATCATTTTTCTACCCCTCCCTCAATCTGGGCCGTAATTGTGGATATCCTGTGGACTGCAGCCCAGAGACTGCCAGTACTGGGAGCATACGGAAGGGAAGAGATGATGGCAGTAGCTTTGTAGCTTGACCTGACATTTGCATTGTTTCTCAGCCATTACATGTGATGAGAGGTGCAGAGGGTTTGGCATGAATTGTAAGAAAGTGGTCATGATTTGGAGGATCACTTTTCCTTGCATGATTCAGATGTTAGTAGTAGGTGCTTTTAGCACTTGAAAAAAATACAAATAAGGGGTATTTTAAATAAAGAGAAAGAAAGCAAATAGATGAAGTCATACACTAGGTAATTCCACTGCTTACAGTGAAGTTGCACTGGGGATAGATATTAACCCCATAAAATCCCTGGGTCACAGACAGCCTTATGACAGACCCTGATAGCTTTGTGAAGACAGATTATGTCAAGCCCTCAAATTTGGAAACGTAGCAATTCCTCTGTAGTAAGATTGCAAATGAACACCCATTCAGAGATTGCCAACATTATCACAGTTTGTCAGGGTGATCTCACAGCCCACAAAGCGTCGTAAGAGATTGCTTTACAAGTTCTGAAAGATTAGAGTGTTGAAGTATGTGACACTGGAATCATGCTTTGATGCCTGGCTTTGTCAGTCAGCCAGACAAATAAATAATACCCAGTGTTTTTATAAGTATAAAGCATAACAGGTAATGGGAATGTATAGAGAAATGCTTTCTTGTCTCAGCTACACGGAGCACAGAAATGTAAGCTAAATGAAAATGGGATGTATTAATGTAAAATCTTTCAAACAGGCAGTTGAATACCTACGTGGGTCAGTAACTGTAGTGCAGCACTTATTGCTATTTGAGCAGTAGTTTAAAGCATTAGCATTACTGCACGGTTAAATGAAACAGCAAAAATAATTTGGTGGTCTTGGATTTTGGTTGTCTAGTGAAGTATGAAAACGTATATTCTAGTAAATTAAGGTGGGAGTTTTGGCTAGCAAGAAGCAAAGGGCCTGGACTGCAGAAAACATGGGTTCCTCTCCTGGCTTGGGAGAGAGAGCAGCACAGCTATGCAGTTAGGAAGTGGCATGGAAGTAAACAGTAGAAGAGTGTAAAATCCAGCATTTCTTCCCTGGCAGGAGTTGTGGAAAAGTTTGTTTGTAATATCACATGCTCAGAGGTTTGTTATAAGGTTTGAGTACTTAAAACTTAGGAGGTCAATGTGAGAATAATTTACAAGCGTGAAATTGGTTTTGGGACTCTCTGTAACAACTAAACTTTATAGGGTACCTTCTTCCAGATTCCTTTGACACTCAGCCCAAATTTCCACAAAGGATTCATGGTCTGAAAACCGATTGTGCAGCCTTGGATGAGAGACATTCACACTGGTAAAGAGTTCCAAACAAGGCAAATATGCCAGTCTTTGTGCTTTGATACAAAATGTTGATACATTTTTGTATATGCCAGAGTTCTACCAAAGATGAGCCATGGCTCTGATTTGTGTCAATTTTCAGCCTTTAAACTTTGTGGAACAGGTCTGAAATGAATTCGCATTCTTACATACCCATTAAGTTGTAAAAACATAGCAATAGTTACAGGCTTCTGCATCTTTGACCTCTGATGGTTAGAATGCCATCATCTTCAGCTCTTCTCTATCTTGATACCAAATCATAATTTGTCCTTTAACTTGGGGAACTTTTGCTTCTATTTCTCTGCCCTTACAGCCAGCAGAGTACTCACAGGTACCCAAGCATTAGATAAAGATAGCTTATGCAAACTTGAAGAAGCTTGGATGAAAGACCCTGTTTAAGGGCATAGAATTGTTATGACTAATAATCACTGGATGCCTAAACCTAGACAATGTATTTGCACATGTAAGTAATTATGATGCACTTCAAGGCATTCTGTTTGTAATGCTTTGTAATGCTTTGCTCTCCATTTCCTACAAATCAAATTACTGAGGGATAGATTTGATTTCCACATAATTTTGAAAATATTTTCTTTTTCTTTTTTTAATTTCCTTTGTATTAATTTTTTCAAAGTTCAAAACGCAACCAACTGTGACTAAATGCATAAAGCCAAACAAAAAACCCCTAAAGTATAACAAAATTAAAGACAGCCTAAGATGATATGCAGCAAACAATGTAAATCATACCTAACAAACATGGTTGTAATAATATACCTTATCCATGTCTGATCCACTAATAACAAATACTTATTCAGAGAACAAATAACTCATTCTTCTTCGAAGTGAGAGAGAGAGGGAGGCAAGGCCCAAATTCAAATTATATCTTACAGTCTAAACAAATATGAAAAACATGCCAAATCTTCTTATAGAAATCCTGACAATCCTGGGGTTTTTTTGTATCTCTGGGGAATAATGAGATGAGGAAGAGGCAGAATAAAGGCCAGTTTTTACTGGGAACTGTGTGGCCAGATCCTGTAGTGTTTCCCAGAGAAATCCTTGTTGCCTTTTGTTGAAAGGTTTCTGCTTAAGGTGATGGGTTCAGACCAAAACCTCAAGGCACAGCCTGGGGTTGTTTTTAATAATTAGGGATTTTTCCCCTCCCTCACAAGAAGTTTCTTCACAACTGGAGGGTTTACAAGCAAATTACAACTGATACCTCTGGTCAGCCTATAAAGATTGCTGCAAGAGTGAAGACTGCTGCTAGAAATTAGTGAATGCTTTCCTCTCTGCATCATGTCAAAGTAGCTTTTTGCCATTTTCTCATTTCCTTTCTGGTTACAGAAATGATTATTGTTTGCTTAATGAAACAGCATCATCCTCCTCATCCTACACTGCAAGTGTATCACTGCCTTCCTCAGCCCCCTCCACCCACCCCAGGGTTTGTCCAGTTCAGTTTAGTTCTGGGTTATGAGTTGCCATCATTATGGTATTTGGTACAAGTACTTCCCAAAGGGGAAAAAGGTGAATGTTCAGCAGTCTTTCAAGCCATGGCATACCTTAGGTGCCACGCAGTGCTTATTGGTCATTGATAACCAGGTCCAGATGCAGCTGGCTGTGGTGCCAGCTGTGCTGCTTGCCCCTGTCTGTGTGAGATGTTTTCTGGCTTCACTGCCTGCCAGTTGAGAACTCATGTCTAATGACTTTTAGAAAAACTTTAAGAATTATGTTCCCTCTCTCACATTAGAGACTTTAGGGTAGAAAACATCTGCTTCATTTTTTTTTCTGTCACCGTTATTTTGCCTGGTGCTCAGAATCACAGAATCGTGCAGGTTGGAAAGGACCTCTGAGATCATCAAGTCCAACCCTCGATCCACTACCACTGTGGTTCCCAGACCATGGCACTGAGTGCCACATCCAGTCTCTTTTTAAATATCTCCAGGGATGGAGAATCCACTACTTCCCGGGGCAGCCCATTCCAATGCTTGATCACCCTCTCGGTAAAGAATTTCTTCCTAATATCCAACCTAACCCTCCCCTGGCAGAGCTTAAGTCCATGCCCTCTTGTCCTACTGATGGCTGCCTGGGAGAAGAGACTGATCCCCCCCTGGCTACCCCCTCCTTTCAGAGAGTTGTAGAGAGTGATGAGGTCTCCCCTGAGCCTCCTCTTCTCCAGGCTGAACACCCCCAGCTCCCTCAGCCCTTCCTCACAGGACTTGTGCTGGATCCCTTCACAGCCTCCTTGCTCTTCTCTGGACCTGCTCCAGCTCCTCAGTCTCCTTCCTGAACTGAGGGGCCCAGAACTGGACACAGGACTCAAGCTGTGGCCTCACCAGCACTGAGTACAAGGGAAGAATCCCTTCCCTGGACCTGTTGGCCACACTGCTCCTGATACAGGCCAGGATGCCATTGGCCTCATCCACTGCCAGCTGTTCTCATTGGGGTGAGAGGCATCTTGGTCCTCTGCCTGTCAGTGCTGGTGAAACCACAGCCATTGGAGGGGTTCTGTGCCAGGCAGTGTATCAGGGTGTCTCTGGTGTCTTTTCATTTTGCCTTGAGGGCTCTTGTGATTTGGCAGCTCCTTCACCTCTTTGCCTGCTCCTCTCCTGCTCCCCCCACATGTCCCCATATAGCTGCTGTCCTACTCAAATGCCCCCGTGCTGCCCCTGGCCCCAGGGGTGTTTCTGCTGTGCCCGTATGGCAGGAGGTGCCATGAGGGGCAGGCCGAGGCAGGGATGGAGAAAAGAGCACTGTGTGAAGGAGAGCAGTGGTGTGCTCCCAGTGGGCTGTATGGCAACTGCTGGCCATCAGCTCTCTGCCCCTTCCCTGTCCTTCACAGCAGCTTATGATCTGTGCCAGAATGACCCAAATGGCTGGTTTGTGTTGGAAAGTTGTGGGGTTTCTGTTATAGTCTCGATATCTGTATAAATACCTGAATCATTCTGTTGTGTATCCTTGCCTAGTTTGGAAGGTTATGGTCATGAATTCTGTAATTTCCAGGTGATACTTCTTGTCAGTATTATTACTTGAAGTTTGAAAAAGTACCATTAGCTGAGTCCAGACTGTCTTTTGCAAAGACTCATAGTCCAGTATACACCAATACAGATATGTAATAATAACAAATGGGAGTAGGATCACCAGTGTTGTAAGGTAAGGAAGCCTTTTTAGAGCCTCGGATATTGTATTTTGCATCATGGCCTTTTCTTTGAATTCTATCAACGGGAATTTTCATTCAAAACGGAAGTGACAGAAATTTCTCAATGTTATAGCTGAGAAGCAAGCCTTAAAAATGTGAGCCAAGTATAGGTGGTACCATATAATGTCCCAGTCTGTAAAATCCCAGATTGCTGCCACTAAAATTGTATTTTTATTGAGGAGTACCTGATTCCAGCAACATGATTTCTAATGAAGATGGTTTATTCTAACGCTAGAAAGCAAACCTTATTAGCTGGAATGTAAAATGTGGGAAAGAAACGGCTGTACCAGCTGCAGAAACAGAGATCCCAGTTTCATATAAAGACCAGATTCCTAGCAGTGGGCAAACAGCCTTCGCTCTCCCTCCTGAGTACCCCGAAGAAAATATTATTGCACTTTGTGTGTATCCTCTTCAAGTGTCTTATAAAACATAAAATACCAGATTTTTCCTTATGCATCAGTATAATATCCTAACAGGGGGAAGAAGAAGTTGGGAAAAGGTAATGATGTTTATAGCATGTTTCTGAGGGGTTATGGAAGGCAAACTGAATTATGTGATAGAGGGGCTTAAGAAGGAAATGGGACAAACAGGTGAAAAAAAAATACTAGAAACCCTTTGAGGCAGAACCTCAAAGGTCAGAAATAGAATTTATGTATTCTTCACTTCCATAGCAAAATTATCTGATTTACAAAGTTATGTCTTAGGTATTTAACCTGTAGTATTTTTGTAAGAATGCATTTCCAAAGAAACAAAATGCCCAGAACATGATTTAGGGAATTGAGATAATATATATAATGGCATCTGAGTTGTATTTTCTTTGTATTGAAATGAAAATTAAATTTATTATACTCGTTTCATTGTTTGTTTGAGAAACCTGAAGTGCTTTTAGCTGGGCTCTGCTTTAGTCAAGTTGAGCAAACCATCAGAGAAAAAGAGGCTCCTGAATTTAGCCTTTTAATCTCTTGCTTCTAGCAGTGCAACACATCACTGCCCTGCTCTTTAGCACAAGAACAGTGTTTCGTGCTCAAAATACAGTTCATAACTTGAACTGGTGATGTGCTGGCCCAGAGCTGCACTATGACACCTTCAATTAGTCTTTCCAGATCAGGATAGTAATTTGCATGTCTGTTGAGATATAGTCTTGTCTTGTGTTTGCATATCTGTCAGCTTGTCCATGGTCACAGTGGTTTAAATGGTCTTGGATTTTAGTCTTGTTGGATCTTCCCTTTGTAAGATCCATTCATTTAGTCCGGGTGGAGATGACATCTCTGCTAGAGCCCTATGTGGTTGGTTATTTTATTTGCATCTGCTTTGTGAATTCTCACAGGGAGGAGGTTGCATGCATGAGATTTGTTTAAGGAGGCTGCATTAATTTTCAGTAGGCATGATTCCTGTTGCACTGCAATATCATGGACCCATTAAGGGTGCATTTGTTCTGCAAGAGTACAATTCTGTAACTCCTACTGGCAAGACATCAGTTGTATAGTCCGTGTAAATAGGAAGAATTTGCTTCTGTGTTAGAGGACTGAGGTGTGAGGCTTTAAGATACAAGATCTCTACATCAGAGCCCTGAAAGTACATGGTCCCTATGGGGTGGCAATACCAGATGTTTGTGAATGGCAAGACCAAGCCTGCAGTATGATCTAGAAAATAATTCTCAGTAGAAATTTCACTTCATTGTGCTGAAGGGAAGTGAAGCACCATTTATTGATACGACTGAAGAGTTTTACACTCTGTTGTGTTATGGATAGAGAAGAATAGTAAAACAGCTTCCACATAGCATGTTAGCAGTGCAGCCACCAATTACAGGCAATTCATGCAGACACAAAGCCTGCACATCAGGGATACTAAACTTCAACAATACCTAGCATAGCCATGAGATTCTCTGCATGCACATCTAATCTGTGCAACCGTTTGCTGGATTATGGTCTAGTATGAATGTAGGTATACATCACTGCTTCCCATCATCTTGCCAGTGAGTGTCAAGAATAGACATACAGAATCCTGAAAACAAACATGCACATGCCACTGCAACAAACATGCAGTCACCATGTACCAAAAAACATAGGTAAGATGATACATATGTCAGGGGAAAAAGACTACACCCCATGCAGCCATCACACCTTGAAAGCAGACATAAAATGGTAAGTTGGTATAAATGCACAGCTCCTAACAGCCCAATAGAATAGATCACACCACAGCCAGGTACATCTGTTCTCAGCACTAACCATTATCATTAGCTTAAAACACTTAAAATCACTGAGCTTCCTTGGGTCTGGGGACAGATTATACCAAGAAGAATCTGCTAAATAGATTTAGCAGTGTAGCAAGGAGGGACCTTGACTACATGAAAATGATACATTTTGCATCTCAAAGGCAGTAGGATATTTTCAGAGGAACGGTCTGAATGGAGAATGACACTGGCACCGGATAGGAGTTTCTTTATCCCTATTTAAACACAGAGCTTGAAACCCTCGGACAAACAGTTGTGCCAAACTAGGAAACTCTGTGAAAAATCAGGCTTGCCTTGCATTGCAAGCCATCCACCATCCTGTAGCATATGTTCTCATCAGACTTCTTCACAGGATGCAAAGATCTGTGACTGGACTTCAGACTGCCTGGCTGACAAAAAGAAAAAATTCATGCTCTCACGTAGGAAAAGAAACAGGGAAACAAATAGCATATTTTTCCTTGCCTCACTGTCTTCCAAGTCTGGTATCTGACTGCTGTGAAATGTAAGATATGGGTTCTTGCAGAGACCTTCAAGTGAATCATGTCCTGAGAGCTTTGGAGAAGGTTTCAAAAGCAAACAAACAAACAAAAAAGCAGTTTGATACACATGCAGCGGTGACCCCTAAGGTGATAGAATGCTGCTTGTTTAAGACTTTCTCTAAAGGAACCAATGAGGAAGGTATGCCACTGATTCAGTGGGAATAGGAGTTCCAGGCTCTTCAAAAGAGCCTGAAGTGTAAGTGGCAATAGGGCAAAATGACTGATAGAAATAAATGGTATAAATGCTATTTTTTATTATGTCAAAAAAAATGCATGTGTGCTGTGCATGTTAGTCATGAACAGGTCCAAGGAAATAGATAAAGGTTTAACTTGTATTCTCCTGCTTCCTGTTGGGATAATAAAGGAGGCTGAACTTTATGAATCACTGGGAATGACACATACCTCTGGCAGAACTTCAGTATGTGGTTTCATGTATCTTCACGCAGACTTAAGAGAAAAAGCAATAGCAGGTTTGCATGGAAGGACATCCAGCTCACTCTTTTGTTTCTTAGAGAGCTGGGATCCCATGCTTCCACAGTGCCAGCTTCTCCCTATCACCCCCCACTCTGTCTTGTGCCCTGAGTTTGAGTGATTAAGGCTGACAGGAATTGTGTGTTTCACCCCAGCTGAGCAGGCTGGCTGTGCAGGCCTGGAGCCAGCATGGGAACCTACTTCACCACTCTGATGGGGCAAAGTGTCCTTGATGTTCACCAGCCTGACCTACACCTTGGTGTAAGCAGTTTTGTGTCTGAAAGGCCACATCATAACCTTTCCTTGTGAAGTCCTGAGAATGATTCTTGGTGAGTGAGGTTCTGCAGTAGTGACTTTGAAGGATTTTTTATAAGAAGTCATCTCTGACAGGAGTAGTTTGAATGATCTTAAATTTTCAGTGCAGTGTGAGCACTTTTGTGGAGAGATTATTTACACAAATAAGCAAGATGTATCTAAATTCCCATCCATTCCCAGCAAGTTCAGCATCATCTCTGTGCAGAACCCACTTCTAATGCTGTATAGTAGCAGTAAAATAGACCTTCTATATCTTTAATGTACTGGCTGTCATTTCTCTGAAGTTTCTGAGTAGCATTTCTTCCACTTGTTCTTTCCCAAATCCTAAAAGTCCACAGTGAAAATAAAATGAAGATTGTGTCAAAATCACTTGATCTATAGTTGAGACATTTTTGTGGATCGGAAGATGTGGTTTCACAAAGCATCTCAGTTTATCACTTTCTAACCTCTACTGTGTGTCTGTCTCATCCTAATGGATTGTGCTTTCACATTCGAGTTTCATGCCTTTTTCTGATGGAGTACAATATAGTGTAGCTAGGAATGAAGACTTTGTGACTTAAAGAACTCTGCCTAGAATGTAACACTGGATTGTGCATACTTGGGAGCATAGATGACTGTAAAAATACTGAATATCAGTACCACTTTCCCATAAACGTTAAATCAATGTTAAATCCTTGCCTTTAGAATACCCACCTAACCTGCACGTAGTGTACAGAAGTCCCCAGAAACTGGCACAATCAGTCTCTCTGTACTAAAGGACAATGTAATTTTCTTGGGAGCTAGTCTGAGCCCGTGCAGTTAATTCCCAGAGGAAATGGTGGTTAGCATATACCTCACTGCTCTCTGCTTCCCATGGGAAGTGCATTTCTCTCATGATGTCTTCTTAAATGTAAGTACAGGGCATCAAGCACACAAAAAAGCCCCTACCAAAACAGCTAACTGTATTCCACCTACTTCTGTCTCTGAAGAAAGGAAGAAATAATGGCAGGTATGTGGGATGCCATACTCAAAGCAATATCTGGATGATGCGCGGGTAGCATGGCAGTGGTCAGGGAATCAGAACCTGAGGATAGGGGATTACCACGGACCCTCCTATAGGAGGAAAAGGTAGTTTGTGTCAAGAAATAACCCATGACACACGCCTGTTCATTCAGCCCCAGGATAAGGAGAGGAGGGATGTAATCTTCATAAGAAAAAACAACTAATAAAGTTGCCAGGAACAGATATTTTATAATCTGTGCTAAATCTCTGCTGGAAAACATGAACAGCAATGAAACTGAGAAGACACTAAAAGAAATTCGGGGCAAAGTGCCAGACGCCCAGACGGAAGCAGAATGTGGACCAAAAAGCTTGCGACAATTGGGTAATTATGGTTTATGAATTTCAGCTTTAATCTGTAGTTCAGTGAGTCCTGATTAAATATCTGTTAAACACAATTAAAGTTTGTTTTTGTATTTCACCGTCTTGATCAGAATAATTAGAGACTGCGTGTTTCATGTCAAAAGTAGCAAGAGGAATTTTAGTGAATGAACATCGTTTTTAAAAGCCATTTGTAGCACCAGCTGTTGGCATTATTTTATATTTTAGTGTTATCAGCATAAAGACGGGTCCTCTCAATGCTGAATGCTTTCCAGCGGGGCTAAGACTCTGGGAAAGGCGTGATGCAGCAGGAACTGTGCCTGGCCGTGGGGCTGTGCAGGGAGCCTGGGGTGGGACTTTTGAGCTGCTATCTTTGACTGTGCAGTTCAGTGGTGGAGGGTGAGAAGTGCTGTGAACAGGTCATGTAGCACCCAGCCTGTGCTTCTCTCCAGAGATGTTTTAGATAGCGAGTGCAATAAGTGATAGGAAGGATCAGACGGAAGGGCACATATCTGATGAGCTGAACTTGGATTCGTTTATCATGGGGAGTTTATCAGAAGCTCCTCATGTCTCAAGGGTTAGATGTTAGAGTGTGAGCCCAGAATGATAACTATGGTATCATTACGGGTGCTCTTGGGGAAGAACCCTTAAACTGGCCTGGGGGTGCCTTAACAAAGGCAACAGGCTGCAGTGATGGCCCAGTGCAGATACTGAAGAGGACGGGCATGCACATGACAGTTGCTGCAAGGACCGAGTGTATTCATCTTCATTAGCAACAGCTTCATTTAAATGAGGGGAGGAGATTTAAGTCTTCTAAGTTGTTCATCTAAAGAATAGGAAATAAACAGCTTCATAGGAGAAAGACAGGATAGTTTTAAGTGAGGGAAAGACACACCGAGATACAGCTTCCGTAGTTGGAACTTTTTTTTTCTAGGACCTGAAATGTGTCTCAATGTCACCTGAATGTAGTTAGGGTGTATAAATAAATCCTGTGGGGTGTATGCATGTATATATGGCTGACCTGGTTTTAGCTTTCATCTGTCTGTTTATACCAGTGAAGATGAATCTTCAGCTACCTTTAGTGGTTCCTGAGGAGGGGAAATAAATCTCAAATATCATAAACTGAAAATTGAAAATGCCTACTAAAGAGACTTGAAAGACAGTGTCGGTTTCTCCTCTTGAGTGTTTTACTGCTCTATGTTTAGTTTATTTGAAACAGTGTTGTTCTTTGGCCTTTTCATCTTCAGCTTCTTCACTGAGTGCTGAAAAAGGGGGGGAATGCAAGTGTATGTTGGGGAGACTTTGTCTTCAAGCACAGGACTGAGACCACAGTCCTACTGAGGAGTCATTCATTAATAACAGCTCTCAGTCACCAGTGGCCTTGTGAAAGGTCTATGTGGGTCATCATCATCATCCTGCAGAACCACTTCATTTGCTGGAAGCATGATGATATGTGAGAGAGTTGTGCAGTAAGCTCTGTTCAGAATTCAAGAAAGGTGTTAGCTTATCTCTAGTTTTATTTTTTAGTAAACAGTTGTCAGTTTTTCATAGTTTCACCTATCTTTCTCCAGAGGAGAAAAATAGTGCCAGAGAAAGCAGAATTTCTAAATTAGCCTTCTAAGAAAACTATAGATCTATTAATTCCTAAGTGAAATCAAGGTTAATGGTGAAAGAGTTGAACAGAACTTAAAAATCAAAGATACTCTGGAAGACAACATCAAAGGCATATCAAAATATGGTGGTCTTTTTATAAGCTGCAAGCCCTGTAGAGATGGTGCCCCTAATAGAGCTGAGGGAGAGACGATCAAAGCGATGATCACATGAGTCTTTAAAGTAGAATGAATATCTGGAGTGAATCTATGAAAATACAGGTTTTGGATGAAACTTTTATAGCACTGAGATCGTTTATCGAGTCTTGAAGTCTGGGTACAGTACAAATGATCAGATTTCACGAGGGAGGGAAATGATATTTGATTCACAATAGGAAATCTATGACCAAGTGTTGTCTATCTGTGGAATGTATATATACAAATATATTTTTTAAATTATGTGTTTTATTAATTTTAGCCACATCTCCTTTCTCTCAAAATCAGTATATTCTGGTGAAACAAAAGGCATTGTTGGTATTTGATTGAGTGTATGATTTTTTTGCTTTTGTTTCATGAAGCTGTGAGGAGAGGAGAAATGGAGTTAGAGCTTTTCTGTTAACTTCTGTTGCATTTCTGAATTACTCTGATTTCCTCCTGGAACCAGCTGCTTAAGTATATCTCGTCAAATGGCTGAGCTTGTCCAAATCCACTACCCTTATGGCTGAGATAAATAAAACCAGGACAGTGTGTACATCTCTTAGTACGAGTTCCTTTATATGGGGGTGGGGATAGAAATGGAAGTAGTGACTTGTATTTCAGTGTACTTAGGCCTTTCACAATGTGTATACGAGCCCAGTGGGGGAATAAAGGTGCTATTTCTTCTTTTGACAAAGGTCTATGTAATTCTTCCACAGAATTTTATAATATGCATGAGGGTCATTTCTCGTTTAAAGAAGCACTGACAGCTGTGATGAATCACATTACCTGGAAGGAGGGAATATCTAGATGTTTACCAGATTGAGTTTCTTCTTATAGAAGAGTAAACATTAGGTCACAAATCAGACTCTTCTACTTTCATGGACAATCAGGATCAATTCTGCGCTACTTAAATGTGAACTGGAAAGGCTTAAGCGTAGCTGCATGCTGACATTAACAGAGGAGAGTAGTGTATAACCTATGTACATTGTCACAGCTCTCCTTTTCCATGAAGTCATGGATGAATGCCACGTGCCCATGTTGAGTTGCCTTCTTGTCAGCAGGCAAGATTGCCCGTCCATCACAATTATCTACAAGGAGGCTCATTACCTGCCAGCCAGTAAACATCTCACTCTCACCATCTGCAGTGAATTACAAAGTGACTGGAAGAATCAGGATCAGTTTGCCTTGCAGAATGATTGTCAAGTTCATTTTCATCTTTGGAGGCCCTTTGGAAATGGAAAAGATGGTGAC
This sequence comes from Calypte anna, assembly GCF_003957555.1. NCBI lineage: Eukaryota > Metazoa > Chordata > Aves > Apodiformes > Trochilidae > Calypte > Calypte anna. The sequence continues at coordinate 81,647,945 of NC_044244.1, forward strand.
TGAGATGGGAAAAGGAATGATGTCCATTATCCTCTGGGATACAAGCTGACTGACTACCTTCTATTTTACCAAGTGCAGGTGCCTTGAAATTTTCACAGCATGCAGGTGAAATAATTTCTTCTTGACTGAGCGTATCATTTGTGATATAGAATAGTGCCATTTTCACATGAGTGGACAATGTGTCATCTCATTCAGGAAGGATGTTTTCTAATGAAAATATTAATTGCCCTCATTACAAAGGCATCTCCCATTGACAAAGTTGACATCCAGTCCCTCAGTGATCCATTTAGAAACAAGGATAGTGTATTATAGCAATTTTTGATGTTAGCATTTTAGCAGTCAGTGGTTTTTTCTTTAAAAGCTACCAGGTAGCTTGACAATGATTGTAAACTAATGTCACTGCGTGGGCATAGAGTGAATTCTGAGCATCTGCTTAGGGAAAGACAAAGCCTATTTTGTATGTCTTTTATGGAAAAACATAAAACAAGAGGGGCAGATTAAAAATGTGTCAATAAATTCTTGGTAAAGGGTCTGCTGGTGATGTACAGATAGATTAGACATCCAGCTGTTGGTAGTAAGGCAGGCAGAGGAATGGGTGTGTTAGCAAACTAAGGTCATTTTTACGGCTCTTCCCTTTTTCCCTTGGGAGACACCAGGATGGTGCAGAACCTGGCTCAGGGCTTGGGTGTCTGTCCTTCCTCTATGGCCTCTGTCCCAGCAAAATGCAGGGTTAAAGAAAAAAATAAATAACAAATGGAGTGATATCTGTTTGGTATGTCAGCCAATGGCCACATGTGCAGTGAGGAAATTTTCTCTGAGAGCTCCCAAAGCTCATAATCATTGTGCAAGACATAATTATACTCTTTAGAAATCCAGATCGGTCCACAGTAAGGGGAGGATGGGAGGGAATGTTACAGACGGATTTTAACAAGTGTATGTGTCTCCGTTCTGCAACAATTTTGGTCTTAAGTGCACTTGGCTAAATTCTCGTTCTCCCCCGGGAGGGTTACTGGAGGGATTTCCAGGCTTTTCTGTCTGCCTGCAGCAGGCTCATGGGGAGCGAACACACTGACTACCATTCTTTGCACCTGCTTCAGAGAGGGGCAGCACACACTCCCAGATGCTTGCCTCAGGGTGCCAGCAGGAACGGGGGGATAGGAGGAGACTGGCATTGCTCTGCAACAGACAGTCATCCCCCTCAGGAGTCATGAAATGCCAGTGGGATCACTGTACTCAGGACTTTTGAGCTGAAGAAGTGCGAATGACAGTGTTTAACCTGATCCTGGCCAGATAAATAAAAAAGGTTTATAGGAGAAAGCTCTCCTGAACTCCTACTTCACTCTCCTGATGCTTCAGCAATAGCTGGTATTTAGGTCTCTGTAAGAGAAGAGTTTTGTGCCAGTACTTTTGAAAGCTAGATCGAATTAAAGCAGAGAGCGACCCTGATTTTCTAACTAGTTTAACCATTCACTTATCTGACCTAATCACTGTTCTTATGCTTTTATTTTTGAAGTGGAGAACTGGATTACATCCTTTGAGTTGTAAACATTATTTGCTAAAAGAAATTATTTCCTGGAGAGTGATTTTTTTACTGTAAAACAGGGCTTCAAAATGCTCTGCCATCCTGATTGTTGGTGGTACTGACACCTGACTGACTAGGCATGTTTCATAATTGTCAAATTTGCTATATTTTGAAACTGGAAAAAATGCTTCAATAAAGTAAATGAACAATACTCTTTGAACCCTTGAAGTGAGTGCAGATTTTGCCTGGGGCAAATAATGTCTGGAGCTTCCCAGACAACCTCACATTGGACAGAAACAGAATAGATTGCAGTTATTTCTGTAGCATTCAGGGATGATCAGATACCTAGAACCAGAGAGTGTATTGCTGCCTGACAGACAGCGTAGCCTCTCTGGATCATACCTCAATATTCAGGTTGAAAAGTGAATGTCAGCCTTATAGCAGGTTTTTATATATTACATTTGGCTACATATACATGCTGTTGTCACTTTTCATGTTTACAGAGACTCTGCAGTGGAGGGATCTACTTATTGAATGCCGGATTATCAAAAGCATTTAGGTGTTTAAATATGTCACTGATTGCCTAAAGGCATTTTCAAGAGCACATGAGCAGGTTAGGGTCGTTCCTTTGTCACTGAATGCCTTTTAAAATTCTAGTCACTGCCTGCTGTTAAGTTTGATGATAACAATTTCTCTAAAGGTCTTTGTTGCCTCTTGCAAAGCTTGCCGGTGCACCCACCAGCAGAGCTGGGAGCACCCTGTGTGAAGTATATGATGGCACCAGTCTACTTTTACAAACTATTAAGAAATACCCACATATTGAGAAGAGGGTGTAAAAAAGAGAGAGATAGAAAAATAAGAAATTTCAGCTGAAAATAGATAGAGAAAGCTTGTACAATCCTCATCGCATTGAAAGCCAGCAGTGACCCCACAAGTGTTGTAACTGTGCTGTATTTGCTGAGCAGGGAGGGGATGGATGTCAGGCTTAGTGGGCTTCACATTCGCACTGAAGTACTGTTCAGACAAATCAGCTGCAATGTGAACTTCAGCCATTCGAGAGTAAGCACAGCTTGGCTTGATAAACAGCCTTGCAGAAGAAGATAGCTACGTCACCAGTCCAGGCATAAAGAAAAGCTCTCCTTTATGTTATGTTTTGACTATTATATGCTTCCAAATTGTGATTTAGTGACACTGATAGAGAAAAAATGGCTCTAACTAGCAAGCAAGAAGGAAATTATAAAATATCAAGCTGTTGAAAAAGCATATTGACTAGCCAAAAGAATGTCTGGCCACGTTTTTAGTTGTAAAATCAGTATGAGTATTTAGATCTTAGTTGAAACGTGCTAAGTTATACTTGCAAAATATCAATTTCTTTGTTTATGATCATTCCTTTAAGTAAGAGCTTTATCCCTGTGTGTTGTTAAGTGTTTTATAGGGGTGTTGATATTCTAAAATTTCAAACACAGACTTCTAAACAAAATCAAATGGAAATGTCGCCCCTTGATTCAGATCTCATTCTTGTGGTTTTTGAATTGTAAAACATCTAAAAAAAACCCATGAGACAAACCTGAGTCTCCAAATTACAATGCCATAAATACCCTTACTCTAGTGAATGAAGCAAGTACAGAGATTTTCTAGCAAAGCAGCTGTGACAAATAGTAGTAGAACTACTTGCCATTACACAAGGAGGAATTCAATACACTTGACATTTTGTAAGGATTTGGGAAATTTTGTAACTTGGGAAGTGTTTTGGAAGTACTTTAGATAGCATGTTATAAGAAATAGATATAAGTTAAAATAACATGATTCAGAAACTGTCTTTTTTAATTAATTATATCATCCACAAGGATCACATAAAAAACATCGGAGCTTGTAGAGAGATTCCCACCAAGTTCAGTGTGCCTTGAGTTAAATTAATGGCAATTTACTACCCCTAAAAATAGCAAGAAAAAAGGTTTTGGGAACCTTTGAACTGAAAATCTGTGATGATAATGCAAGCATTGAACTACATTTCTTCCTAGACTTTGTTTGACATGGTTTGTCCACATCTCTGGCAACTCCTAATAAAAAAAAATTCAGAGGAAGATGAAGGTGGTAGTCTGTAGTGTTCGGCAGAAAGAATTACAAGAGGAGAAATTTGTGAGATTTTAGCTAGGAAACACCTGCAAGAGGTTGCTTAGATGCAAGATTTGAGCTGGACCTGACCTGAAATAAAGCTTTACTGGTTTAATGTTTACATTACTGTGGCACTGTTTGCAATTGCAACACTTGTTAACATGACTGTGGATTATTCTGCTATTTGTTTCTTTTCTTTTTTGTAATGTATGAAGTTTGGGAGAACTTGTATAATGAAATGATGGTCCAGTGTCCTTAATAGCACCTATGTTGTTGATACTGAGATGCTGCAAGGACTGCAGGGATAGTGTCTTTCCATCTTTTCCTCATTTAAATCTTTCCTTGACTTCACTACCTGGAAAGCATAAATAACAGCAGTGAAATAGAGTTCCAATTCTTTTTTGCTTACAATTTTGAAAGGGAGATAAATCGTTACAGTTTGTCACAACTGGGAATTTGTTTGATTTTGTTAGTTTATTTTGGTGGAGAAGTTTATATTGTCCAGGCAGTTGAGGAATGAGCAACATGCCTCTCAATTGCCAAATCATTAAACGATGCCTTAGGATGTGGAGAGCAGCATTTTAATTGAAGTTTCACGTTCCACAGCTGAACCAAAAAGGTCATGCAGAAGTATGGATGTGGCTGAATTTCAAGGCAGAATCAGTGGTCATTTTAAAGCTTTTCTTGTAATTCTCTCTCTACATATCTTGATCCAAAGTGTTGTAAGAATAACTTTTTCTCACTATATTCTGCACTATATTTTTCAAGGATTGTTAGAGAAATATTTGACTGATATCTAGATGGCACTAGAGAGCCTGCACTTTCTGGTTATGTACAGCAGGGATTTGAAATTTAAAAGAATTCTACCCTTTTGCAAAGCATTTTTGAGACTGCATCTTCATGCACATAAACAAGGGCTTGTGACCAGTTCATAAGATGATAATGTTATTTGAAAGCAGTGCCTGTCCAGGTGTAGTTGAGATGGCTGAGTAGTCTTCATTATCTAGAAGTTTTTCCCATCATTTTAGAGCAATTGCATACCTTCAAAAACCTGTGTTCATTTGTACCCAAGCCAAGTAATTATAGCCTTCCTTGTCCTTCTTTTTGCCATGTTATTAAATGTCTGTTTTGTTGTCTGTGCAATTCCTGAGCACAAAGATGTGACATGCAGAGATAAGGGTATTGCAGATACCCCAAGATGACTAAGATAGGAGTTAACTTATAGGGCTGCCACTGGAAAAACAGTATCTGGGTGTCTCAGTGTGTAGGCCGGTACTTTTTGAGGATGGGATGTTGTGTAAGAGAAAGGTAAGGTCCTGACAGCATTTCAGTTAGAGATTACCAGTGCAGGTAATTGTAGTAATATGTAGTCTTTGATTCATAATTGTTGCTTTCAGGCATTGGATACAATTGGTGTTAATAAAGCAGGAGAGGTTTTCCTTCCCTTCAAAATACAGCTTTGCTGCTTTTGGGTCCCGGGGTCCTTCACTGAATCTTGCACTGAGGCGAATTCTTCAGAAGACAGGATAATCCTTCATTTGACATTTACTCACTCAATTACCCTCCTGCATTTTGTGCAGGCCACATCAGACTTTTCAAATTTTATTTGTTCTTGCCAGACCACATTTATTCATTAGCAGTATTTATTGTAGTTGTGTTTGAGACAGCGCTTTTATTGCAAGCTCCCTATCTTTGGCGGTTTATAACTTTCTGAAACAATTACCTTTTTGGCTGAAATTTCTGAAGCTTGTTCTTAGCTCAGAGGTGAATAATGTTTCAGTAAGTTTGAAAAAATCCATTAAGCCATTTATGAGGACTAGACATTCCAATAAACGTAGGCGCATTTATTTTTTGATGACCTACTTATTCCAATAAAGTACATTATTATTCTGTTTTCTCCTGGTTTAAGTTATGTTGTCTTAAAAGAGAATGAGGACATTTTATACCAGATTTTCAGATGGGCTTCAAGAAACACTTGTTCACATGCAATTTTGGGCAGACAGGCACACTTGTACTACACTTAGCTCACAAACATGAATGTTTACGGATGCAAAAGTTTTTGGCTTTTTTTACAGGAAAACAACAGCTCAGTCTCTTGTGGTTGCCATGTATAGTTGACAGAGTGCATACGCAAGTCTGATGATGAAGTGCAAGGTTAGATAGACAAAATGAGGCCATCTTTTGAATATAAGTCCTTAGTTGTGCAATGATGCTAATTCAGCGTGAACATTCAGATATTGCTTGTGCACAAGTACAGTGAATATACTTCTGCTGTCTTGCAAGCATGGGACACATCATGCTGTCCTGTACAGTATGAAATAATTTGACAAATTAGGAAGCCTCAAGAAATTGCAAAGGCAGTACATTTTTTTTCTTTATTTTTTTTAAAGTCAATTAAACTCCTGCATAGACTGTGCAAATAAATTCAGCTGTGCTTTGTCTCATGTCTACAATGTGATTTTCAGTAAACATGTACTGTTTCCTATTGTATAGCTTCTGTATTGCAAACTTTTTGAGGAAGCTCCAGTGTTTATGCATACCAGTGTACCATGGTGCTGAAATTCATTCTTTTTAATAAAAGAAAGACATTCTAAGTGAATGCCAATATAACTGAGAGCAGACTTTGGCCCAGTATGATTAAATGTACTGATGAACTTTGATGCTCAACTTCATGACCTTTGCACAATTAAAATCTCAACTTCAACATTGCATTAGCCCAGCTTTTTGTTTAATTATATGTATTTAGTTGAAAGCTCCAAAACCAGTTAATATTTTAAGTCTCTTCTCCTGTTTGTAATTGAACTTTTTGTGTGATTGTTTTCTGCAGTAATCAAGAGGACATTAGCATGGACAGGAAATGAATCTGGAACTCTAGAGATTAATATTAATCTGCTAATGTCCTGTCCTGATGTTCTCAGGAATCCTTTCTTCTCTCGCACATTATGGTACTTTAGTAATCAGCAATTAGGGCAAGGTTTTCTCATGCCTGAACTATGTCCCCTATGTCTTTCATTTTCTGATTGCTATGGGAACGATGGTTCTTTCCCCCATGGAGTCAGAGCAAAATGTAGTGCTTCTTCTTCAAGAACCATGCTGCTTAGACAAAGGCAAGGCTGAAGGCTTAGCATATTATCAGGAAAGAGATTTCAGGCTTAGGGAAGTTTAACCTCAGGTTATATTTCTATTTGGTATTTGCCATGCCTCTGTGTTTTGAAATACTTACCTTGATCCTTGTGCCATCTCTGCATAAGTAGGCATGGGCTCAGTAGTGGTGCTTCATAAAACACAGACCCATCAGCCCATGATCTGCAGTACCACTTAGGAGCTTGAGCCATGCTGAAGTGGATGTGAGGAGGGACATCCTCATCCTTTGATTGTGTAGCCCAGGCAAGGATTTTTTGAGATCCAGTCTTGCAGAGTCAGGCAAAAAGTCAGGAGTATGAAACCTCACTCCATTTCTCCCCTTCTGCAAGGGACCATGTTGTTCCAGCTCATGAATATACTGATGTCACTGCAGAAATTACTGTAGCCTTAGAACTGCAGGAGATTCTACTGGATCTTCTTAAATCTGCATGTGTAGGATTTAGCCAGGAGATCCTGTATACGTAGCTCACTAAGCCATACTATTTCTTCCCTGTTATTTCCACTACTTGCCACTCCCCAGATGGTCCTGAAACTCTGCATCTTGGTGGCATTTAGCAAATACAGCCCTATCTCCATGTGTTTCACTCTTATTTGCGTAACAAAGCAGAACTGATTTTTATTTCTTTTAGAATGTGTGCAGAACTAAGACAGAACTAGTCTTCAGATTTTCAGAGAGCTGTAGGATTCAGTGGGTTGGTTTGGGGATGGGATCATTGCTGTGTGGGATTTTCTCCCTTTCTGACATAAGTGCGTCTGGTTTCACTCCAAAAAATTAATTGATAATCCATTAAAAACTTACTACATTTGTTCTGACTTCTACTTTTATTTTTAATGTCTACTGTGGAATTCCATCTGAATAAAAAACACTCTAGAAATGCAATATTGAGATGCAATATTGACTTTATTGTAGCAGATCATTCCCTTTTTTCCTAAACAAAATTTCACTGAAATTGTGTTTTCAGTATTTCACTTTTGATAAATCGGCATCTCCCAGTGGCCATATGTTCTATTGGAAAAATCTCAAGTAGTCCTTGTTGTATTCACCCAGATGATACTCAGTTTCATGATATGTTTAATCGTATGATATTTAGTACAAAAAGAAGAAAACAAGAAAGTGATAGTGGAAATGACACCGAGGCCTGTGCTTGCACTTCAGAATACACAAGCATCACTTAACAGCTTTAAATTCAGCAGATTTTATGTTGGCTTAGGATACAGAATAATCTCCCATTTATCTCAGATTTGGTTGTGTCCTATATAGCCTGGGTGTTTCAATGGAAAATACCTACATTACCATAACCTTTGACTGATCAAATACTTTTTAGTGGGTTTTACATGATATTCAGGTGATTGTTGTGCAATTTCTGCTATCAAATGGGAGAGATTCACTTCAGGCAAGCAGAGAACCCAGGAATTTGACTTATGAGTGCAGGCAGCTTGCACTGGGGTGGTAAACAAAGTTACCCCCCCAGGCTGTCTGCTCTCTCCAACTCTGCAATCATCTGAGCTTCTTCTAAAGCATTCCTTGAAACATAACAGTGTATTACTACACATTTTAAAGAAAACCATCACCACTTCTGATTTGCTTTATAGCCTTGAAATGTGACCCATAGAATTTCAAATTCTGCTTCATGAGCATTTCAGGTAGTGTTTTATCAGAGACAGAGAGCTGGGATGGTAGCAGTATTTTGACATCTTAATGCCTAGGACTGATTCTAAGACGTACCAGTTCCAGACATTCCAGACTCTACCTTTGAGGTCAGATATGTCCTCCTTCTGTGCTCAATCTGCTTAGCAGAAAAGAAGGTCTGGTGTTCTGAACCTAATGTGGAGTATCTACCTAACTATTAGATTTTAAAAAGTCAAAAGACTCTGAGCAAGATTTCTTTCAACTCCCATCAGAGCCCTTTTCTATACCAATCCAGTTTTTCTTTTCCAAAGGATTTGTGGTTCTCAGAAATATGAGCAGAGGATGTAAGATGTGTCTTGCTGAGATACTGACTGCTTTAGGGCTGATGGAATATTAGAGTCTTTCCTCTTTGAACTGGATTGCATGGATCTAGGCCTGTTGGTTGGTTGGTTGGTTGGTTGGTTAGTTGTTTTTTTGACAAGGACACATCATTTAAACACATTTAAAACACACCATCTGTTTTACAACTGATTTTTTTCCCTTGTGGCAAGGGGAAACTGAGGCAAAAAATTACTCAATCATACAAGTGAGTATTGAAGCAGAGGATGAAATCACAGAATTAATGCCTTCTTGAAATCAAAGGCAAAGCTAACTTTGATGATCTTTTCTGAACATAGCTCCAGACTCTTCCTCTGTTTTCTGCCCATTAAACTTTTGTCTTAGTGCTTACAGATGAATTACTAGGAAGATCAGTTTAGCTCAGTATCCAGAATGGTAGGAACTCTGAATATCATTGTATTTCCTAACCACAGTACAAGTTACTTAAGGACTGTGTTGAATAGAATATTTTGTCATAGGTCTAGCAAAATGCTATGTCTAAACTTTTTTTTTCAAAAGTTCATTGTAGTTATTTACTAATAAATAGCTCAGTAATTCCATCAGCATTTTTTAAGTTTTAAGAAGATTCAGGGTCCAACTATGCAACACGTCCCAGAATAAAATGCCTATTGCCTTTGTTGTTCATTCCCAAACTGGCAGGGTTAAAGGATTAGTTACTCAGCAGCATTCTGGGTAAAAGATCAGTCTGGCTTACTTTTTTTTTTGTAAGGCAGTTCACCCTTCCCCATGGCAGAAAAGAACAGTTGTATTTATACTGACAAGAACTGTAAATCAGGCTTGGAATAAATGTTGGCACTGGCTCTTAATTATTTCTGGGAGTTGGGATCAGGTACGGCTTACATTTACTCTGCAGCTATAAAAGACCTCAGAGTACTTTCCAACAACTGAACAATGCTGACATCCGTTTTCTGTGGGTTTCAGCTATAGTAGGCTGCAGCCCACTGCTAAAACATCTGTTAAAGGAATGGGCCCATTAAAAGAACACAACGTCGCTCTAGTGTGGTGGTGCATTTTAATAGTCTCCTACTGTACTTTTCAAGCTTTTTTAGCCCCATGGAAAACCAAGCAAGCAACCTCTTGGAAGTGTTCACATGAACTTAACTTGCCCTGGGGTTCACTGTGAGTCCCTATGAAAAAATAGGGTTGATCCTCAGGTGTTCTTAGCAGTTTGCTTGGAACACATCTTGCAAGATTCCAGTTTTATCTAGTGTGCAGAGAGGTGAGAGAGGGATTGGGTTTTGGTGGATTTTTGATAGAAGGCTTAAAAGAGATTCACACTTTCCTCTCTTGTTCATCGCTTAACTGTCAGGACGGTGGTGCCAGATTGTCATGGCAGGACAACTGCTCTGAACTAGCTTTTCACCTCGGGGTTGGTAGAGTTGTGTGATATTTTGCAAAGCCACCATAGCCTCTATATCATGCTTCCTTCTCTACTTGTGTTTAAAGAGGTGGTTGTAAGTGAAATGCTTGCGTATTCTACTGCAAACCATCATGTTTTCACAAGCATTTACAGATTTGAGTCACAGCTTTCCCATATCTGGCAGCAAATACTGATTTGAGAATGGAAGAGATATCACTCCCTTGATCAAATTACAATTTTTAATTTGTACATTGCTCCAGCTGGAAGTTACTCATTTTCCCAGCACAGCCGTGCTTTTCTATCCAGAAAAACACTTCCACACATACAGTAAAGGTGAACAGAAGCTGGAGGAGTTGTACTTTTGGTTTATTATTATTTTGCTTATTAAACAGAAGTGTGGACATCATTCTGGTTTTTAATGGTGAGGAAGAACTGTGAAATCTAAAATCTAGAAGTTTAGAATATGTGTGACTCCACATCATTGTGATATGGTGCTGAGCACCTAAAACTTCCTTGGAAGGTAGAAACCAAGAACCTTGGGTGTTTGTACAATCAAATCATTTCAGAGCTTTTGAACCAAATTCAGCCTCTAACTACACACCTAAGATCTTATACAACTGGAAGTTCAAATGAAGGCATATTGTGTTGCTTATATTATTGTAGCTAGTCGGATACCATAGCTTAAGTGTCCCAGTTCTCTTTTGGTATTTAACAAATCCCTTGGGTACTTGATCTGATGCACAGAGTTCATAGGATGTCTAAAGTAAAAAATTACTTACCCTACCATGTGTTTCCTGCAGTGGGAAGACCATGAAAAGGGATTAATTCAGCAGCAGCGTTTTGTCGCTACTTTCCCTAGGGAATCTGAATTTGTTTCAAAGAGTTGATTAAGATCAGTGGCCAGGCTCAGACACAGGTAGAGATTTTTTATAGGCCTGGTACAGCTCCTCCCTTTGTGGGTGATGATGGTACATCACTTGGTAATTCCTAGGTTCAAGCTATGGGCACAAAGGAGTGGTTTGACTTAGGCTCAGGTCAGGCCTTCCACAGTTGGAGATGATGGCTGCTTGCAGTTGGGACTTTTCAACAAACTGCTAGTCCAACCCTTGCTGTCAGGGAAGTGGGACTGAAAACATCATGCCCTTGGCATATGCCTGATGGTGCAAGTTGTGATTTGGTGTCACTGGGAGAGGCAGCACCATGGAACTCAAAGCTCCTCATGTGCAGGAACCTTTATTAAAACAATGAGTCCAGGGAATAGTGTTGCATGTGCCTGTGTAAACAGTCTGTAAGTCCAATTGTAATGAGACATTCCTGATGTGACTTCTGAGCTCCTGGATCCCAGACAGGCGAAGTGATCCTAGGCTACACCTCTACTCCTTCACTGGAGGCAGTGGGGTAGAGCATGGATCACTGATGGTGTGTTGCTGAGCCCTTGTCGTCAAAGACACATGACTGGAAGAAACATCTGCAGATGTCTGGGTTGTAGAGAAGTTAACAGAGGGAGTGATTTAGGCCACCAAATGTGGATAGTTTATTGTGGCCCTGTTGTAACTTTTCTTATATCATTACGGATTTTATGTCTTCCACTGACTGCACAGTCCTGGGGCCTGCCTTCTGACTTTGATTTATTTTTCTAGTTAAGTCATTGTTCATCATTATAAACTGAGATTATTTTCTGTGTAAATTTGACAGAGAAGCGTTCTTGAACTTGCACACATTTTTTATTTTAAAAAAGCAGCAGAACTCTCTTTGCCTTCCTATAATTATGATACTTAGCAATTATAACTCTTTAACCTTTGGTCTTCACAGCATTCTTGTCAGATTAGTACAGGGAGAGGCTGCCCTTGAACCACCCCACCAGCCATGGGCTTTGAAAGGATATTTAAACCTGGATCCAGACACAATCCTGTCTGGACACCAGGAAGCAAGTTCAGAAACGTGCTAGGGAAGCAAGGCCATGCAGTCATCAGATGCAGAAGTAATATTTTTGTTATTGCTACTCTTGAAATCCTAAAGGAGTAAAACTTGATTTGTAACCCTGTTAAAGGGGAAAGAAAGAGGCCTGCTAGTTGACCTTGGCAGATGTCAGATGAAGGAACATGATGGACTCTTAGGAAAACCTGGAAGATCACTTGGGCTGTCTGAAAGAAGATGGGCAGGCCTTCCTCGCCACACAAAATTTGGCATGAAGAGAGGAGCAGGTACAACTGAGTAGCTTAGGAGTTGTTTCACCTGGCCTTTGGAGCATTTCAAAGGGACAGGTACACGCAGGTTGTATCTGCTCCAGTTCTTCACATTTTGAAGGGTATGAGGATGGTCGCTGCATGGGGCTAGAGTATCAGGATGCTTTTCAGGGGGGAAGAAGACATGTAGTGCTTGAAGACCAGATCCAGGAATCCTTTCCTGGAGAGGCTGAGACCTCAAGTTTTGCCATTTCCATTTTGTCACAGCTTGCAGAGTAATCCTTTCTCTTATAATTTCTATTTTCTTCTACTTTATTCTAATGTAATGATAGACTTCTAGCAAAAGCAAAACCTGGTATTTCTTAGGTGGAAAAGAACTGTCCAAAAGCTGGCTTAGATATACAAGTATTTAATTGTCTTTCACATTTTTCTATTTATGCTGCTAAACAGTGCTTTGCTTACCACTCAATTCGCATCTTTCTCCTGGTTTACAATGTATATTTTTCTGCCAACCCCAAAAGCTCCTTACCCTTTGTTGCCACTTATTTAATAGTCCTTGTGTATATATTCGTATCTCTCTTCTCACTCACCCACCTCCTTCCTTTTCCCTTCCCTTTGCTAACCACATGTAAATTCATAGTTCTTACTATGTAAGGTTAAGGAAACCCAGTTGTATTTGTCTCAAAATTTGAGGTTTACTGAAAAGGGGCAGGAGGGGAAACTAGATTGCAGTGAGTCATCTGTCTTGGCTCCTTGAGAGTTGGAACAAACTTCAAAGGAAGTCTCAACTCGGGGGCAGTTGCACAGATGAATCCCAAACCTTTGTACGTCCTTCCCTTTCCTCCTCCTCTCTCCTCATGAAGTGCTGAACAGATTTGGCAATTTCAGTGAAGCACGTCTGTGCAGTTTTTTAAAATCCATTACATAAGTTTGTTAGTTTAAGACTCTTTTTCGACATATGAGCCTAAAATGGCTTTGATTTAAAAATGGAACTTGGCAGGGAATTTGTTCATATGGTAAGATTTTTTTTTTTAAGTTTAGTTTCGTTTATAATATGTTTAATCATTTTTGGTGTTTTCAAAACAAATGGTGAAATATGGTTTTTTCCTTCTATTTTTGGCTACACTCCTCTGAAAGGCCTTACTTCTCCCTTGTGTGTTTAATTTGGTGCTTTAAGAAGCCTTTTTAGATAGAGGGGCCTTATGTTGCAAAATTTAGACTCAAACATCCCTGTGCAGAGGGAAAACTCAGACATAAATCCTGCTGGCCAGGACTTTGCATCTCAGGGCTCTTCTCTGACAACAAGCAGAAGGATCACTAACTGGGGCTCAGAATGTGTTCAGATATAGAAAAAAAATGGAATGCAAGGAAAAGAAAGGAGTGAAACAAGGGGGGACAGTCACACTGTTTCTATGTTCGTGATCAGTGCATCGCAATTATCTGGGTAATTATTATTTTAAGGAAAAATTTTCATAGCATGAGATGCAGCAAAGCAGACTGCTGCCAAGCAAAACTCTTTCTTGTAGCCTCTAAACAGAGGAAATCTGCATTCCCTGATTCTCTAATTCCCCTGAATTTTCTTTCAGAGGTTTTCCTTTGTGATCTCTGTAGCACATAGAATAATTCACAGAAGAGATTTCTGCTGTTCTGGTCACCCATCCTATTAAATTCTGTACAATGGAATTAGGTTCTAATTTTTTGAGTGATCTCTTAATAAACAAAGGTCCCAACTTTGTGAAGAGTGGAAAAGCAGTTTCCCCTCAAACAGCTCTTTTTAGGCCAGGACCTCAGAAGAAATGCTTTTTAAAAGAAATGCAAAGTTACCTGGGCTTCCAGTTTCATCAAGACATGTAGGAGAGTCTAGCTTGTGTTTATACCCAGACTAGATGAAAGAAAAAGCATATTGCTTTCGCAAATGATAACATCAGAGAAGAGCATCGTCAACCCAGGGAGACATCATCAACCTGTTTTTGAAAAGGAGCAGGACCTTAGAAAAAAAATCTCTACTTGTCCTTTGTGGGAAAGCCAGTTTCCATGACTGACTTAATTTAGAATAAGAAAGAGGTAGACTCTGCATGCTAAAGCAAAGATGATCCACCATAGGAGAGTATGGTAGAAGGGGAAAAAAAACACCAAATGGAAACTGCACTACATTGTGGTTAAGGCTAACATAAAAGACAGAGGGAAAAATCTTTTAGGCTCAGAGATGGGCCTCAGAAGATCAGCCAGAAACAAACATACACAAAAATAAGAAAGCAGAAGGCGTGGGTGGTTATGGGGATTAGTACTGACATATGGAGCCTATCAGCTTGAAGTTACACGTTTATATCTGACCTAGGTCACTCATGCCCCAAAGTCATTACTGTTGAACAGCTGTTGGGTGGCCTCTGTGAAATGACTTAGGGGTCTGAGCCCAGTTTCTAGTGGCAGGTGTCCACATTACACAAAATCCATCTGTATTAATTGGCCCCCTGTATCTGGCAATCTCAGCAGAAAGGCCAAGTACTAGTGGTTCACCACAGAGATTGAGTTATCCTATTTTATCTTGAGTGGCCCTTCAAGGAAGGGGCTAAAGAACTTTGGCAAAAGTATCATAGTAGAAGACAGTGCAGCCCCTCAACTGCCTGCTCTGTAATTAAACTCAGGCCACCAGTTTTCAGATCTCTCAGAGCAGCAGATTTCTTTTATACTGCATTTACTCTTGAAGTCAGCAGAAAGAAAGTATTTCATAACTGACTGTTTGCATGGTGTTGAATGTACATCCATTTGGTTTCTACTTTCGGATCATAATAATATAAACAGGAAAACTACATTTTGAATTCATTAAGTTCTTCCTCCACTGTTTATAAAAGATAAAAACTTCTCTATTTTTTTTTATAAGGATTGATTGGTGTCGTGTACATATTCGTTCACTTCTGTTTATGCAAGATAATAAGAGTATTAACATGGAGGTGGAATAATGGTGTTTATAATTCCATCACCACTGTTTATATAAGATAAAAACAGTTAAAAAAAAAAGAAAAATAGTGAGACAACATTTGCTATTATGTATATATAGTATTTTTTCCATTTCTGTTTGTGTAGAATGTGAAAGAAAAGAAAGTGTAGCACGTTGAAGAGAGTTGATTCTGTTTATATTTCCGTGCTGCTTACCTAAGAGGAATTCATTGAAAGTTGATGTAAGGAGTAACTTGGGAGAAGAGAACTGAGGTGAAAGAGAGACTGGTGGGGTTGCGCTTGATCCTTTTAGTACCTTGTAATCCTTTTCTTTATTAAGAAACATGAAAGATGTATACTGAATCTTTCTAGTGGGAATACGATAGCACCAGTGAGGCAGGGGACACATGGTGCTGTCACGCCAGCTAATACAGCAATTGCTGCCAGAGGGGTCAGAGGCTTTCTCCAGGAAGAGGACTCTGAGAGCAGAGAGGATACTACAATAGTCTGAAAAGATCTCATGAACGTTAAACCCCTTGGTATCATTGTCCGTGGACGTAGGCCAATAATTGTGTGCCTGTGTGACTCCGTTTTGTTCGGCGTCTTTGAAGTTTAATCCCAATTCCTTCAGGGAGAAAGGCTTGTAAAATGTCTGCATTTCAGAGAGGCAGAGGAATACTACCTTTGATGCAAGCTCTATTGTCAGTCATGCACAGTCCTTCTGATTCACCCCTGCTCCTACCCTGATGCACAGTCCTTCTGATTCACCCCTGCTCCTACCCTGTGCGCCACCGCAATGATAGATGAGGAAGGCTGGCAGATGTGAATATTTCCTTGGGATGAGCACGGATGCTCTGTTTCTCAGTGTCAAGCAGAAAGGCCATTTATACCTATTGAAAGAACAACCGTGTGGACATTAACGCACGTACACACAAAATGTCCATGAGTATTCGCTTACTTTTACAAATGAGTTTGCTCCGGCTGCAGTCACGCCCTACATTTGTTTGCTTTTTGCAAACATTGGAGCAGGCAGGCTTTACTCTAGTGACAGCAAACGGCCCACTTTAAAAATCATGTGCTCATATGCTTTCAGGTAGTGAACTGTCAGCTTACCTCTAGAGTGATGAGTGCTGGGAGAGATGGCTTTGCACACCTTTCTCACCTCCCTTGTGCAGGCAAAGGAATCGGCCCAGGAGTTGGCCCAACCTTCTGCAAATGGTGGTGGGCATACATATGCAACATTTACACACCTGTGAAACTGGCAAGAGAAAACCAAACTGCCCTAGCCAGGAAGCTGTACAGTATCAATAAATCAAGCATTGCATCAAGAATGCTTTTTGTCTTCGAAAAGAACTCACTGTCTTTTATAATTCCATAGTAACATTTCTCTCCTCTCTAATCCTGAATGAATCCAAATCCCAGTGATGTCTTCATCTCTTCTTCCCTATTCTTACTTCAGCTCCAGAAATTGTCTCTACAAAGCAAACCATTTTTAGCACATACACAAGTCCATTTCTGTTAAGTGGAACCTGAAGTAAAGGTTAAATTTTAATTACATGCTTGAGTCCCATTGCATTCACATGTTTGAAGTTAAGCACAGGCTTGAGTACATGGTTTAAGGGCTCGAGGGTTTAACATTAATCCAGTCAGGAGGCAAAAACAATGCTGTGTGTCTGTGACGAGGTCTATTGCATTGCTTGATCCCACCTATGCACCCCTGCTCCAAATGTCAAGTACTTGAAGCAGACTGTATATGCTTAATGAACAGCATTGCCCAAGGTAGATTTTTTTAAAAAAATAGGGTGCCTAGAAAAAAAATTGCAGTCTGCTGGTGGACCTTCCCAAAGCTGACAAGGAAATGAATTAGCCAAGTAAATAATTCCTTGAAAAATTCTTACTGCTAATTGTGCCAACCCTTACTTACCCTTAGCGCTGATGTGGAAGTGGACTCAAAGAGTGGGGATGGATCTGTCACCAAGCTGAGAAGGAGTTTAAAAGATCTTCAATCAGAAACTTTTGTTTTTTAGATGAATATAAATTGTCACAGGTACAAAATGTCATTTCCTGAAGTGAAAGCTACTCTCATCCCTATCTCAGAGCATTCCAACATACAATAATATGTGTCTTAATTATGGTGTTTCAGCACAAAAGGCACAGAAAATTCACTTTTCAGAGTTGTATAATCAAGTTGCTCCACCTTGTTATTAGGCATGAATGGCAGTCAGTGCTCCAGGGAAGCCTAAAATTGAAAGAGCAGCGGGTGGGGAGCAGTGGGTCAGGATGGGTATACATTTAGGAGAGCTGTGTGGGGAGTCCAGAACTAGAATAGCGGGAAGTGCTGTAAATTGGATTGAACACATTGCTAGTGGACAGGGTGAAAGATTATACAGCATTTGTCTGTGTGACCGTAATGAGCTTTTTTCCCATAAAAGATTTGGGGAGAAAGTACCACGTATGAATAGGGCCCCTTTAAGAAGCACTTTTAAAAGAGCTCATTTTTTATTCCAATCATGTATATGCCTCAGCAAGACTGTAGCCAGATGCTTGTAGATCTGAAGAAAACAGCCCAATCCTTTTCTTATCATCTACCAGAGATGACAGACTTTAAAAACTCAATGGCACTTTCGATAACTTCTAACAAGAACTGGGACTTGCCTGGCTCCATTTGTCTGGTCAAGGCTGTATTTCTGCGATTTATCCCATGGAGATTTTCAGCAGAACCTTACACTTACTGTCTAAATTAATGATATTCCTTTCTTTTTGCCATGACAAAAAACACTCTGCATTATATACATTATGCTAAAGTTTTTGTCGTGGACATATTCTGTAAAAGCTTTTTCAGCTTCATCATTTTGACAAGCTGATTCCATTAAATCCTTCCCAGTGATCACTTCCTTACGGTGCAGATGGGGAAGGTTTTTTGCTTGTGCAAATTTCCCGTCTTTGAAGCTGAAAAACAGCGATCATCTGCCAGGTTACATGGTATATCTTACCACCACCTTGTCCTCACAAAGACATATTTTGAGGAAACATACCTGTTTTCCATATAGTTTTCTTAGTAAATACTCCACTCATAAGTTGAGTCTGTAACTTTTCTTGGGGGCTTCTTTAGGATGACAACATGACCTTAGCTCATAAAGCAGGTAGGTTGGTCTGTTAATGTCCATGTGCATTAAAAAGCTCTGGATACAGAAAACATTTCTCTCCTCAGTATTTTTCATCACTTCACCTGCACTGAAATGGAAATTGCTGGATGCTTTGAATAAGGAAACCCACTAGTTATTCTCGAATACATGGTTAACCTAAAGTCCTCTAGAGAAGGTTCATGGCAGTATGGTGATACCTTTGCCAGGTACCTTGTGCTGCAAGAGATACCAGAGGGGTCTGGGCAAACACATTGTCTCTGATCTTGCCATAGTGACAAGTGCTAGATGCTGATGATAAAAGCTAGACCTGATAAATGATAGAGTTGATAATGAAAGAAAAGGATTCTTAATTTTTAAATACATCCCCTCACAACTTCTGAGGAAGTGAGTTATTTTAATCTCAATTTTATGGCATGAGGAAACTAAGATTTTGTAACTAAAGCAGATAGGAGTCTTCAGGGGGGAACAAGATCCCACAAAACCCGCCTTTTTTTTCAAGGTAAGCTTTTTATCTGCCTTTGCTACAAACAAACATGGTGCAGAGATACCTCTTTGCCTCATTCTTAATGAAGCCAGTAGAATTTTTCATGCCAGCCTCAGTGATGCCACCAGACATTTTGAGTGACTGTGAGAGCAGAGTACCATTGCATACAGCCTGCTTTTGAATAAAAAGAGAAACAAAATCTATCTGAGTAGGCTAACAAGAGTATCATATGCATCTCATAGGCTTTAATTTTTTTTTTTTTTTTTTTTTTTTTTGCTTGCTTGCTAATAACTTCACTACCCTTCTTTTACCAGAGCGTTTCCACAGATACATGTATTTCTCAAGCTGACAGCTTTCTGATCCTCAAGACCAAAACTGAATAGCTGGCTATCTCAGCTTCCCTTCTTATGTGGAGTTTATCTCCCTCATTTAAAACAGCAAAAGCTCTGTCTGCGTACACAGACCATTATCCTGGTTGAGTTGTTAAAGTTAGTGTAATGCTGACTTTATTTTTTGTTACAGTTCTGAACAAAATGTTTCCTTTGAAAGGTCTCAGACCTCTATCCTCCCAACTCCTAATCACAGTAATAACTAACCTCAAGGAGTCATTAGTGAAGACTCAAACAATATCCTGTAACAAGTCAGCTATGAAGAAATTGGCATAGTTTATCTCTTTGATTCATATTCTTGTGAAAATAATAGGTTGCAAAATAAAGCTAACATTGCTCTCATGCTATACAGTATCCCTTGGATCCAAGTCTTTCCTCCCCACCCACTTGTCTCCCAATGCAACATTGAATATAGCTCTGCAATTGCTTCCAAGACAGGGTCCATCTATACAAGTGACATGTTCTTAAACTGTAAAGCCAATTTATTGTGCTGCTTCTTACACTGACTCACCTATAAACCTCTTTTTGATTGCTCTCACTTGTTGCATTTTTAGATGAGCTAGGAAAACAGTATGTTTATTTTCAAATCCAACCTGTAAAGAATGGTTTACTTTTCTGAAGTGAACAGATGCAGTGAACTATGTAAACTGGGTTTGGATAAGTTCTTGGAATTCTTTGCTTCTGATTTTGTTTTGTCAAATGGACACATGCTTTGCAGGAAGGCTGATAAATAACCTGAACTCTGCCTCATCACTAAGAGACTTGTAAACTCTCTGTGTCTGCTGTTTGGTTTGGCTTCAGCAATCAAAGGGATCAGCTTTTCTTCATTGAAAAGAGTATGCAGGTGGCTTTTCAGGTTTCTTTAGGGATTTGATGTGGTTCAGGCTCTAAACTGAGCATCAAAACATGCCAGTTCATTTCACAGTTCTGCTTTAGTATTGATCAGCTTCAAGATCAGTTTAGTTTTCTTTTTTCATTGCATAAAATGAGAATAAGGACAATTTCCCCTATAAAGCAAAAGATAACATTCAACTCATTGACGTGTTTTTCTTATTAGTGAATAAAAATCTCAAGACTATGCATATTGAACTCTAGAGTTTCAAGGATGTATTGGATGTATTAGCATTAAAACTTAGAGTTAGGGACAAGATCCTATAAAACAGCATCAGATTTGATGTTAAGAGGGATCAGGTTCAGTGATGAGACTTCATCCTTGACTCTTCATCCCATCTCCATCTAAAAGAAAATGTGTCACAAAACTAACAGCGTGCTATACAGTACACTCTTCCCATACCAAATATAAAACAGAGAGTATTGTTCCCAGAAGCAGTTTTAGTGGATCTTTATGAAGTAGTTTTGATTTATTTTAATAGGTGTAGAGTGAGAAAGAATAAATCCCCAAATATTGATTTTTAGAAAAAAAAGTTGGTTCTCTTTCTGCAAAACAGAAAAAGCACATATTTAGTCTGTCTTTGTAGATGTTGAGGGCTTAATACTTCATACAGTGGTGCAGCTGCATAACCCTGGTGACTTCAAGAGATCTGCAGAGGTTTAAAGGCAAGTGAACTACTTTTGAAATCCTTTTAGTCTTGTTCCAACTCTAGCATACAGTCACAAGAACACAGTTCATGTTTGAAACAGTACAAATTGTAAAAAACAGAGCACAAACCATATGATACCTTACCTTCAAGGATTTGCTGCTCTTGTGTATGATACCTGCCAGCTTAGCATTTCTATATATGTCTTCTTATTGTCACGTGGTTTCTTTACTAAATAGGCAGTCAGGAAAATATCCTGACATTTTCTTTAAATGATTGTGATTATAAATTTGACTTCCTTATACTTTTCCATAATGATCTCACTGACTCCTGATTTAACAGACACCCTCAGATTCAAGTGCTAAACCACCTGGCTCCCACCAAAGAAAGCAAGCTGGATTTTTCAAGCCCAGTGCACCCTCTTCTCCTGGCCTCATGGTACTTACAAACTCAGTCATTGCCCTTTAGTACTGATCTCCAGTGCCATCAAGGAAACATGATATATCGGACTACTTATGTCCCAAATCAAATGTTATTCAGATGTTAAAATGAAAGAAATATTATGGAGAGTCAGCGTGTCTCAGTTTGGAAATAAATTACACAATCTGTGCTGGAGTGTCATGGCTCTTGGGACCACAGAGGATCCAAAGATACCATTTGGAGAAGTGATCACAACACCACTAGATTTATCAGAACATATTAGAGGAACATCAATATACACAAAAAGTAATAATTAACAATAGAAAGCTTTCAAACAATAACTCATTTTTCAGGGTCACTGCCTTACATCAGTAACCTATTTGTATGTATCACTAGATTTTATAACAATTCTCTCATTAATAGTAGACAAACTTCACTAATTTCTATTATGAATATGGATGCATATAGTTCTGGCACTGAGGCTGCAAACTTCCAAGCAAGGAAGCAGCGTTGCTGCTTATCTAGCTTGCAGTAAGGAGAACATGACTTGACACAGCTGTGGTGTAAGTAAACTGGTTTAACTTGTGAGCTTCCAGCTCAGCCACGCTGTCAGTACACAGAATTCACCTCCAAGCCTGAGCAGAGCTGCAACCTATTTTTCAGGGTATGATCCTGATCCCAACAGAATATAGGTATATTTTATGTATATTTAAGTAGATATGTTTTCTTTTTTCTTCTATTTCAAGTTTTGAAGCTGTAGGTTCCAAGTGCAAAGAAAAACCAACACAAAATATTTTATAAAATGAAAATTCCCAAACTGTTTATGAACCACAAAGCCAGTTCTTCCGGTCAGCATTTGTCTACCTTTTTCCTTCTTTTCCAAGAGTGAACAGGGAACAGGCTGTAAGCTGGATGGGGACAACCCAGTCACCTTGCATCCACCATCTTTTCCAGGGCCAGTTTTGCTCCTTTACTATCTGTTGATGGGAACGCACATGATCACGCAGGGAGGAAGGGGCATCAGGGATGTTGGAAGGTGACAGACAGGAGCAGGCAGATGTTGCCACCAGAGTGGGAACCTACAGTACAGCCCCATTGGGCAGTCAGAAGTGGGCAGTACAAGTTCTTTTGTCCATGGCCACCTCTTTCCAAGTATTCTCTTTCCCATAATTAATCCCCCCAGCACCCAAGAAGCCTCCTTGTCCATGCCCACCTCCAAGGACGAGGTGGACAGCAGGGCAATGGCAGTGCCATGGCACTGGGAAGGGGGGTGGTAGGCACCTTCCCTCTGCCAGTAGGGTGGGCTGCATTATCATGATAAGGTGAGCAGGAACATCCTGCTTTGACATATACTTACAAATTCCTCAGACATCATCACTGGTTAGGGTTACTGAGAGTAACACCACTTCAGGCTATCTTTAAGTCAAGATGCAAGGTGAAAATGCTACGTTTAGATTAAAAACAAGAACATATTTAACTTTTCCTCAGACAGACTTTTTGCTGGTTTTGCTCTTGCCCTCAGCCACTTAAAGTAACTGCTGGTGAAGCTGCTGCTTCCAGACAGGGTTCCTGCTCTTCTTCTAACAATGTTTTCCTCGGAGGTGATTTGTGTGGAGACTTTTTTTTGACTGAAGCTCTTCTTAGGGAGCTGGAGACCTCTCATGGATGTTAATTAGAGTTAATTTTGCAGATACACGAGATTCCTTTTCTTATTTCATCTATTTCATTGCTTTCACTAAGAAAAGCTTGTGGGGCTCGGTTTGGGCTGAGTTACTTGTGGAATGAGTCAGCTCCTCGACTTGATGTCTTTGAATCAGCTTACTTATACATGAAAGTCCAAATTTTGATTGGATTAATTTCTTTTGTCTTATCAAAACATAGTATTATACAGCCTTTCTGGCAAGCAGTGTGTGCTGAAAAATCTATTCAATCAAGATTTTTTTATTTTCTAGTTAAGGGGCTGAGTAGCTCCTGGTTTATAAAGACTCCTTTTCCCTGTACATGTTTCATAATTCGAAGAAGACCAGGCTATCATTTTAGCTATTCTAATTACAACAACAAAAAAAGGTCTCCTTTTACTACACTTCCTGTTCGAAGGTTAACAATAATACTAAATAGTTACGTATATACTAATTAAAGAAAATAAAAGCTATGGCTATATAATTCTTTATGATAAAAAAATTATCTTCAGAATTTATAATAAAATAAACTGCAAGGTTTTCTGTATTCAGGTTTGAGAGAGGAAAAAGTTTTGTGTTATCTTTTGAGGACTGTAGCTTCTAAACAAACTCTCCCTTTGGAAAATGAGTGATGGAAACATTATTAATAAATTTTTGTTTCAAAATTGTTCTCAAGTCATCACTGCATTCTTCACAGAACTACAGGCTGGATTTTTATTTCATAAAAATGAGCATGTGCACTGGTAGGCGAGTAGCTGTTTTTAAAATTCTTTAATGGTACATAACCAAAATACACATGTACGTGTGTTCAAACATATACAGACATACCTTAATTCTAATGGGTGTACAAAATTTGTCATTTTTTTCAAAGATAATTTTTTGCATTATCCAATATCATAGACTAGATTTGATACATGACCCTTGAATTGGCCCTCAATTTGAAGTATCCTTTCCCATTTCTGCTTTCTCCTTCACTGCAATAAGCTGTCAGTTGTAAAACCACCTCTTCAGTTCATCCCTTTCCTAGCACTAACTCAACAGAGTGATGTGCATTTCCCCTCTCACTGGTGAGAGCAGCCAGCCCTTCTCTTCTAGTCTTGTATGGACGAATGAATTCACACAGACAAGGGCCACTCCAGGGAGCCATCCCACTTCTAGTAGCTGAAGATGCAGGGAAATAAAGGAAACCTTCCCCATAGCCCTTTGGTAAGGTTGATTTCAAAGGGATCAGGACCTGGCCTCTGCTGAGGTCAGGATTTGCAGAAGCACAATTCTCTGGTGAGCCATTCGGACCATTTCTGTGCTGTGAGACACTGAGGAGGTGTCATTATCAGTCCCCAAGCAGACACAGTTGTGTGGTGAGGTTTTTTAATACAGGTGACAGTGAAATTCCAGATATTTTTGCTGCTAAAGGAGGTGTTCACCTCAAGTAACATGACCACAGTGAAAGAAAAAGGGAAAATGAGAACCTGAAGATTATATTCCTCTATATGTTGCCATGTCACTTTTGCTGATGGGGCTTCTTAACCCAGCCTGTGACATCTGTGGCTAAGGTGTTGTCATATTTCTGATATGCTAACATAACATTTGACTGCCTTCCTTTGCATTCTTGTAATTAACTCCTAGTATTAAAGCAGTTTCCATTTCTGAATTCCTCAGCAAGCTGATTGAAAGGCTATTTAATTGCATAGCATTGCCAAGAAGCATGTTAAGTGATTGCTGTCTGTAGTAAGAGTTAATGTGAAAGTAATAGGGAATATCACAGGGACTAAGATTTTGCTGGCCATTAGCAGAGGTGACTTCAAAAAGCAAATGGTAATTAGTATAGGTTCCACTGAACCAAGTCTCCATCTGCTGCTAGTCACTGAATTTTGAGATGTTTTCAAATGAAAGATTTGCATGTATTTTCCTGCATTCTCCATGGAAAGGACATTTAGAGGGAAAAGGGTATAAATCAACAAATAACAACGTAACCTGCAGAAATATAAATCTATGTAGATTAATCCATGTTTCCTAAATTGCATACTAGATTGTAATTCAATCAAAGGGTTGGGGTCTTGTGACGTTTATGAACATTTATGGATAGTAGGAGCACTTAGATTAAATGTCAAACCTGGTATTCAGTGTAGAGTCACGTATTACTGTTGTTCATTAATATATAAAAACAACAATAATATCCACTGAAATCCTCAATTTAATTTTGCTGTAATCTGTCTCTGCTGTGTCAGAGATGCAGTGCAGCCTCTCTGCCCCCTCAGACCGTTCACAGGGCTCCAGAGGGCTTCACAGAGTCTCCTCTGTCACTCTGTTCCCCCAGCATGGCACAGGCTCCATTTGGCCCCTTCTGAATGGAGGAGTTACTCAGCAAATTATTTTCTTCATCTACCCCTGGGATTAAATTGTCATTTAGATACCTAGCAGGTGTTGTGCATCCAGAAACAGAGGGGTGACTATTACTTATAGCAGAGATTATATATGATATATTATATATGATAAAGCTGTGCTCATTTTTGGTTCTATATTGGTAAAGGGTGAAAATGTTTTGAGGCAAAAGCAGTCAGTTTAGGATTATCTGTATCCATTGCCATTTCTCCTGCTTAAAGCAGTTCATAATCTGCCTGCTTCTTTCCAGTCTAGAGGCTGGAGGCATAACATCTCTCATCTTGGTAGTGCATGACATCATTCAGATCCTAAATCACTTTGCAGAAATCTAGCAGAATCACTGTCCCAATTTACTGCTAGGAAAATGGTACTTGAAGCAAGATTACTCAAAAATTAGTGAATCAATTGTAAGAAGCAACTGAATGCATATTGCAAAAATTACTTTGGCACCTAATGTTAATTTAATTGAAAGTAAGTAGCACTTGAGATAACAAAGGTAAAATATTCTCAAGTCTTCTGGTGCTTTACAGCCAAAATTTCACTGACTTCCAATGGACTTCGACATGAATGCTGAAGTCACCTTCAAAAATTGTCATTAGCCTCCTAAATCGATTACCTGCTTATAGAATGTAACTCATCTGACTGGATATCACCATCTTAACTCCCCATAAACAGAAATTCTTCCGTGTTCAAGGAACCTTATTCTCATTAAACTTGAAGGCAGGTAGATTCCTAAAGATCCTTAAATTTTAACTCTCTTGTCTCTTAGGTTTTGTGCTTTAAATGAAATTTATTCCCATATCAAAGATAGAGAAAGTGGACAGAATCTAGCCACAATGAAACAAGGGCAGATTTAAGATTAGCCTCTGGCTATCCTGTCTGATGGCAAAACAGCTTCCAAGTAATAATGATTAATTAACAGTAGGAATTCAATATGAAAAAGATCAGTGGGTTCTCTTTGTCCGCCCCACTAAATAGAGCCATACCAGGTTGAAAATGAGTGACATAATTAGAGATAGGTAATCATTCCCTTACAACACAGAGATGTGGGGAAAGCAGTTAGCTTTCTTAGTCTTCATTTTTTATGGTACTGTATAATAGTATCTTGAAGAAATCTACTGTGTTAATCTACTGTAATTAGGTTAAATATGTCTCTAGTGACAAACAGCACCATATGATAAAAAAAAGTTTCACCCCAGCATTTTAATGTTTCAAGTTCTGCTTACCATTTTAATTAAATCAGCATGATTGCACAGTGCAGCAAGAACAGAATTTGCCCCACTTCTCTCCTGCATACGTGTTCTGCAGTTATCTAATCTGGAATGAATCATAGTTTACTCAGATCTTGTTCTTCCAATACTTTACATGAAAAGTTTTGTTTTCATGTATGCTCTTTTGAACAAAACTGGTAATCAAGTGTCCAGACCAATTGCGATCATTAGAAAAAAATTGTTTCAGTTTTGGTGTTTTGCCAGGTTCTAGTTTGCAGCTTCCACTATATTGTTCCTAATTAAAATTATCCTACAGTTTTCATTAGGTGCAATGGTCTTCTTCATTTCTTATACCAAATTTAATGGTAATGTTAGTATAAGTCATTACTCAACACCTCCAGAGTCTCAGGACATGATTTATGGAATTCTTTGGCATCCCAGTCATCAAAGCTGCTTGACACTTTCCCATAACTGAACTTGTTTTATGTTGCTTATAACACAGCCAAAATCTAACCATTCAGCCTAAATTTTTTCATTCTGTACATGTTTTTTTGGCTTTTTTACTTTGTTTTTGTTTTGTGTTTTATTTTGTTGTGTTTGGTTTTTTTTTTAACTCTGGGGCTCCAAGACACATTATTTAGCTTAGATGTCTTTTCTCAGGTTCTTCCGTGGTATGCTCACTCTCTCCCGTCTGCCCCAAACTCTGAAAGGAGTACTACCCAGTCACCAGCTTATAATAGTCCCTCACATATAGTGTCTTTCACATTAATCTATAGGCCTCGTGACTAAATCTTCAGGAGCAATGTTAAAGTAAAATACAGGATACATGCTTAGCAAATAATTTTTTTCCACCAAGAGAACTTCCCTGTTATAGTTCATCAAAATAATCGATTCTTCAAAGTAAGATAACCTGCTCTCCACTGTCCTGATCTTGCCCTTCCCTTCATCTTATGGAACTTCAGCTTTTCAGTCTGGGCAGAATCTGTAAGGTCTTGTATCTCATGCAAATCATCCTTATGTGCAGGAGCAGTCAGCTTCTTTAAAGAGAAATATGCTCTTAAACAGGGCCTCTCTGAGTGGTCTATCCAAAGACATGCTTATAGCATCTTGTTTGCTGCCCTGTTATTTATGATGGTGCCTGCTTTTCACTTTTTTTTTTTTTACTTTTTTTTACTCTTTTTTACTGTATTTCTTCCACCTGTCTTTCTGGACAAACCACTAGATATACACATATGCTTCCTCTCACACTCTACTGTACCAGTTCAATAATTGTCACAAAAAATAACTGTATCTCTGGACAGATTCTCTGTCTGCCTTTCTTCATCTCCTGTGACAACTCCTCACTTTTCCTTCACTATCTCAACTTAGTTTAGTATTTTCCTGAATATTTTTAATCAATTTGTGGAATGATGGACCTCATCTCTCCATGTAACTGGGTAAGAAACAGTAGGTGAGGGCCTTGTCTTGACTGAAGTACAGTGATCCCATGGTCTTTGTGCACCATGCTGCTGGTGCCCTGATAGCAATCTTTTGGAAAACGCTGTCTGGTCTGACTACCTGAATTTTTTACAGCATGGTGAAGGCATGTGATTTGTAGGAGTGATTTGTAGGTTTGAAAATTTGGGGGTACTCTGCCTTTGATTTCTGTGTCCAACAGGAGCTGTACCTTCTTGTTACAGTTCAGAGTATCAGGCTTTGATTGATTTTGTTTATTACTTCATTCCAGGTTATTATGATTTGGAAAATGTGTTGGCAATAAAGCTTATATACTCCATATTAGACATGGGAAACTAGATCTGTAGTCTACCAAAAGTTTGTGATCCTTCAGCCATTCCACTTTGATGCAGCCATTTTTTTTTCCTTAGGGGTCTCAGGGTAACAAATCTGTCAAGTTCAAAAGATACTGTGTTGACAGAAGGAACTAAGACAACACAATTTTTTATGTGCAGCTATCAGCCGTAATGTAAGCAGCCTCAGCCCTAATAATATGCCTAACCCCTCTTCTGTGAAGGTCAGGATCAAGCAGGCGAGTTCTGTTTCAGAGGCCTGTATCATCTGGCATGACTGCTAAGAAGGATGCCATTCAAATCTGGCAGTGTTTTTGTGATAAGAGCATTTGTCCATGGGAGCCACAAGCCTATTTCACGGAGGCTGTTGAACAGCCACCAGAGGATATTTAGTCTCTGCTGGCTTGGAATTATCCCAGGACTAAATGACTCCTCAGCCATCACCATTTTTCTCAGCTACATAGTTTTGGGGTCAGGTAATTACAAAACTTTCAAGATTTATACAGTTTGTGAATTTAAAACACTTCTTTTTTTTTCTCTTTCCTGTGGGAACTGCTTACCATCTGTGAGTCTTCTCGATCTCTGTTTTATAGTTGTGTCATTTAGAATGTTTTATTGCCACCTAATTTCCATTTTTCTTTCTCCCTTTTCTTCCTAGATCACTCACAACGAGTTTGCGGCCTTCCTCTGAAGGAACCTTTCCTGTCTCTTGTGTGAGTAGTTATAACAAACATTTTACACTTTTCGTAGATGTGAATTCTGCTTTTTGTTCAAGTTCCATCCAAGTCAGCCCAGAGCCCTTTTAAACTTCTCTGGTGTTCCCTCTGGCCACAAGACTCAGCACTGAGCTCTTACTCTAAAGTGACAGTCTGGGATTTTAATGCAATCTCAGCTCATGGGACTTGGACTTAGTTCTGTGATCTTGTGAGACTGATTGACCTGGAACTTATATGTGCATTTCTGGATGACAATATGGAAATTTTTTGTTATAGATGAGGATATATATGTTGTGGTGGGCATTATGCTGTTGAGCTCCAATTCAGAGTAAAGCATGCAGTATTCCATGATGCTCAAGCATGAACCAAAGTACAGTCAACTAGCATTTCAGCCTGTCCTTGCTGAAATCTGAACTTCACAGCATGGGACCCTTCCTTACCCAGTCCTTTGTGCTGTCCTAGTACTGACGTGCTCTTCTTATCTGGGTAGATTCAATATTCTGTATTCTTGTTGACATTTAACAATATCAGGATTAAAATCTGTTGGTTGTTTCTTTGGAAAATGGTCTGTAGTGCTCTTTTGATATCTGAGGGTTCTTTTGTTGCCTGATTTCATTCGAGTTTGGCTGTTGCTGTATAAGTTGTCAACTCAGTGACTTTCTTAATTGAGAAAAATGTATTAATCTGTATTAACCCAGATAATTGTGTTTTTTAAGATCTAGAACAGGAAGAATTAAAATTTTCATGGTTTAATTTTCCTCTCTTGGGGAGATAGGGAATGTAACTTAGGGAGAGATTGTTTTCATTTGGTTTTTAGTTTTGCCAGGTTCTGACATGTGATGGTTTTGCATATTTGGAAAAAAGGTTTGCATTTTGCTAGAATTCCTTCATACATATTTGGCAGTGAAATCTAGTGGGTTTTAGTCAATGATGCCTCTTGTTGTGAAATAAAGGGAAATACAGTACTGCCACTTGAAAATTTTTACTATAGTTAAGACAGACCAAAGTTTTCCAAATGCCCACCAGCCTTTTAAATCAATGTTTTGGGATGTTCAGTTTGGAACTATTTAGTGAAAATTAAAAATGATGAGGACTTTTAAATTTAGGTTTAGAATTCCATGTCCAAATGTGCCTGGACTTTGTGTTACTTTAGATCTCAATTTTGTAATTTAAATTCATGTTTCCTACCCATTCAGAGAGGAAAGTAGATGACTGTTAAACTGCTGCCTGAAATTAAAAAAAAAACCCCAAAACACAAATACATAGCACAGTAATAAAAATAGTTCTTTCATATTTGGGAGTGGAATTAAATGTAGGGATTTATGTTTAAGTTGTATTTTGATTGCTGGGATTTCTTCAAAGGAATGCTAAAGTGCAAATGGACAGTCATAATTTTTTCAGGTGCATGGCGGAAGGAGGTTTCTTTTACTGATAGGAGACTTAAAATATGTGACTTTTAACATTTGAAGTTAAAACACTACTTCTGCAGTGCAGAAAGAAATGGCACACCTTCTTCTCCCCTACCCTTTGGGCAGGAGCACAAGATATGCTGCAGGGACTGCGAAAGGTGGTATGACAATGCCAGCTACCAAGGAGATGTATTTGAGGTGACCTATCATGCCTCTGGTGTTCCCATATTTCTTTCTTTTCCCCTTTGCCTTTCATGATGAGGTGTCCCAAATCTGTAATTTACAACCTGCTGTTCCAGTTTTGCTCTGATATATTTGCTACAAATAAGCAGTAGTCTATGCGCATGCATAGCTCCCCGTGGCAGTGTCAGACCCGTGAGATGAGGCGAGGGGAGGCCCTCACAGAATGCAACATGGCTTACGTCTAATGTGACATTTATTTGACTCAGAAAGGCAATTGATTAAAGTCCCATCAGACCTTTGCCATCATGTATTATGTATTTATCCAGCAGGGGCGGTTCATAACAGCCCCTGACAAATCCTATTATTTTTGTTGCAGAACTTCATAGTATTGATAAAAAATGTTAATGACGCTCGGGGACGTGAAGCGCGTACCACTTATGTTAACGCTTCCTTCAGCAGTGGCAAAATCACTTATGTCTGTGGCAGGAGCTGTGTGCCTTCATTTGCACAGACACCATTTATCATTATTCTACCTCTGGAGTGTGAGGTGATGTAGGTGGAAGCAACAAGCTGGCTTCCTGGTAGGTAGGCAGAGAGAAACCCATTGCTGAGATCCCCCGTCTACAGCACTTTGCTTAGCGACCGGGCATAAGTCATTTCCCATCTGTCTGCCTTTGTTTGTTAACTTGTAAAATTAGAGTCAGACACTTTCTTGCTTCTTTAAGTCAGGCTTCTTCCACAGCTGGGAGTTGCTTTGTGCTACTCCATTCCCAACTTAGCGGGCTTCACAGGAGCCTCGCTTTATTTCATACATGTGTGTAAAGTTTGTGTTGTTCATCCTGGTCCTCTCCTTTCTCTCTGGAAGATAGGTTCCTCAGGCCACTGATCCTCTGAATTCTTTTGCTAACAGAAAAAGTAGAATAGGGACAATTTTGCAACAGAAGCTGTGAGTGTTATCTGTCAAGCATGTTTCTGATCTGGAGATAATAATTGTTTGTTGTGTCCTCTGCCACAGTACCCAACCCTGGGCTCTCTTCTCATATCCCTATCCACAACTTGCTGGTGATTCAGGAGTCTTCCTCCTCCTCCAGGTTAAAGACTTATCTCTCTGAGTGTGTGGCATTAAGGTTTTGGAGGTAAAAGGATTTCATGGATCTTTTCTCAAAACAATATTCCCCCGTAAGAAAAATACAAATCATCTCTGTTCTTGAATGTCACCAGGAGTTAGAGAGAAGCAAGTAGATTCTTTGTAAAAAAAAAACCTTCTCAAGGAAGAATCTTCCAAGCAATCTTGAGCCTTCCTATGGTGTTATCAACAGTATGTAACAATATCAACAATAATAATGTATTTTACAGTAGGAAAGGCAGTTACAGTAGGATAAATAGCTACAGCAGGATAGCTTTACTTCCAGAGCACTGTCCATTCAGATGGAAACCATACAATATTAAAGAGTTATCTGCTGTTAGCTTTGGTAAGTGCAAATCAGAAATGCATGAAAGTGATCCAGATACAAGGAAGTTGCAAGACATGTTAACCTAATTCCGTGAACAGCTGTCTATTTCCTTGAAACAGTTTTCTGATGTAAGTGGGTTGTACTGAACTCCAGCATCATTCCTGTTAGATTCAGCATTGGTTCTAATTCTGGTTATTTAACATTCTTTTTTTTAAAAAAAAAAAAAAAAATGGGGGGGAAAAAAGTAACATTTATTCTTCAGCTTCATGGAGACATATTTAGTCAAGTAATGATGACCTAAGGGAAGCTGAGCAGCATCTAACTGATCTCATCATAGTTATGAGAATCATTCATCATATGGTCAGTGATTTGTGTGTCAAAAGACCCCCAGCAGTGTTCCAGCCTGCCAGTTACCAGCTTTTGAGAATGTGTATTCACTTCTGCAGACATGATGATGCTTGAATAGTTTTTGATATGTGTATGTGTCCCCCTGCTGTTGTTGGTACTTGTTCACCACCAAACTGTCATCTGTTAGAACTCTGAACCATCATTGTGAAATAACTAATTAGCAGTGTCTGAATCCCTTTATTTGGTTAGCGTGCTTAGAACTGTTTTGCAGATGAGGAAGAACAGCACTCACTGCTACATCAGGGAGGAGGCATCTTTTCTCTTCTCTGGTTTCATAAGAAACTCTCCATTACTTCAGAGAAGGATAATAACCTCCAGGTCAAGCTTATACATGAATCAAAAATGAACATTTGCAAAATGCCAGAAAAAGTCTAGATATAATAAGCCTTATGTTTACAATAGCTTTCAAGAGTTAGCATTTTTAAAGAATTATCATATTTAATGTAATAACTACACATGCAAATTATCCTGAAGAATTAGTGATTATGAAAATAAGGAGTGGTTGCAAGGGAATGGTCACATACACAGCAATTTGAGACAGGAAAAGAATGGTAGTTGCCCAGCTTTTGTGTGTCTCCTGAAGGAAACGAATATTCCAAAAAGCGAGAACAACATGGACATGCCCTTAATTTGGAATTTCCAAAGGAGGGGAAATGAAATAGTGAAACAGGATAGAAATAGCAGTAGAGCAGAAATTCTGCTCTGATGTGTTTATAGAAATAAGGCTGTATAACTGGGAATGCATCCTGCGATGAATGTTCTTGAACAAGTGCCACAAATTTATAAGCTTGCTTTTTTATTTGAAGAAATAACCAGCAATAGATTTACATGTGAAAAAAATACCTTCTTTACAAAAAAATCTGATGAGCTTCATGGTTTTATTCTAAAACATCTTTAACAAAAATAGAGGTAATATGCAGAAAGGCATAGAAGTTGCCAGGTTTAAAAAAAAAAAAAAAAAAAGGCAAAATTTTATTCTAGTTTTTCATTCAAGAATTAGTTTGAGTGTCAATGTTGAAATTATTTACCAAATAATAATGTCTGCACATAGCTGTGAAGGTGATGTGTGGATTACAAGAGAGACATGTATGCAGCCTGTTTTCTAATTGCAGTACCTACAAGATATTCACTGAAGTTGTTTGAGATTGATTGGCCAGGCTGACAGCTCAAAATGTCACACCTTTCTGCCCTTATGCTTACTAAAGATCTTTTTGTTGTGTTTATTTTTTATCTTATTATCTTTATACTATGTATTGAATGCAAGGGGTTTTTTTAAAAAGGTAGCAGATTACAGTGGGGGGGGGGAAATAAATAAAAAGGACTTTAAACTAGACAGCTCTGGGAGGGTAATATATTGGATTTAGCTAGAAAAAAAATGGACCGAAAGAAAATGAAACTTTTGTACCCAACACTGGTATGGTTTAATATATTTGTATGGAAAAGCCCATCTTGCTGAATCAGTAGCAGCAGTTCCTACAACATTTTAAGAATCAACCATGAAAATACTAAGACAGTCCAGTTTGTTAGGCCTGAAATCACTGCACAAAATGACACGACTACAGAGTGTAGCTGAGGTTTTCTGAATATTCCCTGTGCAGTTACGGTAAATTATCTTCCAACTTTGGCAAGCACATTGCTGTTCTACTGTTATATCACTGTATGTCTCTTTTTCTGAAATGTATTATCAATTGTTCTCCTTATGCAGAAATCCTTTTTGATGCACTTTGCTTTAACAGCATGTTGTGTACCTGTCTCCGTAAAACAGAGACATCAGATGTAAGATGAAAACAGTACTAAGAGCAAATAGTGCTTGGGGAAGTGGTTGCTCTAAAACTCGATGTCCAGAAATAGGTGGCTTCCCAAGAGTGACCTCTTGATCGAAAGATCACAAATTTCACTATTGAAACAGAGACATAAATATGAACGCTCATGGAGGTCTAAATGCCAAACTGGCTCTCCATGTTAATACTCAGCGTCCTACATGTAGGACACTATGATTGAAAATGAGCTTGTACGAGCCTCTTCTTCTTCTCTCTACCTCTGCCACTTCAAAGGGAAAGGAAAGCTCTATACCATCTAGTTTAGCTGTGTGCCATTGCACAGGTGTACCTGTCAAAACATATGGCTCAGACAATGCTCTGTGAAGGCTGTTCTACCTCTTGACAGGAATGGGATCTTTTAGGTGCAGAATATTCACTATATATTAAGAAGTAGAGTTTTCTTCCTCTGAAGTTCTTGTTCACTGCTACTTCTTTCCCTCAATTTGGAAAACACCATGCTGAATATGATTTGAAATTTCAACCTTCCCAGGTAGTATTTTCACTCTATATGTTTGCATGCCCAAAATATTAGATTTTTGCATACCACCAAAAGCAAATGCTTTTGGCTTTCAATAGTTCTCGCTTTCTCCCATTCCTTTATATTGGCTTTTATGTTTAATAGAATAGCTGTATCAGTTTACTGAATGATGTTTTCTAATGTTTTAGCTTCTTTGGCATATGCTAAACAGCTTGATTTTTCAAAGACAAAATTGAAATCCCAAATTCAAATAGCATACATTTTAAAGGTATTTATGCTTCACCCAAGCACCAAAGTAAGGATCAGTTGAAATATTTGAATTTGGATGTGTGTTTAAACTCCATATTTATCTGTGTTCACTTATCCGGGATGTCTGTAAAAGGGATTAATTGAATTTCACTTTTGCAGTAAATCCACTCTTACATAAAAGACAAAAATTAATGTGTTACATTCTGGATGCTCTGCAATATGCACTGAAGGTTGTGAAGGAAACCTACTATGACTGATCGCCATATAACCAATCCCAAAGAATGATGTGTTTCAGAAACTGTTTTTCAATTTTTGCACTTAATAAATCCTTGAAGTTTTAGTTTTTAGTTCAGATTCCTTGCTGTGACTGTCCATGGATTTAACTTACGCCACAAAAGACTAAAACAAAAATGCAGCTTTTCTTTTCTTTCAGTGGAACTGCATAGAAAGGTAACAGTTTTAGTCATTGAATTACCTGTAGACCGAGGCATGCCTCAGGGAGGATTGTCAGATATCCTATTTTTTTTCTTAACTTTTTGACAATATGCTGTCAGATTATTTCTTTTGGAGCGTGCAAATTAATCTCACATTGATTCCTTCTGCTATGGCTTTCTGTGGCACCGTCTTCACCTTCCATCCTAGCATGACTGTGTGTTGATGCATGTCATCCTGGTACATACAGCATGCCAGTGCAACATCTTTGTCTTGCTAGTGGTGAGCCTGGCTTGTCCTATAGAAGACATTCAGAAAATGTCGTAATCTGAATGGATGAAGAAAAGCATGGAACATGTTTCAGGGAGAAGCAACATTTTTGTAAGTTCTTCTGTTTACCGAGTTATTTGTCCTCCACATCTTATTTCAGCCCCATTTTGTTGGAGACAAGGTCCAGCATTCAGGTGAGTTCCAAGGCATTCAGCAAGCATATTTGTGGATGAATGGGCATCCTG
Organism: Calypte anna; assembly: GCF_003957555.1. NCBI lineage: Eukaryota > Metazoa > Chordata > Aves > Apodiformes > Trochilidae > Calypte > Calypte anna. The sequence continues at coordinate 81,683,938 of NC_044244.1, forward strand.
TTCTGTGAAAAAGAATATTTTAAAAGCACAAAAGTGAACTAGATATTTAATTCAATCATACAAGCAAACAGCTGAGACAGTAGTAGCATCTTTGAACTTCCTAAAGGACAGAATCATAGAAGTAATACAGAAACATTACAGGTGAATGAGGTCTGAATATTGTTAATGAACAATTTATTGCAGTTGATTGATCATTTTATGTCTGCTAAGCATACTCCCAATTTTCCTACTCTATCCTCCCTTCCTTTCAGGGGGCCTCATAAAGAAATGTTACCCACTTCATCTAAATCTTATTAGCTAGAAAACATTATTTAGTTTAACTACAGTATTGTGGAAATATAGCCTTCACCTTGCCCAGTAATTCTTTTTTCACCACTGCTCTATCTCCCCCTTCAGATAAGCGTTTGCTCACCTTTCAGTCCTTGTGCAACTCTTCTTAATTAATAATATATGTTGTGATACTGAATCAAATGCTGTATTGATAGATTAAATATACTGTATTTCTGTTGTCTGGATAATCAGTTACCTTATCACAGAAAGTTATCAGATTAGTCTACTACATCTACCATTGCCAAACTCACATTGTATTTTATCCTTCTTCCCATTTACCTACGTGTCTCTTTCATTATTTTTTACTTTCAGCATTTACTACACTCATGCTATTCAAGCTCTTGATGTTACATCCACATCAAATAGGTGTAAGCGAGATCAGAATCAGTTTCAATGCACTGTATCACAGTTTTGCAAAAGCCTATTCATTCTCATGCTTGCAAAGTGTAAAGTTCTCATCAGACAGACAAATAAAATACCGTTTATTATTTTTCATTGTCATTATAGCAGAGGGCAGGTGAGCTGATTCAGAGCCTTGGCTGGCGAATGTTCATGATGATTTGCAAAAGGATTTCTAGAGATAGAATCGGAGACATCTACCTGCACGTGAGAGTGGGCACTTGCATTAGCAAAACCTTAATGTATGTATCAGTAATGAAAATCTTAATTAAGAATGCTACATCATTGTCCATGAATGCTCTTTCTTTCTCTGTGTTAAGTCCTTTGTGTATTGCAGCATCTACCTGGTCCAGACAGAGCCCTTGATGAGTGTGTCTGGCAGATCTTCTTTTGATTATTAACAGCTTGCAAATGGAAAACTCTTACTCTTCTTTTGTCTCAACACTGAGGCTAAGAATAGTAGAGAATATAGCATAATTTACAGCTTGTTTGGATTTTTTTCTATTGCTTTTTCCACTTCATTATTATACTGATGGGTTTCAAAATCCAGTATCATTGATTAGAACTGAATTATGTATCTTAGAGTTGATGAAATGTGCAGACACCTATTTACCCAGTAGTATACCTTTCCTTTAGAAACAATAAACTTGCCTGGGCCATGTTCTGTATGCACAAAAAGTAGGTAATGGGATATGAATACCAAGATTCTAATCTCCGTAAGCTCAGGAAATTCAGAGTAAAGGTTCCCACAACAATCTTACCTCTGCCCCTCACTTACAGTAAGGTATCTTACTGTATGTTCCCTGTTACCAAAGCAGATCATCCAGACAGAAGGCAGTGTGATGGGCAGGAACTGCTGAGGTTTTCCCTTGTGACTGGATTCTAGTGACATTTTGTTTGATGAGTATGGCCTATTTATTTGGTGTGGCTGGAAGCACATTCAGAAAACCTCTCAAAGGAATGGACATACAGCTGGGTTCTAGCTGCACTAATAGTAGCAGAGATAGTGTAAGGTAAGGAAGAGTATATGCACATTTCTTTTTGTGAAAGCCCAGAAGAGTTGTATCTTGTGCTTTCAGATGAGTTAGATTGTCTTCCCTATCATACTGCTGACATGGATAGTTTCTATGGGCTCACACCTGCATGGTAGGAGGATATGTCCCAGGAAAGGCAAGGGCAGGAGATTCTTCTATTTTCTTTGGATGAGAAACAGCTTTGGAGCCTCTTCTTGTCTGTACGAGTCAATGCAGTTGAGCCCTTTATAGAAATCTACACATGCAGTGACTTGGCTTCTGAAGAAATGTTGCATCTTTAGAGTTCCTACAGCTTAACAGAAGAGCTCTTGCTGAGACCAGTGGTCCATCCAAAGCATAACAGCCACATGTGCTTTTATGCCACCATATAAAAAAATAATTCTGAGAATAAATCCCATATAATCCAGTAATCACACTACAGTTCCCATTCCAGTCACTTAAACCCAACACTTACTCCACTAATGCATTACAACCTTAAATACTTCAGATTAAATGAAGTGTTTAAATTAAGTAAATGTCTGACTTGTATCTGCTTGGTGTCATGTCAATGCATTTCCACCTAGGCAGAATAGAAGTTAGGATTCATCTCCAGTCTGATTGGATACCATTCTATGCCAAAATACAAAGATACAAATAATTAAAACAAAAAGCATGTGATGCCAAATGGAATTTAGAATCTTCATGGAAAGCTATGGCCATTTCAGTGAAGCATCATGTGTTGTGGGCAAGGGAGTAAGATATCAATGTCTTTGTCCCACCTAAAGTTCCAGTTTCATGTTTTTTAGAGATTATGGACTAGCAGTTGAAGTGTGATCTTGAAAGCAGACCACACCACCTACATGTTTTCTGACCTTTTTGCCAGCTATTAGCCCACCGATTGTTAAAACTCAGGGTAATTAGCCTGGGCTTGGGGAGGGCAGCCTTGGGCCACTGACCAGCAACCAGGGCTGAAGAGAGTGTGGGTCCAGCCCTTGCCAGTGTCTCCATGTGCATGCAGCCAAGCTGGCTCTTGTGAGCACACCAGGTTAGAGCTTTACCTCTGCTCCTCAGGAGTGCATATGCAGAATGCATATGCAGATCTGAGCCTATGAACAGCATCCCCCTGTCCCTCCCTCTTACAGCTTGGTCACATATAGCAAAAAAAGTGTCTTTTTTCCTTTGTGATATTTTTTTTTTTACCGGTCATTTACACAATTGCCTACAGTTAGAAAACTGTATCTCACTACCTGATAGAATCTTTAAGAAAATAAAGATATTGTAATATGGTAATAACCTTGGTATTTCAAAACCAATTCAAACGTAGCACTGCTGCTACTTCTCTTTCAGGACTATGTACGTGTCAAGTTTGATGTTTTAAAACAAAGCTGTGTTATAATTATACATGTGTGCTTAAGAAAAAAAGGCTTATGGAAAACTTAACAGCTGGAAACTGTTTTTTATATACTTGGATGACTCAAAAACAGCTGAATGCGTTTTTGCAAAATGTCATTTCTGGATTAAGAGAAGGCATGAGAAATATCTGCTGAAAAGGTAACAGTTTCAGGAAGGTATAAACAAATATAGACAGATTATTTAATTAATCGACTTCCACTGTACAGTCATTAATGTGACGCTATAAAAAACAAACAAACAACAACTTTTATATAGTTTTTCAAATATTTCAAAGTTCTCTACTAGACTTTAAGGAAATAAGCTTTGTAGCTGTGAGTCAATCTAATATTAATATTTATATTTCACTGGAATATCAACTATTCAAACAGGAAAACAAAGACATAGAGAAAGCTACAGGGCATGCCAGACTTTACACAGAAAGAGAAAATGACCACATTTAGCACCCACGCCTTTGGATCACTCAGCCTGTGCAGCATGGCTGCAGTTCTGTTTAATATCTTTACTGATGATTTAGATGAGGGGATTGAGTCCACCATCAGCAAATTTGCAGATGACACTAAGATGGGGGGAAGTGTGGATCAACTGGAAGGCAGGAGGGCTCTGCAGAGGGACCTGGACAGACTGGAGAGTTGGGATGATTCCAATGAGATGAGGTTCAACAAGGCCAAGTGCCGGGTCCTGCACTTTGGCCACAACAACCCCATGCAGCGCTACAGGCTGGGCACAGAGTGGCTGGAGAGCAGCCAGGCAGAGAGGGACCTTGGAGTCTGGATTGACAGGAAGCCTAACATGAGACAGCAGTGTACCCAGGTAGCCAAGAAGGCCAATGGCATCCTGGCCTGTATCAGGAACAGCATGGCCAGCAGGTCCAAGGAAGTGATTCTGCCCCTGTACTCAGTGCTGGTGAGGCCACACCTCGAGTACTGTGTCCAGTTCTGGGCCCCTCAGTTTAGGAAGGATATCGAGGTCCTGGAGCAGGTCCAAAGGAGGGCAACCAGGCTGGTGAAGGGACTCGAGCACAGACCTTATGAGGAGAGGCTGAGGGAACTGGGGCTGTTCAGCCTGGAGAAGAGGAGGCTCAGGGGAGACCTCATCACTCTCTACAACACCCTGAAAGGAGGGTGTAGCCAGGGGGGGTTGGGCTCTTTTGCCAGGCAACTCTCAGCAAGACAAGAGGGCATGGTCTTAAGTTGTGCCAGGGTAGGTTTAGGTTGGACATTAGAAAGAATTTCTTTACTGAGAGGGTGATCAGGCATTGGAATGGGCTGCCCAGGGAAGTAGTGGATTCTCCATCCCTGGAGATATTTAAAAAGAGACTGGATGTGGCACTCAGTGCCATGGTCTGGTAACTGCAGTGGTAGTGGATCAAGGGTTGGACTTGATGATCTCTGAGGTCCCTTCCAACCCAGCCAATTCTATGATTCTGTGATTCTACGGCAGCTCTCTTGGGCTCCCAGCTCGTCTCCCAAATCAAGCACACTTGGCTTGCAGGTGAAGAGCCTCAATTTTCTCACACACTGGGCTCAGGTACCCAGCTCCATCCATTCTGTCTCCCCATTCCTGAAGGAAAAGTCTTTCAAATTCTGCCTGCTGTGATTGTGAAGTCTGACTATATTCCAGCATCGCCCCCAGTTACTATCATGTATACACTCCTCCTTCTCCCCCAGCTCTCCTGAGGGCTGTCAAGGTGAGAGAGCTGTCACCAGGGACCTATTCTGGGGTGTGATTCAGGGCACGGTCCAATCTATAAATCGGTAACAATCATTTTACTGTTTGAAACCTCAGTTAGTGAATAAATATGATTTTACTGCTGCTTAGTTTGGATGTTGAGCTGTATTAGAGGAAACTGCTCTTCTTTCATACAGAATTTTGTTTCAGGGTGGTGTGTGTGAAAAATAACACAAATAGGAGTATTTTTGGATGATCATACTGAACAGTCAGCAAGAAGAAAAGTACAGTATGGTGAAGGGAAATCTGTTTGTAGTAAAAGCAATATGAGCTTGTGGTTTGCTAATGGGACCAAGACGTGAATTTTCACTTTAACCCTAGCCGTAAAACTCTCTCTGATGCTGAAGAAATCACTCGATCTCCTGTCATTGCATCTTGATTTCTTCCTCTCTATATTAGTGGCAATCATGGCCCAGTTCACCATAATACTGTTCTTCTTGAAGTCCTGTTATTATCAGGGTTTTCTAGAGATGCTTTTCGAACCTTACAAGCCCACTCCTTGTCAACGTTCAGCATGTCATTGTCTCACTTTCCCAATCAAGTGGGCTTTTATGGCTTTCACTCCTTTTCAGCTCAGCAGAACCACCAATGCTGGGAGGGAGAGCAAGACCCAGTGCTGCCTTGTGTGTTATACAGGAGATTTGCAGTAGCAACCTCAGGTTAAGAATTCAGTGCTGGTATTTCAGTAGGACATAAATATCAGTTCATTTTCCAAGCACAGCTGATCTGAGCTCTTTAAGAAATGGTAATCAAAAAACCAGCTTGTAGGTTTTGCAGGCACATTTGCAGTAGCTCCAGATTTAGTTAGATTTAATCTGTACACCAAAACTATGGATTCACATGAAGAAAAACACTGGATTTTAGCCATCTAGGATCATGTAACTCCACAAATCCCCTCAGCACAGCAGGGTGCCGTCGATCTTTTCTCAGCTTTTCGAAAGCTTTGGCTGTGTGCCCTGTGTATTGACCATCTTGCTCATGAAGGGCCTCAGTTTTGTTTTCCCTTTATCATTTCCCCTGGAGGTGTCCAGTGTTGCCAGTGGTTCTCAGAAAAAGCTGTCCTTGTAATCCTGGTGAAGCCAGAATCACAGCCTGATCCAGCCTTTAACTGGCCATTACAAGGAAATGATACACTTCTCATTTTGCTAGCAGCGTCATTTCCACAGCTTTGCAAACAATTTTCTGATCCAAAACTTGTCCTCTATTGTGTTTAAGTACTTTGTAGTTCTTATACCTAAAAAATTCAAATGCCAAGCAGTGTTGTTATGCATCTGTCTTCTGTATGTATATATTGTATGCACCAGAAAGCATACAATATTTCAGGGGTCTTTTTATCAGAGCTCATCAGTTCTTGCTTTCTTGATTCATCTAGATTATAGGATTTTTAAGTATTTGTTGACTAGAGGATGATATGTTGAGATGACTGGATAGAGAAAAGCAGACAGGAATTAATAGAAAGCAGAAGTCAGTGAGTTGGGTAGTCTATTGGATCTAAAACCTTCCCTGGACAGAGGTTACATCCTGCAAGGCCCAGGGCAGTTTGAATATAACAGAGTTGCTGGCCAGCAAACTCTGCTTTCCTGCTAACTATAGTGAGCAGAACTTACTAAAAAAACTCAAAACAGACCTTTAAATACAATTGTATTTCAAATCTGATTGAAGTAGGAGAAACAAACTAAAACCTAGTAAGCAGTCTTAGGGAGAAAGTACTTTCCATTATAGTCCATGCAAGAATTGGCATAATTTAAATAGCACAGGTGCATATAGGAGGCATTGAGGAAGAAACAGAAACTTTGCAGCATCCTCTTTGCTGGCTCTCCACTCCAGCAGGCTTTTGTTCTTCAGTGTAACTGCATTTGCAGGAGTGCATCTTGAGCTGTCGCAGGTTTTGGCTAAGAGGTTTCAAGCTTTGTCACTGAAAAAAGTATGGAGAGAAAACAATGAAAATGTTTGTTTTCTTGCCCAATTGAAACAGCAAAACTGGTTGTCTGTTTTGGCATGAGAAGCAAGGCAGAAATTAGAGTCTTTCTTTTTAAACAAAATAACTATTTTACAACCCACTTTGCACAAATGGAGCCATGGAGGTAGGCAGGATGGGCTGTGGGAGAATCAGGCTGCAAGAAGAGATAATGACATCTCGCAGATCTTTAACAAAAGGATGACCCTTTGGTACTATATATGAAGAAAATTTTGTTGAGTTTGCTTGGCAGGGTTGTGCTACCTATGTATATGTGGCCCATCTGCATGTACATTCTATTTGTGAACCTTTCCCTCAGCCCCTTTATAGTTTGCCCAGGGATTTAGCAGAGTTTTGCAATCCCAGAGAAGTCTGGCTTGTCAGATGTAGCATTAAATTAAATTGTTTTGTATTGCAAGTGGATTGGTGAGAGGATCAAAGTCTTGGTATAAAATAAAAGGAGTTATTTGACTTCCGTGTGCTGAAATGTTTCTATTTCCCTAAGTTTTTTTTCATTAGTATAATTACCTTAAGCTTTTGAGTTCTCCAGTAGTGAGCAAAATATTGTACCAAAACAGTTATTAAAGAGAGGATTGCCTCTTAGGTTATGGTGAGAAGGGAGGTGTGTTATTTGTATGAGGGGGTCTCAGAAATAGCATTTTTTTAGGGTTGATCACCATTTCATTTTAAAATCACAGAGACATGCACCTAGACAGCATGCTACATCTGATAACTCTGGCTTAGCCTGAAAAGCCTTTGGTCATCTCAAAATTTGGCAGATTGTTTCTCAGCTCAGGAAGTAGTTCTGGTTTACAAATTTAAAAGCCAAAATCTGTTTTAGTGTTTCTTAAATGTCAAAACAATCCTCTGGCCTTGAAAATTACTTTCTCTGTATACTTTTTGTGCTTTTAAGTAGAAAACAGGCATTTTTCTTAGTAAAATATTGTAGCCTGTTAGTCATCAAATCTGAGACTTTAGAGAAGGAAGGGTGACGTTAACTTATCTTTTCTTTCCCTTTCCCAGTGCAAGAACAGACATCATTCATATCAGTGGCAGCTGGAGGAAAAAAAGACTTGATAACCTTTAACTATGCTTCCAGTTTATTTCCATAATGCATACTGTATCTTTTTAACTGCTCACTTAGCTCTACAGTGTTTCAGGCCTCATAATAATAGGAAGAAAAGTTTCTCTGCTGTGTATCAGAAGTGATCTCCAGTGCCTTGATTTTGGTCTGTCCCCATCTAAGCACCGCAGGAAGGTAACAGCTGTATTTATTGCATCTGACCAATGGCACATTTCTGTAACCCCCAGTGATCATTCCTGACCCTTCATATGATCAGTTGAACTTATATATGACATTTGAGCAGCCCATTCAGCTTACACATCTCCAGTGTTCTCCTCTGTAAAGTCCTTTAGCCCCTTCTAAATGTTTGGTAGTTTTCCCTCCTCTTGCTTCATCCCTTCTCCATGAACCTCTTCTCGCTCTTGCTTTTCCTTTTTAGAAAGCAGCCATCTGCATGGTGCCCCTGTTTTCAGCAGAACAGAGTCAGCTTGGGGGGGTTCTCACTGTAAATGAGAAGTGGTACAGGAGGGAGTGATCAGAAGCCTTTCTCCCTCCCCTGACAGCAGAGCACAGCACATCCTTCTTGTTCCCAGGTGCCGCTGCCCTCCCTGCACAAATGTATCTTCAGATTCTTTTAGTTCTGATGCAATGAACCTCAGAACTTCTTATGGTGTGAACTCTGGGCCTCTTCTGCCTCAGTTATCCATGGTATCTAATTTTATTTCATTCTCCAGGACTTCCCACTGGAGGGGTTGTAATTGCTGTATCGTTTTTAAGTAATTAACTTTTCCAGGATTTCAGTGAAATAGGGAGATCATATTTTCAGCACTTCACTGAAGAGGAAACTGAGGCACAGGATGAGTAATTTCTTTGATTTAACAGAACCCCTGAGCACAAATTTCTTTTAATTTAAGGTTCTTTTTAAGGTATTTTTTGAAAACTCATTTGAAATGTCTGCCTCAAGTAGTCTACTGACTATCTTAAAAACAGCTGCATGGTCTTTATAGCATTCAATTTATTAGGTACCATTTTTATATAGATATGGGGAAACTGAGGAATTGCATTTGCTTGCGACCTGAGAGCACATGTTCACAGAGTTAAGCAGCTTTCTTTTGTGGTTATATTTCTTCCTTCCTTTCTCTCCATAGTTGATAATTTAAAAGATAGAACAAGGCTTTTTGGAGAAGAGATTAAATTTGCAGGTGTTGGCTGCAGTGTTCTGAGGTAATGGTTATTCAGCCAGTTTACAATGTAGCATTATCAATTATTAAGTATATTAAAAAGTTTAAAAATAATACCTGTTCAGTGATATGCCAGCTTAATATAGAGAAAACACCTACTACTGGTCTGTAGTTAAATTATTTAATCTAGTGTTCAAACCAGTTTTGACAATGAGCTATTTCTATCACTGAAAATAATTAATTGTTCAAACCCATAGGGCTAAATCCAGCAGTGACCTAGATGATATGAGAGCATTACATGTCGGACACAAGAGTGTGGGAAAGTGAGTAACAAAATAATATATGTTGCCCTGATTCTCTCTGATCCCAGCCAGGATCATGAGCTTTTTGCTAGTAGAGGTTTTTGTTCTGCTGGCTTTGCCCCCCCCCACTTCCTTCCTCCAGCATTTGAGTTGCAGTACTTTTATAATCATCTTACAAGGAAAGTTGGTAGAGGTTTGCATTTTCTTTGCCCTTTATCCACTTACACCCATTCTGTGACGTGGAACAGGGCTTGGGCTGTGACTCATTCCAGTGAAGAGCTTCGCTGGGTAGCGATGACCCTCAGACCCAGGAGGAGAGCTACCTGCCAGAGCACTCCTGGTGACCTGTGTTGAATTGCTATTGATTCACCCTGATATAAAAGCAGATCTCAGGCCAGTAGACCTTGATAATAAAGTGTTTCCAGCATCCCATTTCAGGAAAGCAAGTCCCTTTGAAGAAAAATAAATTAAAAAAAAAATAAATCTCTCTCCTTCCCCAAACGCCTCCAGAAAACAACGTGGGGGAAAGGAGGAGAAGAGCAAATATTCATTAGGGATTTTTATTTTCCATCTTCTGGGAGAAAAAAAAATCCCCCTGCAAATCAAAACAAGATGGAGCCCTGGAGCCCCACCTGCTGACTTGAGGAAACTGAGAGAAGAAAGGGAAGATGCCTGGTCCTGTGCCAAGCATTCAGCACTGGGCTTGTAGCACTGTGATGTGGCACTTAAAGCTCTAGGGGACCTGGAGCCAGCATTACAAATGCAACAAAAACTCTCATGAAAACGAGCCTCTTAACAGCATGTCGAGCTGGTCTTCGATGGCCTCAGGAAACCCCCCTGGCTAGACAGGGCCTTTTGATCCACTACATTGCTCTGACTCAAAGAGAAATCACACATAACCTCCTTGACCAGAAACTGAGCCTGCACGCAGTCTGCAGGGTAGGACTTTGCAATTTCCTTGGTTTTGGCTAATCTTTTCCCACCTCCCATCCTAGACAGGTCTGCCCTACCTTTCTTTGCTGTCTCACAGAAGGTGGGGCACAACACTGCAAGCATGCGGCCTGTCCTCCATCATCAGGCTTCCCGCCATCCTTCCTTTATGGTCAGATTCTTAGCTGATGTAAACTGGCCTAGGGCCATTGATTTGAGTGTAGATTTTCACTGGTTGAATGCTTTGCCCTTTGGTTACAAGAGAACTACTAATTTTTAATAGCATCATGACTGGCAGTACTTGTTTTCAGGCTCAAGACCATCTACAAGCAAATGCTTGTGTATTAATTACAACAAAGAGCAAATCTACTTGACATTTGATTTTGTTTTTCTTGTTTCCTTGCAAGCTTGAAAATGAGCTCCTTTTGCCAAAAAAAAAAAAAAAAAAAAAAAATCTAAATGCATTTCACACCTTTTTTTTTTCTTAAACTTGAAATAGACCCCTTGAAAAAACTGACATGTTAAACACCAGCAAGAAAATTATTATTTGGACATATGGCTCCTCTTCCTGAACTTTGCAGAGAGGTTAGATAACGCTCTTTCACATCCTAAAGACGAGACTCCTGCTACGTTACTAACATATTCTTATGTAATAATCCAGCACTGATAGTACTTTTTCCAGTCCCAGTAATATAAAAGTCATTTTTATGGTTTGGTCAGTTATGACAGATTTTTTTTTCAAAGATTATCTCCTAATTTGTTCTTTTTTATTAATCTGTCCTGAAGTAGAATACAGAATAGAGTAGAATAATACATGAAAATACCATGTGGCTCTATCTTTCAGCAAGAGTTTGCATTGTATGGATTGGTTCTATTAAATATTGCATGATTAATAAAAAAGTAGAAACAAATTTTAAAACCCTACTCTTAACAAAGCCAGGTTCATTTGAACCTGTCCATTTACTTTTCAGCTATTTCATAAAGTGAAAAAATTGTGAGAATAAAAATAAAGGTGTTGAACCATCAGAGATAATGAAATCTTACAGAATTATTGTCGTTGTCACAACTGATGCTAGTAGTAATGTCAGGTCTGCAAGTACTTACAGAATGGATACTCAGATAGGTGAGCTGTCCAGGAAAAAGCAATGCACCATGGTGAAAACATTGGAAGTTTTGGAGTGTTAGAATGAAACTATGGAACTTTTCCATAAACGAATTTGTTTTCTGAAGACCCACATCAGTCAAGCTAATGGCTCAAGGTCCAGGACTCCTCCAGTGCATGGGGTAGCATATGAGTCTGTTCCCTTCCAGGTCTCCCTTGTCACTCTCTTAGTCATCAGGCTCTAGCATCAGCCTCTTTCTCCAACTTCGAACTAGATAGAGTTTCTGTGCTGGACCAAATAAATTTCTTTAATACTACTGTCATTTAAAAATATGCTTACCACAAGTTCTTTCATGTTCAGTGACAGATCTCTGCAATGGGAAAATGAGGAATCACAGAATCCTGGAAAAAAAAATCAGGAGGAGCCTCCTTAAATTATCTGGGTCCAGCCCTCACCCCTGCTTAAAGCAGAGCCAGTGAAGATCAGGTTGTTTTTTTAAACAGATTGGTTTTGTGTGCATAGATGTCCTTCTCTGTACCCATTTTATGAGTACTTATCCATGCCACAGTAACTGTGTTTCTGAAACCTGAGTTTTTTAGAATAATTTGAATCAGCTGAAATAATTGATAAGTCAAAACTTCTGATCAGAAGCTATCCTGAAAGGAATAAATGCACAGCTATATATATACTGTACCAGACTCTTACTGTGACTGTTTCTCGCCTTTAATTGCAAGACTGCTTTTTTTGGTGACAGTGGGCTTTAGAGGCTTAAAAATGTCCCCTAGGTCATAAAATAATGGTGTAACCAAGAAATGGCATTGCCTGTGCCTAGACTGAGCCCTGTTCCTGGCCAAGAGCAAACCCCAGTTCTGCTACCTGGCATTTATCACTGCTCTGTGTTGCACACAGGATGTTCAACTAGATGGAGCAGTGGTCTAATCTGATGTGGCAGCTCCTACATTTTTATAAGTGCTTTACTTACTTGAATTAATTCTGAAAACACTCTTGTGACGTTCATCATTGTTATGATTCCCATTTTAGAGACCCTGTGTCTAATTTTTAATTATACTAATTCTTCCTTATGCTGGTGAGGTTCTTGATCTGTGAAAGGGTCTCCCAACTCAGGGAGAGGGATTGCAGAAATGTCAATGGCAAAATGAGAGTTCATTGCCCTGTAGCAATTCTCTGCTTCTCTAAGGTTAGAGAGAAATACTGGAAGATGAGTAAAAAAAGAGGCTCTGTTGATTTGTACTAGGGGCTACACAGGAGTTGCATGGCTCAAGCCTGCAAGAGATACTCTGTTGGGCAAAATGAAATTACTGAGAGTGTTGACACTTATTTCAGTGAGGCCAAAATCTCATCAAAGAAAGTGAAAGCCACCTCTGCTTCCCCTTCTTTTACTTTTCTTGGAATACATAAGCAGAAAATTGGTACGTTACCTCCCTGAAAACAAAATAAAACAGAACAAAACCCAAGCAAAAAGAAAAAAAACCCAAAAAACCCAGAATGAGAAGAAGTTAGCTTGAGGAAGGGAGAGACTGAGGCTTTTCCAAGAATGAATGGCAAGCCATTTTAAAAGTATTCATTATGTGCTGAAGCCAGAAGGATCCTCTGTCTTTCTGTATGATAAAACTACTTGTGAAATGTATTGCAAGATAATTAGGAGCAAACAGGCAGGAAAAATGAGTGATGTGCTACTCTTAATTTCCTGAGCCAGTTTTGTTCGTCACCTTGCAAGCTACAGCTGTGTCTGTGGGGAGAGTGGAAGTGGAGATCAACCCCATGTGTGTCTTCTTTCATCACAGCTTCACACAGCCCAAGGACATGATGGACAATCATATCTGCTGCAGAAAAGAGACAGAACTCTACACCCTCCTCTGGCTCTTTGGCTTCCCACTCTATTTATATCCAAGTCTAAGAGAGAAAGTGGTATTTGCAGAGTAGGGACCCTTGCAGCTGTCCCTGAGACAAAACTAATGTTTGGACAGAGAAGCCAGAAGCCCTCAGTGGGGTGATTCTGGTGGGAATTTCACAGTTTTGGCATGCTGAGGCTGCACAGCTCCCTAGACTGCTAGCAATACTGTTGTTATTGCTAAGGTTTTGTCCTGAATGAGGATTATTAAAAAAATGAAATTTTTACTCAGCATCAAGCCTATGGAAAGGCCTAAAGAAGCAAGACATCTTTAGATAAGAAAGAATGGAGGCAGATGCACAATACCTGTCACCTTCAAATGTGGGAAATAAGATTTGTGAATATGTGACAGGACCAAAGTTAGCAAGAGGGATATATAGCATGTTTCACGTCAGTGCTTAGAACAGAAGTGGGGCAAACATCCTCTTTAAAGTTCTTCAAATCAAAATTATAATTGTTTTCCCGTGAAAGTATGAGAGAAAATTAAGCCTCCTGACACCCCGAGTTGCTTATACATCTTTCAAAAATTGTAGAATAAAATAGAACAGAGTACAATAGGCTGAATATAACACAAGATGCTGTAATTTTAATTTTGGAGCAGAGATGCAATCTTGTAACAACAGCATGGATCATGATAGAGGGTAGAGAGTGAGGTAGAGAGTTAATGTTTTCAGTGTTTAAAAGTCACCTGAGGCCTTCAAACAAACATCCATATAAACATACAGAAAATGTATCACCTGCAAAAGTCACCCCTTCTGATCACTAACCAGTGATCAGATCTCAATAACTCGTTGTGAAAATGCACTTTCAAAATGTTAGTTTTTGACCCAGTGCAGCTGAAGAGCAAGGCAGATAGAAGTGTTGGTGTTGCACTCTTTACATCTTCCCAGCCAGATGTTTTATAGAGTTCCCCTAGGTTGCACTGTTGCTTTTCCAGTGAAGGCAAGGGGATTGCCTTGGTGCCTGTGAGGGCATGGCTCACTGTTGAGCATCTTATTGCTGGTGATAAAGTGCAAAAATGTCTCTCATAGTTCCATTTGCAATATTTTCTTTTTTTTATTATTATTAAAACAGAGTCTCTTCCACAAAATAGGCCATTGTATTTTGGATTGCCTAAGAGAAAAAAAAATGTGGAGCCCCTCTGATGCTTCCATTTACATGTTTCTATTGTCAGCAAATCTCTTGAATGGAATTGGCTTGTGAACTGTACAGTGTTAGTAAAAGGTGTTTTAGGAACAAGTCTTGGGCATTTGGTATAATTTTATTGAGAGGAGCACAGGTTATGATAAACAGTGCAATAGGAAAAGAGCTTGCTTGTTTTGAACCAGAAAATGAAATTGCTTATATGAGAGGAAATGAGGTAGGTTAGATGCAAGGCATGGTGGCTTTCTCTCCTCAGTACACAAATGTATCTGCCAAGCATAGTAGTGCAAGTCAGTAATGATTGCATACCCAAGGGGTAGATTTCTGTAGTAGGTGGACTTCCCAGTCTTTTCCTCTAATCACTTACATACTGAATGATAACCATATATTCACTCTCTCCAACATGCTGTGAAGGTTTACATCTCTGAACATAAAGCACAGACTCACAGCTGCTTATGAAGACAAGCAAATAAATCTAGAGAAATATATTTATACAACTTATCCTGAGATTACATAGTTGCATGCCATTTTTTTTCAGGTAGACAGAGCTCCTCCATTGCAAAGCAACCAAATTCCTCTCTCTGCCACCCAGATCTGTTGATTTTCCATTACTGGCAGCTCATGTGAGCTGTACTGAGTGTCACAAGTTGAGTTGAAGAATACTTTATATAGATTAAAGGAGAAAGTACTCTGCCATTTCCAGGTCCTTCCCAGGCTGCTATGGTATTGTGTCCTGCTGGCATGATGCATTTAGAAGTCAGAAAGCGAGGAGCAGTTGGTGGCTTTTCCTTCCTTAAATCCTGCCATGTGCCAGTGGCAAATCCAGGTACCGTTCTCCTGAAGATCTGTTCCAATTCTGTAGGCACTCCTTCCTGTGGAGTGAGCATCATACACCTTATCTTGAGAGCTTGCTGCAGCACTGATTGCTTTTTCCATAGCAAACAGGAAACCTTATTCAGCTGTTCAGATTGAACTTTCAATTCACGCTTCCTTGGCTAAAGCCAAAGGTACAGGCTGGTACAAGCAACGATATACAACTGGAGCAAGCAAAAGAATGTAATAAAAAGGGAGAGATCATCATCATGATAAAATCCATTATAAAATCTCAGGAGGGGAAGATGTACAATTTTTGGAGCTGCTTTTGACCTTTTACATTTAGACTCCAGGTCTGCTCTTGGTTGATATTCAGGTAGAAATCAGGAGGTCTTTGATTTGTCTAGCTTCTACTAGCAGGGGACCTACTGAGAGCAGGACTTAACATTGGTGCTTTCCACATTAAGCACTAAAGGAGATTTGGGGATCACCATACCAGGAACACATGCTAATAAAATATGTGCCACATACTAAAAACTCACCTGGGTGAAATGCTGTTCCTTCTGATATCAATGGAAATTTCCTTTTGACCAGGGGTTGCTATGGCAGCAAGCACTGGAAATGAGAACAAGGACATTTTGATATGTCTACACTGTGGATTGCAAATTATGATACCCGAGTTAGTTTTAAACAGTCTTGCAAGAAGTGGTCCAGTTAAGGCAGCCTGGAACACCACGTGGCCTAATTTACCATGCTAAGCAGCTTGCTTTCCTCTGTGCTCGGTGTGCATCCATGCCTGAGGTAGAGCAGAGGTGAAGTGGCATGTGAGGAGATGCTCACTTTAGGGCAATGGAATGAGGAACAGACTGTGACAAGGAGTAGTAGCATGTGTAGCAAGGAAGAAATAGTGTGAGAGAGAATAATCTAGAAAACAGGACAAATAGAAGTCTGTGGAGCCAACTGAATGGAGGGGATGGATGCAAAAATTAATAGTAAGAGAGGAGATGCAGGTTTGGGGGCCCAGGGACCCAGCAGTTCTTTTCTCATGGCAGTGCGCTGTGCTCTGCTCCTTGAAGTCAGGCTAGGGCTCCTGACTTTTAGCACTGCAGTTGTCAGGACACTGTCAACCCTCTGAATGAAGTATCCTCACACATTTCCAGTGGTTGATCATCTCGCAAGCACCGTTTTACTCATGCTGCTGAGGACGCTGCCGGCTGAAGTGGTGAAGTTCTGTATTACAGCTCCACAGGGGCTAACCCACCTCTGCATCAGCACACACGTGGAAAAGCATTTGGTATTTAAGTTGGTTTAAAAAAAAAAACAACACAAAACAAACTGAGGCATTATATTGAAAATGCATTACTATAATGTTACTAAGTCAAGCACTTAAAAGTTAGAAAATGCCACAGTTAATGTTGTCGTGCATGGAGCCTTACTGAGGGCTGCTTGTACCATTACCATAGCCTGTAATTACATGGCTGCACACTGTTTCTTCCACTGAACCCCAGCATCAAGGGGCCAGGTTCTCTGCATATTTCATTAGAAACTTAGCCCAGAGCTGTTTCACACCCTGCTGGATTATTAGTTTGGTACTGACCCAGGGAAGAGAAAACTCCATGCCTGTGTCACTGTGCTCTACGAAATCTCATCTGGAACAGAGCTGGGGGCTTAGATGGGACTGTATTTCTCTGAAATCTCCTTTTCTGTTCTTTGGTAGCATCTTACCTCCCATACTCCCATAATATTTCCAACTGGAGCAATTTGTATGTTGGGGTGGCTGGGGATATGACTCATAAATAGCATTTAACAGGCCACGTTAAGTTCGATGTCCCATTTGCTTCTGCAGTGTACCCCTCTCCTATTGACCCTGGTTAGTTCTTCCTGTAATCTGTGCTGAGCAAACAGGCCCCAGCAGGCTGGTAGGCAGATGGGACAGAGCCACCCAGCATGTGGTACTTCAAAAGGTGGAAAAGATCAGGAACTCACCTTTTTCCATATCACAGGGTGATGGAATGAATAATATTGATACCTCCCCTCAGCTCTCCATTAAGAGAGAAACACATAAAAACTGTTGCTAGGTTTGTCGAAAAGATGATGAAATTAATATAGAGAAATTGCCAGAGCTTCTGTCTGTCTTTTTTCCCCCCTTTTTCTTAAGCATTTGTACCCAAAATGCGAAGTCAGAGGGAAATCCCAGTACTCACTCTTGAGGGCCAGCAGTCAGCTGCATTGCAAATTTGTTCTCTACTTTCTTCCTATGCTTTTGAGCAAAGCTTGCAGGTTATCCAGGCCTATTTAAAAGTTTATATACAGCAGATATTCACAGAACTGATAAAGGGATTGCATATTTACTGCACTCCCTAAATGAAGTAGAGAGAATGTATTTAAAACACAGGAATATAGCTGCCTCGCATAAAAAATTTACACACAATCCTTGCTGAAGTTTGCTCAGGAGGGGACATCAATGCCAGTATGCCCTGAAACCCAAAGCAGGTCCCCAGAATCTGAGAAGGGAAAGTTCTGGCAAGGCAGAGGGGGTGATGTCCAAGGACCTTACATAGTGGCAGCTCCCTCTTCTACGATGTTACCTGCCACCTTTCCTCTTGTGGGGAGAGGCCTTCTGACCCACACCTTTGTAGCAGCAGACTTTGTGGAAGTGCCATAAATCTCTGCCTTGCCTGCCATGCAGCGCTGCTGCTCTGCTGGTTATCACCAGCGTTCATCCATTTGAACTGCACTTCATTTTGCAATCCAGGATAGAAGGAATAGATTGCTCTGCCACCTATTTTGGGGTATAACTTCTCCCCCCACGTTGCCTGGGACCTGTCTGTCCCAATACACAGAATTGCCTTTTAAGAGCATCTCCATCTGTATCCAGCAGGTACTTGGTTTGTCTCAGTCTGTGCAGACATCCATGGTAAAGGTGCGCTCTCAGGGCTTATGTACTTCGCAGACCGTAACATTCCAGTGATCCATCAGGAAATTTCAACTAAAGGGCAGCACAGTCTTGCTTTAACCAAATCAAAGTAGCAGGCAAACCTGCACTCCCTTCCCCACGCTGCAGGACAGGTAGTGTTTGCAGGCTGTGGGAAGGCACGGGTGTTTTATTTCGGTGAGAGCTGCGGTGAGGTGTAAAAAAGAGAGGGAAGGGATCTCCCGGCTTTTTGGAGAGGGCCTCTGTATAATGCCATTTGAATCTGTACTTTTTGTTTGGTGGTAAGTTTTAATAGTTATCCTTTGAGGATTTTCCCGGCGAGCTTATCTGAATACACCAACAGTCTTTTCTGTAATATTCGCATTTCCCCTTTGGTTCAGCCGAGCCCACTGACAGATCATTCAAATTCAATTGTTTTATGTCTAAGCCGAACAGCTAATTAAAGTAGGGATGATTAACCTGACTGGCAGTGTCGCTCTCTCTCTCTCGCTCTCTCGCTCCCTCCCTCCTCCCTCCCTCCTGTTCCAATCAGTCTTTTTCTCACACTCTCCCTCTCTCTCTCTCTCTCTGTCTTTTGCTCTATTGTGTGTGTGTGTGTGTGTGGTTTTTTTTTTTTTTTTTTTCTCTCTCCTAAACGTGGTCTGCTTGCTGATGGCAGAATGGCACTCGGAGATTTGTGCATTGTGTCTGGTTTCCTACGGGCAGGCTGACCCAGTGCCTCTAGGGACTTATCAATAGACCACTCAGAAGAGACAGAGACAGGAGAAAGGAGGAGGGGTGGGGGGGGGGGGGGGGGCAGAGAGAAAGAGAGAGGGAGAAAGAGAGAGAGAGAGAATCAATATCAAGAATAGAAGGAGCTCCGAAGCCATTTTTTTTTTTTTTTTTTTTTTTAAAGAAGTATCAGGACTTGGGAAGAGGGTGACAAAGAAGGTTTTTCAAAGAGGCAGTGGAGGAGGTTCTAATAAATTTGGAAGGAAACAGTTCCCTGTCTTGGGAAAAAAGGAGAACTCCTGGCTGATTAGCATTCACACCAGGTATGAGATGTTCCCTACCCCTTATCACTGTCGCAACCGAGATGGAAAAGAGCTTTTTTCTTTTTTCTTTTTTTTTTTTTTTTTTGCCCCCCCCCTTTTTTGTTGTTGTTTTTTTTATGTTGTTGTTTTTTCCCCTCCCTCTCCCTTCTTCCCCCCTCCCCTCCCCCCCCCGCCCCTCTTCTGCACCTCTCCTCTTTTAGGAGACGGAGCAAGCGTTTATTTTGGTACGTGGGTTGGTGGTGGTGGCAGGGGGAGCGGGAGCCGTGGGCATTCGTCTGCTGGGCGCAGGGAGAATGGAAGCAGGGCAGCGGGGAGGGAGGGGGCGGGTGGGAGAAGAGCCGGAGTGTGTTACTGTGTCTCCTCTTTGTGCACCCCTGGGGGGGTTACCCAAGTTCATTTCCAGCAGGTGGATTTAGACAGGGAGTTACTTAACGCTTGACCGCCAGTTTTTAAAAAAAAAAAAAAAAAAAAAAAAAAAAAAAAAAAAAGAAAAGAAAAAAAAAAAAAAAGGACCTGCTTCCTATGTCTATTAAAGGAAGCTCCAATTTTTTCCCTCTCTTTCCTCTCTCTCTCTCTCTCTCCCCTCTCTTCCTAACCAGACAGCGGGAGGGTTTCTGGCTCCTCGCCAGCCCAAAAGCCTCTAAGTGTTTTGCACTTGTTTCAGGGAGCCCGGGGATTTTTTTCAGCATTTTCACTAGAGAACAAAGAGTTCTTTACAAAGGAAGGGGGAGAGCGAGCTTAACGCCTGAGATATGTTTTTCTATTTTTATTAGGGTTTTTTCCCCCCTCCCCTCCTAAAAAGAGAGAGAAGCAAAGCACAGAATGTGTGGCAGCAACAAAATAGATTGAAAGGAAATCCTTTTCCCTTACCTACAAATTATAATTCGGAATTAATAAGAACAGGAATGGAAGGGGGACGAGACCAAGTGAGTTTGATATGTTGTTCTTCTCTCCCTTTTTTTAAACTCTCTCTTTAAATCCAATTTATGTTTTGCCAACTTACCTAGGCTCTTTTTTTTTCTTTTTCCCCCTCCATAAAAGTTGTACTGTAAACAGTTTCTGTTTACTTATAAAATCAAACAACAAATTCTTACTGAGGGGAAAAAAGAGAGAAATGGGGTGGTATCAGTAGAAAAGAAATAAATGAGTTGGAACAGAAATCTTTCACTTTCTGTCACTTAGAAAAAAAGTTGGTAATGGCTTGTTGAAGCTAGGATCCTAAAATACAGATGGGGCACTAACGTCTGTGTCCACGGACCCAGCTCTTCCCTGACCATCTGTCTAAAAGTCACCTCTCATTGGCAGCTCAAATGATTAGTCGGAGCTCAGGGGTTTTTTTGTTTGTTTGTTTGCTTGCTTGTTCCTCCTGCTCACTGGGACCCTTTCTCAAATGGTTCTGTTTCACCTTCTGAGTTTGGTTCTTTCATCGAGCTCCAAATTGAAGATTTCAGGATAGACCTCCTTGCACTGTAGTTGTTTTGTTCTTCAGAATGTATTTCTTATAGATACAATCTTTGTACATGGAAAAGGCACACACAACATAGAAGGAAATAATGCATCACATTTAAGGAGATGTTTAGATTGGAATCTTATTGCATATAGTGTATAACATGCAGGGTATCTTCTCTACAGTATCTCCTGTACAACGGTTAGGATGTTAGAGAGTACATGATGTTGCAAATTTAGTAGCTTTAAAAAGTCCTTTCTTTAGCCAAATTCTGCCTTTCTTCCTTTACTGATTTGTATTTTCCTAGCTCTGTCAAATTACCAATTTAAAATCTGCATCCTATAGCGATGGTACAGAAGACGAGAGAAAAAACTGAGTATTATATCCCCCCCTAAAAATCATGAGCATACGATATGTAGAAGTAGATCAAATCATTACAGAGTTACGACGCTTGTTTCTGGATGCAGGGCATTATTACTACAATACCTTGATTTTATATTCATGCTGCAGGCTTCCCTCAGAAGGGGTCGTCTGTTCCAGCTACATAGGTGTTGCACAGGTATCTGTGGCACTGTTTTTAAGCAACATCTATGTATTGTGTAAGCTTACACTGAGAATTAGTTCATTTACAACTCTTCATATGATGAAAGGGGGAAAAATCCTTACTTGGCTCTGCCTTCACTTCTTTAGGAACACCACAACCCGACAGTGGCAAAAAGTCCTGCAGGATGCAGCCTGTCGCTTACAAAAGTGAAGGGAGATCATCATATGACAAGTGAAACTGCCCATTAAAACATAGTTTTATTGTCAGAACAGTATCTAAACAAGGGGCTTGCACCCCTCCAGTTCCATTAGCTGGGGCTTTTTCCAAATCTGTGGTGGGCAAAGCTTCCCATCACAGAAACTGGGGGCGTCCTCAGGTCCCCTGCTCTAAGTTCAGGTACCTTTGCTGTGCATAACCCAGGTGCTCTGCATTTCTGTGGGTAGCAGCAAGAGCAGTGCTGGGTCAAAAGTACTTTGCAGGCTCACAGTTTAATCTGAAATGCTTCACAGAAGGGGGATGGACCCCCAAAAAGAGCTGGTCGTTCTGTTGGAAAAATAATCAATAGAAGAACTTTTGGTAAATTACAAATGCCTTTCATTAATTTTAAATCCTAACTTTTCTCATTTCTCTGTAGACTTTTTCCAAGTCCTAATGTTTTCCATGGTGACTTTTCTCATTTGCTCTCTCACTCTCCAGAAAGAAAAAAAAAATTACAGGAAAAGTAAACAAAAGAGCACAGAAATGGGACCTGGCCTTTGAAGTTTTCCATAGGATAAGCAGTCTTGGGGGTTTTTTTCTGCCTGGATATTTTTTCTTCTCCCCCTGCCTCCACAGCCCACCCCCCCATTTAAAAAAAAAAAATCTTTAAAATGCTTTTGTGAGCATTTTGTATCTGCATCCTTGGAGATGGTGTCATAAGAAGGAGGACATAACAGAGCTGAAATCTAGATTTAACACCCCCCCCTGAAGTCTCAACCAGAAGGCATCTTCCTGGGACTGTCACTTCTTCCAGAAGTAGGAAGAAAGATGATAGCTGGCTTTCGGGGACTCTTCACGGACCTGACCTGAAAGTAACACAGTCACAGTACAGGAGAAAAGAGAGAGGGGAGAAAAAAAAAATTAAAAAAGGGGAAAGAAAAGCTCTTTGAGCTGTAACACACTGGCCCTTTCTTCCTGCAGGCAATCCGCTCCAGCTCCTGGCGACGTGTCCTGCACTATCAGATATCATATGACTCTTTATTTGGACTCCCGTTAGCAGTATGGGCCTGTTAGGAGGCTGTTTGTTTTCTTTTCCTTTCATTTCCTTCTCCCCAGTTCCCCCCCTATTTTTTGTGTGCCTGAGCGAGCGTATCCCTTTTATAATCTTTCTTTTTGTGCTGAAGCTTTATAGAAAAGAAAAAAAAAAAAAAGAAAAAAACCTTCATCATTTCCCAGGGCTGATTTTAATCCTCTGCCAAAACTGAAGTTCATTGCCGAGTTGCAAAAACAAATAACACCTTTTGGGTTTATGTCTCTCCTCTACCTCTTCCTTCACCCTTCCCGTCCCTTCTCAGTGTGTCTGTACACACTCCTGTGTGTCCCTCAGTCTCTCCCACCCGTGTGGCTGAAGTTGATATACACCTGTGTCAGGCTAAGGCGAAATACAGAGCTGCCTTGCCTGCTGCTGCTCCTGCCGCCTGCGCCGTTCCTTTCCCTTCCATAAACTTTCCTCTGTTTATTTATTTATTTCGTTTGGGCACCTTCTCCACATGGAGTTTGAAAAGCTGTCAGGTAGCGATCCCTATGCTGGGCTTTTCTGCATGTAGTTGAGCAAACAGAGGAAGTTGAAGGCTGTTAAGAAAATGAAATATTTTGCTGAAGGAATAGAGGATGAAGTGTGAGGGAGAAATTAGAGTTGCTTTGTGTACGCCGCCCTTAAAAGTTTCCTGTACCAGAACACTAGTGCTTAAGAATAGGATGGAGAGAGCCAGACAGCAGCTAGTAATCAAAGATGTATAGCCAAGTAGCTTTACAGCAGCAATATTTCCAATAGCGAGCCACGTTTTAGTTAAGGGAGGTGACTTTTTTCCCTATTTGTACTGTCTTTAGCAATACATTATTTAGGTAATCCCTTCTGCAAAACTTTTTGCCTGAAAATGCAAAGTCACGTCAACAGAAGCAATAAATTGCTATCAAATGTATTAAATCGTTGCAAGAAAAAAAGACTGTCTTTCCAAAAGAGAGGTAATGTTTCATTTTGATACTTCCTATGAAATGTATTCATTTCTGTTTTTGACCTAAGGATTTATTTTGACAATTGTTAAGAAATTATTTATAAAGGTGTGTGGGAGGGAATCCTTAAAAACATTTAAAAATGAGAGAATTTGAAGGGGGGAGATTTAGCTTGTTTGGGAGGAATTTAGAGTGTTTGGGTTTTTGTTTGTTTGCTTCAGTTTTGTGCAACCTGAATTGTAATGTGCTTTGGCAAGCAAACCAGAAAATGAGCTTTTTACACAACTTTGCTCCCTCTGTAATTACCGCTGCATTTTAGTGGCATTCGGTGCTTTTTTTTCGTCTGAATTTGGTAAGATCATCAAAGCCGAAATCCTGTTTGCACTGTAGAGACACAAAGGAGTTACTGACACTTTCCGTCAGAGGTGGATGCTCTGGCCAGACAGTCCTTCCACCAACTTGCGCTGTTCAGCCGCCGGCTGTGCGCGGGCTGATTGCCACGCTCCGGGGGAAAGTGCGGGCGCGTTTTGTACACACAATTTATATGCATTTTCTGCTGATACTCCTATTAGTGTTGCTGAAGATCTATAAGTTTTAACACTTCCTCTTCGGTGTGTACTTAGGCCAGCGTACAAAAGCAGTCTTGTAAGCGAGGCAAATACAGGCTAGAGGTTTTTTTGTTTTGAATCCAGAAACAACTGTGTTTCGGCCATACCGTATGTGTCTTGAACCACATCTATGTCTCCCTGCTAGGTGGTGGAGTTTCTTATTTCTCGTGTAGCTGAGATGCCTTCCCACTGAAGTCAGTGCAGGTTTCATGAGAAAGAGTTAATGAAAAACAGAGCTAGAACGTAAGGATTTAGGTGGTCCTCTTGAATCAGTGTTGGAAACCAAACACCCCAGGATGTGTCCTTGTGCAGCACAGCATCCCTCTGTAGTGTGCAGGGTGTGTTTGATGTTGTGGAGATGCTGGAGCTGAATTGAGATGACTCCTGCAGTCTGAAACTTTATTTGTGACAGAATTTATTGTGCCTCCTCTTTCTTCAGAGAATCATTAGTATCTCTTCTTCGCTCTCGTAAGCACATTGTTTCTTTTTATTTAGTTTTTGCCAGTTTTGTCAATGATCACGGACTCTTAGACCAGAGACAACATTTTGAGGCTTCTTTAGCTTTCTTTCCTTCTTCCTCTAGCATCTTGGAACCATCTCCATTTTAATGTTTTGTGCTTAGAACCATTCATGGTCCTGAGGAAGGAATTACAGACTTTCTTGGAAGAAATTTGGTTTTGAAATAAGTGTTAGAAGCATTTAAAAGTTGTGTGCTGTTCATGCATTGTACCTGATGTTCCCTGCTATTCTACACACACTTCAGTGGTCTGAGCCATCCTTGCTGTGGGTATTTATTTATTAGGTTGTTCTGATACCTGCCTGTGAATGTAGTTAACTTTAAGATTGGTAAACAGTTCAATGGTAAAGCTGAAGTTCAAGAGCAAAGTGCGAGGTAAAAGGCTTTTCTACAGTTTTTGGCCATTTCAGTGGAGTGTTGCTCAGCATCTTTATTTAAAGAAAAAAAACATTCTCCTCAAACTTCTTTGACTGTATATCTTCAGAGTAGATTGAAATAGAATATTTCCAAGTTATTGTAAACTGAAATAATGATAAAATTTAGCTACCTCGTTAAGTAAGTACAGCAAGGAGCTGCAGAAAGCTGAAAGCCAAGCACTGCAGCTAATGTCTGAAAGTGTGGCTCTGGGCTGGGCAGAGAAGGCCAGGCTTGTTTTGTTAGCATAACTTGGACTCGGTGGAATTGCACCAAACTTGTGTTTTGACTTGGCTTGATTTCTCTGCTTTCATCTGACTTTTTTTCTAAGCCAGCCCAATCCGGATCTATTCAGCGCTCGGGAGGGTGATAGCCAAGGGACAAAACAGCTTGTCTAACACATGTCTCTTTAGTGCACCAGTGTGTGGCTTGTGGGGCCTCAGACTGGATCACCACTGTCAAGAGAAATGCGTTTTCCTGTGGCGTAATAAGTTGTCCTGCTGCTTTTAGATGTCAGAGATCCTCGGTTCAGCCCTTGGTGAAAAGGTCTGCTCTCAGAAGAGGTTTCCCTTCCATTTAACATTAAATTAGTGCATGCAGCTCATGTAAATGTGATGTGGCCGGTAGGAAGAACAAATTCTGGTTTATTTTTGCCAGGATGCATGTATTTATTCTGTCTGAACTAATGTTATGGTGAGATGATATTTCAACCTAAGCACCGATTTCAGTGGCTTACCGCTAAAAAATGAGCTGAGTTGAAATGTCAAGTAGTTGTTCCAAGCTCAGAGGTGAAGCTTATATTATTTTGGAAAGTATGAGGAAAGTCATGGTTACTTTTTTTTTTTTTTTTTCCCTTTTTCTTTTTTAATGTGTGTTGGGAAGTCACACGAAGAAAGGAGCATTTTCTGATTAACTAATTACTGAAACCCATTAATTTTTCCATTCTCATTCTATTTTTAATTTTTCGTGTTTCTTCAATACAAAATGAAAATTATAAAGAGCTAATTTCCTTAAACTAATTAGACTTACAATTTTAATCTCACAAAACCCAGGAAATTCCAAGCAATGTTTTTTTGTAACTCTGCCATGTTGCACATGCCTCTCTCCTCTTTGAAACCCTTGTATTGGCCTTCAAAAAATCCTGGGAAAACACTCAACACTTGCATGAGCCAGCCTTGACAGTCCAAACTCTCCTGAACTTCTGGCACTGTTAGGCATCCAGATCCAGATTTTGTGATTTGAGTTCATCTCTTTTGAAAATAACAACATGGAATTTCCAGACCTTTCTTTGTAAGAACCTAGGATTTTAAAATAAAAATAATTAATAAATCAGAGTGATTCTGTTTCCACTGAAGCCAGCAGAAACAGAATTCACATCTTCTGGGTAAAATTTCTCATGGCACTTCCCAGACCTTGATTTTTGCTCAGATGTCCTTTTCAGTTTTGGCCATCTGGAAAGCAGTTAGGTTAGTTTCATAGTATATTCTTCAGGCAGTCCTTTGAATAGGACTCACAAAACTCTTTGAGCTCCTAATCTCAACTACATATCCCATAAAGCCTACAGAGCTAGCGTGAGAAATAATTTTTGTTCCCTCCCCTAGAAGAGAGAGTTTAGCAATGATTTCTTTGGCTGAAGAATCAGGAAATACCAGTGAAAACTCTGTGTAGGAAGATGCCAGAGTCTTCTTCAGTGAGATCAGCTATTCATCATATGTAAATATAGGGGATTTTTTTGTTGTTTGTGACTTCTTTTTTTGTCTTTTTGAAATATATCCCCACAATCTTCAGAAGCCACAGAAAATTATCAGCGCCACAATAATCCTGTACAGGTGGA
Source organism: Calypte anna (assembly GCF_003957555.1). Lineage (NCBI taxonomy): Eukaryota > Metazoa > Chordata > Aves > Apodiformes > Trochilidae > Calypte > Calypte anna. Next base: position 81,710,769 of record NC_044244.1, read on the forward strand.
GAGAGCAAAACTGAGCTGGTCTGAGGCAGCCTTCCCCACTAATGAGACAAGCCAGCAAGTTGGTTCGAAGCTTTGGTTTGTGCCATTGCCTGTGCATTGCTGAAGCACCAGGATATACCCTACAAAGAATCTTCCTCTCTGTAACCAGCCATTTTTTCCCTCCTGGTAAAATTCTCTTACTTCTGTTTCAATTAAATTCTCATAAAAGTCAGGGGGAATCTCTCTCTGGGAAGCATGGTAAAAATGGACCCTCTCTGAATGCAATCTATCGTTCATATAAAAAAAAAAGAAAAAAATATAAATTGATACATAGTGGAAAGCAAAAGGGAACAGCTCTTTTTTAGCCTATTCATTTTGTATTATACTCATGTCAGACAGCATAAGTCTGTTTTAGTGCTTCCTTTGGAGGACCTTTGTGAAACTCTGTAGAGCTGCACAAAGCAGAGTCAGGGAGTGAGAAGCAATCTTGTTTCTTGTTTTCTTGTCATCAGCTAATGAGGACAGAAACCTGGCTGTAGGTGCCCCTTCTTTTTGGAGATGTTAAATAGAGGTTCAGACCACTGTTTAAAGATTGCGTAATGTCCTGGCTAAATAGCAATGATGGCAATTATATTTGGCCTTCTTGAATTCCCTCTGAAAAGGCAATTGAGCAGGGAAATATTCACTTCCTGGCCTGAACCATACCATAAGGGTATGGAGGTTTTTTAAGCAGCTGCCATCTCTCACTCCTGGGGTGACTGTGTTGGCTAAGTGTTGAGGAGAGGAACTACTTCACTATTTGATCAATGGCTGAATAATGGCACCAGCAAACTCTGGTTCTTCTGTACCTCCATTTGTCTCACAATGGTGCTTTATAATGAAAAATAACCTGAGCCTCTTCCCCTCAGCAGTCTGGTGGTATTTGTGAGAACTGCCTCCATTTTGCAGTTGAGGAAACCAGGACACAGAGATTTTTGAGTGACTTTTCTAAATTCACACAGTAAATCAAAGGCAGAGCCAGGAGGATAACCTGGGAATCCGGGATCCCAGTCCCGTGCTCTAACCACTAGGAAATGCTACCCCTCTGAATGTGAGCTATTGTCATTAAGATGTGGTTTATCTTTCATGTGAGTTGCCATCTGTTAAATTGCCTACTTGCTATTAGTTACGAAAGCTATTCACATTTTAAACTGTTTTGCATTCTCACAGCTACTTAAACCCACAGCAGATTTTTTGACAACAGAAACAGCTTCTCATGTGAAAGAACTGGACAAATATTAACTTATGTTTTTTCAGTAAATTTTTGTGATGCCGTAAACCCACAGTTTAGAATGAATTTAAACAGACCTTGAAAAATCCACATATTCCATGCTGATTGGTTCCGTATCTGTCAGTTGCTCCATAGTTAAGACGTGACTGCATATTCTCATAGATACGATTAAGGAGATAAATTTTCAAATGGTAATTTAATGTAAATTAAGCCATTGATAACTTCATGTGTCTTGAGCCTAGCAGCTCTGTGGCTGCTAAGATCCTTCAAACATGTAGAAGAAAAAATGTATTAATCTTGAGCTCTTAGTGATGTTTCTGGGGACCTCAGTGAGCCAAGGAGAACTAGGTCACTTTTATTGGAGGCAGTCTGGAAAAGCCCTAAGCAGAAGCTGGAGGTGTAAAATAAGAAAAGGGTTTTGAAAAGTACAAGTTGCACTGTTTTTCTCTCTGTGTACAGGTGGGTGATAGGGGAATATGTTCATTTAGATACTCACAGTCACCATTTTTGAGACAACCATGAAGCCCCCAGGTTGGGAAAGGGTAACCCTTGCTAACAGGGAGAAATAACCTTGTAGCTGAAGAGGGAAGGAGTTGTCCCAAACTATCCAGTGTCTACTAGCAGGTGGGAAAAAGACATGAGTCTACCAAGCAGAGTCAGAGACTGATAAGACACTGGTGCCTTTATCTCTGAAGATGGTCAAGCAGCAAGGACCCTTTTAATAATCCCATCTAGTTTCCTTCACATAATAAAGCCTACTGGATTTCTCAAAACTCTTTTCTTCTTGTGAGCCAGAAGATATCTGTCAGAAAGACAGGTAATCTTAAAGGTCTTTAAGTAAGGGAATGACCACATACTTGAAGTCAATTACTCTGAAGGTTTTGAAGTCCATTTCTCTCCTTTTGAATCTGAATTTGTGTAACATCAGCTATGCCTTTGTCTGATGTATTAAGGAGCCCTCTGCTGTCAGAAATCTCCCAATGTTTGTTTTTATTGAACTTGGTTGATTGGTGATGAATTTTTGACACCCCAACTACAGTTGGAAGGTATGGGAAGGTGAGTAGTAGAATTTGAAGATGTGAGAAATTACTGGTGGCAGAAGAAATGGATGAATAGAGGAGCAATATTGAGAGAGAGTGGATTTCTTTTTTTTTCCCAAGCAGGTGAGGCAGAAATGACACAAATACACAGGTAAAGGTGAAGATCCAGTTACAAAGAGGGAAAGACAACAGCATGTAAGAGAAAAGTCTTGACAACAGATGCAGAAAGTATGTGATGCAGAACGGATGTGGAAAGAGAAGCATCGAAAAGCTGTTGAAAGACAGAAAAAGAGAAACAAACATATTCTGCAGTGGTCTGTAAAGTCAGGACAAATGGGGAAATAACAAATTATGCTAAGAACCTAGGACAAAGAGTAGCACTAGTTCACCTTGGGTCATATGGACTATGGCATCCCAGGCAGCAGATAGTTTCCTGTTTCACAGGAGGTCAGTGGGCTTAGCTCATTATGGCTTTGAAAATAAACTGCTTAGTCTTCAGGTTAGAGAGGGGGTGGTGCAGTTTTGAAAAATCTGAACACATTCAGACTTTGTGAGTAAGACTGGACAAATTTTTTGCCCAAGGCCCCTCTGTACTCAGGATTAGAACTCCAGTGTTCAGGGCATAACGAAAGAGAGGCCTAATTAGGCAAGAGAAAACTATGCTGACACACATAGCTATTTTTTTTCCTACTCACAAAAGAACAAAGAACAGAGTAAAACTTTCTTAGGGTAAGCGTACTGTTAGTTTTCTCAAGCTCTTTCTCTTCCAGCCCTCTCCGGAGCTGTAACTCTCCTTGCCCTGGTGGCTGGAACATTGTGATTTGGACGTGTTCTTCACTCACAGCCTGATCATGGTGCACCCTGGAAATACTCATTTAACCCTCTTGCATCAAATAATTCCAAACAACTCTAAACCCAGCTGATAGTTTCCTCTCTCAGCTGAGGAGATCAACATGGTCTGTAAAACACTACCGAATCATTAGGCGCAAGTGGTAGGGTTGCCTTTATCTTTGGGTTTCATGCAGTTCAATATAAAGAATTCTTGCATCTTCACCTCAAATATGGAGTAATTTCTCTCCTGTCTTTCTTTATGTGTGAAACAACTGCAATTATCCTTGTTATTGATGAGACAAGAACACTGAGTGTGAGTGTAATGAGTTCTTCATGCTTTGAAGGTATTGGTGTTCTCCTCCTAAATCTTCATAAAATCCTTTGGCCAAGGAAAATTCTGGTTGTTTTCTCTTAAGAGAGAAAAATATTTATGTCAAGGACTTCGATTTTTCTTTCAAAACATGTGCCTAATCCTAACCAATCTGGGAAAACAGAGTGAGACAAAAGATAATTTCTGAGTTGCCACTGAAGGCCAAGCACAGAAATGGTGCCAGTCTGGGATAGGCTTACTTTTATGAAAACATGTGCTTTCAAGAAGATTCAAAAAAAAAAAAAAAAAGGGAAAAAAAAAAAAAAAAAGCCAGGCCTTCAAAGTGGCTTTGTACAGTTGATTTGCCTCCTATTTGAATGAAATACATGAAGGTAAACTCCATGACACTCACTGCTTACTAGAAACTGGTATCTGGGTATTCTTGTTGATTGATGGATCACCGAGTCTTGTATTCCATCATCTTTCAAACCAGGCTATCCCCTTGCATTTGTGCGAAGAGGAGAAAAAGAAAGAAAAAAAAAATTGCTCAGAAGGAGAATAAAACAAAAATTGCTTTTTCATGGAAACATGAAAGTAATTTCTAAAGCCATTTCTGCCTGTTGCTGGTATGAGAAGAATTTTCATTCTCTTTAAGGCTATTTAAAATATACTTTGGGGCTAAAATAACAGAGAAGACAATCCAGTACATTCTCAGCCCTGAAACCACAATGGGTAACAGATCCTTGTTGCCACATCACATCCAGTGAGATAGCTTACTGGAAGAATTGGTCAAAAAAACCTCATTATTGATTGCAAAAAAAAAAGAAAAGAAATTGAAATGTTCTCTTTCCCCTTCCTCTCATTCTTTTTCAAGGCAGAAAAAAAAATCACACAAAACACTGGTTTTATTGTATAATTAAAAATAACTCCCTGTTTTTCAGTTATTTTAATTTTTCTGAATTTTAATTCTCCCTTTTTATGTGAGATGAAATACTATAAAACTGTGAAAGCAGTTAAATACATTTTTTCATTTTTAATTCAGTATAAAAGATTATTCTCTCACTTTCTCCTGCCCTCCTGCCTTTCTTTTCCATATTCATGCCGACTCCTGGCTGACTCTGAATGGCACTTAACTGTTTCACTCATTAGAATGAGCAAGTGGTGGCTCCATAACTTTGTCAATAAGGCAAGTTCATGGGAGGGACCACTCTGGATTCTGGAAAGGACACAGCTTCTTGAAGATATTCTTTGTGAAACAAGTGAGCAATACAGTACCATCACTTCTAATCAGGATGAATATCATTGCAGTCAGAAGTAGGTGTCACAAGTTATGTGGGTACATAAGAGATCTGACATGAGAACACTTGTGTTCATAATGTTTCTGTCACTTACTCAACACACAATCTCTGACTTCTGTGTTTTGGCTCGTTTTCCACATTAGGACACCTTGGCGCAGGTAATAAATTTATATTTCCTTTATTTCTTTGAGAGATTACTTGAGGAGATAACCTACATGTATGGCACCAGTAGTTGGGGTTGTTCCTGTGAAAGGCCAACACTGCTGATTTGGTCAGAGCTAACATTTTATCTCCGTGTGGAAGGCACACTTTTCTTTCAAAAGACTGAATAATTCTGAAGTAAGAATGCTCTGTAAGCTTGAAATGAAAACCGATAATTTTAGAACAGATGTTGTTACTACGTGGTTGTCCACCTGTAGCACCTTTCGTATTGAGCCAAGTGAAATGGCAGCAGTAATACAGGTGAAAACTTAAGTTGGCATTCCTGACCAGATAGGTGCAGCTGCTTTGTTGCATTCCCACCATTTTGTATTTGAGCTGCTTCTTTTTACTCTTTTCAGTAATCACATGAATTAGAATTGAAAGAAACTTTCCCTACTGTAAGATCTATTGTCCCAGGTCCCCTACTCTTTGTGTTTTTCAGTTCTGTCTTCTATAGTTTCTGTCCTCTCCAAGTAGGGCTCTGTATCTTAGCATCACTGTTTAGTCTACTTCCAAGACACACCAGACAAAAGAAAAGCAGAAATCTTTACCAGTATGATTAAAGAAAACCTTGAGTGATTTGATCTGGTCAGCAACTATCAGGAAGCATCGCCACTTGAGGAAAAGTAAATGCTTCATTATAGCTGCTAGGCAGATGCACCTCCATAAAACACCTGGAAGTGGTCCACAGACCACAGACAGAACGTCATTGAGGTTGATTAAAAAAAAATAAAAAATGGGGAAGGATAGCAGACCTCATACTTTTAGTCATAAATTGATCATCAGTTAGGGTGAGGAAGTAATCTATCGCATTTGGGTCTCGTGTAGAAATCAAGTATGTTATAGGATGATGTCCTTTCATTAGGCTTTGACCACTGTAGGGGGAAGGACATCAGACTGCCTGAACCATCACTTTGAAGAGAGGAGCTCACAGGAGAGATATGTTACTTGTGGCTAGACTGAAGGTGAATGAGGCAACCGCAGAGCAAGCTGCTAAGGATGTGGATTGTGGGAAGCACTGCTGATAGGAGGCAGACAGTTGGAATGATTAGGGCAGCACCAGGGACTAGTTGTTTCCTTTCATGATCCCAAGGTGAAGTTAAACCTGCTACTGGTAGTAATGAAGAATAGCTAATACAGATCAGACTCTGTTAAAGTAACAGCACTACCATCAGAAGCAGAAAGTTTTGCAGATTTCTGTGTGTGTGCACTTGCTACTGGTGTTCCTGGTGGGTGGCTGAATCATCCTGATGGCATTCAGCAGGAACCAGCTGCTGAGAATATTAAAATGCAAGCATTTATTCCTCTAGAGAGACAGTAGCATCTGCAAAGTTTTCCTGTCTTGATAGTACAGATAATCCCAGGGAGTATTCTCTAGTAGTTTTTAACTCTCAATTCATTTATGCATTTTTTCAAAGCTATATGTGCTTCATGTCTGCTCAGAGAGGCAAGCCTACTCTGAGATCTGGGGCCACAACTGTTCTAAGCAGGCAGTTTGCAAAACCTCTGCTCAGGATGTTATACCTTACATGGGGAAAAGGAAGTTGAGCTTTGCTTCCTTCTGCCCCTACCACCTTTTTTCTTCATCCTCCTCTTCTCAGGAAGTCTCAGAGGTTGGTATGCCACAGAGCAGGAGTCCTTTGCCAAGCCACGACTCTGTAACTTCCATATCAGAGTGAGCTTGGTGGCAGCAGTTGTAAGAAATGATAAAAACTGCGAGAAAGTGATGTAAGGGTCCAATAGTATAGGATGTTGAACATACCCGTTATTGCTTGCGTTTGTTACTCCCAGAGAGGAACATGTCACTTCACAAGCCTGTAAGTGACATTACCCAGCCCTAAAATGCTTGTAGTCTAGGGGACAACTGCAGAAAGGAAGCCGAGCACTTGCAGCTTTCATTAACCTAATCAGGAACAGGGAGCACTCAGCAGGCACCAGAAGCTGCCTGGTAGTCCCAAATGGCCATAACACCAAGCATGGTCACCAACACAGGTGAGGGAAGGGAAAAGCAGGTGGTAGCAACAGTGGGGGAAATGAAGATGGCAGTTTCTCCTTTAAAGACTTTTGCTCATCTCTGTGTATCTCTTCCACTTCCCTTAGAATGTTTTCTTGTGCAAATGGTGTGTGAATCTGCATACTAAAGGTATTTACAGGATGGGAAAAGTCGAGATTCTGCCCGTGACATGTGATGTGAAAGCAGGTACAGAAATTGTTTTAAGGAAAAAGAGTTATTGTGCAGTGTGGTTGAAGTGTTGGCACAGAGAGGAGAAACAAGCTGTAGGCAGCCAGAGCTGTGTGGCAAAAAGAAGGGTGAGGATTGTGATTTTATTTTTAAAAGAGCATAATTCAGTGTGCTCATCACAGTAGCATTTCATTAAGGTATTTTAGCCTTATATAATTTGCCTTGTGTAAAATGCCTGCCTAAGACCTGCAAGGTTGGGAACAGTGGCTCAATTTTTAAAGCTGGAATATTAGCAGGTGGCATTAAAAGAACAAACTTGCCTGAGGCAGGAAACCTCCATTCCTGCTTCCACTTTTTGTCATCTCCAGTCATCTTCAGAGCCTGGCAGGGTGCATCAACAAGTCAAGGCTTTGACAGGATTTTACAGACACGAGAGACCGCAAACACCACTCTACAGAGGTTATTGATAGCCTCTCTCATGATGTGACAGGCCAAGGAAAGCTGTTGCAGGAGAGGTGACAGGAACGGCAGCACTTTATAGCCCTTCCTGGTTTCAGCTGCTCCTCGGAAAGAGCTGCTGAAATGTCTTAGCAGTGTTAGACATATAGTTTAATTTTTGTAAGGCATCACAGTGATGATGCATACATCAAAGACTCTGTTGTGCTTTCCCCTTTTTGTGTGAGTTATGTTTGCTCATTTGTTTAAAAAATAGCATAATGATTTTGATTTTAAGAGGCTTAATCCCAAAGCTTTGGAAAGTCTTAAAGAATGATTTAATGAGCTGACTATTGTGTTTATTGTTGTGCTCGGCTACTTAAGTATGTCATGGGCTCTGCAATACAAACAGTTAATGGTCAGGCTTCTGAGCTCAAGTGCTAAGGTCTTCCGATTTCAGAAAAAGAGAAATAGCATTTGAGGTCTGTTCCCCCTTAAGCAGTAGTGCAATAAAACTCCAGTGGATTTAGACTAAATGCTTTGGGGTTGGATTTGTTGTTTGTTTGTTTGTTGGTACAACAAAATTAAGAAGAACTTAGTCCTGAATAAAGGCAGAACTGGAAAATTTCAAAAAATACGGGCTTTTTCACCCCAGTATTTCCTCTGGCACATATCTCTTAAAACAGTCATAGGGAAGAACAGATTCTTGAGCTTTGCTTCAATTAGGCTGAGGGTGTGATTGAGCTTTGCACCAGGAACGCCATGCCCAGCAAACATAGGGATGGGTTGCCCTGCATTGCATACTCTGAGCAGTCATGCTCCTAGACCACAGGGCATTAGAGGGCTCTTAATGCAACTCAGCTGAGAATACGAGCTTGGTATCTACCTTGAAAGCCACACAGCATGTGTCTCAACAACTCCTGGGGACTCAGGTTCTCCAGTGAGATGCAGCCTATGAAAAATCTCTGAAAAGGATCAGATCCCTTTTTTTTTTTTTTTTTTTTTTTTTTTTAATCTGAGAATACTTTTGCTTTTGAGTTTTATTATTTCTAGCATGTCAGCTAGATTTCACTCCAAGTAAAGAAGGCAGGAATCATCACTTCAGTGCTTCTGTATTTTGTCATGGGTACTTCATGTATCTGTTTCCACTGCTTATCTGCACTTCGTATTTCCCACTGTAAAATGATAGTGAGGATGTGGGGGTTAAGGAAAAATAACAGATTTTTAGAGCTGTTTATTGTCCTCAAGCAGCATGATCCTCTAGGACAATACCCCCCACCTAGTCTAAGCAGCCAGCAAAGAGACATTTGGACACAAATCCAGCCACTAGAAATGAAGTCAGAGCTCAAAGCTATGATAATAAATTCCATCCAGAGAAGAAAGGAAAGGCTGAGGCTGCCAGTGGAGCAACTGAGTATCTGCGGAGCTATGACTTGGTTTTCACTTTGTCATCCCATGGCTGAAATCAAACTCCATCTGTGAGTTATTTACCTTTCTGGCCACAGGAAAATGCCGAGCCTGAAAATCCTGCCAGTGCTGTCCATACAGCAAGAGCTGCCCCTTTTTCACTTCTGATCACTATGTTACTTCTAAGTAGTGAACTACACTAGATAACAACTGTTACTGCTACATTATATTTTACTAGGAATGATACATACAACTATTAGTATCAAGCCTTTCTCTAGCCCAGTCCTGTCAGTGGATGCTTCCCCTGAATGTTGCCTGTTCAGTCAGCCCTGTAAGTGGGGTAAATAAATGTGCCACCAACATAGGATGTGTACTACCAAGTTCCCACTTCATCTCTGGCCTGCTTACCTTCAGTGTAAATCTCTGACTCAAATCAGCTCACTTGTAATACTCTGTCCACAACCTTTTATTCTTCAGCTTTCACTCTGTGGGTGAAATGAATAAACAGTAGCTGCTGGAACAGGAACCCAGCAGCTGAAATCGTTGGAAGTTCAAATTTCTTTAAAAAACAGAATCAATGAGGATTTGTGTTCCACTCTAGTTTTTTCTTCAAGGTTTGGAGAGACTGCCGTGCATGCATGCTCTGGCATGACAACTCTTGTTCACCACCTGAAACAGTAGTTGTTCATAGTGCTGTTTCTAAAAGAGAACTTAAATTCAGCAAATACGTCAAGGCTACTGAAGAAAGGCTGCTGTAGCTCACAGGTTTTCCTGCAGCCTGATTACTCACCTGACAATATCAGGATTTTCTTAAACTTCCTTTCTGCCCTTAGCTTTTCATGGGGAGATTTCCTTCTGAAAAAGGTTCTGAAACTTCAAAAGTTCCCCATTCCAGATGAAAATTGAACTGTCTTTCTAGCTGGGAAACAGAAATGTAAATCTATGGGGAAACTCTATTGCATGAAAGCAGAAGCAAAGGGAAGATGGTTTCCCTGGGTGGGGATGCAGGCACCCTTGGATCCTACAGAGAGGTGTGTTAGGATTTCATGTGCTCTTCCAAAAGAGAGAGGTAGGGTGATCTCTGGCACCTGTGAGCTACGCTGAACAAATGAAATAAGAAAACTGATGAACTGTTAGTTCAGTGCTTTGCAAAGGAAGGAAGTGATAGATTAAGCCCTGAGACAAATACCCACATAGCACAGGCTTGATGGCTTCTCTGCAAATAACATTTATAAGGTATCCTATGTTTTCATTGTATTTTGTGGGAGAAAAAAAACAAAGGTGCAGCTGGAAGAAAAGTATTGCTCTCTAGTTCATGGAGCAACACTGGTTTTCATGCCTTAGAAAACCAGAACATTTTCTTGCATTTTGGGGAGCAGGGGGGAATTATGAAGATAAATGCTTTATGCCTTTAAGCTCATATTTCAAAAGGGACTTCTAAAATTCCAGGCAGTTTCACAGGCAGAGACATTTCTTCTCCTATATTTTCTCTGATAATCTCCATCACCTTTATAGGGTAACTTTTCCATTAGTAGCTATCAGTTCCAGCTAAAAGCTACAGGATAGGCATTCATTCAAAGATGATGAAGCCTTCATTATTTTTAGAAAGTTCATCACGGCACATTTACTTGTACACTGTAAAGTATTTTCACAAATTAAACCCAAGCAGTTGTCAAAATAAATGAACAAGAGTATGCTCTGTGATGCTTTATCCTTTATTTATTTATATTTTGTATTGTCGGTTCAAGTGTTTGTTAATTTGAAAAATTCAGTTATTTGTGATAGGTCAGCATCCTAGCTGTTAGCTTGAATTAGCAGGATCATATTATTTTTTTTGACTGGATATGCTTCTAATAGCAAAAGTATTAACTGAAACACAGTTACTTCGGGCTGGAAGAACCGCGGTCACTATGGATAATCCGAAGGATTATTCCATGATGAATTATCCTAAATGAAGGTTTTCCCAAACCACCTGCTCTCTGAAAGGTCATGTAATTTCTGTGTCAAGCCACGTTTTGGTGTTTGCAGGAGGATGGATTCCAAAAGAAGGGGATGGAGGTGGCAGAACTGGGTGCCATGTGGTAGGCATGTCAGTGAAGGGAACGGCGTGCCACACACCTGCTTTGGGGCTCTGCCCTGCCACAGCTTAACATTTTGATGAGCAATTTCCATTCTGTTGTTTTGTCTCAACACATGGGGTTCAAAAAAACAGTTAAAAGGAAACTGTACCCATTTGCTCATCCCAGAAGCCTGTGATTTCAGAAGAGTCTGCCAGATGAATTTTTGCATAGATGGTATTTCAGAGTTGAAACATGCAGAGGACTGTGGTTTGTCTCTTGGAATTGTGGGGTGATGGCCAAAGAAAAATAGGTGTGCATTGTTCTGACCCAAGGGAATGCCACTGACTGTTGCTAATTGTCAACAAAATATCTTTTGCTGTAATCAAAACCTTCAGAGCTCTCTCCAGTCTGTATAATAATTACGAGTACTAACCTCCTTTTTTTTCAGTTCCTATATCAAAAAAATTACAGAAGGGCATGAGTCCTTTTGCTGCCTGCACATCTGCAAAAAACCCCTATTTCTGTAATCCCTGTCCTTGAGCTAGACTTCCCTTAAACCTGCACTAGGGTGGTAGAATGTCATCTAATGAACAGCTACGTTAAAACCTTTTGGCTTGGTCCATACTAGCCCTATAGCACCTTCTTTGAAGGGGGGACAGGAGGAGAGGAAGAGGAAATGGCTGTAGAATTCCATTGGCAGCATTGCAGAAGGAATAAGGGTCTAACAGAAAAGCTAGTAGCCTGACTCTGTAGTCAGAATTAGGGTAGTCCTTTGCTGATTTACCCTGGGAAGTAACTGTCATGCAATTGAGGAAGAATTAGGCTTTTATTTCCTGGCTGAAGCTATAATCTGATATTCATATAGCCAATTTGGTTGTAAATTTTGGCTACTGAAAATTTTCTGGCTTGCAGTAGGCCTGTATCTGTGTAATTGGAAAACAGAAGATATTCTTTCACTTTAATCTGACGCTTATCTCCATCCCCCTTAAGGCAGGAGAAAAGCCAAGGGATTTAGCATATTCCTTTTTCTCTTGCAACCTACTGAAACTAACTATGGTTAGAAGCTCTTCTTGATGTGTTTTATAGCATGATGTCCGTGCTGCTAGAAACCCTTTGTTGCTGAAGTCTGAAGCATTAAATCATTCAATAACCCCTTATTTTTGTCTTCCAGGAGAGTGTCATCTTGTAAAAAGTGACATGATCAACACAAAAGTCAGCCTCTGACTTGCCCTTTCACACACAGATCATGTTCATGTACTTACTGGTAGTGCAGTTTAAAGGTTTTTAGTAACCTTTTAATAGAGGTAATTTCACTGGTCCCTTTAAAGGGGCACTTGATTATATACCAGTAAAGAGAGATAGTATTTGAGAATGGTTGATATGCACACAATTTTTGTAAGCGAAGACCTTGATGAGTTCCTCCACAGTCAGTCTCCTTGGGCTAAAATTTCAACTTATTACATGGGGATTTAGCCACTCATTTCCCATAAACATCAATGGGAGTCATGTGGCTAAATCCCTGTGCAACACATTGAAAATGTATTCCCTTATGTTTAAATTCATTTTGATGCAGATGCTTTCTTCCACAGGAAACAAGTGAAATGAAGAAGGCATTTATTTCTTTCATTTGTCTGCCCCAGATCACCACACCCTCAAATTATCTTCTCTTCTGCCTAGGTACCAGAGTATCCCACAGGATTTCCTCAGTCTATGTGTGACACTAAGTTAGAGGCCAAGCTTCAGGACATTAGGACAATGGATGCTAATTTGTATTTATTAGATACTCGTGTGTGGAGAAAGTTGGACAGATGACAGACTGTCCTTTCACCCATAAGAGCAAGATTTCTCATTTCTCTCAGTTCTCCATCACCTGCTGTATTACATATCAAATGAGGGACCACAAGCTGGTTTTAGTGATCTTTGACGACAAGTTACAGTGTAGGATCACTGCTTGGCTCTTGATTGATGTGTGCTTTGTGATAGTCTCCTACATGGTTAATGGATCTGCTATGATCATGGTATGGAGATTCTACTTTACTAACTTCTGTAGTCAGGAAGAGGGTCTTTTAGACTAATTATTGGAGGGAGGGGAAATGAAAGGCTATCAGGATGTAGGCACAAATGTGAATATACTCTTTCAAAATAATCCGGCATGATTTTCAATAATGGCATATGAGTGTTAAGATGCAATTTTGTACTTGGAAAGAATTGTGTTCATTATAAATGGCAGGTGCTTTTAAAGCGTTTAAATATTGCATTTTCCATTTCCACCTGCACACCAGGTAACTCGGTATTAATATGCTACTAGTTGAGCCCATGATTCATTGCAGGTGCAGTGCTTGGGAAATCAAGGATTGCATTGAGGACCTGATGAAAATCATGCCCTCAGGCACATCTGAGCTCCATTTTGATCAACAAGCCAAAAATAAGACTTTTATTTCAATTACAGTTCGTCTGATTTTGAACTTAATGATGCAACTCGAAGTCTATTGGCTTAACTCCTGAGACCCAGGAAGGAGGATGTCTGGGACCTTGTCTATTCAGTGGAATAGAGGTTCCCATTAAATTCACTCTCATCTCATTACCTGTCTTTTATTTGGTCAGAAGCTCTATTTTTGCTCTTCCTGGCCTTATTGAATCTGTTGTTGATTCATTGTGCAGCCTTGGTATTAATGAAAAAGACCGCCTCACTCGGGTCTCTCCAGAGGGTGAGATTTTCCATAGCCCCGTGTCTGTACCACACATTGGAAGCACAGACTCTGATGGGTTGCCTTGTGAAACGAGATTTGAGCAAAGCTTTATTAATAGGCTGATGAGATGTATCAGCTTGGCGAGGCTCCCTGCCTCCATAATGAGCAAGGGCTGTATTTCACTTCCCTTAACGAACAGAAAAATCCTCAGTGATGCCTCTCCTCTTCCCCTTGCTAGCTCCGCTCCACATACCTCTTTCAAGACCTCTTTAAAGGTCTCTATTATCCTTAGCTGCCTTTAGGTGTCACTCGAAGCTTTGGGTTCCTCCTGTTCACCCAGCCCTTTTTGTGCTGAGCCCTGCCCTGCTAATCAGCTGCCCCAGCAGCTTGGGGACCACTGGTCACCCCCCACCAACTCCCTCCCTCACTTCTTGATTGCACCCATTGTATGCACCGCTTGCACATCATTCCAGTTTGGTGTCTAAGTAGCACTGAAGAAATGGAGGTAATTAATTTTGGTAGCTTTTCTCATTTTAAGCAAAGTTGGATGTCACAGGCTGCCACCTGCATAACTGGATTGGAAACTGCTGTGGGAGAGCATAGTTGTCTTAAAATATGTCATGGGCAGAAGTCCTGTATGTTTAATTTGCCTAAGAGTGGAAGGGCTGACTTCTGCCCTCTTTCTGTCAGGCACTGTCAAGCTGTCCTAGCTCTTTTCACTACTAGACTTCAGGAACTGTTAATATGGTCTTTTCCGTTTTGAGACAGAACATTTTCAAGTGGGCCAAGTACTTTCTTGGCCTTCTGACTAAGCTTAGGTCGCTCATATGGTAAATCATTAATTTGGAGACTGTATTCTGCCTTTGCTGGGAATTAAGAGTGGTGTTCTAATAGCTTCCTTCCATCTGGAACAGTCATAAACCAGATGGATAAGGGATTGGCACCACTTACTTTGAGTCTTTACCCAATTCACCCTGTGTAAAGGGACCTTGCAATGTTTCCTCAACAATTGGGAGAATCACAAGTGAAAAATATCAGGATCAGATGTGTGGGCTGCCACTTGGGGAAAGTTTTGGAGAGGTGAGCAATAAAAATTATACCTTCCTTTAGCAATTCTTTTTGAGTCCATTATTAGGAATGGTATGTAAAACTGTTTTGTATCTAAGATTATTTGAAAATATAATAATTTAGTTGAATTCTGACTTTTACAGCACCTTGGGTTAAGCCAGTTCAGTGGAGAATTTTCTTAAATAAAATGGAAAAAGATTGTCAAGGATGTTGTGTATGAAGACCTTGGCATCTTGCCTTACTAAATCTATTGTCTTCCTTCCTGTTTTCATGAAAATAGATTCATCACACTGCATTTCAGTACATACCTTCAATATGATTTAATAAGAATGAGAATATTGCCCGACACAAGAAGTTGCATTTATTTATTTTGGTAAATTAGAAATATTAATATTTTCATCAGCAAATGGCTAAAAGGAAAAAGTCAAGCAGTTCTGGTGTGTTGCTATTAGCTTTTATTATAGAAAGCGTTTTTCATTTATAATATGTCTTTAAAGAACTTTTCTTTGGTCCAGGTCATACTGTAGTCTTTACGAATTGCTTCAGAAATATTTCTGATGGTGCTGGATACCAGAGCAGATATATAACTGTATCCTATTTTATTTAGGCCTAAAGAAAAGAAAGTAGAAATAATTTTTTTTTAAAAAAAGGTAATTCAAAGAAGACTGTAAAATTCATGTGACAAAATTGAAAGATTCACAAAGGCTTTCTTAAGCATACCAAAGAAGACATGTTATTGCAAAGCTCAAGTGTGCCTAGACATTCAAAGTTGTAAAAGGTTGTTCAAGACAAATACTTTTCACTAAGCATAAGTTTAGGACAAGCAGAGCCTTAAGAAAAGTTTCTAAATCTGAGATTAAAGTCACAGAAAAACGGATGCAACGGTGGTTGGAAAAGCAAAGATCAAACCCATACAAAGGCACAGCTTCTATACTTCAGCTTGAGAATCTGAAGGGGAAAATGGACAGGGCCACTATGACAGAAGACAGGAAACATTTAAGGATAGAAATACCACAGCATTGTAAAGAGTTTACTTTCATTTGTCATCATTGTATGTATTGGAGGAGCTCTATGATTTTCAACTGAGTAAGGTCCTCTTTAGGAGGATTTTCACAGATGGTGTATGGCAAAAAAAAAAAAAAAGTGTATCATGATGGATCATCTAGGATCATGAATTGTGGAGCATTCAGGGAACTGTGAAGAAGGTGTTGATGCAGATGCAATCTATCCTTAAAATTGACTGGAGAAACAATGTGTTTCAAAGATTGCTCAATTACTTGGAAAGACCAAGTAGTCATCTTATGTGTGACTTCAGAAACCGTGCTTCAGTAGTTGGTAAAATGTTTACCTCTATAGTTAAAACCATAAACACAATTTTTTGTAGGTTTATGAGTCTTCACAGGCTCTTTCCACTTCCTTGAAAGAATCTGTGCATGACTGAGTGCTTCAATGCCTAATGCCTCCTGTCCTGAACAGGCCATCCCTCTGTTGCCAGGTGTCATCTCTGCAGAAGGGCACCTTTCGAAGCACCGAATGCCAGGAGGTTCTGCTGCTTCCTACTACCAGCTAGGTGGGGCTCTGTGAAGCAGTAATTGACAGCTGGCATTGCATATTGCATCCAGGATCCATTTCCTAGGATATCTGTGAGTATAGAAGAGATGGGGCAAATGTTATCACTACAGAAGTTAATAATTCAGTCCAGTCTGTCTTTGTGTTTTGATGATAAGGACTGTATTAGAAGAGCCAGTTCCTTTTAGCAGTTTCTCCCTGAAATGTGCTGGAATGTGAAGTGTCCAAATGAAATTCTTCATGCTAGCACCTCTCTCTCTTCATCTTCTGCCATTCCCAAATTGCAAATTTGTCTCAAGAAAGATGCTAAATTGAGGTATTGGGTCAAGAAATGTGTCCCTTAGAGTACCTCATTAGAAAACACTTAAAATACAGCTGTGCCTCTTATTATAAAATCAAATTAAACTGAACTATTAAAAAAATTATAAGAGAACAAAAGCATTAAAGTAATAAGGTGAAATATATTGGCACCCAGTGTTGGTTCACCTGACCCTCATAATATGGAAATACACAGTTAAATCAGTTCTTTACAAATTGCAGAAGAGAACACAGCCTCTTAACAGCTCTAGTCCAGTCTCCCTCTTGTAGCTCCAGTATAAACCAGGGAGATTCAGACTTGCACCCTTTATTTGCTACTGACTCCTTAAGCTGGTGCTGGATGAACACCCCAAGAAGGAACCATCAGGAGATCAGCAGTTTTTTCTCCTAAAATACCAGAGCTATAGTTGAGCCACCAATACTGTAGTTCATAACATTCTGGAAGCACAGAGGCCATTTCCCATTATTCATCCCAATCATTTCCCAGTATTAATGTTACATCAGTCTGGTGGCTGTCTCACCTTTTGCCAGTTTGGTTTGGTACATCTTCAGTCATCTCTTGCAAACTAGGGGAGCTGGAAACAAAAGCCCTGATCCTGCTCAGATTACCAGTGTCACTGATGTCAGTGAGACTACCAAAATAAGAAAGGCTTGTGAGAAAAAAAAAAAAAAGACAATTCTCTCTGTCCACAATGCATGAAAACAGTGCAGAAACAGTCGTGCAGAATTACATCTGCCTTTCGGAGGAACAAAAGAGGAACAAAAAGGCTGAACTAGGAAGGTCATTGTTTTGGCTTTTTTGCTTATGTTTGCCTGATTCCTAACTTTAGCCTTAACATCAAACATAGCTTCTTTGCTTATCTGTTTTCTGTGACTCTTGGTGTTATCTCTAAAGAATTTTTAACACCTTACGAAGGTGTTTTCAGAGGTCACCATGATGATCAGTATGTTGGGAAAAGAGATCTTAAATATGGATTATTGATGTGATCATTTGCCCTAGTTGCAACCTTTCAGACAACATTTAATGCAACAGTCATTTAAAAATGCAGCTTGTAATGACAGTAGCTGCTTAGAAACTCACTAGGAGAGCTACGAAGAACTCTGTATTTTCACTTTGCAAACCTTGGCAAAGATACAATGGTTTATATGCCAAATTTTCAAAAATGATGGAATTTCGCTTTCATGCCCAGGAATAAAACAGCCTAAGGTAAAAAAACAATAGAAAAAAAAATGTGTTTTTTGGGGGGGATACCTCAAGAGCCTTGGATGCTATTTTTTTTTTATATACTCTAAACGTCAGCAAATATTATCTAATGATTACAGCAGGACAAAGAGTTCTTTGGACTTTTTGCACTGAGAGCTACAAAAATAAGCATCTGACATTAAACAGAGTAATAAAAATACTTTCTGAAACTGTATGCTGATCTGACAAATCTCGACTGAAAGAAAATGAAAGAGGTGAAATGCCAGTCCCTGAGAAAAACATAGAAGAGGTGTTAGAAAAAAAATATGTTATCTAGGTTAATAATTGCTCACTGTTATTACAACTGATAAGTTAGTTTGCCCCTAGATCACTTAACTGCTAACTTAATAGATCACTGCAGAATTTTTCCAAATTTCTCCCAGTTTTACAAAACACAAGTTCATTGCTGCAACCTGGAGTGAAGCTGTTTACAGCTCAGTGCTAAGTAGAAAGTTCAAATCAATTCTTGTCCATTAGAGTTAGGTATAACTGATGAAATATCCCCAGAGGACTATTGTAAATGTATCAAGATGTCCTCCCCCATTACAGAAATGGGGAGGCATAGTGAATTACTTACCTTCTCTTTTACACTTAATGTCTCTGAAATGCTGCCAGGCAGAAAAGGCTTATCTTGTCTCACTGGGTTTGGAGAGGTCTATGATGTAGTCTGGAATACAGAAGAGGAAAAAATAGTACTGACTACAGGTCCGCATTAAGCTTTATTTCCAGACAGGACCAAGACAAAACAAACAAACAAACAATAAAAAAAATAAAAAGCCCACAACCAATAAAAACCAAAACACAAAATGGAGAAAAACTACCCAGTAGCTGACAGTGAATTCAGAATACATGCAAGAAATATCTGATCCAAAAAATCTATACTAGGGAGTTCTTTATAATGCATTTGAAATTTTTGTGCAGTGAGCTATATAATAAATTCACTCATTAAAATGTGCACTGAAATAGCATTGGGGCAGAACATACAAACAACAGAAACCAAGAAATGCTTGCTTCAGGATGTCTCCCAGTGCCAAAGCACAGTAAGCATGGTATTGAAAGTACCTAGCAATCACTATTTGTCTCCTTCAGGAAAAGAGCCTTCAGCCTACTTCTCACTTGCTATCAATTTGGCTCTAGGACTGTACTTGAAGTTGTAAAGAAATAGGGAAAGACAGGGTTCTTGCACCAAGGGGGAATAGTTTTGTATAAGGCCTTTGCTAGAGATGTTATTAAGTTTGTGTCTGTCAGATGCACTTGCCTTTTCACTACACGTGACTGAGATGTTTGCTCAGCTATGCAGTTAGAGTGGTCTCAGCTGCATGTGGCAGCCTGTGCCACCAAGCACAAGGCAGTAGAGTTGAGGAGAAAACACAGGATCTTACAGCCTCTTGAAGACTGAATGAGGAATAGAACATACTGGCAGAAGACAGTAAAGGACTGGGCAAAAGCCATGCTCCCAACTGCTCTGTGAAAGTGAATCTTGATTTAGGCAAAAAATTCAGGTGGATGGCAGACTCAATAAATATCCAGCACTCTCTGAGCATCCAGAATGGAAATCAGAAATACACAATGCAATAGGAGGAAGTGTCCTTAACGTCCCCAGAAAATGTTGCCACAATAAATTTAGCCTGTGCTGCCCACATTGAAACTAGACTCCAGCTCTGCACGGTGCATGGAATTTTAATTCAATGAAGCAGAGGGAGAAGAGAGGGTCAAAAGTTTAGAAATCCTGCCTGGGGTTTTCCTGATTCTTGGAACTCATAGTGCAGCAGCCTTTGTTGATCTAAGTTGCAACAGGTGGATACAGAAGGAGAAGTAGTTTTGGGTAGCTGTGTTCCAAAGCTGTATGCTGTGTATCATGAGCTTTGCTCCCAAAATATACATGTGCAAGGGGAAATTTGCTTGAAACTTAATTTTTTTTCAGCCTCCTTTTGAATTCAGAAACTGAGAGGCTAGTATAGTTGTTTTGTTTTGTTTTCTTTCTGAAGAGCAACTGAATATCAAAAATAACTTTTCTGAGCATTATCAATTCATCTGAGAATTGTGGCAGTATATTAGAGGAGAACAGGGGGAAAATGAAAGCAGTGATTAATAGAGCCTAGAAGGAGGGATAAGGTTGAATTTGAAAACCTGGTGGAAAATAAGAATGGGAAAAGAAAGGGAGGAGGGTAAGAGAAATACAAAAAGTTGGGAGTGGGATGCATAGAATAGGAGTAGTGGAAAGTGGCTGGAAGGGAAAAAGGTAAACAAAACAAAGTATTTGGTGAGTGAAAGCATAGGAAAAAACCTAATGAGAAATGACAAAGCTTCAAGATCCAATTTAATGATGTGGGAGGGCAGGATGAAAAGGGTCTTGGGAGTCTTTTGTCTTGAATTCAACAGCATGATTATTCCAATAGTTAAATCACTGACTTGGAATTCTAAGGTTTGATTCTTGGATTTCTGCTTATTTCTTCTGTCCCCATGGTGAGTAACTTAATATCTCCAAGGCTGAGTTTCTAGCCCTGTAAAACAGGAATGCCAGCACTTCAGTGTTATACAAGGATTTCTTGAGATACACTATTTTGAAAGTCTTGCAATGACCTGATGGTACAGCTGTACGATCTGTGTAAGTATGTAGAAAAGAAAGAAATGCTGGGAATGCAGGTCTAGGGAGTCATACCTAATTTGGGAGCAATGAAGCATAGATTTGATAGTACAGAATGCCCTTCCCTTAAAAAGTATAATGATAAGATGTAGGGTGAGGTACAGCTCTCCTCCCAGTCCTAAGTCTGATTTTCAAGGGACCGTGCAAAGTAGGTTATTTTTGTGACTCATATCAGAATGCAGTAATCACCCAACTGAGTGTTGAAATCTGATGGATATTGAGGTACACACAAACTTCTGTTGATATCAGTGGTATATAACCTCAGCACCTCTCATCATCAGAAGAAATCATTGTTGACAGCTTGGAGTCTTCTGTCGTTTTCACCATTCTTTTCCCTCCAAGCCACACTGGCTAAGACAGCCTCTCAAGCATGGCAGTCAGCACGTCAGTGGGTGGAAAGAAACAGCCTGATGGCCCTATATAACTTGGAAGAGACAATCTGCTGTGTGTGAGGGATCTGGTGGCATTCCCCGGAGCGAGAACCCTTTCCTGGCTGCTCTGTCCGTGGTGCTGGGAGCCACCCGCCCCTGCCCACCACTCTTCCCCTTTGCAAACTGCTCTCGGGCTTCCAGCTGAGATCTGTAGGGGAAAGCAGCTGTTTGCCTGCTCTGTTGTTGGAATGCTGAGGGACTCCAGCACATCTGAGCCCAAAGGCTTCTTATAAGGCCAGGGAATAATCACTTAAACTCCTGGCAATCTGAAATGCGCATCCCCGTTGCCGCCGCTGTTGTTACTACTGTAGAAATCTCTGGGAAGAGAAAGCTGTATGTTGCTCTCAATGAACAGTCAGGTTTGCTACCTCCACTTTTCTCCCACTCTTTCTTGATCAAGAAGGCTCAAGGACCTGAAGTTGGATTGCTGGGAAACAAGAAAATGTAGCCACAGGCTAAGCTGAGCATTAGTAAGGTTTCTCTTCTCACCGCTGTGATGTGGCTGGAGAATGTTTGACACCTGCTGTAACATCTTTATAGTTTGGGAGGATCACTTCCCTGGAAAGTAGAAAAAGTCTGTAAGTTAGTAACATAAATCTTCCCATGTGAATGTCATGAATCCTTGATCCTATTCTGTATCGCTCTCTAATTCATGACATGCAGTTCTTTGTAAAGTGAAACTATTTACAAAAATGTTAGAGTTCCTTATTTCACCTAGCTGTATTTTGAATCTTTAATCTTCGCCTTGGCAAGACACCACAAAATGGCATCTGTGCATATTTGTCCATGTTCTGTTTTATTCTGCCATATTTCTTTCCAAATGAACATTTTAGAAATGTTCAGGTGAAGAGTTCTTTGGTTATGAGTACTTAGGTATCATTTGGAATCTATCCTCATGCTTGAAAATTTTGTCATTCAGTTAAACACTGGAAGCATGTGACTTTGATGACCAGACTCACAGTATAAGTACCCAATGGTAAAAAAAGTTAATATATTGCCAGAGGGATATATATATATATATATATATATATAGTATTTATCCATGCTGTTCAGCTCATGCAACTGAATGAGAACACTTGAAGAAAATAACACTTGGCTACCAAAAATAGATAGGGAACAAATTTTACTATTCTGACTCAGTTGTTCAGTCAACTATACCAATCCTTCATGACCAACCTTAAGGAAAGGGAATAGCCATAAGAATATTTTAGGATAATTTGAAAATTACAGATATGGTACTTCTGTACATAGTGTTGCTGATTTCTTAGTTTCTTAAAAGTGCATCTAACACTGTTCTGCATATACTCTTGAAAATGGAAGGAGTTGTCTTGCTTAGATACAAAATTAACTTATTTTTTGTCATCGTGGGTTGCAAAATTCATGCCTCATATTTGTCATTGTTCCAGGAATCAAAATTGCCATTCAAGAACTTTAGACTAGTTGCGCTTATGGTCAGATATTCCATATTCCAAGAAAGAAAAAAATCCATCCTATTGTAAAGATCTAGAAAGGGAAAGAGAGAAGAAAAATTAATTAGGAAGACGGGAATGAGCTGGTTTTATTTGTGTTAAGAAGCTTGAGATACTCGAAATAGCCCTGTGGAGGAGAATTTGTGAACAAAGGCAGAAAAATCTTTATCTGCTGCAGCATAGAGGGTGCTGCAGTAGAAGCAGCAGACGCGTATTCATGAAATACAGATAGTTTTATTGGCATGATCTTGGGACACTTGTAATCTCAGTTTCCAAGTGGTGCTTCTTAGTCCCCAAAAAAGAGGATGCAGGGAGATTTTTTTTGTGTTCTTTAATGGCATATAACAGAAAAATATTCTAGGTAAGCTTTATGCATAGTGGGTCTTTTTACTGTAAGTGTAGGGCAATTGACCATATCCCTTCATCTCTAGTCAGATTCTTCAGGTATCACAAAAGACACTTCACAAAGATTAGAAAGTGTTTAATGTATATAAAATGCCTACAAGTTATGTGTGTGAATAAATATATATATGTGTGTCTTTACAAACATGCCTGTAAATATATATGTATGTAAAAATAAAACTGAATAGTTGTTCACACTTATGCATGCATGAATATGTATAAGTGAGATTGGTGTGTGTATGTCTGCAGTCATAAATGTTTATGTATGAAATATGAGATGTATTCATATAGTTCATATTTCAGTCTAGTAACAAAGTCAAATATAAACATGACATGTCTGATTAAAAAGCTTGCTCTCTTTTCCAGAGCAGTGATGACCCCACTCTTCTAATGCAAAATAGAAATTGCACATGATTGTATAGACAAAATTTTGGATAAAGACTGGACCTTAGACTTATGTGGTTCTAAGGAAGAATCTGTAATATACAGTAAAAACCTTGCCTAGCAAGAAGCAGTTGTTTGGAGGTGTATAGGTTGGAGAAGGGTTAATCTAATTCTTGTGGTGGAACTTTAGCCAGTGGGAGATGCTAATGTTGGACACTTAAAATTACTCCTGTGAAAAATTAATTTAGAATGCACATGTATGATTCTTTACACATGTATTGGTTCCACATACATGACATTCAGTGCTTTCTGAAGCAGATGTGAAGAGACAGAATTGTCTGAGAAAGGTTATGGCTTTATAGATTTCAGTCTAGTTTTTGAGCATTGAAAGCTGTTAAACAAAACTCCTGAAAGACTCAGATCACCTGTCTGAATCCCCCAGCATATTACCCTTTGCAAACAACTTTATTTCTGGGGAAAATAGTAACAGTGGATGATTCCATAATTGATAAGTTTTCAAGGACATTGTTTTCCATCTTTTGGGCCTTATATCATCTTGGAGCAGGTGGATTCTTGCTGTGATCATGGCACAAATGTTCTTGCTGATATATTTCATCAAAGCCTGCTCTAACCCATTCTGCTCCTCGTTGCCCTTGGAGATCTTCACTGGGAAGAGGAGTTATAGTATTTGTGGCTTTCTGATGAGAGTGAAAAGCTCCTTTCCGGGTGTTTGGTGAGGAGACTTGGTGTATCCTTGGGTCATCTCTGTACTGTTATAAATAGGCTGCTGTAAACAAGAGGACAAATTACTCTGACTTGTTCCAGACAGACATACAGTACGTGCAGCTTAGCAGGCAGCTTTCTGAGTCACTGTATGCAAAATAAGCTTCCCATGAAACTTTGCGATGAAAAAGAAGAAAGCAACTTGTTGTTATTTCACCACTCATGAACTGCTGAGCTAACTAAACCAAGGCTGCACATAAAGCCAACCATAACCTGGAAGGAGGACTATCCGTGGCTCCTGCTTTCTCTCAAATCACTACAGGCACTGGGACTCCCAAGAATCATTGGTCCGTCTTGATTTAGTCAACTTTTATGTTTTGTTTGATGAGAAAATGACCTGTTAAAAGATTAATCTATCCTATTGAAGGGAAACTTAACCACTTTTGGGTCAGATTTACAGTCCAGACTGGCTGCTGCTGCTTGTTCTCTCTGGATTACCCAGCTGCCAGAGCCCACTTGCTGCTTAAGCAGCCATCAAAAGCAGTGCTTGGTGTCTTGCCTCTGAGCAAGGAGCAGTCACACGACTCTAAAGAAACTGATCAGCACCAATAAAGGGCTCCAATCTGACTGTGTGGAAGAAGGAACGAGCTTTTTCTATACATTCAAGATACAGCTATCCAGGATAGATGGGCCCATGGACAGGACTTGGTACATGAAATTGCATTTAAGAAAATGTTTGCACATATAAATGTAATTAACGTCCTTTTCTCTCCTTTCTCTTTGTTGTATTCTCCATCCATACAAAGCCGCAGTTTATCTTTCTGTCCTTAGGAACAAGGAAGCTGCCAGGCACAAATCAAAGAGCTCACACTAGTGCAGAATAGAGCAAAAAATTCTCCATCATCTGTACAGATCTGACCAGCCTGTCTTTAAGTTTTCTCTCTGTGCAGGCACAAATGCAATTAGGAAACCTGTGATTTCTCCTGCGCCGTGCCAGTCTGACAGCTTGGGAGAATGAAGTGAGGATGATGCAGGGAGTCACTGGGCTAACAGTGATCAGCAGCCACACTCAAAATCTCTCTTCAATCAAGGAGGGTGTACCAGGCACTGAGGTCCCACTTCACTCTACAAACTGCAGCATCTCGGCACTTGCAGGCACAGTGCTCATTGTCAATCAATCTCTGACAGCCAGCACTGCCTCCACAAGCTCTTCATTCCCCCTCCTACCTTTTCTGGAGTGGTAGGAACTGAAGAGGATAGGAAATGAGAGTTAACAAAAGGTGAGAGTGTGAGACAGAGAGGGTATATCGTAAAAAATGCAAGGTAAAGATAAACATGTGAATTACAGCCCTGATTCTGAGGTGGCATGGGACATTGATGGTGCCAGGAGAGGTAAGTAGGAAAAGCAGGAGCAAGATGTATATTTAGAGGGTGTTATAAAATATGTACCTGGAAGCAGAAAAAAAGTGGCAGGCTAAGGCAATTACTATAAATGAATAAAAAAGCTGATAAAAGGGGAAGGCAGAAATATAGTCTGGAAAAGGGACGAACACAACGTAATGAGTAGGTATTAGTTACACTACATCCTTTCATGAGACTCTTTACCCAAAAGAGGTGAGTAGGGTCTTTGAAACCTTCAGAAGAGATTAAACACAGTTTACACTGAAATAAAATGAGAGTTGTGAGTGTAACACACTGAGCTGGTCTTAAAAATTGTTCTCCGAATTCATAGCAGCATGCAGGACCATTAGCATGAACTGCATGACTTAAAGCTTAACAGACCAAAGTTACCATGGGCCCCAAACACTTCATTAAACACTAATGTATATACTGTATAAGGTCATTGAATACCAAGCGGTTGGGTATTTTTTCTCAAAAGCATATATATATATTTCCCACAAGATACAGGTAACTTTACATAGATGAAATTTGCTCAAGTTGCCCATTGTACGATTTCAGAGCTGCTAATTACTTTGGAGCCTTCATGCCATGGATACTCTATTCTGAATACATGCATACTTCATTCCTATCTTGAATTTTGCCACAGATTTTCTTTCAAAATTGCATTTGTGCCATTCATGGAGACATAAAACCAGAAGCACTAATGCATTCCATGAAGAAATAGTGGTATAAAAGTCTTTTCTAGGAGAAACAAAGGGCTAGTTGTGAGTGTACAAGCCTATAACTGCCACATGTGGAATTCTTATGATAAAAGTGGCAAAGGGAACCAGCTTACCTCCCACTTAGCAGAAAGGTTCACTACAGCTGAAAAGTAGAGTGCAATCAGTCACTTATGTAGAGCCCCCTAACCTGTCAACAGGAATAGGAAGCTCTTTTAAAGTAGCAGCAGAGTGTTGCTTACTATCTTGCATACAGCATGTACCATAACTATGTAGTAATACTGAATTTCTACTGCTTTGCTTCTTGTGTATGAATCCCATCAATAATTGCACATGGTAGTAAATAGTGAAGGATGTGGGGGTTATAATGTCCTAGAGACTGCAGTGGAGCCTCAGGCTAAAGCTCCAAGTTTCAAAGAGCTATGAAATGCAACAATGATTATATTTCTCTGAAATAGAAGGTGTATTTTGTACAGCTAGGGCAGATACTCACTTAGCTGTAACTGAGCTGCTACAGTAAAAGCTGTGTTTACCTGCTGCTGCCCAGCAGATTTGAAGTCTAACCGATGCAAGAGCCATGTCCATGGCACACCTCATGATGGGCCCTGAAAAGCTGGTCTGGGAGATGAAAATGAAGTGAAAATATGCTCTCATCAGTCAAAAAACATCTCTGGACCATGAAATACACTGTGGATGGGGAAAAAGGTGCATCAGAAGAGCATCGGAAGGAGAATTACATGGGTCAATAAAGAACCATGGACAAAATCTGCCAGATTTAACAGAACATTAATTCAACATGCTAGGTTTTAAAACCAAGCTTTTTTAGTGATACTGTGGGATTGTTAGTGAAGAGTATAAATTGAAGTCCAGCTGATGAGTCCAGGCATCTGTGACATGATTAATTTTTCTAAATGTAAATAGTAAAAGGACTGGTTAGTAAAAGCTAATCCCTATTATAATGCGATTTAAAATAGCCCTTTTTAAAACCAGTTGCTTTTCTAATCTATAGCACATGGGTTTCAGCATCTTTGGGATGACTTGATGCACAACGTGGGGCAAGTTTTGGCCCCAAACATTCTTCAATTAATTTCTGGTGGCTCACACAGCAAGCTTGTGGTTTTGGATAACTTACTTAAGGCCGTTAGCATTTAAATGGCCACAACTGGGGCCTCAATGTTAATGCCTCATTAATCCCTCCACTCTGGGAGTCAGGTTTTCTTGCTTAAACATCTGTTACACCAGCAGTAGGTGCACCTATGCTGATAGCATACAGAAGGTCAGATACACAGGGGAAGGTGCACGGATTTCTACTACAGGCCCCTTCGAGCAGGCCCACAGTTCGTGTTGGGTGGATCCATGCTCATTGCTTCTGCCTGAAAAAGCATTTTTGTGTATCATAGCCAGCCAGGCTTGGTAATGGCTAAAGAGTTTCTTGAAGTGTCCTAGCCTCCAGTTTGGACCCACCTGGATCTCTTATTTTATCAGGAGCTGAATCAGTCATAAGTTGAAGATTAGTAATTCTGGTACCTAGTACTCTATGAGCTAGTAAAAAATCCTAAATGCACCTCTTGGGTGTTAAGACACCTGTATTTGGTATTTAAGACCTACTTGCATTGGGCTGGCTTTTGTTGCTCTTTCCTCCGAAACCATAGAAGACCTGTCAGAGATAGAGCTGCTTTCTGAATCTATATTCTGAATCATGGTGTTGTTTATATTAGTACTTTGTGAGGAATAGTAGCAAGATCTTTTTCATTGTGGATCTAACTATCATCATCTCAGAGGGGGGATAGCTTAAAAACTTTTGCTCAGCTACAGAACAAGTTCTTGCTTGCATAGTATGTTTTCTGAGATGGAATTTAATACATTGGCAATCTCTGGATGACACCAACTTCCAGGTTGTTCTCAGGCATAAAGTAGGAGATGCTTTTTGACATTTGGAGGGCTTTATTAGTTTTACTCTCTTTCTTAACAGCTGACTTAACTTGATCAGTACA